>NC_083870.1:33590211-34840211 GCF_032452875.1 Bos javanicus
TTTGGGTACAAGTTGGGGTTCCCAGGGAGCTTTCTTCTCTTGGGCATCTTCTTGGTTCCTACTGTCACAGATTCACTCAATGAACCCCACCCCCACCCCCACAGCCTGGCCAAAGCTGACTTTCCACTATGGCCTTAAGCACATCCAGTGCCTTTCCACACTTGCACATATAGTTCTGCTGAAATCTATCTGCACCCCGAGGCTGTTTCAGATGTCACTCCCCCCTGAAGCTTCGGATTTCACCCACACTGATGTGCTGTCTCTCTCCTTGGAACCCTGCGTGCAGGGCCTGTGCTCCCGTCCCTGGTGCCTCCGTCCAGCAACCAACACAGAGCCCGCCACGCAGCAGGCCCTCAGCGAGTGTTAAACTGCATGAAACAGATGAGGCCCAGCAGAGCTGTCCATGTTCCCCAGGAGCCTGTGACCCTTACCTTGGGAGTGAACATGTGTAGGATGCCGTCGATGGCCCCCCGCAGCAGCAGCCCCCGGACCAGGAAGCAGGCCAGCACCACGTAGGGGAAGAGGGAGCTGAAGTACATCACCTGCAGAGAGAACAAGAACCCACTGTGGGGCACAGCCCCTCCTGCAGCTGCCACCCCCCTCGCTGCTCCAGCTGGGGTGCACGAGCTGCCTCTGATGGCAGTAGAAAGCAGAGCCCCAGGCCCCCCCGGGCATGCTGCCAAACCCACCACACGTCTGGCACTGAGCCACGGCAGAAGCAGGCACACAGACAGGCTGGAGTCAGTGTGGCTGTGCCTGAGGCTTGTTTTCTCCTTTCAAGGGTTGCTGGGGCTGGGCCCGCAGCCTCCCCACCCCCAAAGGCTGCCACTGGGGTGAGGAACCCTTTGCTCTTCCCTCTTCATGTTTTTAATGTCTTCATGTCCCTGACTCCAGGGGACTCCCTAAGGATCTCCCCTGTCCTTGGAGCTCCTTTGACAGAAAGCATCCAGGAGGGTCCAGGCACGGCTCCCAAACAAAAGCATCAGAAGAAGGTCCTGCCTCTTGTGATTATAAAGTATATGTTATTTTCTAGCACATGCATTTCTTGAACATTTCTATATCCCCATGTGCCTGGCACAGAGCCACCCACAAAGGAGACGCTTACAAAAAGTTTACTGGGCTGAAACAAACCAAGAGGGCTTTTGGGGGAGGATGGTGTAAAGGTTAAAAGCACACATGTCCAGAGTTAGACCACCTGAGCTCTGATCCCAGCTCTACCATTTTCCAACCATGTGACCTTGAGCTATTTATTTAACCTCAGGGTGCCTCCATTTCTTCATCTGTAAAATGGATATAATGATTCTGAAGGTTGTTGTGGTCCAAATGCGCTCATAAATGTGGCAGTGTGTGATGAGTGACATGAAGTGCTAGCTACTAGTCTGGCCTTTGGAGAGAGAAGAGGCAGTGGCTGAGATCACACTACCTTTCCAGGGCTTAGTTTCCCTGCTCATCAAATCCACCAAAGAACCTGGAGCCTCAGACAGACAAACAAGGTTCTAGTTTGAGCCCTGGGGCTGTTTGACCCCGGGTGAGATTTTTTTCCCTTTTCCAAGCCTCAGTTTCCTCATTTGTAAAATGGGTAGATTGAGCTATAGGATTTCTAACATCTTTTCCAGCCCTGGCAGTCCATGAATATTGATACATGACAAAGAAGAAAGGGTCCTTATTTGAAGGGAAAATGACCTGCTGGGAGAAGCTGTGTGGGGTTATGCTGGTCTGCATCCTCAGAGGCTCTCAAAGTCCCCTTCACTCAGAGCACCCACCTATTCACAGAGCCCGTTAGTTACATATACAGTGAACTGTTGGTTTTCACCAAAAATTGCTGAGCAGGCTCTTCTAGGATTTTTGCTAGGGAAGCTGAGGGGCAAGGGTCTAGCCAAACATTCTAGTTCAATATTCCTGTTTTTTTTTTCCTTAAAGTTTGCAGAGCAGCCCTGAGTTATCCGAGCATGGAGGCAGCTGGGGTCACGGCAATGATCTTCCACAAACCCACCCTGGTGGGCTGCCCACAGGGACCAATACCACAGCAGTGACACCCCCATCTCGGACCTTTCACGGGTGACCCAGCATTCTCCGCCCCTGCCATTCACACTTTTTTTGCAGCACCCTCTCCCCGAGTAAGTGTGGGTGTCCCGGCCCCCTGGCCACTCACCTTCCCCGAGGACTGGATGCCCTTGACGACAGCCATGCCCACGATGCTCCAGGCCATGAGGAGGCACAGAGTCATCTTCCAGTTGAGGCCCCCGCTCTCCGAGATGGAGTTGGAGATGTCCAAGGCCTCTCGGTACCAGAAGTAGGTAGTGGCTGAGCTCTTCTCACACTCTGCCTCCACCACTGAAATGGCAGCAGCGGCCACAGGGGCCTGTGAGACCACCTCCCCGGCTGGACCCCAATCCAGGGCAGCTGAGCACGGTAACAGGAAGGGACTGTATTGTTCTGGGTTAGCCAGGGTCTGGCAGATCCTGGGAGGCTTTAGGACACACTGATCTAACTGAATTCCTGCTCATGCCATCCCCCTGCCCATGTCCATCAATGGAAAGCAGGAAGGATTAGGCAGAACTGGCCTCAAGTTCCTTGGGAAAGGTCCTGACCTAGGAGCCAGACACCTACGTTCTCATCCTAGATCCTTAGCGAAATCAGTGGTGTGACCATGGGAAAGTTGTTTCTGAACCTCAGTTTACCCATTTATGAGGTGGCATAAATCACCCAGCCCTTTATAGGACTGGCATGTGAATATAGATTGTTTCCAGACAGAATAGTGCTAGAGTAACACAGGGTAGTTAATAATAACGAAACAAAACTCACAATTTCCAGAGTTACTCCTACACTCACTATTTCATTCAACCCCTATAAGAACTCTGTGGGACAGGCTGGCAAGAGATCATCATAAGGGGACATGAGGGGACTTCCATGGTGGTCTAATGGTTAAGACTCCATGCTTCCAATGTAGGAGGAAAGGGTTCAATCCCTGAATGGGGAAACAGAGCCCACATGCTGCACGGTCAAAAGAAAAAGAAGGTGGGAGAGATGAGGATCAGAGAGAGTAGGTGGCTTATCCAAGGTGGCACAGCAAGTCAACGAAATCCCAAAATCTGCAGGGAAGGAATGGAGACTCAGATGTAGAAAATGGATTTGTGGACACAGTGGGGGAAGGAGAGAGTGGGATGAAGGGAGAAAGTAGCATCAACAGCCTAAGCCTCCTCTCTTAGGCTCTGTGGATTCCTTCCTAGGACAGAGCTAGCTGGAATCCCCAGGTGGGTTCCTTAGAAGAACCATACTTGCCTGCCACGGTCCCATTTCTGGAGACAGGGCACTCACTCCAGGGCAGTGGGTACTGGAACGACTTGAAGAAGTAGAAGATGCTCCACCCGATGATCACATTATAGTACAGCCCCACAAAGAGGCAGACCTGCAGACGGGGTTCCAGGGGGGGTCACAGAGGCTACAGGCGGCTCCGCCCCATCCCCTCCTCCATGAAGGAGGGAGAGGAGAGATGGGACGGTGGCAGCAGAGGGCCTGCTCCTAATGCTCCACTCATCTGCTATTTGGGGAATCCACAAAGGAATGCTTCAGATATTAAAGTTCTCTCCTTTAAGCAATGAAGTCTTAAACTGTTAATCCTTTCCAGTTCGATATTCCTCTAAGATGCCTGAAGCACTTCCCCATCATTTCCTGATGACTCAGGATTATAATTCCAGAACGGCCCTATGGGGCTACGGAGGCATGCCCAGTTATTGCTGCCACAGTAAATGGCCTCAGACAGCTGTGCTTATTGAGGTTTTGTAGATGCTTCTTATTGGCTTCCCATGTCTGCCCTTCTCTCAGGATGCTGCTTTCTCTTTGGTACTGTCAGAAGCCTGCCTCTAGAAAGACATGACTTCTCATTTTTCAGAACATGATAATCAACCTTGGTAGAACTGTATTTAAAACAGAAGCACATGCATCCTGACTGAGGGTCAAAGGGGTTTCCTTTGAAAGTAATGCTTCTACTGTAGAGATTTTCTGCATCCACTTGGGATGCAGACCCCTGCCTATAGCCAGAGACCTCCTCTCTTTCCAGGGGCCTGGCTATCTGATGTATGTGACACTGCTGGGCAGTGTGAGGGCTGAGAGACCCTGGCTTCGTCAATTTTGTCTGAGCCCTGGTATGCATGAGCAGACACTCTTATAGCATACCTTACATGTGTGGGAATATAGTGGGAGGGATACCCACTGCCTTTACTGGAATGCTTGCCCTCCAAGGAGGAGACCCCACTCACACTCATGCACATACACATAGCTAGCCCCAGCAGAGGGCGCTGTATTCGGTCATGTCAACCTGTGCAGAGGTGATCTCTCCTAGTCTCTGCCTGAGGCAGGTTTGGGCTGGCCCTGTTGCCAGGCCTGACAGATCCTTCCAGAGGCAGATTCCAGTTTTTATCCCTGGTGTGAGCATGAGCACCTGCAGGCTTTGCTCTTAAGGGAGGCTCGGTTTCCCCACCTGGAGAGCTAAGCAGGGCCTCATCTGCAGCCCCATGGATCAGCCTGGAGCCCTCATGGAGCATTCCCATCCAGGCCAGTGGGGTCTCCTCATCTCCCACTGTTCCAAAGCCACACCCCTCCTGGGTCGGCCACAGACCCCTGAGGCCTTCTTCAGCTTCGCTCATGCACACAGCAAACTGGAAAGGAGACACCATACCCCAAGGCTGCCTTTTCTCACCCAAATAAAATACCCTCTAACCCAGGAGAAAGGATGGGCCTGCCTCACAGAGTGCTGATGGGCTGGTAAGCAGAGCGGGTATCTGGGATGGTCCACGTGTCCCCAGAGGACTCTGGCTGAGATGTCCCAGGCCTTTCCTCCTTCATAACAATCTCAAATATTACATCATTCAGGCAGTGGTGCCAACTTCCAGTTTAGGAAGTATGTGGTCCTGAGACACCAGTTGGATGCAGTACTCAGGATGAGGGTCTCCCTCCCTGCCCTTCACCCCTCCCAGGACTCTGGGCTGTAAGCCCTGTGCCTGAGAGCAGCCCCGCTGCCTCCCAGCCTGTGCCCGCCACCGGCCCCCAACTTACTATACAGCTGGAGAAGCCGATGCCACCCAGGCGGGGGCACACGTAGTGCCACACGCCGATGCTGCCACGGCGGATCCTCTGGCCCACAGCCAGCTCCAGGAAGAAGAGCGGGATCCCAATGATGATCAGCAGCACCAGGTAGGGCACCAGGTAGGCACCTGGGGAGGAAGGAGGAATGTGGGAGGGCGTCTGGAGCATGGCAGCCAGGTAAGGCAGGGGTGGCAGCCAGGTCCTACAGCCTCAGCCACATCTCCAATCATCCTCAAACTGTCTCCAGGCCCTGTGCTCCTCCAGGAATGCTCTGGCGTACACATGCAACCTACTACACACTGGCTGCCCAGACCTCCTTCTTCCCCTTGGCTCCACTGACCCGAAACACTAAAGGAGGAGCCAGATGGATGTCAACGCCTGCTATTCACAAGGCAGACAGCCCTACCTCCCTACGCATTCTGTGGACACCTGTTCACACCCCCTCCCGCCCACAGAGGAGCAGCCCCCACTCACTGGCCCCTCAGAGGCACAGACCCTGGGGCACCGTCCTCCCCAAGTCTGGGGGGACCAGATGCCGACACAGCAGACTGGACAGCTCCAGGGAAGCAGAGCTTGGAAGCTCTCCAGGGACACAGAGTCTGACAAGCATCGCCATTAATCTATAGCTAATTGGGAGGAATGGAAGAGAAATTAGCAGCTTAGGAAAGCATAGCCCGGAGAATCATAAAGGATAGAATGGATCTCACTAAAGATTCCAGACAATAAATTTAGCTTGCTGTCCCAGGTCTCACTGCAGACACAATCTCGATTCCAAGTGACAGGGCATTTAGCAGAGGAATTAAAACCATGTCTGGACACAGACAATTGACCCTGGTGGAGAGCTGTGCCAACAACCCAGTCCTGTGAGCAGTGTTATTGGCACAGCCCTGGCTGTCTGTTAAAGGTGCCTCCGGTCCCCACTATCCCCAGACCAAGCCCTGCAAGCTGGGAGCCTCTAGAAGACCCCCCAGCCACACTGCTCTGTTCCCCATAATGCAACATCCCAACATGTGTAATAAACCCAGGAGTCAGGCACCTCTGGGGCCCATGACTCGGCACTTGGCAACAGCCCATCGTTAGCTATTCTATACCAGGGTGTGCAGTGGAGCTATCTGGGCCACGGAAGGCACAGACACTATCCCAGGAGAGCTGGGGGGACCCTCGGGTTCACCTCGGGTTCACCTGAGCATCTGCACACGCATCACACACGAGCAACTGAGCATATACTTGCTGAGAGAGGGGCGTGGGTCCAATGGAGCTAGTCAGAAAAGGCGCCCAGGGGAGCAACCCCCCACAACTTATATAAGAGCATCTAATTCATGCAACACACACGTGCACATGGTCACATGAACGCATGAATTTAACTTGTCACTAAAGAGCCTCTGCATCATATAAAGGGAGGGGGGCCTGAAGGACCCCTGGTTCTGTCTTTTAACCCAGCTCTGTCTCGTGGTCTCCAGCTCTGGGAAACGGAAGAGGAGAGGACTGATCTGAAGGACAGCACAGGGACACAGGCTCCCTGGTGTTGTATTTCACCCACGAGTCCTCAGGTCGGGGAAGATGTGCAGGGAGACAGGTCTCAAGGGTCAGAGAAGTAGGATGGCATCTTCTGTGGATGCTTTTCTCCTCTTCCCAAGAAACTAGGGAGAGGCTCCAGGTAATTGCTGTCCAAAGACAGGTCCTGCTGCAAAGACTTAGCCGCCACCAGCCACCATTCAGGCCCCAGGACTCTGACTGGACTGGAAGTTTCTTCAACACACTGAGGTCTAGCTAACCACAGGGCTCAGGGGACTGCAGGCTGGATGAGCAGCATTCTGCCTGGGTTCATCACAGGTGCTTTTTCATATCAACTCTTATTAAAGTCATTTGGACATGCACCCTCCTCTACCTTAGAAAATACAACTGGGGACACATCTGAATTTACTTTGATGGTTCAGTGGCTTCTGGGGCCTCAGGTCATCAGTCTAAACAGCTGGGAGCACTGTTTAGGGAGTTATAAAATTTAGCAGAACGTGACTACAGAGAGTTAGATTCTGGGATCTCTGAGGCTTCCTGGATCTCTAGCATGTCTTGCTATTAACAGCAAGCTCCAAGGTGGGCTTTGAAAGACCACCTTGATCTCAGCCTGTTGAGATGCATGCTGAGTGGGCGCTGAGATCCAGACCTTGAAGTCAGACCTTCTGGGCCTGAGTCCTGGTTCCACCACTTACTGGTTCTGTGACTGGGCAAATTGCTTGATCTCTCTGTGCCATTGTTTTCTTATCTATGTAAAGAGGATGAAAATATTAGGTAGAATCATATGAAATTGCTGATATTTGATCATTTTTTACTTAAGAAAATGCCCAGTTCATACGCTTCAACTGTACATCTATTGCACAGGGCTGCCATGAGGATTAAATGAGTGACTTACCCACAGTAAGCACTTGATGACCATCTGCCTACTTCTCATAAAAATAAAGAGAAAAACAAGCAAACTGCGAGGATGAAGAATAAAGAAACTGTCAACGTCTGGTGGAGCTAGGTGGAGTTTTGGAGTTTCCATTCAAAATTAAGCAATTCTCACTGGATCACTCAGGGCTCAAAACCAGAGTTTTGACTCTCAGACCAACCATCTCCTGTGACAATCTACCTCCTTCCAAAACACATTTAAGATGACTATAAAAACCAGTAAAATGTAGGAGTTAAAGGTAGAGATAAAGAGGGATTCCAAGAATTAAGAGAGGATGCGAAATGAAGGTAGGAGCATGGAATGGGGAGCTGAGTCCTGAGACCTGATAATGCTTTTCTTTTGGGGGTTGTTAGTGATGTCTAGTGCCATGGCAACGGTCTGATGACACTGGGAACTAACAGACTTCGGCAAGAATGCTGCCTGGGGGCAAGGGGGCGGTGGAATGTGGGGTGGGAGAAGGACTCTGTGATTCAGCAGTGGATGCTCAGGCGGACTGATGATCTCAGCCATGAAGGATGCGCTCGGAGGCTGCCAGCCAGAGCCCCTAATGCAACGTGCCCTATGAAGTCATTTTGGGTACTCTGAGCTTTTAACATCTCACAGCACTTGAGGGAATCACACACTTAAATTTGTAACTTTTCTTTGGGCTGGCCTTATATCAACTCAGTGACTTAGGCCTGGCCATTGTCATACAGGGGCTTTCCTGGTAGCTCAGCTGGTAAAGAATCTGTCTGCAATGCAGGAGACTCTGGTTCGATTCTTGGGTCAGGAAGATCCCCTGGAGAAGGGATAGGCTACCCACTCCAGTATTCTTGGGCTTCCCTGGTGGCTCAGACCGTAAAGAATTCTCCTGCAATGTTGGAGACCTTGGTTCGATCCCTGGTTTGGGAAGATCCCCTGGAGGAGGGCAGGGCAACCCACTCCAGTGTTCTTGCCTGGATAATCCCCATGGACAGAAGAGCCTGGTGGGCTACAGTCCATGGGGTCACAAAGATTTGGACACGATTGAGCAACTAAGCACAGCACAACATGGCATGCCATATAGATTGAAAGCTCTGATCGCAGCTATTTATTGGGTGAGTAAAAATAAAGATCTTCAAAGCAAGGAGAGTACAGAGGGAAGAGACTGTGCCCTGGTGGCAAGATGGAAGTTTCTGGCCCTAAGTCAGGTGGACATTCTCACTCCCTGTTCTTCAACAGAACTGGCAAAGGAGGAGAAGTCTCGAGCCAGGCTCTGCCTTCTGGACTGGTGAGAGCATCCCAGAGGGAAGGGAAGGACTCTGAATAGGGCTGCATCTCTGGGGGGCCCACATGGCAGATCCATAGGGCAGGGAGGGAAGTGACAGGGCTAGCTGGGCCCACACTTTCAGGCTGGAGCGTGGCAGTCCCAGGGCACAGGGACCCAGGGGCAAGAAAGTTCTTTGCTGGCTCCCAGGACCAGAGGTCTGAGCTTGGAATTGTCAAAGCCCACTAGGTACTTTTTGTTGTTGTTGTTGTTTATTTTTGGTTCATTTCCCCCTGGTTTCAAAGCAAATTGCTTTTGGAACATTCCAGCCTACCTCAGAGGTGCTAGGGGATAAGGCCTGGGGGCTTTTACCCACCCCAGGAGCTAGAATAGTGAGTAGAAATGGTCTGATACCAGGGGTAAGACCCTCTGTGGGGAGTGAATCCCCCTCTGGAGGGGCAGCATGAGGGCCCCTCCAACCTGCGAGGCAGCAGGTGTAGTGATTAAGGGCTCAGGCTCTGGGGCCAAGCTGTCCAGATTTGAATCCTGACTTTATCACCAGCTGTGTGACCTTGAACAAGTGATCTAACCTCTCTGTGCCTCAAGTAACAGCCTCTAATATGAGGATGATAATAACTTTTCCTCACATGGGTTTTTGGGGACAATACCATATGAACCATATGAAATTGGTGCTTTGGCTGTTCCAAGATGCAGTTTCATGCATTTCAACCTAATATCCAGGAAGAGCTTATGATAGTGCCTGGCATCTATAAGCATTTAATAGTAATGGCCAATAGCTTCTTTTCACTACTGTGTGTCAGATATGTGCTCAGTCGCTCCAGTCGTGTCCAACTCTCTACAACCCTATAGACTGTAGCCCACCAGGCTCCTCCTGCCATGGGATTCTCCAGGCAAGAATACTGGAGTGAATTGCCATGCCCTCCTTCAGGGGATCTTTCTGATCCAGGAATTGAACTCGCGTGCCTTATGTCTCCTGCCTTGGCAGGCAGATTCTTTACCACTAGCACCACATCGGAAGCCCCATCACATATAGTGGTAAGCATTCCATTAATAAATACAAAGCTCATTTAATTCTCCCAACTATGCTGTGAGGCAGGAACTATTATTCTCATCTTACAGATGCAGGATAGCAAGGCACAGGAGATGAAGCAACTTGCACAGGGTCCCAGAGCCAACTGGCTCCCCTGGGACTTGAATCCAGGCTGTCTAGGGCCAGAGCCCACATTCTCTCCTGCAGCCTCTTAAGAGCTGTTAGCCATTCCTGGGGAAGAGTCTCAGTCTCACTCTGGAGTCCTGAGTTCCAGGCTACAAGGGCCTTGGCTCTGCCTCATAAAGGGGTGTTTCTTTTCTCCCCTCAGCCCAGCCCACATGCAGGGCACTCTGGGACAAGCAGGGCTGCCCCTTACCTCCTCCGTTTTTCTGGCACAGGTAAGGGAACCTCCAGATGTTGCCGAGGCCCACAGAGAAGCCAATCTGGGCCAGGATGTACTGCAGCTTGCTGTTCCAGGCCGGCCGATCCTCCGCGTCCAGCTCCTCCTCCGCTGCCTTCTGCTTGCCGCCTGCGTCTCCGGCCACATTCAAAACACTCTGCTTGTAGTCCACGGGCTCCTCCAGGGCCAGCAGGTCGGCCACCGACTCCGTGACGTGCTCATTGCTATGCTCACGCTGGGTCACCTTGCTGTTCTTCGGCATTGGGCCCCCTGGGTGGCGCAGCCCTGCTTCCCAGCACGTGCAGAAGGTGGGACTTGGCTGCCGTCAGCTCCTTCTCATCCAGGGACCTCTGAAACCAGAAGAGCAGGAGAGGGTTTGCTGACCACACCAGAGAGGTGGGGAGTCCGAGTGGACACGACCCAATCAACTCCCTCTCGCACACTCAGAAGCTGGTCAGTGGCCTTGAACTTCAAGCTTGCCTTCTTCCCCAGTGAGGGCCACTGAGGGCCTCAAGGTCTGCACCCTCAGTTTCCCCATGAGCCTTCTCAGCTGAGCATCATCAGAAAGGCAAGCCTGATGGAAGGGGTAACACCATACACCAAACCCAAATAAAGGGTCACCCATCACAACATGGCCACCTGTCACCATCATAGATCCTAGAATGTTCACGAACATTTGGAGGGCTCCACTGCCCTCCCCTCCTAGGGCAGCACAAGGTGTAGCCAAGTCCTAGCCCTCTTGTGTTCTATTGAGTCAAACCGACTGGTGGGACCCAGGGAAACCGGCACCTGCATTCCAAATGCAGCTGGGGGCCAGTGGCATCAACATGCTTGTCAGTAACACAGACTCTCAGTCCCACCCCAGACTTACTGAATAATGTATTTCTACAGAAACTCCAAGTGATTCAGAGGGACATTCATGTTTGCAAAAAAGAAAAAAAAAAAGGCTAACGGTCTTACATAGGGCCCCTGGACACCAGCATTCCCCAGGCAAGAGTACTGACCAGGCTCAGCTAAAGATTCTGGCAGCAGAGACCTAGAGATGCTTGCTCAGTGCCAACAAATCCTGGGTCATCGCTCAGCAGTGACATTATCTGAAGGCCACCGCAGCCAAGAGCCAGTTCTCCATCCTTCTGTGACAGTTTTACAGCAGATAATGTCTGCACAGCGCGGGCGGGGGAGGCACAACTCTCCCCTGCTTCTGTCATTCCCCATCCTTCTTTCCTGCTTTCCCTTAAACAAATAGAGCACCAAGGAAACTAGTCCTTTGAAGGATCCCAACACTCTACTTGTATCAAAGCACCTCCTCGTTAAGGGAAGGTTGGAGGATTTAAAATTAAACCACGTACACCCCGGCCGGCAGTTGCCTTGCATCTTTCTAGGGATGTAAATCGTCGTCTTCTGTCATTACTCCACTAAGCGAAGGAGCTGCCTCTGTTCCCCTTGCACGTGCCATCTTAACACTCGGGCAAGAGCTCTGTGTAGCAGAAGTGCACACACCTGCCCTGCTGCTGGCCTTGACCCAGACCTCCTGGCTGGCTCCACCCAACACCTGACCTTTGAGGAGACCTGGCCAGCCAGATCCTATTATACATGTAACGAAGCTAAGAGACCTGGCAGATGGGGACAACTGTCCTCCCTGGTCTGCAGGTTAGCCAGCCCTCCCCAGGCCAGGTTTTGGATCACACAAGCAAGTGACGCTTTCTTGTCCTCTTCATCTAAGGGGGGCAATGATTCTTTAGTGACTGTCCCCTTCTACTCTAGGCACAGTCAGGGTTTGGGACAGAGCCAGACTGCCTGAAAGACCTCAGAATTCCCTATAAGCGACGCAGCTCTCGGTTGGGACTCTGCTTCACAGTGGGTCAGCTGAACTCTCCATCATGGCCCGGAGGGTGCCCCAAGGTGGGATTGTATGTCTGTGGACCCTCAAGCCCTCAGCCTCCCCTCAAGCTGCTATGGTGCCTGAGCTGCAGAAGCAGATGGTGCCCCTAGGAGTTGTGCCAGGGGGAGGCCTGTGTTCTTGCCTAGGCTGCCAAGATGAACCCCTCCTGCTCCCCAGTCATCAGATCGTGGTCCCCAGGCCCTCAAGTGGAGAACAAAACCTAAGGCACACGTGACAGTGGCTTGTCCAGCTAGTCTGCCATCCCTCAGCCACGTTAGGAGTTTTATAAAAAGCTAGAGCTGGGGAGGAGGGTCAGGTAGGTCCCTCCTATGAGCACAGTCACCAGGGCACCTGAACTCAGAGCCTCCCTGCAGGTAGCCAGCCCGCAGCAGGATTAGATCAGAACAACCTGAAATGCATTCGATATGATGTACTGTTCATCTTGTCACAACTGGAGAAAACAGGGATTCCTGCAAGTCAGCAGAATTTACCTTGAGGCTGGCCAATTCAACAACACACTTTCCCATAAATAGATTAGTGAGTGGCAGCTCTGGTCACCAGCACGAGAAGGGGGGTGGGGAACAAAGCACCATTGTAAACTGAGAGGGCTCAAGGACAAAACCGGCACATTCTAATATACCCAGAGAAGGGTACCCTCAACAGCATCACGGAAACCACAGGCATCAGCTCAATATGAGCTTCTTCCTTCTTCCCAAGACATCAGTGATGCACCACAGGATGGGGCCTGGGGTCCTCTGGGCCATCAGCAAAGTGCTGCTGCAAACTTGCAAGCTGAAACACTGGGCCAGGCTGCCATCAAGACTGGAACCTTCTGCATCCATGAGTGTGCTCATATTACAGGAGTCCAATGTTCGGAATACTAAAGTCTGACGGATCCTAGGAACATTCTCATTTTATATATGAGGAAACTGAGGCCAAGAGAGAGGGAAATAATTGCCCAAAGCCACTGGGTCAGACCCAGCAGGGGGTGGAACACAGGAAGAAGACAGTATCTTCTTTGAGGGCTTTGAAGTCAGAAAGGCCTGGATTTGAGAGCCCATTTCATTCATTCATTCACTCACTCACTCATTTCACTGAGTTTACAAATATTTACTAAGTGCCTTCTTCTGGTGGCTTAAACAGCGAAGAATCTACCTGCAATGCGGGAGACCTGAGTTCGATCCCTGGGTTGGAAAGACCCCCTGAAGAAGGGAATGGCTACCCACTCCAGTATCCTTGCCTGGAAAATTCCATGGACAGGGGAGTCTGGCAGGCTACAGTCTATGGGGTCGCAAAGAGTTGGACATGACCGATCAACTAACACTTTGACTTTCTCTGTAGCAGGCTCTAAGTGTGAGGGATACGGCAGCAAACAAAAGAATCCAGAGCTTCCCCTTGTGGAAGTTCTATTTCTGGCAGACAGGCCAGACACTCAAAGAAATAAACATACAAAATAACCAGTGGTGATTTTTACTATAATGACAAATATCATGGGATGGAGAGTGAGGTCGCTGGCAAGCCGGAGGGCTGCAATGTTAGGATCTGGAGAGGCATCCCTGAGGAGGCGACACTGGGGCAGAGGCACTCAGGAAATGTATGTCAAGTGCCTGAGTGAGCGAATGAAGTGCCTGTGTGACTTCAAAGCCCCTGCCCTCCAGCCCACACCTCCCCCACCTCTCACTTTCACCCCTCCACGACCCCGCTCCGCCAACTGTAAAGACACTGGCTGGTGCCCTGAGAGAGGTGGGCAGCCACCTCACTTGAATTATGCGAGTGTCGGGCCCTTGCTGGGTGAAAAGCTTCTATCTGATGACAGCTCCTGCCTCCCAGGGAGGGCTGTGTGAGGATTCCACGAGCAGATGTACGCAGAGTGCCTGGCACAGGGCTTGGCACTAGGAAGGACCCCAAGGGTGGAGGCCGCAATCTGGAATTCTGGTCTTGTTTGTCTTTATTCATTTAAAAATATGTAAGTCCCCCTATTTATATTTCATTACATAAATGCCCTGTTTATCCTCAGGAAAAGCCAAAATGAGTTTGCGGGTGGAGTGGGGTAGAGAGCGGAGAGCGTTGTGAGGCACCACCAGCGCAGAGAGCACCCTGAAGCTGGTGGACCCTGCGAGGTCCAGGCCCACCCACCTGGCCCCGGGGTCAAAGGGAAGCAGGTAAGGGCCATACGGGGCCAGGCCCCAGGCCTGAAGATCAGCAATGTTATTACTGATTAAAAAAAAAAAAAAAAAAGCATGGCCTCAAAGTAAAGCCTGGCAATATTATGAATAGAACTATAGCTCATATTTGGAATAGTTTGAAATCATTTAAAAACATGCTTTACACAGTCCATGGGCCCAGTATGAGGTGGTGATTCTGCTCCAAAGCCAAACTGCCTGGGTTCGAATCTCAGCTTCCCTCTTCACCAGCCACCAGCCTGGCCGGGTTCTTCCCCTCCCTGAGCTGATTCCCTCAGTGCCAGTGAACAGAGCATGGCCACCCGGTAATGTCAAGGGGAGGACAGGTCTCAGGAGCGGGCCCAGCCCCCAGCAAGTGCTCACAGATGTCACCTCTTCTTATCATCTCACTGGATTCACAGCCTGGCCCGAGAAGTGCAGTGAACAGCTGTGCCCCTAGGTGGGACAGGGCATGGCCACCATCACACAGCTGTCAGCACCCACGTCTCCTCACTCCTGGGCTCTCTCCACGTCTAAAGGGGAGGCAGCAGCAGTGACTTCAAAGAACCTGCCCTCCAGTTCCCTGAAGCCTGGAGACCCCGTGCTGGAAAAGGTGAGCTTTCAGCCCAGGGCCCGGGAATCCAACGTGTACCCAGCGACTTTGAAGCTCGGCCGGGAACAAGCACCAGAATCAGAGAAGGTCCAGGCAGGTAGATTCCTCTCTGCCCTGCCTTTGCTGCCGTGGAGCCAGAGGTGATCCAGCCAAAGGGAGGCCCATTTGGTGCTGGCCTTGCTTGACCAACCACCAGACAACTATGCAAAGTGGCACCATCAACCTGACCTCTCTGGACCTTGCTTTCCCTGTGTGTGCAACGGGCAGGTCTGGATGATCTCTGAGGCCCTTTCAGCTCTGCATATATCCAGGGAGTGCTCCTCCCGCACATGCCTGTGAGCAAGGTGTGACCTGCCCCAGGCACCACACACTGCAAGTCCTTGGGCTTGTCTGTCAGGCCACCCTCTTCTGGATGCGAGCTCACTGGGGCGCTGTGGTGATGCTTTGACCACCAGCCCTCTGTTCTCAGATTACTGCCCCCGCAGTAAATAAGGTGGGTTGTAAAGGTGCTTTCCCAAGAGGCACATCAGAGGATGCAGTGCCATGGTACACTCCAGAAGGATGCCTCAACTACTTAAAACACAATGCAGAGAGGCTCGAATGCCGAGAAAGCCCTCGGTTGCCAGATCTGTCACTTAGCAACAGATGCAGCTTACAGCTCAGAATAGCACATGTGAGAGAAGCAGGATGGGCGAGTGAACTGTGAATCTTCTTAAAAAGAGAAAAAAATAGTGTGACTAGGAGGCAGACAGGTAAAAATATCTCGGGGCCAGAGGGATGATGGCTCCACAACAACCTTTCAAGCACAGCACTCACTCAGTAATTACCCCCGGGGTGGGGGGCAGGGGGTGACTGCTCACCCTGCAACCAAGGCCAAGCCAGGGGCTTCTCCACCCCACAGGAGCCAGGGAAGGGGGACCCTCTGAGCACCTGCCTCCTGAGGTCAGTAAGGTGGTATCTGGTAACTTAAAGGACCAACTCAAAGGAGTCAGTTTCCACGTGAGCCTCCCAGATGAACTGAGTGGACAAGCTGCTATCTTGGGGAAAGAGGAGCCAAGGGGACCACAGACCCCAAGGACTGACTTCACTGAAGCCCTGGGGTGCTCACTGTTGCTGCCTTGGGTGGGTGGGTACTCTGGAGAGAGTGTTACAAGTCTGTAAATGCAAACCTCTATCACAGGGCTTCCCGGTGGCTCAGCGGTAAAGAATCCACCTGCAACACAGGAGACCCGGGTTAGATCCCTGGGTCGGGAAGATCCCCTGTAGAAGGAAATGTATTCCACTCCAGTATTCTTGCCTGAAAAGTCCCATGGACAGAGAAGCCTGGCGGACTGCAGTCCATGGGATCACAAAGAGTTGGACATGACTTGGCTACTAAACCACCACCACAGCACAGGGAAGCCGTGGGACCCCAGAAGAGAAGAGCAGTGGAGAACGCCCAGCTCCCTGGGCCATACAGCCAAGTCCAACTCAGGACTAAGCAGTGGTGAGAAGAAAGTGAGGTCAGGTCCCTTCCTCTCAGGGAACTTAACCACTTCCTGATTTCCAGGTGACAAGCCGTGGTGGCCCACACACTTTTTCTAATTACCTCAGAGCCTCTGGGCTTCCACTGAGCCCAATACAGATCAGACTGTTAACAGACCCAAGTTGTCCTCTGAATTATTTTTAACTATCTTATTGGAATCTCTGGCAGTCAGCTGATACAAACTGCTCCTGGCAGGCCCTGGCCTGGGGTGGCCGCTCATCTTGGGTTTTCTCACCCAGGAGGCACAGCCAGACGCCAGCACATTCCTGGCCTCTCCCTCCTCCACCCTCCATCCCCACATCGCAAAGTCCCGCCAGTGGGTTCAGATCTGTCCTCCCCCAGCCTCATGCTCTCCGTGGAAGGCCAGCACCAGGTGCCCAGCTCACAGCTCCTCCAGGCCTTTGGAGGAGATACCATGTCTCCCCACGCCCACTGCCATCGCATCGCCGTGGCAGCTCCTCCTGCAGGCCCCCTTCCACCTCCCTGGCCCTGGCTCCCTCCTCCTCCCCGGCCCACCTACCACTCTTTGTCCTCTGCCTCCTCAATCTTCTAGTCTTTGAACGTCCAGCTCAAGGCCCAGCCAATGACGTGATGCCTTCTACAACTGTCCAGTGAGAAAGAACATCCCTTTCTCTCCCTTCCTCAGCACACTTCTTGTAAGACTATTTGCTACTTTTACCATCTGGCTTTCTAGTATAGCTAGTTATTTAAGGACTGATTCCTTTTCGAACCACAAGGCTCCCTGAGGGCAGGACCCAAGATGGATCAGCTCTGTGCCCCTCCCCATTGCCCCACACCCAGCAGGGTCTGGCACACAGGACAGGACATGATATTCACAGATGCTCCGAGGTCTCTGCCTGCCCACCCTCCAAGAACAACCTGCTTCCCTGCTTCCTATGTTAAATCGGAACTTTGCCCTTCTCCTTTGAAACAAAGATGTGACGGAAAAAAGCTAACAGCTCTGAGCAGAGACGTGGTAAACCTACCAGAAGTCGTCTGCCCAGCCAGGGGCTGTAATCTGGCGCAGCCCTACAGCACATGTGGGGAGGACCCTAGGCCTTGGAAGACAGATTTCTAGCCCTGACTCATCTGGAAAATAGGGAACAGCTCTTACCTACCAACTGCATCTGGTTATCACATGGATAGAAGGAGAAAGAGAAAGAAAAGCTTCTTGAAACATCCAGTCAACAGAACGGCCACTTCTGACTCCATTTCACA
The DNA here is from genome assembly GCF_032452875.1 of Bos javanicus. Classification (NCBI taxonomy): domain Eukaryota; kingdom Metazoa; phylum Chordata; class Mammalia; order Artiodactyla; family Bovidae; genus Bos; species Bos javanicus. The sequence goes on from NC_083870.1 coordinate 33,607,822, forward strand.
GATCTTCCAGCTTTGTGCTGTGGTCCCCAGTCCTTATCCTAACTGACCGCATCTTTGCTTCCCCAAGGCCAAATTCTAGTGACCAACTATTACATGTGCTCAATAAATATGATATGAATGAAGTGAGTGAGTGAATCAAGGAATTGATGTATTTTGAACTCCTCAAATTTTCTAGAATCTGATGTTATTTCTCAGCTTCAAATTTTCCCATCTTCTGACTTGATACTCTGATCCCAGGAGCATGTGATGCCCCAAGCATCTGTTTGAAACTAACATAAACTAAGAAGTCTGGCCATTGCTCAAAGACATTTTGCCTTTCATATAGGAGCCATGATCTGTGCCTCCTTGTCTCCAGTTTGCAGGCAGGATTCATCCACACCACAGAGAAGTAATCACTGGATGGGCATGGTCTTGGCATGGAGCCTTCCAGAGGCTAACACACGGGCAAAGGAGCCAGTGGAATCTTCTACATCTCGTCTCACCTTCTTGTTGCATTTACTGAGCATGTTCTCTGCAGTTGATATTTTGTTTTCTTAGTCAAGGAGGAAGGAAAGCAGGAAAAGGGGCAGATGGTCCACGGGGGGAGGAACTGACACTGGAAAATATGGGAGAGGCCAGTGCCAACAAAAGCTTTTGGTTCAGTTCTACCAAGTCATGTGAGGGGGAATGCATGCCCAGTGAGTGTGAAAGCAAGAGCAGCACCAAGGCTGCCCCCACAGACACCTGAGCCTTGCACTAGAATTTAGGTGCTGAGGGCAAAGTGGACTGTGGTGATAACGGCAATTTCAACAGTAACACAGGGACTCCTCTGGTGATCCCAGTGGCTGAGACTCCATGCTCCCAATGCAGGGGGCCCAGGTTGGATCCCTGGTCAGGGAACTAGATCCCATATGCCACAGCTAATGACCCTGACTGCCACAGCTAAAACCCAGTGCAACCATATAAATAAATAAATAGTTTTTAAAAGACCAGCAGCACATAGGCTATCCTTCTTGAGGGCTGACTATCCATAGCAGCCATTGTATTGAACAGACATTATTTCCTTTAACCCCACCAAAAGCTGTATGAGGCTGGTGCCACTCTTATCCCCATTTTACAGATGAAGAAGTAGAGGCTCAGAGGGGATACATTACTTGTATTTCATTGAACTTAAGACTTTTTGGTGTTGGTACTTTCTTGAACTTACCAGAAAGGGTCCGTGGGAGGTTTTCACCCAACTAGGTCACTCCACTTGACCAACAGCCCATCTGAGACATTGTTGACTGCACATTCTGATTTTAAGATGTGACACTGTGCAAAATTACACATCTTGGGATTGATGAAATATAGCACACAGTCAAAAAGTGGAGGCCCGGAGTCCCAACAACCAACATAAGGTGACTGCAGAATCTCTCAGCCACCACACTGTCCCAGGAGGATCATGGGTTTGGAGTCAGGGAAACCTGGGCCTGAGTCCTGTAGCCACTTGCGAGTCATGAGTCTTTGGGAGGGTTTATACCTCTTTTGGTTTCAGCTTCTGGACCTGAAAAGATGGGGATGAGGCTCTGACCTCGTGGGATTGTCATGAGGATAAAATGAAATAGGGAGCACACCATAAACCCCATCAGCTGCCGCTCCACATGAGAACATGGGGGAGATGGGCTAAACTAGGAAGAGGCCCACTCACCCATGCGCCTGCAATGTCCAGGAACCAGCATGGAACAAGCATGAGGACGTGTGGGGCTAGTGGGGGATGCAGGTGTTTGGAGCTCCAGCGTATTTCCACTTCTCTCTTGAACTGAAGGAGAATGGAGCCCAGAGACTCTGATGAACTAGAGATACTAATGAAATATGGGATTTTAAAACTTCTCTATATTTTCCCTCTCTCTTTCCCTCTTTCCTGTCCTTTATTTCCTTCAACAGATATTTACTGAACAGTAACTGAGCATCAAGCCCTGTCCTAGTACAGCAGAGAACAAAGAAAACAATGTCCCTGCTCTGGAGGATTTAGAGGACAAATAAAAATCACATATAATAATAATTAATATCACATGAAAGTGGAAAGTGAAAGTCGCTCAGTCGTATCCAACTCTTTGCAACCCCATGGACTATACAGTCCATGGAATTCTCCAGGTCAGAATATTGGAGTGGGTTGCCATGTCCTCCTCCAGGGGATCTTCCCAACCCAGGGATTGAACCCAGGTTTCCCGCATTGCAGGTGGATTCTTTACCAGCCAAGCCAACAGGGAAGCCCAAGAATACTGGAGTGGGTAGTCTATCCCTTCTCCAGCAGATCTTCAACCCAGGAATCGAACCGGTGTCCCCTGCATTGCAGGTAGATTCTTTACCAGCTGAGTTACCAGGGAATATCGTATATATAGGCATAAACTATAACAATAGTGATATCAAATAAATATATACAGGGGATAGAGTGAGGTAGGGATGCTATAATGTATAGGGGGTATTGGAAAGCAACTCTGCTAAAGACCTGATAATGTGAGAGCGTAAGCCAGGATGTCCTGGGGAAGCAATCATGGCAGGGGGAGCAGAAAGTGCAAAGGTCCCAAGGCAGGAGCCACACAGGCCCTGTGCTTAGAGCATCCTAAGCCAGGGTAGAGTAGGATATGCTGAGACAGGAGAATAGCTGGCAGCCTGAGCAAGCAGGACCCATCAGCCGTGGAAAGGAGTTTGGGTCTTCCCTCGAACAGAAAACTGTTTTTAAAGGGATGGATAGAGTACAAGTTAAAAAGCACATGGATTAGGAGTTTGGGATTAGCAGATGCAAACTATTACGTATAGGATGCATAAATGACAAGGTTCTACTGTACAGCACAGGGAACTATACTCAGTAACCTGTGATAAACCGTAATGGAAAAGAATATGAAAAAGTATGTATACATATGTATAATTGAATCACATTGCTATACAGCAGAAATTAACACAGCCTTGTACGTCAACTAAATAAATTTTAAAAAGAAAAAGCAGGTAGGTTAGAGATGGTGGTGACCTGGGCCAGGCTGTTGGATAAGGTTGAGGTTTTAAAGAGAGGAAAACAGAGGACCCAGGGTACTGAAACGTACACAGGCCCCGAACAGAAGACCCAAGAGACTGTCCTGATGTAGGAAAAAAATAATTATTTTTAAGTCAGTTGTGAAAAGAAAAAATTCCAGGAGTGACAAGCAAAAGCCTGATTCCCTGCTTTTCTTATTTGTGGGAGGCCCACAGTGGCAACAGATGGGTCCTTACAACCTCTGCCTTAATCCTCTGACCTGGATTTTCTTACAGCCACTATTTCCTCTTGTTCCAGAGAGAGACAGAAGGAATCACGGGTGTCCAATTACCTAAATTACCCACCAGACTGCTGAAGAGCACTTGAAAGAATAGTGATCAGAAACTCTTAATTACTGTCCCAACATGATGCCTCTTTCCTGAGGACCAGAAACATTCGTGTCTCTTTCCCCAGCAGCCTTCAGCAAGGCTTTGTGGAGGGGTGGGCTGAAAGGCACCCCCATCAGGAGCAAGTCGCCAGCCACCTGAGATCACAGTGGAGGAAGCATACATTTGAAGACCTACTGTCCTTCCGTATGTTATTTATCCCCAACTTGGGGTAAGATGGAATGCTCATTTTACAGATGAAGAAGCCTAAGCTGAGGGAAGATAACTACCATACACTAGACTACTACCGTGCACTAGATTACCCAGCCATGAAACGGAGAGACAGAATCCAAGCTGTGGTCCACCTCACTCAGTAGTCCGTACTCTTCCATACTTTGGTGCTTTCCAATCTTCCACACATGATGACGCACAGAGAGGAGAATACTGCCATGGCACACTGGGTAAATGCAGCAGGCTTCTCCATCCTAGGCCATTCAAGGCTATTCCAGGGGATGAAGGTGTCATTATCTCTGGGCCACCCATCTGGGGCCCTGGTTAGGAACTTCTCCAATGCACTGTGCCACACTGCAACGCGACACGTGTGAATCTCATTCAGCAAGTCAACAATGGAACAAGTCCATCTACCATCATTCCGCCCGGAGTTCAGGAGCTTTCTCACTTGGCCAGATCCATTCCCAAAGCTAAAAGCATAATGCAAATTGGGGGACTGGTCAAGGAGATTCCTTCCAGTGGTTCTAAAGGAGTCCCCAAACTACTAGCAGGCATGTTGTCTCAGAGGTGTGCCAGGACCGTGGACAGCACCCATCGGGCCATTCTGAAAGCCAGCGCTCGCTGCCCATTACAGGAGCATGCTCTCCTCCCTGTAGACCCCCAGCAAGAGGAGATCCATGTCCTCCCTGAGCACTCACCTGGTAGCACCTGCTGGAGCCATCCCATCAGATGACTGTTCACATCCCCTGAATGGCAGCTTTATCAAAGAGCACTGCTGGCCTGGAGTTGGATTTAAAACAGGAGCCCAGAAGTCTTATAATTAAAGAGAAAATGCAGCCAGCAGGAATCTGGGGTGTGGACCAATAGATTCTATTTGCAAGTGAAATAATAGGTGGCAAATTAGTGGTTCACAGAATCCAACAGAAGTTCCAATTAAACCCATAATTAGAAATGATGGAATACAGCAAAAGGAAACTTATCTTCAAATGAACTGTGAGTAGGCTGTGGAAGACAGAGTGGCAACTCACTGGGTCAGATGCAGTAGATTCGATGACTTCCAGGCCTGGAAGCTGGGGTGTTACTTCCTCTGGCCCCACGCTTGCCCCATCCTCACTCCACAAGTGGCCTCAGAGCAAAAGCATTTTCAGTCTCAGCTCCCAAGTTGGGGACTCAGGCTGCCCAAGCCTCATCTGACACAGAATTGTTCTCTAACAAAACATACCTGGTTTTAAACATGAGAATAATTTGGCACAGTAATGCATCTTACAGCTGAGCTCACGTTTTCACATGTGAGTTTTCTGTGCACAGTGAATATCTAACTATATTTTTAATAACTGAATTTATCCAGAGATGGACCATATCTTAATTTTTAAAATTACTCATGGGGGATGGGGGATGGGAGAGAGAATTACCCAAAGACTGTATCTCCTCAAAATGGCTGTCTATGGAGCAAGGGCTTCCGAGAAGACCTCTTTGTCCCCTGGGGGTGCTTATCTTTCAACAATCCACTCTCACTTTCAGAAACTTCCCCACCGTGAACAAAGCGGGCTCAAAGATGCGAGGCAGGCTAGGAGAATAGGGACCTATTCTTCCAGGTGATTTCTCAGAGAGAGAAGAGATGGAGAAGCAGAAGGAATCAGAGACCAAGTTTCCCAGAATAGTCAAGGACGCACGTGGTGGAGCCCCAAGGGTGAGGAGCACAGGCTCCATGGGGCGGGACCAGGAAGCAAGCAGCATCCCCCTGGGCAGCCCTTGCCGCCACTGCTGCCAATGACCTTGGAGGGTTAGCAGTTTAGCTCTGGGGTCTGGGACCTCACCAGAAACTGCTGCAGGTCCCTGGCACACACTCTCCAGCAGAGAAACCTGACACATCATAGCCCACCAGTGACTGGCTGCCCTTGGTACTGCAGAAGCAAAAATCCTCAGGCATCCTCACATTTGCTCTGACTCTTCCTTCACTGCTCCTAGAAACAACCCCAGACTGGGACAGACTTTATAGGAATGAGGTTGGGGTGGTAGAGATCAGGAAGAGAAAGATGGACAGGACAGTAAAGCATCAAGATGGAGCCTGCGATGTTCTTTTGGATTCCAACCAACCTGGGACCACATACTGTATTCCCCCTTAGAAACTGGGGTATGCTCATTCTTTACCAGTTTCCCATTAGTGGAGGCTCATGTCCCTCTTCTCAGAGCAACAGCTTAAAGAAACAAACTCACAGGTTTAGACAACCTCGTTTGGGTAAATACCTATGTCGTCAGCAAAAATTTATTAAGAACTTATTATGGATTCACATCACATAGACATCAAGAACATGAAGTCTGGAATCTAACAGACCTGAGTGCAAATTCTCAGGTTGCCACCCACTACCGTGTGACCTTGAGCAAATTATTTAACCTCTCTGAATTCAAGTCCCACATTTGTAAACTGCTGAGAGCAATAATATGCCTTCTGGGACTGTAAAGAAGGTTAAATGAGATAGTATATGAATGAAGCATTTAGCACAGCGCAGAAGCCTCAATAAAAACTTAGATACTAGCATTGTATGCTAAGCACCCAGCACCCAGCCCTCCTAAAAGCAGGCCAAACAGGCATTTCCCCACAGATGACCATCCCACCTGCGATCACAGGGCATGTACTACTACAGAGCTAGCCGTTGTACTGTGCTTCTGACCTCTGGAAGTCAAAGGGGATACCAGACTAAGGAAGGCTGATGTAAGAGGAATCTATAATAACAGAATTTTCCCCCATCCTGGTGAAATTCCCCATCCAGAAATTTTGTTGTAAGGATTTCTTGCAGCCCAGCCTGAGAGTGAGCAATAACTCAGACCTGGTTTAGGAAAAAACCAAAATCCATCTTCCTTTTAAAATGTTCTGTTGCTTATCTTAGCAGCTTTGAAGGGATTAATGATGCATCGTCCTGCTGCAGCAAATCTGGACAGGAAGGAGCATGAGGAAAAGGAAGCTGCACAGACAGAAAGAACTTGCTTCTTAGGATTCCTCTCCTCTCTGTATTTATTATATCATCCTTGGAATTTGCTCCCAGATCCAACTGGGAGGGCAGTGATTCCAGGGTGCATGTACCACTCACTCTCATGAGCATGCACACACGTGTGCATGCACACACACACGCACACACACGCACACACGCACGCACACACACTCACTCACATACATACATTTCCAGTCGCAGACTAGAGTTCCCTGAGTCAGCATGGCTTCTTTCTTGATGTCCTGGGGGGGTCCCCTTATTTTCTTTGCTCTTGAGGTGCACATATCTTAGCTCGGCACCCAGAGGCCCCAGCACAGATCTGCCCACCCCCTACCCACCCCCCCACCCGACTCCACATCCCACAGCCCTGCTCTTACTCAGGCTTCTCCACTCAAGATCTCCCAGGGAACCCTTGAGGGTTGGAAATAGGTCAGTTTGAAGCTGCACTATAGGTCCTTCTCAACCACATGGAAAGCCCTGCCACTTTCATTTGTCTCCACACTCCCTCTCACACCAAGAAACAAGGACAAGAAGAGAAAGACTCACTTCTGATTAAGATCCATGAGGAAAGGGATGTGGAACTAACATTTAATGAGCATCTGCTAGGTGTCTAGCACTGGGCTTAAAAATAAGCCTGCAGAAAAGGTACTACTGGCATCCCTGCTCTACAGTGGAGGAGACTGAGCCTCGGGAGGTAAGGGACTTGCCCAAGGTCACCCCACACTGGCACATGGCAGAGCACTGGGCCCAGTTCTCACTGAAATCATAGGGCCTCCTCCCCCGACACCCCAACCCTCTCCTCCAATCTCCCCTCTCCCAACCCAGTCCTGCTCACCTTTCCCATGGGCTCACAGCTCCAGGACACTTGCCCAGTAGCCAGATCTCTGCTTAGCTCACTCTGGAGACTTGCTCACCTTTGGTCAATGATGTCAAAACACTGGAAGCTCAGGTCCTTGTCACTCACAAGTCCCAGTAAAGAGCTTCCATTCAACTCACAAATAGCTGACACACAACTCTGCATGTGACTCAGGCCAAACACACTCCAATCAGGCTGGTGGGCACAATCTGCCTTCTGCACTGAGTCACCCTCCAGGCTGAGCTGCAAGGATTTGCTGAAATTCACCACCTACTTAGCCACAGCTGCTCCATTAGAGAAAAAGCCAGCAGAGGAGCTGAGCCTCTGATGGTCCCCATGGATGGGCCACGGCCAAGGACAAGTAGGTATGACCTCAAAGCTCTTCCTGCCCAGGTCCACCTCAGCCGATCATGCGATAATGCAAGCACAGCATGAGACACAAGAAGCCCTCTGTTAACCTCCACTCACTCTGACCTTGTTCTTCAGACATCAGTCCAATACAGCGTAACTAAAGTTTTGGTTGAATTGCGGCAGGGGAAGCATTTCAGGATTTTTTAGTTCCTGAAAGTTCCCATTAACAGGGGCAGTGCACTCAAAACAAGCTTCCTTCTCTACACCCCTGACCTATCTCCCCAACCCAAACCCAGCTGCCTCGTGTTCACAGTTGAATTGCCCCAAAGGTAGCTCCGGCTAGAAATTTCTTCATCTAAACGGTCCGATAAAAATTTTCTCAAAGAACGAAAGAGGAAAGGGAAAAAAAATTTTTTTTAACTCTCCTTGACAGCGACTGGATTCCGTAAGGTGAATGGCCTCGGGATTTCTGAACACTTGCAGCCCTGACGGGGCTGTTTGAGCCTTAAAAGGAAAGAGCAGGAGGCCGCGCCCCTGAGGGAGCGATCCTCCCTGGAGCACTACAAGCATCGCGCATCGCTGGAGAGCACGGTGTGCACAGGCATAAACGTGACAGTGGCCTCGCTCCCGAGGCGGCGCCCCCTCCAGACTTGCACCTCGCGCACCTACGTCCGCATTTCCGCCATTCCGTTCCCAGACGCGCTTCCCTGGAGGGAGCACGGGCTCTCCGCTATCTGGCTTCGAGTTCAGCCAGGACTAGCCCCAAGACTGGGAATTAAATATTTATCTCAGGCGCGAGCGCTCTGCTTCTCTTGCCAATGTTACTGTCAAGGTCATGGGCCTGAAGCCGAGTGGCTGGGGCTGGGGTCCCCAGCCGCGCAGGAGACTCCCGGGGAGAACTGCACCCTAAGGCGCGCAGCTCTAGGCAGCGGTTCTTGCCGGGCCTCCTCCCCGGTCCTCCGCGTGCGCTTGCCTCTGCAGCTCTGCCTGATTACCTCTGGAGTTCTTCGGCCCTCCTGAGCCCGGGAAGGTGAAGCCGGGTGTCCAACCCGTGAGCTGGGCGCAGAGCACCCGCGAAGCGCCGGAGGAGCGCGGGCCCCAAGGTTCCGTCGCCAGGCAACGGCGGATCAAGTGGCTGGGGCCCTTGCACAGCCAGGCGGATACCCGGGCAGCGCCGCCTCGCACCTCAGTCCTTAGGCCTCCCGGGCTGGGGTGGGGCCGGAACAGCTGAAGTTGCGGCGGCTGGTCCCATAAAGCCAGGCGGGGCGCGGCCGGCGACTCACCTGTCCCGCGTGGGTCGTAGCGCGGTCTCGGCTCCTGCACTCGGACCGAGCAGCTTCGGTCCCCGACGGGTGGCGGCCTCACAGCCCCTCCCACGAGCAGTCCGAGTGTGGCGGCGACGGGCCCCAGCCGGGGCTGGGAGGAGACCCGGAGCCGCGCACGGGCGCACGCGACTCTGATCGCTCTGCTCCCTCCCTCGCCGCTGGTCCCGCCCGGTCTCCCGCCCGCGGCGTGCTCGGGCCTCGGGGGAGCGGTCCGGAAACCCAGGTACAGCTGCGGAGGGACCGCGTGAGGCTGCAGGCGCCAGAGCCCAGTGCCACCCTCCCTGCACTCGGGCCGCGCCGGCTCTGCGGAGCGGAACGGAGCGGGGCGGAGCGCAGCGCTGCGCGCACTGTTCCCTCGCTTTGCGAAAGGCCACCCTGACGGCGGGGCGCCGTGACGCAGGCTTGACTCACGCGCGGCCCCGCGTCAGTGCGAGGTTCTGGGGCCTCTGATGGCAGACATAGGCGGAGTGGGCCAGGAGAGGGAGGGGTCTGCCTGGGAGCCGCCTCTTGAAGCCCCCGGCCAAGGAACTCAGACCCTGGAGAAGCAGTACCAGATTCTGCCCTAAAAAGGAATGGGACCCCCATGGCCACGGCCCTCCTGAGCCTGGGCCTCACTTCCTTCATCTTTCCATGCCCATCTCTTTCGGCTGTCTGGTATGAACTCAGCACCAACCAAACCTGGTTATTCCCCTGCCCTGGCCACTTCCACCTCCATGCTTTTGTTCACTCTCTTCTCCTCAATTCCCCACTCCACTGTCCTTCCACCTTACCACTCCTCAAGATCCTTCCGTGTGTGGTTCAACTCCTCAAGACATTACTCATCTCCTGAGCTCCTATGTATGGCGGAGGCTGCAGAAGGTGCGAAGATCACTGCTCTGGGAGATGAGGGCGTGGAACCTCTGGGAGAGGCAGAGTAGGGTTTACCTAGGAACCCGTAATTCAAGACAGAAGGATGGGAGAACCCTACAAGAGTAGTAAAGTGAGGACTTATGGAGGAGATGAGACAGGATCCTGAACACAAGCAGTGACAGGGTTTCAGTGGAAAGGGGTAAGGATGAGCCTTGTGGAGGGGACAGCATGATAAGGGCAAAGATGCAAGGGAGTGGAGAAGGTGTGCAGTTGGGACGACTGCCTGATATGGAGCAGGGGTGGGCTGAGAGCAGGTGCAGTTAGGGAGGTGGGAGCCATCCCTCGGGGACTTGGAAGGCTGTGTGGGCAGCCTGGATGAATTAACTCAGCTCTAGAGGACACTAAGGGGACGTTGGCACTAGAGGCAGGTGTCTGGGAGTGATGGGAGGTGCAGGCTGTATCAGTTGTTCTACTGAAAGGCAGAAGGACCATTGTCATGAATTCTGAAGGTTCTGAGATTTTACCCTTGCATCTAATGTGAAGACTCCCCAGTCTTTTACAATCGGCTGTGAATCTGCCAACTTTGCCCCCAAGGGAGACCTTATATTTATTATACTGGAGGACAAACAAAACTGCCCTCCACTGGGGGAGACACTATCTCTACCTTTCAAGGCTGTTTGCTGTGTGAACCTCCTCAAAAAAGATGATCTGGAACAAAAAGCCATCAGTGCCTCTACCCCTGAGACCTGTGGAAACTTGAGTCCCCCATAAATTATCTTCTGATAGACATTTATCTCTTCACTCAACCACTAATTAGTGTTAGCCTGCTGTTTGCCTGACTCCATTCTAGGCCCTGAGGATAAGACAGAGAACAAGACAGATAATGATCCCTGCCCTTCTGGAGCTTCCACTCTGGTGGATACAGCCAGCCGTGCATAGAGGGTGGAGGGGCATGGCAGGCAGTAGCAAGTGATACAGGAGGCTTGACACACGGCCCCGCGTCAATGCGTGGTTCTGGGGCCTCTGATGGCAGACGTAGGCAGAGTGGACCAGGAGAGGGAGGGGTCTGCCTGGGAGCAGCCTCCTGAAGCCCCTGGCCAAGGAACCCAGACCCTGGAGAAGGTAAACCTGTGATGACTGACCTGGTGTGGGAGAGGGAAGGAAAGAGTCTGAGAGGGGTGGTTGTAAGGCAGAGAACTTGAAGGTGGTATGGTGAGGGGTAAGGATAAGGAATTTGGAGTCATACAAACCGACATTTTCATCATGACTGCCATTTACGAGAAACCTTGAAGAAGTTACATAACCTTTCTGAGCCTCAGTTTCCCCATCTGTAAAATGAATAACACATACCCCATAAAGTTGTTATGGTGATCAGAGAAGATTATTCTTTTAAAATATCTGGTATCACATGTGCTTAATAAATTACAGTTATTAGTGGTATGAGCGACTTCACTTTCACTTTTCACTTTCATGCATTGGAGAAGGAAATGGCATCCCACTCCAGTGTTCTTGCCTGGAGAATCCCAGGGACGGGGGAGCCTCGTGGGCTGCCATCCATTGGGTCACACAGGATCGGACACGAATGAAGCGACTTAGCAGCTTAGCAGTGGTATTATTGAGTGATTGTATTGTTACTAACCACAATAAAGAATCTAGAAACAGGAGCAGACTGGAGGAGCATTGGGGAAGAAAGTCATGAGATAACAGATTTAAGCCATACTGGGAATGAAGCAGATTTCCCAGGTGACACTAGTGGTAAAGAACCTGCTTGCCAGTGCAAGCTGATGTAAGAGACACGGTTTCATTGTTGGGGATCTTTGAGACCTGCCCCTGCTTTCTCATTCCCTCACAAAATCTCTCCCTAAATCCTGGAGATTTTTTTCTCCTAAATACCTCTAGGATCTGACCAGTTCTCTTTAATTCTGCTGCTACAACCCTAGGCCAGGCAATAATCACTGGCCACATGAACTCTCACTCTCACCTGACTCTGACTTTAGTCCCATCCCTTTTTCTCCACGCAGCAGCAAGCATGATCTTTTAGAAGCACAGATATGCTCACCCTCATCTCCAGCCTGCAGACTCTTGCCCACATCTTTAACAGGTCCTTCAAGGCCCCTCATCATCTCCAGCCTTATTTCACACCCTTCTCCCCACGGCCTTCTCTGCAGCCCACTATCTACACAACCTTCTCAGCTCTCCTGCTCACCCACTCTTTCCTGACTCAGCCTCCAGGCCTTATGCCCTCTCTGCCCAAAGCCACTAAGTCTCCTCCTGTTCCCCCGTTCCCCACCTACTCCCCCACAGAGTTCACTTAAACCCTACTTCCTCACGAGCCTCTCCTGACCTAGAGAAGAGTCCAGTGCATCTCCCAGGTGGACACAGCTTCTTCTTCGTGGGCTTGTGACTCATCATGCTTGTGACTGAGGACCTGCTGGTGTGACTGGGGCTGAGGCACAATCTCCGTGGCTGGGGTGTAAGCTGCACGCAGCAGAGATCACCTTCAACACAGAGTAGACGCTCCATAAAGATTTGCTGAAAAGGTAAGGTGTGGTTTGAAATATGAGCATAAAGTCCAGGAAAGAGGGTAGAGATGCAACTGGGGAGTCATAAGCATAAAAGGGGTCATTAAGTGGAGGAAAAGTTGGCAGAGGAAGTACATAAAAGGCAGTCAATCAGACAGAATTTGAGGGGTGCAGGGCATTGCTTACTTCTAAGGGGTAGGAGGAGCAAGAGGGTCAAGAAAGAAGACAGAAGTCACGAGGTGAGAGGACAATGTCTATCACAGGAGAACGAAATCTGAGCTGAAAAAATTAGCCCCTGCAGTAGAGGTGCCAATGTTTATAATTCACCCCATTTTGACTAACCTAGGAACCCTCTTCCAACAACACAAGAGAAGACTCTACACATGGACATCACCAGATGGTCAATACCAAAATCAGCTTGATTATATTCTTTGCAGCCAAAGATGGAGAAGCTCTCTACAGTCAGCAAAAACAAGACTGGGAGCTGACTGTGGCTCAGATCATAAACTCCTTTTTGCCAAATTCAGACTTAAATTGAAGAAAGTAGGGAAAACCACTAGACCATTCAAGTATGACCTAAATCAAATCCCTTACAATTATACAGTGGAAGTGACAGATAAATTCAAGGGATTAGATCTGACAGAGTGCCTGAAGAACTATGAACAGAGGTACATGAGATGGTACAGAAGGCAGTGATCAAGACCATCCCCAAGCAAAAGAAATGCAAAGAGGCAAAATGGTTGTCAGAGGAGGCCTTACAAATAGCTGATAAAGAAAAGATGCAAAAGGCAAAGGAGAAACACAATTGAACGCAGAGTTCCAAAGAATAGCAAGGAGAGATGAGAACGCCTTCCTCAGTGATTAATGCAAAGGAATAGAGGAAAACAATAGAATGGGAAAAACTAGAGATCTCTTTAAAAAAAGATACTAAGGGAACATTTTATGCAAAAATGGGCACAATTAAGGACAGAAATGGTATGGGCCTAACAGAAACAGAAGATATTAAGAAGAGGTGGCAAGAATACACAGAAAGTGAAAGTGAAGTAGCTCAGTCATATCTGTCTCTTTGCCACCCCATGGACTGTAGCCTACTAGGCTCCTCTGTCCATGGGATTTTCCAGGCAAGAATACTGGAGTGGGTTGCCATTTCCTTCTCCACAGGATCTTCCCAACCCAGGGATCGAAGCCAGGTCTCGCACATTGTAGGCAGACGCTTTACTGTCTGAGCTGCCAGGGAAGTCCAGAATACACAGAAGAACTATACAAAAGAGATCTTCATGACCCAGATAACCATGATGGTGTGGTCACTCACCTAGAGCCAGACATCCTGGAATGCCAAGTCAAGTGGTCCTTAGGAAGCATCACTACGAACACAGCTAGTAGGGGTGATGGAATTCTAGTTGAGCTATTTCAAATCGTAAAAGATGATGCTGTTAAAGTGTTGCACTCAATATGCCAGCAAATTTGGAAAACTCAGCAGTGGCCACAGGACTAGAAAAGGTCAGTTTTCATTCCAATGCTAAAGAATCGTCAAACTACCACACGATCGCACTTATCTCACACGCTAGTAAAGTAATGCTCAAAATTCTCCAAGCCAGGTTTCAACAGTACGTGAACCGTGAAATTCCAGATGTTCAAGCTGGATTTACAAAAGGCAGAGGAATGAGACATCAAATTGCCAACATCTGTTGGATCATCGAAAAAGAAAGAGAGTTCCAGAAAAATATCTGCTTTATTGACTATGCCAGAGCCTTTGACTGTGTGGATCACAACAAACTGGAAAATTCTTCACGAGATGGAAATACCAGACCACCTGACCTGCCTCCTGAGAAATCTGTATGCAGGTCAAGAAGCAATAGTTAGAACTGGACATGGAACAACAGACTGGTTCCAAATCGGGAAAGGAGTACATCAAGGCTGTGTATTGTCACCCTGCTTATTTAACTTATATGCAGAGTACATCATGAGAAATGCTGCGCTGGATGAAGCACAAGCTGGAATCAAGATTTCTGGGAGAAATATCAATAACCTCAGATATGCAGATGACACCACCCTTCTGGCAGAAAGCGAAGAACAACTAAAAAGCCTCTTGATGAAAGTGAAAGAGGAGAGTGAAAAAGTTGGCTTAAAGCCCAACATTCAGAAAACTAAGATCATGGCATCCGGTCCTATCAATTCATGGCAAATAGATGGGGAAGCAGTGAAAACAGTGGCAGACTTTATTTTCTTGGGCTCCAAAATTACTGCAGATGGTAACTGCAGCCATGAAGTTAAAAGACGCTTGCTCCTTGGAAGAAAAGTTATGACCAACCTAGACAGCATATTAAAAAGCAGAAACATTACTTTACTGACAAAGGTCCATCTAGTCAAAGCTATGGTTTTTCCAGTAGTCATGTATGGATGTGAGAGTTGGACTAAAAACAAAGCTGAATGCTGAAGAATTGATGGTTTAGAACTGTGGTGTTGGAGAAGACTCTTGAGAGTACCTTGGACCGCAAGAAGATCCAACCAGACCATCCTAAAGGAAATCAGACTGGATATTCATTGGAAGGACTGATGCTGAAGCTGAAATTCCAATATTTTGGCCACCTGATGCAAAGAACTGACTCACTGGAGAAGACCCTGATGCTGGGAAAGATAGAAGGCAGGAAGATAAGGGGACAACAGAGGATGAGATGGTTGGATGGTGTCACCGGCTCTATGGACATGAGTTTGAGTAAGCTTCAGCAGTTGGTGATGGACAGGGAAGCCTGGAGTGCTGCAGTCCATGGGGTCGCAAAGAGTTGGACACGACTGAGCGACTGAACTGAACTGAGGAACCCTTAGGGCCAATTGTTCTCATCTGCACAATGGGGAGAATAATTGAGTTTTTTTTCCCCCAAGTAATACCTTTCTAACAGCAGCCTGGTGTACATTAAAGACTCTGTACATGTAACTGTTGCTGTGGTGATGACGATGGTGGTGGTGGTGACGATGGTGGTGGTGATAAGGATGATGGTGGTGGTGGTGATGATACATAGTGAGGAGCTGGGCCAGGGGCTTGGAAGGGGGGCTTCAGGACAGAGATCTTTGTCCTGGGGTCCCATGCAGATGGAACAGCACCTGGAACTATGCCATGCAAATCAGGCCATCTAGGAGGTCATCTGTCCAAATGAGTCATGTGTTAAGGAGAAAGCAGCAAGAACTTGAATGGGGAAGGGGCTTCCCTGGGCTTGCAGGCAGCTGTTCCTTCTCTCCTGGCTCACCTGGTGCCAACCTTGGAGGACGGCAGCCCTTCATACAGCTCTGAGCACACCTGCTCCTGTCTACAGGCAGTGATCTGGACTTCAAATCCAACTACATCTATTTGGGGAGGGCTAGTCTGTGTCAGGGACTGTGCTAACCTCAGTAGTCTGTGGCTGAATTCAGAGGCAGGTTTTATACAGTAGGTCAAGGACAACTTGGAAGGTGTTAGGAGCTAAACAATGTTCCTCTGCCTCGGCCAGAGCCTAACAAAAGCCCCAAAGCAGCCCCAGATAGGAGAAGACAATGCTGAACTTCATCTTAGGTCTGTAACAGGAAGCAAATGCTTCCTGAAGCACTGAAAAAGGGACTTTGCTAGCACCTAGGGGTTTGTGTTCAGTTCAGGTTTTGCTCTGAGTATTCTGTTGCTTGGAGAAGAGAACAAGATTCTATCTCTTCTCCCCAGTTTTCTCTATGCAGGCATGTGCCATATATATATATATATATATATATATATATATATATATATATGATTCATGTAAGAATCTTTGTAAAAACAGCACAGATGATTTTATTCCCTATTACATTTCTGTTATATGTTTCTTCTCAAAATCCATCCTTCTAAGTTCTATCAGAATTCATATGAAAAATAACTGGAATTTTAATTTAAGCTATAAATATGAAGCAGCAATGTGAAATTCTGCTAAAGGAGCTAACGTAAGTTTGAGTTTCACTAATAGAATTATCATTTTCAAATGAAAGGATAGATGTAACCAGTCTATTGAGCTTCTTCTCTGGAGTTAGAGGTTCACTCTGAAGAAATAGAAAGCAATCAAGGACAAGCTTGTGAAGGAATTTACCATGTCCCCAGCCTCACAGACCTAGGTCTGGATATAGACAGGCAGGCCATTTAGTAGTTGTGGGTTTAGGGGACAAATGAGAGATAAAGCTAGAAAGCAAGTTGGATTTGCTAATGTGGAGGCCTGACATGCTAGACTAAAATGCCTCTAATTATGTCAGAAAGTAAAAGGGAGTCACTGAAAGTTTTAGAGTATGATAGTGACATTATAGTGATGACTTCCTATTTAGACTTAAATGGGAGATGACAACTCCAGAGTCCCTCAGAAACATCTCTGCTCCCAGAGAGGAGACAGCAATTTCTGTACACAAGTTCTACCCTGCAGCAGCTGAGAGTCTCTGTTCTTAACCTTAACTCCCCAGGCTGCAAAATGGAAGCCTCACTTCTATGTCTGAGAGAACCCCAGTGGTGAGCAAGTTGGGGAATGCCAGGAGAGAGAGAGAGAGAGAGAGAGAGAGAGAGAGAGAGAGAGAACAAGAAGTCAGAGGTTCAGGAGGACCAGAGGGGGCCTCCAGATATTTTCCTGTACCTGCCACCTCATTTGGAGAAGGCAGTGGCAACCCACTCCAGAACTCTTGCCTGGAAAATTCCCTGGACGGAGGAGCCTGGTGGGCTGCAGTCCATGGGGTCACTGAGAGTCTGACATGACTGAGCGATTTCACTCTCACTTTTCACTTTCATGCATTGGAGAAGGAAATGGCAACCCACTCCAGTGTTCTTGCCTGGAGAATCCCAGGGACGGCGGAGCCTGGTGGGCTGCGGTCTATGGGGTTGCACAGAGTCGGATACGACTGAAGCGACTTAGCAGCAGTAGCAGCAGCAGCCACCTCATTGTCCCCAGGTGTGACTTAGGTGAGCCCAGACCACTTGGTTCATCACCACGACCCTCACCTGATATCAGCATCTTGAGGCTGCCCTTGTGGTGCTGGAAGAGAGGAATGGACAGCTCTTCACAGGAATAAGAGGCACCTCTCAAGGGCAGACCAGGCCCCACTGCCCAACTCCAAAGACAGCCCAACCTTCTGTTTACTGGGACTCAGTGCCCTGCAATGCTGGCCCTGGGGCATCTGACTCCATAGGGCCCTTATCCAGCAAGGTGGGTGCCCCAACTAAACACACTCCTGCACAAACATCCAGAACAAAAATCAAAACTCACCTGTAGGATGAGTGATTTGACCTTTCGTGTGACAAAAGGACTTGCCATGTTCTCTTCCTCCAAGATGGTGAGATGTATACAGTCAGATAAACTCAAGTTTCAATCCCACACTCCCTTGCCAGATGACCTTTGACAGATCACATAGTGTATCTGATCTTCAGATTCTTTATCTTGAAAATGGAAATAATCTGTTCTCTAACCTCATGGGGTCGTTGGAAGGATTAAATGAGATAAAACCCTTTTTTTCAAGTCAAGGCAGTATTCCCACTGTTGCTATTAGCTCTGAAGAGGTGCCCAATGCTACTTTAAGCACCTTACACCTATTAATTCATTGAATGTTTAAATAACCATTTACCCAGGATGTTATAAAATATAAAGTACTTTTTTTTCCTTAAAAGTTGAAAACTTCATTTAAAAAATAACTCAACCAGACTACCCTAGTGGTCCAGAGGTTAAGACTCTTTGATCTCAATGCAGGGGGCCTGGCTTCTATTCCTGGTCAGGGAAATAGATCCCACATACTGCAATTAAAGATCCCACATATCACAACTAAGACCCAGCAAAGCCCAATAAATAAGTAATAATAAATTTAAAAACTTCACAACTAAAAGACTTAATACAATTCAGTAAGTGATTGGTTGCAAACTTAACATGTACGATAGCTATAACCTTCAAATCTACAGCAACCAGTAAGAAGATATAAGAAATGCTTCAGCTACAATAGCAATAACAAAAATGAAAAATACATAGACATAAACTTTAAAAGATGTGTGGAAAATTCCTGAATGCCACAGAGAGCTCCAAAAGGACGTTTGAACATAAGAAACAGCGTGTTCTTCGATTGGAAGACAAAACATAATGAATGTGCCATGCTTAGTCGCTCAGTTGTGTCCGACTCTTTGTGACCCCATGGACTGTAGCCTGCTAGGCTCCTCTGTCCATAGGGATTCTCCAGGCAAGAATACTGGAGTGGGTTGCCATGCCCTCCTCCAGGGGATCTTCCCTACCCAGGGATTGAACCCAGGTCTCGTGCATTGCAGACAGATTCTTTACCTTCTGAGCCACCAGGGAAGCCTAAGAATACTGGAGTGAGTAGTCTATTCCTTCTCCAGGGGAACTTCCTGACCCAGGAATCGAACTGAGGTCTCCTGCATTGCAGGCAGATCCTTTACCAGGTGAGCTACCCAGGAAGCCCAATGAACATGTTAATTCTCTCTGAATCAATCTATGTTTTAAAATGACCTCCATGAAAATAACAAAAGATTTTATTTTTATTTTTAACTAAACAAGCGGACACTAAGCTTCATCTGGAAAAAGAAATCAGCAAAAATATTCAGGGAAATCATAAAGGAGAGTAATGGGCATGGTGTGAGAATTTACCAGGTCATAAAGCATGGTATAAAGTTATGAGTTTAAATTAATGTAGTCCTACTTATGAGAAAGACGTGAAGCAGAACATAGTCCAGAAAGAAACCCAGGTTCAGTCACTTAGAATACAATAAAGATTACATTTCAAATGAGTAGGGGGAAGATGGATTTTTAATAGACAGAACTGACAGTATCCTTATACCCATATACATTGTAGATGTATTGAGATTAATAAATGAAAGAAAAAATAAGCCATAGAAAGTATCAAAAGTGGTACTTAGAAGGATATTTATATAGAATAGATACATTAGAACAGAAAGAAAGAGTGAAAAATCAATGAACCAACCAACCATCTCAAGAATTTAGGGAAACAGACCCAAAGAAAACAGAAGAAAGAAAATGATAAAGGCAACATATATACATGCATACTCAGTAGTCTTAGTCATGTCTGACTCTTCGTGACCCCATGGACAATAACCTACCAGTCTCCTCTGTCCATGGGATTATCCCGGCAAGAATACTGCGTAGATTACCAACATAGAAATTGATAAACTAGAAAAGCATATATACAATCGAGAGGATCATCAAAGTCAGAAGTTTGTCCTTTGAGAAGTCTGATTTTTTAAAAAAATGAAACCTAAAAGTACTAAAAAAAATCATGGAAGAAAGATTGTCACAGCCTGGGTGGGGAAGACCTTTCTAAGTCTGATTGGTAACCACGGGCACTTCCTGTACCTCCTCCTGTTTTATGTATTGTTCTCCAAATCACTTCTCACCTCTGGCGCTCAATTCACAATCATGCTTGTTTGCTTCTTGTCTGCTCTCAATAAGACAGACAAGCTCTGTATTCCCTGGAATAGGGCCTAGGACAGTCCTGCCATATAGTGGGTGTGGAGGGCTGTCTGTGGAGTGACTGTTCAGAAAGTGGGGAAGGCATTTCCTTAATATATAAAGAGCTCCTAAAAATCAGTAAGAAAAAGATAAAAGGATATGAATAGAAAGTTCATAGAAAATAAAATACAAGTGACTCCGACACATATAAACACATGTAAAAAGATGTTTAGTTTCACTCACAACAGAATAAACGCACATTGAAAAATGAGATACCATATTTTACTTATTATGTTGACAAATAACTTTTCTTTAAAAAAAAAAACTGATAACACATATGTTGCTGGTAGGAAAAGAGTTAAACTGTACAGTCTTTCCAGAAGATAATTAGACAGCATTTATCAAAATTGCAAAGGTGCATCCCATGGCTCATTAGGCCATATCTGTCAAAATTATGAAGGCACACACTCATTCGTCTAAAGACATTCATCCAAAGATACTCCCTCAGCAGTATTTGTCACTAAAAAATGGAAACAATTTAGACATCTATCAACAAGGAATTGTTTACATAATTTATGGTACCGCCACACAATCAAATTTTTTGCAGCCATGAAAATGAACAAATCTGATCTATATGTTATGATGTGGAAACATCTGCAAAATGTGTTGTTAAATGAAAAAATATGCAGGGCTGTGTGACCATTTGTGTATACTGCACATACTGGTAGAGGCATAAAATATTTCTGGAATGATACATAAGAAACTGATAATAGTGCATAATGCTAGGGCAGGCATGGCTGGGGGAAGGCATGGGAGAAAGATTTACTTTTCACCTTTTGAATTTTAGCATACCTTATAGTAAAGGTATAAGTATAGTATAAGTATAGGTATAACGGTTTAGTATAGCCATATCTGCCTCTATAATACATCTGAGATCTCTAGAAAGGGGAAATCTGAATCTGGCCACAGTGACTGCCTTTACGGAAGGAAACTGAGGGCTGGAGGGCCCTGGAAACAGAAACTCGGCACTGAACTCTGTGAGTTCCGTTTTAATTTTTCTTGACCATGCTGCTGCTGCTGCTAAGTCGCTTCAGTCGTGTCCGACTCTGTGCGACCCCATAGACGGCAGCCCACCGGGCTCCCCGTCCCTGGGATTCTCCAGGCAAGAACACTGGAGTGGGTTGCCATTTCCTTCTCCAATGTAGGAAAGTGAAAAGTGAAAGTGAAGTCGCTCAGTCGTGTCCGACTCTTAGCGACCCCATGGACTGCAGCCTACCAGGCTCCTCTGTCCATGGGATTTTCGGTTGCATTCTTGACCATAGGCGTGTCTTACTTGCTCATTAAAATACCAAAATACATTTCTCCTTGCTCCTCCAGCCTGCCACTGTCTGCTGGGCCCCACCCCCAACCCCTGCCCTTCTGTTCAGGCTCATGCTGCCTTCTCCACAGCGGGACATGGTGGGAAGAGCAGGGACTGCTGGATCTTCTCTGACTTGGGGCTTCCTTGCCCTCATCTGTAAAATGGGAGAACAGTAGTGTCTATGCTCTAGGGTGCCTGAGGCAGGTGTACATGAGATAATATCCCCCCGCTGACCTTTGGCAGATACCTCTAAACTTTGAAGGAAGAAAGAAGTGGCAAAGGCTTTGAGCATTGACAGTACATTCTAATATTTATGAAGAGCAGTGAGGACATTCTTCTAGTTTGTACTCGGGGTTGAGGAGTAAAAGAGGGTGTCCCAAATTGCTCACGTGCCCAACATCCTGGAGCCCCAAACTTCCAGCCTGGGAGGAAGCTTTGTTCAGTGTAAACAGAAGGGAGCAGGTTCTGCTCTAGTAGGTGCAGCATCAGCTGAGTGTGAGGTTGGGGGCAGGGGGGAATGTGCTGGGAGACAGTAGGAAGGGAGGGGGCTATCTGTCTGCCCCCACCCCAGATCTGGGTAGGGAGAATCAAGTGCAAAGCCTGCCTTGCTCCAGAGCCAGCATGAACCTTTCAGTACCGGAGTCAAATATAGACCCATTTCCATAAAAGCACCAGCCTGCTTCTATAAATACCTCAGCCAGTTTTCCGGGTTCTCATGTGACTTTGATGCCTACCTCTGTCTGCGGGGATCCGTCTCCATGGTGACCGGGCCATGTGACCAGCTACTCTTCATTCATGGCAGGTTGCCGCATCCCGTGTTGGGGGTGGGGTGGTGAAGGGGGCTGGAGGGAGGGCTAAGGAGAGGGAGAACGGGAATGAACAATGAATAATGATAAACTGTCTGGTCTTGGGGGAAACGGCAGAGCGCCAGCCTTAATGCAAGGATGCTCTGACAGAATTATTCATCTCCCCAAGGCTGGCTGTCAGGGGAGGAACATTTTTATTTGAGAAGCAATAGACATTTTTGCCTCTGAGTCAGAGAAGCAAAAGTTCAGAGCTGTAAGGGGCACCTTAACAACTCTCGAGCACTGTTATAGTCCCTTGGTTGTCAGATGAAGGTAACCAGGCCTGGAAAGGTCGAGGGACTTGTCCAAGGTCAGGCAGCGAGTCAGTTGGAAACTGGGACAAGAATCAGCGTGCGTGTGCTCTGTAGGCTCCTCTGCATCCCTCACTGGGACTCTGCTTTGGCCTGGGGATGACAAGGGGCTGCAGAGATATAAGTGTGACTCTGGTCAGTGGGGACTTCGGTACCTTGGCTCCCAGGTCATCCCACCTGGCTGGGATCATGGGTCCTTCAGGGGAGGGAAAAACCATTCTGGGTGAGACTCCACCCTGGCCCCTTGGCAGATCCATGTGGAGAGAGTGGCTAATAAATTATGAGAAGTCCTGCAGTATCCAGCAAAGCCAGATGCCATCCCTAGTCATCTATGGAAATCTTTCCGTGATCAGAATGTCCCAGATCTGCCGTCATCCAGCCAAACCCCTCAAACATCACCAAGTCCTATGCCCATCCTTGCTTGGGGCTGGGGATGAGATGCAAAGGTAGGAAAGGACTCTTCCTGCCTTCACAGAGCTGCCCTGCTGCACATGGAGAAGTGAATAGAAGAGAATTTGGTTAACCAGCAGCTCAGCTCCAGGGACATTCGGAGCTGGATGTAAGATGGGCCATAGAAGTTGGGGAAGGCTTACAGGAGGACGGGAGGGGAGGACACAGCCAGGCAGGCCGATGGGGAGGGGCATTCTCAGGGGATCCTGGGTGCTGGGGTAGGACCTGTGCAGGGGCAGGGGGGTGCGGGGCACTGCTCTGCTGAGGTGGACCAAGGAGGGAACTCTGGACATGCCTTGGGTTAGGACACTGCTGATTGCAGATTTGATTCACGTGGTTCAATCCCATGAGCTCAAACCACCAGCAAGCAGTGTAGGGTCCAGGAGTACCAGAGATAACAAAGAAACTCGTGCACTGACATATTTCTGGGGGAGACAGAACAAAAAACCAGACATTATCATGGGCCTGCATGTGTCAGCATCAGCCACAGGCTCTGCAACCACCTGGCCTCAAGACAGGTGTCCAGCAAGCTCCACAGAGGTTAAAATCCATCAGGCTGGAGGCTGGCACCAGCCACAGTGACCCAGGGCAATCCTCCGTCTCCCTAACTCTCTTCACCTCTGCAGTCTCTTTAGCACTGAGGACAGAGCCTCCTGCCTGTCCCTGCCCCCTCACCACCATGGGCTCTTAGCCAGCCTGACAGTGGACTGGTTATAACAGCCCATCCCCAAGCTCAAGGGGTGAGAGCTGATGCTCTGATGTGGAGGGGGAGCGGCAAGAGAACAAGCCGTGCAGGCCATGCTTTCTCTCTGCTTCACCACCAGCTGAGCACCCACGCTGTGTGTGTTTACTTTACCAAGGCTGCCAGCTGCTGGAGTCCAGAGACAGTGCCCCACCTGTTTCTAGAAAAGCCTCTTCTGGCTTCTAGCTGGGAGTGTGGGGTGGAGGCACACGTTCATTCAGTACTGACAGGTAGTCAGCATGGCACGGTGGTCAGCACACCCTAGGGAGACAGATTTGTATTAGTTCTGGCTCTGTTGCTCACTTGTGACCCTCTTGGGGAGCTTATTTAGACTCTCCAGGCCTCAGTTGCTTATCTGTGAAAGAGGATAATGTCACCTAATATGAGAAACAGTTGTGAAAATCAAAGTGATTACGAAGTGTCCGGCACGTAGAAAGTGATTTTAAAAGACAGTAAACCAGAAAGAAAAACACCAATACAGTATACTAACGCATATATATGGAATTTAGAAAGATGGTAACAATAACCCTGTGTACGAGACAGCAAAAGAGACAGTGATGTATAGAACAGTCTTATGGACTCTGTGGGAGAGAGAGAGGGTGGGAAGATTTGGGAGAATGGCATTGAAACATGTATAATATCATATATGAAACGAGTCGCCAGTCCAGGTTCGATGCAGGATACTGGATGCTTGGGGCTGGTGCACTGGGATGACCCAGAGGGATGATATGGGGAGGGAGGAAGGAGGAGGGTTCAGGATGGGGAACACATGTATACCTGTGGTGGTTTCATTTCAATATTTGGCAAAACCAATTAAAAAAAAAAAAAAAGACAGTTGCCTCGGACTTCCCTCAGGGTCCAGTGGTTAAGACTCCATGCTTCCAACGCAGAAGATGTGGGTTTGATCCCTGGTCGGGGAATTAAGATCCCACATGCTACATGGCACAGCCAAATGATTTTTTAAAAAGTAAAAAGCAGTCATCTCTACTATAGTGGGTGAATGGAAACTCCTCGTGGGTACCAGCTTCCATGCTCACCAGCCCAGCATTCTCCTGAGTCTTCCCCTGCACCATCTCTTCTTCTGAGAAGATTTTCCCCCTCAGCTCCACTCATCAGAAGCCTTTCTGTCCTTCAAAGCCCCATTTCAGTGTCACTCCTCCCTGCTACCATGCCCGATCACCCACAGGATGCTCCTTGCGTAGACTCTGCTCACACTGAGGACTGGCCATTGTACCACCCTTCAGTACGCAGCAGTAACAACAAGTGCTACCGGGATGGGACGCCATTTACCATGCTGAGAACCTAACAGGCCTGAGACTTAGAAGGGTAAGTGACTTGTCCATGGTCACACAGCTATGACGTGGCGAGAGTGAAAGATAAAACTCCGGCCTGTTTGGTTCCGCCTCTTGTGCACAGTTTCTGCATCCTCCCTGTTAATGATACTCTTACTTGACCATCTTTACCCTCTCAACTACATTACTAGCCTGTGTGGTGTGGCAGAAAAAAAAATACAGACCCTGGGTTCAGCTAGAAATAGGGTTAAAATTCACCTTTGCCACTGACGGGTTTTAAGTCCTCAGTCCTTCCAGATCTGTTTCCTTGCCTACAGTTGTGTGCGGTCCTTGAGATGACGTGACATGTGGTAATGGGCCTGTCTTGTAACAACAGACATCACTGCTGGCACGGCCTGGTCCCCCAGGTGCCTGGGTGTGTGGTGACAGCTAGTCCTTGAGTGTACATCCTGTGCCAGGCACCCTTCTAAGGGCTCCTGTACATCCTCTCTTTTTCTTCCTGACAACATTACCATGAACTAATGTTTTGTAAATGTTTTAGTAAAGTCCAAAAGACTTTGAGGATCCCCATTTTATAAAACCAGAGCTTAAAGAGGTTGAGAAACTCGCCCAGTGCGGAAAAAGCAGACAGCAAAGCTGGGACTTGACCCAGATCCAACAGATCCCAAAACCCATGCTCTGCACCCTGATTCCTCACTGCTTCCTTGCCAAGCAGGTGATGAATGTTCTTCTCCTGTTACTGCCATAAGGTAGTTAAACAGACATCACAAACTCCATTTTACAGATGGAGCAGCAAAAGCCTGAGGTACCAAGTGACTTGCCCAAGGTCACGTGGTGACAGAGTCAGTTCCCGAACTTGGGGCTCCTAAACCCAGGGCTCCACTTTCTCCCTTGTCCCTGCTGCCTGTAGCTGAGATACTTGAGACAGAGACACCAGGACTCTGGGAGCTTGGCCAGTAAGTCGGCCACAGGTCTCAGCCTCAGTCCAGGAAACCTCCAACCATGGAGAAATTTGCTTTGAAGACAAAGGATGATTCCTGGCAAGGAGAGTCATTCCTATTTCTGTTCTAGACAAATGGGAAGCTGTCTCAGATTCCATGATAAATCTTTTTGCTAAAGATGATACATCACTTTGAGCTGGTTATATGCGCAGTCTTTGGACATCATACAAGTCAATTATTGAGACCAAGTTCTCAACGCTGAGCAGAGATATTTTCTTCGTATGCTGTAACAGAGCCAGAGCCTCCCAAGGACTGCAGAGTGCTGACACCTGCCCAGAAGCCCTGTGGGGAAGGTGTCCACCACTCCCATTTTGATGGCCTCCACTGTCTCCCCCTGAGGTCACCACAAGGTTTCTGGGCAGGATTATTGACAGCCAAGATTATTCTGTCTATTTTATAATCCTGAGCTTTACTCTGGGCTAACTGGACTTGGGGAAGTAAGTTTCCACTCCAGGACAAAACCCCAAGTACAGAGCAGCAAACAGGGCCTTGCTTCCCTGACCCTGAGTCTCAGAAGCACATCCCTACACTCTGAGGAGCTCCTTACCTGAGTCTGAAATACTTCCAGGTCAACTCTCTGCCCCCTGCAAACCTCTTGAGCATCACATCTTGCTGAGGCTGACCCTCCAGGCCAGCAGATCCAGCCTTCCCTCACTCTCGGACTCTAAGAGGAGCCTGTGTGTGGCTTTCAGTGTGGCAGGACCAAGGTGTGAGATCCTATCAAGAACATGGGTGATGTGGGCTTCATGACTTTGGGCAGGGCTTTAATTTCTGTGAGCCCTCATCTGAAAATGTGACCAATGGCCAATCCTAGCTCCAAAATGCTGAGAGTCATTCTCTGGGAATCTAGGAACACAGTTGGAGATGGCTAGAGCATAAGATGAGGGGGCTGGAGTGGTAAGGAATAGGGAGGTAGGGATTAAATGGAGAGGGCAGGGGTCTGAATCATATGGAACTTGAATGTCATGCTAAAAGGCTTAGATTTTATTTTAAAGGTAATGGAAAACCAGGGGAAATTTTTAAGCATGGGAGAAGAGTTGCCAGATTTAGCAAATACCAAACATCTATTTAAGTTTAAACTGGGCATCTTGTATTTTATCTGGCAACCCTGCATGGAGTGACAGAGAAAGCTCTCTGGCCACTGAGTGGAGAATGTCTCATAGGGAATAACACTGGAAGCACAGACCGTTGAGGAGGTGATTATCTTCCAGGCAATAATCACAAAAGTTAGTATTTGTTGAATGCTTGTTTTTACCAGGCACTGTTCTAAGCATTTTATGTGTATAAATTCATTTAATTCTCATAACAAAGTGTAGTATCATTTCCATTTTACAGGTGAAGAGACCGTGGCACAGAAGGGTTAAGTTATTTGTCCAAGTCACATAGCTAGTTAGTGGCAGAATTGAGATTGGAGTCCCAAGCCCACATGCTTAACCACCGTGACATGCTGCCACTCCAGCGGACCATGAGAGCCTGGACCCAGCCCCTGTAGTGGGACTCGGGTGTCAGTCAGAAGCTGTCCTGAAGCCCCAGCCCATGGGGTGGGTGTTGGGACACTGACTGGCAGAGAAGTGAGAAGGGAGGCTCAGGGATCCAAGCTCTATCATAGCGACACATTTTCAGATTACCTGGTACTTTTCAAAGCAGGAAGAAGGGCTCATAAGAAAAAGAACTAGCATCTCTTAGCATCTACCAAACACCAGGCAGGGAGCATAGCAATCCTCGACGTATTCAGGAGTCACAGTCAGCAGACACAGTGGTCGACTGCTGTGGAGTAAAGGAGGACTTGAGGATTCTGGTTTGGGATGACTGAGGGGCACCAGTAAGGAACTAGAGAGAATAGGCCATGTTGAATTTATGTCCATGTCCATGTCCAGGACATGTTGAATTTATCAGGTATAAGACCCAGAAAGGTTAAGTGACTACTCTGGAGTCACACGGAAGGTAAGTGTCAGTGCAGAAACTAGAAGTCTCTTTGACTGTGTCTGGGGTGCCTGATAGAGACAGGACCCCAGTCTAGGTTCAAAGATGAAGACACCCCAGAACAGAAGTCGTGACCAGGATTTGGGGACTGCTGTTTGATGCGGGTTCAGGTGGTGCCTACGTGCTCAGTTCTGAGAGCAGACCGTGCCCCTTCAACTTTGAAATGAAAGCCAAGGGCAGTGCTAGGCTGAGTTTTAAGCACCGTGAGCCAAGAACATTCTCTCTGCAACGGTTTTCTCCATCTGTAAAAAGACAACAATATCCACAGCAAAGTTGTTTTGGAGATTAAATGAGGTAAGTAAACGGGGAAGCATTGACCCAAGCCCTGTAATCTGTCCTTGTGCTATTAGTCCAGTCTTCTGCCTCTGCCACTACCCCTCTCCCTTTCCTGCTCCTCCATCTTCCTCTCTCTCCCCAGTCTGCCCTCCCATTTTCTCATCTTCCCTCCTCTCTTTTTAGGCCTTGGGACAGAGCCTGTTCCAGGGAGTGTCTGCAGATAAGCAGCCTAGAGACAAGCGTGCAGTCTCCCATCTCGGTCAGCCCAGCTCCCTCCTCCCGCCCCTAGCTCTCCATCCCCACCCCCACACTCACATGCCACACAGGACAGCCCACCCTGGAGGGCACCAGCCCACCTGGCCTTCTCTCCTGCTGACCAGCAGTTCCCCTCCCTGCTGCCACATCCACTGGCTTCCTAGGGGACCCAGCGACCCCCACAGGCAGTTGCCCAGGGATTGCCACCAGAGGTGGCTGGAGAGACAGCAGAGACACCACAAGAGGCCCAAGGGGATGGGGAGGCTCCAGCCCGGACAGCCTGGAAATGTACAAAGCCGATCCCTAGGGACCGAGCAAGAGACTGACGTCAAGCCGAGGCTGAAAATATAGTCTGGAAAGTCACGCGGCAGCGTGAAAAATGAGCCGTTCTCCCCAGCCAGAGACATGGACGGTGGGGAAGAGACATAAATCCTGGCTCTTTAGAGGCTCCAAACAGCAGGGGCTGCTAGCTTCTAGGCTGCCTGTCGAGAGGTCTCGGGGGTCCCCAGTGTCTCATTCAGGGGCCAGGGCACCTGCAACCATCCCCATTCCTGAGAGCAGTCAGTGCCCTGAGAACTGAGGGCCAGCAAGGGAATCTAGGGGTGATCCTGGCCCCCTCCCCCATGCCCACACTGCTCAGTCCGTCTTTGGCTAAGCTGTGGTGTGGTGGGCAACACAACCTCCCGCAAACCACACCCAGAAGGTCCAGAGAGCCAGGGCCATGCCTCAAAGTGGAGGTCAAGGTCCCTGATGTCACTGGGCTCTGAAGTGCAGCCCGCTGCCAGGGAAGCCTGCTTCCCCATCCAGTTTTCTTCCCCTCCCCCGCACCCCCGACCTTCACAGCTACTTAAAAGTCTCTCCTTTTAAGAGGTACAGAGGTGTTGGGTGGCCTGGTGTCCACTCCACAGGCAGTCTGTCAGGGAGCGCCTGGATTCCACTGCAGTGGGAGGTTCTCAGAGACTCACTTCCCATGGCCCTTGGATGCCCAAGCACCCCCTTCAGGCTGGCATGAAAGGAACAGAGGAGCCCCAGACATGAGAGCTGGTCATGGGATTAGGGCTTTCTGGGACACCCGGCCATGGGCCCTCAGGGCCTGAGATGACATCAAAGGCAGACGGCCCTGCCCCCACTGGCCTTGGTACTCCATAAGCTCCCAAGATTTAAAAAGCAGTCCCAGGGAAAGTGACCAGGGTTCCCCACCAAAGCAACCGAGGTTACATTTTCACCACTTCATGGCAATAGGGTCAAATGAGGTTATTTGGTTTGTCTTACCCCTGAGTTAAGGGGCTTCCCTGGTGGCTCCATGGTAAAGAACTTACTCGCCTACCAATGCAGGAGAGACAGGAGACATGGGTTTGATCCCTGGGTCAGGAAGATCCCCTGGAGGAGGAAATGGTAACCCGCTCCAGTATTTTTGCCTAGGAAATCCCACGGACAGAGGAGCCTGGCCATTCCACGGGGTCACACATAGTCAGACGCAAGTTAGCGACTAAACAACCACCACCCCTGAGTTTAAGATTCTTACCTTCTACAGTTTCCCATTCCTGTGTCTTGTTCCCTCTTCTGGTCTGCCCCTCCAAGATCTCTTCTTAACACCCCAGCTCTGGTGTTGTCCACTCTCTGAATGCTCCCACCTCACTCCTCACCCCCAGCACCATGATCCACCCCATAGTAAAACACCCTCTCCTTTGAGCTTCTCCACAGACAAGCCTCCCGACACTGCATCTAAGTGTCACACACATGTCTGTCTCCTCCTGCAGGGCTCTTGCAGGGCAAAGAGGGGCCTTGGTCATCTCTGCAACCTTCAGGGTTCAGCTCAATCCAGCCAGAAGGAGGGCTTGGCTCAGTTCATGGAATTTAACTAAACAGGATTCATGTGTATGTTAGCGTCATAGAGACCCTAAAAAGACAACCAAGGGCTGGAGCCCTGGGCTGGGAGGTGGGGATGTCATCAGACTCTCCTTCTTTGGGCGCCTGTCCCCAAAGTCCTGGACCTCAGGGCTCTGACAATCCTTGGGGGGAAGCAGAGCCATGTGCCTGAAAACCTAAGTCAGAGTATATCCCTAACCTCAAAGTCCTGGCCTGGGTCCTCACCTCACTGGGATAAAAAAAACAAAGTCCTTAGCAAAACCCAAAAGCCCTGTGTGACCTGATCCCCATTATCTCTAACCTATCTTATGCTGCGCTCTGTTTCCTTTCTGCTCCAGCCACAGCAGGCCTCCTTCAGCACCCACCTCAGGACCTTTGCACCTGCTCTCTCCCATTGCTCAAGTGTTACCTCTAGGAGGCCTTCTCTGATCAGCTTATTCAAAACCACATGCATGCACACACATACACACAAGCATGCTCTCTCTACCCCTTCCTCATTTTCTCCTTATTATTGATCAGCAACTGATACCTATATATTTTATTTATTTATTTATTATTTCTTTCCCCAAGTAGAGTGGAGATTCAATCAGAGCAGGAACTTTTATCTGTTTGATGTTTATTCTTCTCTTAGTTAATCCATGCTCCTCCTTTAATATCTTGTAACAAATTTTGAGATACACAGTTATCTACTCTTTTAAGTTATATTAGATGGTGAGAATTTTTCTTTTTTCCATTTCTTTTCCATGGGGATGGTCTTGATCCCTGTCTCCTGTACAATGTCACAAACCTCCGTCCATAGTTCATCAGGCATTCTATCTATCAGATCTAGGCCCTTAAATCTATTTCTCACTTCCACTGTATAATCATAAGGGATCTGGTTTAGGTCATACCTGAATGGTCTAGTGGTTTTCCCTACTTTCTTCAGTTTCAGTCTGAATTTGGCAATAAGGAGTTCATGATCTGAGCCACAGTCAGCTCCTGGTCTTGTTTTTGCTGACTGTATAGAGCTTCTCCATCTTTGGCTGCAAAGAATATAATCAATCTGATTTCGGTGTTGACCATCTGGTGATGTCCACGTGTAGTCTTTTCTTGTGTTTTTGGAAGAGGGTGTTGCTATGACCAGTGCATTCTCTTGGCAAAACTCTATTAGCCTTTGCCCTGCTTCATTTCGTATTCCAAGGCCAAATTTGCCTGTTACCCCAGGTGTTTCTTGACTTCTACTTTTGCACTCCAGTCCCCTATAATGAAAAGGACATCTTTTTTGGGTGTTAGTTTTAAAAGGTCTTGTAGGTCTTCATAGAACCATTCAACTTCCGCTTCTTCAGCGTTACTGGTTGGGGCATAGACCTGGATTACTGTGATATTGAATGGTTTGCCTTGGAAACGAACAGAGATCATTCTGTCATTTTTGAGATTGCATCCAAACACTGCATTTCAGACTCTTTTGTTGACCATGATGGCTACTCCATTTCTTCTAAGGGATACCTGCCCACAGTAGTAGATATAATGGTCATCTGAGTTAAATTCACCCATTCCAGTCCATTTCAGTTTGCTGATTCCTAGAATGTTGACGTTCACTCTTGCCATCTCCTGTTTGACCGCTTCCAATTTGCCTGGATTCATGGACCTGACATTCCAGGTTCCTATGCAATATTGCTCTTTACAGCATTGGACCTTGCTTCTATCACCAGTCACACCCACAGCTGGGTATTGTTTTTGCTTTGGCTTCATCCCTTCATTCTTTCTGGAGTTATTTCTCCACTGATCTCCTGTAGCATATTGGGCACCTACTGACCCAGGGAGTTCCCCTTTCAGTATCCTATCATTTTGCCTTTTCATACTATTCATGGGGTTCTAGCATATTCAAAAAGCAGAGACATTACTTTGCCAACCAAGGTCCATCTAGTCAAGGCTATGGTTTTTCCAGTGGTCATTTATGGATGTAAGAGTTGGACTGTGAAGAAAGCTGAGCGCCGAAGAATTGATGCTTTTGAACTGTGGTGTTGGAGAAGACTCTTGAGAGTCCCTTGGACTGCAAGGACATCCAATCAGTCCATTCTAAAGGAGATTAGTCCTGGGTGTTCTTTGGAAGGGCTGATGCTAGAGCTGAAACTCCAATACTTTGGCCACCTCATGTGAAGAGTTGACTCATCGGAAAAGACTGATGATGCTGGGAGGGATTGGGGGCAGGAGGAGAAGGGGATGACAGAGGATGAGATGGCTGGATGGCATCACTGACTCGATGGATCTGAGTTTGGGTGAACTCTGGGAGTTGGTGATGGACAGGGAGGCCTGGCGTGCTGCAATTCATGGGGTTGCAAAGAGTCGGACATGACTGAGCGACTGAACTGAACTGAAGTGAACTGAGACAGTGAGAATAAGAGAGGAAGAAAAAAATATTTGCTTAATAGAAATATACATATAAACATATTCATAAGGAAATCTTGTCCTTGTTTCCACAGCTGGCAGAGTATTTATAATTCCCTTATTCCACTGGATGGCCCTTGTTCCCTTTGCCCTCAGCAGATAGCTCAGTGAGCTGCAGTCTTTACAGAGTGGAGGTGGGAATTTTAGGGCACATAGCAGGCCTTCAAATAATATTTCTTACATCAGTAAGGAAGAGGCTGGTCTACATGGATCATTGGAAGTAGAAAGAAGCCCGTCTCTGATTTGTGTAGACAACCAGAATAGACAAGCCAACTAAAAAGTTCTGCTTACCACATAACTGTGTGAGCTAACACCCAGGTCAGGAGATAATCTCTTGTTGGTTTTTGTTTTCCAAGGTGCTTGGACACACAATCAGAGAGCTGTCACTTGGGCTCTACCTGCCTCAGGTAAGGTAGGTGAGGTCCTACCTGCCTCTGTGGAGCGCTCTCTCGGTCTGGATGGGTAGGAGGGCTCAGGCGCTGGGAGGTGGTGTGGAGGATGAAAGGCGGTCCCTCAGCCCCTTGTGCAGCAACTCCTTCGTACTTTCCTTTGGATGACATTTTCCAGTGCCCTCACTAGTGCCGCTAACGAGCCCCAGGGGCCCTGGGGGACTGCCACCAGGGCTTCCGCTGGTGCCCTGAGGGCTCTCCACTCTGCCTGCAGGCTCAGAGAACCTACCTCGGTAGCAGCTTCTCCTGAGTACTGCTCAGGACAACCAGGTTCAAGCAGGAAAGCCAACTCCAACACACAGCTCCCAGAAGGCCCAGCATCAATCCTCACCCAGCCGTAGACCCAGAGAGACACCTGGACTGGGAGCTCCGTGAGGGCAGGGGAACAAACTCATCACCCTTCTCCCAGATCTCTGACTCCAGCCCTGGGACCTGACCCCAGCGAGGCACGTGACACACTCAAGCAGTTCCAAAGGCAACAAGCAAAATGGGCAGTGCTCCTGAGAGGGTCCTTGGGACCATCCACTCGCTTCTGCCACTCATTGGCTGAATCACTTGCATTCTCTGAGTGCTGATTCTGATTCTTTATCTCGAAGGTGAGAATAACAATGCCTGCCTCACCCACTGTTTAAAGGTCCTGATGTGACCCTGTGTTTACACCCAGAGACTTGCAGAAGCTCCACAAATGCTGCAGCCGTGCAGGCAGAGGCAGAGCTCCCCCAACACGCCCACGTGACACCCTGGGACCGCCAAACACACCTCTCCACTCTTTTACTGATGCCTCCTGCCCTGCTGTGTGTCAGCAGGAGCACCCTGTGTCAACCAATGAATCAGACCCTGTAGGAGATGTGTATGGGAGCTTACACGAGTGTGGAGCTGGCTAAGTGAGCCCAAGATCTGTGGGGCAGGCAGGCAGGCAGGAAGGGAAGATCATGGGTAGACTCAAATCCACAGGCACTAGCTGAAGCTGCTGGCCACAGGCTTGAGTCCCTCTCAGGAAAGACCCAAGTCGTCTCTATCTTTTTTAAAACAATATTTATTTATGTATTCATTTATTTGGCTGCTTTGGGTGTTAATTGCAGCATGCTGGATCTGTAGTTGGGGCATGTGGGGTTTAGTTCCCTGACCAGGGATTGAATCGGAGCCCCCTGCACTGGGAGCACAGAGTCTTCAGCCACTGGACCACCAGGGAAGTCCCCCAAGCCTTCTCTTAAAGCAGGGATCCGCAACCTCCAGAATTCAATGCCTGCTGATATAAAGTGGAGTTAATTAATACTAGAAATAAAGTGCACAATACATCCAATGTGCTTGAATCAACCTGAAACCATTCTCCACCACCCCAGTCCTTGGACAAATTGTCTTCCACGAAACTGGTCTCTGGTGCCAAAAAGGGCTTCCAACACAGTGAGCCAAGCCCCCCAGGATTATCTCCGTAATTTAAAGTCAACTGATTAGGGGCTTGAATCACCTGTGTAAAAGCCCTTTAAAGCAGCACCTGAGTTAGTGTTTGATTTAGTAACTGGTAGATGGGAAGTCGGAGAAGGCAATGGCACCCCACTCCAGTACTCTTGCCTGGAAAATCCATGGATGGAGGAGCCTGGTAGGCTGCAGTCCATGGGGTCGCTAAGGGTCGGACACGACTGAGCAACTTCACTTTCACTTTTCACTTTCATGCATTGGAGAAGGAAATGGCAACCCACTCCAGTGTTCTTGCCTGGAGAAAATCCCAGGGCTGGGGGAGCCTGGTGGGCTGCCGTTTATGGGGTCACACAGAGTTGGACACGACTAAAGCAACTTAGCAGCAGCAGCAGATGGGAAGTATATGCTACAAAATAGCTGCCACTTTCTTTCTGTTGTCCAACTCCATGAAAGACTAGCACACGGGGATTCTATAGTCAAGCCAGGCTACCAGGAAGCTATCACACATCCCACTTGCTTAAATCTGTATAAAGACACTTCTTGTCAACATACAGTCACGGTTTACAAAGCACATTTAAATTCCATTGTCTCACGTAATCCTCATGACAGTTCTTTGAAAGGAATTTATTTTATTGTTGACTTACCTAACCTCACACACAGCTGCTAAGTGACAGAGTTGGGATTTGAGCCTGTGTTGACCTGATTCATTCACATCCTCACCAGAAAGTGAGTTTGATAAGCGGAGGGAGGAGAGAAAAGCTTCAGTTTCTGGCTGCATTTTAGAAAAGGGCAAAGGAATAGAGACCCAGATATGTGAAACAATCTTTGCCTAAATGTTGGTTTTGCTGGGGCCCATTCTGGATGACAACAAGATAAGAAGTCACAAACAGGGGATTTTACTCTCCTGCATATGGTGCTTAAAAAGCCCCATTTCTTTCCCCCAATTAAATTAAATCTGTCCCAAGCCTCTATCCTACCAGTCCAGAGGGAATTCAAGGCATTGTTATTGGAGCTTCCTTCTCCACTATCCATTAGAGGTGAGCAAAGATTCTGGAGTCGCCCACATCACAGTACATTCAGGGAAGGGCCCACTGGCCCCTCTGTGTGCACTGTCCACACAGCTCTGCTCATGACCAGTCCTCATTTGGTCTCTGCCAAGAGTCAACTTTCTCAGGTCACCTTGCTGCCATTGTCCTCTGGCTCCTCCCAACCTCCTGGGAAGCCCCATTCCTTGCTCTTTAGCTTGTTTTCCTCCAAACTTCCCTTCCACCATCTCCTTCAGCATAATCCCCTCAATGAACCTGTATTTTTTTCTTTTCTTTTTTGTTGGACTGTGAAGAAGGCTGAGCGCCGAAGAATTGATGCTTTTGAACTGTGGTGTTGGAGAAGACTCTTCAGAGTCCCTTGGACTGCAAGGAGATCCAACCAGTCCATTCTGAAGGAGATCAGCCCTGGGATTTCTTTGGAAGGAATGATGCTAAAGCTGAAACTCCGGTACTTTGGCCACCTCATGCGAAGAGTTGACTCATTGGAAAAGACTCTGATGCTTGGAGGGATTGGGGGCAGGAGGAGAAGGGGACGACAGAGGATGAGATGGCTGGATGGCATCACTGACTCGATGGACGTGAGTCTGAGTGAACTCTGGGGGTTGGTGATGGACAGGGAGGCCTGGCATGCTGCAATTCATGGGGTCGCAGAGAGTCGGACACAACTGGGTGACTGATCTGATCTGATCTGATGATTTTTTACTTATTTATTTTAATTAAAGGATAATTGCTTTACAGAATTTTGTTTTCTGTCAAACCTCAACATGACTCAGCCATATGAACCTGTATTTTTACAAAACAAAATCCAGGAAAGGGTAAAAGTGGTCTGCTAGGTGCCCTGACAACCAACTGTTGTAGTAACAATAACAGACTTACTGAATATTTATTGTCTACTAATCACTTATGTTGCCTCATTTAATCCTATTAATAAGACGCTATTATTATTAACCACTTTTACATATGAGGGAAACAGAGGCCTGAAGTCACGTGTCCAAGGTCAGCTCAGCTCACAAGCATCTCCCAGCTTTCTGACTCCAGGGCCTGTGCTCCAACCACTGCTCTTTGCCATCTCTCCCTAAAACTGGTGTAAGGAAAGGTGGCGCAAAAGCCTGCCTGGGTGACCTTGGGACAGAGGAAGGACAATTAGCCACAGAAGCAAAATCAAGTCACAAGACAGTTGCAATAAATTCTCTCATGCAGATAGGTGGGCAGTGGGGAAGGGGAGTAAAGGACTCAGATTCTGGGTCTGCTATCTACCAGCTCCCTGACTTACCCTCTCTGTCAGTCTCCTCCCTTCCAAAATGAGGTTGGTGAGCCCAACCTTCCAAGCTTGATGAGAGGATCAAAAGGCAAAAAGTATGTAAGAGCTCTTTGTAAACTCTGAATTCTGTAGATGTTTCATGTTAAGGGTATGGGCAGAACATATGCCTTGCCAGCACCTGAGCTGAATAACATTAGTCGTGGCAGCCCTAAACAAAAGATAGCCCGGTGCCAAGGTTAGGTCACTGTTCTGGGATCTAGGGAGCCAGGCAAAAAATTCTTTTAAAGACTGAAACAGAGAGTTTGCTTTCCTGTGCTAAAGATGCTGGAAAACATAGAACTACATTTCCTAGACTTCTTTGCAGCTAGGGCCCATGAGTGACTGAGTTCCATGAGGAAAATTCCTACATGAGCCTTGGAAGGGCTGGGGAAGATAGGTGTGGAGGCAGAAAGAAATGTAAGGCAGAAGCGGGGTCAGGGGAGATAAAGCCTCTTGGGTGAGCTGTGGAGGTTTCCAGTGCCTGCTCCCTGGGTACAGGCAGCAGAGCTGTGTCTCCACCAGGGCAGCCCCATGGGATGCTCATGGAATTCTCCTGGCTCTGTGATGTCTTGGCCCTCTCCAAGGTTCTATAAACTACCTAATATCCTCTAATAAATTCCTTTCTGCTTAAATCAGCCAGAGTGGAATCTGTTCTCCCAGACTGGTATTGGAAGAGATTCCAAGCAAGAAACCCTCGAGGATATGAGAATCTGGGACTGGTTTCCGAACACGTTGCATTTCCAGACAACAGAGAGTCAGTTAGACCCAGAAGACGGGATTTGACTGGTGGTCGGCACATCACGGTGAAACAGCTACTGCTCTCACTCTAAGAGCCCCACAGTAAGGAGTCCGCGGGAGGCAAGGCTTCAGCAATTTAGCCGCTGCTGAAGTAAACCTCTAAAATAAGCTTTTATTATGAAAAATTTCAAACCAACACAAAAATAGAGTAGTATGCTCAAGCCCTCATGTACCCAGTTTCTACAGTCACCCTGCTATCACTCTGTCACTGCAGGAACTTCCTCTGTCCCAGTTCACTGGATTGTTCTGAAAAAAATCTAATGTAACATTTCACCCCGAAGTACTTCAGCGTGCTTCTCTAAAAGGTGACTTTTAAAAATATAACCATGACAATATCTCACCGCCTAGAAATGGACACTAATTCCTTAATACCATCAAATATCCAGTCAGTGTTTATATTTCCCCATGGTCTTGCCTTTTTAAAAACATTTTTTCATATGGACCATTTTTTAATGTCTTTATCAAATGTATTACTATACTGCTTCTATTTTTATGTTTTAGGTTTTTTGGCCACAAGGCATGAAGGATCTTAGCTCCCTGACCAGGGATTGAACCTTCATCCCCTGCATTGGAAAGTGAAGTCGTAACCCCTGGACCACCAGGGAAGTCCCTTGCCTTTTGTTTTTTAAGTTTGCTCAAATCAGGATCTAACTAACTCTATCCATTGTGATTAGTTGATACACCTCTTAAATTTCTTTTAATCTATAAATTTCTCTCCGTCTTTCTTGCTCAATTTTTTCTTCCTGTTGAAGAAATTGGGTCATTTGTTCCATAAAATTTCCCATAGATCAACCTTCCCAACTAACTTCTTGGAAAGTTAAAATCCGCATGTCTAAGACTCTGTTTCAACTAAGGTTTCATCACAACCTGGCTTCTTCCAGGCAGACCACTCACCTGGAACTTGTAGGTGGGAGTGGGCCAGCTCAGAAGAGGCAGCTCTTCAAAGCGGAGCTGGAGACAGCAGAGTCCAGGGCGCACCTGTCATGGGGACTCTGGATCATCCCTGGAACCCAAGGAGCCACGTGGTAGGTGAGATGGCAGTCTGGGTGTCCCTCCTGGCTAAGTGTCCAAACCTGGTCACTTGGCCCTCCCAGGGATCCTGTAAACCATAACCCCTCCATGCAATACACCCCTTTAGGTATGAACTGGTCAGAGTGCATTCTGCTGACTGCAATAGAAATCAATGTGGGTGGAGGGCAGGGGTAGAATAAGCCTTAATTCTGCAGAGCACTTTAGGGTTCATAAAACACTTCTCATACATTGGGTGCTCTTTACTACCCCAAAAGAGGGCATTGAACAGATGAGTCAGACCAAGCAACCAAACCTCCCAATTAAAGGAGTATCTCAAGCTCAGTCTCAAATCTTCAGATTCCAGGCCTCACACTGTTCTCACCATCCGCCTCCATCTCCTCACGGGCTGCCAGACTCACAGCACAGAGGAGGGGTGTCTGGGGCTACAATGGCCCAGGAAATAAGCCAACACAGAGAGATGCAAGGGCTGTAGAGAGACTCCTCCGTCTGGGTAAGATGAATGCACGTCCTCCCCCAAACTCTCTTCCTGGTGATGTCAGGGTCACATGGACAAAGTCCTGGGGTCTGAGCACCCCAATACTCCTCCTTTCAGGCAGGCCGTGCTGGAGAGAGGGGCAGCAGCGGTCAGGAAAGACAGCCCTCCAGGTTAAAGCCCACTCTGTTGCCCCAACTCTGTCACCAAAGCCTTTCAGAGTCCAGTGTGTGGACTCTGTTCGTGTGTGTGTGTGTGTGTGTGTGTGTGTGTGTAAGGGGGTACACTGGGAATTGGTCAGGGAAATAAAGTGGAAGGGGGTTCAGGGGATCCTGAGAGG
This sequence comes from Bos javanicus, assembly GCF_032452875.1. Lineage (NCBI taxonomy): Eukaryota > Metazoa > Chordata > Mammalia > Artiodactyla > Bovidae > Bos > Bos javanicus. Next base: position 33,647,403 of record NC_083870.1, read on the forward strand.
ACCAAGGCTTTCTCCAATGCATAGTCACTCAAGTTTAAGTAGTGGCAATGGCCTGAAATTATCTAGATGAGAGGCTGAGGAGGGGGCTCCGAGGGCCTCCCTCCTGCCCTATCCGATGGACAGCAGCTTTGATCCTGGAGTCTGAGGCTCATAAATAATATCCCAGGCATGGGTGCCCTGGGACTTCTCCAAGGGCAGCTGGCTGACAAGACCGACTCTGCCAGGCCGTGCAGGCAGGCCTGGCCCCATTGCAGCAGGCCGTGATGGGTTTATGGCCAGCAACCGACAGTAGTTACCTCAGATTTATCATCCATCTGCAAGGGCAAGGGGAGCCACTAAAGGCGGCCAGGAGCCGCTCAGTCACTGTGATGGGAAGTGCAGTCGGAGGCGGTGGAGAGCAAGGAGGTAGGAGCATGCTGGGAGCCTGGGCTTCCTGCTGGCTCCTTGGGTTACAGTCTGTTCTTGAGGGGGATTTACAGTCCTGGAGCCCACAGGAGTCAAGCCACCTCCGAGAGGGAGGCAGAGCTGAAGGAGAACGAGGGTGCCAGTACAGCTGGACTGGCCCAGACAGAGCCGTGAGGGGAAGCACGGGGACCCAGCACCCAACCCGCTGGCCACAGTGCCTGTGAGAGGCAGCTTGCCACCTTGGCCAACACTGCCTGACCGCCTGCCTGGGCAGTTCTGCCTTCCTGGCAGCACGTCCATCTTCGAGCAAGGCTGTTCGTGGTAACCCTGTATGTGTGAATACCTGTGCCCTTTCTCTGGATGTGTGTCTGTTTGGGGGTTTACGTCAGCAAAAAAAGGTGCATGCATGCAATGAGGCCATTTCGCATTGTGCTCGAGCACCGGACAGCTATGTCTATTAATTAGTATCACACCTGTGCACAGGTAGGGTGGAGGGCGGGGACATCATCAAAGCCAGAGGGTTCTGGGTCCTTGTCCACGCCTATCTAATGGGTGAGTCAGTAGATACAAGAATACAAGAGAGAGCACACAGGAGGACAGGGAGAAGGGCTGGTGGGGTTTAATAGAAGGGTGAGTATGGATGAAATGGATGGGAGGAAAGAGAAGCTGGGCAGGGGTGGATGGAAAGAGACTTAAAGATTAGAGGGAGAGCCAAAAAGCGCCCAGATGTCCACACAGTGCAGCCAACTCGGCCCCAGATGTGGTCACGAACAGGAGGGAAAGGGTGGAAAAGAGGTACAGGAAGAAAAGCAGAAAGGACAAGGGAGGAGGAAGGCTCGAGAGGGGGGAGCAGGGTGAGGCAGCTGGTGGGAACATCATCTGCTCCAGGAGCCCAGGACCTGGCTCTGCAGCTTTCTCACCTCAGCCATCTCCACCAGCTAGAGCTTGCTCGGCAGCTGGACCTGAGCACAGGGCAGCCTGCCCTCTGGCCACACCACAACCACCCAGGCCCAGCTCAGAGCCCAGAGAGAGTGATCCAGGCCTGGCCTGGGTAAGAAGCAAACTTGCCACCTTGGAGAGTTCACACAGAGAAAGGAGTCTCTGCCCTCAGACATGAGGGGGCTGATGTCAGTACAAGTGTGGAGCACCGTTGCAAGGCCCAGCTGCTACCCAGCACACAAGTGTGTACACCCACATGGCCATCTCCATGTTCCTACATGTCTTGTGAGCACCTGGGTCCTGACCATATAAGGCATCGCTTGGATAGCGCAAAGCTGGTCCAGGCCACCTCTTCCTGCAGCCCTAGGAATTCCTAGGTTCAGCACTGCAAAGTCTCCTCTTTCTGTCCTTGCATTTGCTGTGAGGGATCTTCTGGCTGGACTGCCTGAGCTCCAGCAGCCTGAACCCCAAAAGGCCAGATGTGAACCCAGACACTGCAAGTGGAACAGAGCCTAAAGCTCATTTCTGCAAACCTGGTTCTGCCACTACAGACCACACCCTATGGGTGTGAGGTGTTGAGGGGGTATCTGTTTGTTTGCCAGTGTGCTCCTTGGGTATGTCACATGATTCTGGGTGTCATGGGGCACCCAGCCAGGTCAGATGCTGGCTGTGCTGAGTCAAGCAACAGTTCTCCAAGTGTGATGTGTAGACCCCTGGGTGTCAGGAAAAGTCCTTGAGGTACCCTTCAACTTTTCCCCTTCCCTATCCTCCACTGGTGTCTGGCCCTTTGTGAGATTCCCTTTCTCTGAATGTGGGCAAGACCTGTGACTTGGTTCTACTGTAGCATCAGGCATCCAGCGTCTCTGAAGCCCTGGAAACGCTGTAAGCCTTCTCCTTCACCAACATCTACAAGAATGTTCATCCTGACAGACTGTTCCCTGCCCTACCACTCAGGGCTAAGAGTAAAAATCATACGGCCAGTTACACACACATCCCCACATCTCAATCCTAGGCTATGTGGCAGGGCTTCCCTGAGCCCCTCTGCTGCACCAAGCAACCAGGGACAGCAGGGGGCGCACTTCTCCCTACACTGTCTTCTCAGGGAGCCCAACCTAGATCCCCAGCACAAAGCATAGCCCATGCTAAGACCACCATCAACCTGTATCATCAAAGAATAAAGGACTTATGAAATAGCACATGAACCAGGGTGTGATTCCTGTTTCCATCAGAAAGACGATTTCGCCAGGGACCGGAGGATAGAGGCTGTTGGCCTTTGGTGATGCAGGCAGGAACTTGGAGGAGAAGGCAGATTTCTATGTGGCTGAGAACACAAAGCTGGAAACCCAGACGCCGTGGCTGCCCTGAGATGACTCCTACTTGAGCAAAGCGGTTACCTCTAAAGGGATCTATGTGTCCTTTTGTGGCAGGAGAGAGATGCTGTGGGGAAGTGGCAGGGCTACATGCCCAGGGCTGCAGTTTAAGAAGAGTGCCCCCTCCCATTCCCACGGCTCCTCAGATGGTAACAGCAGAGGAGGGAGCCTTCAGTGGGTTTGCTGGCATAGGTTCCAATTCACCTTTGAAATGAGGTGAAACTGAGACAAGGAAGGACCTCTAGGGCAAGATAGGAGTCAAGTTTCTCCACACAGGGGAGGATTCTAACCCACTGCAGGAGTGTGAGTGGCCCCTCTGCCCCCAGCCTCCCAATATTCCCTGATACCTGTAAGTTCATCCATTAGGGGACAAACCCCACAGTGGGAAATGCAGCATTGAATAAAATATCCCTGGGAGAGAGAACAGAGGCAAGTTCTTGCTCAGTTCCACGAGGCAGTGCATTCTCCCCTGGGCTCAGCTTTGTGGGGAGGGCTGGGAGCAGGGCCCCCCGGGAAGGGTGGAGTCAGAAGTGGGAGACCATCACAGGCACTCCAGAGCAGAACAACTCTCCTTCCTCCCATGTGGGGCCTGGAGTCCCTCCCCGCAGCGCTGGGGACTACCAGCCGAGGTGGCTGCTCCCGGCCAGCCCCGACACTCCCACTAGCCAGAGAGACAACAAAGCCGTCCCCCATCCCCTTGTGCCAGCTCCTCTTGGCAAAAGGAATAAAACGGCCCACTTATTTTTATCACTCACAGATTTCCCAGGAAATGGGCTATTAGTTCCCCTAATATAAAGATAATAGGCTTGTCCCCCTCCATACGTGGCACAGCCCAGCATGAACATACTTGAAGCTCCATCAGAAGGTCTCTCCTGCAGAGGATGGGGTACCTGGGAGCAGGACCTAGAGAGGAGCCAGAAGCTGGGGTTCCCCCACCCCCTGATGGCAGAGACACAGTTTCAGGAGTCTCTCCCTGCCCTGTAGCTGATCCCACCCTACTCTCAATTGTAATCTTCAACACCTATGGGGTAAGTAAACACTACTATAAAACACCCCAACAAATAGGATGTGGGGGCCCCATAAGCCAAGGACAGGATGCTTCCCAGGGACCTGTGTATGCCTGTGTGTGCTAAGTCTCTCCAGTCGTGTCCAGCTCTTTGTGACCCCATGGACTGTAGCCCACCAGGCTCCTCTGTCCATGGGATTCTCCAGGCAAGAATACTGGAGTGGGTTGCCAAGCCCTCCTCCAAAGGATCTTCCTGACCCAGAGGTTGAACTTGTGTCTCTTATGTCTCCTGCACTGGCAGGCAGGTTCTTTACCACTAACGCCACTTGGGAAGCCTTGGAACTTGGGTGCCTCCAGTTCCTTTCTAGATTGTGCTTCATCCATTTCCCTTCCTCTCCACAGACCCACTGTGATAACAGCACTGCCAGGACTTCAGAGCACCAGGCTCTCAGTGAGTGCCCTGCCCTCTCACACATGGGCTGTGGGAGCTCCTCAGCCCTTGGTGAGGGCCTTCTCACACCAGAACAGAGAAAGGGGCCTGGCTTTTCTATAGTCTGTGAGGACTGCGCCCTGCAAGGTGGTGGCTGGCACCTGGGCATGTAGTCACACGGGCTGCAGTCTGGTTTTATGTTGCTGCTTTACTTGTCACACGTATGACCTCTCCACCGAAGCTGCACGCTCTGTGAGAGCAAGGGCCCTGACTGGTACTCTCTTTGCTCCCAGGAAGCCTGGGCAGTGATGGGCAGGAAATGGGGGCTCAGTGAGCCCCAGTGATTGATGAGATTTGGGGCAGGGCACAGGGGGGCGTGGCCCTGTGCTGCTCACGCTGACCACGGTGAGTGTGCAACGATGCAAACTGCCTTTTCAGCCTAAGCCTCGGCTTCCTGCTCTCCCGCGTGTGTGTGTGTCCCTGAGAACACCAGACCTACACACAGAAGCCCTCCCCAACTCCTACCTCTGCTGCCTCTGCCCCTTACGCTGTGGAAGCATGAGCAGGCAGAAAGTAGGGACAGCCTCTCTCAGAGGGCAAGTGCCAGCTGCCAGGCACTCCTTTCCCCTTGGCCATCGGAGGTCTGGGGGTGGGCGCCATGGCCTGGGGATGGAAGAAATGAACTCACATTATCTGTCTTTCTGCCCCCAAGGAGAAAGACAGTCTGTCTAGAGACACGGAGACTGAGTCAGGAGGTGTGCTGACAGCCTGGGCTGTTGCTGGACAAGCAGGGGCAAAGCCGCCCAGCCCAGGAGGAGCTGCTCCCCCAGAGGGGCAGAGGGTGGGGGCAGCCGGTGACCACCCCTTTTGGGCTGTCCGTGGAGCGACCAGAGCCGCTTCTAGTGATGGGGAGGGAATCCCTCTGGGTTTCAGAGGGGAACCCACAGGCCCAAGAGAGGAGAAAAAGGCCCAAAATCCCTCCAGTTGCTCTGAAATTTCAAAAAGGGGTAAAGATGCATCTATGTCAGCAAGAACTTGTGGGGAGTCACTGGGGAAAACTTAAGGATGAGGCGGGGTGAATTTGAGTGTGCAAACAAGCAGGATGGCTGGTTTACTGAACAGCCTCCTTTTCCTCTTCCTTATTGGGACTCAGAACCTCAAGCTCCCTCTCCCCAGTGGGCTGTGCGAGTGGCTCCTTGGTCAGGAGGTACCGCGCCAGCTGCTCCAGGTCCCCCAGGCTTATCCTCTGCAGGCACTCCTCGTGCTCCCGCCTCAGCAGCTGCAGCATTGCCTCAGTGTCCTGGGGCCCAAAGTGTTTGGCCAGGACCTGGCCCAGGTGGTGCCACAGGGGCTGGGGCAGGCGGGTGTCCTCAGGCGCCGGCTTCTCCAGGGGCCGCATGACCACGCTGATGGAGGCGTTGGGCCCAATGCGGTAGTCGGAGAGCCGCTTGTCATCTGCCAGCAGCTGGCCGCGGAAGAGCAGGTGCTGCTGCTCCTCCGGCACATGCAGCCGCTCGGACACCAGCTTCTTCAGCATGGCCACGCTCTCCTGTCCTGACACCTTCAGGCTACATCTCCGGCCCAGGAGCAGCTTGACTGTGAGGAACATCGGGCTGCCAGCAGATTCAGGAGGGATCCATGCTCTGGCGGCTGCCCTGAGGGTGAAGGGGTTCTGTAGGAGAAGGTTTATGTGTGTGGTTTCTCCTTATCAACGGAGGGCAGTGGTCCCAGGAGGCCGAGGGCCGGGCCCAAGAGGACAGCCATTGGCTGATGCATGGTGATGTCACAATGCTGCTTATCAGAGGGCTCATTTCCAGAGTGGGACTTTAGGGAAATGAGAGGGGGCATTTGGGACACAGAACATTCCTTCCTCCTTTAGAGGAGAAATGAGAGGAGAAGAGGAAAAAACGAGGGTTGGGAAAGCGAACGTAGGACTAGGAGAAAGGAGAGCAGGAGGGTGTGACAGGAGGGCCCAAAGGACAGGGCAGCCGAAGGAAACACACCCATGTTGCCTCATTCAGCACTATTTCATGCCCTTTCTGCCGGGACCCATCCCCAAGGAGAGATCATATCATGATAGATATTTCCTGCTTTAATTTATCAAGGGTCCTCCTTCTGTCACACACTTGACACGCCCTCTTGGATTGGGTTTCCCAGACACAGAGACAGGGATTCTCAAGCACATACATAGTTGGGAGGTAACCCCAGGATGCTCATGTAAGCAGGAGCGAGAAAGCGAGACAGATAAGGGTGGGCAGTCCACACTGCATCAGTGAGCAGATGGCCTCTGTGGTCAACTAGGAGCTCTTAGTCCCAGCGGGCACCTTGAGAGGCCGCATGGAATACACCAGCCGTGCGTCGGGGAAGTAAAGAAGCTGAATCCGTGCCTTTGGTCTTTGGGGTGCTAACTTGGTACCTGTGGTCTTAATGTGTGCAGAGCCAGCTCCAGTGACCAAAGAAGACCCTCCTTAGGCAGAGACTTGCAGGAGCTGGCAGTAACTTTAACTCTCTCCACTTCCATCTCACCCCCATCCCCTACTTACAAATAATTCTCTCTTGGCGCAGTTAAAGCCCACTCAACCAAAAGAATGAGACTACCTGAGGGAGGCGCCAGGACACAGAAGTCACTGTAATACCTGGCAATGGAGGCTAGCCGCTCCCACCCCAGGGTCAGACCACCTGGGATGATACACTCTCCTCTCATGGGTTGAGACAAGATAAAACCCTAGAACCTAAAAAAATCCCTCGTGACCTTTGAATTCCAGAGCCAGCTAACCCCACCCAGGGCCCAGCCCCTTTTGCAGAAATGAATCTGCTGGAACCCATCTTAAGCAACTGGGAGTGCCGAGGGGCTCAGGCTGGGCCGCCGGCAGCATCTGCTGCAAGGCCCGACCTTAGTGAATCCTCCCGGCCTCTGGGGCAGGTACTGTCCTACCCTCCACCTGCCAGAGGAGATGGTGGGGCTGCCTACTGTCACTGCCAGCAGGCAGCACACAAGTTTGGCCTCCTGCGACATCTGCTCGGTGCCCTGTGTGCCCGAGGGTGCCCGGGGCTCCGAGGCCAGTAAGGAAGGAACATGCTGGGGCCTCTGGTGTCAGCAACTTCTGTGGTCTCGGTAGTTTTCTGCTCAACTTGAAGGTCCCCTGTGCTGAGCCCTGTGTATGTGCTAACACATTTAAGTCCATGAGGAAGGCAATGGGTACACTCTGGAAATGAGTGAGCGTGGAGGCCTGGCTGACGTCCCGCAGCTGGTGGGGAATATTGTCAGGGGTGCACTCACTTCTCCGCGACACTTTGTGCTCCACGGCTGCTCCCGGCAAGAAGCTGTTATTTCCTCTCCTCCCCTCTTCTTCCCCCTTTCCTTCCTCTCCCTGGGGCCTGGGCTACACTTGATTGAGACTGTTGCCAACAGCCCTGGACTTTCCAGACCTCACCCTTCCACAGCACTGGGCTGATTCTCTACCCAGGTTGCGCCTGCCTCCACCCCCTCCTCTGACTCTGGCAGCCTTGGACGGCAGAAGAAAACATCCACGAATGCCACAGACTCAGCTGCCCTCTTTCTTCCTCCAAACCCTTGTTCTCACCTCCAGCAGGTGACCAAATTCTAGTCCATCAAGAAACTAAGCTAAAGAGTCAGGAATCTCACCCCAAGAATGAATGGCCCTGAGGGAGCAGGACTGGAAGGAAGAGACGCACTATGAATTCTGAGCCACCGGCTGGAAGAAAGTGAGGGTCTGAACTGGGCTGGGATTGGTGGAGATGCAAAGGAGGGGCAGATTTTGGGTTTTGTTCCGAGGAAGAACAGAAATAATAAGAGGGCTCCTGTGGTCGGGAGAGGAGAGGAGGAAGGAGGTGGGGAAGGGGCAGCTGACTGGGCGGCACTCTTGAGTGACACCATCTGGTTTCACCCGTTTGCTTTTGGAATCAAACCTAGCTCCTCAGCCTGGCATCCAAGGGCATCATGACCTGTCTCTGCTTCCCCTCAGGCTTCCTCATTTGGCATCCTCCACTCCAGCCACACCCACCAGCCTTTTCCTCTACTTAACCTGTTTCATTAGAATGCTTCAGCTCATCCTTCTAAATGCTGGTTAAAACCCACTTCCTCCATGAAGCCTTCCCTACTTTCCCCAGTCCTAGGTGAAGGTAATCCCACCTGCTTCTGTGCAGCCATTACCCTCCTTGAACATTACTTGTGTTGATGTACCTATACAGATCTGTGTCTCCCTCACTGACTCTCAGTGGCAGAGAATGGGTCTCATCTGTTTTTGTAACCCTGCTTCCAGCACACAAAGACTGGTACACAGAAGGCCTCACATGCACGTCTGTTGAATGAAGATGATAAATTTCAACATGCTGAGCCGTGCAGGCAGATGCAGGGTCCAGAACAGCAGGCTGTGGAAGCGAATGAACCTGCTTGTAGCCTCTCCATCTCCCCCAGAGAAATGAAAATCCAAAATTACATAAAAAAATAAATCAGAAAGTGTTTGCAGTCTTTACCAAAGGATCTTCTATAGTATTCTTTAAACAGCCACCTCCCTTGGTGCATTTGGAATAAGATAGAAATCGCAGATGTTCATACAGTGCGTGGGGGCCCCGTGGACTCCATGATGGCAGGACGTCTGTCTTGCTGAGGGAGCTGAGGATGGATGAGGTTTCTCCTCGGCTGTCTGAGAGTTCCCAGCCTCTGGAAGGAAGGACCCTGTGATGGACAAACCATGAGATGGACAAGGTTGTGGTGGGGGGAGCTACTGTGAAAAATGCTCAGAGCAGAGCTAACCTAGAAAGGCTTCCTAGGGGCAAGGTTTAAGTCGTCTTCTGCTGGAGATGGAAGGAAAGTGAAACGGGGAGGGGAGTGGCCTGCAATCTCTCTCCCAGGCTATGGAATTTATGAGGAAAGAGTAGGGGCCCGAGTCCTGGGCTTGGAGGAAGAAAAGAACCAGCTACCTGCCTCAGCCAGACCTCCTAGACTTGCCCCAGCCACTGGGGAAGAAAGGTTGGGCCTGGGCTTCTAGAAACAGGTGAGACCACAGCTCAGACTCTGGCTCCTCAAAGCTAGTGGCCACTTGCAGACTGGCACCTCTGTGACCAAGGCTTCAAGGGCCAGAGCTGCTGGGTCACATAAATCCACTTCCTGATCTAGAGAGTCCCAGTGTGCTAGGGGGCCATGACAGAAGCCTTAGAATTAGCATGTCCCCATTAGGAGAGATGGTCACCACTGACCCCTGCCTCTGTGATGGAGCCCCCATTGCCCTCCCCAGTGAGGGTAATGGAGGAACCTTGTTGGGCTCTCAAATCATATTTGGAGCTTGGAAATTTCATAATTTTTTCCCAGGCGATTGCTTGTCTTCATTATGCAATTAGCATGAGAAAATGCAGTTGTGTAATCAGAGCAGGCAATCAGACAACGATTGCCATAATTAGGGAGGAAGATTAGTGGGAATGAGTGGGTTTTGTGACTTGAGGGAAAGGAACAAATGTGTACAGAGAGAACGCTGGTCAGTGGTGGGTCCCAGCCCCTCTGACAAACAACTTTAAGTGCAATCGTTTCACAGGAAAACCAGCATAAAGTCTTTAGGAGAGGAGGAGGAGGAGGAAGAACACCTGGGTGCCTGGAGCCCTTGGTGTAGGACTCTGGGACATTGGCACACAAGGGCTTGAACTCTGTAGGATAAAAGCCAAGGGTCCAGTGGCCAGCCTGGGGCCACCTGGAGCAGCCTGCTCCTTGAATCTCATTTGCTTCCTCTAATGCCTCCCCTCCCTTGTGAAGGTCTCAAGAGACAGGTCATGCCCCCAGGACCCTACACAGTGCCTGACCCATAAAGACATTGTGTATTTATAAAAACTTGGAAATGTGAGCTGTTACCCCCAACTGTCAGGGGAAGACTCCATTGCATGAAGCAACATGCCCACGTGTGATACCCCACAAATGGGCTAAGCCCTCTTGCTGGCACAGGTAGGCAGCCCAGCAGCCTCTGCAGACCCGGCAGGCCAAGGGCATGAAGGGGCCAGGAGATGCTGGTTGACAGCTGGCAGTGGCGGTGCCCTGAGCTTTGGCTAATCTACAACCACTGACTGTGGCTGCTCAAAAGGCTCATGAACAAGGGACATTATGCCTCTACCCACCTCACTCTCCGGGTAAGTTATCAAGTTATTACTACACTTTAGAAATGTCAGGCTGGCCTTCCAGGGGAGGTGGGGCAGGGGGAATGGGATGCTAGCTGGAGGGGGACTGAGAGATACTGAGAAACGGGGGGATGGAGACAAAGCAAGCAGAAGGAAGGCAGGTGGAACCACAGAAACAGTGGAGAGAGGAGGGGGTGGAGAACGCACAGGCTGAGCACAGACCATGCTCAGAAAGAAGAGGAGTCCAGAGGGATAAGAGGAGTGAGGGGCAGGCAGAGGAGTCGTGCAGAGGCGGCAGGGAGAAGGGACGAAAGGACATTTGTGCCAGGAAAGGAAGGAGGGGGAGAAGGAGAAACAGGAAGGAATTGTTACTGCAAAAAAAGGACAGTGAATACCTCTGCAGGCCTCCCTGCTGAGAATAGTGTCCCTCTTCCCCTCGCCTTACAGTCTGGAAATGGTTCACAGGAAAAACTAGCAGAGAAAGTGGAGTTCAGATGTGGAGAGCCTGAAGTCCTGGTTCCAGCAGCCCCTGCCTCCTCCATGCCAGGCAGCCCCACCTTCAGCACTTCCTGAGCACACACGCAGCGCTCTGCGAGGCCCGCAGGGGAGAGAGCTGACCAGCAGGCAGGCAGAACACAGGCCAGTCCCCAGACACAGCCCCCCGTTGAACCTGCCCTCAGGCCACCACTGTGGAGTCTGTGCCACTGCCTGTAGCAGTGATCAGGGAACCCCTGCCCCTTGAGGAGGGGTCTCCCAGAGCTGCTAGGGCCAGGCTAGTGAGGGCTGGCCTGGGACCAAGCAGGCAGCTCTTTAGGTGGCCCTGGCCTTGGGTGCTCTCCAGGATGCCTGGCACGCAGGTGTTCAGTAGGTAAATGAGGCCCGTCATCCATCCCTCATCTGCTGGCTGGCACTGGCTGTTTCAGCAGCTGTACCCAAGTGGTCTGTGGCTGCTCCAGTGGGGACCCAAAGCTCCCTGATACGGTTTTAGGGGCCAAGGTTGAGGCAGATAGGCCCAAGCCTGGGCAGGCAGGGAGAGGGAGCTGGAGCAGATGGAGGGCAGGGGATCACAGCAGGCCTTGGGAGCCCAGGGATGTGGCTGCAGCTTCTGTGGGCTGCCAAGCCTCTCTCCAGGCCTCTGTCGTTGCACCCTACAACTTAGGTCCTGCCTTACACTGCTGGCCTGCCGCCCTGGAGATGTCACACTGGCTGGGAGCCTCTCAGAAGCCCAGTGCAGTGCATACATCATGCCACTCAGACTCACACCTTCTGGAAACCCTTGTGGGGCTGCAGCCTACTGTGACCACTAGATGTCACTGGTGACCTCCCTGGCCAGCTCCAGCAGTCCTAACCAACCAGACCTAGGGCCTCCACCCTCTCTGGGCCTGGGCACACAGTCCTGGGACAGGGTCCAGAGCCTCATGTGGAGATGAGCCCTGTCCTCCTGCAGATGGCAGTCACCCCCACCACCCTCAGGCGTCATGCTCTGGGCAGCCGTGCTCTGGGCAGCTGTGCTCCGGGCACAGACATCAGTGCTCACCCTGAGCAGGGCACTGTGCCAGGTGCTGAGGGAAGGAGAGAGGATAGGAAGACATGTCCCTGTGTGGAGGATGCACACACAGAAACCTGTCATTTTAGCACTGGGCATAAACGTGACCATGGAGAGGAAGGAACTCCCAACTCCACCAGGAGGGAGGTCTAGGTCAGAGAAGCTTCATCCAGGAGGGTGCTTGGTGTGTCTGACAGGGGAGCAGGAGCTTGACTGAGAGCCCGGCAGGCACAAGCCCGTGTGTAAGAGTGTGGGACTCAGTCTAGCTGGAGTGGGTAGCGGTGGGGTGGGCAGGGGGCAAGAGATGGGGCAGGATAACTGGGCAGGGGCCAGTCACCTTCACGCAAGAATTCTTGACTGCAGCCAAAACTGAATTATCCACGTCACACCCTAAATCCTTGCAGTGCATGTAGGCGCCCCATAGGAGCAGCCCTCAGCTATTGCTCACTCTTATACACACACACACACACACACACACACACTGCCAACCTAAGCTGGGGTCCGCAAAGGGCTTTCTTTCCCACACCGTCTCTGCTCTACCAGGGCTGTAGGAATGCCCAGCCAGCACTGCTGCTGAGCGGGTGTTCCCTCCTTCCCAGGCCCTTCCCTGGTGAAGACCCCGTCCGTCATGTGGCTGGTAGCCCGTCATCTCAGTTGGGGGTGCTTCCACCATGAGCCACACCGGGCGTCCTCTCAGCCCATCTGCACCCTTGGCTGTGTGGTTTCGGATGATAAAAGACAGCTTCAGGCTGTAGCCATGGTACCTGACGCTCATTTAAACATACTAAATGTGCTCTGAACTTCAGAGGGGTGCATTACAAAGCCTCAGAAATCAGCAAAATGACTCATCGGAGATGGAGCCATCATCGGGTCCTGGGACTGAGAGTGGGGTGGGGGGGTCAGCTGCTTGGAGCCAGGGCTGGTTATTCATGCTGCATCCACGCCTGCGTTCCACAAACATTCCTCACACACTAAATCTGTGCCAGACGTCTGCGCTAGACAGTGGGGAGGAACTCTGAGCTGCCAATTTACCCAGAGCAAGAGGTGGGGCTCAGGCTGGACTCAGACTTGGCAGGTGGGGCAACTAGAAGGGCAGGTGAGATGGGGAGAAGCTGTGTTCTTCTGTCCTAGAAAAAGGACAGATACGAGGCTTTGGGGAGAAAGCTCAGGCAGAAAAAAATGTCCGTCAGGGCAGCATGCAGGGGCTAACCATGAAAAGCCTTGTCCCAGGCCAATGTTAAAGTCCTCTGGGAGGCTGTGGGCAGCACCCAGTCAGATGGTGTCAGAGGCCTGGGGCGGGGTTGTTGTTGCTTAGTGGCTAAGCTGTGTCTGACTGTTTGTGACCCCATGGACTATAGCCCGCCAGGCTCCTCCCTCCATGGGATTTCCCAGGCAAGAATACTGGAGCGGGTTGCCATTTCCTCCTCCAGGGGATCTTCCCGACCCAGGGATCAAATCCACATCTCCTGAATTGCAGGTGGACTCTTTGCCGCTGAGCCACCAGGGAAGCCCTTAGATCGGGGTAGGGGAGAATGTGTGGGGCCCAGTAGGAATCTGCCTTCCTCATCTGGGATCAGGGAGTAGGGAAAGCTACAGGGTCCTGGCGGCTGAGGTGGGGGCTGATATGCCAGGCCAGGTACGGTGTTATGGGGCAGATTGTGGTTCCACTAAGACTGATGCTCTGTAATCCATCATGTGTCTTCCAGTTCCTGAGCCCATTCCCCCCTTAGCTTCCTAAAACAAAACAATTATAGTCTTGTCTTGGCTGTAACAATAGAAAAAAAAGATTTCTTCACATCTAAGCCAGATTAAGTGGAGAAGCAAAAGGGTTCCAGGATCAGAAGGAATGGTGGCAGCTACAGAGACCTGGCTGAGGGACAGAGGGGTCCCAGAGGGCCTAGCATCGGTGGATAGATACCCCCCTGGGAACAGCTTTGATTAATCTTCCCTCCCTCTAGGGATGACAGCTCCTTTGAAGATCTGTGTCATCAATCAGAGTGGCAGGAACCCTCTACTATGCAGCAAAGATCAAACATGATGTGTTAAAAGTGAAGACAGAGGAGGTGCCCACAGAGTGCTGCCCTGAACCCCGTCTGCTCTTGCTGGTTTCGTGAGTCTGCCATGGGGTCGGGGTGGAGAAATCTGTAGGCATCTTTAAAGATGCTGCCGCACCCATTCTGCAGGACCAAAGGGGCCCTTTGTTGCTCCTGGGGAGATGCCAAGGCTGGTCCTCCAACAGGGAAGTTTGTGCCACCCTCTCAGCCTGGCTGTTGACCTGAGGATGCTCAGGCCAGCCCTTAGTTGAGATTCTTGCCCACCTGCCCCTTCTCTGAGTTGAGTTATAGGCAGGCTCTTGCCAGGGAAGATGGCATATAACCACCCATGTGACTGTTGCTCCAAAGATGCTGGGACCAAAATGGAGGTCCAGAGAGAAAAGATGAAAGAAAGCTGGAAACAGACCAGATGAGCCTGGGCTTGGGGGAACCAAATGACTCGGCAGGCAGGCCTCTGTCAGGAAGAGAGGTGCTAAGCTACAGCTGACAAAGCAGCTGGTCAACTTGGATTTGATTTGGGCTTGGATGACCCCGAGGAGTTTCAACTGGCAGGTGGGGCACTGGGCTGGGCAGACTGCTGATCCTGTAGTGGTGACTTCTTGCTCCTCTAGCTGACAGCACTAACCACATGCAGCTGGTCATTAGAAGAGGCGGGAGCCAAAAGCAAGTGGGAAAATTTCTAATCCAGCCCACAGCTGGTTGGATGTTCCAGGGAACAGCATGGGGTATATCAACCAATGGAAGAACGTGGGCCCAATCAGGGGCTGCCTCACCTCCTAGGAGATGATCAGAACTCAGTCAGCCTGGGTATCGAAAGCCAAGAGACCAGCTGCTGGACTGGCAGCCTGAACTCCCAGATGATAGCCTTCCCGAGGTCACCAACAAGGGCTCAAGAGCTTCTCAGCTATAAAAATACCATGTTGGACATTAAGTTCATTCACTAATAAGTGCTCCTGGGGCTCCTAGACAAGTCAACTCATTATTCTCACTCACAGGGACCTGATTAAGAGTTAAGTGTCTCGAATGGCAGGGTTAGGGTTAGGGCAGGGGCTCTTTGTCTTGAAGAGAACTAGAGAATACCCAGGGGGCCATGAGCAAGCTGTCAGACCTGTGCTTCCCTTGGCCTCTCCAAAATACTGCCCCCCATTGACACTCAGTATATTAATAGCCATGTATTCCCGCTTAGCAGAACTCTGTACCTCAGATTCAATAACTGAATCTGAAAACTGGCATTTTCAGTTGGTCTGGACACAAGGTGCTTCAAAGAGGCCTGGGAAGCAGGGGGCAGTAGCCGGGAGATGGAGGAGTCAGGCTGATTGGAAGCTGAGAGCTGGTCTTTGAGCCCAAGAGCTGGTCTTGTAGCCCTAACTCTGGACACTGGCTTGCAGATGCCCATCAGATACTGGTGTCTATAGGAGTAGTGTGTCTGCAGTGACAGCCCGGGACCAGGAAGCAGGGTGTGGGAGCCAAGAGGAGAAGAGGAAGCCTCCAGCCTGGAGAGTTGTGGGGAATGGAATCAAAACCCTGGCTTCTGACCAAGTTTATGTGCTGGAGATCTGTCTTCAGCCCTGAGACCCTCTGGCCCCTTGGCTGAGCAAAGACAGAAGTAATCAGGCTGGGTTCTTTGCCAGACAGAAACCAGTGGCCCAAGAATGGGGTCTGGTGGGAATCTCATGGGTTGGCATAGAGGCTCTTCTCCCCTCAGTTGCTTCAGAGGTCACAGAGTGGTCAGCGCAGGAATCTCCTGAGCTGTCCAAAACCACAGAGCATCCTCTCTAGCTCATGACTGAGGAGAAGGGTAAAAAGGGATCTTGGTGCAGAAGAATTTAGGGTAACAATTAGGGGGAAATTTTCTGACGTAAAGCTGGTATGCTGCTTTCTGTAAACTTTTAGCAATAAAGAGAATGTGCATGAGTGCATGCTAAGTCACTTCAGTCATGTCTGACTCTTTGGGACCCTATGGATTTTGCAACCCTATGGACTGTAGACAGGCCCCTCTGTCCATGGGATTCTCCAGGCAAGAATACCAGAGTGGGTTGCCATGCCAGCCTCCAAGAGATCTTCCCGACCCAGGGATCGAACCTGCGTCTCTTATGTCTCCTGCACTGGCAGGCAGGTTCTTTACCACTAGCGTCACCCAGAAAGCCCAATAAAGAGAAAAAGCCTTGTTTAATTGAACCAGTTAGCCAGAAGCAGGAGGATGGGCAAAATGACCTTGACACACAGATGCTTTTCACAAGCCTTAGTGGTAAACTCAAGCAGGGGTGCCTAGACAGAGAGAACCCCAAGCTCCCAGTCCACCAGGCCTCACACTAATGCCGCAGGAAGAGGACAACTGAGGTGTAACCCTCCTGTTCTGCTCAACAGAAGAGGTGATGAGACGGCCCTACTGTGGCCTAGCGTGGGGACCCCAGGGTGGTAGAATCATAGATTGCCAGAGGAAAGGGAACTCAAAGAGCAAGACCTGCTACTCCCAACAAGAAACTGGGGCCAGAGAGGTAGCTTGCTGCTTTCAGCCCTCTTCTGGAGGGTCTCCACGCCTGTGGACCCCTGGGAGAATGCCTTCCAGGAGAAGAGCCGGTGCCTAGCCTGAGGAAGTGAGAGGGCACAGCCATGGGGAGCCGGGTGTGGGGAATGGTCCCCATGACCCTAGCCAACCTTCTGGGCCCCAGATGAAGAGTGCATCGCTGGTTCCCCTTGGAGGGGAGTAGTCAGTCACCCCGTAAAAGTTTATTTTTATACATGTCTGATCTATTTCACATCCGCTCAGATATTTTGACACATATACAGGAAATGTAACTCTCTCCCATATGGCAGTGTGTGTTTGGCCAGACCTGGGGAAACTCAATAGGGTCACAGAGGAGCAGAGGGGAGCTGCAGCGTCAGGGAAGAATGCCAGAGGCCTGAGGCCACAATGGGCACCTGGGGCCAGCAGGCTGGGGACAGGGGTCAGAGCGAGGTCAATGCAGAAATCCCCCTGCCTGTGTACAGGGCCCCAGGGTCTCACGCCCAGGAGGCTGAGAATGCTGTGGCTGCTGCTCCCCAGGAGGGATGAAGTGATCCAGGAGAGGGCAGCTAGAGCAAGGGGATGGGGCTGTTAGAAAAACAAAGACAAGTTAGGCCTGAGGGCCAAAAGCTGAGACTCCTCAGACATCAGCAGAGGAGTGGGGCTCTTCTCCCCACTCCCACGTGCTGGCATCTGAGCACAAGCACAGGGGGAGACCCACAGCTCCAGTGAAACAAAGGGAGGGGTAAGGCACTCGGCTGGGTGCTACCCACCTGGACCTTCCCTGAGTCAACGAACTCCTGTGGGCCTCCATTTCCTCATAAGCAAATCAGGGTTGATATTACTTAGCTGGGAGGTCGGGAGGATGAACGGGGAGAATGCACATATTGTTTCTCAAATGGGTCTGATACAGGAGAAGAGGTTGGCATTTGCTAGTTCTCTGTTCTGAACTATAAAATGGGGAGGATGCTGGTGTCTCCCTTGCAGAAAAGTGGGAGGTTGAAATGGGACAATACGGGACGATGTGAGTGAATCACCAGGCACAATGCCTGGCTCCAGGGGTGTGCTTTCCAGGTGGCACAGTGGTGAAGAATCCGCCTGCCAATGCAGGAGACACAGAAG
Source organism: Bos javanicus (assembly GCF_032452875.1). Classification (NCBI taxonomy): domain Eukaryota; kingdom Metazoa; phylum Chordata; class Mammalia; order Artiodactyla; family Bovidae; genus Bos; species Bos javanicus. The sequence continues at coordinate 33,664,904 of NC_083870.1, forward strand.
AGGTGGGTTAGATCCCTCGGTTGGGAAGATCCTCTGGAATAGGAACGGTAACCCACTCCAGTATTCTTGCCTGGAGAATCCCATGGACAGAGGAGCCTGGCAGGCTGCAGTCCATGGAATCACAAAGAGTCAGACATAACTGAGCACACACATGCACAGCGGTGGGTTCTTGGTTCTTCAGAACACGCTGGGTCTTCACATGATGCTGGCAGGCCCCATGTGGGTGTGAGCACAGCATGCTCTGGAAGAACTCAGAGGGGCACCTCGCCCCTCCACACGGGTCAGAGAGGGTCCTTTTCAGCTCTCGCAGAGAGGAAAGTAAACTCATTTTTTCATGACGGATGGTAGCCAGAATAGCACACTAACTTTATTGGTCTTTTCCCTTTTTATTTTTTGAAGTTTAAATTCATTGACATAGCATTCCTACAGGGTGTCCCATGGAGGCATGTTGATGGACAGGCATCAGTAACTCACAGAGTCGAGATTGGAGCAGATGCAGGCTCTCTCCCCGTGATCCCTTAATGCTGGCATCTGACACAGGGCACGGTGAGACTGGTGATGGCACAATCTCTCCAAACAAAGCCATTTGGACTCTCCTACTCCTATGTGCTTGAACACCACACGGGTAGCCTGGCCTCTGCCTGTTTCCAGGGACTCCTTCCCCACAGCTGTGGGCGCTGCTGGCCTGGAATACGTCCCTGCCTTGGTCATCACTGCCCCAGCGAGATGATTCAGGATCTCAAAGGGCCAAGGAGGAGCCTCGAAGTCCCTGCTTGGTAAATAGAGTGTGACAGCCAAGAAGTCGCGAAGCCCTCCCCTTCCTCCTTTCTCCTCTGGGACCCAGAAGGTTGAAGCTCGAAAAGCCCAGGGAGTGTCAGTAGGTGGAGGCTGCACTTGGCCTCACCTCACCCCACTCCCCCACCCACCTCCCTGTAAATCCTGGCGACACAACAGGAAGGCCCTTTAACTAGCACATAAAAGTGCTTTGGGCTTTCAAAGGCCTGCTCTGCATTTATGGGGAGCCCGAGGCTTTTACGGGCCATTTCTAGTCCCCCTCCCCCTGACCTACTGATACATTGTGGTTTCTAGCTGTGGTGTGGGGAATTATCACAGCCCAGGCCTAGTGACCAATGGGGCAGGGAAGGAGAATGAGGGAGCCTTGCACCAGGGAGGCAAGGGTATCTCAGCAAGGCCCAGCCGGTCACCCAGCCTCCATGGGCCAGGCAGTCTTCTGAGGTGACCCTCTGACTGGCCCCTCTATCCTTTGATAGGGCTCAGAATAAGGCCTCACCAAGTTGGTGCTGACGGACTGACTGATCTAAAGCCAGAGTAACCATGGATCAGCCTCAGAAGGGGCTCAGCAAATGCTCCTGAAGGGCAGGGAGGGTCTTGTCCTAAGAGATATTCAGCCTGTTCTGGAGCTAGCCAGGCAGGTGAGCCAGTCAGACTAGTGTTCAAACAATGGATTTTTTTCTTATTTATTTTTAATTGAAGAATAATTACAACATTGTGTTGGTTTCTGCCATACATCAACATGGATCAGCCATAGGTAAACATATGTCCCTTCCCTCGTGAGCCTCCCTCCCACCTCCCACCCCATCCTACCCCTTGAGGTTGTCACAGAGGCCTGGTTTGAGGTCCCTGAGTCATACAGCAAATTCCCACTGGCTATCTGTTTTACATATGTTAGTGTATATCAAACAATGGATTTTGAAGATCTTGTTTGGCCCTGAAAGACTGAGCCTATAGGCTTGTAAGGATGTGGCACGGTGGGTGTGGGGGTTGCAGATTGTTAAGCATCTCTCCAATGTAGAGCTGGAACTTCATCCCAGAAGCCTCGCAGGAGCGTTTTTCCCACCTGGGCCTCTGATCCTCCTTAGTACAGAGAATGCTCTGGCTCTGAGTGTGTGGGCAGTGAGAATAGGGCAGGGGGTGTGGTCCCCAGCTTGGGAGATGTGAAGGCTGGTGGAAAGGAAGAAGCGGCCAGAGTCTCCACCTGCTCCCATCTTCTCCTGCCTCCAGGCTCCCAAAGTAGACCCTAAGACCCCTCACTGAGGTCTGCCAGGAACCCCGCTCCATCCTGCTCACTGCCCCTCCCTTCTTGATTGTCTTCTCTATCAAGCTCCTTCTCTGCTCTGCTCTTTTTTTTGTTTTTCCTCTCCCTTCTCATTCTCTCCTCTTCCTCTTCATTAGTCTCCCTCCAATTCTCATGCTGTGGACCATTTCACTTTGTTTTTACCTTTTCTTTCTCCTCTTTCCATCTTTATTTGATTTAACCATCTTCCTCCCTCCTCTCTTGTACCAGAGTGTCTGTTAAGGTCTCAGTTAACAATGAGATCACATAATTTTTTAAGATTCCATAAACATAGGCCATGCACAGTGCCAGGGGCTTCCATGGTTATCATTATGTTTAAACCTCACCATCACCCTCTGAGGTTGAGGCTGCTCGCATTTTACAGGTGCAAAACTGAGGCACACAGAACAGGCATGATTGCCTAGGACCACACAGCTATCAAATGATGAACCCAGGATTACCTCCAGCTGCCTTCGCAAACAACAACAATCAAGATTTCTTATAGTAGTGGCATATAGTATGGCTCCAGAATATAGTACTGCTGCTGCTGCTGCTGCTAAGTCACTTCAGTCGTGTCCAACTCTGTGCGACCCCAGAGGTAGCAGCCCACCAGGGGCCCCCATCCCTGGGATTCCAGTACATGCCAAATAGAGATCGTATATTTAGTGCAGTTTACAATACAGGGCCAGACACTGTTCTTAGTGTTTCTGTTCTCAGCTCACACTCCTATGAGGCGGGTACTGCTGCTTCTACCCTCATTTTACAGACGATGAAACTGAAGTGTAAGAGATGAAGTAACTTGCCACACTATAACAGGTAGGTGGCAGGGGAAGGTTCAAGCCCAGGCCTCCGGACTGTATACAGCATCACTGGGCCCTCCCTTCTCTCCATGTTCTGCGGCAGGCAGTCCTTTCATTGGGAATTTCCGGGTGATGGAGGCATCACTTCTGGCTCAGACAGTAAGAGTCCTCGGGGGCCTATGGGCCAAACCTACCAAGGGAAGGTGTCCACAGCACATGTCTGGGGTTGTGTGTCCTAAGGAACGCCAAGGCCAAGTGCTAAGCACGGATGTCACTGGCAGGGCTTGGCTGAGACAAGAGGATCTTGTCTTATTTCCAGACTAGAGAGAATAAAGGCCTCTATTTGGAGCCCCTGCCCCCCAGCTGGCTCCTCTGCTCCCGGAAGGGCCTCTCATTCCCCTCCTGGGAGGGCCTGGAGAGCGTGCCCTTCCTCCTGACCTGCTCAGGGAGGGGCTCTGCTAAGGTCAGGCAGCACCCCACTTGGGCCCATGGCCGCCCCAGCCGCTGCAGAGTTCTTGGCGGGCACCTGGTCTGGTTCTCCTGGCACGGCAAGGAATGTGCTTCTGTCATCCTATCCTCCCTCCCCAACCCCAACCCAGCGCAGAATTGGATTAAGAACAAAAATATGAGCTGTGTTTGTTTTAATCAGCTTCAAGACATGGGGGCTTTTAAAGGGAAGGAGAGCAGGCTGGAGCTGGCCCCGGGGCAGGCAGGCTGGGCGGTGATGCCATCTCAGGGTCAGGAGCACGCCGAGCCATGAGTGCATCTGCAGGTCAGATCCTGGGGCAGATAAGGGCTGAGAGGGAGAGGACCTGGGGGGCCAGGGGGCTGGAGGAAGGATGAAAAGGATAGGAAGGAGGGAGGGAAAGACAGGGTTTTCCCTAAGCCTGCAGAGGGCCAGCAGCCAGCAGTCCCATCAAGTCCCTCTTGCTGGCATGACAAGAGGCAGGAGGGGAGGATGCTGTGAAGCTGGGGGAAGCCCCTGGAGCCCAGAAGAGCCAACAGAGAATCATTTTTTGGCTCCTCTTGGCCTTTGGAATGAGGGATAATGGAAAGGAGTCGAGGAAGAGTCAACTGCGGTCTCCACCACCCGATGGCAGGAAGAGCCCCTGCCTGGGGTCACCACAGAATCCAAGCAAGGGTATCTGGGCTGGAGCTGGTACCAGAGGGGACAGGTGCTGACAGTGAGTCAACCACACAGAACCCAGGGGCAATTGCGAGGTGTCAGGGTCATGTTGAGGGAATCAAGGCCTGAAGGAGCAAGAGGCTGGGAAAACAATGATCTCCCTGGGTAGATCTCAGGTTACATGAAGACCTGGGGGCCATGGGGTATGGGGAAGGGTTCTGAAGAGGGAGCCAGAGGGTGCTCTGGGATCTTGGAGCAACTGCTTTTTAAAAAGCCCCTGTGGCCATACGACTGTATACTTGCTATACGAGAGGTTATCTTTACATGTGCCCTGTGAGCCAAGGAAAGCTGCCCAGAGAGATTCAGGGACTAGTCCAAGGTCACACAGCCAAGAAGAGAAGTTGGTACAATGACCTCAGGCTCAGGTTTTCTGGCCAGTGCTCGAACCTCCATGGATGGGACAGCCTCGGCTAATTCTCAGATCAAAGCCTCCAGATGGAAACGATAACGTCAGACAGCTGAGGACAGAGCTCCCAGAGGCGTTCCCCAGAACTCTCCTATTCCCCAGCCTCTGGGCATCAGGAGAAAGGCCTGGACTGGCTCCGTCCATGTGCCAATCACACTCCAACACTGTGGGCCATCCTCGCCCAGAGGATGTCTGAGCTAATCCCCAGGTCCCCTTAGATCAAAACATGAGCTCCTCGGGACAGAACCAGGTCTTCTAATTCAGGTTCACAGATGGGTTTCGGTCCATGATGACACTTTTGCCAGTCAGAGGTGAAAGTGAAAAATCAATAATCCTTATATGGTAACATTTGAACTTCCCTGGTAGCTCAGTAGTAAAGAACCCACCTGCTAATATAGGAGACATGAGTTCGATTCCTGGGTGGAGAAGATCCCCTGGAGAAGGAAATGGCAACCAACTCCAGTATTCTTGCCTGGGGAATCCCATGTTCAAAGGAAACCTGGCGGGCTCAGTCCATGCGGTCGCAAAAGATTTGGACACAACTTAGCAACTAAAAACAATAAAATATGGTAACATTTAGTCAGCTTTTAAATTTTAAATATCGTTCCTGTTCTGATTTTAAATGTTCTTTCTTTCTTGTTACAAAACATGATGAAAGTAGGACTTCTGGAAAACCTGTTCTTGGGAAAATTATAATTGTCAAACCTATGTCCATCCCCTTAATTTTTAATTGGTCCATAAAATCCACAAGTTTGAGAACAACTGTAATATTTCATTTGGAGACATTCTTACCTAACCTGAGGCACAGGCTTCCCAGGTGGCACTAGTGGTAAAGAATGCACCCGCCAATGCAGGAGATGCAAGAGATGCGGGTTCAATCCCTGGGTTGGGGAGATCCCCTGGAGGAGGAAATGGCAACCCACTCCAATATTCTTGCCTGGAAAATTCCATGGACAGAAGACCCTGGTGGGCAACAGTCCATGGCTGCAAAGAGTCGGACATGACTGAGCATGTGCACACACACACACACTGAGGCGCAGTGCAGAGCTCTGCACACGACAAGCACTCGGTACTTGTGGAACAGGGGACGTCTTACAGGCCAGGCCAGCAGGGACTTGGATGTGGAGACCTGGGCTGTAGATTCTCCAATGACTGGGCAGGCCTGAGCAAATTCCTGCCATTTTCAGCCTCAGTTTCCTCTTCTGGAGGAAGAGACAGGAGGAGACAGGACTTTCAGGCAAACTCTAAGATGAATCCCAGGGGCAACATTCCACGGCTCCCAGAAAAGAGACCTACCAGCCTCAAGCACTGAGTCTGCAGCTATGCCCCAGGCAGAAGACTGACAGGGGTGCAGGGGGCTCTTGAACAGATGGCCCATGTGAAAGAAGTTCTAGTAACAACAACAGAGATCTGATGGCCCTGAGAAAAGAGCTTAACTGGACAGTAGCCAAGACTGAGGCCCAAAGCAAATGAATGCCCATTGGCCCATTGGCCCAGGCCTCTGGATGCATCTCCCAGCCCTCCCAGGCTGGGATCAGGGTCAGAGCTGCCCTTTCATTGTGAGTCTCGCCACCCTTCTGTAGGTCGAGTGGATCCAGTCCAAAGCAGCCAAACTGGACTTTCCCCTGCTCTGTGCCAAAGGCAGGGGATGCACACATTATTCAGGAAAATGTGCATACACTAGGGCCACATTAGTCAAATTTCAAATAGAAGTATTCCTCTATTCATGAGGAGGGCATGGCAACCCACTCCAGTATTCTTGCCTGAAGAACCCCCATGGACAGAGGAGCCTGGCAGGCTACAGTCCATAGGGTTACCAAGAGTCAGACAGGAATGAAGCGACTTAGCACGCACACACGTGTAAGTACCCCAGTGTGTTAAGTGGCAATTGGACTAAACAAAATATGAGCAGCCTCCACTCTCAGGGACCAGTTCTTGGCAAATACCCTACTGACCCGAGGGGGATACAGATGGGAGGAGACCCAGTCTTCCCATAACGAGCATTCTGGACCACAGAAAAGGTGGGTGTCATGCACAGACCCAGCAGCAAAGTAAAAGCAGGGGCAGAAGGCATGAACTGTTGGCCGTCAATGGGATCTGGAATGAAGCCATCTCTCTGCATGCTGGAGCGAGATCAAAAAGAGCGTGTGCTGATTCAGAGCCGGGCACTGGTACCCCCAGGCACTGTCTTCAATGTGTGGGTGACTTTTTAGCTTTGGTCCAGCTGTGAAGAGGAAAGAGGTATCTTTGCCCGGGTCCTCGGGTGCAGGCGGAGTGGGCACAGCTGTCCGCACTAAGTATGGAAGGAACAGGGACCATGGGGGCAGGGTGATCACAACCCTTCCACCCCCTCGGGCAGCTTAGCTCTGCACAGTCTCAGCCCCATTCCCCAGACACCAAGGGACACCCGCTGCTGACACCATGGCATTGGGTTTCCCTTGGGCCGGCTCAGGCTACTGTCACCAGGTCTGCCAGGAAATTGCTGCTGACACTCAGGGAAGGGCCCGGGGAGTGGGGAGGCCAGGGATTGTGAAGTCGGTGAGTTCTGAGAAGGCACTAGAAGGGGCTGGAGCAGGGGAGACAGCTCTGGTTCTGAGTCTCCATCCCACTCCTGCCCCTTCTGGGCCGCTGCAGAAGGCCAGGGAACCTGGCAGCTTGTGGCTAGCCTGGCCACGTGGAGTGCCATGGAGGGGAAGAACAGGACTCCCCCCATACCCCCAAACCCGATGCTATACAACTCTGCCCCTTAGCATCCCTCCAGGAGGAATGCCACGCCTGCCCCATCCCCATCTGGCCATGTGCCCAGTACACTGAAGGGCCCACCACATGCTTTAATCTGGATAAAGATCATGTTCCTTCATTGTGAGTCCTACTAGGTCCCAGGCGGTTCTCCGTGCAGCCTCGCCTGTGCCTGTACACCATCTCTTTCTCACTCTCTCGCCTGGGCTTACTAAAATAAAAATATGCAGTGGCTCCCAGGTGCTCCTGAGTATTTCAAAAGTTTGGGAAGAAAATGGGAACAAGGCCAGGGGTAAATGGCAGAAGGCGAAGGGACCTTCAGACTGGGAACTGGGACCCTCCAACTGTCACTGCCCCTTCTGTTCTCTGACAGGATGTATGTGCACATGTGTGAGCATGTGCACGCGTGTGTGCACCTGTGTGTGTGCATGCATGTGTTGGGGATGTCGGGGATGGAATGACCATCAGGGCCACAGAGGGCCACAGGACACTCTGGGCTTCCAAGGGCAATAGTTGCAGGATTTTGGGCCCAAGCCACTTGCAGAGAAACATCTGAACAGCACCACTCCGGCCAGGCAGGGGGAAGAAGAAGGCTAGAGGCAGAAGCAGACCCTATGGATGTTCTGCAAGGAGCTGGGCCTTCTGGGAGAGAACTGGAGAGTGCTGGCAAGGGTGGTGAGCATACTGTGAGTATGGGGTGGGGGTGCGGGTGTCCAGCCAGGGGACTCCAGAAGGTGATGTTCAGTTCCTGGTACCAGGCTGGAAGCCACTGATCTCACCAGCCAGCAGCTTGGAGCCTTCAACCCAGACAAAGACGGTCCTCTCCCTGGGAGCCCCTTAAGGGCAGGGATAGGGCATCTCAGAGGAGGACCAGTCAGTCTATCCATCCATCCACCAGCAGGTGTTTCAAATAGCTGCCAGAGGCCTGACGCTGTGACAAGCGTGCGGAATTTTCTCAAAAAGGCCCACCTCTCCCTCAATCTGGGAGACTCGGGAAGGCAGCTGACAGCGGGGCCAGGCAGGGGAGAGCAGCGCCCGATTTCCTTGAAATTATCACCTACTGTTCTTACTCTTCATTTAATCAAGTAAGGACATTAAAGACAGATAAAAGTATGCTAACACTTTTTTAAAAAAATAAAGAGGATAAAAGGCAGTTCTTCCCAAGATCAATTAGTGACAGAGGTTAGACCAGAGGTTACTTTGTGGGGAACTGACTCAAAGAGACACCAGGAGGCCTGGGGGACACTAGGCAAGCACTAGTTTCAGATCGGGAATACACGGACATTCGCTGGCCTGTACCCTCGGGTTAGTGCACTCTGCTCACGTAAGTTACACCTCAGGAAAAAAAAGCAGAGACAGACAGAAGTCAGATGTTAGCTCACGAAACCACATGGACTAGGGCAACGCTTCATGAATTCAAATTCCAGCTTCACCTCTCGGTATCTATGTGGCTTTGAACAAATTACTTAACCTCTCTGTGCTTCAGCCACCTCACCTTTAAAAGAAGATAATAATTATACTTACCTCAAAGAGTTCCTGTGAGGATTAAATGAGTGAAAACATGTGAAGCCCATCCAACCACGTTTGCCATATAGTAATCACTTGGTAAGTGCTAGGCACTGTTATTAATATTATTTCAAGAAAGTGCAGCTGCCAATTTCATACTGAAATGCAAGAATAAATTTAAAAATTTAAAATTAAGAAAACACAAAATGACACTTTATAATGTGAATTACATGCTGTGACATGGCTTTCTTGCACAAACATAATTAGAGACTCTATATGTGATTACTAATTAATTCTTCAACAAATATGTATTGAATGCCAGTAGCTTCTAAAACTATTCCAAACAGTAAAATAAAGCAGTGAATCAGACAAAATCCCTGTCCTCATGAATTTACATGTGGGAGACAGTACAGAAATAAGCAAACAAATATGTAACTCAAGGCTTCCCCGGTGGTCCAGTGGTTAAGAATCTGCCTTGCAATGCGAGGGACATTGGTTCAAACCTTGATCTGGGAAGATCCCACATGTCGCAGAGCAACTAAGCCCATGTGCCACAACTACTGAACCCACACGCCGCAACTACTGAGGCCCATGCTTCTAGAACCTATGTCCACAACAAGAGAAGCCTGCACACCACAACAAAGAGTAGCCCCCGCCAGCCACAACTGGAGAAAGCCTGCATGCAGCAACAAAGACCCACCACAGTCAAAACACAAAATAAAAATAAATAGATAAATCTTAAACAAATGTTACTGTATATATTAAGCATCAGCAGAGGACATCAAGCAGGATAAATACCAAAAGATCTACACAAAACCACACCACACCGAAACGGCAGAAAATCAAGACAAAGAACAAATCCCAAAAGAAGTCAGAAGGGAAAAAAATATGCAAATGCTTTACTCACAGAGGAACAAGGTAAGAATTATATCAGACTTTTCCTCAGACACCAAGCAAGCAAGATGAAAGGGAAGTGAAATATTCGAACTGTTGAAATAATTCTGTATCCAGTGAAATCATCCCTCAAAAGTGAAAGAAATGGACTTTCTCAGGCAAACAAGGTCAGTAGTGGTAAATGCTGTGAGAAAAAAGAAAGCAGGGTAAAGGGTTAGAGAACAATGAGGAAGGTGCCATCTCAGGGAGGTGAGGACATCTCCCGAAGGAGGTCCATTTCCATGGGGACCCGAAGAAGGAGAAGGGGCAGAGCAGGAGCCAATGAGGACCACGGAGGGAGCACAGGCAGAGGGAACAGCAGGGACATAGGCCTTGAGGTGTGTGGTGTGCTGGAGGAGCAGAAAGATACCATCACAGCTGGAGTAGGAGGAGCCCGGGGTGGAGGATATGAAGAAGGCAATGCCCGAGGCCTGGGTCACAGGAGGAGTCTGAGTTCAGTTCTGAGTGCCAGGAGAAGCCACAGGAAGAGTCTGAGCTGAGGAGTGATACAGTCAGGCCTCTCTCTTCCAAAGATCACTCTTGGCCTCGGAGTGTGAAGAATGGGGAGGAGCAAGGAGAACAGGTCCAGGGCAGCGTCCAGGCAAGAGATGGTGGGGCCATGGACCAGGATGGAGGGCAGAAGGGGGTGAGTGATTCACTGGGTTCTGGATACTTTGGAAGGTGGAGCAATCGGATGAGGGGCAGAATGGATGTGGGGGGTGAGGAAAGGAAAGGGCCCATGTGGGTCTTTGGCCTGAGCAACTTAGAGAGGGGCAGCGCCTGTGGCTGAAATGGTGCCCCTGCAAGAGGAGCCGATTGGTGGCCCAGTCGAGGTTCTGCTTTGTTAGGCTGAGACGCCTTCTAAGCCCGCAATCGGAGAGGACACGCGGACAGCTGGACATACTAGTCTAGCACTCAGGGGAGCGGGCAGAGCGGAAAATACCACTGGGAGTCATCAGCAGCAGGAAGTCAAGCTCACATGCCCTGCCTGTTCTCACGCTTGGGGTTTTCTCATAATCATTATGGAAAATTCCCTGTAGCTCTGCTAAGAAAAGTGGAAACAGTCTTTCTAGGGTTGTCTCATTAAGGCTGGAATATTCTGGGCGACATCAGAGAAGGCGAGACCAGCACCCCTTGTCTCCAGTAACTCCATCGATCCTCTCCCTGTGGGTGGTGAGCAGGTGTCTGATGGCCGAAGATCCAGGGAAGGTGTGGTCGATGCTTTGTGCCAATGGCCAGAGAAAAATACCACCTGGGCAGGACCACTCAGTGCCCTGGGTAGAACTGGAAACAATGTTAGATGGTGCTCTCAAGAGAATGAAATAATCATGCCCACCCACTTCTCTCTCAGACCTGATCACAGTATGCCCTTTGGATAATAGCTGTGTCTGGTCACTAAAACTGTGGCTGATGGGACTTAAACAGCCTTTTACAGTGGCTGACATTCCTGTTTAACAAAAGAAAGCAAACTTTAGACTCAAGGCCTTCCAAAGGCAACTCGAGCTACAATGTAATCACATTCTATGCCTTAGTTTTATTTATTTTTCTGGCTACCCTCTGTTTAAGACAAGTGCTACTGGTGTTCCATTTATAGTAGGACTGTACAATGTCCTTTGAAAAGATATTCATGTGTATGTGGACATGTATGTGTGTGTGTGTGTGTGTGTGTGTGGTGAGTTAAAGAAAAATGTTAATAGTACAAGTGGCACTCAGATGTGGCCGAAATCATGAAGGTGCTACTCACATGACGAAAGCCTGAAAAAACATGACTATAAAACATGAAGAAATGGAAACAAGAGCCTTGAATCTTATATTCGTACACAAAGCCCATAACCACCCAAATCACCCAGGATCAAGGACAGGAGCATTTTACTTTTCCTTTATAGCTCCAGCAGGCTGCAGGTAGATAAATTTTCCACTTCCACCAAGAATGTTGCTTTTGGTATTTGCTGTGGCTAGATTTCACCAAAGGGCTTCCCTGGTGGCACAGACTGTAAAGAATCTGCCTGCGATGCAAGAGACCCATGTTCAATCCCTGCATCGGGAACATCCCCTGGAGAAGGAAATGGCAACCCACTGTAGTATTCTTGCCTGGAGAATCCCATGGACAGAGGAGCCTGGTGGGTTACAGTCATGGGGTCACAAACAGTCAGAGACCACTAAGTGATTAACACTTTCACTTTCACAGGTTTCACCAAAGGCAAAAATTCTCTGAATATACAATTCTCACCATCTCAAGGCCACAAATTTGATGTTATTAACACAAATGGTATTTTCCCAAACACTGCAAACTTATGAAATGCTTCTGAATCAGCAAACACTACAATATGCCCTTTAAATAACAGCTGTATCCAATCATACTTCTAACTCATGGAGATAGAAGTTCTGGATCAAAATGTCCCCAAATGGTACCCTTATCAAAAATAAGGAGTAGGTTTGGGCATGACTCAGATCTTTAAGCGGCATCTGGCCTAGGCCAGACCTCAGGTGTCTCTGTGTATCAGGTGCTCCCCACACAGGACTGCCTGCCCAAGTCAGGTGAGAGTGTCCATGTGGGGTTCCTAGATCCAGGCAGAGAACAGAGCTCCGGAAGAACAAGAACAGAGGATATTCAGATGTGAGTCTTGCTGTCCTCTTAGCACCCCAAAGAAGCCACCACACCCCTTCCCTGGAGACCTTTTGGCCTGGTGGTGTTATCCCCAAAGTAGGAATTATGGGTCCTGGGTTCTCAGCACCTCCAGCTGTGACCGGGCTGAAGGAGGCACAGCTGTCTTGCCAGAGGCTGTGTCTCTTGCGAAGGAGAAACATCCGGCCAATTCCACCAAGAATGTCAGTCAAAATGCAGGGCGGGACTCGGTCAGCTCAGCCATCCTGTCCAGCAGTTCTTGTGTCCTGGGAGCAGGCGCCTGGATAGGCCAGGATAGGACCTCATCTCCACAGTCCTCTCCCATCTAAAACCTGTAGCCTGGGGGGGGGGGGGCGCCGCAGGATGCGGAGGATGTGACCTAGGATGTGGGGACCCGCGGGCTCCGTGGAGAGATATGCAGAGGTGAAAGGGCAAACCTGCTTCTAGTCTCCTTATCAGGAATGGCCGAGGGAAAGGGAAGTGGGCAGCCCTGGAGGTCAGGCTGGGGGGTCATGGCTGGGGCAGAGCGAGACCCACGAGACCTAAGAGGAGAGCCTGCTGGGTGGGGGAGAAGGAGAAAGGGGTGGGGGTGTAGAGGGAGGGTCAAGGAGGAACCAGCTGCACGGCCGTTTCCCAAGTGGTGGTTGGGGGGTGGGGGGAGGTTGGTGCAAAAGCTAGGGTGGCCAGCCCTCCAGGTTTGCCTGGGACTGTAGGGCTTCCTGAAAGACAAGACTCCCAGGCTTAAAATGAAGGTGTAGCTCTGGCTGGGGACTCACCACGCCACCGTGCTAGAATGCCTTCTCACTTCTCCCCTCCCGTTCTCCACACAACAAATAATGAGACGTCCCCTCTGTGCTAGCCTGCTGCCAGACAGGGGGCTCAGCAGTGAAAGGACAAGCGTGGCCAGGGCCGTGCAGGCTGGGCACCCCTCCCAGCACACGCAGGTGGACTCCGCACAGCACACCCGCCCGGCCAGCCCACCGCAAGGTGCCTCTGGGGCACATTTCTGGGAAGCTTTTTGTCTACCCCACCAAACCCCAAAGGTGGGGACTGGGTCTAGTTCACAGCTCTACCTCCCAGTGAGCCGGCCTAGGGCCCTGAGCAGCATGGGTGCTTAATGCATGTCTTTGGCTTGAGGGGCTAAGGCACTCGGGGCAGGCTGGAAGTGAGGACACCTGTGAATGACCAGTCCCTCACCTGCACCAGTACACAAGCACAAACACACGCGTATGCACACAGGCACACCTAAACTTTGAGCAACATGCTTCCTGACTCAGCACAGAAGGGCGCCCAGCCCTCTCAGCTAGGAAGGGTGACGCCTGTAGGCAGACCCCAGCCTAGGTTAGGGGAAGGTGGTCCCCTAGATGAGGGCGGGCAGAGCTGGCTTGTTCTCTCCTAGCTGTGAGGTCTTAGCCTAGGGCTCCATCATCCTAGTCCCTCAGGGATCCCACCTGCAAGGAGCTCACAATAGTCAATGTACCCCCTGTATGTCTGGGGTCATCATGGGGAATCAGAGCCATGCTGAGGCTCCCCTGACCTTGGTCCTTGTAGCCGGAGAAACCAGTGGGGACCCTGAGGGGAGGCTAGGCCTCTTGGGGCACAAGGGACTGCAGGAATGGAGGCAGTGCTGGAAGAGGGTTGGGGTTCCAGCGACAACTCCAACCAACTCCTCTGCCTGTTTAAAGAGTAGGGGACTATATCACTGAAGTCACCACGGGACTGTAAGCTTCTTGCAGACACACAAGACTGCGTGCACTCATCTTAGTCTACCCAGAAGGGCAGAGCTTGGATGGGCTTTCCACACTTTCCATGGACGTTGCCCTTAGAGAGCAGCGCCCCACGTTTCTGTCCTGCCCCCTGCTGACGTTTTATCATATTGCAACTCATGAGATAAAACGAAAAGCAATGGGTGGGATTTCTGACTGGCTGTGTTCAGCCCGCATTTGGGAAGTCTGGCCTTGGGATATCATTAGGATAAGACCCCTGAGTGTTTCAGGAATAGCTGGAACCTAGCCACTCCCAACCAACTGAGGAGTGGGAGAAAAGAGCAGGATGTGGCAAGACAACTTTAGAGAAAACAACAGCACACTCTATCCACAGAACACAGACAGCAAAAGCACAAAAGGGACCTTGGGCCTTTTAAATCAAAACTTAGGTGTCCAGAGTTGGATTATCAGTCTTTGGCAAATGCACACTCATGCTTTCCTTCAGTTAGTTATTCACTAGCAGTTTTTCATAATTCATAAACACGTATGAACTAGGAATTTTCTTTCTTTTTAAACAGTAGAGCACCACCCCCCCACCTTCTCTTCTAAAGGAAATTTCACGAGAATGCTGGTAAATAAAAAGTGGAACCGCTCTGGCTGCAGTAGGGGTGGGGGCTGGGAGCTGCCTGCTTGGCCCCCCTTTCACTGCTCCAACTGCCCTGAGAAGCCCCTTAGAATGCTGTGGAACATGATCTAAAGCAACATGATCTATGCCCAGAATGGCAGGAACCTGTCTCTTTCATTCCTATGTCCCAGCACCCAGCACATGCCCAGTTCAGTGCCCGGTTTCAACAAATGTTGGGTGAAATGAATAAGTGAAGCTTGCTGCAGTGTCTACCCAGGTCTGATTTGGGGCGAGGGCAATGAGAACTGTCTCTGCCTCCAAATGTGTCCCCCATCAGCCTGCCACAGTGCCTACCATTCCCCACCCCCATGCAGTCTAACGCTGCCTGTTCCCCGGGATTCAGAGCAGATGCCACCTCCTCCATGAAGTTTTCCCAGATGTCCCCCGCCACAGTCATCTTGCTGCCTTTGAACGCTGTGGCCACTTTATAACACCTCTTTCCTGCATTCTTCACACTCACTCAGCCCTCAGCCCAAGTTATTTGCATACATCTTATTTCCCCAACTATGCAGATGCTGCCCTCCTTAAGGGTAGGACAGGTTTGACTGACTGTTTCCATCTCAGCCTTTCAAACAGTAAAAATCATATCAATGTATTTGAGGTAGAAGGAAAGTCTCCTGATTTAAAAGGACACTGTGTCTCCAGGAAGGCCCATTAAAGTTCTCAACAGGGGCACCTGGAATCAATCTGACTAAGACATGAGTGCGAAGTAACTTCTCCACTCCAGCAACCATCACCAAGGAGAGAGCATTCAAGGAGATCCAAAATAGGGAAGTCTGAGTGGAAAAGAGACACGTAGGGCTGCATTAGTCCCAAAACTGTGTGAAGAGGTTGGGTCCCTGGCTCTGAGAAGGATTTGGAAAATGTGGTCCACGAAGAGCTGGAGGAAGGGACAGTGAGAGTAGAGACTGGAGGAGGCTGGAAGAGGGTCCTGGGTCCTGGGGCACTTGAGTTCGCCTCCCCACTCCTGTCTCCAGTGCCTGGCAGGCTGGGACAGGGGGACTAGCTCCCTTTTCCTCCCCCAGAACATCTGGGGCCGCATCAGACTTAACGATCTGGTAAAGAAAATTGTTATGGAAATATGTAACCGTGAGACGTTATCAAAGGCGTCTTTAAAGTCCCTTTTCAACCCCCAGCCGGGTGGAGGGGATTGGAAATTGGAAAACTGGGAGACGATTACAGGACCATCAAAGTGGCCGAAATTCAATCCAACCTGAAGGTTTAAGGATGGCTAGCAGACCCCTGCCCCAGCCCAGAAGGCTGCAAACCCACTGTTTAAAAACCAAATCAACGGCATCATCAGATCCGGGTCTGGAGCAAACAAACGGCGCCCACAAAGGCTTCCCTGGATTTCCCTTGTGTTGAGGAAATCTGAGAAGTGAGGCCCTGGGAAGGCTCCCAGCTTCCAGGGCTTCTATCTTCTCCTCCCCACCCCACCCCACTCCACCTCACCCCACCCCACCCCCATTCTGGGCTCCGCTCTTTGTCTCTTCATCCTTCTCGATGCCTTTCTTCTACATCTCTTTCTGTTTACTCTTTCTCCTTCCATCTGTCTGTCTCTCTTCTCCTTCCATCTTTCTTTATATATTTCTTGTCCTAACAGTGTTCTTCCTCTCCTTTTCCTGTTTCTCTCTCATAGTCTGTCTTTTGTGACATTCCCATCCCTTTGTTGTGAATTTCCATCCATTTTGTCTTTTAGCACTGCATCTGTCTCTCTACATTTTGTCTTCTCTTTCTCTTTTTCTCCCTTTCGATCTTTCTCTTCCTTTTTCTTTCTTTCACAGCAGAAAAACCTTTTCTTCAGCCTCTATTGAATTTTTCTGCCTTTCTCTGCTTGAGGATTTCTTGTACTTTCAGGCTACGTATGAAAGGAAATCCTCTTTGGCTGGTATATTTACCCTTATGAATCCCAGGTATTTCTCCCAGGTGACTAAATATAAATAGCCCTCCATGCATGCCCATCGAAAGACATTAGTCTCAACCTCCATCACCGTGAACTGTCCATAGCGGCAAGATTACTGTGCCCTGTGCCAGCATACACAGGCACTCAAAATGGACATGTGGTTTTACCTATGACCAGGCTCTGCAGACATGGAAATTTATGTCCGGAGGGGTGGAATGCTACAGCACATAAAACTGATACAGACAGAGAACCTCGGTAATTTACAATTCTTTTTTATGTGGAGTGAGAGAAAGAGACTATAATTTTGCTACTAATAAAGTTATCCATATTTATTCTCAAGATTTGAGGGTTTATCTTCGTTCATATTTCTTGCGGTCGTAACCTTGAAGGCTCTGTGAGATCGCAGGTTTGTAATTAGAAAACAGCTCAATTCGCACGTCTCTTTGGAAACACCGAGAGTTTCATTCCGCCCTGCAAAATTTGTCGGTAACCAAGCACGAGAAGAAAGCTCCATATAGTCATTCACCTTCTAAGAATCGTTTCAGAGGCGCAAGGGAAACACATACGTGTTTATGAAAGAACGGAATAGAGAAAGGGCAGAAGAAAACGAAAGCAAGCGCACGGTCCTCGCCGCAGGAACCCCGGGAAGGCGCGGGAGCCGGCGAGGCTTGTTGCGCACAACAGACGGGAAGCCGCAATTCGCTGCTGGGCTGCTCACCACGGCCTGCGGCCCGGATGAGAGCAGGACGCGAGCCGTAGCGGCGGGTTAGGGGCAGGCAGCACCCAACCTCCGGTCCGCCACCCGCTCGTCGTGCCGTCTGTCCGTCACGGGCCCCAGTGCGCAGCGCTCCCGGCTCGCGCGTTTTCTCGGTCCGCCGCCTCCACCTCTGCTCCCGGAGAGCCTGGCCGCGCTGCGGACAAGCCGTTAGTTCACCAGGCCCCAAGTTCACGGGCGCCGCGCGGGTTCCGCTGGCGTGCGCACCAGCTGGGCTCAGGCCCCAGGCTGCGGCGGTGCTGGAATCCTCGGCCCCGGCTGGAGAGAACACGCCGGGCAACCGTAGGCTCGAGCCCCGGCGGGGGGGCCCCCCTGAGCCTCAAGGCCGCGGGTGATCCGGGAAGAAACCAAGCGCCCGTTCTCTTTGATCTGGTTTTATAGAGATTTGATGTTGACATTAAACTTTGAATGCTTTTATCTATTTCGATCTCTCTCTTATTCTTATTTTGGGCGGGGCCTCCTGTGCCAGAGCTAAGGGCTGGCGAGGGCACGCGGGCGGGACGGGCACCGGGGTCGACAGGGCGGGCACCGTGGTCGGCTGGACGAGCACAGAGGTCGACGGGCCCAGAGGTGACATGGCGATGCGAGAGGAACGCTGGACGTATCCACCTACCCACATCCACATGCAATTCCCGATCGCCCCACGTATCCCTCCGTCCCCCACTCGCACGCCAGACCGCTCTCTCCATCAGCAACGCCGGCGCGGAAGGCCGAGCAGAATTGAGACGCCGCGGAGAGACCAAGGCTCGGAGGAGCGCAGAGCGCAGAGACCGGGAGTAACTGGGAGCCGCCGCCGCAACTCCGGTCTCCCTCCGCAGCCTCTGTACCCATGCCGAGAGGCTCAATTACTTTCAGGTGTGGACCACTTAATAAAATAAATCTTCCGGGGGCAGGAGGCGAGTTTTCAGGAGCCTAATTCAAATCAGCAGACTTCGCATTTGTAAAGAGGGGCTTCCCTCAAATCCTTGTGGTTGGGGGCGTTGGAGGGATGGAGGGGGGGGGGGCGCCAAGGAGTCAAGAATAGAGGTCTCTTTCTGGGATGATACTGTCAGCGGCTGGGCGGAGGACCCTGGGAGCCTCTCTGTCTCCGTCTCTCTTCGGCTGTGACTTTTTCTGGCTCTGTTCCGGTACATCAGAACGGAACCAACCATTTGGGGTCTGAATCACTCTGTTAAACCGACTAGAGTCCTCTAGCCCAGACAGGAGACCCAGTAGAAACAAAAGGTTCTGTCTCTCTCCATGCCTCCCCCACCCCCACCTCTTTCTCTCTTTTCTCCTCCTTTGTCTCCATCATCCGTTACCCAATGTCCTCTCCATCTGAGATTTCCAAACCTGGTTTTGCAACACTGGAGGGAAACTCCAATTATCTCCAGGGCTTTGTGAAATGCTCAAAATGAAATAAACCTTTAATTAACTTTAATTATTTAACTGCAGGTTATGGACCCCCCAATTGGCAGGAAAAGCAGAAGAGAAGGCTGATGGATTAAATAAAACATCCCAGGGTGTCACAGCTCCCTGAAGGTGAGAAACGCCAGCTTTAGAGATTTCAGGGCTCCGGAAAGAATCCCAGGCTCAGAAGAAGAAAGTTCCCAGGAGGACAGGGACTTAGTTTATTAAGGTTTGGGGCCAGAGACTCTGCTCTGCCCTAGGCTTTCTCCCCTCACCCTCTTGCCAACTGTCACCATCTAGGCCTTTAGAGGAGGGAGTGGGCTACTCTCTTCCTATCCCACCCCACTCCCACTTAAGATCCTTCAGTAAGGTCCAGTTTACATCAGACAAAGCAAACTGTTTCCTTCCTCTTTTGCTAGGAAATTCAGACCACAACTGAATTCTTGTCTGAATTTCCCAGGTTCTGCTCTTTTAGAAGAGTTACTCACCCCAAAGTCCCGTCCTCATACCACCAGATCTAGGAAACTGCCCTTCTCAGGGCTCAGGGACGGGAGCCCCCGAGAGGTGACCTCAGATGGCTGAGGTGGAGGGCAACTCGCTCCACAGCATCTGACAAGGGCCCACATGTTTCCCGTACAGAGAACAAATCTGCCCCATTAAAGCGTTACTCCGTTGGGGAAAACACTGATGCAATATTGGAAACATGCTGGGCCCACAGTGAGCGCCGGAAGGAGAGGCAGGTCTTCTCAGGAAGGCAGAGGCGGCCAGTGGGTGAAACTAATCCCGCCACGTCCACCCTCGCTTGGCCCAGCAAATTGAGGGAGGGATTATGGACCAAAACATCCAGATGCAGAGGGAGGCTGTGGGGCTGGTGGTGCATTTACAGAGACAGCAACTGGGGACAGACGGGGGGAAGAAGGTGCCGGTACCCTGAGGGCAGCAGCAGGAACAGGACTCGGCTGCCTGGACTTGGGGCCGAACTGGAAGGAGAGTCCACTTCCCGGAGCCCAAGCTTTACAACCAATAACTCCATGGTTTGGGCCCCAGCGACACTGCTGATCTAAATAGTTTATTAACAAATGGAAAATACATAAACACATAACAATTGCCTCTAAGAAAAAAACTTATTAAAATCCCCCTGTGTTGTATGTAAAATAAATAGCTGAGACCATATGGGTGAGGGGGAAAACGGTCGTGTCCTAATTGGCTCTCTGCTCCTGGCACAGGTTCCGTCTTTAGGCCTCAGTTCCCTCCTGTGTAAATGAAGGTGACAGCCTAGACGTACACTGGTGATTCTCAAGCTTTAGATGGCATCGATATCACCGGAAAAAAAAAAAAAATTAAAAACTGCTGGCCCTACCCGAAGAGTTTCTGACTTAGTAGGTCTCGGGGAGCACCAACAATCTGCCTGTTTCACAAGTTCCTAGATGTTACTGCTGTTAGCCTGAGATCCATACTTTGAGAACCTCTGGACTAGATGATATGTAAACTTCCATCTAGATCTAACACACTCTTCCATCTCCATGCTCCTGTGTCTGCCCCATCAAGCCCTGAGGAGTCTGGAGCCACATATGAGAGGGGCTGATGTTTTTACACTCGAGCTTGTACCCCCTGTCATCAGTGCAGAATAAATCTTTCACTGGCCAATAGGGACTGAGGCCCCTGCCCACTGAAGGATCCCAGTCCTCTCACTACACATATTCCAGTCTGAATTAACCCCAGCTGGCTGGCTGTAGGGCCTGAATCTCCAGCAGTGGCTAACACTGCTTTCCCTTTGTACCAAGCAGGGCTGGGCCTAATCCTACTTAAATGTCAAGCAGGCCTATTGTGTACAGGGCTGCCGTCAGAGGGGCTGGCAAGAGCCCAGGGTACATCTTCAGGCCCCTCGATGTAGCCTAGTGTCTGCCAAACACTTGGTCCGCCACACACCCGCGCACACGCACACGCTCCGTCACACGCAGAGCTGGGTCGTCAGGAGAGCTAGTTTTACTTTGATGTACCTCTCCGCTGCACATTTGTTTCAGCTCCCCTCCTGGAGCCACAGCCTTATTTATCTTCTTGGCATGGGTTCTTAGAATACTTCCATTCAGGCAGCAGCAAAATCACTCAGCTCCACTGTTTTACGAAGTTTATCAAACAGCAAAATATCCGGTCTCTTTGTCCAATGGATCTGGTGTGAATGTGCCTACAGAACTGCCTTTCCCAGACGCCCTGGGGTCTGTGTGTGGTTATATATATCCTCCCCTGAGAGGACCCCACAAAATTCAGGGCCTGCCTACTCATGCTGCAAGGGGCCCCCCAAAGCAGCCGCAGGGCTCAGAGGCATCTTCCTGAATCAGGAGACCCAGCCACATATACTCCGCACATGCATGGGCTACACTCATACTCCACCAGCAGAGCCTCAGAAGCCCACAGCAGACTAACAGCCCTGCGCCCCACCCCAGTCGCCCCTTCCCCAGGCCTGCCATGGCATCCTCACCCCCAAAGGACAAAGCTTCTGCTAAAATCATTGCTGTCATCTCAATCCCAAAGTTTGGGAGCTCTGTGGAAGGACACACCTCCCCTGCAGCTGAGGACTCGGACCCTCTCCACCCACTTAAAGGGACAAAGGTATCATACCTCCCATAGGCTGACTCAGAATGAGGTCCTTGCTGCTCTTCCCCCTGTCCCTAGACTCCAAGCATCCTGCTGGCTTCCCAGAAATCACGCCTACTCCAGGGCTGGGCTCCCTACCTATAGCCCCCCACCTACCTGAGGCCTTCCAGCCAGGGCTATCTGAAGAGCAAGAGGGCCCACTCAGCACCTGGTATGCCCTGTGCTGTCACCAGGATGGCACTGATCATGGGCTTCCAGAGCCTGGAAGTTCACTTGGTGCCCTCCCTGCTCTGCCTCTTAAGGATCTCCCCAAATTCCAACAGGAACTTTGTAGATGCCCTGGCTTTACAGTTGACAATATATGCTAAGTGAAGAACCCCTTTCACGATGGAAATCTGGCTTAGGGTTCAAAATGTCCTCTGAAGCCATGCCTCTGTGCCTGGTCTCTGCAGCCCCTGTTTTCTGGGCTGCAGGTCATCATACACCCCACCCCCAATGTGGCAATAAGTCTGGTCATTCCTTCCCACTAAATATTAATACCTCTTCCCTTCAGTCATTCCTCCATGGTGGTTCAGATGGTAAAGAATCTGCCTGCATTGCAGGAGACCTGGGTTCAGTCCCTCGGTTAGGAAGATCCCCTGGAGAAAAGAATGGCTACCCACTCCAGTACTCTTGCCTGGAGAATCCCATGGACAGAGGAGCCAGGCGGGCTATACTCCCTGGGATCACACAAAGTCAGACACGACTGAGCGACTAACACTTTGGCTTTTCACTTTCAGCCATCCCTCTTCATTTCCTCGGCCACATCCTGTCACATCTTTGATACCTCGTGCCTGGACTACTGTCCTATACACTGTCTTGTCCCCGTCTCCCATGTCCCTGGGGAAATAATGCTACCTCCCTCACAAAGAATTCGATAATGTACTTAAAATAACTGGCCCAGGGCTTCCCTGGTGGTCCAGTGGTTAAGAATCTGCCTTACAATACACGGGACACAGGTTCAATCCCTGGTCAGGGAACAAAGATCCCACATGCCACGGAGCAACTAAGCCCGTGTGCCACAACTATTGAGCCCATGCTCTGGAGGCTAAGTGCCACAACTAGAGAGTCTATGCACCTCAAAGAAAGAGCCTGCACGCCACAACTAAGACCCGATGCAGCCAAATAAATAAATATTTTTTTAAAAAAAGAAGTGGCCCATCATAAGTGCTTAATAAACTTTAGGTACCATCATTGTGCATGCATGCTCAGTCGCTTCAATCCGACTCTTTGTGACCCTATGGACTGTAGACTACCGGGCTCCTCTGTCCGTGGGATTCTCCAGGCAAGAATACTGGAGTGGGTTTCCATTTCCTCCTCCAGGGGCTCTTCCCAACCCAGGGATCGAACCTGCATCTCTTACGTCTCCTGCATTGGCAAGTGGGTTCTTTACCACTAGAGCCACCTGGGGAGCCAGATACCACCATTACTATTTTTATTCTGCTCAAGCTACCAAAATTATATTCCTAAAGCACACCTCTCATTCTCCCACTAAATAACAACAATGATAATATTAACACACTGATCACTTACGATGGGTCAGGCCCTGCTCCAAGTGCCTCTCCATACTCTCCCTGCTGCCCAAAAGAAAGTAGGCTCTGTATTCCACATGTGCCACCTGGTCCCACCCAGCCTAGGTGTTGTCATGTCTATTACTCCTTCACAAAGCCCCTGCGGGGGGGCAGCTGAGCTCCTTGTGCCTGGAAATGCCTACTCACTTGACCCAGACTCAGCAGCTATGTGCCCCCTTCTCCATCAGCCCACAGTTTCCCGGACCCTCCCATTTTCTCAGGCTGCTCAGAGATCTCCCAGGATTCCCTGCAAGGGGGGAATGGTCCTGTGTGCGGGTTCTCAAGGTGTGCGGTTGGGAGTCCAGGGCTCAGTGCTGATGTGCTCATGACTGCCCAGTGGCGTCCTTCTGCACCTGGAAGTGGCCTCAGAGGGCACCAGCCCCTCCCTGCTACATCTGTTCCTCAACCTGGCTCACCCTTAGTGGTCATCTTGGAGAACTGAATATTGTTCACGTGTCCAAATCTTGTCTCCCCAGGAGAAAAAATTCCATAAGAAGGATCTACCCAGGCTTGGAGTGCGGCTGCATCTGCCTCCCGCACTTGTGCCCAGCACAGTATCTGCCTCACTGAACACTCAGATTCAGAGTGGCTGGGGGCAGATGCAGCCCTGGCCTGTCTGCCAAGACTCAGGTAGCACACCTGTTGGAGACGGTACAGGCTGACCAGGCTACCTGCTTGGTTCTGTCATTTAGGAAGTATGTGACACCTTGGCCAACTTACTTCATTTCTGTGAGTTTTGTAGTCTCATCTGTGAAGTAGAAATAATACTAGCTACCTCTGGAGAAGATTATATGAAATTTTAAAATGTAGACCTCCCTGGTTCAGACCTACCTCACAATCGGCTCTCAACACCATCTTTCTCCCTGTCACTCAGCGCAAGGTATAAGACCAGAGTTCCTCTGCCCAACTGACAGCAAGGCAAACAGGGAAAGTGAATTCTCCTCTCACGTTAAAGGTGAGTCTGCTTCCTTCCTTCACCCATGTGAACAAAGAGCCCCCATGGAGCCTGAGATCAGCTCACTGTACTGAGTGAGCCCCCTAGGAGTTTGCCTGCTGTGACAGCTGAACACTTGGGGTACACAAAACATGTATTGTCCCATTTGGGGATTTCCCCTGTCTCCCTCAGGACAGGCAATGTGGCTCTCTCTGCCCAGTGGGCTTTGCCACTTGCTTTCCAGGCACCCTGTCATGCCCCTTAAGGTCCCCTTCTTTTTTTTAAATTGGAAGATAATTGCTTTAGAATGTTCTGTTGGTTTCTGCCATGAAAGTAAAAGTGAAGTCACTCAGTCATGTCCGACTCTTTGCGACCCCATGGACTGTAGCCTACCAGACTCCTCCATCCATGGGATTTTCCAGGCAAGAATACTGGAGTGGGTTGCCATTTCCTCTCCAGGGGATCTTCCCCACCCAGGGATTGAAACCGGGTCTCCCACATTGTAGGCAGAAGCTTTACTGTCTGAGCCACGAGGGAAGTCCGGTTTCTGCCATACAACAATGCTAATCAGCCATAAGTAATATAATACCCCCACCCCTCATCAGGTCCCCTTTTTAACCCATGGGTGCAGCCCCAACAGTGGCCAAGGAGCCACATGGTGGAATTCTCTCCTATACAAACTCAGGACTGACTTGTGTGCCCAGTAAAATATGGCAGCAGTAATGCTGTGTGAGTTCTGAGGCTGGGTCATAAATAGCACCTCAGTTTCCACCTTGGTCTTTTGGCTCATTCTCTGTGGGACAAGCCAGCTGCCAGGTTTTGAGGGCTGCTTGCAGCAGCTCCATGAAAAGGCCCACTTGGGGAAGAATTCAGGCCTTCATGAACAGTCAACACCAACCTGCCAGTGATGTGAGAGGGCCACCTTGGAAGCAAATCCTCCATAGAATGACCACTGTCTGATTTGGGGTCCTGAGGTACCCCTGAGACAGACCATTCAGCCAAGGTGCTCCTGAATCTCTGACCCACAATCACCGACCATTGCTATTTTAAGCCACTAAGTTTTGGGGTGATTTCTTATGCAGCCTTAGATAACTAATATACAAACCAATCTCAGCTTCTCCATTCTGTAAAATGGGAATATTAATATCCACCTTATAACATAATAAAGAAGATATGAGATGGTGTTTGACCAGAACATTGTAGGTGACCTATGAGTGGTGGATCCTACTATTACAATCCATCCTGCTCCCTCTGCTTCTCAAGAGACTTCAGAAGAGGCCGGTAGAGCCCTTCCACCCTCTTCACTTGCTTTTCTCCCAGTCTCTTATGAGGTTTAGGCCCTGTCTTCGTATTCTCTTCCGCCAACAAAGGAGGAGACCCTGGGCTGGAGTGTACTTCTGTGCGACATGGTGGTGAGCTCCATCCAGAACTCTGGGGTGGGTCCCACGCACATTTCTAAGGGGGTTCAGTGGTGTGTGTTTGCATTTCCTTTGAAGGGCCCCAAATGTGATAATTACATACTTGTTAGCCCTGTAAAATAACAAATCTGGAATCTACACTCTGGAACCAATGGATTTCCTGCTGAAATGAGTTCAAGAGGTGCCCTGACCAGCATTCCCGGTAAGAGCCTGGCCCCGAGAGGCCCTGCAGACCACCCGCCCGCCCACATCCCACAGCTCCTGCGCGCAGCTCTCCACCTCATGGCTCAGGCGAGCAGATGTGCTTTTTGTTGCAGTTGTTTTCCTGTTTTCTTCATATCCGCCCTCTGGGTGTGGCTTCCCACTTAGCCTAGGGAGACTTCTCAGGCCTGAGGCTCCCCCCTCCATGGCTCCCACTAGCAAATCCAGTGCTTGGAGCTGGGCTTGGCAGATGCTGGGGGTGGACACCTGTGGAACCAGCCTGCCTTCCCCCTAGAGCTTCCCTTGACTCCTGTGGACTTCTCCACCTTTGTCTGTCTTCCTCCCACCCTTCCCCAAACTCTCTTCTTGCCTAGGCTCCAGCAATATTCAACAAATCTAAGTTCCCCAAACTTGGCTTCCTCTTTCTCACCTCTGGGCTGTCTTTCTGGAATGCCTTCCCTCCCTGCCACCTCCATACACCTTCCTCTGGCTGACCCTCATTCAACTTTCGAGATTCATCCTGGAAGTGTTCCATGGCAGCTGCCTCCAGCCCAAGGCGGTGCCCATCTCATGGCCCCTACAGCCCCCTGTGCTTTCTTGCCTCAGAACAACATGCCCTGCTGGATACCTGCCTGTTGCTCTGTGTCTCTCCTGCTAGAGTGGAAAAGCCCTGAGAATAAACAGTCTGCATCTCTGAGTCTATTCCCACTGCGTGCCCCTCCCCCTCTCTGGCACATGGCAGGCATTCAATAAATGCCTGATGAACAAACAAATGAATAAAATCAATTCATCAAAGTCTGCCAAGAGGTCTAAACCAGCCCCCTTCTGTTTCACACCAAGAAAGAGTTCATGAAAAACTCTCCCACAAAATGACTTCTCTTGGTCCAAGCCAGCACTTGCCACAGAACACATTTACTGTAACACCAAGGCAGATGTCAGGGCAAACCTGGCCTGCAGGGCACTGCCACATCCCAGATGAAGCTCTGCCTCTCTGGCCCCTGCCCCCATACTAGCCCGACCCGAGGAGGGTGGGTGGAGAAAATGAGCAGAGAAATACAAGTTTGGGGTGGGGGGGACTCAGGCTCAAGAAACATCTCTGTGAACTCATTCATTCCAGAAAAGCTGAACTATAGACTCACTCCCCTCCTTCTTCTGGGGATGAAACTTGAGTTCTCCCATTGAAAGAGATCAAATCAATAGAAGAGAAAAAAGTAGCTCCCTAACTTTCCAGAAATTTTATCCCAAAGCATAGACTTCAGCTTGGGTTGTCAGAATGACAGCCAAGGATCCTGGATATCTACAGCACAAAGCTGCTGCTTCCCCCACCCCACTTCTTTTCTTTTTTTAAAATATCATGGGTGAGGGGGAAGTACCGGATCTAAAGGTTTATTTACCATTCCTTAGTCTGACCTTCCAGGAAGAATGTCACTAATGAGAAACAATCTACGTGGGCTCCCCATCCCAGAATTTTCATAGGGATCAATTTAGGATTTCAAAGTCTAAACAGGACAAAAGTAATATTGACTGTCTTGCCTTCAAAGAAAAAAAAGAAAAAGCAACTGAGTTTTTCCTGTCTGGAAGGAAGTTTTATATGTCAAAGAAATGTCAGATCTGAGGTTCCATCTGTCCTGTTGTTCTGACTGCTCTTGGACATCCCCTGGGAGATAAAGGGGCGCATTCACCTTCGTGCGGCATAGGCGCAGGGCAGTCAAAAAGAGAAAGAAAGCTGAAGTTGGGACCAATGTTCAATTCAAGAACCAACCTTAAAGTTGAGGCTAGAGGCCAGGAGTTCTGCTCTGGAGACCAGATTCCATTTTGATTCACATCCAAATGATTTTTTTTTTTTTCATTGTGGAGGAGACATTTCCATTCCAGCAAAGTTGACATGTGGCAGGGGTCACGTCTGTCTTGCTCTCTGCTGTATCCCACTGCCAGCAAATGCCTGTCACAAAGTAGGTCCTCCTATTAAATCAATGAATGAAACAATCAGCCAGTGTAAAACAGTTGCCTAGAAACAGCCACTAAGCATCATGTCCATTTTAAAAGTAGTTTTTCTCAGCAAGTGGAGTGATTTTTCTTTTCTTTCTTTTTTTAATGATAGGACCCAGAATTATCTGGATCATCCTTTCAGCTTATCTCACTGAGTCTCTGGACACTCTATCAGTGACAAAATGCTATTGTAATTCAACTGGTTATTAAACAGCACGAATGATGAACTCACAAATTCTTTTAAAACTCTGCCCCACATCTGGCTGTGTTGGTGGGTCATAAAACCTCTCAGGTGTTAGATGCTGTTTCATTTGGTCTCAGCTTAGCAGAAACCCCCCTCCACCTAAACTGTCCCAACTGTCATTTGGTGATCAGAAAGGCAGCAGTATGGCTCCATCTTGGACCAACTCTGTTCCCATCCACTTTGGCCTCAAATTGCATCAGGAAGAAGTTCTGAGACCTCCCTGGTGGTCCAGTGGTTAAGAATCCACGTTCTAATGCAGGGGATGCAGGTCTGATCTCTGGTTGGGGGACTTAAGATCCCAAGTGCTGCAGGGCAACTAGCCCACATGTGACAACTACAGAGCCTGAGCACCACAACTAGAGAAGCCCACGTGCCACAAGAGAAGACTGTGCGCTGCAACTAGAGAAAGCCTGTGTGCCGTGAATAAGACCCAGCGCAGCCAAAAAAAAATCCATTAAAAAAAAAGAAGTCCTGACCTTCCCTTGGGAGAAGGAGATGTGCATCTAATGGTTCCAGTTTTGGTATGTTAGCTGAAGAACAACTATGAGATAGCTGGTGGGAACCATGGACCTGAGCATAAATTTTTGATCTGCCACTGATATCCACATTGGACAAATGGCAGCCTTCTGTGGCCTCAGTCTCTCTCTGATAATACGGATAATAATTGTCTCCTTCCTGGGGTTGTTGTGAGGGTCAAGTAAATCAATAGACAGAGAATACGTTAGACAGTGCCTGGCATGCTACATGACGCTACCTGTGTTAGCTATTGTTTTTATTTGTAAAATTAGGTCCCCTATGATACTTCATGATTTCTCAGCTCTCCTAAGAAAGAAAACCTTGAAACTCTGAGGTTGCATTTTTGTTTTTTCTCTGCTCCTGCCCCATCAAACTGGCCAGACCACATATGGATAAAGATGAGTGTGCACTAGTGGTGTCTAAGAGGGGGCAGGAAGGGGCCCTTTAAGAACTGTTTTGCATGGTCCTGGAAGAAAACCCTGCCAGAGGGGCAACCCTATCTACCTGACCCACCTTAAATGGAATCTGGGATTTCCTGCCACCTCGGTTCAATTGGGAACACCATCTCAGCATGGAAATTGGTTCTGTTCAAAGAGGGGGAGAAAGGCAGAAGGAATTTCTGGGTTTGGAAAACAGGGTGGGTCCCTAGGTCTCTCTGCTCAGCCCCCAATTATAGAACCTTCCATCTGAGGTCATGGAGCCTTCTACCAATTCAGTGATGTAGCCCAGAAATCTGGCAGCAGTTTCTGGATCTCTTAATGATAATAAAAATCTCTTAAATGAACACAGTTCATCACATCCATCAAATAAGTGTTCCTCAAATTTTCCTTGTTCATGGGTAGGGCCCACTTTCATGATGAGTAAACTGAGGTTCAGAAAGGTTATCATTGGAGGCAAAACACTTGGCACTTAAGTTTGGCTGCCCTGTTTAGACTGTTGATGATATTTTTCTGTCATACTTTCATCTTCCACAGTAAGCCACTTGACTACTTTGTTGAACAGAAAAGGTGTCCTGAATTGACATTAACATGCTCCTGAAAAAAGTCAACAATATCTACAGCTCTAACCCAATAACTATTATTTTCTAAATTGAGGTAAGTTGATTTACTAACTCAATATCTATTGAAAAACCCCTATGAATGGGCAAAAGTGATCAATACAAGTTGGCTGCCCAGAGCTGGGATCCACTGGATCCTAGAGAATGGATGCCCCTGGTAAGGCCAAAGAGGAAGCTTAATTCCAAGCTAAGCCTCCCTCTTGGCTGGAAATAGCAGCTCCAGGTGCTCCCATCTCACTATTCCAGTCTGCAGTCTGTGATTAGGGGCCCTAATGGCCATAATGCCTCCAATGTGGTGTTTAAACCAATAAGGCTTCAGAGAAGTTATGGTATGTTTAATAATGGCTTAATGACTACTTGTGAGATGCAAGGCTTCTGGTTCCTGTTTGCCCTTGATTTACAGCCCAACTCTGGCTGAGGACAGCCAAGAAACCCCCTCTAAGCCCCCAGCGGAAGAGGGAGGTGTTCACACCAGGCCCCTTGGATTCCTTTAAAAATTGAGAATTCAAATGAAATACAAATGATGTTCAACTCCCCATCCTTCTTGCTAATCTCTGGAGGCAGTGAAAATAAAAAACTGTGTGACCCAGAACTAGGGACTCCTCAATCTACAAAAGTGAGCAGGGGTCCTACGGCCCACAGGTATTTCTTCCCAGATCTTAGGTAAGGTGGAGGTTGTTTCACTTTTAAGAAATTCTAAGCTACTGCCCTAGTCCTGGGTTTCCTTTTGGCTAGGGAGACCCAGCTATTAGGTGACATGGTCCTACTTTGTCCTTCTAAAGTGGCAGGCCCGGGACAACAGCACCCGAGGTCTGAGCTGCAGACAGCCCTTCTCCAGGCGGTCTCTAGGCACTTTCAGATTATTTGCCCATTAAAAGGCATTCACTCCATGCCTGTTGTTCAAACACAAAACCCTCTAGGAACTCCTCCACCTGCTCCCAAGGTAACCTCTGCTGGACTCTGTTCAGTCCTGAGATGCCTCTGCAGCCCCGCTGTCTTCTCTGCCCCTGCCTCTGCTTCTGAAACTCACCAGGAATATATAGAGACTCAGAAGACTGACTGTCCAATGTCCACAGCCAGATGAGAACTGTAAGTGACTAGTTCAAGGCCTCACAGCTAATTATCATACCCAGCTCCCAGCCCCCAGCACCCATTA
Organism: Bos javanicus; assembly: GCF_032452875.1. Lineage (NCBI taxonomy): Eukaryota > Metazoa > Chordata > Mammalia > Artiodactyla > Bovidae > Bos > Bos javanicus. The sequence continues at coordinate 33,695,352 of NC_083870.1, forward strand.
CCAGATTAGAGTTGTTTCCACACAATAATGACTCCTCGACCGGAGGAAAACAAGAGATCTCTATAACGGAGGTGTTTTTGCTGAAGGCCAAGTTTTTCCAACTCCCAGTAAAGAGAGTAAACGTCCCAGCCCAGCCCCTACCTGTTCCTTGGCCATTATCCCAGGCTAAAAGTCAGGAGACCGGACCTAAAAGTATTTGTTGGGCCTGGAGGGGGTCTCTACCCTGAAGTGTCTCACCCTTTCAGAGTCAAGAGCCTCCGGGCCAGATATCAGGGCCAGTGCTGCTCTAAACAAGGGACTCGCCAAGATGCACAGACAAAAGGGACTCTACCCTCCAGAGAGGGGGTGGCTTCCTCCCCTTCTCCCACTGCTTCTGATACCAGGATTGGAGTGAATCAGGGGGCTACCGGGCTCCGAGGGGTTAACCCGCGCGGGGCTGCACGTGACGTGGATGGTTCCAGCATTAAGTCAGAGTGCGGCCCCCTCCCCTGTCCCCCCCCCGCCCCCCACCCCCCGCGGCGCGCGCCGCTCCCGGGGGCTCCGCGCCCCCGCGTCCAGGTCCCTCCCTCTTGGCGGGCGCTCACAGGCCGCGCGGGCAGCGCGAGCCCCGGAGCCCCCGGCGGCCTGTGCGCCCCGAGCCGGCATGGACCCGGAGCGCTGCGCGCCTTTCGGCGTGGGGCCCGGGCCTGGCCCCTACGCGGCCGCCGGGGACGAGCCTCCGGGCCCCCAGGGAACCCCCGCCGCCGCGTCTCACCTGCACCCCGCGCCACCCCGCGGCCCGCGGCTGACCCGCTTTCCGGCCTGCGGGCCCCTGGAGCCCTACCTCCCGGAGCCGGCCAAGCCGCCCGCCAAGTACCTGCAGGACCTCGGGCCCGGCCCGGCGCTCAACGGCGGCCACTTCTACGAGAGCCCCGAGGAAGGTAACGCGCGGCGCGGGGCGCTCTCCCTCTTCACACCCCGGGCCCGCCGGGGCCTCCCCGCTTCCCTCTCCCGGTCGCTTATTTCAGAAATTTTCTACCTCTCTCGCCCCTCCGCACGGCTCTCTCTGAAGCCAGACCGGAGCTGGTCCTCACTGGGCGAAAGCTAGCGCCGTGCGGGGAGGCAGAGCCACGCGTGCCTCTGGCGGCGGGAAAGGGAGGCGGGAGGTCCAGGGAGACTGGAGTGGCGACGGCCCCGGGCCCCGTTGGGCCGGAAGACGGCCGGAACCGGGAAGCAGAGATCTTGCCTTGCCGGAGTTGGGCGGGAACTGACACCGAGGCCCAGGAGCCAGGCTTAACTCTTGGCCCCAGTGAGGGGAGAGAACCGCGGCTTTTGTGGTCGGCCCCGATCTACAGTGGCCAAGCCGGACTCAGCTGAGGGAGGTTGCGGCCTGGCCTCCCCCGGGAGAGGCGCTGCTGTCTGCGCCTTAAGGCGCTCGGTACAGTGGCCACGGTTGGTGAGGCAGTCCCGGGACATTCTCAGTGCAGAATAACTGTGTTCTTATTTCCCAGACTAACCTGGCCTCTCCGTCGTATGCACGGCGATGGCCGCCCTTCGAGCAGTCTTGGCTTCCTCGCGCTGGATGATCACCGCGGGGCCGTCGGGAGTGGGCCTAAGTCCTGGGCGCCTCCGGCTGCTCCTGGGCTGATACCCTGGGCGCTAACGCCAGTTGGACCGTGCGGTCTCCAAAGAGCCCGCCTGAGGGGGCCTGAACCCAACCCCGCGGCTGCCACTGCACCGGCTGACCTGTGGAAGTGTCGGTGCCCGCGCCCACCTCATCTTTGCTGCCACATCCCGAAGCTTAGGCCCGGAGCTGAATCCTTAGAGATCGCCTCTCAACTCTCCTCCGCCCCGCTGGCGCCTCGCGGGCCTCTGCGGAGTGGCCAGGCGGCTCCAGCCTTCGCCCAGTCGGGGCTGTGAGAACGTGTAAGGGAGGGCAGGGAGGTGTGTGGGGGTCAGTGGAGGAAATGAGCGAGTCCGCGGAGCTTCGTGTCTGTGCCCTTTGAAAGAGGCTCTCCTGATAAAAACCACAGTTGGGACTTAATGAGAAGCAGTTGGCCTGGCTCCTCTGATCCCAGCCAGACGGCGGCGGCCGCGCAGCGCCGTGAGCACCGCCCGGGACACAGGTACCTGGCCTGGCTCGACGCACCGCGTTCGGATGACGCACCCTGCGGCTCAGCTTCCCTGCTGGGCACGATGGATCACGGACGGACAGCCGGGATTGCGACCGACCCTGGCGCCGAGCTAACTGCTGAGAGCGCTGGAGCAGAAAGAGCGGCGAGGAGGACTCTAGCGACCGCGACGGTGTCAACAACGAAATGCGTGGGGAAAAAAAAAAAAACAAAAGTGTAAACAACCAAAAAGAGGGAAGAGGAAATTCGACAAAACAATAGTGGAGAGAGGAAAGAAAGAAAGGTAAAAGGCGATCAGCGAACTGGGCAAAACGGAAAGAAATAAATGAAGAACGAACGAATAAAAAGCGGAGGAGGATCGAAGGAAGAGGGTAAATGGAGAAGAGGGGAACGGACGAAAAGAGAAGCAGCAGACAATATGAAGAAAAAGAGGCATCCTAAAAGTGCAGAAAATAGCAAAATGGGCACAAGTAGGAGAAGGAAACTAACCATGCGGGTTGAGCAGAGGACAGACCAAACGAAATGGAGGCGCGGCGGATGCGAGCCGAAACTGGGTAGAGCCCCGGGCCGCCAGTGGCCTCCCCAGTGCCCTAGCCTGAACTCGGCTGGTGGGCGGGTGGCTTGCGTCCCTGCTATAGAGACGGGCTGCTAGGGAGAGACGGCCCGGGGGACGCGGGCCGTGCAGTCTGCTTGGTGGGAAATGTTGGTCAAAAGGGGGAACCCGCCTAATTTCTCGGCTTTTAAAATAACAAGCTCAAAGCGTTTCCAGTTTAGACCATGAGCGCGCAGCTGTGCCCCCTCTTTTGCGCGATCCCGGCAAGGCCCTTAGTTGAGCGCTCTAAAGCCGGCGCACCGCGCTCCTCTCCAGCCCGTGGCCGCCGTTTGCGGAGAGCGCGCAGCTCCGTTCTGGACCGCGGTAGTGTCGGGGCAGTGCCAGCAGCCTTCGCGCCCTCAGCGCGTGGCTGCTCAGCGGGCCAGAGAAGTGCCTGGCCTTCCCCCCCCTGCCCCCCGCCCCCCTCCACCACTCTGTTTTGCCGGGGGCCTTCCAGTCTGTCCTCTAGTTTGGCTTCTTGATCTCAAAATGCGCTCGCCGCCGTGGAAGCCCTGAGCCGGCTAACCCTGCTGGCCGCGCTTCCTGGGCCGGCCTCGGACTTAAGAGTACCCAGTCGTCAGCCCCGCTGAGACTAGGGCAAGGTTGGAAACCTCTCAGGAGAGCCCCAAGGCCCCACTGGCTGTTTCCAAACGGCGTGTAGGTCTACACCCGCTTCGGATCTTCAGCCGAGCTGGGGAACCCCAGGCTTCAGAGACCTCTGCGGGTGTCTTGCGCAGGGGCACGCGGGGAATAAGCTTTCTGGCGAAAGCTGAAAGCCTGAAAGCCGGCTAGCTGGTCCTGCGGCATCGTGGACGCCATCCATGGGGGACAGGGCGGCTCCCTATAGGCAGCCCGAGTTGTGCGGCTTCCAAGCTGCCATGGCTTCCAGTCAGTCGCTAGTAGGACCCGGGATGGGGGAGTGCACTGGAGAGAAGGAAGTGAGGAGCAGAGCTCTGCTGATGCTCTTCCTGACTCTTGTGGTTCAGGCCGACAGACTGGTTGTGCAGGCCACCTGGCACCTCAGTGCTGGGCTCCAGGCTTCCAGTCTCCAACAGGAGCACTACCCCCTTAATCTCCCAGTGGCCCCAATAGGTACAAGTGACTCCTCTACAGAGCCCGTGAACACTTTGAATGTACTCCGGGCTTACAGTGCATCGTTCCCATGACAAGCTCAGATTCAGACTACTGGCCTCTGTTCCCACTCTGCCTTTCCTTGACCATTGCCCTCCATTTAGCCCATCACCTCTTTTCTCTTCTGGGCCTTGCTTCTCAGGAGGCTGCTTGGTGTTCTGTGAGGCAAACCCCTGTCCACAGAGGGAATTCTCTGGCCTCACGCTGGAGTCCTCTGGGCAGATGGAGGTTTCAGGGCAATGGCACTGAGGAGGGGAGAAGTTCTGTGGTCCTCTGGGAGGGCTGCAGAACGGGCAGTCCCAGGAGGCCAGCAGAGGCCAGCCAGCTTGGCTCTTTTGGGGGGTAGCTATTCCAAGAAGGCTTGCTGCATTTTCATCCCTGGTAGGTGGGTGGCTTAAGGTCAAGAAGGCAAGTCCTGGAGCCCCAGGTCTGATCCCTTCCAATCTGGGCATATCCTGTCGAGACAGACACTGAGGGCCCGGTGAGAGCTGAGCAAGACCTGGAGCTTTGGGGAGCCCTCTGCAGGGACATCAGAGCTCCTCTGACCCCCATCCCTGAGCCACCCTCACCCTTTTCTGCCTGGAGTCCAGCCATCCCTCCTTCTGAATCTGAGATACCAAAACCCCTCCCTCTCCAGCCTGCAGTGTGTATGGTGCCCCTCCCAGTCTCCCTGGTCTTCCTGACCACTTAACATTATCTGGTTCAAACTACCATTGAGTCGTCCTTCTTTAGGTCCTACCTGGTGGAACTAGCACTATAAGCAAATGTATTGCCCAGGAATAGAAGTCAAGGACTGAAGCAATTTCCCCACCTGTGCTCCACCTGAAACATGAAAGAAGTGTCTGGGCTGTCACTATGGCCTAGCCCAAGGGCAGGCCCTACCTGACTCTCCCCAGCCTCCAGGACATTCATGAAGCATAGCTTTTTTCACAGCCTGGGGAGTCCTGGGAGGTCACTCACCACCTTCCAGCTATGGGGGGCAGGGGCAGGGGTGAACCTCACCCAACTTGTCCTCCACAAGGACACAGGGACTCATCAGATCCAGAGCTCCAGAACCCATCTCTTTGATCCTATCTCTCAGTCTTTTCTCTCCTGCCCCTCCCCACTTTAGTGAGCCAACACCAAGTCCTAGGAAAGAAACCGCCTCTTGGTGCCAGCTTCCTAGGCTTCCTGGGGGCCAAGCCCCCACTGGAGATGGGCCTGGCGCCAGCCAGGGAAGGGGCTGTGTGAATCAGCTGGGCGTCTCTGTGGCGTCGCTGCTGATATCCCAGAGGACTGTTGAGAAGAGATTTCATGGCGACGCTGCTGGGGGTCCTTGCCAGAGGGAGAGGGCGGGGTGATCAGGGTGACCTATTTTTCACCATGCCCTGTCGTGGTGGAGCTCCACCAAGCTTTCCAAATGAGGATGAGCACGTCAGAGTGGGGCTGCTTGTTAATCATGGGCAATGGGGGAGTCAGAGACTCCCAGGGAGTGGGGATGGACGATGGCGAGAATGCTGGGCTCTGAGGCTGTGCTGTTCCCCACTGTCCCCCACCTCTCCTTCTCCGAGTATAGCCTGTCACCTGTCTCTTGCTGTCTGATGCTGGGGCTTCAGTGCTTGCCCAAACATCAGTGAAGAATCTGACAATCCCTCTGGAAGCTTCTTTGCCCTTTCTACACCAGGACATGAAGATTTGACATTGTCCTGAGACCGGGGTTTCAGAGAATAAGGCATCCTTGTCCTTGTCTGGTCCTGGAGCAGAGACCTGGGCATGAGGGTACAGGAGCCAAGGCCTGCAGTCAGGGCTAAGGAGGCAGGAGCAGGGGGCATCCCTACCCTCTCCTCCCACCCCTGGGCTTGGTCCTGCTGTGGCATCAATCCTGGCACCTCCACACTCTGTGGGATGCGCCACCACAGAGCACTTCCCCGAAATGAACCCTCCTCCGGCCCCAGCAGATCCGCCCAGACCACAGAGCACATGGTTCCCCAGGGCCCCCTCCCCAGCTGTAGGCTCAGCAGGCAGGCCTCCGAATGCCAGGCTCCCTTGAAGGGTGGCTGCTGGGAGGACGGAGGAAAAAGGAAGGGGGAGGCGGGGACTGAAGCGTCAACGTTCTTCCCCCTCCCTCCATTCCACCCACAAAACCCCCTGGTTCGGTTTCCATCCTCCTTTTTGTGTTTTCCATTGCAGCTGAGGAGAAGGCCTCCAAAGCTGCCAGCTTCCCCCAGCTGCCCCTGGACTGCCGAGGGGGCCCCCGAGACGGGACCTCTAATTTGCCAGGCTCCCCAGGCCCCTGCCTGGCCAGCCTGCGTGTCCCTCTGTCCCCGGGACTCCCTGACTCCATGGAGCTGGCCAAGAATAAGAGCAAGAAGCGCCGGAACCGCACAACCTTCAGCACGTTCCAGCTGGAGGAACTGGAGAAAGTCTTCCAGAAAACCCACTACCCTGATGTATATGCCCGGGAACAGCTGGCTCTGCGCACGGACCTGACCGAGGCCCGAGTACAGGTGAGGGCACCTTGGCCACAGGGCTCCCTGGCTACCTTGACCACCCAGACCGTGAGCCAGGCCATATGGGGGCCAGGAGAGGTGGATGCTGGCACCACAGCGTTGCCCTTCCCTTGCCCCCGTCAGCCCTCCCGGGCTCCCCTCCACGCCCAGCTCAGCTGCAGCCACAGGCTTGCAGTCCAAGTTGAGGCTCCTGTATGGGATGAGGGTGACAGCCTCCTGGAGTCAGAAGACCTGTGTGGGTGTCCTAACTTTGCCACTTACTAGCTGACCAGGTGACTTGGGGCATGTCACAGTTTTGGTTTCCCAATTTAGGAAAGGAGAATGATAGTACTACCACATGAGGAGTATCTTGGAGGATCACAGGTGTGACAGCATTTTAGATGTGAAATGCTAAACACGTCTCAGGGCCGCTCCCAGGGTAGCTGCCCAGAATGGGGAGGGTCCCTGCCAGGGGTCTCAGGATCATTGGTGCTTAAAGCCAGCCTGAGCCAGTGACCTCAGTGTTGCCAATTCCCAGACCGTGGCTGGGAGAGCCTGGCGGGAAGCCCCTGCCCACAACAACAAACTCTTCCCAACAGAAATCAGGCCCTGGGGCTGGATGGAGCTGTCGCCAGCTTCACTTGGGTGGAGCCCAGCCTGTGTGGATGGGGCGGGAGGACAGAGGGATGCTGGGAAAGAGAGAAAGGAAGGGAATCCATGTCCAAGGCTTGCTGGGAGTGAGAAAGAACACGAAGGTGGCGAGCAGGAGGTGGGGACAGAAAAGGGGGCTTCCATACGAGTCTGGCCCAAGAGGAAGATGGTCATTGCTGCCTTGCTCTGAACCTGCTTGAGACACAGCAGGCTCCCTGATGCCAAGCTGGAGGCCCCAGGAGAAGGGTTGGGTTTGGGCTTCTTGGGAAAGGTGAGGAGGTGACCTCTAAGCAAAGGAGAGTCCCTGTCCCAGTGGACCCAGGGCAGAGCTCATGCTTATCACAGCCTGGGTGGGGGCCCCTCCAGAGGCTCTAAGGGAATATGGGAACCAGCAGTCAGTCTATAAAGAGGCCAGCTGCAGCCTAGCAGAGAATGCCCTTCAGTTGAATTCAACATAGGACTCTACTCTGCTGGGTCTTCCTGCTTCCATGTTCCTGCCAGGTAGCCCCCAAAGCAGACTGAGAACTGTTCCCCAGGGCTCCTCAGGGCATGGGACCATCAGGGTAAGAGGCCCAGCTTTCGAGATAATTCCAGATCACATAAGCTGTGGAAGTCCAAATGTCACATTTCCAGACAGCCCAGCAAGCCTCAGTGGGGATTGTGGCGGGGGGATGCTCCGAATAGCTACCCCCATGGAACTGCTTTGGGGAGGCAGTACACACTTTCCTCACTGCCCTTCTAGGCCTTTTCAACCCTAAAGGGGTGGAGGGATGGCCCAGACCTAGTCCAGAAGCTTCCATGATGCCTGAGGCCCAAGACCAGGGATGCTTGACAGGAGCATTGACACCACCCATAGACCCCACCTCGGTGGGAGGAGTAAGGGGACCACCCATGGGACAGTGCAGGGGGCAGGTTCAGAGCTCAGGGGAGAGCGGGTGGTGACGGAAGAATTACAAGAAAAGTGATCAGCAAATCCAGGCTCCTCCATCTGTCTGCAGAGGTGGTTGTTGCTCAGTTGCTCAGTTGTGTCCAACTCTTTGCAACCCCATGGACTGCAGGGGAGGGAGAGCAAATTAAGGATCAAGGAGGAACCGGTAGTGGGCCCTCCCTAGCCTTGACCCAGGCCTGCTCTTGGATCTGCAACCCTGGGTTAAGGGCCAGGAGTACGCCCAACTTCTTAACTATCGGGCCTTCCCTTCTGTGTGAGAGGGGGTGGGCAGTGAGGGACTCAGATAGGGTTGGTTATACACACATGCAGCTCCTTTTGTTGTGGCTCCCAGCCGAATCCCTGGAAAGCAGGAGAATGTGTTTGGTTTGGTTTGGATAGTGCCGATATCTAGCCTAGAGCTTGACACGTGCACCGGCACACACAGGACATAACCAGGTGACAAATCCAGCCCAGCTACGTGGGCAGCACACAGATGTGCCCCCCTCACCCCCAGTAATGAGTGGGGAAGAGTTTCCAAGACCGATGGTGGCAGTAGGATGCGATGAGTATCGTGAGAGCTCTGCTGGGTTTTTCAGGAAGTCCAGTAGAGGGTGCCCAGCTCACATGTATGTGTGGGGGGACGGGTAGCGCAAGCTGGAAAAACCTAGGCAAAGGCAGGAGGAGCAAGACAGCAGTGTTTGAGACGGCAGCTGGGGTGAGAGGCTGCTAGGAAGAACTGAGTGTTGTTGCCCGACAGGAGATGAGGCTGTAGGGAGGGGCAGGGGTCAGTGCCAAGGGACCATGTTAAGGAGCTGGGCTTTAGGCTGTGGCCTTCAGGTTACCTTACTGCATTTCTCAGGTGCAGACATTGGGGAAGAGATAAGACTAGAAGCCCAACACGTGTACTTGCCCCGGGGCTCTGAGGCCACAGACCCCAGCACTACCCTTACCAGACACAGCCAGACTGGAGAACCAGTATGACTCAGCCTGCGGGGTAGGGGAGGGCCCACAGGGCCAGTAAACCCTCTCTGGGCTTGGGCTTCTTTTAGGCCCCATCCCAGGCCCTGAGAATGACATGAATTTATAAGTTCCTGCAATTCAGAGTCACCAGCCTGGAGCCAGCTCCCCACCACCCACAGGAGGATACAGCCATCAACTCTCTACCCAGTGGGCTCCATGCCTCGTGGCTGCTTTGTCACCTCCTCAACCTTCTCCCAACCTGTCCCCAGGTCTGGTTTCAGAACCGCAGAGCCAAGTGGCGGAAGCGTGAGCGTTATGGGAAGATCCAGGAGGGGCGGAACCCCTTCACATCTGCCTATGACATCTCCATGCTGCCCCGAACCGACAGCCATCCCCAGGTGAGACCCCTCCCCACCCAGACTCAGGGCCTGGCAGTTCTGTGGGAAAGCCGGCCAGAGTGTAAGCTGTGGCCCCAGGGAGAGCAGGAGCAGCCTTAGGGCTCCATGTGACTGTGGGTGAATCACTTCTTTCTCTGCAAGATGGGCTTTGACCAGTCTCATGGATGTATGTAGAGCAGTTGGAAAGCTCAGTTGAGAAGTAACGGCAGGGGCCTTCTGAGATGTCACTGTGAGAGTTGGGGGATAGGTTCTAGACCTGGGCCAAGAGGAAGCTCTATCCAAAGCTTCTGGAGCCCTAAGGCCAAGAGAAGAGTCTCTAGGTGAGGGAGGCCCCTGGGCCTTCTGATTCATGGGCTTGCTTCTTCTCTCTTTTCAGCTACAGAACTCCCTGTGGCCCAGTTCAGGGTCTGGGAGCCCCGGGGGTCCTTGCCTTGTGAGTCCAGAGGGCGTCCCCTCCCCATGCATGTCTCCATACTCCCACCCTCATGGGAATGTGGCTGGCTTCATGGGGGTGCCAACCTCTCCTGGAGCCCACCCTGGCATCTACTCCATCCATGGCTTCTCCCCCGCCCTAGGGGGCCACAGCTTTGAGCCTTCTCCGGATGGCGACTATAAGTCTCCAAGCCTCATCTCACTCAGGGTGAAGCCCAAGGAGCCGCCCAGCCTGCTGAACTGGACCACATGATCTGTCTCGTGGACACGCAGACTTGAGCTGCCCAACCCTGTTTCTGCTCCCAGCTGCTCCTACCCCACTGCGGCCTGGATGCCAGAGGGGGTGCACCTCTGCCTCCAAGCCCAGAAGTTTCCTGGAGGCCCCGGCAGAGCAGCTGGGACCCTCAGGCTTCCGCAGGGAACGAGCTACAGAATCTTTCCAGTTAGAATAAGGCAAGGCTGCCCAGGAGAAAGGGGGCTTCAAAGCAGGTAGGACTCTTCCTACCACACACTGGGTCCCCTCCCCCAAACTCTGGGCAGGAGGGAAAAAGATACTGCCCTGCTTCTTTCAGACTTCCTTCAAACTGTCAATCCTCCAGCTGAAACAACTGGCCCCTCATTCAGGGAATGCAGGAAAATGGGAGGATGAAACAGGTTGAACTAGGCGTTCCTGCCACTTAGAGGAAACCAGAGTCTTGTACAACCGCGCAGATGGCCTGCCACCACAGGGGGTGTGCACCCAGTGTCTGGTGCTGACAAAGGCCTGGAAACTGGAGGTCAGCGTAGAAGGTGCCCCTTCTCCCCTGCTCCTCTCCTCGTGGCCTGTGCCCCCTCCTGCAACATGCTGTGGAGTCCTCTTCCCCTTCCAAGGGGCAGAAGTTCTACCAGAAGTTCTACCAGTATTTGAATTCTCTTCCATGAGATCAGGCCAGAGAAATGCTGTGGAGATCATAGGTTCCCTTGGTTTACTCATTGGATGTTGGTAAGAATAAAACAGATTTCCCCAGACTCAGCCCTTGAGATTCCAAACCCCACTTTTGTAAAGATACTTTTGTAAAAAAAAAAAAAAAATGTGCTGCCCAGCATAATAATAAAGGTGGCAGTATTTTTTATACCAGGTGATTGTGTATGCTCAGGGTTTGGCACTTGGTTGCTCTAGGGCTGGTCTGTGCCTGGGGTCCAGGCAGGGATCCTAGAGGGTAGGGGAAGATGAACCTGCAGCCAGCCCTCAAGGCCCATGCATGTCATGTCACCTGCCCAGGGTCCCTGTGGCTTTAGCTGGTACAGGAAAGCAAGGGGAAAAGCCTGGCTCTAGGGTTGCTGGGCTCATCTGGAAGGGAAAACTAGGGCTCCGAAGGGGAGTGAGAGAGCTGAAACAGCTTGTGGGTGAACTGACACTGGAGGGGAGATGGAAGTCTGGGGAGCCCACTGAGGGTTCTGAGCTTCCCTGAGCAGGGACCCCAGAGTAGTGGGGGTGGGGCCATTCCCTGCTCCCAGATGCCCCAGGAGCATGTCTGAGCTGTAGGGCAGAGACGAAAGCCAGGACCCTTTCTTGTGGTTTCAGAGTATTACCCATTTTATCCTTCATCCCCGCTTTCTGCCTTATCTTCCTGGAAAAAAGCAGGCCCGGCCCTCCCACCCTCCCAGTAAACACAACCACATTGCTCAGAGCAGCTTGGCCTCAGCTAGCAGCCCAGCTACCCCCATCCTGGGCCTCCTCCAGGCGCAGAGAAACCCAAGCACACAAAGACTCCAGTGGCCAGCACTGTGCTTCTTCCCGAGGAGGGCGCAGATCCATCGGATGGATGGATCTGCCTAGTCAGTGACAAGGCTCCACCACCCCCCGCCCCTGAGGACCCCAGTGTCTTCCTTCTCTTCCCTGAGGGCCTGGCTTCTGAGGTCCAGGTGTCCTGAGCCCATGTCCATCAGGAAGGGAAGAGCCTGGGCAGTAGGGAGAAGCAGTCCCAGCCACCACTGATGAGCAGCACCACCTTCCCCCAGCTGGTCAAAGATGAACTGGGAAGCAAACCCACCCTTCTACTTCCAGGGTTAAGAGCACTGCACTATACGCTTCTTCATCTAAGGAGTAGCCAGCAAGATTTTGGACTGTCTCACAGAAGATGATGCAAAGAGAAAGATTAGTTCTCCAGAGACTGAGTGCCCACTTGAGCCACGTCTTATGCTGGCTGCCAGACATAGAGCGGTGGTCAAGAAAAACCACAACCCCCTCTCTCACAGCTCAGAAAGAGGGAAGAGGAAGGAATCTGTGAGAGCAAAGGAAACAGAAGTGGGAAAGAGAAAGTGAAGAACACAAAGTCGAGTCCGAGATCAACGCAGCAAGGGCGGGAGAGGCGGGCAGGGCTGCAGCGGGCCCTGTGCGGGAGGGAGGCCCTGGTGGGGGAGGGCACAGGGAGGCCGGAGACCAGCTGCTGGCCCCCATCCAGGGGCATCTGCCCACAGCTCATATTTTTCTGTCTAGTGACAGCCAAATGAAGAGAAAGCTAACTTTACAACCGCCCACTTCACACATAATGAATATGAATGGGCATCCCAGAGCCTGTTCCCTGGGATTATCTGTGAGTTGACGGGTTCTCCCACTGACTGGGCCATCCCAGCCGGCCTGTCCCCTAGCTGGGACTCGGGCAGCCCTTCCACCTGCTTCCCATTAGCCGTCCTCCCATCCTCCCCTCCTCCTCCTCCACACCCTAGGCATCTCACCCCAAGACACAGCCCCCAGGTCTCTAGACGCCCCTGCCCCCAGTCTCACTCCAGAGGCAGCCTTACTCCTCAGCCTAGTCAAGGCCAGGTTGGGGGCTCTAATTCACCCTTTTAGAAAAGGAAAAGGGAAGTGGACCCACTTGGAATCTTGAGAGGAGCTAGGCTTGGTCTCCCTTTGCTAAGGCTCCTCTCCGCTCCTGTGGGTCCCACCTAGAGAAGCCCTAAATCTTGATCCTGCCAGGGGCTCAGACACCAGACCCAGAGAGGAGAGCCCTAGCTAGCATGCCCTTCAGTCTCAGCTTCCAGTCTCAATCCAGCATCAGGAAATGCTTCTTATTACAGCCATTCAGTCTTTAGCCCCAGGCACTCCCAATCCTTTACACATCAGCCTGAATTATAACCCCAATGCACAGACCCTCTGCAGCCCCAGACAGGAATGGAGCCCAGCATCCTCAGGAACTGGGCATTTCCTGTATCCAGCAGGGGGAGAACAGCCTCGGCACTGGCTCATCCCTGCTGTGAGCACAAAGCATGTGCTCCAGGAGCCCTTATTCCTGATGCTGGAGCCCCCTGCCTTCCCCTCAACAACTGAAGGCTCCCCTCGCCTTGCCCCTTCCCCAGTAGGAGGGCACTGGCTGGGAGGAATGGGCCCTGTGAGGCCCTCCAGATGTCTGTCTCTACCACATTGCTGCTTCCACTTGCTTTTCTGGCCAGCTCTCCATCGACTGTGAGCTTCTCAAGGAAAGTAACAGTGTGGTGTCTTGTTCACCTGGACACCCAGGACACCCAGAATGGGCTCAGCCCACACCTGGCTTCAAATGGCCAATCTGCCCAGAGCACTGTCTGTGGCCATGGTTAAGGCCCTTCCCCTCCCGGACCAGCAGATGTAGGATTCACCTGCCCAAGCTTTACTGGCCCATGCAGCTTTGATAGTCTTTGTTCATTCTGCATAGATATAAACATATTTACAGACCTTTGCAAACCGAGAGAGAAAATGGCATCTTTGTTAAGGTGAAGCTTCAGAGCAGACATTGGGGAAATAAAAAAACAGGAAGGAGGTAAAAGCCTCTGCTAGGTGGGCTCAGGGAGCCAGGCTGCATGGTGAAATAAGAATGTGAAAATTTATCTTACTCAAACTACAGTCTCAAAATACACACTTGCTATTGATCCTAGTACAAAACAGCAGAGAATCCATCATGTACACATAAATTGTGTTGAATCTCCTTGTCCTGTGCGAGTTACTTTGTGGTAAAGGATAATTGCAGGGACCTTCCATCTCCTAGGCCATGTGACTTACACATGGAGCACACTGCTGGCTCCACCAGGCTGCTCATAATCACACTGGTATGTCAATGCCTGTCCTGGAAGCCCAGCTCTGGGCCTGGACTGAGGCTCAATGGGCAGGTACTGAACGGAAGAGCCAACAAAGGGGAGAATTCCCCCAGAATACATTTCCTTTATAAGTCAAGACCCCTTGGAGACTTAGAAAAACCCCATACGTGGCCTACAAGTAAGATAAGGAAACTTGAAGCAGTTCTGAAAAGGGGACACCCTTTCTCAGCATCAGAACATAAGATCCTCAGAAGCAGAGCCTCAAGATCCAGCAAGGTGGAGGCAGACATATCCGGGAATCTGAAGGCTGGAGGCAGGCTCCAGGAGGCCTCACTGATGCTGAGCACAAAGGTGCGCCCTTCTTCAGCCACACGGGCCTGCCGACCCTCTCTTTCCCAGGACTCCTGATGGTCTGCTTCCCCAAGCTTTGGGCACTTAAGTCTCCTCTCAGTCCCAAGCACCTGCCCAGTGAGGGCCCAGGACAGACCCCTTCTCTGATCTGGCCCCTCCCCTCCTAGTACTGGAATTGGTTTGGCTGAGGCCAGCTCAAGGGTGTGAGCCAGAAAAACCTGGGGCTCCTAGTGCAATTATCTCTAACCCAGGGGGGTGCAAACAACTTATCACTTCAGCAACCCTGAGCCCTGGGGCTGGAAGCCCTGGAGCAAAACCAGACTAACTGGGGCAAGAACACTTGGGCTAAGTACCAACTCCCCCTCTGCTTCTCCTTCAGATGGGAAAAGTGGGCAGTTTGGCAGGGACAAGGGGGTGATCTATCAATGCTGGCAAGAAAATCCACTTTCTAGACCTGGAGGAGATGTTCAGGGGCCATGTTTCCTGCAGACAAGGCAATGGGCATTGGTTTTGCTTCCTTTTAATGTAAACAGAATACACAAACACATTAAAAACCTCAACATGACACGAGAATACACAGAGATTTATATATAGATATTTACAGACCTTGCACACCAAGAAAAAAAAAACAGCCCCTCCGATTCATGGAAGCTGCCTCTCCCCTAACCCTATCCAAAACCAAAGTGCTGGGGCAGCGGCAAGAGCCTCTGCAATTGCTTCTGGATGAAACCTAGCAAGAGGCTGGAATGACATCAGAAACCCCCAGAGCAAGGCCAAGATTCCGCTCTAATCCCAAGCCCTCCTTCTTTGGCAAGCTGACATGCCAAGGATTTGTGTCTCAGAAGAGTGAGCATGACCCCTGAAATTCAGACATGGTGCATTCCCAGCCCATTCCAGCCTTCAGTGGAATGACAAAGGAGCTGCAACCAACTGTGTCCAAGAGAGGAGGGCAAGGAAGAGTGAAAGAAGAGAGGATCTCAAGCAGAGAGATGACCACTCCCGAGCAGGACCCTGGGAATCAAAGAGAAGCCAGATCCAGACTTGCCCACCAGCCCAGCACTGGCTTGGAAGGGCACAGTAGGGATGTGCTGCCACCTGGAGGAGGAAGGGAGCACTGCAGCAAGGAACCAGGACAGCCCCTGGAGTACCTGGAGATCACCCCTTCTTTCATTTTCAGCCTCCCACCCAGGAGCCTCACTGAAGCAGCTCTTCCCAGGAAATGGGCTTGGAGAAGACCTCCCTTTCTAACCAGAGGTCATAGTTCATCTGGAAGTCCTCAGGGAGATCCACCCGCTGGCCCAGGACACTTTGCAGGCAGTTATCCACAGGCAGAAAGTCGGGGTTGCTGTGGGCCCGGTCATAGCGCCGGGCGTTGAAGCGCTCGATGTTGGCACGGAGGGCACACTCCTCTGCCTGGAAGTCCCAAGGCCGGGCATCGAGATCTACGATGAAGCAGGAGGACATTTTATGTTGAGAGCCAAAGCCTTGTGGCAGCTCCCCTTGGGGTCACTGCAGCTCAGGGCCATACAGGCTTGGGCTTGGACTGTTCAATGTCAACCAATAGCAGGAAACCTCCAAGCCCAACCCTCGGGAAGACTTACAGAACTTCTTTCCTAGGTACACAGGAAAGTCAGGTCAAAGGGGAAACACCAGAGCTACGGAGAAAGAGGCTATACAGCAGTTTATGTGGATCTGCTGAAGGAAAGCCAGGAGTACAACACACTTCTCTGAAAGTCACATTCCCCCTGGCTCTCCCAGATTAGAGGCAGGAACCTGCAGACATGCCCCCTTTGCTTATTCTCTCAAATCCCCGACCAGGTGCTGCGGGCCACCTTGGCTCTGTACAAATTCGGGGCGTTGGGAGTGCAGATGCAGTCACGTGGCCCTGGGGCCGTGGTCAGGAATTCGAAGGGTGCGGCAGCATGCTTGGGGGTACCAGGAAGACCTACTCTGCCAGGGAGGCCAAGGTGGGAGGGGAGGAACACGTGCAGATACAGAGGGGTACAGGGAGGCACCCTGCCAGGAGAGGGAACAAAAGTCCGGGACAGGATGGCCAAGGTGCTCAGAGCCCTCGGTGTGATGGAAGCTGGGCTGAGAAAGTGGGACAGATTACAGAGGACAGGGAGGAACCATGTGTGGGCCTGATGCGTTAAGAGTTTGGCTCTAATTCTTCAGGAAATCAGAAGTCAAAGAAGGATTTTACTCAGAGAGATACCACCACCGGATCTGGGTTTTATAAATATCAGTAGGGCAAAGTCTGAGGCACTGATGAAGGGAAAGGAACTAGAGGCAGGGAAGCCATCAGGAGCTGCGAGAATTTCGGTGACCAGAACCAAGGCAGCTGCAGGGGTGAGAGAAAGGACGAGAGTCTTGTGACAATTTCTGGTAAAGGAAAGAGGAGGCACAGAGAGGAGCAGGGATGACCACAGACAGAAGCCTGGCAGTTTCTCCAAGTCCTTCCTGGGCTTCCCTCTCTGATGCTACAGAAGCAGGAGCTGGGCACTGCCAGGTTGGTTGCTCGGAGGGAAACTTAAGAGCAAAGGGAGAGCTGTCGCCTGCCCCCACCCCCCTCCCTCGCCTCACACGGAGCCTCACCGTTGCCGTAGGCCCAGTCGTCGTTCAGCCGATGCCGCACCTTCTGGTAGATGGCAGACATGGTTTTCATGTTGCTCTTTCGCCACTGCCGTCCCAGATACTTGGTCTGCACCTTGAGCAGCTTCAGCACATACAGCTGCATCATGGCCTGTTTCACTTTCAGGGCCCGCTTCAGGATGGGGGCTGACTTGAACACCACCAGCATCTGGAAATGGGCACGAGGGAGGCTGTGTTGAGGGCAGAAATGAACCCTCCTCTATCATCTGGGTAGGGTGACCAAGTGTCGCAGTCTTCCTCAGACTGAAGAGTTTCTTGGGACATATGACTTAGACTAAAGTCTCCTGGCTAAAACTAGGCAAGTCCCAGGCAAACCTGGACGGTTGGTCGCCCAAGTATGGGTCATTCTGGAATTTGAAGAAAGCTACGGATTCCACCACCCGAAGTATCCTTATGTGCAGGTACATACGATTTCAGGGGGTTAGTGGGCCTCCCCACCCGAGGCATCCACAGAGTTAAGACAATTCTCAGAACCCTGGTTATGTTACCGGTGGAGATTAGGAGGCTATACAAAATTCCTTCTATATTACACGTGAATTTGTCTCAGTGCATGACTGTGCCGCTTCCAGTTCAACTCATCAAGGAACCAGGGATCTGCCCTCAACATGTAAGGATGTGGCTACAGGAGAGTTAGGTGAGGAAGATGTGGCTGCTCCAGCAACCCTGGGGACTCTCTGCCCCCACGTGAAGGGGACAGGATGGTGTGTGGCACTCTGGTTTAAGCTCTGGGACTCATGCCTGCTGGCTGTGCTGACTCACCATCGTCCTTGAATGCTTCCATTTTGTCAGCTTGTTCAAGATCCGAAGCAGATTAATACAAGAAAAGAGGTTTCTCCAGCAAAACTGGTTATTGTCACCTGCTTCCTGCAGGGAAAACCCAGGAACCATTGTCCCCTGCACAGCGGCAGGCGCCCCACAGTTTCCCAGGCCCTCCCATATATGACCTCAGCTCTGCTGGGTCACTCCACGTGGGCACCAGGAACCCTCTCCTCTCCTCAGCCTGGGGGAATGCCATCCCAGAAGCTGGCAAAGGGTAGGGGGTGATCCCGAGAATCTTCCTGCAGGCAATATGGAGCATGACATTGGGGGCTCTGGCCTCAGCCCCCACTACCTGGGGCACCCAGGCTCCCTCAGAGCTGTGGCCCCAGAGTTCCAGCGAGGGGAGAAGGAAACAACTCGACCAGGTGAGCTCTGGGTCAGCAGCCCCTGAAGACCACAGTCCTGACAAAATAATTTCTAAATCCAAATGTTCCTACAAGGTCCCCTCCCTGGTCCTCCTATGCGATGTCAGTGCTTCAAAAGCCAGGCACTCAACAGTGAGCTGACCTGTGAAGACGCCTTTCCCCCAGGTGAGGGGGCAGGCTCTCCGGTCCAGCCCTTACTCAGAGGGAGCGCTGGGGCAGAGGTCAGCTACTCACCAGACTCTCGGCAGTCAGCTCTGGCAGCTCGTGCACCACGCAGTGAGGGTAGTCCAGGACAGAGATGCTGCAGGGGGCAAGAGAGCAAGGCACCCACCATGAGCAAGGCTTTCCTCTCTGGCTTGCCGGAGCAGAAACAGCAATCTACCTTGTCTGCACTACCCTGATAGGGAAACACCGCCTACAAGAGCACTCATAAGACCCCTTTGTAGCCAGAGACAAGCTTGTAATCTTGTGAGGGGTGGAGAGAGCACGCTATCCCTCACAGCAACAAACCTGGGGCTGGGGGTAGATTTCTCAAGGCAATTAATTTACACCAAACCCCTACTGGAGACTGTGTCTGGCTAACAGCTCAGCTTGTGGCGTATCACAGTGACAAACAGTCAGTGTCAAGTACAGCTGGCACCAGGTGATGGGGCGGGATAAGAGCAGACAAGGCATCGCAGTGCACATGGCCGAGCTCCTGGAGCACGCAGGCAGCCCCGCCAGGCTCCTCAAAAGAATGGGGGACACAGAAGGACTGAGGGCAGTACTGGAGCCCAGGATGAGAACCTCCCACCCAGGCATAGACAGACTGAGTCACCTGTCACCAGACTAGCCAGACTCAGGTTTGACAAACTGGCGTTTTCTACAGACTACATTTCTTTCATCTTTGGGTCCTGACATCTGGCAGAGCACCAGCTTGTGGATGCTGACTGGGCTCAGTGGAAGAGGCCAGCTAGGAGCCCTGCCATCTGGCCATACCCACCCCTTCCTGATCCCTGGTCCTTATCACCTGTTCTTGGCAGTGATGTAGGACATAATGTTTTGATTGAAGAACTTTAGGATCAAAGGGATGCAGTTGGCAAACACCAGGTGCTGGGCCATGTACTCAAACTGAAAGCAACAGGAGAAAAAATAAGCATGCCCCTTGGGATCTCACCCTTTCTCTAGTGATAAAAGGCCTCGCATGGAGGACTGTTTATCTGCACATTCGTGCAGAGCTCAGGGAGGTTTGAAGGCCAAGCCTCCGTTCTTTGGGGCCAGAGGAGCGGCACTGCCCAAGGCCCTGGCCCCGTGGACAGAAGGAAGGGGCTATAGATACCTGATAGACGTGGTTCAGCTTGAAGTGCTTCAGCAACAGCAGCAGGACGGCAGAAATGGCCTTAACGATGACCTCTTTGTGGCGGTTCACATCCACTCCCAGCTTCATGCTCTGCAGCACTGTGGTGCTGGAAGCACAACCCCCGGTGAGCCCCCAGCACGTGCAGCACCTCCTGCCTGGCGCTCCCAGGACACAGGACTCCTGAGCCTTCTCGGGGCAGAGCTCCCACCTAACCCTCCACCCTATGGACATCTCAGAGGTTAGGCCCAGCTCCTCCCACCCACCTCCCAAGCAATCTAGCTCAGTACAACTGACTTCTTCCTTCTGATGCCCCAAACATATTCTTAGCCTATTTCCCTGCTTTTCCTCCAAAAATGAACTTCTCATCTCAAGATCTTCCTTAGGCTTCTGCCACCATACGCACTTGTGTTTCTCAGAGCATGTTCTGCTGGAATACCAGTATATTGAGATGGCTCTTGTTATGGGGAAAAGGGATTCTGAGTCAGATAAATTTAGGAAGTATTTACTTAAATCAGTTTCTTAATTTAGGAGTTAAGTTCTTAATTAAGGAGTTAACTATAACTCTTTATAAGAGAAGATTTAATACTTGAGTCTGGAACCCTTTTTCTGTCAGGTGGCCTGGCGTTCTCTGACATCCCCTTTGGTGTCAGCCAACCCTCCTACTCCCTCGCTGGCTGTCACCACTGGACCCAAGTGGCCAGCCCACCAGGGAGTTAGGCTCAGAGCTGGGCAGTCCTGGCAGGCAGGCAGGAGATCAGGTGCCCAGGTCCTTCTCAAAGTAGAACGTGATCTGAGTTTGTACTCTCACATCAAAAAGATGAGGTCAGGGCCCCAGGGAGGAAGAACCCCTAAAGATTTCACTATCACCCTGAGACATTCAAAAATATTTTTCATGCCAGTTCACTGGTGAATAGTAAGGAATATACACCCAGCTCCAATGGCTGATTTTTGTGCAGAAGCTAAAACTGTATATCCTGAATGTCCTAATCATTTAACAGAGGAGGAAGAGGAAGTGACTTCTCCAATTCACTCAGTCGCAGAGTCTACACTAGAATCCAGGCCAACTAGATGAAAGTGTCCTCACAAGCAGTAAAACTAAATATTTTACCCAGTACATTTTCTTTCTTCTAAACCAGGAATACCCTGAAGTTAATCTGCAGAGAAGCTGAGCCAACATAGCAGCAGCAACAACAAAACCAAGAACCACCAGCACCCAGCAACAGTGGACTGAAAGGCAAACACGTCCCCTTTCTGGACATCCTCAACACTCAAGACTTGACACTCACGGCATCTCCTCAGGCAGGACGTCAGCTAGGATGTTGATTGAGTCTGTTTTGGCCTTCGAGGTGGGAGCTGCGGCCAGCAGGATCTTCAGTAGCGCTATCTGGCAAGGAGCAGACATTCACACAGCGTGGCTGAGAGGGCCCCAGGCAGCACAGACTCCTGAGAGGCGGTGCTTTTAGAGGTGCTTACGGGGCAAAAGGAGGCACTCAAGGACACCGGTGGGCATGCTCTCAAGGCCTGTGTTGTGGGGCGGTGACCCCATGGCAGGCAGAGCTCTCAGGAGGCGCGCACTCACCATGTACTGTGGCAGGCTGGGGAGCAAGCCTTGGTACAGAGTTTCTGCAGGCACCTGTTCAACTTCCTCTTCTCCCTTTCAATACAATGGGTACAAGGGGCACTGACACAAAGCCTGGTCCCAACAATGCTCTCCCGAGCCAGCCTGCTAGCTGGCTGGAGGAGAATCTCTAAGTATGGACGTAAACGACAATGCTGATGATGATCACAAACTTTCAACAACAAAATGTGCCAGGTACTTCACTTGTAAAGACACAATGAATCCTTCCTACAACTCTATGAAGAAAGTACTATTGCTATTTCCATTTAACAGGCGAGGAAGGGAAAGCAGAAGGAGATCGAGTACCTTGCCTAAGTCCCCATCCACCAAGGGTGGAGCTGGGACTCCGAGGCAGGTGGCGCGCCCAGGTCTGTGCTCTTACCCCTGCGCCCGACACGCAGCAGCCCTGCAGCAGGGGCTAGACTGGGAGCTGTGGGAGGGCAGGCCGGGGTACTCTGCAGCCTAGGCCCATACAGTGCTGCCAACGGCTGGGATCCTGTGAGCTGAGGAAGGCCCCCAACTCACCCCTGAGAGAGGAGAGCGAAGGTACTCCTCCTCCATCTGTGCCTGGACCTCTGCAATCGACGTGTACTTGTGCTGCAAAGAGAGGGAAAGAGGCATTAGGGCAAACAGCCCGCACTCTGGCCAAACGCCCACACCTGGGAAAGGCCCCATGCAATTTTCTTCAAACGTCATCTTCTCAAAGAGGGCTAAGTCGCCACAGAGATCCTGAACTAAAACCCAAACCCAAAATATTTTTCTAAGTGGGCACCTATCTCTTAAAACCAGAATAAAAAAAGCACAGAACAGGTTAGGGGGAAAAAAGGAAAATTAAAGGAGAGAAGGGGACTTTCAGATAGCTACAGCTATAGGAGGAAACTTAAAAGCAGAATCAAGGACTCAAGTACTCAGAATCAAGTACTCAAATACTCAAAAAGCCTAGCTGCATGAGGCCCACCTAGTACTACAAATTTCAAAAATATTTTTCAAAAATATATGAACATTTATATTCCAGATACGCTCTTAGGAGATACACCTCTTCCTCATTGTGCTGTTTCCTCCCATTGGAGGGACACGTGTGTACCAAACACCCTGGTCTCTCCCCGCCGCCCCCCAACTCACTCCTCCCCTTCCTGACTGGCCAGTATGGGAGGAGGAACAGGACAGTCTCAGCTCCACCTCTTTCTCTTCTCTCTTAAGGAAAAAGAAAGCCTGTACACTCTTCTGCTCCTTGCTGGGCTGAGCAGGGCTCCAGCCCGCTCTGGTCTGGGTGGGCGAGTCTGCCCAACTCTGGAAGGGAGGTGTCAGGACACCTCCCGCAGCTGTGCTCTCACAGCACTCCATCGGCAATGAAGCTGGCATCTGAATCTCCATCTGCCTACTCCTCTAACTCAACTCCCTGAACTTGGGCAAGGAAAACAGAGGCTATTTCCTAAGCCCCTTAAAACGCCAACTGTCAGTTAATATAATCTTTAATGGGTACCCCAGTAAGTATCCAATAAAAAAAGCTCAGTTAAAATAAATAAAATGTATGAAAAAGTGTTTTCAAGGATACTGCCACTGTCCACCTATTCCTCCACCCCTGGTTCCTTCAGGCAGACAGAAGTCTAAAACAGCTTCTGCCAACAGGCTGGTCTCACTTTACTCACTTGGGACCAAACTAGGCCAAAAGCTTACCTGAAGCCACCTACCTGTTTCAGAGTCTTGATGCTTTCATGGATTGGCCTGGGCAGCCCCACCACTGTGTTCGTGTCACTGGAGAACAAAGGCCCTGTGTTAGGTCTGGGTCCTCAAACACCTGAGGCCGGGAGGGTGACCTTCCCACTACCTTTCTTTAAAAGGCACTCAGATCATACTCACCTGCCCAGAGTATAACCTATGAACTTGCTGCGGCTGGACTCGAGGAACATCTCAATGTCTTTCTCTCTGCCAAAGGAAAAGACTGCGGCTTTCTTACAAGTTACCTCAAGGCATCATGGTTAATAAAACACGAAACGTCCAGAAATTGTGAAGCTAAAAGAAAAAGTCTCCCACAATTGTTTTTCTTTTTGAAAAAAGAAAATAAAAAAAAGAAAGAACTGAAACCTTCAAACTATTTTAAAGTCCTTCACAATGCTGTTGGATCAATACTCTGAAAACATATTAAGTGTAACTAATTCATAAAATTAAGGTGCTACATCAAACTTAAAAGCGTACTTTATTCAAGTGTACTTGATGTTAATAACAAGTCTGTCAACAGAATTTCTCAGATATTTTTGAAATTTCCAATTACAGCTGTAAACTACTCATTTTTTCATATGAGTCATATTGTCCTGTCTCAGACCATTAGGCTAGCTTGCATTTTCTGATGACTTGTTCTGTATTCCCATCACAGATCACTGAAAACTGGGGCTTTACTTAGATCAAGAAAATAACTTCTATACCCTTTCCCATGTTCATCTATTTCTTAAGTTGATGCCCTTTTAAACAGATTACATTTATATGCATACAGGAACCTTCAAATCCATAGATTCACACACATGTATCTCAAGCATCTTAATTATGGTTCTAAAGAAGTTCTTCCTTAATCTATAATTTTCTGTCAAATATCATACACAACCCCTGGGAGAGTGGAGATGGGTTTACTTAAATGTCCTTGTTTTAATCTTTTTCGTAATTCCTTTCACTAGTATTGCATCTAACCAAGAGCTAATACACATTACTGACTTGAGAGCCATGTAAGGGCCTCTTTGTGCCAGGCCAGCACCCTGACCCCCCAGGGCCAGCACTGGGTACTTCAAAAGAGGCTCATCCCAAGGCCAAGGACATCCTGGCCTTGCACAGGACCTCATGTGACAACTCAGGCCAGATGCCAGGCCTGCGGGAATGATGACTCTGGTTTCAGGAGTGAAGAGCGTTCGGGAGGTCTGAGACTCACCTGACCTTGGGAGCCCACGGGAGCCCCTTTGGGCAGGTCAGCCTGTCGGTCTGGGGGTGCTGCAGTGGGGGAGGCATGACCTCATCCCGCTCAAGGGGGAACGTCTCCCCCTCCAGACTGTTGTCGTCATCATTCTCCTCCTCCTCCTCTCGAGAGTCATCAGCCTTGTAGGGATCCCGCTCGTTGAAGGCATCCAAGTTGTCCTGCTTTATGAGTGCCTGAAAGCAGAGGAAGGGAGGTCAGACAAGAGCCAACCAACGAACAAGAAAGGGGCATGGAGGCTGGAGAGGCAATTACGTAGAAAGGTGGTAGGAAGAGAGCCAGGAGCAGTGGAAAAACCTGAGAGCAAGTCATGGTCTCGGGCCCAAGTGACCAATCAGTTCTTGCCCCAGAGTCCCTCAGAAGTGCCACGTCCTAAGTGCCCACTAGATCCTGGCCCCTGGGCTGGGGACAGTGTCCCTGCTCTAAAGGCATGCACACTGACGCTGATCAGAGGGGACCTGCAATAACCTGGGGCTCATCCAGAGACCATGCCACTGCACCTGTGCACCCTGAGAACCCTCAGGAGTCATGGGGACCTTGTCGCCCTCACCTTGTGCTCCCGACGGCCCCGTTTCTGCTGCTGCTCAATCAGGTCAGAGGCAGAGGCCGGGGGTGAGGCAGCCCTCATGTTGCGGATGACCTTGATGCTGTCCTCAGGCAGCGGGGGGAGCCCCAGGATGGCGCGCTTCTCGGCCTTCATGCTCTGCAGCTCCTCAAAGCCGCCCAGAGTGCACTGCATCAGACAGGTGTGAAGCCAGGTCAACATGTCCATAAGCCAGTCCCTGTCTGTGTCAGGCTCGAAAGTATCTGTGACACCACGTCTTTACAGAGACGACACAGCCTCTGAACAAGGGACTTAGCCCACCTCCAAGAGAAGCAAGTGACATCATCATGGGAGAGGAGAAAGGGGGGTCAAGGAGGAGAGACACATAGGCTGACAAAGCCTGGCGCAGAAGCACACGTGGCTCTGTGCGGCCCACAGACTCATCAAGTAACAACAAAGCTGCCTGAAGAGCTTAACCCTTCAAGTTCCTAGAAAAGTAGGTGACACTCAAATGCTTCAAATGCTGTACATGCTAGTCTTTCAAACTTAAATTGGGAATATATTGCTGGATGCTCAAATTAAGAAAACAAAAAACAAAAAAAAAACTTCATCTAAACAGCCCTCTAGAAGTAAAACCCCAGTAGAGCTCAATGATTTTAAGCTGCTTCATTTCACTGTTTCTGAGCAATTCAATTGCTTTCCACTCTGGCTTCAATGAGGCTTCACAGGCAACCAACAGGCTTCTGGCCAAGATGCAATGTGTAGACCACTCTGAAGGGGCCTAAACTCACTGAGCTCGCTCTGCAGAGTTGGCCTATTATGGAAGATGGGAAGGTGAGGCCCAGGGAGAGCAAGAGTACAGACTCCAGCTCCTCTGTCCTCCCAGAAAAAAAGGCTCCTGGTCTGGTATGGGTCTGGCTACTGAGCATGGCCCCCAAGCTAAGGGTGATGGCCAGCCTACTCTCCTGGACCCAATCCTTCCCTACCTAGAAAGTAAGCCACCATACCCTGAGGATAATGTAGGCTCAGGGCTCACCCTTTCTTCTTTCCAGTGACATCTGACTGAGGGGCCCTTTACACCAGCTTTAATCTTGCCTCGAATCATTTTACAAGCTCCAGGTTCAAGAGCAGCCTGTCTGGGGAGAAGGTGTTCCATGATTGCAGAAAACAGTTTCCAGGAACCAGGGAACCAACCACCTATTCTGATTCAAACACAAGTCCTCTTAGGCTGCTGTGAGCCCAAAGTGACACTTTTTTGTCATTTCCTTTCAGGACCCTTCTTTCAGAGTTTTTTTTTTTTCAACTAAAGCAGTTATGTATTCATACAATTCAATATCCAAAAGGATACACAGTGAAAGTCTCCCTCCTCCCCTGTCCCCTAGCACCTGAGTTCCCCTTCAAGGAAGTGCTCACCAACACTGTCTTCCAGAGCAGCAAAAGAACCTTTTTCATGGGGAAGTGAGGCGCATGGCCACTGCAAAATTTGGTCACCATCCCAAACAGCATGATGGCAAATGGCTCATTGTTGTACAGCGGGGAACCTGGGGGACACCAAGGTATCAGGACCACCGGCAGCAACAGGACCCTCCCAAAGCCCTCCAGCCTCTGTTCCCAGGAGGGCCTCCAGCCAGGGCCCCCAGAGTCCTACCCAGCTCAGCCCTGAAGGTCTGTCGCATCGTCCTCCACTCAGCCTTATCACCCTCACACTCCTGGTGAACGGTCTCCACAATCAGGTACATGATGTTGAGCAAGACCCTGGGAGTAAGAGGCAGCTCATAAGGGGGCAAGATGGGGGATCAAGGGAGCACCCTGGTTTCCTCACATCCCACCTGACATGAGAAAAGCCTGCACACAAAGGCTGGCTGGGGCGGGGGTAGACGTAGGGCTGTGGGGACTGTAAGGTAGAAAAACTGAAAACTCAGTCCCACAAAACACCTGTGATGTTTCCTTCTTTGTCCTTGGTGCTAACGTTGGGACCACACCTTCTATTCTGTGTTTCTAGGGTATGAGTGCTTACTCAAAGCAGATGCTTAATAAATGGCTATTGAATGGATATCCAGACATGAGCAAGAATGGCCCAAAGCATTTACTACCCTAAGCTTCCTGGAATGAGAAAAACACAGAGGCAGGAGTGAGCTGCGGAAGTGGGTGTTGGATCAGACAAAGCAGAGGATGGTCAAGGTGAGAACAAGCAAATGTTTACCCTGTGATGGAGTAGAAACAGGAGCGAGCAGGATGATGGCCAGGGACCCTAACTACTGTAGGGAACGTCACCAGCATCTAATCTGAAAACTTCCAAATTCACAAAAAGAGGTGGATTCTAATCCTCACAAAAATGGAAAGGTAATCTTTCTGTTTAGCAGCTGCTAATCACAATGGTGTGATCACTCATCTAGAGCTAGACATCCTGAATGTGAAGTCAAGTGGGCCTTAGAAAGCATCACTACCAACAAAGCTAGTGGAGGTGATGGAATTCCAGTTGAGCTATTTCAAATCCTGAAAGATGATGCTGTGAAAGTGCTGCACTCAATATGCCAGCAAATTTGGAAAACTCAGCAGTGGCCACAGGACTGGAGAAGGTCAGTTTTCATTCCAATCCCAAGGAAAGGCAATGCCAAAGAATGCTCAAACTACCGCACAATTGCACTCATCTCACACGCTAGTAAAGTAATGTTCAAAATTCTCCAAGCCAGGACTCAGCAATACGTGAACCGTGAACTTCCTGATGTTCAAGCTGGTTTTAGAAAAGGCAGAGGAACCAGAGATCAAATTGTTAACATCTGCTGGATCATGGAAAAAGCAAGAGAGTTCCAGAAAAACATCTATTTCTGCTTTACTGACTATGCCAAATCCTTTGACTGTGTGGATCACAATAAACTGTGGAAAATTCAGAAAGAGATGGGAATACCAGACCACCTGATCTGCCTCTTGAGAAATCTGTATGCAGGTCAGGAAGCAACAGTTAGAACTGGACATGGAACAACAGACTGGTTCCAAATAGGAAAAGGAGTCCGTCAAGACTGTATATTATCACCCTGCTTATTTAACTTATATGCAGAGTACATCATGAGAAACACTGGGCTGGAAGAAGCACAGCTGGAATCAAGATTGCCGGGAGAAATATCAATAACCTCAGATATGCAGATGACACCACCCTTATGGCAGAAATCGAAGAGGAACTAAAAGCCTCTTGATGAAAGTGAAAGTGGAGAGTGAAAAAGTTGGCTTAAAGTTCAACATTCAGAAAACGAAGATCATGGCATCCGGTCCCATCACTTCATGGGAAATAGATGGCGAAGTGGAAACAGTGTCAGACTTTATTTTTTGGGGCTTCAAAATCACTGCAGATGGTGACTGCAGCCATGAAATTAAAAGACGCTTACTCCTTGGAAGGAAAGTTATGTCCAACTTAGATAGCACATTGAAAAGCAGAGACATTACTTTGCCAACAAAGGTCTGTCTAGTCAAGGCTATGGTTTTTCCTGTGGTCATGTATGGGTGTGAGAGTTGGACTGTGAAGAAGGCTGAGCGCCGAAGAATTGATGCTTTTGAACTGTGGTGTTGGAGAAGACTCTTGAGAGTCCCTTGGACTGCAAGGAGATCCAAATAGTCCATCCTGAAGGAGATCAGCCCTGGGATTTCTTTGGAGGGAATGATGCTGAAGCTGAAACTCCAGCACTTTGGCCACCTCATGCGAAGAGTTGACTCATTGGAAAAGACTCTGATGCTGGGAGGGAATTGGGGGCAGGAGGAGAAGGGGACGACAGAGGATGAGATGGCTGGATGGCATCACTGACTCGATGGACGTGAGTCTAAGTGAACTCCAGGTGTTGATGATGGACAGGGAGGCCTGGCGTGCTGTGATTCATGGGGTTGCAGAGTTGGACACGACTGGGCGACTGAACTGAACTGAACTGAAACTTGGGACACAGCCAGGAAACATCCTGACGTCGTCAGGACTAACCCCATGCAGATGGGCAAGCTGTGCTTGAAAAGCACAGGTTGTACATGGCTGACACAAGGAGCCACTTCGCATGCTTCATCCCAATACAAAAAGCTACTCCACCAAGCTTCTGGGCAGCAGCGTGGGCAGGAGGCCACACTTATACTAAGTGGCTCCACCCTGATTTCCTCTGGGGGTCTCATCCCAGGGCCCACTCAGGGAGCCCTCAGTAGGGCCTGCTCATCATACACCAAGCCCATCACATCCGCAGATTAGCACGTGCAGAAGAACAGCACACACAGCGAGGAAACCCGGAGCCCCTGCCTGCCCCGCCCTCCTTCTCCGGCTATCGCTCAGGGAGCCCAGGGGTGCTGCTCGCCTCACCTCAGGTCTGTGCTGTCCGCCAGAGAGATGGCTGGCTTCCTCACCGCACTGCTGCAGGCAGCACTGTTGCTGTGGGAGAGATGTGAGAGTCAGTGCCTTCCCCCAGGAGGAAGAGAAGTGGTTCCCCCAACAAGTGCTGCCCAACAAGGTGATAAAACCCTATGCGATGCACTTAGACTCACAAGAGCCCACAGGACCCAGCGGGCAAAAACTCAGGCCCTGAACCAGACTGCCAAGGTTGGAATCGTGGCTCTAACACTGCCTAGCCATGTGCCCCTGGACACTCAATTTCTCCATGCCATAGATTCCCCATCTGCAAAATGGGGACGGTAACAGCAGCTATGTTATTAATGAATTAGTAGGTATAGTGTCCTTAGAACAAGGCCTGGGACATGCAAGCACCCAAGGAGTGCTTTTACTACTGATGGTGTTTTCCTTAGATGAGCAGCAGCTGGCGTGTCCACCAGACAAAGGACTAGTGGAGACGAAGGCCAGAGCAGGTGCTGTTTGAGCCCATGTGCCAGCCTTGTGCCCGGTCTCCTGCTCAGGGGAAACTCAAGGCAGTACGCAGGTTCACAGTGAGAGACCTTTATCTTTTTCTGGAGGAGCACTGTAGGTCGGCAGGAGCTGCACTGTCTAATGAGCTCTTTGGTGTTAGCGAGCTGTGGGCCCCTCATTGGTCTTCGAGGTTTGGGTCAGCATCTCGCCTATTATTCAAGCTGGCTGGTCAGAACAGAGCCCCACGTGGCCCATTTAACCCACTCAAAACTGCTTAGTTCTGCAAGTTCTGCCCCTCTGCCCCCCTTCCCCCACTTGAGCCCCTCAGAAGAACTCACTCTATTTCCATGTTCAGAAGCTCCACCAGAGCGTTGAAGGTGCCCACCTCCAAGAGCAGAAAGGTGTTGTAGCGCATCCAGGACTGAACCTCAGCCTCTGAGCTGCACTCCCCAAAGGTGCCTGCAGACACAGGGCACGGCTCACTGCATCCCTGCCCGCATCTGACCGGGCAGCAGACACAGGGCACGGCTCGCTGCGTCCCTGCCCGCATCTGACCGGGCAGCAGACACAGGGCACGGCTCGTCGCGTCCCTGCCCGCATCTGACCGGGCAGCAGACACAGGGCACGGCTCGCTGTGCCCCTGCCCGCATCTGACCGGGCAGCAGACACAGGGCACGGCTCGCTGCGCCCCTGCCCGCATCTGACTGGGCAGCATCACTGAAGCTGGTGTCGGGGGTCTCTGGGTGTCCACTCAGTACCTTGGGCAACATAGAGAATCGCCCGAGCCACCTTGAGCCTCTTCTCCCTGGCAGTGACCTCCAAGCCATCCAGGAGCCTCATGGCGTGGGTGCGGTGCTGGTTGGTGTCCAGCTCGGTCCACTTTTTATCTGTCACTGCCAAGAGAGAGACTGCTTAGACTGGAGCCCAGAAAAATCCTCCCAATGGAACAGACACCATATTAACCCATCAAATTCAGGACTGCCACAGGACCAGAAGCTCAGAAAGATAAATTACTCCTTACATAAGGGAGGAGGTCACACCACTGCCCCATGAATTTGAAGTGTGGTTGAAATACTGCTATTTTGGGTGCAATTTTAATTACATAAAGCTTCCCCCATGATACACACTTCTGAAAAGCCCCCACCAGAGTACCTGCAAGCCCACCCTACATGTCACATCCAGCCTTGAATAACCATGGTTCAGCAGGTTTTTTAGGCCACTCCAGGATGACTGAGGTCATTCAGATGACTAAGAGAAACCTGTAGCTCTCAGGATGCAGGGTGAAAGGAGCCAAGAAGGAGGGGAATCGTCTCACCATGCATTCGAAAGTCCTCCTCAAAGCATTTTCGATTCATCAGGAATTCTGGTCCTTCCGTGTAGCTATAGAGCTCTGTCAAGAAAAAAGGTCATCATCTCCATGTCGATGTCCCATAGCAGGGCCACAAGTAGCAGAGAAGGTGAGGTGTTTGCCTCCAGGCCCAACTCTGTCCCTGAGTCATAGTGACTCCTGGATGATGCTATCTAATTACTAAGGGGGTCTCAGTGCTCTAATGTGCACAATGGAATGCTGACTACCCTTGTGGCCAGTAACCAGATGCCAGCTAGGCATAAAGCCTGGCATTTCCAGTCCAATGAGCATTGATCCCACCATGCTATGCCAAAGGCTAACTGCCACCATGAACATGTCTCTCTCAAGTGGCATGAGAACAGGGCCTGTACTATGGAGGCTTGAGAAGCAGCTCAGGCTGATTGCATACTATACATGAGCAGCAGTGGCAACAACAGATGGACACAGAGATAGACCCACTCACTGGCATTCCTCAGGACTCCTTGTTCGAGGAGAGACCACTGTCAGGGGGATTGTGTATGGCCAAAGAACATCAATGTCCACAGTGGGACTGGGCCACAGCCAATTGAGCTGACCATGCGGAGATGTTTCATAAAAGTAAAGGACAAGTCAAAGTTATGAGATATGAAGGGCTTGAATCTAATAATAAGTTTCATATATACATATCATTACTAGTACTAACTAGGAGATAAAATGAACTCCAAAATGACACTCACTCTCAATTTTATTAAAGACCAAGTAATAGAAGGCCTCTGCCTTACCTGAGAGTTCTGCAGCCCACTTGTCTGTGTCAGCATACTCAAACTCCAGGTCAGGAGACTCAGAATAGCCCTGTTGAGAAAAAAAGGGTTATATAAAAGATCACCGTGAGTGTTTTCCAAAGGAACAAACACACATGCTTCCAGAGACACCACTGTGTTATAGGACATCACTGCCTTCACTTTTCTGACGTTTTATCTCAACGTTTTTGTCTTCTGGGTTAGTTTGGCTCTCCCTACCAAGCCTTCTCAGAGTACCTTGCACTACTCCTTCATGTCACTTACCATAACTAGTAATTATACGTGCACCTGTGCATCTGTTTCGTGTCCATTCTCACCAATGATTTCACAATGCTCAGCACAGTACTTGGCATGAATGACCGAATGAACAGCGTATACTCAAATAAGTACTTGTTGGATAAATGAACACTAAAGCTTCCATGTGTTCCATGCAGTAAAATGATCATTCCACATGGTACGAAGATTTTAGAAGCCTTGTTTCTTTCTGGCTAGTGGGCTATCAACAGCTCAGTACAAAATAAGTATTGACACCCTCAGTCTTCCTGCCTTTCTCTCAAATTTCAGCAAGAACTGACAGAGAAGGCAGCAGCTGAACAGAAATGGCTTCCCTCCCACACATAGGAGAGATTATGGCAAAGAATCTTTTGACTGCTGGAAATATGTGAGTACTGAGAACACACCATCTGGGAAGCCCTGTTCTGGGAAAAGAGAAGAGGTGAAGAAAAAGGCAGTCCTCAGCTTAATTACAATCTACTTGGGAAGACAATGACCACCCACAAAATGACATAACATACCCTCAAACATGAATAACATAAATAACTCTACTTCTTATTCAGAGGCAACAGACTGCACAGTTTCATAAGTTCCTGAGCTTCAGTTTCTTCATTTATGCAATGAGCATGACAAAAATCTATCTTGAAGGTTTTTTAAGGACTAATCAAAATGATGTGGCACACAGTGGGCTCTCATCAAACACCTGCCTCCCTGTTCTGCAGGCATGCCTCAGGCTCCCAGCCGACTGATTTCAGCTTTGACTCAAAAGAGAGCTGTTATCAGTATTTCTAAGAAAATAGATTTTGACAGGTCTCTCAGCTTAAATGTGTTCACTGAATGACCTTCCATGTGTTCAATCTATATAGAAATTAAAGGGTAGAAAGTACATTTAATGGAAACACTTAGGAAAATTGTTAACTATTTAACAACTATGATGCTTCTGATGATGAAACTGGATTCACCCCTACCACTTTAAAAATCCTCCATACTTGAAAAATTATTAAGAAGTCACCACTGATGTGCAATCAGCCCATCATGCAAGGGCTCCTAAAAGGTCGGTTTCATTGCTTTTTCAAATAATTCACTTCAAGCTCAAAGTGTATCTGACTGGAACTTGTCAAATTTTGATGTCTGACCAGATGTTTGTTCTTGCCAACAAAAACCAAGAGCTTGAGAGGTACTGATTTCAGGTGTCTAAAGACAGCATCATCACTCTGGTATGACCTGATACATTATATCTGGACAAGAAAAAATGCCTTCTCATTAATAAGCACCTGACTGCTAATCAGCCTCAGGTGAAAGAAATTTCCTAGTAAGTGCTCTGGGAACATGCTGATTAAGAAGCCCTAAAACGCTGCTACCGTGTGTGTCTTCATTCATGAATTCTACAATGGAATGCAGTGGGAGTAATGCTTTAACTCGGGGTGAGGTGACTAGTCAGCTCCAGACTACGGTGTCTCCGGAATGGGAGGAACAGCCCACTAACGAAAGAAGAGAGTTGAGCCCCAACGCCTGTTTAAGTTATTTCTGATCTTTAACAGTTCAGCATCGGGCGGACTGGGCACACCAACCACCGGGCACTGTCTAACCGTGGCCTGAATCTGCAGTGGCTAAGCTCAGAGCAGAATAAGACTGTTCCCCTTTCCAACCATCGCGACCTACAGGCGCGTAGTATTGATACTATTAGTGCTAATTAATTAGCTCAGTCCTTCTCTGAGGTGCCTTCCCAACCCTCGCCAGTCCCTTCCCAGCCCACACACGCCCTCCACCGTGCGCCGCGGAACCTACAGGACCAGAAACTGGAGATGATTAGGGGGTCTGGGGTGTAGCCGCCCCGCCCTCTAGAGCGCACGCAGATCACTGACTCTTCACCCGAGAAATGGGGCAGGGGGCGGACTTCCGAGGGGCTGGGGCCCAGAGGCCGCGCCCACAGCCCGGGCCTCAGAAAAGGCGACACGGGCTCCGGGAGCTTCTCCCGGTCGGCAGAGCTCGGGGCGGGGACCCCAGCTTCACGCCTCCGACCCCCGGGAATGCCTGCCTTGCTTCCAGCTCCTTTCGCTGTAAATGACAACTCTCCTGCCGAACCCTCCAGGAAACCCAGCCTGGACCCGAAAGCGGCCCCGAAGTGGGGCCGGGGTGCACCGCCGCCGCCCGCCTGGTGCTAGCCTCGCCCCCCGAAGCTCCTGACCTCCGAGTCTTTTCGCTGGTTGCGGTTGAACTCTCGGGCTTTGCCACCAGGCAGGAGGCCTCCGGCGGTCCGCGGTGCCCCAGGTGGAGGCTGCGCGGTTGCAGGCGGCGGAGGTGGCGGCGGCTGAGGCTGCTTGTTGTTCATGATCAGCGGGCCGGGAGTGCCGGCTGCCGGCTCCATCTTGGCGGCTCCACACCCCCGGCTCGATTCACTGACCATGGCTGTGATGCAACTCTCGCGTGAATTCCTCCCGGAACGCGCCCTGGTCGCCATATTAAGTGTGGCGGCCAATGCCAGAGCCATCTTGACTGCCCAACACCTCGCGAGATTTTCTCTGTGAAATCTTATCCTTCTTATAGTTTCTGTTTCGTTTCCAGTTTAGAGATCGTTTTATCTGCAAAGCCTCGCTTAGCCCCTCAGCCAGTTTAGTGGAACCCCTCTCTTTCCTTTAACATCGCTTTGCACTTGTTACTTTCACAGCTCTGTCCAAAGCTTGCGGGATATTGTAGAGAACAAAATGGACACGATCCCAGTCTTCATGGAGATTACCTTCACGTGGGGGAGATGTGGGAAACGAATGAGCAAATCAATGAAACAATTACAGTTATGACATTCTTTTAATCATTCATTCAACAAACATTTAATGAATGTCTCCTAGACTTCAGGCAGTGCGAGAGAGTGGGGAACAAAATCAAGTTCCTACACTAATGAAAAAAATGAAATGATCTATAACATAGAGCCTGTGAGTGAGCCAGACAATGCGCTCACAAACAAGTGCTAAGAAGAAACGAAAACAAGTGTAAGGCATTGGAAGGTGACAGTGATCGAGGTACAGCTGGGCTATGTTAGGTAGGCTGCTTAGGAAAGGAGGGGCTGAGAGTGATTTTCAATGAGTTCTAAAAGAAGTGAGGGAGAGCCATACCAATATCCATGGAGGTAACATAGACAGAGGGACCAGCTAACTCCAGAGCCTCCTAGGTGGCTTGGCAGGAACTGAGTGAGCCAGGAGAAGAACAGTAGGAGATGAGGGCCATGTAAATGCAGGGGCCAGATAAATATAGGGCCTAGAAAAGCATAGAAAGTAGTCTGGATTTTATTTTAAGTAAAATGGAAAGCCATCAGAAAGTGTTGACCTGCTGCTGCTTTTGGAGAAAGGATTGGGGTGTTGCAAGAGTAGGTGAGGGTGGACAGGTTCAGAGACTATATAGATGGAAATGATGGTGTCTTACGCCAGGTTGGAACATTGGGTTGATATGGTATTTCTGTATTGTGTAGGTAGATTTGCTGAAAGACTGGAATCCTATCAGCAGGATAGGAAGGAATAAAGGATGAGTCCTAAATTTTTGGCTTGAGCAACTGGGTGGGTGGTTGTATTGTTTATTAAAATAGACATGTCAGAGGAAAATAGGTTTGGAGGAAGATCAGGATGTCTGTTTTGGACATGTCATGTTTGAGATGCCCATTTGACATCTTAGAGGTGATATGTAGTAATTACCTGATACTGTGCTGTGAAATCCTTAAAAGCGTTTTATTTATCCTTGTTTCTCCAGAACTACATTTTGGCTGCTGAGTTCTTGGAAAGTCATTGTGATGCAACTCTTATATGATTTCTGCCAAGGTTCTACCTGGTAGTTGCTTTAAAAGTCTTTGTTGCAAAATAATAAATCCCAAGCTGCTATGTTGGTACTTCCTCCTACCTATGTTCCTGTCCTTTGGTCCCGTTCCTTCTCAAATCCAGTAATATATTTTATAAATTAGCATTTCATCCAAGCTGAGCTGGTTCAAGCTGATAGGAAAAACTAAGGAATTTGCAGGAAAAGGACCAAAGCTGAGAGAATTCTTAGGTAATACCAACAAACTCCGCACAACCGAACACCTGACATCTAGTTTCAGTGACCACAGTTTGGTCACGTTCTAAGACTGACCAAAAGCTTAGAAGCTTTGATCAAGTTCCAAGACTTAATTACCACAAGTTGTATCACCTGGGGAAAAATTTAGACCTTTAAACAGTACACTATTTCAGCTACATTCAGAATAAAGGATATTTTGATTTAGTAATTCCACTTCTAAAAAATTGTTTTATTGTTTTTGGCTGCACTGGGTCCTTGTAGCACAGGGGCTTCTCTAGTTTTGGTGCAAGGGTTCAGCAGTTGTGGCATGCTGGCTTAGTTACACCCCAACGTATGGCGTCTTAGTTTCCCAACCAGGGATTGAACCTGCGTCTCCTGCATTGGAAGGCGGATTCTTAAGCATTGGACCACCAGGAAAGTCCCAGTAATTCCACATTTAGTGATAAGTTCTAAGGAGATAAAACTTTAGGCAAAGATATTGTCTGATGATTTTCCGGGCAGTGATATTTTCAATAGTGTAAAGTCGGTACAACCTAATTTGAAAAATAGTCAATAAGAAAACAGCTAAGTTAAAAAAAAAAAAGAAAGAAAGAAAACAGCCAAGTAAGTAATGGGGCAAGCAAAAGATTGACTAAGGAGAAGTCATTATTTATGTTTAATAGTAAGAATTTTTAGGGGCATAGGAAAATACTTATGATATAATTGAATGTACAGTTGGTTCTCATTGTGCTTGTGTTTGTATGTGTGTATAGAAAAAAAGACTGGAAGGAAATACACAAAATTGTAGTAGGTTTAATTTCTAGATGGTAGAAACTTACATTATTTTCATTTCCTTCTTTATACTTTTCTGTGTTTTTGAAAATTTTATTATTAAGGTGCTATTTTTTGAGGTATAATTTATGTACAATAAACCACATATGTCTGAAGTATACAATTTGATATGTTTTGACATATGCATAAACACATAAAATCACGACCATATTCAAGACAAGAACTTCCCTGGTGGTCCAGTGGTTAAGAATCTAGGGGAGATGGGTTCAGATCCCTGGTCTGGGAAGATCCCATATGCTGCGGGGGGATTAAGCCTGTGCACCAAAACTACTGAATCCCACATGCCCTAGAGCCATGCTCCACAGCAAAGAGAAGCCACCACAAAGAGAACTCTGCACACCAAAACTAGAAACAGCCCCTGGTCACCACAGTGAAAGACAGCACAGCAACAAAGACCCAGTGCAGCCAAAGTGTAAAAAAAGTTTCCATCACCCCCAGAAATTTTCTTGGTAATCCTCTCCTGTTCATTCCTGTGTCCCTCTCCCATTCCCAGTTAACCACTGTTAAGTTTTCTGACGCTACCGATTAGTTTGCATTTTCTACAGTTTTACAATAACAGAATCATACCATATGCATTCTTTTTTGTCTGGATTCTTTCACTCAACATAATTATTTTGAAATTCATTCATCTTGTTGCCTGATATCAATAGTACATAAATAGAATTCCATTGTTTATCCAATCACCTGTTGATAAATATATGGGTTGTTTCAGTTTTTCTTGCTTGCTTAAACTCAATACTGAGAAGTAACATGCCTTTTTTTAAAAAAAATAAGAATTGTCCCAGGTTGTGTGGAAATATTTCCTGAATGAAAGCAGGATCTCCAAGCTGTGACTAACACAAGAATTCTAAATTGGAGAGCTACTTAAATTAGTACCACTTTTGAGTTCCAGAGAGTACTCACTCCACCCTGGGAAAAACTCCTTGAACTGTAGCATTTGGTAGGAAAAGGAATCTCCAGTGTGAAGAAGCTGAAGCAGAGCTGATAAACTCCCCCTCCCTCACTGGCTAAGACACTTTCAGAGAAGGACAATTCAGTCAGTAGAGGGTAGAAGTTGCAGAAGTGCCTTGATGAATTTCCAATCTTCTTTCCGCACCTACAAAATGAGGATAATACCACCTCTCTCTGAGGCTATGGATCAAATGAGCTAATTTATGGGAAACCTTTTTTAAAAATAATAAATCATTGTTTTCAAAAGAGAATTTTTTTTATTACCAAGAGGTGATGCCTATGATGAGAAGGCCCTTCCTTTACCAGAAGCGGTCATGGTTCAAGAAACCAGAGGAAATGAAATTTCAAGTGTGAGTTATTATAGCATTGTAGGTACTGTAAAAACAGTAGTTGTTCCAGCTGGGCTCTGTAGAAGGAAACTGGCACATACTGTGTGTCTATAGAGGAGAAGGAAACGGCACCCCACTCCAGTACTCTTGCCTGGGAAATCCCATAGACAGAGGGGCCTGGTGGGCTATGGTCCATGGGGTTCCAAAGAGTTAGACATGACTTAATGATTAAATTGGAGAAGTAAATGGCAACCCACTCCAGTATTCTTGCCTGGGAAATCCCATAGACAGAGGGGCCTGGTGGGCTATGGTCCATGGGGTTCCAAAGAGTTAGACATGACTTAATGATTAAATTGGAGAAGGAAATGGCAACCCACTCCAGTATTTTTGCCTGGAGAATCCGTGGCCAGAGGAGCCTGCTGGGCTGCTGTCTGTGGGATGGCACAGAGTCGGACATGACTGAAGCGACTTAGCATGCATGCACGCATTGCAGAAGGAAATGGCAACCCACTCCAGTATTCTTGCCTGGAGAATCCCAGGGACAGAGGAGCCTGGTGGACTGCCATCTATGGGGTCGCACAGGGTCGGACACGACTGAAGCAACTTAGCAGCAGCAGCAGCAGCAGTGTGTCTATAGGGTGTCAGATACTGGGCAAGGTGCTTCACATTCATACATCTGTGAACTACTAGCAGCCAGCTTTCCTGGCAGTAGAATAAGAGCGGCAGTCCTGGAGGGGGATTTTGAGCAGTGCATCACAGTATCCAGGATACACCACACATTAGTTTCTAGTTCTGTGTAGCAAATTACTCTAACAGAGGATTAAAACAACACTGTGGAGTCCTATCCCAAGGCCACAGGTGTGAGGCTTTGTGCCAAAGACATAGACGTAGAGCCCAGAACCAAGGTCACCTCTGAAACTGACTAATCCCCTTTGTTCAGTTCAGTTCAGTCGCTCAGTCCTGCCCGACTCTTTGCGACCCCATGAATCGCAGCACGCCAGGTCTCCCTGTCCATCACCAACTCCCGGAGTTCACTCAGACTCACGTCCATTGAATCAGTGATGCCAAAAGCCCCCTCATCATTGCCAGCCAGCTTCTTGACCCATTAGTCAAAAACACCCACTCCAGTACTCCCCCTATATAGCACGCTAACGAATCATCTAATGCTACCCTTCCAGTAGGAATTTTCTCTTGAGGCTATGAAAATTGGCTACTAGCCCACGATAAACATCAGCTCTCATTTTAGCTGGCCCATTGCTGTAACAGCATCACCCACTCTAATAAACTCTATTCTCCTCTCATTCTGCCTTGTGTCTGGAAATTCTTTTCCAACCTGTGTTTAGACTGCCATGACAAACAACTTTCCTGGTGGTCCAGTGGTTTTAGTCTGCCTTCCAATTCAGGGGATGCGGGTTCAATAATCTCTGGTCAGGGAACTGAGATCCTATATGCCAAGGGGCAACTAAGCCCACAAGCTGCGACTACTAAGCCTATGCACTGCAACTAAGACCTGACGCAGCCAACAAAAACACACCAAACAACAACAAACCCATTTATTATCTCATAGTTCTATGGGTCAAGAGTCTGGGGATGGCTTAGCCGGGTGTCTCCAGCTCACGGTTGTTAAAAAAATTATTCTTGACATTTGTTAAAATGTAAAGACTTTATTCAGGGCAATTGTGATAGGCGTCAATGCTACTGGAATAGGCAAGAGAGGTGGGGCTCAACTCCAAGTTGAGCTGTCCAAAGACAGCTGGGAATTTGTAGCCAACAAGTGCAATGAAGGGGTCAGTGGGTGAAAAGTTACTCAGAGGAGACATCAAGGGTAGGGGAATTCTTGCTGAAGACAGGCAAGGGTGATCAGATAGTATGGGTAGGGGATGGGGAATATGATCAGATAGC
Source organism: Bos javanicus (assembly GCF_032452875.1). Classification (NCBI taxonomy): domain Eukaryota; kingdom Metazoa; phylum Chordata; class Mammalia; order Artiodactyla; family Bovidae; genus Bos; species Bos javanicus. The sequence goes on from NC_083870.1 coordinate 33,734,996, forward strand.
AAGGGTGAAGGCATTCTTGCTAAAGTGACCTAGCAGGATCCTTGTTACAACCAAGCTACGCAAGATGGGGCCAAGGTCAAGGCCTAGTCAAGAAGAAAGGCCAGAGGACCCTGACTAGAGTTTGGTCAAGTGGAGAGTCTTTGTCAAGGTCTCTCCTGAAGTTATAGTCCAGCTATTGGCCAAGGCTGTGGTCTTTTCTGGAGGCTTCATTTGGGGAGGGGAGACCCTGATGCTGGGAAAGATTGAAGGCAGGAGAAGGGGACGACAGAGGATGAGTTGGTTGGATGGCATCACCGACCTAATGGACATGAGTTTGAGTAAGCTCTGGGAGTTGGTGATGGACAGGGAAGCCTCTTGTGCTGCAGTCCATGGGGCTGCAGAGAGTCAGACACGACTGAGCAACTGAACTGGTCTATGGAATGCTGCTCCACATCCCCTTAAGAGGTATAACATAATAAATTATATATTTGTATATTTCCTAAAAATCTGAAATATTCTCAATTTTAAAACACAGGAGTTTCAGAAAAGGAATTGTGAACCTATTATCCTTTGCTGGCCAGAGATGCTATGCGACAACCAGACAATGTGAGAAAACTTGCCATCTGGTGGTTGCAGTGGAGAACAAACAAAAACACTAAAAAAAATAAACAAAATACCATTATTAAAAGTTCCAATTGTGTAACTTCCAATACTGCATATATACAAAAAATTGATTACAACTTAAAATTGATTCAGTTCAGTTCAGTTCAGTTGCTCAGTCGTGTCCGACTCTTTGCGACCCCATGAATCGTAGCATGCCAGGCCTCCCTGTCCATCACCAACTCCCGGAGTTCACTCAGACTCACGTCCATCGAGTCAGTGATGCCATCTAGCCATCTCATCCTCTGGCGTCCCCTTCTCCTCCTGCCCCCAATCCCTCCCAGCATCAGAGTCTTTTCCAATGAGTCAACTCTTCACATGAGGTGGCCAAAGTACTGGAGTTTCAGCTTTAGCATCATTCCTTCCAAAGAAATCCCAGGGCTGATCTCCTTCAGAATGGACTGGTTGGATCTCCTTGCAGTCCAAGGGACTCTCAAGAGTCTTCTCCAACACACACACAAATTGATTACACACTCTATATTGGAGTCATAAAATTTTTAATAATTTTAAAATTATTTATCTTTCGGCCATGTGGTTATGTGGGATCTTAGTTCCCCGACCAGGGATCAAACCCGTGCTCCCCTGCATTGGCAGTTCAGTCTTAACCATTGGACAGCCAGTGAAATCCCTTAAAATATTTTAAAATTGCTTTATTGGTTTGCTGAGACTTCCTGATCCCAGATTCTTTACCGTCTGAACTACCAGGGAAGAAAAAAGTAGTTAATCTATGGTCCCTCAGTGGTGAAGAATCAGCCTGCCAATGCAGGAGACAGGGGTTCAATCCCTGGGTCAGAGATTCCGGGAGAAGGAAATAGCAACCTACTCCAGTATTCTTGCCTGGAGAATCCTATCGACAGAGAAGCGTGGTGGGCTACACCCATAGGGTCACAAAGAATCAGACACGACTGAAGCAACTTACCATGCATGCACTTAGACTAGAATACTCTTTGATATTTTCTTATTTTTAGAATGTCATGTATATTTAAAGGTGTGTATTCTTTTTTAATTGGAGAATTGCTTTACAGTATGGTGTTGATTTCTGCCATACATCTATTTACATAAATCGTCTATAGGTATATGTATATCCCCTCCTTCTTGAACCTCCTTCCCACCTCCCACACCATCCTACCCCTCTAGGTTGTCATAGAGCACTAGATTTGAGCTCCCAGCATCATACAGCAAATTTCCACTGGCTATCTAACTTTACATATGGTAAAGAAGATGTTTTAATGCTATTTTCTGATGCTTTCATTCTCATTTTCTGCTGTCACAGAGACTTCCTCTTCTTACCTAATAGAACGCAAGTCAAATGCCTTCAGGGGGCTTCCCAGGTGGTGCTAGTGGTAAAAAAACACTTGCTTGCCAATGCGGGAGACATGAGATCCAAGTTCGACCCCTGGGTCAGGAAGAGCCCCTGGAGGAGGGCATGGCAATCCTTTCCAGTATTCTTGCCTGGAAAATCTCACGCACAGAGGAGCTGGTGGGCTACAGTCCACAGGGTCATAGAGTTGGACATGACTGAAGCGACTTAGCAGCAGCAGTAAATGCCTTCAGACACATCTTTCCCTTTATCCCTTTATCCCTAACATAACCTTTATGCCTAGGGTCAGCAAAGTTTTTACATCGAAGACTATTTCAGACTTAGTGGGCCATTTGGTTGTGCCTCCTCAACTCTGCCATTGTGAATGAAGTAGTCTATAGACATTACATAAACTAATGAGTGTGGTTTGTGTTCAAAACTTCATTTACAGACACTGAAATTTGAATCCCGCCAGGACTGTCTGAATCAGAACTAGATTCTGAAGAACTACCATCTTCTAAGACACTAGTATGTAAACTGCTCGGACAATCAGAGAAAGAAACTGCATAAAATTCACTGAAAAATTCTTCACTCAAAAGTTCATGATGTCTCACTTTTGAAAATTTTACAGTAATAATTTTGTGTTAATAATATACACAAGGTTCGAACAAAAACCTAATGAAGCAAAATGTGAATGATAATGACAATTGTTAAGTTGTATAATGAACCCTTGATCAATTTCAAGCTCTAACAACTTCGCATGGTAATGTTAATTGTAAAACGTATTGATGTCGTCTCTGGTCAATAACATTCAGGTAACAAAAGGCATATTAATATGTCTCTGGTCAATAATGTGTTAAGAAGTATTTTATGGAGAAGTGCTCTGAAATTACTTATATATCTCATTCTTTATTATTAAACTGATTCATTTATATCAGTATATAGTTTCTTCTTCTATTCAGTGTTTTATAAACCATTACTTGGGTGCTCAGATTTTTCCAGATTTGCCCTTAAATATCGGTTTGTGTCCTTTTGACATGCAATCATTTTTTGAGTACTTCCTTGCTTTCCTGCTCTTCATGTACTTCTGCACAGCCATAGAATCAGCCATTTCTCCAGAGTCCTCACTCCTTTAAGTGGAGAATGTAATGCTTGAATCTGGATGCTAGAGCATGCAGTGCACTGGAGGAAGAGGGGAACTGCTGCTCCAAGGCTCACTTAGTAGACAGAGCCAGGGAATGTTTGTACAAACACCCATTCCCCTATTTCTTTATGCTGAAATTCATGAGTTCACACCAAAACCCTGTAGCTCCTATTCAAACTCAACACTAGAGTTTGTTCTAGTCTTTTCCCTTTCTAACAACTCCTCTAAAAATCAGATAGCTGGCTTCCAATAGCCTTAGCATTTCTTCTGGTTTAATCAAGTTCCCTGTTCCTACACACTCCAACATTGCCATCCCTTTCCTGCATGGCTGTCCTCCCCACCCCAAGGGCAGGGAGACTCCCAGCACTAGGCCACATCCCAGCTCTCACCCACATATCCCAGGCTGGGAACCCATTTGGATAGCAGCCCTACCTAATGCTGAACTGTGGGTAAAGGAAGAGCTCCTCGTTTCACTTGTATCCCGAATATTTAAAACAGATCCTAGCACATAGAAAGCAATAAAAGACACGTTGAAGAATTAATTTTATAAAACTGCACAAACAGTTCATTTAAATTCTTTATATTCAAACACTTAATTTTCAAATATTTTCCCATCATAATAAACTTTTTATAAAGTTATCAGATTCAGGAAACAGTTTTTTTTAAAAGTTTAACTCTAGGCAACATGAAGTTTATCTTATATTTGGATTTATTTGCATGGATAAAACCTTGCAGAACTAAAAACACTCATTTTACCAATCTGCACTGCAAAATCAACACTGGGATCAGTTTAATAAAATAGAAAGGGTATTACTTTTGAACAATATTAACAGATACACTGTTAAATCAGAAAATATGGAGACTACTTCAGAGATGGATACAGGTATGGTGTGGGGTGGGGATGGGCTAAAGCTTATGTAACTTTGGAGGCATTTTTTAAGAATTAGGTACAGGGTCTTATGAAGGGGACTGTGTACCTGAGGAGGCCTGAATTTTAGGCAGCAAGGTGCAGGAACGAAGTTAAAGTGAAAGTGTGCAGGCCCAATGCTGGGCACAGAGCAGACACAAATTTAAGATATTACTGAGGAACTCTGCATCTAGCCTCTTCCTCTACATACTAGGTCCTAAAAAATCTCTTAGATATTGCTAACTGACCCATGACTTCTCTCATCTTGGAAAACAGATTCTAAATGAAGGTGTTGTTCAACCAAGAATGACACAGGATTCCAATAAGGTCTTATCATTTTAATTGACTTTAATGATTATTGCTCATCTGCAAGGATTAATATTGCATTCATTAAAAATCATTCAATACAAAATAAACTTGTTCCTCCTAAGTTGCTCTCCACATGCTCCCTCTGATGCCAGACATTTTCCCACAGTGTCCTTTGTTACATGGCTTGACAGAGACGGAGCCCTTACCGAGTATTCCTATGGACACAGTAATAGATATGGGAGCAGGGGGCAGGCCAGAGGGCAGCAGGACCTGAGCCCCATCCCTCTAGCAGAGCTGACATGATGGATACCACTGCTGGCCAGGTTATCTCCCCTAAAGGATGTGCTGTTCTGATTGGCTGGTTAAATGCCCTGGGAAAAGGGCTTAAACTCTTAGCATCTACAAAGAAGAAAGCATGGTTGCATTGGCAAGGAGTGGGAAGGGTAGGGAGAAAAAAGAAAGGGAAAAAATTTTTGGCAAGATCACTGTCCCCTGATAGGAAGTCACAGGGTGGAAGCTTTCCTTTCTTATATTTCTGTTTTTAATTAATGCCTGTCTCTCTGATCAATAGCAACAGGGAAATGAAAATTTCTAGTATCTAGCACTAATGCCTGACCCAACTTTGAAGGATCACAAGCTACAACAAGTTGAGGATTTAGAATCCTGGATAATTATGCACTTAAAGCTCATGAGCATAAAGCTCATCTGACCATGCAGAAATGCTGGTAAGCAGGGTTCATGGCAGGGGAATACATCATCTTTCTGATTTCTAAGAGCCTTTCTGGGGATTCTTACAGAGTGTGAGCCAGGACATACCGATTACTCTATGCACAAACTGCCCTTTGAGGTCTCAGTTCATACATTTTCTGTGTCACGTGTAAATCAAAAGTGGTACTACTTCTGTAAAACTAAAGTTATATGGGGCCTAATGTCCCAGACAAGTTAAACAGAGCCGATTTCCTTCGCCCTGGCCCAATTTAGCCTTCCTCCTCCCATCCACACCTATCTCCCTTTAAATATTTTAAATTGCAGAAGCACAGCTGATCAGACATTTGCTCTTAAAGAGAGTTCAGTGCTATATACTGACTAATGACTCAAGAAATTTGCTTCCAGCACAAGCTGATGGGCAGAGCTGATAAAATCCGCTATTATGGCCTCAGTTCATTGATGCTATGAACTATGGGCTAGAAACTGGGATTATCAGAGTTTGAAATCAGCATTTCTCTAGACTCAACTCTGCACTTTTAGCTCCAAAGGTTCAAAAGATAAACTGATAATAACTAATCACTCAAGCAGCTCCTCAATATTAAGACTAAACGTTTTTCTTACTTAAAAAACAAACAAAAAACCCTAAAACAGAAACAGAAATAAATGCTAGGGGACAAAATTCAACTGAACAGAATAGTCTGGTTAAAAACCTGGAAAATGAGAGGGTCTGGTGGGAAGCGGAGGAAGGGCTGTACTAAATCCAAGTGGGCCTACTGGATCTTAACAAGCAACACTCACTAGTACACATCTCTGAACCAAACATACCACCTTTACACAGGAAACAGGGCTTGGAACATCTAGGGGAAATTAACATGCACCACCTACATCTAACCTACCTGCCTGGTAGGTACCATCCCTGCTCCTCTGAAGAAGTGAAAGAGCACTGATTCCAGCAGCTGAGAAATGGGCTCTTTTAAGGCAATTTAGACATTGCAGATTGTTCCACACAGACGGTACCTTAGCGTCTCCTGTTAATAAGGTACCCAATTAAGACTATTAAGTCCCCAGAAATGCAAAAGAAAGGATCACCTTTCTGGGCTGGGAGAGTAAAATCCTTCTTTAGTGACTAGGGTGAGAAATCTTTAATCTCAGTTTCATCTAAAGAGCCATGAAGCAAGTTCCTGCGTGGTCTGTAGAACTTGGATAATGAAATGAAAAAAAAAAAAACAAGAAAGAAATTATAGGAAAAAAAAATCAAAAGGAAAGGATTAAGAAGAAAATAAAAGTTATTTTAAAAAATATTTCTTTTAGAATTGTGTGGTTCATGTGTTCTGGTCCTTGGTAATATGGTCCATTAGTATCTGTAAAGAAAGAGTGACTGGTTAGCACTTGTGTCTTCCACATGAGAGTTCCAAGAGAAGAATCAAAAACAGAGAACACTCTCCAGGGTCTTCCCTCGCACAGGCCAGGGATTCCTGCAGTCATTCCCCACGGATCATTTCTCACTGTACTTCCACAGGATTTCCAACAATGCCATCTCTAGCTTTCTCTCCTGCTCCCTAATAAGTCAGTGATTTTCAATGTGACAATATGTTAGAATAATCTGAAGAAGTTTTACAAAATAAGCCTGGGCCCCATTCTAGACTAACTCTATCAGAATCTCTGAGGGGAAGGCTCAAGCTCCAAAATTTTAGAAAATGCTGACTTCTTTACATTTACTACTAGATAAATACTTTTTCTGTTTACTTTTTAGTGTGGGACAGAGTTCTTGTATATTTCAAAATCAGCTATACTACTATTTAGAAAAGTCTGCTTGGCATAATATCAGGGACAACATCTTTTCATTTACTTTCCCCCAAGTTACCTGTAATAATTGGGTTTGAATGGCCCATTTTTGTTGAGTCCCAGATATTTTGCTTGGTCATCTGTCAGCTCTGTCAGGTGGGCATCAAATGATGGCAGGTGCAAGCTGGCAACGTACTCATCTAAGAAGAACAAAGCAGCAGGGAGCAGACTCCATATAAAATATGCCTCTCAGGGCATAACCTCCCATTACTTCATCTGAAGCTTTCTGAGAGATAGGACAAGGCTTGGAATAACACTGAAAGAATCTAACTTGGAATATTCGCCTAATTAAAAAAAACACTCAAAGCTGTCTTTAAGGTATCTTTCAGTACAACCAGAATGTATTAAGAAAGCCATTTGCTAGGGTGGTACGGCAACTTGTACCGCCCCATTCTTCTCTGGCAAAGCTTCTGGGTTCACCTCAATGGCCAACATACCACGGACTACCCTCACCTTCCTGCAGCAATTTCCTTAGCTGAATTATAGTCAAATTCAGAGTCAAGGTGGATCCTAGTGAGCTCAAAAGAATTAGTCATCAACATTTACTTAGGGTAAGATCCATAATGGCTTCAAATCTTTGGATCACAGATTTCTAAGGCAGCTGGCACAACTATATTAGTTTTCCATAGATAAGCTTCCTGGGCTTTTACCTTTATGAATATTAATTAAAAACCAAATAGCAATCAGAAGTAAGCTGCTGGAGGGGACAAGAATAAGGTGGTTTTTAGCTTTAAGAGGACAGGGGTTTGGGCTGACGAATGAGAGGGGAGATTGGCATCATATCTGGAAAGGTAAGCATCTAAAGATGATGCATTTGTCATGTAAATACAGCACAGCTGACCGCTGGAATGACAGGAGACTGCTTACATGTCTCACAGAGGATGGACAATAAAACCTGTATTTGGTTTCTGTTTCTTCCATTTTGGTCCCGGGCTGTAATCAGTGGTAGTTAAGTTTACTGAACTTCAAAAACTACTTGGGATATAAGAGCATCTACCCTAAACCACTGTGCTAAAGCACCTTTACTCATTAGCTGTATTTCTTGCTACAATTTTGCAATGTACGTATTCTCACCTTACCGATAAAGAAATTGAGGCTCATGGAGATTAGAACTTGTCCTGAGGTCCGAAAACCATTAAGTGCCAGCGCAGGGATTATAATCCTGACTCTAAATCCAATGCTTTTCATGATACTCATTTTACCAAACCACCCAACATCTAGGGGTCAACACAGGTTTCTCTTTCCACTCACCCATTTTCTTAGGGAGCAAGTATACATCTTGTTTGTATCGTCCCTCAGGCGCATTATAGAGTTCTATCAGTGCCAAAGCCTAAGGCAAAAGTGGGTCAGAAAACACAAAAACACTTCTTAGGGACATTAAAATAAAAGTAGGTTTAACAGGGTCTTGGGGTAAGTACTTAGTGAACTACCACAGCAGCAGCATCCAGGACTTCGATTGTAATAAACACCAGCACACATCATAAGAGGATTTATTGGTGTTTTTGCTTAGTTCCTAATAAAAGAACAGACTACATACAACTACGCTGGAACACTGTATTCCTAATGAAAATAGTTAATGCAAAGGAACACGAATACTGACTCTACCTAACGATTATTTTCTATACTTGACAACTTGTAACTTGAAGAAAACAGGTTGCTAAGAACCCAGGAGGCCACGCTCGCACTGGAACTCGGTCTAGGCCCAGATCCAGGCATCTCAGTGCAGGCCAGGCTGATGTTCTGTCACGTACCTGTGTTGTAGCTGTGATGGACAGAACAAAGGTAGGGACCGTGGAGCAGCTCAGATTGAGCAGACGACCCTGAAATGTTGAAACAGAGCCCTGGGGTGAGTTGTGTGATCCCTGTCACATCACAAAAGCCACGCAAATGCAAGAAAGGACTTTATACCCCTCTCAACTCAGCTGGTAGAAGTACAGTTCCAAATCAGGACTCTAGGTTTTATCTTATTTTCTGTAAGTCCATCTGAATCTGACACACTAATGAATCAGTTGTGGTCAGGGAGTGATTCTATTTTGGGAACCAGACTATATTTGAGAAATATACTTCTATCCAAAGATAGAGCTCAGGGAACAACAGGCCGAATATGTTTACCCTGCCACCCCTCCCCCAAGGGTGCTAAGCACACTGCTGTGCTGCCCGAACCCTACAGTATGTGCACCTCTGCCAGAAGGACGACACGTTTGCCATCCGGCCAGATGACATGATCCACCTGAGAACGTACTCGCTCCCATGTCAGCTCAGGAGTGCGGAGGCTGGTCTGAAAGGAAGAGAGCACAGCTGACTGGCTATAATGGAAGAAGGAAAAAAGGTCTAGTAACAGGTAAGAGAAACCTTACCACATCAATTTCTGTGTTTGAGTGGCCCATATTGCATACGATACAACTGTTTTTCATGCGATCCAAATGCTCCCGTGTCACTACATTCTTATTTCCTAAAAGTAAAATAGAGTAGCTGAGGAAAGAAATCCTGTGGGGGAAAGGTACTGACTGACTTTCAGTTAAAACATGGGAAAGAACTCCTGGCACTGAAGAGCATGTATACACTGCAAGCAAAGAAGTGTGTGTTGCATAACAGCTCTTTAGGTTCAGTTATTTCATTTTAAGATCAAGCAGTACATAAAGACATCAAGGAAAAAGGCTCTTTGTTCTGGAAAATATGTTAAGGTTCTGACTGCTTACTCTAGTTCTCAGACTTTTATGTAGGACACAGGTCTTACCTACTTTATATGAAAGTCAACTAGATCACATTCAAGATTTAACCTCAGTTAATACTCTTTCATGTATACCAAAGCACTGCTGGGCTTCCCTGATGGCTCAGACAGGAAAGAAATTCCCTGCAGTGCAGGAGACCTGGGTTCCATCTCTGGGTCGGGAAGATCCCCTGGAGAGGGGAATGGCTATCCACTCCAGTATTCTTGCCTAGAGAATTCCATGGACAGAAGAGCCTAGCAGGTTACAGTCATGGGGTCACAAAGAGTCAGACATGACTGAGTGACTAACACAAAGCTCTGACACTCACCTGTGCAAGTTATTACAACATCAACTTGCCGGATGACTTCATTTAGCTTTACCACCCTGAACCCATCCATGCTGGAAGAAAAGGAAGGAATACTATGAGTAAGAGTAGGACGGAAGCTGGTCACAAAATGAGGCAAATTTGTTTCTGAAGTTAGATCTAGGGCTACCTCACTGGAATGATAAGTGATAAGCTGTGCTAAGAGATACACACTGGCCCCTTCAGACTGCCCAAGATTCCATCCAGGAAGGGAAAATACCAAGAAGCTCTATGAATGCCCTATGATTACAATGCAGAGAACAGAGCAATCATAGCTGTCTCCTCCTTTGAGGAATTTTCCCAAGGACTAGTTAATACAATCAATCACAAACTCTTGGAAATACAAAGTACCTGGAGCCAATCTAATGGTATTACCACTCTGTTCTTACCAGGCCTGCAGAGCACAGATGGGGTCAATTTCCGTGATATAGACAATTGCTCCAAGGGCCTTGAGAGCAGCACAGCAGCCCTTTCCCACCTGCAGACGTAAAACAGAAGTCAGGTACACTAAGGCGTGGGTATTTAGGATGGGTTTCCCTGACGGCTCAGCGGTCAAGGATCCACCTGCAATGCAGGAGATGCAGGTTCGATCCCTGGTTTGTGAGATTCCCCTGGAGTAAGAAATGGCAACGCATTTTAGTACTCTTGCTGGAGAAGGGAATGGCTATCCACTCCTGTACTCCTGCCTGAATATCCCACGGACACAGGAGCCTGGTGGGCTATAGTCCAAAGGGCTGGACACGACTACTGAGAAACTGAGCACAGCACACACACATTTGGGCAGATAGGCTCTCTGGGAGATGGGAATTAACCTCCCTAAACCCATCAATCATCTAGCAAATCCTTGCAAAGATGCTCCAATCCAAGCAGAGGAGAAACTGATCCTGATTATATTGTGATCAGAGAAGTGATTTAGCAGACATTTCATAGCAAAGGCTGGAGACTGGGACAGTAAAAGAGATAAAGGAAATGAAAGTATCACCATCAGGGAAATGGACCAAGGAAGAGCAGCTTGGTCTGAAGGTTACCTTCAGATTCTTATTCTAGGAAAACTTGATTAATCGTCACTTAATTCATTCCCTATGTCTGTATTTGTAAGTGTGAATAAAGGACTTTTACTACAATTTTGAGATACTTTGTCTAAAAGCATATTTTAAACTCTATCAGTACTCTACACTGACAACACAAATCTCCTTCACTCAACATTTGTAACAAGCCTGTGAAAAGGCAGACACTGAGGCCCAGCTACTTACCTCACCATAGCCACACACTACCACTTGTTTCCCACCAAACATTACATCTGTGGTCCTCTTCAGGCTGTGGAAATAGACAAGGGCTCAACTCAAACATTATTAGCTGAAACACAGTCCCTCTGAAAGTAAGTGTGGGGCAACGCCCCATGAAAACTTCAACTAGAAGCAGGTTGGACTCAGTATGAGATAGAACCCCTCTAACAAACTTTTAAAGCCACTGGAAGACCAGGGGGCAAAACTGGAATGATATCAGACTAACATTATAACCCAACCCAAATTTATCTCCTACAAATCTGAATAATTATACGTTTCAACCTACCCATCCAAAATGGATTCTCGGCAGCAGTATAAGTTATCAAACTTCTGTTTGGTAACAGAATCATTGACGTTCATGGCCGGAACACAGAGCTTCCCAGCTTTGGAGAGCTGATACAGCCTAAAGGGGGAAGAAAGCCACAAAAACAAAAACAAAGTTAGCTGGTAAAACACAGTAACTGGCAAAGTCTGCCTAATTCTCTTCAAGCTCTGTGCTGCCCTCCCCAGTCTTATTTATTGCCCAAGAATATCAGTAAACAAGATATTTCCTTGTTATCCCTCCTCATGTCTTTTCATTTTCTCTTCCCCAACACCCACTCCTTTTTTTTGGAAGGAAAAAAACAATCTTTCAATTTAAGAAATTTACTTCTCTTCCATAAAAGGGGATACAGTTCCTTAGACCAAGCATTTTCTCTATCTTTAAAAAAAAAAACAAAACCCACGCCTACTTCTGAATAAGATTATCAATGATTCTGATATGGTTCCGTGTGTGTGTGTGTTTAAGCATATGCAAGGTGCCCCCAAATGAGAAATACTCTCTCAGGTATTTTTTTAGGTATTACAACAAGCAAATCATATTTTGCCCAGGTTTATTTTTTTAATATGTATAACATATAGTTTTACAATAGATTTTTTTATTTTAAATATAAAAGTATAATCTAAAATCAAATACAGGTTTTCAAGATATACTCGCTCCCTACCTCCCAGCACTGATTGAGAATCACAGTGGAATAAATGGGTGAGAAAATGTCTGAACTAGAATCTGAAATAACTTCTTTAGGGTCTCCTTGATTTTTTAAAGGTAAAAACTCAAACGTTTTATCTAATGAAAATACTCCCATTTAAGTTACAAGTCGGAAACACAGCCCTAAAGCCTAAAAGAGACCAGAAGAATCTGCTGAGGCAAGGACACAAGGGGCAGCTACTCCAGAGTCTGTTACCTGTGAACACCAGTCACGCTCTCTTCCACAATGCCTCGGATCTTCTTAAACACGTTTGGATACTTCTTATAAACCCAGTGGGTTAAGTCTCCCCCATCATCCAGGATCTATAGAACAGCCAGAAGACTTCTATGGGCATTCAGGCTGCTAGAGCTGGGGGGAACTTTGAACCCACTTTCTGCACTAGTAAGAGAGCCCTATATGTTTTGGAAGAGCACTCCTCAGAGCTCCTTAGAGCAGGTTTAGATAATGGAAACACAGTCAAATTTGTTGGTGTAAATGGTTAAAAGGATTCCTAAGTTTGTTCTAGGCTACAGTGAAGAGTAGTGTAGGCTAATCACAGACTCATTTTTAGTCTAGAGCCCTGAAATACAGCCCCTTGGAACACAAAAGGAGCTGGGGCAGGAAGGAAAGAAACCATAATTCTACTCCAAAGAGATACCATATCACGTTCTTCTATTTCATTCTGCTGTGTTTGAGCCACATGTGTTCAGTTGGTTTTACCCTTCCCCCGCCTTTCCATTCAGCACTGAGACCCATTTTGAAAAGCTATCAAGCTAAACACTTTGGCAACAAAGTAAGTGCGTAAGACCAAACATCCAAAACATATTTAGGGAACCATGCTTTGAGGGAAAAAAGGAAAGAAATCCATTGTCAAAAGTATAGGATGAATATGCATTATTACCATATTGGCTTGCCACCCATCCATGTTCACACAGCGGTCAATACACCACCAGAAGTCATCTTCTGACTCGCCCTTCCAAGCAAACACTGCAACTCCTGTAGAGATGAAAACAAATCAGCTGATTCCTCCTTTGGGCAGTGTCCTACACCAACATCTCTGAGATCTGAAGAGAAAAAGGCTATGGAAATTACTCTGGAAAGGAAACAACTTAGGAAGGGCAAAAAGTTAAAAGAGCATCTTTAGTCCAGAAATCAGTTAAGAATTTAAGGGATTTTTATTTTTAAAAGTATTTTAGAACCTTAAATGTTATTCTCTTTGGCCAAATTTTTCTTTTAAATGATTTTATTTATTTATTTTTGGCCGTGCTGGGTCTCCGTTGCTGCATGGGCTTTTCTCCAGTAGCGGCAAGCAGGGACTACTCTCTACTTGCAGGCATGTGGGCTTCTCATTGTGGTGGCTTCTCCTGTTTTGGAGTATGGATTCTAGAGCATACAGGCTTCAGTAGTTTAGCACATGGGCTCAGTAGTTGTGGCTCCCAAGCTCTAGAGCACAGGCTCAATAGTTGTGGCGCACGGGCTTAGCTGCTCTGTGGCATGTGGGATCTTCCTGGATCAGGGATCAAACCCATGTCTCCTGTATTGGCAGGTGGAATCTTTACCACTGAGCCATCAGGGAAGCCCCTCTTTGGTCATTTTTTATATGGAATTTTCTTCTAAGGAGATAAAATGAAGCGGGAATCAAAACGAAGTTGTTCATTACATTGTTTATGTTAGCAAATATCTTGAAACAACCTAAATGTTCAACATTAGGAAAATAGTGAAGTAAAAAATCACATGGTCACATGACTATTATAAATGATACTGTCAAATTTTTGAGAGACATGGAAACTACTTCTGAAGATGTTATATTTAGGTTATAAAATTGGACATATACTGAGACTTATTTCATCTCTGTAAAAAGTGAACAGAAAAAATGAGAAATATATTTATCATATATCATGCTATGCTATGCTATGGTAAGTCACTTCAGTCGTGTCCAACTCTGTGCGACCCCATAGACGGCAGCCCACCAGGCTCCCCTGTCCCTGGGATTCTCCAGGCAAGAACACTGGAGTGGGTTGCCATTTCCTTCTCCAATGCATGAAAGTTTAAAGAGAAAGTGAAGTCGCTCAGTCATGTCCGACTCTTAGCAACCCCATGGACTGCAGCCCACCAAGCTCCTCCATCCATGGGATTTTCCAGGCAAGAGTACTGGAGTGGGGGGCCATTGCCTTCTCCGATCATACATCATAATATATGATAATAAAAAAAGGAGATAATATATTATCTCTGTGTAGCAGGATTTTAGGTTTTTTTGGGAACCTCTAAAATTTTCTGCAATAAATATCTGAAAAGAGTAAAGAAGAAAAACAAAAGTGAGATACAGTTGCTTTCTGAGGATCACAGGAAAGTGGAAGAACCTTAAAAACCTTCAGAGTGATTTTCCTTTGAACATTTTAACAATAAAAATTGTTTTCTGTTTAACTGAACGCATAACTAGTTCATATATTTTCAGTTCAATACTGAACACCAAATTATCTAATGAACTATCAGATCTAATGAACACAAGGTACTTCTTGTGTCCTCTCAAAAGTGATGAAACTTTTGTGAAAGGAGACCAGCTGAGCTCATACTCATATAGCTCACATAGTTTAAAGTTTTTATTCATTTAATATTACAATTAGGCATTTCTCCACATATTAGATTCTTTACAAAGATCACTTTTTAAAAAAGTGAATGGGTACAAAGATCATTTTAAATGACTATATAATGTTCCATTATGGATCTGGATCTTCACTGTCCATTTCCTTCCTTTTGACATTTTTTATTATCCTCTACATTTTATAGCTCCTAGACATACATGACAGTAAAGATAATACTGGTATGTAAAAATTATGTTTGGATATTTACTTTGAGGTAAAGTCAGTGAAAAACAGCTGAACTTACCGGCCTCAGCCAGTGCTGCAGCCACCTCATTCTGAGTGGAGTAGATGTTGCAGGCAGACCAACGGCACTGTGCCCCCAGGGCACAGAGTGTCTCAATCAACACCTACATAGATGTGTCAAGAGACAAAGTGAGAAAGATGAGGCCCAGACAGGAGTGCTGATTAAGAGAATACCACCTAGGAACTCAGTGGCAACAGGTGCAACACTGGGAAGTAACAAAAGGGTGTAATCCCCTACTTAATAAACTGGAATCTACCTTTACCCAAAATAGGTAATCTGAATAACATATTTATAGCTATCATATTTTGCAAATCTAGATCTCCCTAAGGCAGGTTTGTTAAAAGTAAGCTATACAATCAAAGTAGAAAACCCCGTTATAGTGTAACTGGAAGGTTCAGTTGGTAGTCAGCATTTGGAGGTTAGGTAGGGAAGGAAAAGCAAACAAAAAAAATCACCACGCCCCTCCTCAACCCACCACCAGAAGTCCATCATTTTCTCCCATCAAACTCACCGCTGTCTGGGCTGTGATGTGTGTACAGCCCACTATTTTAGCACCAGCCAAGGGCTTCTCCCCCTGAGCACGTTTCCTGAGTGAAATCAGAGCAGACATGTCTGTGAAAGAACAGAGGATTTGAGCTAGGTCTGCACTAGTGAGATCATTAATTTCTGCCCCAGCAACATCTAGGGCAGAGATGTGGTGAGGTAAGGGAGAAAAACTATTTTTTTTTTTTTTTTGGCCTTGCCACACAGTTTGTGGAACTTTAGTTCCCAATCAGGGACTGAACCTGGGCCCTTGTCAGTAAGAGCACAGAGTCCTAACCACTGAACCACCAGGGAATTCCCTCTAAGCATATTTATTTGATGTCCAGCAGCTTCAACTGCAGAACAAGAGGAGGCAGGGAGTTGTCATCTAACCACCTGGAATTCCTCTCTTCCTCTACTGTTTCAGCCTTATATGTAGAGGGCTTGAAAGTGAAAAGTGAAAGTGTTAGTCACTCAGTTGTGTCTGACTCTTTGTGACCCCATGGACTGTAGCCCGTTATACTCTTCTGTCCATGGGATTTCACAGGCAAGAATACTAGAGTGGATAGCCATTCCCTTCCCCAGGGGATCTTCCCAACCCAGGGATCAAACCCAGGTATACTGCATTGCAGGCAGATTCTTCACCATCTGAGGCACCAGGGAAGCCTGTAGAGGGCTTATATGTAGTCAAATTCTCAAAAGTGGAAAGTGAGTGTCATCCTTCCTTTGGGAGAAGAAGGAATAGTTATGTCACTGGCTAATGGATTCCTACAGAGTAAAATCATCAGACCTGGAAGAAAGACTTTGCATCAGCAGACGCCACTTGCTTCTGTTTTTCTATGCTGCCTAATCCTATTCTGTCAGTTTTTCTGAATTCTGTACTCCCGCCCAGTATAGAACATGTTTCCAGTGTGAAAGCAACAAAAGTAAAGAGACATTATTTTGAGTGGGGCTGGGTAGAGAAACCAAGATTTAACTGATGGTCAAATTATTTTTACTCTTATTCCAGCAGAGGGTGCTCAGGATCAAAGATCAAAAGAGACCCTAGGTCACCACATCCTTAGCTGAAAACCCTCCCAACATTTGCTACTTCTGAGAAATCTGGGTCTCTGAGATTGGCAGCGATGGAAGGATCCCGCAGAACTAACCACTAGGTACTGATCCAGGACTTGCTGACTCTGCAAGCAGATCTCTGAATATGGTGTCATGGGGGAGGAAAAGAGAAACTACTCTGTGTAATTACCACACGCTGAGAACAGGAAGCAGCAGAGAGAACAAGAACAAGAATCCTGAGGCTCAAGCTCCATACAGAGAGAGCTGTTACATAAACAGCTCCATACAGAGAGAGCTGTTTATGTCCAGGATATTGGAGTTTCCCAGGAGACTTTCGTTAGCTTTCAAGCCTTAAATTGTTTGTGCATCCTGATGACCAGCAAGTGGGTTGCTTCTGGTCCCCAACCCACTCCCTTTCTTTACCTTGCTCTGCAATCTCAATCTCCCGGCGTCCAAATTCTGCCTGCTTGATGTTCTTCACACAGAAATTGCTGCTGCCCTTGGAGTTGGTTTGCTGCTTTTCTCGGGGGGAAACCTCATCATCAGAGCTATCTGTGTAGGATGCAGCTAAAGCCAGGAAAGAAAGAAATGAGGAAAGAAAAACCTCAATGGCCCCAACTCCACAGGGTGCAGTCCCCAAAGGACTCTCATTTAAGTTAAGCAAATGCTCTTAATTGGAGCCACCTTTAACATCACTCTCTGTTCTACCTTTTACATCACTCTCCATTCTACTTCAGGTCTAAGAAATGGTATGAATGAAACTCCTGTAGATCCTTCAGTGTTGTGGCTCTTTTACCCATCCTGATAATTCTGCCATCAATGCCTGTGATAAGGAGCTACTGATCCCAAAATATGCACCAGCTCATGAGGTGCTTGGTCCCAACTGGGACTGGAACCAGACATGGCGAAAATGGAAGAGTAATTTAGGGCATATAAGGAATGCTATTTCCATAGATCACCAGTTCTCAAAATATCTAAAGCATATACCAGAATCACATGGAAGGTTCACTGAACCACAGAAGGCTAGGTCCCACTGCCAGAAATTCCCATTCGGTAGGTCTCAGGTGGCACCCAGGAATTAACATTTCAAACAGGTGCTGCTGATATCGCTGTTTAGAGGACCAAACTCTGAGACCCATTAATGCAAAAGGATACAAACAATAAGATAATCTTTTATTATAAAATCTTTTAGAGATTTTACACTAGGTTGCACCGAGGAACAGAGAAATGACACAAAAGATAAGCAGCTCCGGTTCTATTGCCAGCCCTGAGACCACTCAAGACATTCAACTTTATACAAGCAGCCTCACAAAACACTAAAAAAGTCCTTTCAGATAGACATGCAGGAGGACATGTAACAGTCACTCTTTACCTTTCAAATCACTCCTTTTCCATTTTCCTCATCACAGACCCAGTATACCAGGTCTCTCAGAGTGCTACATACACATCCTCCTCTGTCCAGCCAGCACAAATAGTACTAAAGGTTATCTACCCACTAGCACAATCTAACTCTCTCACTAAGCTTTTTAACATGCTCTACTAGGTCCCCATAAAACATGGCCATCAAGATCTTTAAAACTTCCTTAAAGCTTTTGTCACTCATCTCAATCTTCTTTCTCTTATAACTCAATCTTTCAAAATTTTTTCTTTCTTAGCTATAACTAACCTGCTTGTCACCTATCACTTTTTGTATCTATCTCACTCCAGGACACTTTTTCATTTATGACAGCCGTTATATCTGGAACTTTCCTTGCACACAGGCCCACAGTGAGTGTGCACGTTCCCTTCTCTTCGAACTAGACCATGTGCATACACTGCCATTCGTACTTGTCTGCGTATCCTGTCCATGGGGGGGACACAGCGTAGTGGCACAGGGCAGAGGAGAAGTTTCCAAAAACTGTTTGTTTATTTTTTAAAAGTCCTTGTACCTCAAGCCCAGTCCTTAAGTTAATAATACAATGCAAACAAGATTCTGGCAAAAGAGAAGAAATGGCTTTTGGTACAAATTCCTTTGCTGACATTTACAGCAATCTATGACCTTGGGCAAGCAAGCCTTTTAATCTTTTAACAATGTTTCCTCAAGTTGAACATTGAGGGGGTTGGATTATATGCCCCATTTCCTCCAGTACTCAAACTAAGATTGTATATCCTTTTCCATGGTAATTTTCTGATACCCTCCTCTAAAGTTGAGAACAGCACAATTCAAAGCAAAAAAAAAAAAAAAAAAGATTATATAAGGTTAAGATAGGAGAGGAAAACTAAAAAGAAACAGCTGGAGCCATGTAAATTGGACTCTTTCCCATTCCAGAGATTAACAGGGGAGGATACTTCAACATCAAGGGTAGCCTAGTAACTAAAAAGAGTGAAATACCAATTTTTTGTGATGATTCATGCAGTTAAAAGGCAAGAAAAAAAATAGGTGACAGGGTATATCTTAAACAAAGAAATCAGAAATTATGCTTCCAAAGTATACCTCTTTTTCAAGGCCAGTTCTGTCAGCCAAAATGATTCTCTCCCTTCTCGATGTGGGCAGTAAACGTGGGAATGGGAACTGGCCCAGTACTATCAACCACGCACTGGCCACAAACCACAATCAGAAATCATCAGGGGAGGAAAGTCTCAAGACGACAAAAGCTTCTCCAGCTACAAGCCTGGCTGGGAACATTCCCATTGCCACCCGCTAGTTATCAGCTTTTAGCACAAAGATGGGCAGTCCTGACATGAGGCATTTTCAGATCCTAGATACGTGAAGAGAACTGGGTAGAGCACTAGCTCAAGGCTCTGGAACAGGGACGAGAGATCAGAGAGAACAAGGAGTTCACACCTACCTGAACTGTAGCTGTCAGTGGAGGACTGAGAGATAGAGCGAGACAAAGATCGTCGGCCAGTCTTGGTGGGGAATTTGGTGAACTCCTGCATGTCATCAGCAAACTGAATTTGCTGTAAGAGGAAGATGAAAAGTTGAAACTTAAAACAAGGATTCTATGAAATGTTTCATTTTTAAAGGCCATACAATGTCTCCCTTAAAGTTAATGTTACCATGTGAAAGTGAAAGTGGCTCAGTAGTGTCCAACTCTGCGACCCCATGGACTACAGTCCATGGAATTCTCCAGGCCAGAATACTGGAGTGAGTAGCCTTTCCCTTCTCCAGGGGATCTTCCCAACTGAAGGATTGAACCCGGGTCTCCCACACTGCTGGTGGATTCTTTACCAGCTGAGCCACATGGGAAGCCCAAGAATATTGGAGTGGGTAGCCTCTCCCTTCTCCAGTGGATCTTCCCGACTCAGGAATCGAACCAGGGTCTCCTGCATTGCAGGCCGATTCTTTACCAACTGAGCTATCAAGGAAGCCCTAATGTTATCATGTGGCTCCTACTAAATCAGCAATTCTTCCACCAGAAATGAGGATGGCAGAAGCTATTCTTTGACTCCTCCCAAAATGCCAATTACTATCTCTTCTCAAAAGTTTCAGCAGAATTGGTGGGGGGGGGAAGAAGGGGAGCAGAGAGAGAAAGCTTAAGATCCAACTTGGTTCAGCATTTGTTTAATTTTACAGGTCTTCTTTCTCATATTCCATAAAGTTTTCTTTCCTCTTATAACCTCGACACATTAAACTCTTTACCCCCTTGTTCACAACTCTATCAAAAAGCAGGCATAATCTCTTAGGGCTTCTTCTTGTTTTTTATTTCAGAATATTCTCTTGTAGCATATCTTATCCTGAAGTTAGCAATGGTTTTGTTACTTGAAAAGATTATGAAGAGATGCCTTAAATGGTGATGGGCATGGAGGTGCCAATAGCCAGAGTCCAGTCATACACCTATCCTTTACAAAGGCAATGGAATAACACCAGAGCCTGCTATATCCAGTAAAATACTAGAATATCCTAATAAAAATTTAAAAACACACACCATAATAAATTCCAACTAATTTGAAGGAAGGAGAAAATAATAACTTGGTAAACTCTAGGTTTAAACCTTTCTTAAATGAAATAAAGCAGAACAATATAACTGTGGAAAGGATACTTGGAACAACTGGCTTTAATAAATGGCAAACAGCTTACAATTAAAATTATTTATAGATAAATTCATGAGTGTTTCTAAAGTGTAGGAAAACACTCTATTAAGTGTTTTAGACCTTCCTGAATTCCTGTTTAAACTGATAAACCCTTTCTTTGAAATGTAAAATAAACCTCAACCTCAGCTGAAAAACAGAACTTGAGATTCTGAATTGAGAAACAATTCAAGTTTGAGAACTTGAATCAAGCTTCTCCTCACAATCTGACTAAATCTGAAAAGGTTCCACGGAGAATTCATTAGGCTGTTTTCAGCAAACAACTGGAAATGTAACCTATTACTGGAAATGTAACCGATTACAGATGAAAATCTTCTCTCCATAATGCTGGCAGCCTGGTTACAGGCATTTTGAAGCCAGCATTAGTAAACTGTCCATTATTCACCTCTGCTAAAGGTTCCCCCTGTCTCATGTACCCTCCAGCTAGGGCAGCAGCTGGTGGTAGTGTAAGAGTCAGGCTTAAATGTGCAGCTAAACGTGAACAAGGCGATTACTGAATTAGGAGGAAAAAGTAAGGAAGAGGGAATCAAGAGAATCAAGATTTGTGTTTTTATGTCAAGAATCAAAGCAGAGAATACTGATGTCTTTGGTGTTCAGCTTTCTTTACGGTCGAACTCTCACATCCATACATGGCTACTGGAAAAACCATGCTGACGTTACTTTGCCAACAAAGGTCTGTATAGTCAAAGCTACGGTTTTTCCAGTAGTCATGTATGGATGTGAGAGTTGGGCCATAAAGAAGGCTGAGTGTCAAAGAACTGATGCTTTTGAACTGTGGTGTTGAAGAAGACTTTTCAGAATCCTTTGGACTGCAAGGAGATCAAATCAGTCAATCCTAAAGGAAATCAATCCTCAATATTCATTAAAAGGACTAATGCTGAAGCTGAAGCTCCAATACTTTGGCCACCTGATGTGAGAGCCAACTCATTGGAAAAGACCTTGATGCTGGAAAAGATTGAAGGCAGGAGAAGGGGACGACAGAGGACGAGATGGCTGGATGGCATCACCAACTCAGCGGACATGAGTTTGAGTAAGCTCTGGGAGATGGTGAAGAAGAGGGAAGACTGGTGTGCTGCAGTCCATGGCGTTGCAAAGAGTTGGACACGACTGAGCAACTGAACAATAATACTGATGTCATAGGTATTCAATTTTGTGGTTTTTCTTTAGGTTATTTTGTGAAATAGAGAGGAGGCAGAGTCCACAAACTTTTTTTTTTTAAGTATAAGGACAGATCCTAAAGGTGTGGAAGGGAAAGAGAGCTATATTCTTGGCACCTAGCCCAAGGTCTTGCACATAGAAAGCATTCAATAATTATCTGTGGGATGAGTGAGGCTTTCAAATTTCTTTCTTATATAAGATCAAACCAATCAAATTTCAAAATTAAATACTAAAGATTCAAGCGAAACTACATATACTACACCTGAACTTAATTAACAAACACTTTTAAGCATCTGAAGAAACAGCTTTTTAAGTTTAGGTGCTAAAACTTTAAATAGCTTAAATGTCAAAAACACAACTGCCTTTCCAAACCCAAACAAACCCACTTACTGAAGTGGCCACTAGTCAGCATCTGCCCTTCTAAATAGGATTTCCCACTGCGTGTTCACATGACTTCTGCAGTCAACAAAACTAGTTTTACTGAAGGGATTAATCCAGGACCAAGGTGATGACTTTCAACCCAATAGGCAGTTATTTTGGTGGCAGAAAAAAAACACAGTCAAGAGACTATCAACACCATTCAATGCTGCGCAGAGGCAGCTCCTTCTCCAACAGCTTCCCTGCTCCTGATACGGGCAGCCTGTTTGGGAGCCGCTTTCCTGTAATCGCTGTTACAATTCCCCGCCCTGTTCCTCTTTTTAGTTCCAAAGGTTCTGGATATATTCTCAGATACCACCTACCTGGGGGTGGAAGGGTGGGGGAGGGAACTGCAGTAACCTTTTCAGTTTTAAAAACAGAAAACAGAGAGAAAGCCTGCTGTGTCAAGATAGAAATGTATTTCTTTGGCAACCTAAGAACTAACAGTCATAATCCCACCTTGTATTAATACAGCTCATCGGTAGCCTAAAGCTTAGCAAAATCTTTCCCATCTAAAAATAGGAGACTGTTGCACGTGGCTTACTAATCACTGCAGTACCTCAACTCGCAAATAATGAATATGGTCCATATTTCAAGTGGGTAAAAAGTTAACTCAGGCTGTGACATGAATGGTTACTGTCTATTCTTGCAGCATTTTGATAATCTCAGTGCTTACAAATAAGACGATTCAGATACACACAGATGTACGATAACCTTGTCTTCTCTTCGACCCTGAGTAACTTGCAGAAGAGAACCTGTATCAACAGTTGCTGTTGTGAAATGCAGCTTCTTTGCCAGATTCCACCAGGCCCGCAAGCTCCACTGGCTGTCTTCACAGCAAGAAGCTCTGTCTTCTCTGTGGTGAAGTACCACCTGGAGTGTTATTCACCTTCACATTGTAAATAAAGACAGTGCTGCCAAAAGCAATTTATAGATATCACAAGTTTTCTCTCTAGTGAAATCAGATCTCAATAATAGCCTTCTAATTGGGTTGGACTCACTCCATTTAAGCTAAACATGGTCATTTAGGTGAAAACAAAACACAGAGAATGACTACAAAGTTGTTATGTTTACATTACTTCCTATTTATTATGATTTCTTCTAACCATTATTAAGTTTTTACTGGTATGCTTTCACATTTCTTCAAATCTAGATCTGTAAAGACTGCCAGGTCTAAATATGACATAGGATGGGGATGGAAGGGAGGGGAAAGAAGATAGGTTGAAATCTAAAGTGGATCTGAAAACCAAAAAGTCCTATGCTAAAGAACTATTCTGTGTTTTGATACTCACCTCCATAAACAGCAAATACACAACAAACATACTAATGTCCCTTTTTTTTTTTTTTTGGTTTATTTTTGGCTATGCCACATGGCTTGTAGGATCCGGGTTCCCTGACCAGGAACTGAATCTGGATTCACCGCAGTGAAAGCACCAAGTCCTAACCAATGGACCACCAGAGAATTCCCACCAGTGCTCTATTCCTGAACTAATATCAATCACATCTGAGAAAGGTTAAAATATCAGACTGACCCATTCTCCAAATAGGACATTCAAATATGGAAGTCTACTTGCTGTGCCTTAAAAACTCAATTAAATGTCAGGCCAATTTTACATGCTAACTATCTTAGAGCACTTTTTAAAAGATGACTCTTATCTATGTGATACTGAGAATGGTAAAGAAAAGTTCTACTGAAGATACAAATTGGGGTATGGTATACCACCATCTCGTGGTAAGTCTGGTGACAGTGAACTAAGAGTTGCTCTACAGAACTTAGCAAGAAAAAGGAATCACAGGCAATTGAAAACAACTCCAGAGAAGAAAAACAGTTGTATACTATTCCTTGTTGCTGCTGCTAAGTCGCTTCAGTCGTGTCCGACTCTGTGCAACCCCAGAGACGGCAGCCCACCAGGCTCCCCCAGCCCTGGAATTCTCCAGGCAAGAACACTGGAGTGGGTTGCCATTTCCTTCTCCAATGCATGAAAGTGAAAAGTCAAAGTGAAGTCACTCAGTCGTGTCCGACCCTCAGCGACCCCATGGACTGCAGCCCACCAGGCCCCTCTGTCCATGGGATTTCCCAGGCAAGAGTACTGGAGTGGGTGCCATTGCCTTCTCTGATACTATTCCTTAGTTGATCCTAATTGATACTGTTTTTACCATCAGAAGCTGAGTTTACTTCCACAAACACATGGTCTATCTACTCAGATATTTAAATAGCTTAGTCACACTTCCTTCCCAGGTCCCACCCAATTTTGCTTTCTAGCTCCTAAATCAGAATTAACAGCCACAAGAATTCTGCTATGATACTATGGCCAATGGACAGTGATCAGGGTAACACTCAGAGTATTACATTCATTTAGTCAACACATCTAGGAGGCACCAACTAAGTTGTCGGTGCTATTATAGGAAAGAGCTATGAAAGGAAATATGGTCCCTTACAATCTGTAGATGTGTTCTGATCCACAGTATAACAACCCAAAGCCATATGACAAATGGCTTTGTCATGGAATTTCACTGTTTCTTTAGGAACATGCTAGATACTGTAGTCTTCACAGCGTAATCTGGATATTGTTTAACTGAGGCCTCCAAAAACCAGAGGTTAGGCTAGACAACTTATTATTAAGATGTTATTTCACATGCCTATCTAATAGTTTTTAATTTCCTCAGAAAGGTTTCCTCCTAAGGGTGAAGAACTAGGCTCAAAGGTAAATAGCAATTATTAGGAAAACACATCATTAAGAAAGCATAGCTTGAAGTGAATAGAGGGTTCAGTCTTCCTTACTGCTGAGGATTATTTGAAGGGCCAATTATCTTTTCTGGTACACTACTGGTTTTCTCAGATGTTCTCAAATTTACATGATGTCCCACTGTCCCCAGCATATTATCTGTGCAATCTTTTCTGTTTAGAAATTATGGTCAGCACTGAAGTGACTTAGCAGCACATCTCTTAGCTAACCCTTGTCAACTGAGCAAAAAAGTGACTATCAGAAGCTAGAAATTTTAAAAAAGGCAATTATTAAGCAGTATGCTAGAACACCTTTCAGGATTCCAACCACATCTTTTCTAATCTTTTTTTCCCGCACATCTTCTGGCTAACTTATTCTTTCTTCTACAGACTTTACTCTCATCTGCCTTTTTTTCCCCACTCAGAGGAAAAGAGAGAATGGCTATCAGGATAAAAAGGTCTAAGACCTGTTCTTAATACTTACCATTGATCAGTCTGATTCCCATTTCAAATGAATCTAAAGAAATAGTTATCAATAAACACTAGCTTCTTGGTACAAGGACTATATAAATCTGAACATCTTTCAGACTTGCAATTATAATGGCAAAATAAATTTCCCAAAGATGAAGGACATCCTTTTCTCAACTTGTAGCCTGCAGGTATATCAGAAAACAACTCATCTCAAGGGAATCAATCTCAGGCCACACAGTCAAATCAAGAGCCATCTCCAGTCATTTCTTCCATTCCCTGGTGCAGAAACCAGTCTTCTGAAACTTGGTAGGTTTTGGCTGCTCACTCTTCTCCTTCCCTGTCTCAAGTTTCTTAAGTTCTCAGTTCCCCCAGATGGGCCCTGAGTTTCTATAGGGAGGTGGGCAGGCAAGCTGACTACAGCACACATCTCCCTCCCCCACTCCACCTGGCTCTGTGTCTCAACAGTAATAGGATATAAAACACACACACACAGCCAGAAGCCAATTCTGCAGTCAGAACAAACACTGTATCTCAACAGTAGTAGGATAACACACACACACACACACACACACACACACACACACACACACACACACACAGAAGCCAATTCTACAGTCAGAAGAAACACTCCTTTCAAAATGGAACTCAACCTGATCCTTCTTTAATGTTGCTGGGAGCAAGGGGTGAGCAACACCAAGCAAGGCCCACACTGTTGAGTCACTTAAATGGTAAGTGAAGTGAAAGTCGCCCACTCATGTCCGACTCTCTGCAACCCTATGGACTGTAGCCTGCCAGGCTCCTCTGTCTATGGAGTTTTCCAGGCAAGAATACTAGAGTGGGTTGCCACTTCCTTTTCCAAATGAAAGGAAGGAACATAGAGCTTGAAAAACTCTGCCAAAGAGTGGTTTACCCTATAAGCTACTCCCCCTCTCTTCATACCAGACTGTGCATTTCATAGGCTTTCTACTGATATTATCTCCAAAAGTGCACCAGTGAAAATGAGTGATCTTGGCCTCTGATTGCCAAGTAGAGATAAAACTAATAGGTTTAAAAAATGGCAACAAGAGGAAAGGCGTCCCGATCTTCTGAAAACCACAAATTACAACAGAACATAACATGCATCCAGACTATGTTTCAAAGCGTATTTAGCTATCTGCCTGGCCAGTTCCTAGTTTCTCCTCTTCAATCAATACCAATATTGTATGAAAACATGCCTGTCATTCTTTTTCTCCTGACACTGAATTATCATTAACTCCAGGTTAATTTTGGGGGGGGGGGGGTAATAGGTGACTGAAAAAATCTAGGTTCCTGAAATATACCCATGTCTTTAGAGATACACCAAAACTCCTCCCCACTCCAACCACTGCACCCCCCCATCACCACTCTTGCACTTTGCCTATCTTTATTATAATCATTTTCAACATAAAAAATTTAATATAAAGGACATTTGTATACCCTCCATCTAGACTGAAACTTTCCCTTTTCCATATTAGATTTCTTTCTCTATATGCACACATGCATACTTTCTAGCAAAGCTATTCTCCTGCGGAACCACTATAACATTGTAATACTTAAGAACATTAACAGTTCCATATCATCAAATATCCAATCTGTATTCAAATTAATTTTTCTCAAGTATATCCTGCATAGTTGTAAACTCAGCTCTACCACCTCAGGATGGAATCAAGGTTCACAAAATATATTTGCTGTTAGGTTCTTTCGGTCTCTGCTAATCTAAACAAGTTCCATCCCTGCCCTACCCCCACCCACCACCCCCTCCATAATTTTCCTCCAGAGTCCAGGTCAGTTGCAGTATAGAATCTCCCATATTTTGAAATTTTCAGGTTGTTTCCCTCCTGTGAACTGAAAGTTCAGCTTTGAAGTTGGATTAGAGAGAGATTAAATTTGGCAAGAATATTCCATAGTTGATATTATATACTTTACTTTGCACTTCAGGAGGCACCTAAAGTCAGGTTGTTCCACTATTAAGGACACTAACTTGAACCCTTGGTTAGAGTGATTAACATCAGTCTTTGAAAAGAGTATTTTCTCCTTTGCAAGCAAAGGTTAATTTGTGCGGTGATCCTTGTCAGCAATGTCCTGTTCCCTAGTGACTTTACCATCTGTTCATAATCCTTGCCTGAGTCAGTTACATTGGGGAGGGGGGGTTATAGAACCCTGATTTCTGTCATTCCTTCCACATACATTAGCTGGCATTCTTTTGCAAAGAAAAGTTCTTTTTTTTTTAACTTGTCATCCGTATTTTTATTTATCTATGTTACACTCAATTGCATGAGTGCACTGAACGCTCCAGTTGTCCCAAACTGGGCCAGCGGGAACTTCCTTTAAGCTAACTTTTCTTCTGACATGATCGCCTTTAAATGACTCCTCTCTTTCTGACATACAAGATATATCAGGCTCATCTTGTTCTTTCTCTGCTTCCAATCTAGAATCAAGTCATTTCTCCAAGGAGCCCTCACTTCTTTCAGAGGGAAAAGGTATTTAGAAACTAAAATCTGGATACAAGGTCTGCCCATTGCTATGAGGTGTCAGTGCTTCTAGCTTCTTGCAGTAGAGAGAGAAATTAATCTTTTGGTTTTACTCATGAATTCATATCAGTACTTCTATTTCAAATTTAACACTCAATTTTTAAACTTCTCATTTTCCTATTTATATCTTTTCTCTTTGGTGACAATCCTGACTTCGAATAGCAATAAAATATTTACTTATTTGCTTTAGCCTACAATGCACATAAAATAATTTCAGAATTATAAGACTAATATTAACAATAATCTTTGCAGTGAAGTGTCAATATTTCCTTGAAGTTCTTTTTGTCCTTAGGATATATTTCATACAAAAAAGGAATATATTTCACAAAGAGTATTGCATAAGCAAAGTACTTTTTTTCTAGGTGACTGTGTAATCTTCCAGATATGCAGTTAGGTTCATTTGTTTGTTTATACACAATTTTAAGGTTTCCTTTGTCTTCTCTAATTTTATTTTTGACATATGAAGTACACCTCAAATTTTAAAGATATATTCAGGAAAGGCTCATTTCCATTCTTATCCCCCCAACTCTGTTCCACTCTCCTCTATTAGTTTCTGGTTTACACTTATGTTCATTTTTGAGGTGGGGAAAGCAAATATGAATTTATATTCTTATTTTCCTTCTCTTTTTTCCTACATTTTCTGAAAAGGTAGCATGCTAAAATATTCTGCACCTTTTTTTTTAACTTGGAAATCATTTGTATTGGTTCATAGAGTACAAGAATCAACAATTCTTGAATGCTGGGAAAGACCAAGTCTGGTTACCTATACAAATATTATATGTTGTAATCAAAAGTCATCAGCCTTAATTTGCTCTTTGGTGCCAATATTGATTTTAAGGGAAGCTCACAAAGGGTTGCTGAGGGTTGGACACGACTGAGCGACTTCACTTTCACTTTTCACTTTCATACATTGGAGAAGGAAATGGCAACCCACTCCAGTGTTCTTGCCTGGAGAATCCCAGGGACGGGGGAGCCTGGTGGGCTGCCGTCTATGGGGTCGCACAGAGTCGGACACAACTGAAGTGACTTAGCAGCAGCAGCAGCACAAGATGTTAGGGGGCTTCCCTGATGGCTCAAGCGGTAAAGAATCTGCCTGCGATGCAGGAGTTGTGGGTTCAATCTTTGGGTTGGGAAGATCCTTGGAGAAGGAAATGGCAACTCACACAAGTATTCTTGTTGGGAAAAATCCCAGGCACAGAGGAGCCTGGTGGGTTACAGTCCACGGGGTTGCAAAGAGTTGGACACAACTGAGCTCACACACGCACAGACAAGATGTTAAACTGGCAAACCTGACTGCAAAGTATACTGGAACATTTCTTAAGATGAAAACTTGTCAACTGCTTACAAATTAGGTAAATCTGTATTCTTCAAACAAATTGCTATGAGGAAAAAAAGTTAACACCGAAAGCAAGTAAATAGTGGACAGCTCTAAAGGAAGACGGAGTCTGTGGCATTTTGGAAGGAAAGCCACATAGATTGAATAAATGTCATCTGTGTAACTTCTTAGCCTATCAAGTTGGAACAAGATTAATTCTTCCTTCCTTGATTTGGAAGGCTAGCTTAAATAAAGTTTAAAGTCAATGGCATCTTAGAAACTTAAATCCTCTTCACATATTCATCTGAGTGAGTGAATCCCACCTGTGATATGGCAGAAGAAATACAAGTAACTCCAAATAAGTAGCAGCTGAGTCTAAAAAGAATCAGTTTCCAGAACCCTAGACTAATACTCAACAAGGGTTAATGAGATTTTTTTTTAGTCACCATCTACTGCTTTCCATCAAGGAAGGAAAAAGCCATCAAAACTCAATATTAAATAACATAATCTGACTTTAAAGACCTAACATTAAATACTATGTAGTAACAGGCATTGTTTCCAAAGATGAGTGGGTCAATGGGACCTTTCAGAATCCATTCAGTAGTTAGACTGGATATTTTCAAGTTCAATGGACAAGGTGAAACCACTTTAAAGATAAGCAGCACAAGCTTCAGTTTCCCAGCTCTTAAAAATAAAATACATAATTTTAAGCTTCTAGAGGGAGAATAGAGACAGTAACACATGGACAAGAATCTATCAAAGATAATCAGTCACATTAAAAACATAATTGTATTTTTAATTATAGAGAGGCAGTATTTGCCATCCTTCTTGACTTTCTAACTTGAGGTGTTTATGTTCAATTTTAGTTAAAAATCTCAGTTTAAAATCATGACCTTAGATAGCCTATAAGAAACAAGCTGGCTGAAGAAACTGTCGGCTGCAACTTCTTTGGAGTTAATGAAACATGAGAGATACCTGTTGCTCCAGAATGAATACAGTACAATCCCCCTCCACTCTCTGCCTCCCATACCAGACAACAAAAGTCTGGGTTTTCCTGACCTATGACTTCCTGACTAGCCATTTTCTAATGAGTAAAGCGGACAGATGCACAAGGATAAAGGTCTCTTGCTTTGGGCTGTATAGTAAATGAACAGTCAAAATCAACTTTTGCATAGGAAAAGTTATTCAGCGAATTTTACCAGTAACAGTGCTAGAATAATATTAATTTAAATGTCTTTTCACACCATTTTTGTTTAAATCTCGACATACAAAGAACAAGTAAAACCACCTGAGACCACTCAATTAGAACTTTTACTTAAAGCTGATTAGAAGTTTGAAGTTCACATTTAATAGTATTGTGAAAACCAAGGTTCTGAATGCCAGGATTTCTATGCCTTTCTAGTTTAAGCACCTGCTTCACAATTAGGGCTTGCCTGGTGGCTCAGAGGTTAAAGTGTCTGCCTGCAATGCGGGAGACCTGGGTTTGATCCCTGGGTCGGGAAGATCCCCTGGAGAAGGAAATGGCAACCCACTCCAGTATTCTTGCCTGGAGAATCCCATGGACGGAGGAGCCTGGTGGGCTACAGTCCGCAGGGTCACAAAGAGTCGGACAGGACTGAGCGACTTAACTTTCACTTTCACTAACTTTCAAAATTAGTGGCATATGACTAAAATTTTTCTTATAGAGGATCTGTATTTTCGAAACATTTTGGAATCCTTTGACGGTTGGATCTACTCTTTACAGATGACAAAACAACAGGGATGGTGGTTAAGTGCCTTGGTCAAGGCAATCTGCTACCAACATTAAGATTAAAACAAGAACAAAAACTCAGAGTAAAAAGCAACAAACAAACCAAAAAACCCACCAAAAAAAAAAAAAAAAAACCCTCCAAAAATGGTACTATTATCCTTCTTTTGGAATAGTCTAGGGGAAGCAGCAACTTTCCCTTTATTTTCAAAGGGTTAGTTTAGAGAACACTCCACTATTGCACTACTGCTTTCTGAACTTACAATACCAGATGAACATGGTAAGCTTTGGGATGGGAAAAGAACTTTCAGTTCCAAAATCCAGACTGATTTTGGAGAAGTGAAACAATGCAAAGAAAATATTTTAAAGTTGCCTATGAATTGCCATTGAGAGATACCACTCCTTAGACTTGGAAAGGGTGAGGAGACAAATTAAGCCCAAACATTGTGGAAGCAAAGAGCTCCACTCCGATACATACTTCCAGCTGTCTTTTGGGGATGGAGTGGGGAGGAGGAGAATGTACAGGCGACCCAATCATGACACTTTACTAGGATGAAAGAAATGACCTCAGAGTTTACCATCACAATCAAAAGCGATTTTAAAACTCCACCTGTATTTATTAATTTACACAAGGAGATTTTCAATTTGGTATGGTTAAAACTGAATAATAATTTTTGGGGTGTCATTTTGGAAACCTGCTGGCTATTTTCATAAGATATGATCATGCTTTGAAACATGCAAAAGAGAATATACTTAAAATTTGGATTTTATCAGTGTTAATATTTATCCTGTGTAGAACAGTGATGGGAGGATGTTTCTTTCACAGACCAGCACTTAGTGTAGTTAGAGCACATGTCCTAAAATTGAGAACATTCTACTAGGTTCTTTTCTCAACTGTGGCATACCACTCAAACAACACCCACTTCAACTCACCCTGTACTTTGTAACATGTCTGAAAGACCAAGTGAGGTTGCATTTTCCCAATTCAAAATGAGCTATAATAAGTTTGGGGACCTCCCAGTAAAAATTTTAAATAAAAATACATTTTGTCATTGATGCCTTCCCATTTTCTGGTACCACTTCTCTAACTCTACAACTAACAAAAAGTTCCTGTAAGGTTATTAATTTTATTGAAGTATTCTGGACTTACTTGACACGATATGTGATTCCTGGATCTTGGTTTCATAGCCATGGTAGACATTATTTAAAGTACTCATTTAATGAATAAATTAAAATATCTTGGCTATATGGTTGGCTATATGGTTTTTAAGAATAGAATTTTTCCAAAACCTGAAGAGCAGGTTTTAACTATAAAGCTTCGTAAGCTGAATAGAACCTCAAAACAAATCTAAACAGATGCAGGAAGTGAGGTCTGAAACTCCTTTGATCATTTTAAAGGGTTTCTTTAAAAATAGAAAACAAAGATAACTGGTGGTATGATTATATTCCACTAGATTAGGTAGCTTTGGCTTCAATGCATCATTAAGCAAACAGTGAGATGTCTTTTATGTTAAATAGCAGGTTGTAAGGTTTCACAGCAGATCTGTTTTTTCCATATGCTAGAGCAGTTACAACTGGAACCATCTAGAGTCTCCTGGCTCCTCTGGGAAGGACTGTGACTTCTGTTCTCCGAATTTACAGAAGTGTGGCCTGAAGGGCCTTGAATACAGCACTTATTCAGCAATCCCTCAATGTGGGTCTGGAAAGTTTCCCTTAGAAACAAGAATATCCCTGTAAAGACCACCTTAAAGAGGTCTTGGCCTGTGGTTACACTGGCACAGGGTTCTGCAGTGCATTGTGCTTCAATCTCTAAATCTGGCTGTGTCTTTTTTTAATGTAATTCTTTCTCCTATTGCCCAAATGAAATTTCATTCACATTTCTGTAGTATGTTACACATTGTACTAACACTGGGCAATCCTTTGGCCATTCATGTAAGTTAAACACCAACTTTTCTAGGGATAGACATGTTAATATTTGTATCAATAAAGCCAAACCTTATCTGCCCTTCCTTTTTTATCCTGAGTTCTATTTGATAATCAAACAATAGCAACAGGCCCCTTGAGGGCTAAAAAGGAATAATCTTTTGTCTGAGTCTCAAATCCATTCACTTTGGCTTAAGGAGGAAGCTGCTCTCCTGGCTACCTGGCTTACCAGCTTAGTGCCCTCCTTTTTCTTCTACCATCTTTCTCCAATCTTTACTCTTTGGCTATTGCCTCAGCCCCTCAATCAACTATGGTGATTTTTCTATGTTTTGAAGCCAGAATTTCATGAAAATGTCCTCTCGTATAATTTTACTATCACCCTCAGTCCAGGAATTCACAATAACCATGTTAAGGAAATCTTATATTCTGACCTGATTTTTAATCTATTGAGTCCAAGAAGCTCAGCCAACCAGAAGCCAGAGGTAGGAATGCAGATGGAGAGTCAAAATCATTCTTGGCATTTCAAAGACAACACAGACTAAAGAAATGCTATTGATTTCCTGGAGTTCTAGCCATTCCTTATACTATTTCTAGAGGTACCCTTGAGTCCTTGGCAAACTGCCTTGGCTATATAGACGAAGAAATCACAACCCAGTCTTGTTAGGAGAAAAAAATGTCCAAACACCCAAACTCCTGGCCTTGCTTTATCCCAATCATGACATTCTTAATTCCAGGCAAGGTTTTTAGCCTGGGGTCCATGGATGGGCTTCAGGCTGCCAACTCCCCCTTATATGCAAACTTACATATATGTAATTTTTCTGGAAGATAAGCATAGCTCTGATAGGGCTCTAAACTCCAAATTGTTAGAACCACTACACCAGACTCATGTGACCCAAGTAATAACCTCAGAAGAATGTAAATGCCACAGGACGGACAGGGACGCTTGTCTTGTTCACCAATGTACCGAAGTGGCCAGCACAGGTCTGGGGACACAGGAGGTCCTCCACCTTGAGCTGACAGGGTGGCATGATTTCTGGTTATGGCTTACTCTGTACACCTTGGGAAAGAAGAGCAAGGAGAAGCTGTTTTCAGGACCTCTCATAAGGGGCACAAGATTTCCCTCAAGGTCAAAGTCATCCAAGATAGGTGGTAGCGGCATTACCATCCAAATATCAGATTTCAAAATTTTGACTAGCCTTGCTAGATAATTCTAACAGAGTGTTCTAAGTCTGGGATCTCTCAAGTTTAACTGAGGAAGCTGTACCAAAATCCACATCCCATCCCTTCTCCACTTGCCCCTTACTTTCACACCCCCTCCCCATTCTGATTAAGTAGGTAAGGCTCCAGTAATGAATAGGTAATGAATATTTTTTTGGGGAAAAAAAAAAACTCCCTAGGTGACTGATACCTTTTATTCCTTCTTACTGCATAAGAAGGACTGATCTGAGACAATCTAAGCAGGATCTGGAAAAGCAAACACAGGCACGTGGAGTTTACCAGGCTCTTGATAAAGTGACTCAAGGAACACAGGGAACAAATGAGTTAGACAGTATTCTTCAGAAAAAAATAAGGCCAAGGAAGTAGAAAATCTGCTTTTAATACCAACTCCATCTGTCAGCTGTGGACAATCCATTAGATGGATCCACAGAGGTTTAGTAGAACATGACAAAGAGCCTGTCTAAGGAAGAGAGACTATTTTTACAATGGGTTGGTCCAAATTCAGTAAAAATTGGCAAGGTATTCTCATTCCAAACATGCCCAGGGCTCAGCTAATCCCCTCCCTGTGGAGTCAGAAAAGAATGTGCAGAATTCTGAACCCTCTACTCTCCAAATAGAAGAGGTTCCTTCTCCTGAAAGTAAAGGTTGAAATTAATCCCATCAATTCTCCACTCCTAATTACAAACAAGGTAGAGAAAGGAGGTGCCCCTCAACATGGGTATTCTCTTTAACCTTCATGATTTGTAAACACCCTTTACCCCACCACACTAAATACCAAGCCTCTGCCAACCTTGATCATTCTCAACTGGCAAAAAAGAACAGAAACCATCACCAGAGTAATGCTTCCCTCTGGGAAATTCCAGGGAAGGGGTGTGATAGGGTCAGTCTGTCCAGTATGCATCTTGCTTGGACTTACACTTAGAACACCATGTTCCCAACTAGCTTGGTCTCTTTTCTGTTACAAACCCGAAGTAAACAGATTCTACAGCAGCCACAAGCCTGTTACCAAGGTCACTGTATTGATCAGTATAATTAACATTCACAATTCATCTAGTTCAGTATGACAAGCCAGTTGGGCTATTCTCCATAAGAGCTGAACATTGGGAATCTTCTTGTCTTGCTTGCAAAGAAGTCCGGTGCTCTGGACACTAGAAACAAGTACTGTATTGGAGGCTGGATACCACCTGGCCACCCATAGGAAACTGAATTAGTTACTGGAACAAGTGAACATTTGCCACCTCTACAAAGCACAGATTTCTACTTTTAAAGCTGAAAAATTCTGGAGGTCTTCCATTCCCCTGAATCCTGCCTGGGTTACCTACTATAGAAAAACAACCTACACAGATTTTTCAGTGCCAACCAGAGTCCAAGTTCTTGATTACGGCAAGCACTGGCCCAGCTCCCTGAAGACTGTGACTTGAAGAAGGTGTGTTTCAAAAACAAGGGCACATACAGCTTTTGAGCACAGAGCTCAGCCTTTGGTGCAGAAGGGGCAGTCAGGATTGCAGAATGAGAAGAATCACAAGTTTCCTCAGCACCGCCAGGCAGAGATGTTGTTTATTACTTTTAGGATTCCAACACAGACTCCAAAATGAAACTGTTCAACTCATCATTGGCCCCCAAATCTCAAGGACCCTAAGAGTAAGCTTAAATCAAGAGTAAACCAGAATACCAGTTTCAACTGGTATTCTCTGGGCAGTGTTTCTAATGCTAAGTGTTCAGAACTTGGTGGGAAATTCAAATGACCTTTCCCATTATGTCTAAGGACACCTCTACGCTTCTAGCCTACTGGCTTGTGGTTCTCATCATCTTAGCTCCAAAGATTCTCTTACCTATTTCTGGCATTACTAAGCTGCCGGAAATTTCCATCAATTTCTTACCTGCAGTTCTTGGTACTGCATTATCATTCACATTAGAGGGGTTCAAGAAAAACAACACTGGCCAGCGAAGGGGAAAGTAAGCCAAAGTCACCAAGAGAGTTCAACCCACTTTCTCTAAGGGACAATCATCTCACGGTATTTTACTCAGTGAACAGTTATTGACACTGTAGGGTGCAAAGCCCTTCATACTATACATATGTTATGGGATATGGTCCTTGTCCTTAATAGACTTGGTCTAGAGAAATCAAATGAAAAGATTCGGATATCAAGTCAGTACTGAAAACAGTCGGAAAAGTACTACACTGAAATCAAACCTACTTCTGAGATACACAGTGGAGCAAATTATTTTACTGAGTTTTGATACTCAGCCTAAAGATGTGAGCCCCCTATTCTAAATACTCCTATGGAATGAACTCTAGAGCTCTTGGGGTATCAAAAGTTCATTTGAGGACAATGGGGCTGAGAAGGTACAAAACCCCCCAAAGTTACTGAAATGCTGGTTTCAGTGCACACAAGTTCCTGAGTTGAACCCTCAAGGCATTGATAATGAGTCTCTTAGGAAGCTGAGGAGCATCCCAAAGAGGGGGGTGAAAAGAACACGAACAACCTCAGCTTTGTTTCAAGGATAAACTGCAAGCCTGGAAATTTAACCTCAGCTGTTTCTGAATCTGTAAGGGAGAAAGATACCATGGCTTAGAGCCCTGTCCTTCTAAATCAAGGTTTTTAAAGCCAGGATCCAGAGATGAGTTTCAGGGAGCCCCATAAATTCTCTGAAAGCATAAATAAGTTTTTGTGCTCTGGAATTTTGCTGAAGAAAGAACAGTGATTTTTGTAAGATTTTTAAAGGGATCCATGATTCAAAAGATAGGAATCACTGTTCTAGAGTCTCTAATCCAGTGACTACTTCACTGGTTTGAGCATTCCCTCAAACTGGCAAAAGAGAAGCCTATTTATCTAGCTTTCACACAAATTTGTCTACTAATTGACCTCTTTTGAAGTTAGAGACAGGATGCTGCATTTTGAGAATTCAAAGCAAAGAGCTCTTTTCTAAACGCTCAAAATAAAGCTAACTGTCATGAGAGCCCCAAAAGGTTTCCCTTAAAGCCTCTGAGTAAGGAAACAGTGCAGGGTGGTCAAAGGAGGCAGAGCAGAATCGGTCCTCTTAACTTTCCCTGACAGGCCTCTTCTGACTTCAGGATCCTCAAACCGTTAATAGGGTTAGGTCATAGCCCCGAAACTTTGACTTGCAGTCAAGCCAGTCCTGGGGTAAAGGGACACAGTGATTTCCATTATGCCCATGGAAACCTATACTCCAAAGGTTCACCTTAATACAATTAAAAAGTACTAAAAGACGTGGAGCCATTTATGAAAAACAGAACTTCCAAAATCCTGCTGCTGCTGCTGCGTCACTTCAGTCGTGTCTGACTCTGTGTAACCCCACAGACGGCAGCCCACCAGGCTCCTCTGTCCCCGGGATTCTCCAGGCAAGAATACTGGAGTGGGTTGCCATTTCTTTCTCCAATGCATGAAAGTGAAAAGTGAAAATGAAGTCACTCAGTCGTGCCCGACTCTTAGCGACCCCATGGACCCGAGCCCACCAGGCTCCTCCGTCCATGGGATTTTCCAGGCAAGAGTACTGGAGCGGGGTACCACTGCCTTCTCCATCCAAAATCCTAACACTGCTCAAAGCTCGGAGATATGAACAGCTTCATTGCTACTGCTGCTAAGTCGCATCAGTCGTGTCCAACTCTGTGTGACCCCATAGACAGCAGCCCACCAGGCTCCCCTGTCCCTGGGATTCTCCAGGCAAGAACACTGGAGTGGGTTGCCATTTCCTTCTCCAATGCATGAAAGTGAAAAGTCAAAGTAAAGTCGCTCAGTCGTGTCTGACTCCTAGCGACCCCATGGACTGCAGCGCACCAGGCTCCTCCGTCCATGGGGTTTTCCAGGCAAGGGTACTGGAGTGGGGTGCCATTGCCTTCTCCCGAACAGCTTCACTAGGGAGGCCAAAATGAATGAAACATGGTTACACTCATCTGCTCCAGCCTTTAGTCCCTTCATTCTGCTACTCACCAGCTCACCATCTACCTCACAGAGCTGTGCACAATGCAGATCAGCACGTGAGCACTTTCCTTGGTACCTTGAGCACACAGGCACAGTGGATCCCACCGAAGCCAATGCACACACACAGGTTCAGGAAAGAAGAGACAAACACGGAAATAACAGGGCTTGCTCGAGTCGGGCAGTTCTTCAGATTGTAAAGAACTAAACTTGAGGCAGGTCCAAGATGAACAGCATGGAACAGTGAGCAGTCCCAAATCCTTCCTGTTTAAGCCTCCCTGCTAGCACACAACTAAGAACAGGGTGCCCATTTTAAAAGAACTGAACTGGTTTGGGCTG
The DNA here is from genome assembly GCF_032452875.1 of Bos javanicus. Classification (NCBI taxonomy): domain Eukaryota; kingdom Metazoa; phylum Chordata; class Mammalia; order Artiodactyla; family Bovidae; genus Bos; species Bos javanicus. The sequence goes on from NC_083870.1 coordinate 33,773,551, forward strand.
GTAAAGGAGAATACTTTAAGCCCATTAAGCCGGAGAAATTAAGTACAGGGGCACATTAGCTGAGGCACTGGGGCTTTTAAGACAAGAAAGCAGAAACAAGCTTTGCAGTCTTAGATCTGTGGTTTTGTCAAAGTCCTTTCTCAATCTCTACCCAACATCACAAATACTACCTTTTACCAGCAGTTCATTACACTTTTTTACTTTGTGTCCTGTTTGGGCAGTAAATGATTAACCCCATTGTACATTACTAAGCAGTACTAATCACTATATACATTCTGAGATTAAGGTACTTGACTGAATTGTTTTAGAAAAACTGAACAGAGATAGGAACAAAAATGAAACCCGTATGACTGTCAACAAAGGCAAAGGGTGAGCCACCCTAGGTCCGTAATTGCTGTGGAGTAAAGGCCACACATTTCTACAAGAGAAAATCAGTTACACATAATTAAGAGCAGGCTGTTAGAGGAGAGAGAAACAGAACCTGAGTGGGTTTGGAGGGAGCTGGGGTACATAGGGATGGGATCTGAAGGTGACTGTATACACAAAGACAAGGTTACAGCTCAGAAGAGCCTCTGGAATTGCTTCATTTGATTCTAGGATTCTAGTTTTGGAAGACTCCCAAACTATTGGTTGCAGGTTAAGGAAATAAACTCCTGGACTCAGCTAGGCCAATGTCTGAGAAACACCCATATGCTATAGGTACACTGTGTGTCACAGGGAAAGAGGTGGGGGAGCAGTCCAGTAGAACCCACCTCATTTCCGTTACAAGCTCTAAGCTCTCCCACTGTCTATATACCTCCTGGAACTCAGTCTAGTGTTCAACAGGAATAAGCTCTACATAAAATAACATTTTTGTCAGGGAAATTTCCTGCTGAAAGATACTCCAATAGAAACATCTTTGTTTTCACTCTTTGAGAGTATTTTGAAATTCCATATAAAGCAGGGTACTTTTGTGTAAGAAGGCACTCATTGAATAGCAGGCTGGGATAACAGGCATAAGCCAGAATTGTACTAGGCAAACCAGGACATATGGTCACTCTAGTCAGAAACAAATAAATACACTAATTAATTAGTCTTTATTACATTCTAATCTCAGCTATCCTGTAGTACTATCATTATTCCTCATTTCACAGATAAAAAAAAAAAACAAACGGAGGTTCAAACAGGTTAAGCTACCCAAGTTGTCCAAAGGTCACATAACTTCAAGCTGGTAGATTCTGAAGGCAAACCTTACTGCAAAATCAAGTGCTTAACTTACATTGTACTACTCCTCACAGTTTTAGAAACAGAAAGGGGGACATTAAGAGGTCTTATGTAACAGCGAAACCAAAGTGGGATCGCAAGAGAACTACTTGAATGAGATAAAGGGAAATGAGACAAAGGGAAATATGGAATCAGAACAGAATTCATGTGAATAGAAATTGATGTGAATTTTTAAATATTTACCACATTCAAGGCACTGATAGCACTGACAAGAGTTGGAAGGAAAATCTGTGTTAAGAATCTGTCTTTAACTTTGGATTCTTGGATTTCAGGAAAAAAATTATATTCTATGTGAATGGATTGTTCTTCATACAAGAGGGGTGTGCTTCCGACCCACCTCAATGTGATGTATTCTGAATTATTATATCCAGTACAAGGGTGGCCTTTCTTTATAAAATTTTAATATTCAAATTTCCAAACTTGAGAAACAGTCAGGTATACATGATTCTCCTTTAGTGGCTAGTTCCTTTAAGTAACAGCTTCAAGAGAGCATTAAAGGGTTTATTTACAGATTATAACTACTTGAGGTGGCAGAATAAACTTTTAGGAGTCACAGGCAACTAAAGATCGATATGATTCTATGTATCAAAATATCTTTTACAAACAATTTTACAAGAATAATACACTGGGTAACACACTGGAGCCGGAGGACACCCTCCTCAAGAAACAAAAGGTACAGATTTATAACACTGACAGCAAGGAATGTAGACAATGAACAGATTTCTGTTACAAGCTAAAAATCTAAAGGAACTTACAACAAAGTAATATGAAAACTGTGCCTGACAAACTGAACAGAATCCAATAAGAAAAAGAGAGCTAATCAGTATCTGTAGAGAAATCTAAAAGAGATAGGATCTTCTTACACCTCTGACTCCTGTTCAAAGACTGCACTACAACAGTGGTCATTCTAAAGAGAAGTAACAGATACTAATGATGTGGAGAGGATAGGAAATGCCAATCTATCAAATCACTTCTCAGGGAATCCAAGAAGTACTGGTGTGAATTTTATAAAACTGCACCAAGAATTAGCCACAACAAAACCCTGACTAAAAAAAAAAAAAATCCTGTATTTCGCTTAAATGTCTAAGCATTACTTACTGGGTCTCTATCTGGTATGCTTCCTAAGTCTCAGCTGACCCTTCTGATGAATTAGTTCCACATATGCTTTATTCAAATACATCCTACAAAGAATATCCTACAAGCAAAAGTAGTTCTGTCGTGTTCTTTTTCTCTTCTTCCTACTATGTTGGTGGTAAGGTTTGACTGTATAGATCCTAGTCAAATGCCTAATGTTTCACTCTACAGAGTCACTCTATATGTTCAAAAGTACAGGTGTTCTGACAGGCCTTCCAAAGAAACGTGTCTATCTCAGGAGGCTTCCTCAACAAACTTGGGTTTACACTATGGGGGGAAATTAAAAAAACCAACAATCCAATTTGACATAATCTCAATTTCCAAAGGTCCAAGGACAAATATTACCATTGCAATACAAAGTAGCAGAAAAAGAGGGATGAATACCCAGTGAAGATGAAGAACTGGCTGACTTGTTCAGTTTGACTGATAACTGCCAATATTAAACAAGGATCCTCTTCAGCTGTGATACAATGTACATGGCCCTTACAACTCAAGGTCTCCTTTTCTCTCCCAAATTTTCCTGGCAATTCCATCTGAAATCACCAGTGACAGCTGGCGAACAAGACTTCACACACAAATCATACTATAGCTATTAATACTATCACATGAAAATATCCTTTAGAACTTAGTGTCAGCAGAAGTTGCCTCCCTGAGGAATTGGTATAGATTATTTCCCATGTCTGCTAATAAGACTGTAATTCTGATTCATTCTCCAGCTCCTAGGGAGCTTAGGGTTGCATGTGATGATCAGCCAGCCTCATCAATTGTCTTAGCCCTCAGGGTTAACAACATTTTTTCCCTTTTTTCTATTATTCGGGCTCCTCATGTATATTGTATGTGTCCTGTGTTGTAAATCATTTCAAATGCTCATTAAAGACAGAGAGTATACTAATATATTTCTTTTTAAAAATCATTTTTGCTTACTCCCAACATATACCTATCTGCACATATTCTAAACACAAAGCACTTATTCAGCAGATAAGAAAATTGAGGCACAGCAGCTCATTTGCTCAAGTTGGGACCCATTTAGCTGGCTTTCTGATACTCAGATCAAGCTTTGAATAGGACTGTGGAGTCATATTATCTACATAGTACTGTGGCAGATCTCACGGCATACAAAAATGAGTAACTTGTGATTACAGTTTTAGAATCTTGCTATTTATGCATTTAATGGAAGGACATCCAAACTTCCCCAAAGTGAATAAAACTTCACAAGTTGCACAGGAATCTGATCTGACTGAAGACCATCAGGGTCACCCTGAAGTAACCTATAGCCTCTGGCTGGCACCAGAAATGTCCTCATTTCCTAAGGGGCCTCAGGCTTAGAATGATCCAAGGATTAGCTGGTTTAGAGCCATGCTGAATTCTCACAGGCAAAGGACAGCACTATTTGAAGAGGCCTTTTCTCACACCATTCAATACATGCCAAGATAAAATTTTTTCTCTTACTTTGCTCATGCTTTCTCACATTAACAACACATGGCAGAAGTACAAAAGTGACCTAAGTCATAATGTCCAGTTCAGCTAAAGTGGTGAAAAAACAGTTTACTTAGGACTTGCTATGTGACCTTGACTAGTCCTCAACAAACCCATTAACTAAATAAAGGCCTTTTTTATCATCACTGGGGGAAGGGTAATTAGTCATCATAAAGCACTTTAATAGAAAGTGCTGTGCAAACACTAAACAACAAAGCTCACAAAGAGCAAGATTAATAAGAAACACAGGGGTACATTTACCAGCAAATGGAAACTTACAACAGGGTCTTCCCACATTCCTGGCAGAGACCACTCCTTTGAGCTAATGGAATATGAATCTCTTTTTAGAGATTTTTCATTAGTACTTGACCTGACAGTGATACACATTAGCAACACTCCGCCTTGGGAAAAAAAGGGGAAAAAGAGTTATTTATTCCTGGTAGGCAGCCATACAGACATCTCAATTACCAGTTAGCCAGCCAGATGGGCAATTACTATTTGAATACCTACTATATGCTTGGTACAGAGCTGGGGCACAATGGATACAATGGTGAACACGCGTTGCCGCCTTTATGGAGTTTACAGTCTACAACACAAACTTTTGTTTTATTACTAGTGGCACCTGCAGGAATAAAACCTTACTAAAATAAAGGCAAGTAAGAATAAAGAGGCCTAATCCCTGAAGCCACTAGGCCAACAAAAGGCTATGCGCAGAGGAAGAGTTCAGGGAATGAGGGTACCAGGGTGTTCCCATTCTTCTCCCTAACTCATCGCCAAGTACTATCCTTAAACATTCTGCTTATGTACACTTTGTCTCCACCTAGTGCAGATTACAACGGAGAAGGCAATGGCACCCCACTCCAGTACTCTTGCCTGGAAAATCCCATGGACGGAGAAGCCTGGTAGGCTGCAGTCCATGGGGTTGCTAAGAGTCAGACACAAATGCAGCAACTTCACTTTCACTTTTCACTTTCATGCACTGGAGAAGGAAATGGCAACCCACTCCAGTATTCTCGCCTGGAGAATCCCAGGGACAGGGGAGCCTGGTGGGCTGCCGTCTATGGGGTCGCACAGAGTCGGACACAACTCAAGTGCCTTAGCAGCAGTGCAGATTACAAAGGGTTACTGCTCCAACAAAGCAGTCAGCTGAACTGAGAGCACTAAAAATAAGATTAATCAGACTTCTTAGAATCAAGGGATCTTCTGCAAGGTTTTATAAGGCATTCTGTGGGGTAAGATCTAAATTTTGTGGGAAGACAGAGCTACAGCACACAATGGTGACCTATCTTCTCAATCCTGTATTAGATTTCTGGAGTGGCAGGTTCATTTCCTTAAAAGAAAAAACAAACAAACAAAAAAATCATCTCTCCCACAGCCTGAAGGACTGTCACTATCTACAAATCTTGCTTTGTGCAGCTTACACCAGCAGTGCATCCCATCAAACACTGCAGGTGGGGACAGCCTTGAAACTCTGTCTTTATATAGGAGGGAAATATTTACCCAGGTTCTTACTGGTTTCAGAAAGGTCACCTCTCTGCAAAGGTTCTCTTGTTCTCCGTTAACTGGTGCCAGTGATGTAGAAAATCAAAATGTGGTTGGCAGTAAACACTCAGAAAGCACCAAGGATCCCAATTCCACCACTCAGAGAGCTGGTTAGATTAATACTTCCAAAGGCTGCCATTTAATCTTCCAAAATAAAAGAATTAGAAGGATGGTCTTTGAGCTCAACCCACAGCATAATAGACTAAACCTGTTCTTCCTCAGTAAGTGCAGTAAAGAATGAGCAATCGCTCCTTACCACCCACCCCTCCAACCCACCCAAGCTCCTTTCTCAAGGGATGCCGAAGTGATCTATTCACACGACTCTACCATCAACCTGTATCCATGAGTGTCTGCTGTCACTAACCTCCAAACGTTAATTTCTTACATGTGTCGAAGCAACTAGACGACCACAGAAGATGAAAATTAGTCTTCAATTTCATGCTGCCCTCATGCTTTTCACCTGCATAAAAGAGCTAGCTAGCTCCACGCATTTTTTTTTTCCCCATCTTGCCTCCAAGATCACACGCAGTTGTTGGCTAAGCCGGCCACTGCTCCCAAAGAAGCACTATCAGATTTACCTGCTCACCTGAGGGGAGAGTTCCCGTACACCCTCATCCCCTGGGGCTGGTCACTGGGGTCAGCAGACTTCGCTCACCTCTCTCCCACTCCCATCTCTGAGGCCCTTCATCTAGGATAAGTCAGCCGCAAATTTAAGGCCTGGCCGTGCTGGGTTTCGAAAAGATCCCGGAGGACTTGGGCCGAGGGACAAAGGAAAGTGAGGTCAGGGTCGACCTTTCCAGCTTGGGATAGGCCTGGGGCCGCTCACTCTCCACCCCTCACACCACCTCCGTAGTCCTGGGTCCCTGAAACCTCGCCCCTTAAGTCCCAAACTAGCTGGAGCCCGGGGCCGGGGCTGGCTCGCGCCCCTTCCTCGAGGCCCCAACCCGGACCCCCGCCGCCACCCAGAGCCCCCGCACCTTTTTGGGCGCCTTGGTGACGGTGGCCATGAAGGAGTACTTCTCGGCGTCCTCAATCTCCTTGGCCTGCTTCAGCTCCTCCCCGACACCGGGCAGCGGCATCGCGTCAGGCATCGACATCCCCCGGCCGGCCGGGCCCGCGGCTGACCCGCCGCCCCCGCCTCTTTCCCTCACGGGCGCCCGCCCGCCTGCCCGCGCGGCGCCCTCCGACACGCGCTCGCCCACCCTCCCGCCGGGCCCCAAGCTAAGCCGCGTCGGGTGCTGAGGTGCTGTGGCCCGCGCCTCCTCTGCTCCGCGGTCCAAGACAGCCGGACAGCGACAGCGGCGACAGGAGCACCAGAAGCAGCAACGCGGAGCTCCGACCGGCCCGCGCCGCCACCTCCGCCGCACGCAAACACGGACGCAAAGTAAGGGTAGAGGGCGGTGACGCCACGTCGAGTACTGGCAGCTCCCAGCGGGCGGGGGGAGAGGCGGGGAGAACGGCGCTCTGTCATGACGTCACTACGCTGGACTGGGCCGCTGAAGCCACCTTTTCTTCCTCGCTCGAGGGGGAAGGGAAGCTCCAGGGGTGAGCCGCGTCCTTGTATGCCGCCAGGTGGCGCCATTACCTTGCGAGGAGCGCGCGGTTCCTGCAAGGTTGCCGCGGTGCTGGAGGGCCTTTGGACTGCGGAATGCCAGGGGAGGCCTCAGAAGGGTGTAGGGATGCTTGGGAACGAGTACCAGAGCCTTACACAACACAGCCTACAGCCAGTCCTAGGAAGCTTCCGGCGCCCTAGGTAGCCCACTCGCTCAATGCCCCATGCCCAGGCTCTTTGAACCAGAACCTCCTTCCCAAGAGGCAGTGTTTGCCTCTTTGACACCGTAAGAGTGGGCAGAACAGAACCAGAGCAGTGTGGTTTCTGCGCAACACTTTGTGACCTCCTCCACCACCGTCTCCGCTGGGCCTTGCTTGTTTACAAGTTCTTCATGTCGCGGAGCTGATGGGATAGGGCTAACGATGGGTAAGAGGGTGGGAGAGGAAAAGGGGTGGGGGAGGGGAAGAGAAGTCGACGAGCCCTTGCATTCCCCCCACCCCCAAGCGTTTCACTCTGCCAGCTTCCAGGGCAGCACTAGGGCATTTATGAAATATTCACATGCTTTTACTGGGCCCGGCTATGTGCTACCCCTGTGCCAAGGCCCTGGATAGTACAGATGTGTGTAATACGTTTTTTGTTTCTAAAGGCTTAGTCCAGCTGGTGAGGCAATGTCAGCTGAGGTTGCTTGTCCTTTGACATTCAAATGACATTGGCTCAAATGTCCACGTCCTGTGGAAAGTCCAATGCTCCCCCCTCCCCGATTTCTGTGAATTACTGGGGGGACAGAAATTTTCAAGGTTACCTCTGGCTCTAGTTTTCTGCCTCATCTGAAGTTTTAGTCGCTATTCTGGTCTTTGTGGCTGTTTCTTTAGTTCCTGCTTGTCAATTCAAATGTGGAGAACAGTCCCTTCTCCTTTCAACCCCCACCCCTATTCCAAAACAACCACAAAAATAATGCTGTAACATGTAGCAGAACTTTTAATGAAGTTTTGTGGGCCACAAGGGAGAGGTTACATCACATCACAAACAATTTGAAGTCACATTTCTGAAATGTTCTAAAAAGTTATTTTGGCCATCTCGTCACCCGGGACTTCTCATTAGCCCCACCACCCCACAAAGCTCCCTAGTCTATTGCCTGTTTCATCCCCTGTCCTCCTGTTCCTCCCTTCCCATGCCTCCGCCTCACCCTTCCCTCTTTAATTGACTGGGAAGCCAGATTCCTCTCCACTCTGCTGAGTGTTCAAGACTTCCCAGGGCTCTTTTCCTAAATTCCTCCCATCCCACCTTCTTCCTTCCACTTCAGAGACCCAACAGGTCAACTCTGAAGAAAGAAGTTGTGGCTTGAAGTAACATTTTCCCAACTGGTTTACAAAAGGTTGGGAAGAGTGTAAAATACTTGCTTCTGGGGCCTCAGGAGTCTTAGTCAGAGAATCCCATGTTCCAACCGCCCAGCCCCATGAGGTTGCCTGTTTGAAATAGGTTGTGGAAGTGTCTGGAAGGATGCATTTCTGCAAATTTTCATTTTAGGATTCTCTCCTCTGCCCACTCTTTTTTAATTAAAAAAAATTATTCAAATGTAGTTGATTTACAATGTTCTGTTAGTTTCAGGTGCTGTAAATACTTTTTTTTCTTTCTGGCCATGCCATCCTGCCTGTAGGATCTTAGTTCCCTGAGTAGGAATCAAACTCAAGCCCCCTGCAGTGAAAGCACAGAGTCTTAACCACTGGACTACCAGGGAAATCCCGCCTATACCCACTCTTTCAGGCCCCTCGACTTCCCTCTCAGAAGTATTCATGTAGCAGAAGGGACAGAGATTGGGCAGCAGAATATGAGATTGATCCATAAGGGTGCCAGACTGGCACTTTCCTTCTTATTTCTCAGCTGAGGCCAGGAGCTATGCCTGCCCACCCAGGACTCTCTGGTTGTATGGCCTGAAGTAGCTTTCATCGTGTGGGTTTGGCCAAACTGTTGGCAGCGTCCAGGGATCAGAGCTGTCTCCTTAGAGACAGAGCCAGCTAGAACAGAGGTGAAAACTCCATATCCCATGAATAGGAAAGCATGTGACTTAGGTGAGCTTATTTGAAAAAAAGAAAAAAGCATGGATGTCTTTTGGATTTGATTTTTTAAAACTCCTGTTGTCTGAGAGCTTTGTAGTCAGCTCCAGCTCTGCCATGCATGTTAATGTTCAGACTGCTAGAGAGCTGGCTGGGGACTGGAGTTCAGCCTCTCTTTTATTCCGCCTGAACCAAAGTAACAGGTTTTCCCTCATACTAGACTCACAGAATTGCCTGCTGCTGCTGTGGACAATGGTGACAACAGGGCCAGACCTAGAGGAAGCAGTAACTTTGCAGTCTGAGCAGAAAGAAGATCAACAGATGTGACTTCACTTACCTGAGTGCCCGGCCCAAATGGAGGCTGGGGAGGCTGGCCGAGGGGAGTCAGAGTGCTTGTACTGAAAGTGGGGGGCCAGCACGCCTTGCCCGGGTGGAAAGGCAGTAGGCCTAGGTGGCTCATGTCAGGCGAGAGCCACCAAGGGCGTTCCTGGAAACCAGCCCCCTGCAGAGGACATGGGCGGTTGCCATCCCACCCGCCAGGTATGGGCTGCAGATCAAAGCGTTCACCCAGTCAGAGTGTGATGACATGACACTGGTGAGAACCATTGCACGCTCCCTCCTCCCTCCCCCGATGGCCCCACAAGGCCATGGCTGTGACTGCCTATGCGTGAAAGAAATAAACATCCTACCCAACCTGGCCCTGGGTCTGGCTACCAGCCTACCCACCCAGCTCTCTGAACTGAGCCTCTATGCTGTGTCAGGTGGGTGAGTCAGGGCTTACTCCCCTGAACTGCATCACCCACACAGAGACGGCAGATGCTATGCGGACCCAAGGTCGGCAGGGACCTAAGGACAGGTGCACCTGTTATGTGTGGTGGGGGGAAGTAGTCTCCAAAGGGTCTAGAAATCAGAGGGGGGCCATGCTCTAGAAAGGAGCAGTCTGAGGAGAGAGAGATGAACTAGGACATGCTGTCACCACAAGCATGGTAGCACACTGGTACCATGGTGGGCTGGGACTGCTTAATCAAATTCATTCTTCTGTCTACCCCCCCCCCAAATTACTCTCCATGTGCATTCATTTTTTTAATTCATAAAATCTACAGTGAATGCTGGGCTTCCCTGGTGGCTCAGATGGTAAAGAATCTGCCTGCAATGCAGGAGACCCTGGTTCGATCCCTGGGTTGGGAAGATTCCCTGGAGAAGGAAATAGCTACCCACTCCAGCATTCTTGCTTGGAGAATCCCATGGACAGAGGAGCCTGACAGGCTACAGTCCCATGGAGTCACAAAGTGTCAGGCACGACTGAGCAACTGACACACACACACCATGACTGCTGAAGATGTGCTCAGAGCAGTACTAGATGCTGGGACCACAGAGACAAGTGAAGTGCCGATCTCTACCTGGGAGTGATGGTGGGTGGAGGATGGGAGGGTGAGCAGGAAAGGCTTTATACAGAAGGTGCTGCTCCAGCTGACTCTTGACAGATAAGCAGCTGGATAAGCCAGGGAAGGTATCTCAGGCTGAAGAAATAGCCTGAGAAAATGCAGGGCCCTGAGGCATCCTGGCATATCAGGAGAGCTGTAAAGATTTCAGTGTGGGTGGGGCATAGGGGCAGGGCTGGGTGGAATGAGAGCCACTGTGAGAGCAAGATCCTGCGGAGCCTGGTGAGCTGTGGGTGGGTGGTGGTGAAGGCGAGGAGGAGGAGAAGCAGGTCAGGTGGAGAGACTGCTGAGATAAGGAGTGAACTTGAGCCGTTTGAGTTTTATATTTGTGTGCAGTGCACACATATCCCAGAGGCCCCGGCGCTCCTAGGGTGGCGCCCTTCACACCTGCCTGCTCCCTGCTGGCCTGGCACACTCCAGAGCAGGGCTGTGCTCTCCCTAGGGCCCCTTCACCTCCTGTGGTACTGACCCCACTTTAGCCATCTTCTTTCTGTCCCAGAGCTGCCTGATTGTGCAACCCTGGAGGCACCATAGGTGTAGTAAGTGATGTGAAAGGTGCCCTGGGAACACAGCTTCAGATTGCTGATCTGCCCTGCTGGCCCTGCGGGGACACCCGGGGCAAGATTGCTGGCTGTACCTCTGTGGCTCTGGGCACTGGCTCCCCTGGTGGGCCTTTCTCCTACTTCCCTCAATCCCCTGTTCCCCTCTTCTAGCCTTCTTCCTGCTCTTCTCTGCAATGCCAGCCCTGTTGGGAAGACTCTCCGAGGGCCAAGGCCAAGGAGAAAGGCTCCTCCTCCTCTTCTGCTTATGATGATCATATGTATTATTTATTTTACTATTTATGCTCACTTTGAACATACTCTTTAGAGGAAAGAAAAACCTATGAAGATGAAAATCTCTAGATCTCCATAAGTTCACTTGCAGTTCTTCTCAGTTTACAGAAGTGTACTTTTGCATACCTGATCGGTATGTACATGTCATTCCGTTTTGGTCAAATTATAGTATTTTGAAAACACATTACCACATACTGAGATTGTTTACATACTTATCATTGTCAGTGCTTCCCAAGGGTGCCATCATATTGCCATAGGAGTTTGCTTAACCGTTATCCTCTTGTTCTTAGAGTTCTTTCCAACTCAGTGCAATATAAACAGAGTGTATGTCAGGGTAGGAACAGTATGGGAATGGCTTTCAAGCAAAGCCGACAAGCCGGGGTCACAGCACCAGGTCCTGCTGGAGAGAAGGAGGAAAAATGTTAAGCAGTGGGGTCAATTGTCCTGGCTGTAAACAGGGCCTGGGAGAAGTCACACTTTGGCCGTAAGGGCATGTAAGGTCCACTGCCCGGAACTCACGAGGGCTGACTCATGTGGAGGCTGCATGGTGTGCAGGGAAGCTGGGCATCCAGGCAGACTGGAGGTGTGGCCTCCAGTCTTGACTTGACTACCAAGTTGGCCACTGGAATCCTGTGTTTTTCCTGGTCTCTGCTTCCTCATGCAAAGCAGGATGATAGCTCTCCATCTAGGGCTTGTGATGATCCAGTCCAACAAAATAATAAATATCAAAGAGCTTTGAACAAGTTGCATGTATTGTGCAAATATCAGTTATTAAGATGTGGGTCCAGGCTAGAAATCTGGACGGGAACGGAGTTACTATTGAGAGTTTGGAACTCTCTCTGTGCCCTGCTTCCCAGAATGATAGGAATAAACAGAAACCTGCTGGCTGCAGAAAAGGATTGTCACTGCTGATCCTGAGCACTTGTTTACGCTGGGATTGTACTTCCTTGAAAAGGAGGGCCGGACCTGCTCCAGCCGTGAGCAGCTGTCACTTCTCTGGGTCAACTTGGCTCCGGGTCTGGCTACTGTGTGTCTAGCAGCCTCTCCAGACTTCCACAGGTACTTTTTTCTAGGTTGGACCAGAGAGTCTGATATATTTTTTTTCAGTTTCTGGAGCTGAAGCTCATAAAAATTAAGGCTGAGAAGTCATCCAGTAATTGTAAACAATGTTCAAGGAATCAGTTCTGATGATTTTTTGTGCTGCTTTGTGTACTTTTCTGTGTGTGTGTGTTTATGGTGAGGAGTTTACCAAAAAGGCAGACTCCAGAAATTGTGAAACTGGCTTTGGCCTTCAGCCTCTGCCCATGTCTCTGCCAGTCAGTTATTTATTGATCGCCAACTCTGCTAGGTGCCAGGGAGCCCAAAGTCAGCAAGACAGACACACTTCCTGTCCTCATGGGGCTTAGAGTCAATAGCAGGCCTTGGTCACCAAATCTGGGTTCCAAATCTGGGTTCCTTCTGAAAGAGAAGCCCTCCTCTTTACTCTCCCCCTGTGCCCCACCCTGAAGAGCCCTTCCTAGAAGTAAAAGTCATCTTCTCCATGTCTCTGAGACGCTGCCAGACCCCAGGGTGGGGAGGAGGACAGCAGTCCAGCCCGAGTTCAGATTGACTTACCAACCCTTGGAGTTGCCCCGAGTCTTTTAGAAGCTTCTAGAACACTATCTCCCTGACAGATATCCTTTCCCAAGGCAATGGAGAGTGGGCTGGTGGAGGTGCCAGTGTGCCGAGAGTAGGCGCAGCAGGGCCTATCTGTGCCTGTCACACGTACCGCCTCCCCACCCACTGCCTGCTACCTGCTCCTTGCCAGGTCAATTAGACACCCTGCTGGGAGCTAGTAGAGGCATCTGCCTTGATTGGAAAGGTCCTACTGGGACTGGCAGGACAGGTGGGAGCTACAACTTCCCAAATCTCAAGTGGCCAGGGTCTTGCCCCCGTTCACCCCAAGGCCCTGCCTGTGGCCAGTTTGTTGGAGCTGGAGGAGACAAAGTGGTCAGCTGCTGGTTGTGTGGAGGCTGCTGCTGGGTGGGAACTCGCCTTCCTCACCCTCTCTGGTGTGCAGGGCGGGCCCCATTGCATCACCCTTGGAGCCTCTGCTCCTGGCTTTGCAGCCAGCTGGGCCCCTGGAGGAGGGACTCTCCCTGTTTTTCAACAAACCGTTAACCATTTCATCCTCCTGGGCCTCCCTCTAGCAGACCTGGATTCCCAAGGCTGTCACTCGAGCCTGCCTGTCCAGACCTTAAAAACTTCCCGTCTGCTTCACAATGCACAGGTGCTCTGCCTTGGCAGCCCTTTGGGGGTTGGAGGCCCCATATTCCCCAACGAATGCCTCACCTCTTCCCAGGAAAAGAGTTAACTTCCGTCGTCCCCACCCTCAGCATTTGTCCCATTCTGCAGCAGTGAGGAAAGCCTCTCAGCCTCCATCATGAGCTCATGCCACTTCCACACTCCAAACGGAGTCGGACAAAGGATCAACACAACGTGTCAGATCAAGACTAAGAGCGGGGCCCAAGCCAGAAGCCAGGCACGTGGACGTTGGCCTGGCTCCATAGGACCCTAACCGTTTCCTACAGACCTGCTCAGGCCTTTGCCCTGTTTAGAGGGACCAGGGAAGGTGTGGGTGGGGCGAGGGTCCTCAGGGGCCCAAGGAGCTGATAGAGGAGAGTCCCAAGTACACAGTGTTTCCCTGCTCCTGTAGGGGCTGGGTGAGGAGGCATGGGGGGCGGGGTAGGGACAGGAGGAAGGCAGAGAGGCCCTTCCAGTGAGTAAGGCCCAGGCCACATTCCTGCTCAGGACTTTCATCTCCCAGCCCCAGCCTTCCCCTCACTACCCCACCCATGTCAGGGCCTGAAATAGCCTGAAACTTCATCCAAGCCTAGGCCCAGGTCCCAAATTTAGTTCCACAAACATTTGGCTTCACCATAACTTGCAGAATCCTAGGCTGGGTCCTGTAGAGGATGTAGAGATGAATGAGGTTCAGCCTCTGCCTTCAGGGAGCTTGTAAAATGTTCCCTGTGACTACAGCCAAAGGCACATGATGCCTGCAGGAGAAGAAAAATGGTTTTCTGCGTAAGGAGTGGAAGCAGACTTGTGGAGGAGAATTGTTTTTGTTGAATCTCAAAGACTGAGTAGGACTTCAAAAGGCAGAAATGAGGGGCATTCATTCTGGATGGAAGGAACAGCAAGAGCAAACTTATAGGGGTGCGAAACTTAAGAGTATGTTCTGGAACATGACCCACAGTCTGGACTGGAGCACATGGGAGAGTACTGAGATGTTTTCCGTTTCCAAGCATGTGTCATTTAGCTGACAGTGTGTTTGTCCACCCTTGCTGCAGGCTGAGGGCTCCCAAGAGGCAAAGACGTGTTGGTTCTAAGAATTGTATAGACCAGAACACGGAGGCACAGAGAGATCGAAGAAACTTGTTTGGGAGCTGTAAAATACGTTAGTGATACAGTGAGGACTAGCACCAGGTTCCCTCACCCTTATCTGTCTTGGTCCAGTACAGGTCCCTTAGTCCAAGGAGCTTAATCCATGAGCTGACTGACCCAGCAAGCTTGCCACCTCTTAGCAAGGATGAAAACAAAAATTTAGCTACTTGGGCTTCCAAGGTGGCTCAACAGTAAAGAATCCACCTGCCAAGCAGGAGATGCAGGTTCGATCGGAAAGATATCCTAAGGAATGAAGTGGAAACCCACTCCAGTATTCTTGCCTGGGAAATCTCATGGACAGAAGAGCCTGGCAGGCTACAGTCCATGGGGTCGCAAAAGGTTGGACACAACTGAGTGACTTAACAACAGGTGTTCCTCATGATGTTGCGTGTAAGCAAAGAATGAATAGCCCCATGTA
This sequence comes from Bos javanicus, assembly GCF_032452875.1. Lineage (NCBI taxonomy): Eukaryota > Metazoa > Chordata > Mammalia > Artiodactyla > Bovidae > Bos > Bos javanicus. The sequence continues at coordinate 33,788,691 of NC_083870.1, forward strand.
ACTGGATAGGAAAGAAAGGCCAATATTCTCTATTTTTCCAAGTTTATTTAATCAGGTCCCAAGCACCATTACAGTTGGTGAGAATTTTAGTATCATGTTAGGGTTAAAGCCATCTGTTGGCTCACTGGGTTAAAAAAAAAAAAAAAAAAAAAATTCCCCAGACAAGCATACCAAGAGCCTGATCTTGTAGAACTGGGGAAGCTGGTCCTCGTTCAGTGGAGACAGCCTTGGTGACTCTGTTCCTTGTACCTGGTGTTGAATGTGGATCCTTTCTCTCTGTGGGCACTGTTTCTCCATTCAGACTGCTGGGCTGCCCACTCACAGAGTCCTCTCCCAACAGCTGACCACTAAGTGGTCTTTCTTCCTGCCTCCCTGTCATGGCCATCTTCATATCAGGTTTTGCTATCTTGAGAGGCTGGAGGCTGTGTGTGTTCCAGTTGGATCTCAGCTTGTGGATGCTCATGATCCCCCACCCTCTTCTCAGGTACCAGAAATCAGTCCCCCCCGCCCCCGCACAGGTAAGGCTACTCCCATTTCCCAGTTGGAAGACTAGCCCCAATCCTCTTTGACCTCCAGAACTGGAAGTCCCACATGTCATCCTGGGAGGATGTGGCAAAAATACTTCACATTCTTTTCTGAAGAGTCCACAACCAAGAAAACCAGATATAACTAATTTCTCAATCAGGTTATGCTGCCACACTAAATGTTTGATTAACCAGCCCATTCCACTACCCAAAGCAAAGAAGCAACATGATGACAGCAGTTGATGCACACAAAGCATTTGACAGAATTAAACATCCAGTTATGATTTTAGAAAGGATATGAAGGGAATGTAAATTGCAAAGGAAGAAATATAACTGTCCCTATTCGCAAAGAAGACCAAAGAATTTGCATACACACACACACAAATCACCTAGAACTAATAAGTGAGTTTAACAAGATTGTAGAATGTAAGGTCAATACATAAAAATCAGTCATATTTCTATATACTAGAAATAAAATTTGGAAATAAAATATGTTAAAACCAATACCATTTACAATAGCATAAGATGAAATATTTAAATATAAATCTCTTAAGACATATATAAGATCTTTGTGCCAAAAACGATAAAACACTGATGAAAGAAATTGAGCAAGAGTTAAATAGCGGAGCAACATATTCAGGGATTAGAAGACTCATTATATAGATTTAATTCTCTCCAAATTGATAAGTAGATTTAACTAAATTCTAATCAAAACTTCAGAGGATTTTTGGTAGATAGATATACAATCTGATTCTAAAATTTATACAGAACAGCAAAGGAACCAGAATAGCTAAAACAATTTTGAAAGAAATACAAATTTGGCCTGATTTTAAAGACTTACTTCATAGCTACAGTATTCAAAACACTGTGGTATTGGCAACAGAAGAGATCCATAGATGAGCGAGACAGAGGCTTCAGGAAGTAAACACATAAATACGGTCCATGGGCATTTTACAAAGGTGCAAAGACAACTCATTGCAGAAAGGATAGCTTTTTTTCAACAAACTGTTGTAGCAGTTGGCCATCCATACGAGGAAAAGCAAACTTCACACCTTATATAAAAATTAACTCAGAATTGATCATGAATTTAAATGTAAACATAAAACTACAAAACTTTCAGATTAAAAAAATAGAAGAAAATCTTCATGGCCTGAAGTTAGGCAAAGAGCTCTAAGACTTGAGAAGAAAAGCATGGTCCAAAAAGAAAATATGGATACAATGGACTTCATCAAAGTTAAAAACTTTTGCTATAAAAGAAGCAATTAAGGAAAATGAAAAGACAAGTTACAGGCTAGAAGAAAATATTTGCAAATTGTTATGTCCAACAATAGATGTGTAAAATATCTAAAGAATTCTCAAATGTTTCTTACTTGACAATAAGAAGGCAAATGATCCAATAAAATGAGTAAAAGACTTCAACATTTTGCTAAAGAGGATAAACAGGGCAAATAAACACATAAGATTATGTTCAACATCATTAATCATTAGCAAAATGCATATTAAAACCTCCATGAAATAGCACAACACATGTTAGAATGGCTAAAATAAAAATACGGATACTGACAATACCAAGTCCACTGTGTGGGTGCTCTCATACAATGGAATGTTGTTCCAATACATTGTTGGTATGAATGCAAAATGGTGCAGCTGTACTGGAAGACAACTGGACAAATTCTTTTTAAATGAAACACAGATTACCATATGAACCAGCAATTGCACTCATAGGTGGTTACCCTAAAGAAATGAAAATTTATATTCCTATGAAAACCTGTCCAGGAATATTTATTCACAATTGCCAAAATTGAAACAATCTAAATGTTTTTCAGGAAGTAAATAGATTAAAAAAAAAAAACTATAGTTCATCCATATAATGGATAAAAAGAAAGAAACTATTGATATAGGTAACAATCTTGATGAATATCTGAGGCATTATGCTGAGTGAAAGAAGTCCCTCCTACTCTCCTAATTATTGTTAGCAGAGTATATCTTTTCCCATCCCTTTAGTTTTAATCATATTCATATTTATATAGAACCTATATTATATCTAAAGCATTTCTTATAGACCACATGTAATTGAGTCTTGGTTTTTTACCCACTCTGACAATCTGTATCTTTTACTTGGTGTAGTAGATTATTAACAATTTAAAGTGATTATGGATATAGTTGGACTAATATCTACCATATTTGTTACTATTTTCTATTCATTATCCTTATTTTTTGTTCTTATTTCTTTTACTTGTTTTCTGGCTTTTGTGGTTTTAATTGATCCATTTTTATATTTTCATTTTTCTTTCTTTTCTTAGCATGCCAACTATACATATTTAAAAACAAGTATTTATTATGTGGCTCGCCAGGTGACAGTTGAGGCACATGAGACCTGTCTTCCTTGCGGCCTGCATAATCTTTTAGTTGCGGCATGTGGGAGCTAGCTCCCTGACCATGGATCTAACCAGGCCCCCGGCATGGGGAGCGTGGAGTCTTAGCCACTGGGCCACCAGGGAGGTCCCTAATTATAGGTCTTTAAAAACTTTTTTTAACGTACCCTAGAATTTGTAATATGCATTTGCAGGTAATCCAAGTCCATTTTCAAATAACACTATACCACTGCAGAAATAGTGCTGTATCTTCTAATAACAAGTATTCCTAATTCCTCCCTCTGAACAAATTGTTATCTATCAGATCAATTAAGAATAGAAAAATGAAAGTTTTAATTTTACTTCCATTTAGTTCTTCTTTGATGTTCTTCCTTTCTCTATGTAGATCTGAGTTTCTGACTGATGTAGTTTTCCTTTTCTCTGAAGAAATTACCATTTCTTGCAAGTCAGATCTACTAGCAACAGATTTCCTCAATATTTGTTTGTTTTATTTTTCCTTCTTTTTTGAAAGATAATTTCACAAGGTATAGAACTCTAGGTTGATTTTTTTCTGTCAACACTTGGTTTGCATGGTTTCTGAAAAGTCAAATTAATTCTTATTTTTGTTCCTCTGTAGGTGTAGTGGAGTTTTCCTCTGGCTTCTTTCAAGACTTTCTATTCATTTCTGATTTTATGTAGCTTGGATATAATATATTTAGGTGTAGAGTTCTTGCCTGGAGAATCTCGGGGACGGGGGAGCCTGGTGGGCTGCCGTCTATGGGGTCGCACAGAGTCGGACACGACTGAAGTGACTTAGCAGCAGCAGCAGCAGCAGCAGCAGGGTTATTTATTTATTGGCATCTATCCTGTTCTGTGTACCCTGAGCTTCCTGATCTGTGGTTTGGTGTCTGTCAGTAATTCGGGGGAAGTTCTCAGCCATGATTTGCTTCAAATATTTCCTGTTATTTTTTCCTTTTCTTCTTCTAGTATGCCCATTGTACAAATGTTACTCTTTTTGTAGTTATCTCACAGTTCTTGGATATTCTGTTCCATTTTTTTCAGCATTTTTTTCCTCTTTATTTTTCAATTTGAGAGCTGCTATTGGCATATCCTCAAACTCGGAGGTTTTTTTCCTCAGCCATATCCAGTCTACTAACAAATCCATCAAAGGCATTCTTTATTTCTGTTACTGTATTTTTTTTAATCTCTAGCATTTCTTTTTGATTCTATCTTAGACTTTCCATCTCTCTGCTTACATTATCCATCTGTTACTGAATGTTGTCTACTTTTCCCATTAGAGCACTTAGCATATTAGTCATAGTTGTTTTAAATTTCTAGTCTGATAATTCCAATTTTCCTGCCATATCTGAATCTGGTTTTTATGTATGCTCTGTCCCTTCAAACTGTGTTTTTTGCCTCTTAGCATGCCTTGCAACTTTAAAAAAAAATTGGTTGAAAGCCTGACATGATGTGCTGGATAAAAGGCGCACTGGTAAAAAGGCCTTTAGTGTTGTGGGGGTAAGGTGCGGGGGGAAGGGTAAGCATTCTGTACTTCTATGACTAGGACTTGGGCTGTTAGTGAGTCTGTGCCCCTGGGTTGTGAATTTCATATGTGATTCTCAATTTTCTCTCCCCTTTGGTGGAATAGAACATCTAGAGTGGGTGGAATTGAGTATTTCCCTTCCCCCAGGTTGATTAAGCTGTGATAAAACCCCAGTAAGTTGGGGCCAATAAGTTGGGCCCAATAAGTTGGATAAAGCAGTTCCTCTTGAGAGCAGGCCTTGTTAAGAGGAACAGAAAGAATTTGCTAGCTTATTTCGGTATGGTCATTTTCCCCTTCCCCTGCCAGAATCACGAGGGGACTTTTTTCTGATATTCTCTATGAGAGCCTAGTAGAGTTCCTATAGCTAAAACTCACAGAAGTATGGGGAATCTCCCCTGATTGGACCTCTTGGAGTTTTAAGCTCTCATACTTGTCCATCCTGAGCATCTAGCAATTAATTAATTACAGTGTAGGTTGTTCTACCCCAATACTGGTTTTCACGGAAGTTCCTGCTCTGGGAAGTAGTGATGTTCTGTGTCTGTCTGTCTGTCTCCCCAATCTGGGGAGCAGCAGTTTGCCCTGAGACATCATTTCTCTGATGGATCTAAGAAGAGTTGTTGATTTTCCAATTTGTCCAGATTTTTACTTGGTATTATGATGGAGTGATGACTTCCAAGCTCCTTGCATGCTAGACCAGAAACCAGAAGTCAATTTATGTTAATTTAAAAAAGAAAGGACTCTTAAAATGGTTAAAATGTAACTTTTATATTATGTATATTTTAAATGATAAAGAATTTTTCAAAGGAAAGAATTAGAAATTATAAATGAGGAATAGCATGTAAGGAACAGGGTAATTTTTCCAAATCCTTGCAAGATACCTGTACTTGATAATGCCATCAACATATTTCAGCATGTTTTAAATCCTTTTAACTTACTTTGTTTCCTCTGTTCTTGATTTTCATTATAGTGCCACCTTTCTGTTGGTTACCCACGCTCCAAACCTTGGGCCCTCTTGACTACTCTTTCTTTCCAATCGTCTGTCAGTTGCCATGTCACATCTATTATGTATTCAGAATTCAGCTGTACATCCATTTTCTCTTTTCTTTACCTCCTGCCCCTCCCCCAGTTCATCACCACTTATTAGGACTTTTAAACAATTATTTCCTAACATTTCCCTCCCATAACAGTCAGCTTCAGGAGACTTTCCTGGTGGTCCAGTGTTAAGACTTTTGCTTCCACTACAGGGGCCACGGATTTGATCCCTGATCGGGGAACTAGATCCCTGCATGCCATGTAGCTCAAAAGAAAAAAAAAAAAAAAAAAATGTCAGCTTTGAAATCAGAACTGATCTGACTCTAAATTCTGGCTTTGCCACTATCTCTGTTTTTGACCTTGAACATAATATTCTTAACATCCTTGCTTTGAGGTCGAGCATCCTCTGTAAAATTGAGGTGGTAATACTCAACTCCCAGGGTGATTATGAGGATTGGAAGACACTGCATGCCAGGGACAGAATCTTAAATGCACTATTACTTCTATTGAATGAGACAATGTATATAAAGGGCTTGGCATGGTGCTGGATACATAGTAAGCACTCTATCATTGCTGACTGCTTTATATAATTATTCTTCATCTCAGTTCATTTTAGCCACTATTGTCAAATTGATTTTCCTAATGAGCTGCTTTGATTCTGTCCATCTCTTGCTCAAAATCTTTCTTTGACTCCCTCTTGCTTGTTGAAATAAGCCCAAACTCTTTTGCCAAGAATTCAAAGCTCTTCTTGATCAGTTCCCTCCTGCCTTTCAGATTTTATCGTCTGAATTTCTCTGCTCACTGGACCCCATACATACACCTGGCTTTCCCTCATCTTTAGCTTTGTTCAAACTGTTCCCTCTCCCTGGAATGCCATTCCTCCTCCCATTTTGCTCAGCAAATATTTGCTGAGTAAATAGATGCTATCCTTTGGAAAAGCTCCTCTAGAGAAGCCAGTTCTTATCCATGTCTTATGACCCGCCTGTGGTGGACACACACAGGGGAGGGTATGTTTATTTTCAGCAGGACTCTCTGTAGGGGAGACATATATACAAACAGAGAGGTTTTAAAGAAGTTACCCCTGCTCCACAACCCCCTCCACCCCTCCTGAATACTGATGCCACATACAACTGATGCCAAAAGGAGATATTGCTCATGTCCTCTTGTTCAGTGAACCTCTCAGTTCACAGCATATTTTTGGAATACCTATCAAGCACTCTGCAACTTATTGGGAACTGCAACTTATTGGGCGGAGGGTAGTCAGAGCACATTTAAGACCATCTGGTTGGTGGAGAGAAGGCTTGCACAACAATGGCAGGCAATGTGTGGGAACTGATGCTGAAGAGAAGTATATAACCAAGATGAGGTCAGATACTTCAGATACACCAGAGAGGGGGTCAGAGAAGCTGCAGCGAGATGATGCTTTGTGACAGCCATGCCTGGGGTGAGTCTCCATGTTCTGTGCCCTTTGAGAATGTGTGGTATGCTAAGGCAAACATCTGATGTGTGCTCGGGAAATGCAAATCAATGAACTTCTCTCTTCATGTGATAAGCCAGGCCCAGGGCCATTCCTTAAAAGGCAGCTTTCCTAATCACTGGTAACTTTCTGCTGCTAAAGGCATAGGTACAGATTTTTTCTAAGGACCAGCTTCCCACACCAAATGCAATCCATGTGGTTCAGCACAAGCTCAGTTATTTAAAAATGCTAAGGCATCTTTAATAACAGTAGGGGTGATAAGTTTCAGGTTAATGAAAAAATAAGTATGTTTAGCCTTGTAATCTTACTTAAGACCTTAACCCAGTTTAACTCAATATCTAGGTTCTTGAGGTCTCTAATCTAGGTTTTATTCCCAGAACATTCTCAGCTCCTGGATTATTCAGAATAGGATAAGTATTAAGTTTAATCACTTACTAGCTCTGTGACTTTGAAACTCAGGGAAATGCTCTGTGATTAAGTTTCTTCACTTTGACCGTTGGGATGATACCACTGATGTTAAGGTTTGTTGCAAGGATTTAATGAAATGACACATGTGGAGTGCCTGACAGAGTAGGTGTCTTTGATGGTTACTGGAGGCCCCTCTGCCATACTCCAAGCTATGCCCAAACTCTCTCCTTCAAAGCTATCTAAACTCTAAGTTTAACAGCTTCCTCTGTATTTCCTTTACACCACTTACTAACAATAATAGTAGATATTAATAACAATAGCAGTAGCCCAGCTATTACAGTGGGCCTGCTGCATGCCATGCCCTGTGGTGAAACTTTCCAAACTTTATCTTCAATCCTAATTATTTCTAGTTTACCGTGTAGGAAACTGAAACTCAGAACAAAAAAGCACCTTGTCCAATGTGGCACGAGTTGGAATCAAGAATTTAAGTCTTCTTTCTCTGAAGCATATACTCTTTCTTCTCAACCATATTGTCTCTTCTGGGAAGATATCTCTTCTCTGGATATGAAGACCAGAGATACTAGCTACCCCTAATAACTTTCAGACCTTTTCTAATAATTTGCCTCTGTAACTGCAATTCATTCATTCATTCCACAGATGCTTATGAGTGTTCACTAGATGCTATAGGGATGTAAAACTGAAGAAGAGTCCACGTCTCTAAAGAGTTCACACTCTTCAGCAACATGGGTGGATCACGTTGATAGAGATTATCATACTAAGTGAAGTAAGTCAGAGAGAGGAAGGCAAATACTGCATGATAACACTTCGATATGGAATCTAAGCTGGTACGAATGAACTGATTTACAAAATAGAAATAGACTCAAGACATAGAAAACAAACCTACCATTACAAAAGCGGGAGAGGAATAAATTAGGAATCTGAGTTTAACAGATACACACTACTATATATAAAATAAACAACAAGGACTGACTGTGATGCACAGGGAACTGTATTCAATATCTTAATAATCTATAAAATAATCCAAAATTTTATATATATATAAATATCTGAATCACTTTGCTGTATACCTGAAACCAACAAAATATTGTAAATCAACTATACTTCAATTAATAAAAAAGAGTTCACACTCTCATGGAGAAGACAGACAAGTGGATAAGTGGGGAAATCAATGATTAAGTAAAAGGGCATACTGGGACCTCAGAATCCAGGTCAGGTTGAAGGGAGTAGTGTTGGTGTCAGATAAAGCTTTCAAAGGAGGTGGTTTGAATTGATTCATTATCCTGCTCTTTATTTCCTTCATTCCCCAAACATGTTTTAAGGAACTATTGTGTTTCAGGCTTTAGGCTTAGCCCTGGGATTAAACACAGGCAAGTCTCCATCCAGTATATGTCCCTAAGAAACTTACAGTCTAGCCCAGAGGGATAGACAGCAAATAACTCAACATTAAAATTGTGTTGGGGCGCACAAGGCATTGTTGATGCTATATGCCAAGGGTTGTTTCAGAGGTCTAGTTTCTTAAATGCTTTTTTTCTTCTTTTTCCTATTCACCCCAGTCTTTTGGCACTTTAAGCACCTTTCAGGATATTCCACAGACCATGCCAGATAAAAATGGCCATCTCAAACTGCATTTATATTTTATGATATTCTCCAGAGGAAGAGGCTATCATTCAAACCACAATATGTCAAGATGGGGCAATGTCTCCACAGCCAGCAACATCTGGTAAATGAAGGAGATGAAACATTGACCACAGAATTACAAAATGCAGTATTAATTATGTTTTAACTGCCTGTTTGTCCACTGTGGCCTCTTTTAGAGTGACTAACAGTGCAGGACAAAGTCTAGCTGTCCAGTTGCGTGATTCTCATTTCATGAATCATTTTTTCGATCTACTGAACTTCAGACTCTGTAGGTAAAATATTCAGTAATAAGTATTCAAAAATAAGGAAATTTAATATATGGTAAAGGTGTCCTTTTATAACAACTGTTGGCCATTTGGAAAAAAAATTAATTTGATCCATATTCTATGCCTATATACCAAAATAAAATCAAGATGAGTCAGAGATATTTAATCTTTGAAAAATGAGATCCTAGAAGCACTACAGGAAAACATGAGACAGTTTGTATCTTCCTTTTCATAATCCTACAGTACAAAACAGCTAAAGCTGTTTGTTGATAATAGAAAGTGTTGATAAATTTAGTCACATGAAAATCAAACGTTTCTACATGACAAAAAAAACACCATAAATGGTCAAAGTAAAATAGCAAACTGGGATGAGGGTATATCTGAAACTTAATATTAGCAAAAAGGACAATATATAATATCCTTTTAATATAGTAATGTATAATTTAATGTATAATTATATGTTATTAATATAAAATACAGATAATTCTTATTTTTGGATATTACAGGTAGATCCAAACAATCCTGGATGGAATTACATATTCATTAATATACAAAATTATAGTACATGCATACATATATGTATATGTATATATTTTGTTGTTGTTTTTCTCCAGTTCCCTCCAGAATTGTTCAGATCTACCTGCTCCTGCAGGATCTCAGTTTCTTGCTCAGTGAAGTGTCTGGCCACTGCCCTTGTTACCTGGTTCCCAACATACTGCCTAACTTGTCCTCCACCAGGATGAAGGCTGGACTAGAACCACAGTTGCATTGGTGCCCAGAGCTGAAAGATGTAATTCCTCCCTCTTTTGGACTCAAGTTGAGCATCATGCTATGGGACATGGAACTTGGCTTCCCCACCAGCTATTCTGGGTGATGCAGCCTGGAAGTTCAGGGCCATGATGCCTTGTGGGCAAATGTTGAACTATGAGAGACTACAGATGGGGGGTGAGGAAATGACAGATCTGAATGAAATTCGAATCCCCGTTTCTACCTTCTCTCCACCCAGCGTTCTGGTAACTGAGCAACTGTTCCCTCGTGAAGCGGCAGCAGCTCTGTGCTATACCTCCTTGTATTTGCTTTCCCTCCTCACTCCCATTTCCCCCTTCAGTCTCACTCTCGTAGGATTGTACTCCCAGTACAGCATGAGAATGCGAGCTTTGTCTCAGCCCCTGTTTCCTAGGGAATCTGAGTCAAGATAATGGAATTCTCCAGGCAAGAATACTAGCTGCTGCTGCTGCTGCTAAGTCGTTTCAGTCCTGTCTGACTCTGTGCGACCCCATAGACGGCAGCCCACCAGATTCCCCCATCCCTGGGATTCTCCAGGCAAGAACACTGGAGTGGGTTGCCATCTCCTTCTCCAATGCATGAAAGTGAAAAGTGAAAGTGAAGTCGCTCAGTCGTGTCCGACTCCTAGCGACCCCATGGACTGCTAGAGTGGGTAACTATTCCCTTCTCCAGAGGATCTTCCCAAACAAGGGATTGAACCTGGGTCTCTGCATTGCAGGCTGATTCTTTACCATCTGAGCCACCAGGGAAGCCCATATAAAGAACTACTAGAAGACAATATGAAAAAGACCAACAATGCTATAGAAAAGTATGCAGATGTGAAGAAATAGTTCACAAAAATGTTACTTTAAAAGACACTAGAAATAATTTTTTTAATATGAAAAGATTAACCTCACTCATAATAAAAGAAATACAAGGTAAAGTTAAAATGATATATATTTTTCACCTGTCAAATTGAACAGTCTGATTACATACTGTGCCAGAAAGGTGTGAAGAAAATAGGCACTCTCCCTGCTGGTGGAAATATATATCTGTATAATCTCTAAGGAGGATAGTTTAGCGATATTTTTAAAAATTAAAAAAAATTGCATACTTTTTAACCCAACAGTTTAATAAGCTCATTGTTGTTTTCTTTGTAAATAGACTGGAAATAATAAAAAAACTGGTTCCCTCCATTAGAAACTGGTTTAGTAAATTCTGGTACATCCATAAAAGGACAACTATACAACTATTAAAAACTAGAGAGTATTTTTCTTTTAAATGTACTGATATGGGAAAGGTTTCCAGTTTATATCAAGTAAAAATATCTCTAGAAGGAAACTGGTACCAGTGGCTGCCTCTAGGGTGGACAATCTTAACTTTAACACCTTTTGTACCTTTTGAATTTTGTATCATATGGATCTATTTTTTCCTTATCAACTTTATGGAGGAATTAGTGTGTACAGGAGGTATTATACTACATCCATTTAAAAGGCACAATTCTATGAGTTTTGAGAATTTTATACACTTGTGAAAACATCACCACGATCAAGATACAGAAAACATTTACATCATCTCCAAAGATTCCCCATGACACTTTGCTGTCCATCTCTCTCTCTTCCCTGGTCCTTCACAACCACTGAACTGCTTTCTGTCATTAGAGGTTAGTGTGTATTTGATATAAACTGAATCATACAGTATGTACTCCTGTATCTGGCTTTTGCACATTGCATAATGACTCAAGATTCATTCATGTTGTTATGTGTATCGATAGCTCATTACTGAATAGCGACTTCCCTGGTGGCTCAGACGGTAAAGCGTCTGTCTACAATGCGGAAGACCTGGGTTCGATCTCTGTGTTGGGAAGATCCTCTGGAGAAGGAAATGACAGCACACTCTAGTACTTTTCCCTTGAAAATCCCATGGATGGAGGAGCCTGGTAAGCTACAGTCCATGGAGTCGCAAAGAGTCAGACATGACTGAGTGACTTCACCTTACCTTACCTTACCTTACTGAATAGTAGTCTATCATACAGTTGTACCACATTTTGTTTATGTAGCCAACTGTTGGTTAACATTTGGGTTGTCTACAGATTTGGACTATGTGAATAATGCTGTTGTGAACCTTTATGTACAAGTCTTTGAATGCAGCTATGTCTTCATTTTTGTTTTTAGTAAATACCTTGAAGTGGAAAGGCAGGACTGTATGGTATATGTATGTTAACTTCTTAAGAAATGCCAGTTTTGCAAAATGATTGGATCATTTTCCATTCCTACCTGCAGTGTATGAGAATTTCCATTGTTCTACATCCTTGCTAATACTTGGTGTTGATCTTTTAAATTTTATAATGAGTATATGATGGTGTATTACCTATTTTAAAAGATACACTTTAGATTAAAAATGGATATTTATTCATAGCCTTTCTCCCCAAGTCTGTAACTAATGTGATAATAAGAGAGTTAGATGTTGAAATTTTTAGAAAGGAGGGATATAAGTTTTCTATTTCTGTGCAGAGAAAGTATCACAAACTTAGCAGCTTAAACAATCTGCATTTATTATCTGGTAGTTTCTGTGGGTCAGGAGTCTGGGTGTGGCTTTGCTGGATCTTTTGCTCAGGATTTCACAAAGCTGCAATCAAGATTTGAGCTCAGGCTGCATTCTTTTGTGGAGCTTGGAGTCCTCTTTCAGCCCACATAGCTATTGGCAGAATTCAGTTCCTGTGATTGTAGGACTGAGGTCCATATTTTCTTGCTGTCATCTGGGGCCTGTTCTTATAGAGGTCACCCACGTTTCCTCTCATGGGATGGCAAATTACCTCTTCAAGGAGGGAGAATCTCTCCCCTCTGATATAGTTTTATATAATGTAATACAATCACATGAGTGTCTACCTTTACCATTTTCTATTGGTTAGGTGCAGGTCACATATTCTTCCCATACTCAAGGGAGAAGGTTACACAAGCACATAAGTCACTGGGGCCATTCTACATGTGTTCACCATAGGAAGCATACTTTCCAAACTTGGCAGAGATTCTCAAATTTTAGTGTGCGTAAGAATCACCTGGGGGAGTCTGTTAAGATTAAGTTAGGTTTCCTGGGACCTATCCTCAGAGTTTCTGACTCAGTAAGTCCAGGATGTGGTCTGGAAATTTGTTTTGCTGGTGTGCAGTTAATTTTTCAGTTGTGTGTAAGGCAAGGTCCCTAGGCTGCCTCTACAGAAACACTGTCATGGAGGTTACCTCGTGACTTTGGAGAGAGGCACACCTGGATCTGAGCCTCCCCTCTGCCAATAAGCAAGTGAGACTGACCGCTTCCAACTTCTCTTTTTGAAGAGCAAGGAAGAGTGTGGATACTATTTATCAGCAGAGCCCAGAGGCAAAGACCACAGCCAGGGATGAAAATGTCTGCAAAACAGAAAAACCCTTAGGAAAAAGTAATCCACCTGAGACATTGCTGAATCAAAGTAAAAATTCATTTACTTTGAACTTCGTTTACTGTATGAATCAAAGTAAAACCAACTGGTAATATAATATTTAATACAATTTAATTATGGTTCTACCACTTACTAGGTGTAAAACATTGTCACTTAACCTCCCTGAGCCTCAAAGTATACAAAGCAAGGCTGATAATATCTACTTCCCAGATTTGTTAACACATGTCAATGAGACACTATTGGAAAAAAAATGCCCACATTCAAATATCTGCCAAATTCTACCTAAAAAAATATAATTTCAAAAGGAATTCAAGACTGTCAAAATATTACCATAAAGGTTGATGCTTCTGTTTCTTCACAAAGTTAAAGAAAAGAGGGAAGTAAAAAAATGGTGCAATAAAAATAAGTGCACAATAAAAGATCATATTATTTATATTACATGTCAAGGACATAGACTTCTCTATGAGGAGAAAATAAGTTTAAAGACTGGGTTATAAGATAAATATAACTATTCATTATGTATAAGAAAAATTTTGTCAGTATTTAATCGCTAAGTCATCTACGACTCTTTTGTGACCCATAAACTATAGCCCACCAGGCTCCTCTGTCCATGGAAGTTCCCAAGCAAGAATACTGGAGTGGGTTGCCATTTCCTTCTCCAGAGGATATTCCCAACCCAGGAATTGAACCCACGTCTCTTACGTCTCCTGAATTGGCAGGCAAATTCTCTACCAGCTGAGCCAGTGGGGAAGCCCCAAATAGCTATTCGGGAAGGACATATAAATTTAGGGATAAAAAGCATGCTTTTTATAGTTGACACGATTATACACCTGAAAATTCCAAGAAAAGCAACCCCTAAATTACTAGAATTAATAAATGAATTCAGCAAAGATACAGCCAGAAGAAACCCATGTAGAACAATGGCATTTCCATCTGTCAGTGAAATACAGCTGCATATTAATAAAAACATAAAACAAAAACGGGAGAATGATTTCATTTATAACCACAAACCAAAAATAAGTTTGAGGACTTTCTTTGAGCCACAAGATTTATTCCAAGAAAATTATTAAACCGTAACAGGAAAAGAAAAGGAGGATGTGAACCAATGGAGAGATATACCAGATCATTATTGAAAAAAAATCTGATAAATGTGGCAGTGTTAATAGATTTAATGCAGTGGTAGTTAAAGGCTTTATAAAATACTTAACAGAAGCTGAGTAATTGGTATCAGCCTTAGAGGGAGAATAGTGGGAAAAAATATGGACTCTCATAAGATTTAAAATGCATTACAAAAAAATATTTATCAAAACCCTAGGTCCCCAAACAGAAAAAATAAATCAGTAGAACATCTCCACTTGGTATACTATCTTAAACTTAAAACAGGACCAACTCCAAAGTCCAAAATATTTCTCCAAATCCAAAACTGAGTTTGCTCCATCTAAGTAAATGGCAAAACCACCCTTCCAGTGGTCTGCCCCAAATATCCGAAGTCATCTTTGACCTTCTTTTTCACCACTGTCCACATCTAAGAGGTCAAAAATAGATCCAGAATCGCCCCCTTTCACTGCCTCACCTCCATCAGCCTGACAGAAGCCCCACGGCCTCTTGCCGGTGCCACTGTTGCGGGCCTCCTAACACATGTGTGATCTCCACTGCTCTCCTACAGTCTATCAGCACAACAGCCACCCCACATCAGGCACCTTCCTCCTCAGGGAACCGGGCATTCCTTTACAACTGCTGTTCTCTCAGCTGGAACCTTCTTTCCCTCAGCTATTTCCATGCCTATTCCCTCCCTCTCTTCAGGTCTTAGCTCAGATGTCATCTTCTCAGTGAGGTCTTTAAACTCCCCATTGAAAAATTCAGCTTTAAGGGAACCCTCTTACACTGTTGATGGGAATGCAAACTAGTACAGCCACTATGGAGAACAGTGTGGAGATTCCTTAAAAAACTGGAAATAGAACTGCCATATGACCCAGCAATCCAACTGCTGGGCATACACACCAAGGAAACCAGAATTGAAAGAGACACGTGTACCCCAATGTTCATCACAGCACTGTTTACAATAGCCAGGACATGGAAGCAACCTAGATGTCCACCAGCAGACGAATGGATAAGAAAGCTGTGGTACATATACACAATGGAATATTACTCAGCCATTAAAAAGAACACATTTGAATCAGTTCTAATGAGATGGATGAAACTGGAGCCTATTATACAGAGTGAAGTATGTCAGAAAGAAAAACACCAATACAGTATATTAACGCATATATATGGAATTTAGAAAGATGGTAATGATGACCCTATATGCAAGATAGCAAAAGAGACACAGATATAAAGAACAGACTTTTGAACTCTGTGGGAGAAGCCAAGGGTGGGATGATTTGAGAGAATAGCACTGAAACATGTATATTACCATATGTGAAATAGATCACCAGTCCAGGTTCGATGTATGAGACAGGGCACTCAGGGCCATGCACTGGGTCAACCCTGAGGGATGGGATGGGGAGGGAGGTGGGAAGAGGGTTCAGGATGGGGAACACATGTACACCCATGGATGATTCAGATCAATGTATGGCAAAAACCACCACAATACTGTAAAGTAATTAGCCTCCAATTAAAATAAATAAATTAACTTAAAAAAAAATTCAACTTTCACTCCCCCAATGTCAGCCTCCCTTTTATTCTTTTCTACCTTGTGCATGCATGCTAAGTCACTTCAGTCGTGTCTGACTCTTTGTGACCCCATGGCCTGTAGCCTTCCAGGTTCCTCTGTCCATGGGATTCTCCAAGCAGAATACTGGAGTGGGTTGCCATGTCCTCCTCCAGGGGAACTTCCCAACCCAGGGATCGAACCCACATCTCGTATGTCTGCTGCATTGGCAGAAGGGTGGTTTACATCTAATGCCACCTGGGAAGCCCTTTTCTACCTTACTTATTATCTATCCATCTACCATCTATTTTAAAAGTTTGTCTCTTTCCCCTCATTCCTCTACCAGAATGTTAGCTCCATGAGTGCAGCTATGTTTGTTTTGTTCATTGCTTTACCCTTAGCACATAGAACAGGGCTTGAAGTATAGTAGATGCTCAATAAATATTTGCTGAGTGAATGAAACAAAACAGAAATTCCTGTAGCTTAGATGTCCTATTTTAGCAGCTTAATTACAACGAAAGAGAAACAATACAAAAATGCAGCAAGACTTCATTGGCTATTAATTATCTGGGCAATGGGATAATAGAAAGGAAGTTATTTACTCTAGAGTAATGTATCACATCATATAAATAATAAATTTCAGATGCATTAAAGTAAAATGTACACTAGTATTTTTAAGAATAGGAAAAAATAACATGATTATCTCATGTTTGAAGAGGTGATCAATTTCTGACTTGAAGAAATGAAAAATATTACTAAGGACAAGACAGAAATATGAATATGTAAAGATTATTCTAAATTTTATGGTAGATACATATAAAACAGGCTTCCCAGGTGGCGCTAGTGGTAAAGAACCTGCCTGCCACTGCAGCAGACATAAGAGACATAGTTTGGATCCCTGAGTTGGGAAGATCTCCTAGAGGAGGGCATGGCAACCCACTGCAGTATTATTGCCTGGAGAATCCCATGGACAGGAGAGCCTGACAGGCTACCATCCATAGGGTCGCAGAGTCAGACATGACTGGAGTGACACAGCCTGGACACACCCATGCACATATAAATCAAGGCTATAGAAACAAAAGATGCATGAAAAATATAGTTATTAGCAGCTTATTCCAAAATAGGGAAGAACTGATACAAATATACAGTTTGTGTCTGGATTCCACTCTGTAAGTAGCCAAAGATGAGTTTATTTCTAAATAAAATGGCAGAACAAATATCACATAGAAAAATATACAACCTTGAAAGCAATAAAAAAAATATATTTAAACAACTTAAAGATATTCCAAAACTATCAAACTATTAAATAAAAGTGGTAGACTGCTTATTAACAGAACTGTGAGGAAATAGATACTGATATGTTGCTGCTGACAATATGAGTTTGTTTGTTTTCTTAAACATTCAAACAATCAGGTGATATGTATCAAAAGCTACAACAATGTTTATCTCTTCCAGACTATTCTATTTTATGAAACTTATTGACAAGTAAATAAATGAAAAATTAAGCAAGCAAAAAAAAAGTAACCTGTTTTTATACTATGTAAAAAAGTGAAAAATTGGAAATGGCCCAAATGCTAAAGAGTAAAGAAATTTCTAAGTGAACTTTCTTATAATAACATGTTGGACCATTAAAATTGGCAATGTGGGGACTTTTTTTTTAACACTTGGGAATGTGAATGTCAACACAGCATAATTACCATCCAAAGCGTTGAACTTAGGTGTGATCTTTCTATAATTAAGCAGAGGTCAACTTTGGGATCAGAATTCTCACCTTTGGGGTAAGGCATCCAGCACTAATTGTAGCAAATGAAGGACCGCCTTACACAGAGTGATGCCAGCTTTTCAGAATGAAAAGTCTAAGGAATTCCTTGGTGAAACTTGAGGCTGGAAGTCAGGGTTTAACTTAGGCTCTTGCGGCTGTTAACTTGGTCTTGTGGACACAATTACCCTGCAGTTAGTTAGAGGGAGGAGGAGATAGACAGGACTGAACAGTTCAGAGGCTGAGCCCAGCCTCCTTCAGTTCAGTTCAGTTCAGTCACTCAGTTGTGTCCTACTCTTTGTGACTCTATGGACTGCAGCATGCTAGGCCTCCCTGTCCATCACCAACTCCCGGAGTTTACTCAAACTCATGTCCATTGAGTTGGTGATGCCATCCCATCTTATCCTCTGTCATCCCCTGCTCCTGCCACCTTTAATCTTTCCCAGCATCAGGGTCTTTTCAAATGAGTCAGTTCTTCGTATCAAGTGGCCAAAGTATTGGAGTTTCAGCTTCAACATCAGTCCTTCCAATGAACACCCAGGACTGATCTCCTTTAGGATGAACTGGTTGGATCTCCTTGCAGTCCAAGGGACTCTCAAGAGTCTTCTCCAACACCACAGTTCAAAAGCATCAGTTTTTCAGTACTCAGCTTTCTTTATAGTCCAACTCTCACATCCATAAATGACTACTGGAAAAACCATAGCTTTGACTAGATGGGACTTTTGTTGGCAAAGTAATGTAATGTCTCCTTAGAGGCTGAGAACCCAAAGAGGAGGAAGCAGTAAAGCGTCTCAAAGGTTCTTGGAAACTAGAGGACCTCACAGGGAGCCCTGGGCTTGGGTGCTGCCCTCAGAAGTTACAGGGGTGGCAAACCTGAGGATGAGAAAATGCCAGAGGAAGGGGCCAACATTAAGGAATTTTATGTGGCTCCGGAGCTGTCTGCATATGAGGCAGGATCCCTGAAAGCTTAGATAGAAGACACGGTAAGATGGAGAGAAGCAGCAGTTTATTTGTCCAGTTCACAATCCAGGTAACCAGGAAGATGAGGTATTTGCTTAAAGTTGCCAGGCTGCCTGGATTTGAACTCCGTCTCCACCGCTTGTTAGTCGAGTTACCTGGGGCAAGTCACTTAAATTCTTTGTGGCTCAGCTTCCCCCTGGGGAAAATGTGGGATAACAATAGTACCTACTTCATAGGGTCACTGTGAGGATTAGATGCAACAAAACAGGTAAAGCTCCTACACTGGAGCGCTTGTCATTTTTAGGCACTTGGGGTGACTTGCTCATACAACAAAGTGTCTACGAGCACAGCTAGGAGAATCAGAAAGGGCTAGATCACATGGGAGCATAAGGAATTTATAGCTGAGAGTTACTGGACCAAGTGAGATTTTATCCACACTCATTTTGTTGTTGTTGTTGCTGTTGATTTGACATGAACTTGGGAGGAGGAAGAAGGAATGCCTTCAAGGCGTTCACATTGGAGATGCTGTGCTGGCTTGGGGAGGTGGGGCATCCCTGAGCGTTCAGGCTGATGGGCTGTCAGGCAGGTTTCTCTCCTCCCCTGACTCCTCCTTGGAGTCAGCTTCTAGGCCCTGGCTGGAGGCAGTTCTCCTTGAGTTTCTTCTTGTGACTGAGAACTGGTCCTAAATATGTCCAAATGAGACTGCCGGGGACTCAGACCCTGCTGTGTGGCAGACAGATCCAGGAACACGCCCAAGAGTTTAGGAAGTAGATGGTGGTTTTTTTTTTTTTTTTCCTCCCTTGATAGCCTGGCCATTGGTTAAAAGCGAATAGTGTCAAAATTAAATCCTGATGCTCATGTGTTTTCCCTGGGAACAGTTACAAATTTGGCTGCCTGGGGCAGTTGGATGGGCAGGCAAATGAAGGGGCCTGAAGGAGAGGGAGGCATGTCTCCAGGGCATTTTTAGAAAGCTTTGCCATGTAATGTCCTCCTCCTCTATGCCTGCAAGAGAATTTTGCTAAAGACTGATTCATCGTTAAGCGGAGAAGGCAATGGCACCCCACTCCAGTACTCTTGCCTGGAAAATCCCATGGACGGAGGAGCCTGGTGGGCTGCATGCAGTCCATGGGGTCGCTAAGAGTCGGACACAACTGAGCGGCTTCACTTTCACTTTTCACTTTCACACATTGGAGAAGGAAATGGCAACCCACTCCAGTGTTCTTGCCTGGAAAATCCCAGGGACAGAGGAGCCTGGCGGGCTGCCAGGGGTCGCACAGAGTCGGGCACGACTGAAGTGACTTAGCAACAGCAGCATCTTTTAAGGCTTCTTTGAAGTTAGATTTCATTGGAATGTTGTTCCATGGAAACAATCCATAGATACAGGGTTATTTTATTTGTATAATTATTTATTAAGCACCAACTGTGTGTGAAGGGCTTCCCAGATGGCTTAGTGGTAAAGAATCTGCCTGCAATGCAGGAGATGCAGTTTCAATCCCTGGGTTGGGAAGATCCCCTGGAGCAGGAAATGGCAACCCACTCCACTATTCCTGCCTGGAAATTTCCATGGTCAGAGAAGCCTGCTGGGCTACAGTCCGTGGGGTTGCGAAAGAGTCAGATAAGACTTAGAGACTAAACAACAACTATGTGTCAAACACCATATTAGAAACAGAGGTAAAAAAGGTAGACACTTTGCTCTCAAGTTGCTTACAGCCTACTGGAGAGACAGGCAAGCATACAATGAAGAGGTGAATTTGTAAGTATAATGATCATCAGTAGGCTGTAGGATGGCTCCTAACAATATCCAGTCCTAATCCCTGTGAATGCTGCTTATCTAGGTGGGCCCTAAATATAATCAGAGGTGTCCTGAGAAGAGAGAGGCAGGGGGAGATTTGGCCACAGAAGTTAAGGTGGTGATGTAATGGTGGAAGCAGAACTTGGAATGATGTAATTTGAAGACAAAGGAAGGGCCACAAGCCAAGGAATGCAAGTGGTCTCTAGTAGCTGAAAGAGGCAAGGAAATGGATTTTCCCTTCAGAGCTTCTTGAAGGAACCAGTCCAAATGATCCCTTAATTTTAACTCAATGAAGCTGATCTCTGTCCCCCAAAGCTAAAAGAGAATAAATGTGTATTGTTTCTAATTGATTAGTTAATTATTTTTGGCTGTGCTGGGTCTTCGTTGCTGCCCTGGGGCTTTCTCTATAGTCGCAGTGAGGAGGGACTCCTCTCTAGTTGCGGTGTGCAGGCTTCTATTGTGGTGGCCTCTCTTGCCGAACAGGCTCTAGGGCTCTGCAGGCTTCAGTGGTTGTAGCACATGGGCTCAGTAGTTGTGGCTTGAGGACTCTAGAACACAGGCTCAGTAGTTGTGGAAAACGGGCTTAGTTGCCCTGCGGCATATGGAATCTCTCTGGAGCAGTGATCAAACCCATGTGCCTTGCATTGGCAGGCAGATTCTTAACCACTGTACCACCACAGAAATCCTGTATTGCTTTAAGCAACCAAGTTTGGTCATGGTTTGGTACAGTAGCAATAAGAAATGAATACACAAGTGTTGAGTGACATAAGGAGCACATAACGGACTAGATGACCTGACTACTGCCCCACTGACATGCAGCACCCACAGATGTTAGAAGAATTCAGAGAGGCATTGCCATTGATTCTTTAGGAAGGACTGTTGAGGCCAGCTTCCTGGCTCTCTCAGGTGTGGAGAGGTGAAGGGATTGTCCAAGGTCATACACATTCTTTCACTAAGCAAACATTTAATGAGCACTGCTCTGAGCTAGATCCTGTATTGAATTTGTTGGGGACCTGAAAATGAGTATGGCAAAGTTCTTGTCCATAAGAAATTTGCAATCCAGCAGGGAATAACAGCATAAAAGCCCTGGGTTGTCATTACACTGGACCGGTGACTTAACCTCTTTAAATTCAGGTCCCTCTGTGTAAATCATACAAAGAGCTACTTCACTAAATGTTGTGAGAACCAAATGATAAAATACATGCAAAATTGTTTTGTAACCAGTAAATCATTTTGTAGGACAGAACCCTGATCTTTCCATAAATGCTTTTTAATCTGCACATTTCTCTAGGCTTCCTCACTTCTACCACCTTCACCTTAGAGTGGGTCCTGGCTCCTCATTAAGATGTCCAGAATTAAACCCAGGTGATGTGACTTCAATCAGGCCTCATCCCAGTGCTATCTCAACAACAGGCACAGAGTTAAGGGCTAGTCTTTGTTAGCATTTTCTTTAAAAAAAAATACTGCTCAAATTAAAAAAAAATTTTTTTTTTAAATGAGAAAGCTACTCACTGTCAAATCATGCAAAGGATGAAGAGAATAGCTTCTGGGATAAATGGTCTGTTATTGTGAGCCAGAAATCAAATGCTGTTTAAAGTGTTCTATTTGGATCTCTGATGATATTTTCATATCAGATTACATTGTGTTGAAAAATTGATGGAGAAAGTTTGCAAAATAGAGCAAAAGTCCCAGCTCAGCGTATGGTTCCTGGTTAAAAATAAAGAAGCAAATAATTGGTTTTGAAGTTGTATTTGTCTTCTGTTTCTGTTTTGTCTCTTCCAACTCCAAAGAGCTGAATTGAATACCTTCTCTACCCATCCTCTGGTGAAGGAAATGGCAAGCCACTCCAGTATTCTCGCCTGGAGAATCCCATGGACAGAGGAGCCTGGTGGGATACAGTCCATGGGATGGCAAGAGTTGGACACGACTTAGTGCTAAACCACCACCACTCTGCCCATCCGTATGCTATGCAGTGAGCAGGCTCTGTGAATGGAGTTCAAGGCTGGTGAGGCTGTGTGTCAGGCATGCCTCCTCTACCTCAGTATTTAAATCAAATACTTTTAAATCAAAGGGTTTGAACTTTGAACTTTTAAGTCAAAGGGTTATGAGTTTTTTTAAAAAAAGGATTATGACTTTTAAGGAAGATTCTAAAGGAAAGATTCAAATCTTTCCTTCTCTGTGTGCTCTTCCTGGAACATTAGCTAGAATGACTACGTCTCTCTGGTTTCTTTTTCTCTGCTTCTGTCTCTTTTTATGTCTCTGTCTCTCTATCTCTCTCCCTTCCCCAATCCCTTCCTCCTTTCCTCCTCCAACGGTGCTCAGTCTCTCAGTTGTGTCCAACTCTTGTGACCCAGTGGACTATAGCCCAGCAGGCTCCTCTGTCCATGGACTTCTCCAGGCAAGAATACTGGAGTGGCTTGCCATTTCCTATTCCAGGGGATCTTCCCAACCCAGGGACTGAAGCTGAATCTCTTGCATCTCCTGCATTGGCAGGTGGGTTCTTACCACTGTGCCACTTGGGAAGCCTCTTCCAAGGGTAGCCTTTACTCTGTATCCCCCAGGACAGTTCAGATTTCAAATATTTTGCCCCACAATCCCTACATTAGAATGTGCTACAAATACAAATGTTTTGACAACCAAGCAACAGTTTCTGAAATACTTCTGTGTCCCCAAATAATAAAACAGCAAACACTTTCATAGTGCTGTTTTCCAGGACAATTGGCTTGCCAAGGTCACCTTCATCAGATCTTGACATTTTTTTAGCTCAGAAAATAATGGTCCTTACAATCAGCCATCTTGTCTCTTTCGTGCCTCCCTAGTCTTGTCTGAAAGTTTTGCACATCTATGTCCTTCATCACCTCATGGACAGAAACACTGTTGTAGTCACATGTTTTTGAATGCTTTCCTGTACCTGCTTTGTACTTAATGGAAGCTCAGTTAATAACTGTGAGTTCATTAATCAGCTTAGGGAAACATAGAAGATAAAAGAATAAATAATATTATGAAAATTATAATAATATGAGAAATTGTTCATGATTATGATATTAAATATAAAGTTGATATAAAACAGTAAATGCATTATGATATTAACTATGTAAAAATCTAAATAAACTATTAAAAGACTGTAAGGAAATACAACAGAATGTTGGCAGTGGTTATTGATCAATGGTGTAGGTAAGGGTGATATTATTTCTTTATTTATACTTTTCTGGATTTTCCCATTTACCTGTAATCATCTTGTGATAATTTTATGAACAGAAAAATACAAGTTTTGGAATATATCATCCACTTAAAGGAAAGCAAGAGCAACATGGAAGAGACTGGTCAATCGGAGGGTCTCCTCAGGGGTTGAGCTGCATGAGTGGATTTGGGGTTGTGGTGTGGCTGTCACAGACTGTGTGTGTGTGTGTGTGTGTGTGTGTATGAGAGAGAGAGAGAGACAGCGAGAGAGACAGAGACAGAGAGAGGTATCCATGTCACAATCCAGTGGTTTATATATGAGGGCATAGTTTAAATGATTACTTATGAACTAGGAAACAAAACAATTTCTCTCCTTGTTATAGTTCAAATGGCCCATGAACTTTGGAGGAAACATCCCAGAAAAGATTAATATGTCAGAGTGGGAATGGGGCCACAGAGATCTAAACTCAAATCTTACAGATCAATTTCTGGCAGCTACTTTGTTTAGTACACTGATCTGGGTTGAGCTATACCAGGAAGGAAAAGGTTGAATTCAGAAACAGAATTCTCACATCTTCCTATGTCCGGGTAAGACCTGCAGTTTGGTCCTGTTGCCCTGGAGGAGGGACCCTCAGGCATGCCTCTGATGGTGGGCTGTTGCACTGGTCTAGCCCTGCTCAAGGTACCTGTCATTGTCACTGGTGGCTCTCACTTCCAATGGGATCATGTCTCTGTGGCTGTGTGTGTGTGTGTGTGCACGCATGTGTGTGAAGTCTTGAGTGATTTGGGGGAGAGCTCAGGGCAGTGGGACTGGGCTTTCTGAAGACCTAACTCGCTGGCCAAGCTGGCTAAGCCAAAGAGTCTGCCCCGCTGGCCTTCCTGATGAACTGTTCTCCACTCCTGTGCCCGTGTGGCTGGCAAACTGGGCTCTATGATCAGAATGACCATTCAGAGACATCAAACAACCAGTGACCCACCAGTAACTGACCAATGATTTGTTCAGTTGGTCAAATGGCTTTGTATGTTTGGATCTTGCTGCAGAAGGTAACATTTTGTGGTCCTGTGGAGGACTTCAGGAAAATCACAACTTCACACACAGAAGTAGAAGTTTTACAAAATATTTAAATAATTCATTCTGATTATAAAAGAAATATGAACATTCTAAGAATTGGAAAATACAGAAAGAATAAAGAAAATAAATCCCCCATAATTCTAATCCTTAGTAATAGTTTCTATTAACATAATTTTTTTCCAAAATTGCTTCATTGCAGAGACTCTAATTCTCCAAGTGATATGTTTGAGTAATTAAAAATGTCAGAATCATCACTTAACAACTTTCAATTATCTGATATCCTTTTCAGACTATTTCTAAGAATTGTATTTGTATGACTTACATAGTATTAAGATTTACAAACACTAGTTATTAATTTCACTAATAAAGAAGTATTTGCATCCTATAAAATGATGCTGCTGCTTAGTCGCTCAGGCATGTCTGACTCTGTGCAACCCTATGGACTGCAGCCTGTCAGGCTCCTCTGCCCATGGGATTCTCCAGGCAAGAATACTGGAGTGTGTTGCCATGGCCTCCTCCAGGGGATCTTCTCCACCCAGGGATTGAACCCAGGTCTCCTGCATTGCAGTCAGGTTCTTTACTGCTGAGCCACCAAGGAAGCCCTATAAAATAATAACAGCTTTATTTATGTATGATTGGCATATAATAGATTGCACATATTAAATGTGTCATTGTACACATTTTATTGTTGTTCAGTTGCTAAGTCATGTTCAACTCTTTGCAACCCCGTGGAATGCAGCACAGGCTCCTCTGTCCTCCATTATATCCCAGAGTTTGTTCAAATTCATTGGTGATGCTATCTAACCATCTTATCCTCTGTTGTCATTTCTCCTTTTACCCTTGGTCTTTCCCACCATCAGGGTCTTTTCCAATGAATAGACACTTCACATAGGTGGCCAAAGTATTGGAGCTTCAGCTTCAGCATCAATCCTTTCAATGAATATTCAGGGTTGATTTCCTTTAGGATTGACTGGTTTGATCTCCTTGCAGTCCAAGGGACTGTCAAGAGTTTTCTCCAGCACCAAAATTCAAAAGCATCAATTCTATGATGCTCAGCCTTTTTTATGGTCTTAACTCTCACATCTGTACATGACTACTAGAAAAACTATGGCTTTGACTGGATGGACGTTTGTTGGCCAAATTGATGTCATAGGTTTGTCATAGCTTTCCTTCCAAGGAGCAAGCATCTTTTAATTTCATGGCTGCAGTCACCATCCGCAGTGATTTTGGAGGCCAAGAAAATAAAGTCTCTCGCTGTTTCCTTTGTTTCCCCATCTATTTGCCATGAAGTGATGGGACGGGATGCCATGATCTTTTTTTTTTTGAATGCTGAGTTTTAAGCTAGCTTTTTCACTCTCCTCTTTCACTCTCAAGAGGCTCTTTAGTTCCTCTTCACTTTCTGCCTTTAGGATGGTGTTGTCTGCATATCTGAGATTATTGATATTTCTCCCAGCAATCTTGATTCTAGCCTGTGCTTCATCCAGCCCTGCATTTTGCATGATGTGTTATGCTTATAAGTTAAATAAGCAGGGTGACAATATACAGCCTTGTTGTACTCCTTTCCCAATTATAAACCAGTTTTTCCATGTCCCATTCTAACTGTTGCTTATTGACCTGCAATCAGGTTTCTCAGGAGATAGGTAAGGTGGTCTTGTACTTCCATTTCTTTAAGAATTTTCCACTGTTTTTTTGTGATCCACACAGTCGAAGTCATTAGCATAGTCAATGAAGCAGAAGTAGATATTTTTCTGGAATTCCCTTGGTTTCTCCATGATCTAATAAATATTGGCAATTTGATCTCTGGTTCCTCTGCCTTTTCTAAACCCAGCTTGTACATCTGGAAGTTCTCAGTTCATGTACTGCTGAAGCTTATCTTGAAGGATTTTGACATTTTGACATATGTCTGTATTTGGAAGATAATCTCCACAAATAATATAATACATTATTCATCTCCATAAGTACAATCACATTTGAAAAATATTTCCTTAAAAGAAGTATCCAGCTAATAAATATTATCATATTAAAAAAGCAAAGCAAAACAATAGTTGTTCCTTGCAATTAGTGGTTCCTTCTAAACTTTTTTCTCTGTGTGCATATCTATATCTACATACAAGTATATATTATATATGTCTACATATAGAGAGACATATATATGTGTGTGTGTGTGTGTGTGTTTTGTCATGCCGCATGACCTGTGAGATCTTAGTTCCTTGACCAGGGATTGAACCTATACCTCTTGCATCAAAACTCAAAGTCTTAACCACTGGACCACTAGGGAAATCTCTATATTTTTTATTCCTGCTTTTTTCCATTAATATTATATGATAAGCATTCTCCATATCCCTCAAAATTCTTTGAAAAGTGTGATTGCTAATGACTGTGTAAAATTCCATGGTAACAATTAACATTATGCAACTATTCTCTGTGTATAGAATAATACATTTAAGCTATTTCTGTTTTAAAGATAAAAATATATAATATCATTTATGTTCAAATTATAGGAAATATGAAAGTCAGAGGAGCACATTAGTGACACTTTAGCACTAAAATCAGCAAAACCCAGATTCCAGGAAACTCTGTAGGACAAGTGAACCAGTTTTTTATTTTTTCAGTAAATAAACTACTGGACCAAGAGATCAGGGGAAGGGATCCTGTAGAGTCTTATGGATGAAAAGAGTTTTAAGAGACATATCAACTAATTGCAATGTATAAATGATATTTGGGTCCATATTCAAACTCTAAAAAAAATTAAGAGAGAGAAATTGAAATACTAATACATATTTGATGATATTTGTTGTTGTTTTAGTTGCTAAGTCGTGTCTGACTCTTTTGTGACCTAATGGACTTTGGCTTGCCAGGCTGCTCTGTCCATGGGATTTCCCAGGCAAGAATACTGGAGTGGGTTGCCATGTCCTTCTCAGGGGAATCTTCCCAACCCAAGAATCAAACTGGTTTCTCCTACACAGGCAGACAGATTCTTTACCACTGAGCCACCAGGGAAACCCTTGATGACATTAAGAAATTATTATTTTTTTCAGAAGTGATAAGAGCATTGTAGTTATGTTTCTAAAAAATCCTTGCCTTTTAAAGACACAACTGAAAATTTCACATTTTAAAAGATATATTTGGGATTTGCTTCAAAACACTGGGAGGGAGGACAGGGGAATGTATGGAGATACAGATAGGTCAAGATTGGCCACAGTTGTTTAAACTGAGTAATGGGCATCAAGAGATGCATTTTACCATTTCACGCCAGTTAGAATGGCTGCAATCCAAAAGTCTACAAGCAATAAATGCTGGAGAGGGTGTGGAGAAAAGGGAACCCTCTTACACTGTTGGTGGGAATGCAAACTAGTACAGCGACTATGGAGAACAGTGTGGAGATTCCTTAAAAAACTGGAAATAGAACTGCCTTATGACCCAGCAATCCCACTGCTGGGCATACACACTGAGGAAACCAGAACTGAAAGAGACACATGTACCCCAATGTTCATCACAGCACTGTTTATAATAGCCAGGACATAGAAGCAACCTAGATGTCCATCGGCAGATGAATGGATAAGAAAGCTGTGGTACATATACACAATGGAGTATTACTCAGCCATTAAAAAGAATACATTTGAATCAGTTCTAATGAGATGGATGAAACTGGAGCCTATTATACAGAGTGAAGTAAGCCAGAAAGAAAAACACCAATACAGTATACTAACGCATATATATGGAATTTAGAAAGATGGTAACAATAACCCTGTGTACGAGACAGCAAAAGAGACACTGATGTAGAGAACAGTCTTTTGGACTCTGTGGGAGAGGGAGAGGGTGGGATGATTTGGGAGAATGGCATTGAAACATGTGTAATATCATATATGAAACAAGTCGCCAGTCCAGGTTCGATGCATGATACTGGATGCTTGGGGCTGGTGCGCTGGGATGACCCAGAGGGATGGTACGGGGAGGGAGGAGGGAGGAGGATTCAGGATGGGGAACACATATATACCTGTGGTGGATTCACGTTGATATAAGGCAAAACCAATACAATATTGTAAAGTTTAAAAAAAAAAAAGATGCATTTTACTATCTCTTTACTTTGGTATGTGCTTGATATTTTATGTAATTAAAATACAGGAAAAGAAAGGAAAAGGGAGCTGGCATCTCTGATGCCAAGTGCTGAACTTTGCTGTGAAGGAAGAAGCCCTGTACTTGAACAGGACAGACTTCATTTTAGCCCCACCCTTCACACTTACTGATTATGCATCCTTGGGCTGCTTCCCTAACCTCTTTGAGCCTCAGAGCCCTCACTCACAAAACTGATACTATAAAGCCTGCCTCACAGGGTTTTTGTGAAGAAAAACATGGTCTTATCTGGGAAGTGCATGGAAAATTAAGGAACATTGGGTCTTTTATCTTAGGGGCTGAGTAGAGCATGAGGTCAAAGCGCAAGGACAATGTGTACCTCTTTCCTTCTCAGGGAGTTAAGGTTCCCCAATTTTTCACTGACAGCTGGAGGGTGAGGCTTTTATAGAAAGTACTTGGGTACACCGTTTTAATTCCCTTGTAGTTTCTTTTATTATGTATTTTTGGTTGTTTTCATAATGGTTGTCCTGGGGAGTACAGTTAGCATCTTAAATTACAACAATCAGTTAAGATTAACACCAGCTTAATTTTGATAGTACCAAAAAGTTTTCTCCTATATAGCTCCATTCTTTCCTGCATTTGTGCTATAATTATCACAAATTACATCTTTTTACATTTTTTACCCACCATCATAGATTTACAACTATTTCTTTGTTCACTCTTAAATCAAATAGGAAAAACATACATTCAGACTTTTATATTTACCTGTGCTGTTACTTTTACTGATACTCTTAGTTTCTTCATGTGGATTCCAATTACTATCTATTATATTTTTATTTTGGAGAAGGCAATGGCACCCCACTCCAGTACTCTTGCCTGGAAAATCCCATGGACGGAGGAGCCTGTTAGGCTGCAGTCCATGGGGTCGCTAAGAGTCAGACACGACTGAGCGACTTCACTTTCACTTTTCACTTTCATGCATTGGAGAAGGAAATGGCAACCCACTCCAGTGTTCTTGCCTGGAGAAACCCAGGGACGGGGGAGCCTGGTGGGCTGCCGTCTATGGGGTCGCACAGAGTTGGACATGACTGAAGTGACTTAGCATAGCATAGCATATTTTTATTTCAGCCTGAAGAAATCTGTTGGTATTTCTTGTAGGTCAGATATACTTCATGACAAACTCTTTCAATTTTTATCTGGGGATATCTTTTTTCTTTTTTAAAATTTTTGTTTATTTTTAATTGAAGGATAATTATAATATTGTGTTAGTTTCTGCCATACATTTACATGGATCAGAGCCATAGGTATATGTACAACCCTTCCTTCGCCTTCAGATTTGAAGAATAGTTTTGCTGTATATAAAATTCTTGGTTGACGGTTTTTCCTTCAGCACTTTGAATATGTCATCTCACTGTCTTCTAGACTTCATGATTTCTTTTTCTTTTTTAGATTATTTTAGGTGATAGGTTAAGTTCTTTATCTGAGATTTTATTGTTTCTTGAGGTAGGCCTATATTGCTATTAGCTATCAACTTCCCTTTTAGAACTGCTTTTCTGCATCCCATAGATTTTGAAAAGTTGTATTTCCATTTTAATTTGTCTCAAAGTATTTTCTGATTTCCTCTTTGATTTATTCACAGACCCATTGGTTTTTTTAGTAGCGTGTTTGTGCTTTTCCAATTTTTTTTCTTCCTGTAATTGATTTCTAGTTTTATATCATTGTGGTCAGAAAAAAATTCTTCAGATAATTTCTGTCCTCTTAAATTTAATGAGACTCATGTTGGGGCCTAACATGATTTCTGATGAAAAATCAGCAGCTAATCTTATTGTGGATTCCTGGTACCATATGAGTCACTTTTTTCTTGCTGCTTTCAAGAGTTTCTGCCTTTCGAAACTTTGCTGAACTTTCTTGGATGAGCAAATGAATGTTTTTCATCAAATTCAGAGAGTTTCAAGCATTATTTCTTCAAATATTCTTTATACTCCTTTGCTTCTATTCTCATTTTTGGACTCCTACTATGCATATGTTGGTATGCTTGTTGATGTCCCCTTGGTCTCTGTTCTTTTTTTCTTCATTCTTTCTGTTACTCAGTCTTGATAATCTCAATGAATTTATCTTCAAATTCACTGATTTTTTTCTTCTTGATATTTAAATCTACTGTTGAGCCCTTGTGGGGAAATTCTCATTTCAGTTATTATAGTTTTCAACTCTAGAATTTCTGATTCCTTTTTTTAATTTCTACATCTTTGTTGATATTCTCTGTTGGGTGAGACATCATTCTTATATTTTCCTTTAGTTCTTTGGACATGGTTTCTTTTAGTCTCTGAACACATTTAAAATACCTTGTACCATATGGGTCACTTCTCAAAGTCTTTGCCTCTTAAGTCCAATGTCTGAGCTTTCTCAGGGATTGTTTATATTGATCGCTTCTTCTCCCTGTATATGGACCAATCTTTCTTGTATTTTCACATACCTTATAATTTTGCTGCTGTTAAAACTTGACATTTAAAATGACATAATGCAACAACTCTGGAAATCAGCTTTCTACCCCCTCCCCAGGATGTTGTTGCTGCTACAGAAAAATACTCTGAACATGACACAGGCCTTGGGCCAAATTCCTTCCAAACCTGAGGCTCTTCTTTGGGTAAGTAGACTGTCACAGTGGGTTTTTTGCCAGTGGGCATGGAGCTCATTTTAGGAAGATCAACATGGATTGAGCACCCTCAGTGCACTCTGATCATGATGCCTCTTTGAGTCTCTCCAAAGCATCAGATGCAGCAGCAGGGATCTTCCCCCTCCACACTTCAGTCTTTGGCCTGTCTCCCCAGAATCACTAGAGTGTGTTGAATCTGCAGATGTCACATTCAGTGGTTCTTATCCAGCCTGGCCCACACAATCCAAGCCAGGCCTGGATGACCTCCCCTGGATGTCTGGTTGGGTGTGTGAAGAACAAATTTCTAGCCTCTTCATCCAAGAAGGTCATATTAGGCAAAATAAGAATGACGCCAAAGCCTGTTACCAGCTGGAATGATCAGTGCCCAGATGTCACCTGGGCCAATAATTAACCAGGGGCCTGGAAGATGCCCAAAAGGTGGGCAGGAAGAAAACATATGGGTTACAGACGGTCCAAGCCAAAGGAAGACAGTGGGAGGGCTGACAGTCTAGAAGGGCCTTTCCCAGAGGCACAGATGGTGGGCACTTTGCCCAGGAGGGGCCTTCCTCCTTTCTAGTAGATTCAGGGTTAGGAGAAGAGCTGAGAGAGCAGAAGTCTGTCATAGGCACACCCCCTACCCAGTGCCAAACTGAATAGTCCTGAGGGGAGGAAGGCAAGGATGCTAAGGCCCTGGGGACCTTCAACCCCAGGCTGACACAAGCTATCTGTTTGTGCAATAAGCATCTGTTAAATGCCTACTAGGGTGCGATGTGACAAGAGAGTGGACTTGGAAAACACACAGACCTGAATCCAATTCCAGACTCTGCCACTTATCAGCTATTGTCACCTTGGCCAAGTTTTAAGTTTCTCTAAGAAAAAAAAGAGGATATTCACACCTAGCTCACGAGGTTGTCATGGGGTTGAATGAGTTGCATTTTTATAGAATGCCTCATGCATACTATGTAGTTGATCAGTGAAAACTGTTCAACCTTGTTTGAAGCACTGAATAAAGAAGAGAAATAGACTATGCCATGTTTCTTGAAATCCTTCTATGGCTTCCTCTGCCTTAATCATCCTGCAGGCCTGCCAGGATGCTTTCCAGGCTGGCACAGTCCACCTTGCTCCCTCAGCAGTCTAGCATACAGGGAGGTAGTTCCTGGTCAGCCCCCTTCCCAGAAACTGGACCAGGAAACCAGGGAACAAAAGTGTTGCTCTGGTAAAGGGTGCCTTCACTGGGGGCTGGGGGGACTTGCCAGGAAATGTGGGCTCTTTCCCCAGGGCTGCCCCGAAGCTGACCTGGGCCTCAGGCTGCCCAGGCACTGCTCACCCCCTAAGAACTTTAGCTCCTCATTCAGGGGGTCATCAGACACCCACCTAGGCCCTGCCCAGACCCCAGTCCTACTGCACCAACCCCTTCCTTGTCATGGCTTGCAGTCTGCATGAGGTTAACCTCAGCTTCTTCCTGGTCGCCTCTGATTCACTTTCCTGGCTCTGGCCGGATAATGGTTTGGGGTTTGGCTGGACACTTCTGCTTGTAAACTTGAAGCCAGAGTTCCTGACCCTGCTGCTAATAGGCACCCGCTGAATCCCTGGGCCATCCCCCACTCTGTTTCCCACCTGTCCTGCCCTTTAGCCAAAAATCCTTGAGCTACAAGGTATCTGAATCTTCACCCTGGCAGGAAGCGCCTGGCTCTGCTGCCTTCTGCTGAGTACAACCAGGGTCTGGCAGCATCCTGGGTCCCCAGTGCCTGCCCAGAGAGGGGCTGTGTTTGACCTGGGCACCATGGGACCAGCTGGCAGCATAGCATCAGAACATGCTTTATCTGAGGGCAGCCTTTGGAGTCCTCAAGGTGCTTTGGGGTTCATCCCTGCATTTGAGCCTCAGATCAGGTATTTTGTTTTTCATTTGCAAAATCACGTCTGACTCTGTGACCCCATGGACTGTAGCTTACTAGACTGCTCTGTCCATGGGATTCTCCAGGCAAGAATACTGCAGTGGATTGCCATTTCCTTCTCCAGGGGATCTTCCTGACCCAGGGATCACATCCACATCTCCTTCGTTGGCAGGCAGATTCTTTACCACTGAGCCACCCGGGAAGCCCCAAATCAGGTTTATCTGTATTCTTAAATCAGTTCTAAAGTTGAGGAGAAACCTGAGGTTCAAAGAGATTAAATACTTCCCCAAGTTCACACAGTTACGTAGGAAGAGATCCAAGCCAATGGTCTGAGTTCTTTGGCTCTGAATCTGAAGTTGATAGTGTTCCATAGACATAACTGAAGCAGTGCCTGCAGCACATGAAGCCCAAGAAAGGCCTACTGAGATTTTTGGATATCTCCTGGGGCCTCCGGAAAGGAAAGTGAGAAACATGGGCATTTGTTTGTTTATTTGCTAACTCTGGCTTAAAGGCCTTGAAGTATGCATTTTATCTCCTGCACAGGAATCAGTTAGGGTTTTAACAGCCTCATCTCCAGCAGAAGCTGGGGACACCTGCTGAAAATATCTCCTCTGCTAATGAGTTGTAGTCATTAGAAATACATTCCATTTGGCTAATACCAGGAAAGCCCCTAGAAAAGGTCACCATTAAATCTGGCCAGAATTTACCTTACTATAATTTGTTCATGCATTCAGTATTACCTGTTTGATGCACATTTATTGAGCACCTATTGTGTGCCAGATACTCTCAGGCACTGGGATGCAAGGAAGGATGCAGCACAGTCCCTGCCATAGTCAGTGGCCTGATGGGACAAATAGGCCCTCAGTCTGTGGGAGCACAGGGGAGGAGGGAATTGAGCCAGGGTGGGCCTCCGGGATTTGGGTCAGGCTGGGAAAGCTTCTCAGAGGAGGTGACTTCTAAGTTGGGACTTGAAGAAAAAAAATATGAATAAGTTTCTTCCAAAATCTTTTCTGAGGCGCTTTGGATAGAAAAGGAAGAGTTAGCTTAAGAGAAATGATGAGAGACAGGGTAGTAGTGGGGACTTGGGACACAGAGAGAGGTAACTGAGTTGCCTGGATACTTGGTTTCTGGGATATTCACTTGGTGCCCATTCTTACCCTAAAACCTTGGTTTCCTAAGTCCGGGGACCCAAGCTTTCATGCAGTGCTGTCCAATATGATTTTGGAGATGATACGAATGCTCTGTTTCTGTGTTATCCAACATGGTAGACTCATGTGGCTATTCAAATTTGAAGTGTGACTAGTACTACAAAAAAACTGAATGTTTGCTTTTATTTCAGTTTAATTAATTTAAACCCAAATAACCATCACATTAGATAGTGAAGCTCTACATGCTTCTGATTCTAAATCACATGTGAATCCCTTGAAATGTCTTGGGAAGCTTCTGAAGCCTGGTGCCTGAGATTCCAGTTTTGTTGATCTAGGATAGGGCTTGGGTACCAGTCTTTTTGGAAACAACCCAAGTGAGTTTCAGGAGAGCCAGGGTTGAGAACCATTGATTCAATACTCTTAGCAGTGGGAGGCGCCCCACCCCTGCCCCACCTTGTTCCAGCCTTGCCCGGGGTGTGTATTTGGGCTCTGCTGGGGCTTCAGTCACTCTGGACCTTCCCAGCACCCCGCTGCCCCTGAAAGGCTGCAACCTTGGTCTCCTCTCCAGAAGGAAGCTCAGGACTTAGGGCCACTCACAAAACTTGCTGGCTCTCTTTCCTTCTGCCTACCTCACCTTGTTCCCAGTCCACAGACAGGGCTCATTCACCTCAGAGCCTGCTAGGACTGAACAGTAGAGCTCAGTGGTCAGGGAGTCTCATCTTTACCAGGCCCTCGGGCCTTGGACAGAGCCCAACCAGCTGTTTTCTTGGGCTGGGCTAGGCTGTGCTGGGGCAGAGGCTGGTGGCCACGCATGACGTTTGGCTGGTTTTTGTCTGTTTTTCCTACTAAACAGATATGCAGATGAATGTGTTTGAGAGAGCGATAATGCAGGAGGTTTTAGTAACAAGAATGAAACTTGGAGACAACCTTCCTTCCCCAAGTATTTTGAAAAATGCTTTCTGAGCTGGAGCTCCCCCAGTAGCTACTGGCCACCCCCCCTTTTTTGCCACCCACACCCCAAAAGCAACTTTTTCCATGACTCACACATGGCAGCTTGTGCACTTCTTTTATTATTAAATATAAAAGCAGCTTCCTATTTTTTAAATAGATATTTAAATGACTTCATATAAAATAAATCACCACTTCCAAGTATAAAAACAAAATCTCACAGTGTGTGAGCCAATGTTCCCTCTCGACTTTCTCAGAGAAAAGAAGGGTTCCTGTGCAGGTAGCCGGGTAGCCACCCAGAGGGGCTGCAGAGGCCCCTCCCACTCCTGGGTCACCAAGAGCGCACAGTTTCTGTGATGGGTTGGATTTGCTTTCTTGATCTTTAAAATACTATATGTTTAAGGGGTGGGGAGTGAGGGAGGAATGTTTTTTCTGTGTGTTTTTTTTTTTTTTTTCCCCTTCCACTTTTAAATACAGAGTTTTTTAGTATCAAATATAGAGTCTGTGACTAGGAAAATGGGCCTCCTGGGGAAAGTTCTCCACTGCCTTTTCCTCAACGGATAGCAACAGGGCAGGCAGGGACCAGAGGATCCCCACTTTCAAGGGCAGGAAGGGAAGCTCATAGGCCCCGGTCCAGCGGCCAAGTCCAACAGGATCTCTTGGTGGAGGGCCCGGAGCAGCAGAAGAGGAGGGACACAGTAGCACAAAGGCTGAAGGCAGTCTACTGGCCTGTCACCCAATGCCCAGAACTCAGAGTCGCAGCCCCTGGCCGCTCGAGGGAGCTGAGGCCCTCAAGGCAGACTGGAAGCAGATGCCTGGACTCTCCAAGTCCCTCTCCCACCCTGGCTCACCTGGTTACAGAGATGATGCTAGTGAGGGGTGGGACGAGAGCAGGAGGGGGTCCCTGCCTCCCGGGCTCCTGAAGGGACACCGCTCAGCCCAGGTGTCTGCTGACAGCAGCCTTTGGACTGTGGTGGGAGCAGGGGCCTGGACAGGGAAAGAGGCCAGCCGGGGGGATCGGGGGTGCTGACCCCTTGCCACACCTCAGGGGCAGGCCCTCAATTTCAAAGACCTATTTGCCGTCAGAGCTCGCCCTGCAGTCTCTCTCTCTGTGTCAGTCCCTCCCTTCCTTCCCTCCCTCCCTTTAATCATGTCCCTCTTGGGAATGTCAAAGTGCAAGATGCAGAAACCTGGGTGAACAACGCAGCCTAAAGACCAGCTCTGGCTGCTGGCCCCGGGAAGTTCTCCCACCCTGATCCATCCCAGGGAGTCAGAGCCGGGTCAGCAGAAGGTCAGGGCTCAGGGGCTCCCTCAGTCGACAGGCGAGGCCGGCTCGGGCGCTCAGTGCAGGAAGCTGGGGAGAGGTTGGAGGAGTGGGAGGACAGACAGGTGTTTGCTCTCCGGGATGGATGGGGCAGGCTGTTCAGCAGGCAGGTTCAGTATTCACAGTGCGATGGTTTCCTTCAGAGGAGAGGCTCTGCATGGCCTCCTAGAGGAGCTCTGGCAGGCCTCGGGGGACGGCGAGGCAGAGGCCAGCGCTTGGTCTTGCCCTGGGCATCGCAAGCCAGGTCAGGCAGGTCCTGAGGGCCGGGTTGGCATCCCCTCTCTGCCTGGCCGTTGGCAGAGGGCACTGAGGCAAGTGGAGGGTACAGACCCGCTCCGGGCGATCAGTGCAGACCAGCAGGCCCAGAGGCCTTCTCTTCCCGTCTTCTGGGCTACACACCTTTACGGGAAATCCAACAACGCTGTCCCGCCCTGTGAACCTCATGCTTCTCTCTCTGGAGACAAGTTCCTGCTTGTCGGTGCTGGGATCCCTTGGCGGCAGGCAGGTCCTCTGACATGAGGGTTCTTCCATTCCTCAGTGCCCACCCTGCTCTCCCATGTCCCATGGGCCTCTGGGTCCCTAGAGGGGAATGGGCCGAGGACACAGCCCCTGAGGGGCAGAGGGTCCCCAGCCGGGCTTGGCAGCCTTCCTTAAGCGGATGGGAGCCTCCAGGGCCCCTGATAAATATCAGCAACGTTGGGGGCATCCTCCAGCCCCTCTTAGTCAGTCCAGAGTCTGAGGGTCAAGGGCGGAGGAGCCCCAGCCTGGCTGCTCTGGTCTGGCCCTGCTCTCCCGAGTCCAGGAGCTCTCATGGTGGGCAGGCCACATTCCCGGGAGAATGGTTGGGGAGGGGTGGTGGTGGCCGTCCCCACAGTTTCTCCTCCCATGGAGAGACTGTCCTGTGCGCCCAGCTGTAGGGGAGAGAAAGAAAGGCTGTCAGCTGAGTGGGAGTCAAGGGAGGGGTCGCTGAGGACATGGGTGGGCGAGCTAGAGCGTTCCTGTGGGCTGCTGGTGGTGCTGCAGACAGGACTTCCTCCCATCCTTTCCCTAGCTTTCCCCGCCACCCCAGACACCGCAAGGGCCCTGGGCAGCTTTCTCTGGCGGCAGCCCAAGCCACTGGACAGACTGGCCTCACCTCCTACCTCCTCCTGGGGAACCAGGGACCACAGGGGGAGGTAACATGGCCTGGCAGAGGTCTGAGCGGAGCTGGGATGGGCATTACTCAAGTGGAGGGGTCTACCAAGGAGGGAAGGGGGCACTTGAGTGTCCTTAGATGCCCATCCCCCCCTCCCCCTGCCCTGCCCCAGCAAGACCATCTCACTATCTTTGGTCTAAAAAAATCAAGAGTGAATCCTGCTAACTCTAGCAAAGAAGAGGAATTTCTCATTCCCACTCCACACCATTCATCACAGAGGTCATCACACACAATACTCAGGGCAGCAGGACAGAGGCATCTGAAGGGAAAGAACTGGAGGAAGTTCCAGACAAGGAAACTCCCACCCTGCCATTTGGCCTGCTAAGCCCTAAGCAAGCCAGCCTCCTTCCGGATGGGCCAAGGGACTTGCCTCCCCACATCATGCATAGGAGTCAGGGCCCTGCTGTCTCCAAGCCTTCCCCCATCCTTGTCCTCAGAATGCTTTGTTCCCAGAGCAGAAATCCCCTGGACTCCATCCAACAGTTTGACTTTGGACCCTGTGTGGAGCTTCCCTCCCTGACTATCCCTGGGCCCTACCAGCAAAACCCGTGATGGATAAGGAGGAAAGATGGGACCATAGCTTCTGGCTCCCAGCCCATTCCCATGCTCTGGAAGGCAGGCGGGGAAGACCATAAACTGGACATTAGCCATGCTCGGTATGGCTGGGCCACAGGCCCTGCTGGGGCCAGAAGGGAAGAATAACCAAGTGGGCAGGCCCCAGCCCACTGCTCCTATTTCTTGGTTCCTTGGAGTGGAGGGGTCAGGGTCCACATTTCTTTTCTGAGGGTCCCTCTCTCATACCTCTGCCTCTGTGTTTCCCTCTCTCATTAGGGCAGCAGTCTTCAGGTGGCCCTAAGGCTCCAGCTGCCTGGCCTGGAGACCACTTTAGAGCAGGATCCAAGTAGGGGTCTGTATGTGGCTCTGGCCCTGGATCACTCTCTAAGTGAAATCTTAAGGGGAGGAAGAAGAAAGCTTGGGAGGGCCTCAGATTAGGCAGGCAGAGGGCCAAGGCCGAGGAGGGAGGCGGGCGACCAGTCAGAGGGTGGTGCAGCATTGAGCCATGAAGTCCCCAGGGACCTTGTTCCATCCTCTGCTTGCCAGTTCTGAGGGGTCTGCCTCATTCTCACAGCCCTGCCAGTGTCCCATCTGACCCATTTGAGTCCACCTTACCAACGAGGTGGACCCCGGGAAGTGTTATCTCTTTCACATGTATTCCACATGTGTTATATCTTAAAGAAAGAAAGAAAATGAAGTCGCTTAGTCATGTCTGACTCTTTGCAACCTCATGGATTGTAGCCTACCAGGCTCCTCCGTCCATGGGATTTTCCAGGCACGAGTATTGGAGTGGGTTGCCATTTCCTTCTCCAAGGGATCTTCTTGACCCAGGGATTAAACCCGGGTCTCCCACATTGTAGGCAGATGCTTTTACTGTCTGATACTGTTCTCTAAATCGGCTCCCGTGGTTTTGAGCATTTGGCAGATACCCTATCTCTCTAGGAGTGGCCCCGACCTGTCATTCTACACATGAGAAGGCCCTGAAGTGCTGGCTTGCATTTGGCATGGGGTGTGACTAGAAACGTGAATGGGTTCTCCAGCTAGTCAGCCAGCCTGCCAATCAGCAATTTAGGCAAGCAGCCAGCTAGTCAGTTAGCCAATCAGCTTCATCAATCAACTAGCTAGTTAGGCAGTGACTAGCTAGTTAGTTGGTCAGAGTCACCTATTCAGTTGGTCGACCAGTCAGAATCAACTAGTTAGCTAGTTAACTGGTCAACCAGAAGGCTGGCCAGTTAGAGACAGTCAGCCAGGGTCAATCAGCCAGTCAGCCCTGAAGTCAATCAGTTAACATCTATTGAGTTCTTAGTGTGAAGCATGAAGAGGTCCTTTCTGTTTAGGACTCAGGATAGAAAAGAAAATGCAAAAAAAGTAGAAGACACAGTCCCTGTGCTTCAGGGGCTTACAGATTCCTTAGGGGTACTCAGACGCATAAAGATTTTAAAAATGTATGAAAATAAACAACATCCAAGGAAGTACAAATCAATATAGCAAGTCAAATCCAAAAAAGATGAGTAGGAACTAAAGGAGCAACCAGAGGATGATGGAGACCATCAGGAAGAGCTGATTCCTGCAGGCTGATTGTGGTTTGAGGGGAAGGAAGGGAGGAGGGCTGCGGAGCGCCTGGAATTGGGGCGCCAGGCATGAGGAGTGATAAGAGTCACATGTTTATCAAATACATGGGTGAGGACAACAGAAGACACTCACTGATGTGCAGGAGACACGCTGGGAGGGCTGTGAATGCAGAATTAGGATTCAAAACAATTTCAGTTGGCTCGGGTGAGGGGCTGACAAAAACCAACAAGGTGGTTTTTAACAAGGAGGAATATAAATTCCTGCACACTGGTTAAAAAAAAATAAGTTCTCCAAGTACAGGATAGGCTCCACAGATTTATGGGAAATGGAACTGGGGGGTTCAATAGCCCACAAGCTTAACATATGACAACAGAATGATGTGGTGGTTAAAAAACCAAAACAAAAGAGCAATGCAGTCTTAATTGGTACAAATAGAAGAACACTGTCCATATCAAGGAAGGTTACAGTCCCTCTGAACTCTGAGCTGGTCAGACAATATCGGGGAGCACTATGTCTAGAGCTGAGAATCACATTTTCAGAGGGACATTGACAAACAAATGTGTCCAAAGGAGGACGACCAGGATGGTGAGAGGTCTGAAAACCATATCATATAAGAGATGTTTGAGGGACTTGGCCACACTTAGCCTAGAGAATTCTTAAAGGGGACATGGACACATGAGTTTAAATATCGGAAGGCTCTCATGAGGGAGGATGGGGAGGGGGCAGGAAGCCAATTACGTTCAAATAAGGAAGGACTTCCCCACGGTGCTATTAGGGCAGGGCAGGGAGCTTGCCTGTGGCTGAGAGTGTGTAACCAGAAGCTGGCTGACTTCCCATCAGGGATGCAGAGAGGGGAGGCCCCTCTGCAGTGGGATTCTAGACCAAATGACCCCCGAGAGCCCTTCTAGGACCATGCTTCTATGGCTCCATGGATCTAAAAGCAGGAAGGCAGAAAAGGTCTTCGTTGGGAGGAAGGATCCAATCAGGGTGCACACAGAGAAGAAAATGGCAAGAGATGTGTGTGAGGGGCTGCTGCTGGAAGAGCTTGGGAGCCAAGCTAAGAATGTTGAGCTGAAGTGGTTGGTGATGCAGAGCTGCTGAAATTCCCCTGGAGGCTGAAGACTTTACACAAACAGTTTGGTTGCTCTGGGATGAAAGATGGCAGCAAAAGTTGAAGCTCGATGCAGAAATAATAGCCTGATTCAGAATTAACAGTGCCTGGCCTCAGATGGGGTGGAGGGAGTGAAGCAGTGATGGGAGGCCTGAGGACCCGGGGAGCAGAGGGTTGGCCAGACTTGGTGACGAATGAAACAGGGAGTAGCGGGGAGAGAGAGAAGGGAGTCAAGGGTGGGAGCCTCAGGGAAGTTGGTGGTGCCATAAACAAGTTAGGGTGAGTGGAAAACTTGGGTGTAACCAGTTTTAAGGTGTGGAGATAGATCCAGATTAGAGTCTTACCTTAGGATTCTGTCTACACTGGCAGCTCCTCCTGTCTGTCCTCTTCCTGGGTCAGGAGGCTGTGGGCAGAGCACAGGGCTGGTGTAAGACTTCAGCAGAGGCCAAGGAGTGAGGGAACCCCCAAATCCTCACCCATATGCTCCAGCCCTCTCAGATTTGGGAGACCAGAACTGCCTAACCCTAAGAAGAAACTAGGAAAAATCCCAGATATCTAGGGAAGAAGAGACATGCTTCCTTCTTGCCACCCACCCCAGCATCCTGTTCTGAGCTTCATTTCCTTACAGCAAGCGGCAGAATGTCTCCTCCAAATCCAGACGGAAAATAAATGCCAAGACAGCCTCCCCTCCCCCATACCTACCAGAGCCCCCTCCCCCAAACTCTCACCTGCCCTCTGGTTGCTCCATGGGAGAATCCACCATCTGTGGCTCTTGATGGCTCTGGGGGCAGAAAAGAGCTGGCTCACTGAGGAGCTGGGGGAGGCTGGGGGGCCAGGGTTGGGGGCCATGGCCCCATCCTCAAGCAGGGCTGCCCTGGGGCTCTCTGAGAGAGCCAGAGGGCCAGAGGGCTTCCAGAGGCCTCTCCTGTCCTGGGACTCCTTAGCCCCCAGCTCTGCAGTCTCTGGGAATGCCCTGCCCTGCACAGGCATCACTTTCCTCTTCCATCTCCCTTCCAGGTTCTCACCATGCTGTAGCCCAGGAAGAATGACTCCTCCTCCTCTGCCCTCGTCCCTTTGCTCCATCTTGCAGTCTGAGCCTTCCCCATTCTTGAAGAAACCCTCCACTTCAACCTCCTACTCTCTGTGCTCAGTCAACTTCCTGTCTCTCAGAGCCTGAAGAACCCAGCCTAAACCCAAATCGTCCTCTGCCCTGCTCCTGCGCCAAGGCTGTGCCCCACCCCACGAGATGCCCTCCTCTCCCCCATGGGGCTCTTCTTACCCGCCGCCGCCGCCTGTAGAACAGGAGCCCGCCGACAGCCAGCAAGACCAGGATGATACTGGGCACCAGCAGGCGGAAGACAAAACCAGGGAGCTGGGGATCGGAGGCTTCCTTGTGCTGCCTCTCGTGGCCTGTGTCAGTCAAAGGAACGGAGTTAAAATGGGCTGGGGGCCTCGCCGCCCCCTCACTTGCTTGTCCTCCTTTCAGCTCTGCAAGACTCCTCCGGTCCCTGGTGCTCCTCCTGCCTTCCAGCTCCCCAAGGGACAGCACGTGGCCCCAGGAGTGGCTTCTGGGGAGCTTTGGCTGAGAAGAGAGGGCGGAGGGACTGCTGAGGCCTTGCGGGTGCAGTGCTGGGGTCTTGGCCATGTCTGGCTCCTGGTGGTCTCTGGGCGAGGCAGAGGGACGTTCTGTCTTCTCAGGCGTGTGACTCCAGGCTTCAGTGGGTCTCATGGGGCCCAGTGTGGGCAGGTGTGCGCTAGTTGCATCCACAAGCCGCAGCCCCTTTCCTGATCCAGAGAGTGCTGAAGATGCTGGGGGGGTGTGACTGGGGCTGGCAGGCTCTGCCTGGACACTGCGTCCTCCCAGACTGTAGAAGGAAAGCTCTGCCCCTTGGGGTATAGGACCCTCACTAGCCTCTCCGGAGGCCTCTTCCAGGGCTATGTTAGCACCCAGCAGAGAGTCAAGAACGTCTTCCATCCCAGTGACAGGGGCTCCAACCGAAGGGCCGGGCTGAGGAGAATCTCCAGTGGGGCGGCCCTCAATGCGTGGGGTCTCTGGCGACTCAAAGCTCTGGCAGGTGCTCCTGGGTGGTCGCTGCTTGGCACTGCCCGGGTCCACTGTGCGAAGGGCCTGCTCTCTGGGCAAGAGGGAGCTGCCGTCTGTTGCCTCAGAGTCAGCCCAGGTCAAGCCAGCCATAGGGGCTGTGGAGGGGGTGGGGGACTGCTGAGGGGAGACAGAGGCCAGGTCACTGCTAGGGGTGGCTTTGGGGTACAGGCAGTTGCAATCAGGCTTGGTCACCACATCTGAAAGAACCACAGAGAGAAGGAGAGAGAAGGATGGGGAGGAGATAGAGTCACCAGCCTCCAGCACAGCTTTCCCAGAGGGATGGAGAGGGGGTGTGGGTCTGGGGGGTTCCCTCAGGCCCTAACTCAGCCCTGGGGCTGAGGTGAGGACAGGACAGGTGCCAATGCTCATGACACAGGCTTTAGACAGGAAAGGAACAAACTGCAGGAAAAGAGCAAAGAGTGGGGTTTAGACACACAGGTTGGGGGATGGGGTCAGGGAAGACCAGTAAACTGCCCTTTCTGGAGATCCAGCTGGCCAGACGCCAAGCCAGGGGTGACAATAGCCAGCCAAGATGTTGAATAGTGGCCTCTAACACAAGACACCCTCAAGCCCCAAAGACACTGTTGGTTGGAAAGCCGCAAGGTGGGTTCATGCACAGCAGGAGGCTACGCAGCCACGCCCACAGGCGGGAACAGGCTGGGGCTGGCGTGTGGCCAAGGCTTGAGGCCTTGGGGTTGAAGCGACGAGACTGGACTTGGCCATTGGCCGGTCGCAGGGCCTCAGCCCTTGCCTCGGGGAGCAAGGTTGAATGTAGGTGGGTACACGTGGCACAGGACGCAGAGACGAGGACAATGCAGGGTACATATGTGCGCAGCTGGGCCAGCACTGCCAGGGTTTGAATGATGCTCAGACTTCAAATCCAATCTTGTCCCTTGAGGGGACACTCAAGGCGTCCTGGGGACTTCTGGAGCCAGGCTATCCTGGTGATTCACAGCAGGGCTCCTGGAGCAAGC
Organism: Bos javanicus; assembly: GCF_032452875.1. NCBI lineage: Eukaryota > Metazoa > Chordata > Mammalia > Artiodactyla > Bovidae > Bos > Bos javanicus. The sequence goes on from NC_083870.1 coordinate 33,833,115, forward strand.
CCTGACTCCTGGATGGAGCCTCTGCTCTGTCCACGGAACCCCCCATACGTTCAGCCAGCCTGCAGAGCCAGTGGGAAAGCTGCCATGCCTACAGGGCTCTCTGAGAGGGCCCCCTTTTCCACTCCCTGATCTCACAGCCACCAGCTTGATCCTTTTTGATGCCTCAACATGCAGACATACGTAGGTGTGCATGCACACACATGTCAGAAAAGACATGTGCCTAGGACCACTCAGAGGTACACAAAGCCACATATGTACACAAAACAAGCACGTCTACACACACAGGAGCACACGAGTAGCAGCCAGGCTGACTCCCCAGGGGTCCCTCCAGCCTGATGCACCACCACCCCCCCACAACCCAGTGCACCTCTGTTCCACTCACCCTGCCCCAGCCCCACACTTGCTGGCCCCTTCCGTGCTTACCATGGCTGGAGCATTTAGCAAAGCTGTTGTTGCAGTTCTTGCTGAAAATGTTCCAGTCCTTTTTAAGGAGATTTTTTGTTTCATTGAAGACATTCTTTATCTTCTCCAGCAACTGGAGAGGCGTCTCATGGAATGTTCGGACACAAGCCTGGAAGGAGAGCAGAGCCCCCTTGATGAGAATAAGCACTGATTCCATGTCTCTAGCTGGAGAAGGCAATGGCATCCCACCCCAGTACTCTTGCTTGGAAAATCCCATGGATGGAGGAGCCTGGTAGGCTGCAGTCCATGGGGTCGCTAAGGGTCGGACATGACTGAGCGACTTCACTTTCACTTTTCACTTTTATGCATTGGAGAAGGAAATGGCATCCCACTCCAGTGTTCTTGCCTGGAAAATCCCAGGGACGGGGGAGCCTGGCGGGCTGCCGTCTATGGGGTCGCACAGAGTCGGACACGACTAGAGCGACTTAGCAGCAGCAGCAGCAGCAGCATGTCTCTAGCTTGTTTGTCAAACTCCCTTGGCCTTTCTCACATCGATCTTCTTTTTCTCTTGTTTTCTCCCTGCTCTCTACCCTGGTTTGTAGGACCCCTATGTCCTAAGGTGGTGAGATTTATCATTTACTCATGGCTCCATTTAACACATAGTTATGTGCCAGGCATATGATAACTACCTGGGAATCGTGTAATGAATGAGAGAGAGGTGGTCCCTGGCTAAGTTGGACATTGAGTTCATCAGGTCACCAGCATTGTTACAAATGCAGTGAGTCCTAAGAAGAATTATCTGAGAGTATTTAACAAGGGGAACTAAATGAGGACTTGGGGGAATCCCCAAGGAACTGACTAAAAGATGAGCAAGAGTTAACAAGGAAAGGAGGTGGGGTTGGAGAGAGCTGTCCAGGTAGTGGGAATAGACTGTGTAAGAAAGAACCTGAAATGTTAAAAGATGAAAAAGAAGGCTAGAGTGGGCTATCGCACAGCCATCCAGGAGGAGAGTGGCCAGAGATGCAGCGGAGAGAGGTCAGCGAGGACCAGGTCCTGTGGGGCCCTGCTGGCCATGTCAAGAACCATTAACCTTATCCACAGAGCAAAGAAAACTTCTGGGGCATGCTGGGGAGGTGGGTGGAGCCTAAGACTCTAATCCTTTAGAAAGAGCATCCTTTGTGGTGAGGAGAAAGGCCTGGAGGAGGCGTGGGGCTATGGGTCCTTCTCCGGCGTTGGTGTATCTTGACAGGAGAGCCCAGGCTGTCCCAGTCCTGTGTGCTGAGCTGCTAGTTTCTCTTCTGCTCATGGGACCTAGGCCCTCCACGCCCACTGGGGCTCTGAGAACATCACACTCCAGGTTTTCCTTCCTCCCCTTGAGCTGCTCCATCTCAGTCCCCTTACTAGGCTGTCCCCTTCCACTTGACTTTCATAGGCTGGCATTCCACTCACCCCCAGACACTGTGCCCATGGCTTTATGGCATCTATAGCCCGCCTGCTGACGACTCCCAAGTCCTTCCTTAAACTGAGCTGCACGAGGAAGAACTATGGGCTTTACTAGGCACTGAAGTCTTTGAAAGCACCACTGGATGCCCAGGGGCTGTGCACAGTAGGTCCTCAGTAAATGTTTATCAGGTAAAGGAGAGAGGAACACGGGAATGGGAAGCCCCAGGCTTGGTTTCATTACTCACCAACTCAGCAACACTGGCCAAAAGAACTTTCCAGCTTGGGCTCATCTCTTTGTCAAATCAAAACGACAATCCCTGCCTGCCTCCCTGCCAGGGCAACTGTAAGGAAGAGGTGAGCTCTCTTCCTCTTGTTTTTCTTACAAAATATCTGTGTTCTTTATACCTCACCTCATACGCCACAGAGAAAACAAGGACAGAATGTCCTGGTGTCTACCTGTCTCAACAGAGGCAGTGGCTTTTCACCTCCAGAGCTCTGAATCCCTCCCCTGCCAGCTCCTCAGGAGACCTGTTCCTTTAGCTTCACCCGCTCCCTACCTCCCAGCATCCCTGCAATGTGCAGGGCATGTGGCTTACTAAAATACAGATTCCAAGGCCCACCCACAGACCTAGTGAATCAGACTTTCTAGGGGTACATACTGGGAATTCGCATTTAAAAGTGTTTTTTTTTTTTTAACTAGAAGTTATTTGAGTTTTTATTTGTTTAAAAGGAAAGGTGTTTTGGAATTGGAAAATTTTAAATGAAGACTTCCTTTCACGTTTATTATTATTATTATTAGCCACACCATGCGGCATGCAGGATCTTAGCTCCCTGACCAGGGATCGAACCCACACCCCTTGAAGAAGAAGTGCAAGTCCTAACCATGGGACTGCCAGGGAAGTCCAGGAATCTGCATTTTAAACAAGCTCCACAGATGATTCTTATGAACCTCAACCCTGGAAAACCCACAGATCTAATACTTCTCTTATTTAAAAATCTTTCCTCTCTCCATCCCACCCTCCCTCCAGCTAGCTCTCTTTTTCTTCATTTTTTTTTTTTTGAGCCAGGTTCTTCCACAGTGCTGTCTCCACTTCCTCACTCTCTGTTCACTTGCTCTGGCACCTGCCTCCAACATCCATTGCCAAATCCATCAGACACTTTTCAGCTCTTCTCCTGCTTGACGTCTCAAATCCCGGTTGATAAAGGTGACTACACTTCCCATCCTGAAACGTTCTTTTACATGGGCTCAGTGATCCCACGCTCTCCTGGGTTTCCTCCCACCCCTTATGCTGCTCTTCAGTCTCCTTGCCAGGCCCCCTTCCTGTGCCTGACTTCTAAATAAATGCTGAGATTCCTGGGCCTGTTTCTCTTCTCACAGTTGGCAATGTTATGAAGACCCCTAGCTTCACAGATGACCTTCAGACCGACACTGCTTCCATCTGTCAATCACCAGCCAAACTCCAGACTCGTACATCCACCGACATAATCAACATCCCCACTCAGCCATTTCATAAACATCTCAAGCATAGTGTGCCCCAGCCTGGAACTCCTGCCCTTCCCCCAAACCTGCTCTGTCCCACTTCAGCATCACTGGAACTCTACAGGCTGCAGACAAAACCATTGTCATTCTTCTCTAAACTCAGAAGGTGTCCCCTGGCCTCACCTTCACTGCACAAACCTAGTCCAAGCCACCTGGACTTGCACCTCCTGCTGGCTGCTCAGCCTCCATCCCTGATCCCTACACACCCTTCCCAGGACAGCAGCCAGAATGGTCTCACAGTGCAAGTTAGACTAGGTCCCTTGGAGAAGGAAATGGCAACCACTGCAGTACTATTGCCTGGAAAATCCCATGGATGGAGGAGCCTGGTAGGCTACAGTCCATGGGATCGCAAAGAGTCGGACAAGGACACGACTGAGCAAATTCACTTACTCACACTTTAAACAAAATCCCATATTTTTTAGACCCAGCTGGGAGACACAGGCTCCCACCTCCATGGCTCTCTTGCCTTCACTCCCAGGCCTTGGCCATGCCAACCATGCTGGGTGGGCCTGAATGTGCGTACTTAGGGCTCTGTGCCCAGAATTCTCTATTCTGGAGCACTCTGACCACTTTTCATGCGTTCTAACTCTTACTCATCTTTGAACCTCGAGTGAATACCTTTTTACTCAGAAGACTTCCCTGTCTCTTCTTCCCCACTGCCTTTTAAATCCGAGTCCCATTTCTCTCTTCTGGAGCCCCACATACTTCTCCTTCCTGGCTCTCTCCCTCACCTCCTCTGGTCTTCCCTTTCTAGTTTGCTTTCTGCAATGCAGTTATTGCCGCTTTACTTTTATTTTATTTATGTATCTTGTTAACTGTCTCACCACCCTCACACCAAGCTCCATGAATGTGGGGAATTTTGTCTGATCACAGCTGTTCCCCAGAGTCTAGAACAACAATACACAATAGACACTCTTCTTTGTTGAACGAACAGTCTTCATGGGTTAAAATTCTATCTACTCGTGTCATTGTTTAGTGACTGCCACCCTCATTTAACTATAAGCTCCCAAAGGCTGGGAACCATGTAGTTCCTGCTCACGAGGAACATCAGCAAGGCCTAGTACTGTCCCTCCTGCACTGTGAGTCCTCAGCAAAGGTTTGTGGAATGAATACGTGAGTGAGAGTACAAGTGAGCCATGACCTGGGGTTGAGGCCAGTGAGCATCCCTGTGCTTACAGGCAGGGATGGTACCACCACAGCTGCCCTCTGCCCTTTCTCCCTCAGTGCTCCCAGCTCCAGGGCCCTCCTACCTTGTCCTGCTCATCATAGTCCATGGTGAAGCAGCTCTTCAGCCTCAGAGAGAGTTCCTGGAGCTGGACGATGACTTTGGCATTGGGGGTGTTGTCTTTGAAGCGCATGGTATCCTCCATTATGTCTTGCACCAGGAGAAATGCCTTCTTAAGGTAGCACACGGGATCATCCTGGAAAGTAACAACCTGGAGTTTATGACCTGGCTGACGCCACCTGGGAGCGCAGGCTCTGTGCCGGAGACCCGCCTCCCAGACAGACTGCTCCTGAGGAGAAGACCATCCACTACAGAAGACGGAGAACACTGCCCTCAGCTGGCTTTCACTCTCCCTTGTTGGGATCTGACACTACTGGGGATTGCATGCCCTACTGATTCCCTTTCTTAGAGGGAAGGAAATGTGGATTCTGACCAGAGTGGTCCTTGGATTTCTGAAAGGTGAGCTCAGATTGAAGGTGCATAGGTAGAGTGAGTTCTGAGGAACTTCTCTTTTTCTGTCTCTGACCCTCTTTTGGCTTGCTTTCACAAGAAGCTCTTTACCATATGACTCCTTCTAATCCTCCCAGCCACAGGGGTACTGGAGACTACCCCAGGGTTCAAAGAACAAAACCCCAGGGTTTTGTCTCCCTAAAAGGATGGTGGATGCCTCAGTGAAGACTCTGCTTTAGCTCTGTATTCCTAGTACCTGGTCCAATAGGTTCCTTGTAGTAAATGCTTGGTGAGGTAGGCGTGAGCAAGTGAGTGGAACACTGAGGTTACTCCTCGGACCGTGAGATTGGTCTCCAGTTCTAATGGAAGTGTCTTTGGCTCAGGTGTGCAGAAGCTCAGAGATGGGAGCAAACCCTGGCCATGATGGTGATTTTGTATCAGGCAAGAAGATAAATAGATGTGGCATAAAGGCTGGGGTGGGGACAGCTGGAAAGGCATTACAGGCATCAGAAAGAGCACGTGCAAAGGCTTGGAGGCAGGAAGGAACACAGAATGGGGTGGTGTGTTGGGCTGTGTGATGGAGACTGTAACTTGTAAACCCAGGCTAGACAACCAAGGCTTTCCCCTGGCGTGAGGGGGTTTCCAGGTTCAGGAAAGGCAGTGAAGATACCAAGTTGTGGTTCAGAGCGCTCCCCCCAGTGGTGGGATGAGGAGTGCACTGGAGGAGAGGAGGCCACTTAGGAGGTTCTTGAAATTGTCCAAGCAACTGATGGGGTGGGGCCCCAGAACCCAGAGATGCTGAGGAGTAGAACCAGCATCACTCAGCATCTGGTTGGGGGTTGGATAAGGAAGAAGAGGGAAAGGTCTGGACTGATCCCCTTGGTTGCTGGTCTGGCTGTTAGATGGAGGTGATATCCTTAAGCAAAGCGTGTGACCCAGAAGAGGTATTGGTTTGCCTTAGGCCTTAGAGCCTGCCTTCCTGGGTTCAAATCAGACCTCCACTGCTTCCGAGCTATACCCTCTCCCCTGACCTTTTATAAACACGACGAGTGAACCACATAGTTGGGATCAAAAGTGCCTGACACATTGTAAGACTTTGACATGTGCCAAGCCAGGAGAAGGGCACGGCAGGGGACTTGAGCCCAGGACCCTGACCAACCCTGGACCCTGGCACCCCAGACTTGGGCACCCAGGGGTCCTCACATGCATACCCTGTGCAGCTCTAGGATTTCTCCTGCCCACATACACCCATCCTGGTAAGTGCATACATATGGGCCCATGGGCTTTGTAAACAGCCATAACTCACCAACTGCTCCTGGTCTACAAACTCGAAGGAAATTTGGCACGAGGTCTCCATCTGACTGTCAATCTGTAAGAGAGAGCAGGCTAGTGGTGGCAGGTGTCTGCATTTCCACTGAGCTTGCCTAAGAATGGGGACTAGAGTTTTTGGATGGAAACTAGAGTTTCTGGGGTTTGATCCTCATCCACCTCCCCAAACCATACATGAGATGACAGAGCTAAGGCTAGGGGAAGACTTGTGACTTCATATGGCCAGGGGAGGGCTGGAGAAGAACAAGAAGTCTCTGTCTTGTACCTCCTACTTTATGAAGTCTGACAGATGCCAGTTTGTTATAAGGAAGAACTGTCTAATACAGGATAGAGGACATAATCTCCTGTGGGAGGTAGTGAGCTCCCTGTCCTGGAAGGAATTTAAGCAGAGGTTAGACAAGCTCTAGGAATTCAGGATATATATGGACTGGGGCTAGATGCCCTTATAGCTGCTGCTGCCCTTCAGAGCTGTGGTTCTATGATTCTGAGCCTCAAAGAATGCAGCGATTCTTGGTCTACTTTGTATTGCTACAGCAGCTACATACAGGAGGAAAAGCACAGGGGGTAAGAGAGACAGGAGGCCAGCCCACAGGCCCCAAACTCAAGGCCCTGGAGCTGACCTTAGCCAGTGGGGCTCCGTCCACCCTGCCTTCCTGGCCAGAGGGATGGCAAATTCTCTTCTGAGCAGGACAGCAGTCATGATAGCAACCTGATTCTGCCTGTTGGGTGAACTCTGGGAGTTGGTGATGAACAGGGAGGCCTGGTGTGCTGCAATTCATGGGGTCGCAAAGAGTTGGACACGACTGAGCGACTGAACTGAACTGAACTGAACCATGCTAGGAATTGTTGACATCTCTGCTGGCCTGATGAGGGTGAGGCATGGGCTCCTTCAAGGCCCGGGTGAGCGGGCCATCCCAGCCCCAGGGTTCGGGCAAGAGCCAGGGAAGTGTCGGATAGGGCTGGAAGTCAGCTGGGAGCCTCCCTTCCAAATCTGGCTGAGGCCCTGGTGCCAGGCTGGCGGCACATCTGGGAGTTCAGGAGCTAGAGGCAACATTTGGACACAGAAGGCAGACTGGGCTGGCTCCTCGAGGGAAGCATCCCATCGAGGGAGAGCAGGCTTTATAAGCCTTTTCAGAGTCCTTGATGGACATTCTAGGCCATCATTAACCCAGGTAATCAGCTAGAAGCCCACCCTGTCCCTTGCCTGCAGGAGAGCTGGAGAGGGCTTCAGGATTGGGGGTGGGGGTGGGGTCAGAGTCATTGACCTTTAGAAGGTCAATGAGAAGAACATCCGTGGAGCTAGTGGGAGCCACAAGCCACATCCTGCATGGCTGTACTCTTCTGCCTACAACCCCCTCTTCGGCCCTGTTCCCTACCTCCGTTTCCCCAGTGGGGAGAAGCTGGGGTAGGCAGGGCCAGACACTCACCAGCTGCTGCAGGAACAGCAGGTGTCCGTTCCCAATCATGTGGCTACAGTTCTCCGACACCTCCTCAGTAGCACCATTGCTCACCAGGAGACAGGCCAGCAGCAGCAGAGGGCCCAGCCATGTCTGTGATAGAGAGGGCATCATTTCTCCCCAGCTCTCTCACACTCCCCAGGAACCACCCTCCCCTGCAGAGGATGGAAAAACAAGGATCTCAGACCTACAGTGCTACAGGCTCGGCCTCTCATCCCAGAATACAGCATTCCCAAAGCCACCTTCCTCAAGATTTCCTAAGAACCACGCACAACCCTCCTCTCCCTTGATAACAACCCAAATGTCACCTCCTCCAAGAAGCTTTCCCAGATTAACCCAGGCCAAGCCATTCTACACACTGAACTTCTAATGAGGACATGGGAGTTGTGCCTGCCAGTCTAAATGCCAGTCACATGGGAAACTCCTCGAATGCAGGACTTGCTTCTGCCCATTATTCTGACTCTGTAACATCAAACACTGAGCCAGGCATCTTGGGAGCTGCACACTCCTCTCAGGTTCATGTTCCTACACTGGCTGGCTTCCACACTTGGAGCCAGAGACATCTCTCTGGGCCCAGCCCTTCCTCCTACCTGATTCCACGCATGTCTGGCTCTGCTAATGGAAAAACCAGGGGCCCAAACTCAGTTTCACTGGGAACCTATCCCGCATCACAGACCTTTGGAGCCCCAGGGCTGTGTGTCAAGAAGAGCCCAACGGATTAATCAGAGGCAGCAGTGCCAACTCTAGGCCATCCCTGGCTGGCACCTGCCTACCGGAGCCCCATCAGGCTCTGCATCCAGCCTGACAGCTCTTATCATTGCAAGAACATTCTCTGAGATCTCTCCCCTCTTTCAGCACCCCGCTGACCCAGTAGCTGCTCGTCCCCAGAGTGATGGACGAGCTCCTGACACCCTGTCATTCCACTTCCGTCCTCCTTGCCAAGGTCCCCTTAGCCCTCTCCCTGGCTCTAGGTACCCCCTTCTCCAGCCAGAGGCAAAGACCCTGGGGCTGTCTCTCCCCAGCTGGATGTTGCCTCCTGGCACGTCTGGGGAAATGCTGTCAGGGTGGGGTGTAGGCTGGTACCTTCCTGGGTTCTGGGCTCTGCCTTTTAATTCAGATGCTGAGACAAATAGTGCAAACAAGTAGCACACTGGAGGCTGTGAAACAGCCCACAACAACATGCTGATTTACATAGAACCAAAAGCCTAAAATGTTTGTCAGCTCTTACCAGGGAGAAGCCCTGGCTGGGCTCCAGGGAGGTTGCAGGGAGGAGGGGCCACAGTAAGCCACAGTAAGGTGGCTAAAGGGGCCACAGTAAGCCACAGTAAGGTGGCTAAAGGGGACCACCCCTGCACCTGGGGCCTTGACTTGGCCTAAGAGGAGGAGCTGGACAGGTACCCAAGGGTTAACACTCTAGCTTGTGTCTGGCTGGGCTGGCTCTTCTCCCCACTCCTTTCTTCTCCCACCCACCAGCTTTGGCCTCTGGGACAGCCCTAGGAATCTCTGCTTCAGGCTCAGAGAGACTCTGGGACATCTCAGCCCAGCCACCCATCCTCACCTGCTTCTCACCCTGTCCCAAATTCCCCAGCAAAATGGTCCCTGGAGAGACCTTAGCATGAGTGGACCCTCAGGCTGCCCCTGTCCAAAATCAGCCTCTTTCCTTCCACATTTATCTTCCTCCTCTTTCTTCAGCGTCTCACTTCCAGCCCCTATTTGTCTTGTTGCCCGTCACCTCACCCTTCCTGACTTCCCCTCCTAACCCCATCTCATCTCTTTCAGCTGGCTCTTCCTCCTCATGAAAGGCTTGTCCCTATCACCCTACTTGCAACCTCCCTCCCTTATCCTCTGAATAATTTTCTGCTTCTCTCGCTGCACCCCACTCCCCCACCAGGTTTCTCCTCTAGAATTCCTCAGATGCAAACCCGTTGGCAGACCACTTACTGTTCGTTAATGGAGTCACTCTGCACCATCTAGCAGCTGCCCCAGCTACAGCCCATGGTTCGGGCAGGGCAGCGGTGAACCGCCCGCAGCCCCTGTCCACAGTTCTGCAACCCCAAACCTTCCTTCCACCTTCTCTACCATCATCAAGCCCAGGAGCTCCCCGACTGACTGAACCTGAATCTGCAGGAAGATCCATAGCCGGCACCAGGCAACTCTGGTACCCCCATCCCCCACAAAACAGACTTGATCCAGCCACCCAAATGCCCAACAGCTCCGGTCTGTGAGCTGGAACAAGTAGTGTCTTGCCCAGCTCCTTCCTTCTGCCTTGCGTTCTATAAGCTGGACGGCACCTGAACTTTCCCCATTCAGAAGCTCCCACTCCCCAGCAGGACCTAGAAGCATGCGTATGGCTCGTGTGGAATGCCCACTGGGCAGGCGCCACCCTCAGGCGCACAGCCATTCCGCCTGTCCCTTGGCGGTGGAGAGAGTCTAGGATGGAGCTTCTGCCCCTTGACTGCAAACCCCTCTCCTTTGCCCGCAGGTGGCTCTGTGTGCCTCTTCCTGCAATGGGGTAAGCAGTCTTCCCTTCTCCAAAGAGGTGCCGCAGCCCCTGGAGCAGCTGCAGGGCCGCTTCTGGTCCCAGCCCCAGCGCAAGAGGGGCCTCGCGCAATCGGCGTGCAAAGATGGGCCCGGTGCCGGGGGACGGAAGAGCCTCAGCAGTCGGCGCGCGCTGGGCAGTGGGCTCCGAGGAGCCGTGCCGCGCCGCCAAGCTCCAGTCCCAGCCCGGCCCGGGCCCGGTGCCGCGGCGATCGCTTACCGTGGGAGGGCAGCGCCCGGCGGCGCCCCGCGCGGTCATACGGGCAGCTGGGTCCCGGCCGGGCGCGTCGGCCGCCCTCGCTCTGCCGCTCGCTGTCTTGATCGCTGGCCTCTGCAGAGTCCGCGCCCTGGCCGAGGGCCGCGCTGCTGACCCGGGAGTGTAGAGGGACTCTCGGCAGCGCGCGGAGCACCCAGACAAACTTTCACTTTCCCCGAGCCGGGCTCCACTGGCCAGCTCCTCGGCACAGCCTTTTAAGCGGACTTGTGAGGCATGTGGTTTATGGGAAATCACCTTGGACAGGCGCCAGACACACACACACACACACGCACACACACACAGGCGCGGGCGCACTGACACAGACTCACACACTCCGGAGGCCCACTGAACGCCTCCCCGCCCCCACCCAGCGGGCCGGTCTTCTCCGTTTGTCTTCCAGTCGCCCTGTGTGCTGCGCTCAAAGCCAAAGCCTTCAAGAAAGTAACGCGGGCTCCGCCGCCTCCCGCCCTCCAGCGCGCGGATTTTGGACAGAGCCTGGTCTTTCCTTCCGCGCTCTCCAGGCGGATCCGGTGCGCTCTCTCTCGTTCTAATATTTGTCTCAAGGGACTTTCCCTCTGGGTCTGAAAATTCCCAAATCTGAGCAGGAAATGGCCTGAGAGCAAACACCGGAGACCAACTGCGCTTGCTGCGGCACCTTGTGGAGCCTTAGTCAGCAGGTTTGGGGGCAGCCCTCTCCTTATGCAGCCCCCAAAGCGCCCACCCAGGCTCTGTCTTCTCTTCTGGGGGCAGGGCACAGGCAGAGAAGCTACTACCCGGCCAGAAGGGGATGAATTGTGTCCTGTGACGGGGGCTGGGACACTCTGCTGTGTCCCAGGAAATGCTTCCCACACCTGACCTGCAGGTGATGTAAACTCTGGCTGGAACCCAGGTTCCCTCCTGAGCTTCAGACCTAGGGAGATGGCACCCAAGCCCTACAGTTCCCTGATGCTTTTGAAAATGCATTTACTGAAATGATTAAGCTCATTTTGTCTCTATATGAAAATGAATCTAAATGAGGCTAAATAGGACGAGCCTGTTAATCATAACGTCAAATTCAAGAGCTTTTTCTTTCTTCAGTTCACTAGGATTCAATGTTTCAGTCTCTTTGTGGCTCCACCCACCCCTAGCCCCTGGGAAATATGTTATAGGCAGCCATGTCTGGAAGGGGCATCTCCTGTCACTTATTCCAGCCCCAATTAGTAATTTTATAACTGCTTGCTCTTATTAATACTGGTGCCTCTGTTTACAATGCTCCTTTCCCAACTTGTGCTTAAGGCAAACACCTCATCTGTCAAGGCTGAAGTCACAAACACCACATCCTTCACCAGCAGAGCCTTTTTTGACTCCTCAGGCAGATCAATGATTCCTGTCCCTGTGGTCTCACTGAATTTGGCTCCTTTCTCTGTAGTTTCTCTGATAAATTGTCATTCATTCATTGTCCACAATATTCTAAAAGTGTTTCAAGGGGTGCTGATAGCTATACTCTGGAGCATCAGACTGAAGCTTCAGCCGCACTGAGATGGAGACTTCCTCCAAGCTGGTCCTGTGTTTCAGTTCAGTTCAGTTGTGTCCAATTGATTCTTTGCAACCCCATGGACTGCAGTATGCCAGGCTTCCCTGTCCTTCACCATCTCCCAGAGTTTGCTCAAACCCATGTTCATCGAGTCGGTGATGCCATCCAACCTTCTCATCCTTTGTAGTCCCCTTCTCCTCCTGCCTTCAGTCTTTCCTAGCATCAAGGTCTTTTCTCATGAGTCAGTTCTTGGCATCAGGTGGCTAAAGTATTGGAGCTTCAGCTTCAGCATCAGTACTTCCAATGAATATTCAGGACTGATTACCTTTAGGATTGACTGGTTTGATCTCCTTGCACTCCAAGGGACTCTCAAGAGCTTTCTCCAGTACCACAGCTCAAAAGCATCAATTCTTTGGCGCTCAGCTTTCTTTATGGTACATCTTTCACATCCATACATGACCACTGGAAAAACCATAGCTTGTCTTGTGTTTATCTCCAAATTGAAAGTGCCCAGCACATACTTGGTACCCAGTTGATAGTGACTGAATCACCTGAAGCCATTAGAGAATAATTCATTCATTTGACAAATGTGCACCATGTGGCTACTACGTGCTGGGCACTGGGCTACACCTGGGAATGTGATGATGGACATGTCAGCATATCTCTGCTTTCACGAGTTTGGGAGTAGTCAGAGCTTAAAAGGTGTGGGGCAGCCCTGGATGCACAGAGACTTGAGGAAGGAAGGCCTGAGACTGAGCCCAGCCAGAGGAAGGAGGCTAAGGCCTTGCTTCCCCTGGGCATTGTCAAATGGTTCCAGTACAAAATGATTTAAGATAGATAACATGTTGACACGACTTGTTCTTAGGACTGATAAGAGGTTGGAGGAAGTGATGTGACAAGATAAACCTCTTGTCTTGTTGTTCAGTTCAGTTGCTCAGTCATGTCTGACTCTTTGCGACCCCATGAACCGCAGCACTCCAGGCCTCCTTGTCCATCACCAACTCCCAGAGTTCACCCAAACCCATGTCCATTGAGTTGGTGATGCCATCCAACCATCTCATCCTCTGTCTTCCCCTTCTCCTCCTGCCCCCAATCCCTCCCAGCATCAGGATCTTTTCCAATGAGTCAACTCTTTGCATGAGGTGGCCAAAGTATTGGAGTTTCAGCTTCAACATGAGTCCTACCAATGAACACCCAGGATCCTTTAGGATGGACTGGTTGGATCTCCTTGCAGTCCAAGGGACTCTAAAGAGTCTTCTCCAACACCACAGTTCAAAAGCATCAATTTTTCAGTGCTCAGCTTTCTTTGTAGTCCAATTCTCACATCCATACATGACTACTGGAAAAACCATAGCCTTGACTAGACGGACCTTTGTTGGCAAAGTAATATCTCTGCTTTTTAATATGCTATCTAGGTTAGTCATAACTTTTCTTCCAAGGAGTAAGCGTCTTTTAATTTCATGGCTGCAATCACCATCTGCAGTGATTTTGGAGCCCAGAAAAATAAAGTCAGCCACTGCTTCCACTGTTTCCCCATCTATTTGCCATGAAGTGATGATACCGGATGCCATGATCTTAGTTTTCTGAATGTTGAGCTTTAAGCCAACTTTTTCACTCTCCTCTTTCATTTTCCTCAAGAGGCTTTTTAGTTCTTCTTCACTTTCTGCCATAAGGTGGTGTCATCTGCATATCTGAGGTGATTGATATTTCTCTGGGCAATCTTGATTCCAGCTTGTGCTTCCTCCAGCCCAGCATTTCTCATGATGTACTCTGCATATAAGTTAAATAAGTAGGGTGACAATATACAGCCTTGACATACTCCTTTTCCTATTTGTAAGCAGTCTGTTGTTCCATGTCCAGTTCTAACTGTTGCTTCCTGACCTGCATACAGGTTTCTCAGGATGCAGGTCAGGTGGCTTGGTATTCCCATCTCTTTCAGAATTTTCCACAGTTTATTGTGATCCACACAGTCAAAGGCTTTGGCATAGTCAATGAAGGAGAAATAGATGTTTTTCTGGAACTCATTTGCTTTTTCGATGATCCAGCGGATGTTGGCAATTTGATCTCTGGTTCCTCTGCCTATTTTAAAACCAGCTTGAACATCTGGAAGTTCACGGTTCATGTATTGCTGAAGCCTGGCTTGGAGAATTTTGAGCATTACTTTACTAGCGTGTGAGATGAGTGCAATTGTGCGGTAGTTTGAGCATTCTTTGGCATTGCCTTTCTTTGGAACTGGAATGCAAACTGACCTTTTCCAGTCCTGTGGCCACTGCTGTTTTCCAAATTTGTTGGCATATTGAGTGCAGCACTTTCACAGCATCATCTTTTAGGATTTGAAATAGCTCAACTGGAATTCCATCACCTCCACTAGCTTTGTTCATAGTGATGCTTCCTAAGGTCCACTTGACTTCACATTCCAGGATGTCTGACTCTAGGTGAGTGATCATACCATCGTGATTATCTGGGCCATGAAGATCATTTTTGTACAGTTCTTCTGTGTATTCTTGCCACCTCTTCTTAATATCTTCTGCTTCTGTTAGGTCTCTACCATTTCTGTCCTTTATTGAGCCCATCTTTGAATGAAATATTCCCTTGGTTTCTCTAATTTTCTTGAAGAGATCTCTAGTCTTTCCCATTCTGTTTCTTTGCATTGATAGTTTTCCTCTATTTCTTTGCATTGATCGCTGAGGAAGGCTTTCTTATCTCTCCTTGCTGTTCTTTGGAACTCTGCATTCAAATGGTATATCTTTCCTTTTCTCCTCTGCTTTTCGCTTCCCTTCTTTTCATAGCTATTTGTAAGGCCTCCTCAGACAGCCATTTTGCTTTTTTGCATTTCTTTTCCATGGGGATGGTCTTGATCCCTGTCTCCTGTACAATGTCACGAACCTCATTCCATAGCTCATCAGGCACTCTATCTATCAGATCTAGTCCCTTAAATCTATTTCTCACTTCCACTATATAGTCATAAGGGATTTGATTTAGGTCATACCTGAAAAATCTAGTGGTTTTCTCCACTTTCATCAATTTCAGTCTGAATTTGGCAATAAGGAGTTCATGATCCAAGCCACAGTCAGCTCCCGGTCTTGTTTTTGCTGACTGTATAGAGCTTCTCCATCTTTGGTGCAAAGAATATAATCAATCTGATTTTGGTATTGACCATTTGGTGATGTCCACGTGTAGAATCTTCTCTTATGTTGTTGGAAGAGGGTGTTTGCTATGACCAGTGTGTTATCTTGGCAGAACTGTATTAGCCTTTGCCCTACTTCATTCTGTACTCCAAGGCCAAATTTGCCTGTTATTCCAGGTGTTTCTTGACTTCCTACTTTTGCATTCCAGTCCCCTATAATGAAAAGGACATCTTTTTTGGGTGTTAGTTCTAGAAGGTCTTGTAGGTCTTCATAGAACTGTTCAACTTCAGCTTCTTCAGCATTACTGGTCAGGGCATAGACTTGGATTACTGTGATATTGAATGGTTTACCTTGGAAATGAACAGAAATCATTCTGTCATTTTTGAGATTGCATCCAAGTACTGCATTTCAGACTCTTTTGTTGACCATGATGGCTACTCCATTTCTTCTAAGGGATTCCTGCCCACAGTAGTAGATGTAATGGTCATCTGAGTTAAATTCACCCATTCCAGTCCATCTTAGTTTTCTGATTCCTAGAATGTCGATGTTCGCTCTTGCTATCTCCTGTTTCACCACTTCCAATTTGCCTTGATTCATGGACCTGACATTCCAGGTTCCTATGCAATATTGCTCTTTACAGCGTTGGACCTTGCTTCTATCACCAGTCCCATCCACAACTGGGTGTTGTTTTCGCTTTGGCTCCATCCCTTCATTCTTTCTGGAGTTATTTCTCCACTGATCTCCAGTAGCATATTGGGCACCTACTGACCTGGGGAGTTCCCCTTTCAGTATCCTATCATTTTGCCTGTTCATACTGTTCATGGGGTTCTCAAGGCAAGAATACTGAAGTGGTTTGCCATTCCCTTCTCCAGCGGACCACATTCTGTCAGGAATGAGGAGTTACCCTATGTCCAAGGTAAGGAGCAGCAGCTGTGCTTTGCTGGAGCAGCCATGAAGAGAGACCCCACGTCCAAGGTAAGAGAAACCCAAGTAAGATGGTAGGCACTGAGAGAGAGGATCAGAGGGCAGACAGACTGAAACCACAATCACAGACAACTAGCCAATCTGATCACATGGACCACAGCCTTGCCTAACTCAATGCAACTAAGCCATGTTGTGTGGGGCCACCCAAGACGGACGGGTCGTGGCGGAGAGGTCTGACAGAATGTGTCTTCTTTAGCTGGAAATAAAATCTTACCTACTCCCTCCTTCACTGACAGCTGCTGCCCCAGGCTCACGAAGGTCAGTGTTAGGACACAGTTCTGCCTCTGGAAGGTAGCCATTCTCTGTCAGCATAAGCCTTAAATTCTTGATCCCCCTTAACTAAAATTCTTTACACACCCAGGTTTGAACCCTGACTCCATCACTTAACAAGCTATCTGACCTTACAACTCTGCCCAGTCATTCACTGTGTGACCTGAGATAAACCTGTCTCGGCCTCAGTGTCTTCATCTAGGAAATGGAGACGTTAATCTTTCTCACCAAAGTGCTGAGGATTTAATGGGATGTTGCCTGCAAAGTGTTTAGCACAGGACCTGAAGGTAATAAATGCTATTGGTATTAGCATTAGTATTAGTATTATCTGTCCACTCACATGGGACTGAAGCAGTGGCACAGTAGTAGTGCAGTAAACTTGGAAGTCCCAATGCCAGACTTCAGTCCCAGCTCTGCTATTCACTTGCTGCATGATTTTAGACAAAACCCTTATGACTTTTGAGCCACCCTCTTTTTTCTTTTGACAAAGGCAACAACAATAAGCGCTTTACCCAAGGAGTGGTTTGAGGGGTCAAATGGGTGACATGTGGGGGTCTTTAGGGCAACAAGCAGCACAGAATCAGTACTGGTTATAAAAGAATGCTTTGGGATCATAGGCTGTGGGACATTGGGAGGCTCTGCCTGCATGGAGCTGCAGAATGATGAACAAGGTCCCAAATAACCGTAACTCCACAGTAGGGCTTGCAGCTGACTCACCTCTGTTACCTTAAAAGGAGAGGTTTTCAATCTTCTTGGCCTCAGGCAAGCTTTACCACCAGACATGGGGAAATTGAGGCTGGAAATTGAGACATGGTGTGTCTGCTGGGGGACCCCAGACAGCATCTCCCATGGTCTCTCTTGTGCTAGGTGGATACTCCGGCTCCTGCCTGTCTGACTGGGAGACCTTGGGCAGGTAGGTTCTGGCTGGATCTCAGGGCCAAGTCAGCAGGATGCTTTCCATCTGCATGTGGTTCCTTAGCTGTTCACACTCATGCAAGCCTGTGTGTGTCCGTCCGTGGTCACGGAGTGTTGGAACCACAGACCTGACCCGCAAGCTGTTCTATCCATTTTGTCTCAAAGGAGCAAACAGAGGCTTAGGCAGGCAAAGTCACCTCCTCCAAAGTCACACATGATTGGCAAAGTGCGGGGGGCAGGGGCAGGACTCAGGAGAGAGACCTGACTCTGGGTCGCCTATGTTCTCCCTGGTCAGAGTAGCAGCTGTGCTCTCTGCTGACTACTGGCGGAGTCATGTCCGGAGCAGGATCCCAGGGGAGGCATGGAGGAATTTGGAACAATCCAAGATTTGGGGTTTTAATGGTTTCCTAATGTAGCATCATCAAGAAGGCAGCGCTCAGCTGACCCTGGAGGAGGGCACAGGGAGTACCAGAGTGATTCTGCTTGCCAGAGGAATGAAGCAAGGGTGGGAGGAGAGAGATTGAAAAGAGACATGGAGACGGATGGCAGGAAGTGGGAGGAAAGCCTCATTTGCTCACTGTCGAAATGTCATTTCTTTGAAATTATTTGACAAGCAATTTCCCCTTGAGATCTCTTCTACGGAGTTGACTTCTATCACAAAAGACTCCTTTCTTTCTCTTTCATTTTCTTTCTTCCTCTCTGTCTCTTTTCCTCTCCTCTTCTTTCTTTCTTTCCCCATTCATTCCTTTCTTTTCCCCTCCCTTTCTCTTCCACTGCTTCCTCTTCCTTCTTTCTCTCTCCTCCCTCTCTCTCTCTCTCTCATTCTTCCACTGAAATGGCCCAGGGATCTTTGGGAAATGGACTAGGGGTGGATAGAGTAGCCTTGGAAGCTTGGGGCTGCAGAGGAAATGCCGCTTTCCTGTCCCCATTCTCCTGGCAAGGAGCTGCAGAGATGGCTAGCGTGTGCTAAGACCCCCAGCTAACCCATCTCCCGTGCTACCCACCCAGGTCTTTTACTCTGCGGACTGCCCTCCTAGTCATGCCTTCTCCTTTTATATAGAGCAGTGATGGGTGAGGCAGGGGGCAGCAGGAAAAATGGTAGTGCAGCCACAGCTGCAATGGAGGGACCCTTGAACTGGGTTTCTCATCAATTAAACAGGAATGGTAACTCCCAGCCAGGGCTACTGTGAAGATCTGGTATTTGGTAAACTTCCAGGTGCCAACATTTGATACTTTGGAAAATGATGGATAGAGTTGTTGAGACCAGCTGTCCCCCTTGTCCCTGCAGGTACAAAAACACTTGTGCTGGCTCCAGGGCCATGCCACCAGGAGTCTTGCCCCTGGAGGGCTGGCATTCTGGGAGGCTGTCTGTACCAGGGGCCCAGCTCTTTCGTCTGCCCTGAGCTTCCTGCCAACATGATACTGGGCTCAATCTTCTAGAGCTGGACAGGTTCTCTCAGGTGCTCATGAACTCCTCAGAGCTGATCAATCTATCCTAGAATTGAAGAAGCAATTTATTTGCAGTGGATTTTGGCTTCCCAAGTACAATGTCTTCCCCTAGAGTTATAACCCCTTAGCTGAGGACCCTTCTAGAATGAAAGTTTATCTGAACTTTCATCGGAAAAAAAGAATCACGAAGAGGATCATGTGTCTACTGGTTTCCAAGCAACAGACAAGCTTACTTCCTATCTTTGGCCCTGTGTGACTTCAGAGCAAATAAGTCAGACAATTACCTGGAAACAGGAAGTGAAAGTCTATGCCATCTGTAATCATTTGTTAATGCAGTAGGCATTTTTGAAATGTCTGCTGTGTGCTGGGCTCTGTGCTCCTCTTGATCAGGTGAATCACATGTCCTCCCTGCTCACAGACTGCCAGGGAGACAGACACCCTAGGGACAAGCCCGCTTGAGGCAGTGAGTATAACGATGGGG
The DNA here is from genome assembly GCF_032452875.1 of Bos javanicus. NCBI lineage: Eukaryota > Metazoa > Chordata > Mammalia > Artiodactyla > Bovidae > Bos > Bos javanicus. The sequence goes on from NC_083870.1 coordinate 33,852,495, forward strand.
AAATGTATTAAGTGCCCCCAAACCACAGTGACTTGGCTTTTGGATGTCACTGAAGGGATCCAGAAACCTGGAGCAGAGAAGAGTCTGAGGGCTGGAAGAGTTCTAGTCCCAGGGGAACTGGGGGCCAGACCCCTTTCTTCCATCTCTTGTGGCTTAAGATTTCCTCACCTTCATTCTCCGGTTTGCCTAGTGTTAACTGGGAAGTCCAAAAGGAGGCTTTCTTATGTGAGAGCCCAGCTAGGTAGGATGGGAAGGCTCAGAGCAAGGACACAAGCGGGAAGGCTTCCACTCAGATTGCCCTGTGTGAGGAGAGGAGAGGCGAGAATGACTCACACTCCAGTCTGCAGCTCTCTCACCTCTGTGGCTGCCCTCAGCCCTGGGCCAGGGTTCTAGCCCAGCCCCAGGTCCTTCAGCCACATGGCAAATCTCCTTCCCGCTGTCTGGTGCTGTGCACTTTTCCTCAAGGGGTAGGAAGAGTCTGAGCAGCTCTCAGGAGTGGAGTGGTGAAGTGTGATGAGTACGAGCATCAACTCTGTAGCTATACTGCTTGCGTTGAAATCCTAGCTCTGCCTCCTGCTAGCTCTGAGTCCCTGGGTAGTTTGCTTAACCTTTCTGTGCCTCAATTCCCTCATCTGTAAAATGGGGATTTTAATGGCATCTTCCTCATAGGGCTTCTGTAAAGTTGCTGCTGCTGCTGCTGCCAAGTCTCTTCAGTCGTGTCCAACTCTGTAAAGTTGAGTAATTATGTATAAAATGCTTAGGACATCGGCTGGAACATAGCGGGTCCCATACAAGGGGGAGAGCTCTATCATTGTTAAGGAACAGTGAGGCCAAGAGGGCACTGTGCCTGATGTCCAGTCTGGGCTACTCCAGGCTCCATCCAAAGAGGACTCCAGCCAGGCGACAGTGGGGGCGGGAAGGGGGTAGCACATGGCCAAGGCTGCTTCCACCCCAGGAAAGCCCCTCTTCTACTGTGGACATTCCTCTGGATCCTATTGTGAAGAGAGCCCTGTTCTGGGGGCCAGGAGGGTGCTGAGTTGGTGGGGCTAGGCCTCATCCTGGAGCCAAGCGGGTGGACAGGGCCTGTACTCCCAGCTCCCACTTGGAGTTGCTGCCGGGAAGAGGAATGCAGTTTCTTGGGAGCCTCTTTCCTTCCCCTAACCACAACTGGCCCACAGAACCGCAACTACCAATCGGTCCATTCATTAGAAAGCCTCCAGATTATCCAGCTGAGCCCAGCTCCCACCCTCTCCCTCACATTCCATCTCCCAGGCGTGGGGCTGCCGGCTCATCAGGCCTGGAGTGCCCTTCCACTCTCCCCTCCCAAGAACAGGGGTCTGGGATAGAATCCAGGCAGGGCCATGATGATGCCTGGGGGCTCCTTGGGGCTGTTAGATAAGAGTTGTGTTCCTGGGAATTCCCTGGCAGTCAAGTGAATTAGGACTCTGTGCTTCCATTGCAGGGGGTCATGGGTTTGATCCCTGGTTTGGGAACTAAGATCACAGCCACACGGCACAGCCAAAAAGAAAAAAGAAAAGAATTCTGTTCCCAGAATTAATTCCTTCTAAGAAACTGCAGTGTCCAGCTCTGTGCTAGAAGGCAAGAGGGACCAGAACTAGATGATCCAGTCCTCAATGTGGGGTTGCAGATTTGGCTTCGCCTCAGACAGCAACCTTGGCCAACTTGCTGGAAACTTCTGCACGTCAGTTTGTTCATCTGTAAAATGAGGATTATAACAATTGTTAACTCCTGTGAGTAGTGATAATATCAAATTAGAAATTTCCTAGAAAATACTCTGAACTCTTGGAAGACTCCTGCAGATGTTGGCCATCACTAGTAGAGAACTCTGGGTTTAAAGTCGGATTTCAAGTCCAGATCTGCTTCTTAGCTGCAAAACCTAGAGCAATGTAGGAATGTCTTTTTGAACCTCAGATTCCTCATCTGTTAAGTGGAAATTAAGTGGACATAATGCTACCTGTCTTAGTTTGTAAAAAGTCAATACCAGAAATAACCAGACTCTTGTTGCAGAGCAAATGTTCAATGAATGTTAATTACAATCATGCAGAGAAGTAGCAGTGGTGATATGGCCAGAAGGAACTGGCCATGGGAAGTGAACCAGATTCACACACCTCTTCCCTTCCACACAGGTGTAGCTCCCCATGCTATAGTCACTCAATAAACATTTGCTGATTTATCAAGGATGATTGATCCTAGACTCTGGTGTCAATATTCCTGAACCAGGCCTGGGGCCTCTTTCAAGGGACATGGAACCATCTCGCCTGGAGCCCCTCTCCCCTCCTTTTGTCCCCCTCCTTAGGCCAGATATGTGCTTTCCTTAAAGCTCATAAAACACTATTTCACTTACGCAAGAAGGCTGTCATGCCAAAGCTATTTTATTATGAAGAAAGCAGAAAACCATAAAAAAATATTTTTAGAATACAACAGTAGAACTCATGTTCTGTTTCTTCCTTGAATTTGAAAAATAAGATCATGGGTTATATGCCTAATTTTTAAGCCAACTTCAATGGGGTCTTCCTAAAGCTGAATTTTGGGGGGTGGTCCTAGACTATGGACCCATGTCATCTTGGACACTCTGGGCCACGAGGGAGTTTCACCCCTTTTTGCAGGTGGGAAACAGTCCTCTAGAGGAGAACTAGACACATACCTCTGAAACCACTGACTCTTTTCCAGACATTAATTAATTTGTTCACTTAATGAATATTGGCACCCACTGATCACCAAGCCCTAGTCACTAAGACTAAAATCGCGGAAGAAGATCCATCCTTACCCACAAGGTGCTGACAGGCTGTGAACACACTGCTCCCACACAGAGCAGCAGTGTTAGATGGCGCTCGGAGCAGCTAAGTGGATGGGGAGTCTGGAGGGCTTCTGGGAGGAGACCCTGGAGCTGCACTGAGAGCGATACAGAACACCTGTACCTGTATAGCAATATAGCAATACAGGTACAGAAATGGAAAAGGGAGAAAACAAAAAGGTAACATTTGCCAGGAAAAAAGAAAGAAAGAAAAGGGGAAGGAATTCCAGAGAGAGGAAACAGCATGCACCAAGGCTGGGAGAGGTAAGTGGCAGTGTGACAGTGCAGTGGCTCTGGGCAGTACAACTATTGTGGAATGATTGGAGCTGGGGAGAAAAGGTAGAAGTGGGAGAGAGCCCCAGAGGTCATACACACAACATTTGACTTCTTCACAAGGAGCTGCTGAGGAAGCTGGTCGGTGGGGGAGGCCGGGTGATAAGATCAGATCTTCCATCCATTCATGTTGGTGCATGTTTTCTGAGCCTAGGGTCCTGTCCTTAGGTTCTTAGGGGCCCATAAAGAGATGCATATGGTACTGAATGGACTCTTGTCCTCAGGAAATGCAGCATCTAATCAGGAAGTTGGAGGTTTTGGGTTGACAGAGACTTAACTACTTTTATCAGCTGAAGGGATGTTGCCTAGAGAGAAAGAGGCTAAATAGATGGAGAGATGGAGGCCACTGGAGGAGCAGGGGTCAGAGGGGCAGGCAGGGGCAAGATCAAGGATGCAAGGAAAGATTCGTGGGGTCAAGAGAAGAGATGTTTTGCCTTTGATGTCAGTGGTGTGGGTTTGGCAGAAGAAAAGGGGTTCAGGAGACTGAATGCTGTTGAGAGAGAAGTTTAGGTGATCAGTGATGGGTCTAGATGGGGAGGGAAGGTGGAGGGGCCAGGAGAAGTTCATTGCCTCATTCAGGAAATGGGACCTCTGATTACTGAGCCCTGCAGGAATCAGGGACAGAACAAAACTGCTCAAGTTCCCGCCCCCAGAAGCTCACACCTTCTTCTGCCTGGCCTGCTGTTCCTTCCTACTCCTCCTGGGTTCTTCTGTTGAAATGATGTCTTTCAAGGTGCTGCTGCAATTCCTGCTGTTGCTCTCAGCAGGAATGCTTTTTCCCTCTTCTGGATTCCACAGTGCTTTTCTCTCTGCCTCTCCTGTGTTTGTGTCTCCCTTTGCGTGTATAGTTCTTACACTTCTGCCAACTAAACTGAGCTTCTACAGATAGCTTTTGGTCTCTCACAGGACCCAAATATACTAGGTGCTCAATGAAAGTTTTGTTGAATGGATGAATTCATCAATGAATGAATGAATGAATGGATTTCAAGAGCTCAGGTCATCCCCCCTGCTGGAAACGACCTCCCCTCCCCATACCTAAGCAGAGCTCCTCTTTCCCCGTCCCACTGTGGCCTATCCCTGGGCTGGCTGCTGAGTCACATGCTAGTCACAGGCCTTCTGCACTTGGTTGAGATCATGGGCTCAGGCAGGATGCCAGAGCTGCAGGGTTGGAACTCACTGTGTCGGTGAGATGAGGTGTGGGCAGAGCCTGGGGAACCCGTGCAGACTGCAGAGAGCTGGATGCTTACCAGGATGCTAGAGTAAGCCTCGGGCCTTTCTCCCTCCTGGCTGCTCATTTCTCTGCTCTGGCCCTCATGTCTCTGCAGGGCAATTCTGTCAGTGGCTCACTTAGTGCCCCAGTGGCTCCACACACGCCTCTTCCTGGTGGCAGGGCCTTCCTCTGGTTGGTCTGAGCCTGTGCTTCAGCCTCATCTCCTATCATCCACCTGTAGGCTCCACAAAGATTGGATACACATCTGCTCAATAAATCTTTACTGAGTGCTTACTACAGCCTGGCTCAAGGTTAGTTGCTGGAATTTTCACAGTAAAAGACAGTCTGCTCTCCAGGAGCTCACAGTCGAGTAGGGCTAGAGGAGGTTCGACAAGTAAGTAGCTGACTCTAATGCCCCAGCCTGCAGTTAGCGCCATAGACAGGGAGCCTGGGTTGGGACCCACAAGAGAGGTGGGGGGAGTCTGGAATAGTTTGCGGGGGAGGGGAGGGGAGAGCCAAGGGAAGAAGAGAAGGGAGGGGCATTTCAAGGAGAGAGAGCAGTGAAGGCCAAGGGCAGAGAGGCGTGTGGTTTGGGGTGGCCATGTGTGAGTGACAGGGGTTTGATGGGGTGAGGACGGGTGAGCCCAGAGACCTGTCCCTAGGCCCCCATCCCCACCCATGGAAGTAAACCTCCCAGCTGCCACCTTCTCTAGGAATTCCTCTTTCTCCAACTTGTGTGGTTTCGTCCTTGTCAGAAGCGCATTTTGTCTCCATCTGAGGATCCCTTTCTACATTCCAGCTTATTTAATGTGTGTAGCTGCTCTGCCCTCTCCACCAGACTGGGGGCTCCTCTAGAGTTGGTTGGGGAGACCTGGGCTTCCCCTGTCGTTTCTATACTCTCCACAAATACTGAGCCAGGATTTGGGTACTGAGAACGCAGCAGAGACTTAGATGGACACATTGAATTCAAACACCAAAGTGTCCACCAGACCGCCCCTGTCCCTTCATCAGGCCCTCTGATGAATCATCAGGAGGTCATTTCATGAGTAAAGAATTCATCCAAATGGACGAGAGTCGTCTGGTGCCACTTGCTCTGTGATGTTTAGCAAATCTTGTAACCTCTCTGTCAGGGATGAAAGAAACACCTCTCTCAGGATGTGGTCATGAGAAAATGCAGGTAGAAATGTGGAGGTGCCAGGTAAACTTTGCAGCAGGCTCCAGAGGCCAGAGGTTTGGGGGTGGGTGCTCTTCCATTGCTCCCAGCAGAGTGCACCTTCCAAGAGTTGCTCACTCTAGATCTGGAATCCCTGCCCGGACAAGGCCCACAGGGTTAGCTCAGCTCACCTCAAGTAAGTCTCCTCTCCAGCTTGCCTTGATTCTTTTTTTTTTTTTTCATTCAATAAGGAAAAGCTCCTCACCCTACTAGGAGATCTCAAATGTGAGGGTGTAATTTCCAAATGTAATTTCCAAGACTGCAGTTTATCTTCTGATTCTACCTCTTGGTTCCTTTAACTTCTGTGTTGTATTTCACCCAAATTTCAACATCAGAAGAATGGCAGGTTTTCAAGCATGTTCATATGCCAGAGCCCCTAGAAGCTGGCAAACTTGTGGAACTGAAAAAAAAATTAGTATGTATAACTTCCAGTCACCCTTGAAAGTGAAAAAGTGCAAGTGTCAGATGTTCATTTGTGTCCAACTCTTTGTTGGACTGTAGCACGCCAGGCTCCTCTGTCTGTGGAATTCTCCAGGCAAGAATACCGGAGTGGATAGCCATTCCCTTCTCCAGGGGATCTTCCTGACCCAGAGGATCAAACCCAGGTCTCCTTCATTACAAGCAGATTCTTTACTGTCTGAGCCACCAGGGAAGCTGAGCTAAATCAGAGATCCTTGAGTCCCTGATTCTTGCGGAGATAAACAGTAGCTGAGGCCAAGGTTTAAGATTTAAGAAGAATGTCAGGATCTCAAGTCCTAAATGGTGATTAAAGGAAGGGGGTCATCATTTACGTTTAGGGATGGGACTCTTGCTCTAGGGAACAGAATCTGAGAGCTCTGGATCTCAGAATTGAGCCTCAAGAGCAAAGGCCCAGTGTCATAATGGCTGCTGGCCTCCCAGCTGCCCTAACATTCCCTATTTTCCCATTTTCCTTTCCTTTTTTGAAGGCTACACCCAAATGCTTATGACTTCTTGACTTTCCCTTTCTCTTCCTGTCCCTTCCTAGAAAGATCATGGAACATGGCAGCTAGCTAGGAACAGGGGCTTCAGAGCAATACTGTTTGGGTTCAGTACCTTTGTACTTACTTTTCTGGGACAAGCCTTCTTTGCCTCAGTTGCCTTACTTGTAAAATGACGAGGATGATAATAAACTGGCCTCACAGGCATTGGTGAGGGGTCAATGAGTTAACACAGGGGTCAGCAAACTGTTCTGTGAAGGGCTAGATGGTAAATATTTTTGGTTTACTGTCCACACTGTCTCTGTCATCACTGTTCAACTCCGCCATCATGTTTATCTCAAAGGCAGCCATAGACAGTACTTACATCAGTGGTGTGCAGGACGATAAAGCTTTGTTTATAAAAGTAGACAGGGAGCTGGATTTACCCTGAGGCTCACAGTTTACCAAGTTAATACACGGAGAAAGTGCTTGGCTTGTCGTAAGCACTCGAAAAATGTTAGCAATTATTATTCACTTATGAATAAACTAAATTTGAGCAGTTATTCTGTGCAGGCACTGTCCTCACAGTTGAGAGCAACATACACAAGGTCCCTGAGCTGGCGGAGCCTGTGTTCTGGTTGGGGGGTGGGAGCAGATGAGGGGACGAATGACAGGAGATAGCAGATGGTGTAAGAGCAGCTGTGAGAAGAGCTAGGGGCTGAGATAGTGACAGTCAGGGAAGACCTCTTAGAAGCCATGATGTTTCAGTCAAGACCGTGACAAGGGCCCAGCACGGTGCCACTCTGAGAAAAGAGTTCCAGGCAGAGGGCCCCACTAGCTCTGGCTCCCACTTACGAACCAACTGCAGGGTCTGCAGGGCTGGGAGGACTGGGAGAAAGGAAAGGAGAAGGAAAGGACAGAAAGGAAAACAGGGCTCCCTTCTGACTTGCCACTCAGGTGCTGCAGTGGCTGTGGGAAGGACCTACAGACCCTCCCCTGGGATATGTCCCTTTCCTCAATACTCTTCCTCAACCCAGCTCCCCTCTCACCTTTTCTCCTCTCACTGCCTGCCTCAAAGCCCTCAGCCCAGGCCTGGCACCCACATCTGCTCTTCACACCTACCTCTGGCTCCCAGGCTTGCTAACTCCAGCTGCTCACGACTGCAGCTGGAGGGGAGGGACCCCTTTGCGCCTTCCAGCAGGTGAGCAGCAGGGTCTGGCTTCTGCTTCCCCCTGCGCAGGGGAGATGGGAACTCCAGACAGGAGATGAAGTGGGTTTCCCTGGAGCTGCTCCTAGACACAGAGCCTGGAACCCAAAGGGAATTCAGAATTCCTGCCTTCTGGTTCACAGTTCCCACAACCTTCGGTTGAGAAAACACCTGTGTGTGTATGGATTCTGGACTCCAAGTGCCCTCTTTTCCCTATCTCCACACCCAAACTTGTGGCTTGCTCTCTCTCTTTCTTTTTATTTTTTAATTGATTATTCTAATTGGAGGATAATTACTTTACAATATTGTGATTTTTTTTCCATATGTCTACATGAATCAGCCATGGATATACATGTGTCCCCTGATCCTGAACCCCCCCTCCCCATTCCCTCCCCATCCCATCCCTCTAGGTTGTCCCTGGGTGCCCTGATTCATGCATTCACTGGTCATCTATTTTACATATGGTAATATACATGTTCATGCTATTCTCTCAAATCATCCCACCCTCGCCTTCTCCCACAGAGTCCAAAAGTCTGTACGTTACATCTGTGTCTCTTTTGCTGCCCCGCTGTCTCTCTCTTTCAACGTCTATATTGAAGTGTAACTGATATACACAAAACTGTACAGATTTAATGTACACAATCTGATGAGCGTGGACAGATGCATATACCCATGAAACCATCACCACAACCAACATATCCATCACCTCCAACAGTTCCTTGTGACCCTTTGTGTTTTGTTTTGCTTTGCTTTGCTTCTGTGGTCGGAACGTTTACCAGGAGGTCTACCCTCTTAACCAAATTGTATGTGTATGAAATGGCATCGTTAGCTATAGGCACCTCAGCCTTCTCTTACTAAACATTCTGGCTCCCACTAGAATCTTGTGGGATGACCTAGCCGAGGAACTAGGCCACCACATGTGATGTCCGTCTCCTATAGAGAACAAATTCTAAACTCCAGTGACTTTGGGGGTTGGAGCCAGTCTGCCTAGCGGACCGTCACAGTGAGTTCACTCTTGCCAGCTTCTATGTCAGAGGGATGGGTTACTTGACCTGGTGTCAGTTCCAGGATACACCCTTCTGGGAGCCAGTGGCCCTCTGCCCGCCTCCTTCAGTTCTCGCTTCCTTAAAAAGCCTTGCCAGATTTCATCCCCACGCTGATGCCCTCACTGGCTCCAGAGTCCACCCCGCCTTCACCCCAACCAGTCTGCCAGGGTTGGAATGGCGTCTCCTTGCTCCTTCATGGATCTCGCACCTCTCATCTGGGTCTCCAGGGCCGCGTGACTCACCAGCAACTGGTGTTGTCAGCCTGGCCGTCATGTGGCACTGTGGGTCCCCAGTGGGTGGGCGGGCAGCGTGGGTCAGGCGGGCTTGCTCCCAGCCCGTTCAGGGGCCTCCCTCCCCACTCTTTGCTGTCCTGTGTTGTTGTCTTGGTGCCCAGGAAGCCTGTGGGGGAAAGAAAGTCTGGCCCCTTTTCCTGTCAGCGATGACTTTCTGCTTGGAGCTGACCCTCTGGGATGAGTCACCAGGAAAGGGAGGCAAGCTCTGTGGTGGAGGAGGAAGCCCCAGAGTGCAAGCTTTCCTTCCATGGCCCAAGGCTGCTGGAGGTGTGAGGTTGGGTGGGGGTCTCCCAGTTGAAAGAGGGGCTTGGAAAAGGCTCCCCAGGACCCTCTACTGGGAGTGGTCTCCAGACTCCTCTCTCCCCCAAACCCCTGCAAGCCACACCAGATTAAACATGACTTTGACCATGCCACAGCTTTTGCTGTAATCTTTGGAGGCTCCTTATTGCCTCTGGGATAAAGTCTAGTGCCTTGACTTGGCCCCACCTGCCTTTTGAGCTCATCTGCCTTTACCCCGCTCCTGCCCTCCACTCCCATCAGCCGGCCTCCTCCGCTCCTACTGTCGCAGACCCACGGCCGTCCCACACCTTTGTCTTTGCCATGCCCCTTCTGCACCACTCCCTGTGATCCCTTTTCTTTTCTAGATGCACCCACACTCTAAACCCCATTTCCATTCTCACATCAGCCATCCATCCATTCAAAAAATATTTGTGGAGCACCTTCTACTAGAGTGCCAAGCCCTATGCCAAGAGCTGAGGTTTCAACCACCTGCAAGCTAAACAGGTGAGCGCTGAAAGACCTCCCAGGCTTGTGGATGAGACAGACATAAAAAGGCAATGGCAACGTAGCCAGGTGAGCTCAGGGTGCTAGGGGGAACACCCTGGAGGGACACCTCATCCAGCCTTGAGAAGATGATGTGGTCTTTCTTTGTATGTGTGGGCCTTTTTGAAGTCTTGATTGAATTTGTTACAATATTGCTTCTGTTTTATGTTTTAGGTTTTTTGCCACATGGGATCTTAGCTCCATGACCAGGAATTCAACCCACACCCCCTGCTTTGGAAGGCAAAATCTCAACCACTGGACCGCCAGGGAAGTCCCAAGCATAATGGTCTTGCTGGAAGAGGAGATGCTGTTGATTTCTTGAGTGTGAGTAGGAGTTAGGTAGACAAGAGAACCAGGGAGGGAATGGGGCAGCAAGGATGTTGGGGCCAGAGAAAGCAAAAAGTAGGAAGGCCCGAGGCAAGAGAGTGCATTCTAGGAACTGAAAGTTGATCATAATGTTTGGAGTAGAGAGTGTGAGAGGGAGTGTGGCAAGAGGAGAGGCTGAAAGTTACCCAGGAGCCCTGGAGAGTTTAAAATTTATCGTAAGAGCCACAAGAAGCCAGTAAGAAGTTTACAGTGGAGGCTCAAAATGAGCAGATTTACACCTTAGCTGGTCCAGAGTGACCAAAGCGTAAATTATAGATTAGAGGAGGGCAAGGGACAGGCTCTGTGATCTCTTAGGACTTCAGAGTCCTAGCTCTCCCTCCACACAGGACATGCTGATTTGTGTTACTGAGCTTTTCTCTAAGTGTGGATCATTTTTCTGTTCAGAGAATTATCAGAGGTTAGTTTTTAAAATATCCTCATGATAGGGTTGAGACCCCAGCTCAGAAAAAGAGGAAATGGATGCAAGAAATATTTTAAAACAGGGTTTAATGGACTGGTAATTGACTGAGTGTGTGGAGTGAGAGGACAGGAGGAGTCCCAGCTGTGTGTGTGTGTTAGTTGCTCAGTCATGTCTGACTCTTTGAGACCCCATGGACTGCAGCACACCAGGCTCTTCTGTCCATGAAATTCTTCAGGCAAGAATACTGGAGTGGGTTGCTATTCCTTCCTCCAGGGGATCTTCCTGACCCAGGGATCGAACTGGGATCTCCTGCATTGCAGGCAGATTCTTTACCATCTGAGCCACCAGGGAAGCCCAGAGTCACAGCTACCCCAGCTTACCAACACAGGGGACTATTTGAACCAGAGAGCAGGAAGAGGAATGGGTGTCTGGAGGAAGAAAATGGATTAAGTTTTGGATCCACTGAGTTTGTGGTGATGCCTATAGAACCTCTAGCTGCAAAAGCCAGAAGGACACAGGAATTGGAGTGTGAAATTTGGGTCTGGAGTTACATGTGAGGTGGCCTCATCCATCACTTCTCTCCATTCTCCAGCCACATTAACTTTCTTTACAAGCTCATTTCTCACCTCAGGGCCTTTGCACATGCTCTTTTCTTTTTCTGAAACACTGTCTTATTAGACACGTGGTTTATGCACTTAATTCAGGTTGCAATCTGGAGTAGCCCTTTACCCCATCACTCTCCATCTGCTTACCCAGCACTAATTTTCATCATAGCATTCATCACCCATGAACATTCCATTGTGAAGTTGTTTAGGTGTTCTGTCTCTACCACTGGAACATAACTTCCCTCTGGGCAGGGGTTCAGAACCTGGAGGGACCTCAGGGCAACCTCCTGACACCTAGGCCTGGGGAGAGGGCCCCAGGTAGCACATGCAGGGCCAAAATGCCCAGAGAGTGGAGAGTCCTGGCAGGAGGAGGCGCTGAGATTATGGAATGCCTCAGAGAGGTCTTCTCTGAGAAAGACCCTGGGAGGCTGTCTGGTGGTAGCTTCTGGATTGTGAGGGACAGACTCCAGATACAGTGAAGAGTAAATCAGGAGAGGGGCAGAGGCGAGGAGCTGGGCACAGTGTGCCAGGCTCTGGAATAACTGGGGAGGGGCATAGAGGCAGGGGAGGGGAGTCACTTGTGATGAATGATGATTACAGCCTCCTGACTGCCCTTCTGGCCCTACTTGGGCAGTGAGCACCCCATTCAGAGTCATCTTGAAAGCATACATCAGATCAGTTCACTCCCCTGCTTATTGCTTAGAATAAAACCAAACTCCCTAACGTGATAAACAAGGCCCTCCGGTCCTGCCCTGCCTTCCCCTCTGACCTCATCCCTCCACACGGGCCCCATCCACTCCAGCCACTCGGGCTCCAGGCTGGTCCTTGAGCCAAGCATCTTCCGGCCCCAGATCATCGGCACTGCTGTTTCCTCTCCCTGGAACAGCTTCCCAGACTGTGGCTCAGCCCACTTATCCTACTCAGGTTTCTGGCCAAATGTTCCAGGAGACATTCCCTGAGCATCCTGAAGTGGAAATTTCCCACCTTCTGTCACCTTTTCCTTGCACAAGAGAAAATTATATTATAAAGTAAATGTTTATTTATTTGCTGGTTAGCTTCTTGTTCATCTTCCTCACTGAAGTGTAAGCTCCAGGAGGACAGGGGTGTTTGTCTGTTTTGTTCCTTGCTGCATCCTTAGCAACGGAAGGCTTCCTGGCACATAGCGTCGATAAGTACTGTGTCGAATGGAGGTCTGAATCAATGAACAGCTGAATGTCTAAAGCAAATTTACAAATAACCCTTATCCACAATGCTCTTCAAGCAGCTTTGCAAAGTGACATCCTCATTGTAGAGAAGAGCAAGCCTAGGCTCAGAGCAGTTGAGTGACTTGCCCAGATAGACCCCCAGTGCATGCCTGCTGCAGGCAGGGGAGCACAGACCAGACCCCAAGCTCTTTTTACAATTCCTATCATATTCAAAAACAGAGACATTACTTTGCCTACAAAGGTTCGTCTAGTCAAGGCTATGGTTTTTCCTGTGGTCATGTATGGATGTGAGAGTTGGACTGTGAAGAAAGCTGAGCGCCAAAGAATTGATGCTTTTGAACTGTGGTGTTGGAGAAGACTCTTGAGAGTCCCTTGGACTGCAAGGAGATCCAACCAGTCCATTCTGAAGGAGATCAGCCCTGGGATTTCTTTGGAAGGAATGATGCTAAAGCTGAAACTCCAGTACTTTGGACACCTCATATGAAGAGTTGACTCATTGGAAAAGACTCTGATGCTGGGAGGGGTTGGGGGCAGGAGGAGAAGGGGACGACAGAGGATGAGATGGCTGGATGGCATCACTGACTTGATGGATGTGAGTCTGAGTGAACTCCGGGAGTTGGTGATGGACAGGGAGGCCTGGCGTGCTGCGATTCATGGGGTCGCAAAGAGTCGGACACGACTGAGCGACTGATCTGATCTGATCTGATCTGATGGGTCCTCCACAGAGCTAGGCACTGTCTTGGCTTTTTCCTGGTCTGGGGGTGGGGGCAGATGAGAGGAAGACTGAGCGGAATGAAGAAGTACCAGGAAGAGCATTTGGAGGGGAGGGAAAGGAACCTTGAGGAGCTAGGAGGGGTGGGGAGGAACAGGAAGGCTTGGGCAGCCTGCCTCCCATGAGATCTGAGCACCTTGCATCCCAGCCCTGAAGGGGCACCTTGGATCTCCCAACAGCCCACTTCTGCCTCCCAGGGATACGCAGGCACTCCCCTCAGGAGGGGATGCCCTTGCTAATGCAGCCCTGAACCCCCGGGTTGGCACCCCTCTTCCCCTCCTCACACACTGTGGGGAATTCCCCATTTCCTGGTAGGAACTGGGGAGATTTTCTTCAGCCCAGGAATTCAGGACATTGTCCAACTTTTATCATAACTTCTTCATCCTCTGCATACCACGCCACCCCGCACCGACACCAAGTGGAGGGGAGGGTTACAGGAGGAGTGGAGAGTCTCCTAGAAATCTCTGCACTTGCCCCCAATCAGGCACTTCCACCTCACATCTCCCCAGGGCCCTTTATCGGGTCATTTTGAAGTCACACTGAGAAAATGGACCCCCTCTGTCCTCTTCATAAGGTGGATGACTCGATGGCTGGCACCACAGCTGCTGAACAGAGCCCCCCCCCCCACTTTAAGATGAGGCCCATTCACAGTGGTGAGGGAGGGAAGGGGGTGAGGTTCTGCTTGGTGCCTCTCAGGCTGCCTCTCTGCTATCTCAGTGAGTCACTCCAGCCAATCCGTGTGGTTCCTGATCCTGCCCTGCTGGCTAGATTGGCCTGCCCTGCTCCTGGCCACATGCAGAGAGAGTGGCTAGGGGATGGGCGGGTGCTGGGAGGCCTGATCAGTCAGCCAGACTCGGGGAGCCCCACCGGGATGAGCAGTGATCCCCTGGTGCCTGGGTCTAGGCAGCAGTCTCATGGATGGTGAGCGCTTGTCTGGCCTGAGACGAGACAGGCCAACAGTTTACTCACAGGTCCCCAGAGCACCTGCCGTTTCTAAGCATCTTGTCCTCTTCACTCATTTCAGCAGACGCTGGTTCTGCCATGCCTAGTACAGGGCACTGGAAAAGTGGAGAATAAAAGCATGAAGGAGACAGCTCCTGTTTTCCAGGAGCCTGAAGTTCATCCTAACATAACACACACAGATCTCTGATGATCTGCCAGCCTCTGGGCAGAGGCATGGGGCCTTAAAAAAACAAAGTATTTTTCTGAGCTCAAGGAACTTATATTCTAGCTAGAGAGACAGACACAAGCCAGTAATTCACTCCTTGGTGAAATTATCAGTCCATCACCTATCTCAGCATGCACCGTGAACCTCTGTCATGGCCCATCCGATCGCCCAGCACCCCAGCACCCCTGCCAGCACATGAGCACCTTGAAGGCAGGACCAGTCTTCTCTCTTTGAATTCTCAGTGTCTCATACAGCTAAGCATACTTGTAGTGTAAGTGCTACGTGAACGGCTTCTAAACTGCTTACAAAACTGAAATACATGCTAAATAGAGATGCAGGCACAGCCTCCTGGCTTTGTTGCAGAGGAAGGGCTGGTTATTTCTAAATGATGAGGCTCAGATAAGGCACCAGGAAGAAGGTGTGATTTCAGCTAAGCCCTACAGGATGCAGATGGAGAATGGCAAGAGGGACTTCTCAGGCTGAGGGGATAGCAGAGCCAAATCTCTACAGTCAAGAAAGAATATTGTTTATTTCAACCAACGTAAAACACCCGGAGGGGCTGGCACACAGTGCGTGGAGGGAGGATCTGGGCAGCAAGGAGCATGGGGCCAGGTCAAGAGGAGTCTTGAATACTATGCTAAGGAGTTTGATCTTTGTTCTGCATGCACAGAGATCCCTGAGAAATTTTGAGGATGGGAACAGTGTAAACTAAGCAGCATTTTAGGAAGATTATACGATGGCTGAGTAAAAGGAGAATGCCTTGCTAGGAGTGCCCTCTCATTGGCCTTGGCCTCTTGGGAAGTGGGAGTAGCTGGGGAAAACTGGGGGGCGGTGTGGTAGGAGGGAAGCGGAGAAATCATTTAAGAAGCGATTGCAATGGTAGGAAACAGACGACAATAGTATGAATCAGCAGGGGCAGTGGGAAGAGAAAGAGGCAGAGTCAATGGCCAGTTGGCTGGGCATGTGAGGCCGAATTTTCTAGCTAGAGTGGCAGAAAGAAAACAAGAGAAGGGGCAGGCTCTGAGGATTTGGGGGGGGAAAACTGCTCTGGGTTATGACCGGTATACTAGTTCCTTGGGCTTCCAGAATAACACCGAGAAGAGGAAGAATCTTAGATTTTTCTCAGTCCTGATGCATACTGATGGCAGGCTGTGGGTGCCTCCAGGCTGGGAAGACTCAAAGGAATCCATTTAGTTCCAAGTTTCTTTAGAATCTGTTTCTACTGTGGAAACATTTCACAGTCCCCTCCCAGTGTGAGCCACTACCAGCTCCCCTCTGCCCGCCTACCACCATAGCAACCCATGTGACCTGACAAACAGGGAAGCGTTGCCAGGACAGCTAAGACATGCGGAGGACACGGGAGGCCTTGCCATCACCATGGGCGACTTCAGCGTCCATGAGAGTGACCCAGCGCACACCCTAGCCTCTTGGTCACCCGGTTTCTCCATCTCTGATAACCTCCTGTCCCACTGCCTTGGCCACCCACTCTTCAGACATAGTCATCTCAATTCACTCCACAGAACTCACTCATCACTGAAATGACTAATTCTGACATCTTTCTAGCTTCTCAGCTTATTCATTCAATCACCCAGCCTACACCTGTCCTCTGACCCTCTCAGGAGCACCTGACCCCTCCCCTCTCTTCCAGTTCACCCATGAATTTTATTCTCTCTTGCCTTTCACATAAACTCCCCTTGGTCACACTACCCAGCAAAACCCAAGCTGTGGATGAAAGAAATTACCTTGCCCTCTGAACTGTCCCTGTGTGGTGGGTGATTTCTGTTGGAGAAGAATTGCCACACAAGCAAGCCAACTGGTCTACCATCCCTGGTGCTCACCAAGCTTGACTGGGTCCTTAGCTCTGCCCGCTATGATTCTCCTGTGCTGTGCTTTGCCATGCTTAGTCACTCAGTCATGTCTGACTCTTTGTGACCCCATGGACTGTAGCCCAGCAGGCTCCTCTGTCCATGGGATTCTCCAGGCAAGAATGCTGGAGTGTGTTGCCATTTCTTACTTCAGGGGATCTTCCTGACCTAGGGATTAAACTTGCATCTCCCAAGTCTCCTGCACTGGCAGGGGGTTCTTTACCACTGTGCCACCTGAGAAGCCCCAAGGGAAGTATGTGCCCAGATCAGAACTTCATTCCCTTTCTACCTATATTGTTGCTGTTATTTAGTCACTAAGCCATTGTCGGATATAGCAAATAAAAATACAGGCTGTTCAGTTCAATACAAATTTCAAATAAACAAGGAAAACAATTTTAGTATGTAAAATTTAGGACAGATTTATACAAAAAATTGTTTTTTGTTTATCTGAAATCCAAATTAAACCGGGCATGTTTATTGTATCTGGCAAAACCTGCATGTCTTGACGTCTTTCTCTGAGGCTCCAGAGGATCCCCACTTCATGGGTCCACAGCCAAACTTCCCATGGAACAAACTTGACAATGCCCAGGGTTATACATGTGAAAACAGCAAATTTGGGGAACACCTGGCTTGAGGGATTCAGGAAGAAGAGTAACCTACACAAGAAGTAGAGAAAGAGGAACTAGAGCTGTACAGGGAGAACCACGAAGATGCAAGGGCCGGAAACCCAGGGGATAAGGTCTAGAGAAGCAAAGGTTGCACAAGAGTCAGCGCCCTGAGAGCATGAGCTCTGAGAAGTGGAAACTAGAGTTGGAAAATGGGACGTCAGCGGCAACCTATGAAGAGGAAATTAGCTTATCTCTCTGGTTCTGTCTTCACTCTGTTGGCCCCTCAATGGCAGGGAGAATGCTGTCCTCTCTCTCTGCCCATTTTGACGAGTGGGAGAATTGTTTAAGATTTGGGAAATGGTTGGGGAAAAGGAGAAAGTCAACCCTGGTTGAGTAAGGTCATGGCTATGTGTCCAGTGTTTCAGGCCTGGGACTGTGGGCTGAGGAAAGTGGAAATGTGATCCCCAGCCTCTGGAAGCTGACGATCTAATGAGGGTGTCCAGGCGCTGCTGCTCAGCTCCACACCTTCTCAGGCTCAGGGCCCTCATGGTTGGCTCCCTTTATCTCTGTTCCCTTTCTTGCCACCACTCACGCTTTTGCCTGGAGTTTGCCTCCCACATCCCCCTTCTTGGAGCCCCAGAAGCTATTTACAGAAAGAGCCACAGTCTCCCCAGTTCACCACTTCATTCGACCCCCTAAGACAAGCCTCAGCATACTTCTTTACTTACATCCATTTCAAGGAAACGAACAGCAAAACCAGTAACCCGTCCACCTCAGCTTGGGAGTTATGAGGTCTGACAGCTCTCCAATCTCTTCCAGCTGCAGGTGGGTCCTGACCCCTTCTGAGAGCCTTCATGGCCGTCGACCTCAGGATTTGATCCTGAGGGTACAGCCTCTTTCTCCTTTCCACCCTACTCGCCTCTCAGTGCCCCCACTTCCATCTTCGGAGGGTACTCTGTCCTGTGGAGCCCTTGGTTCTGTCCACAGAGCTTGCAAGTCATGCAGGAGTGTCCCAGTGTGAGGCATTCTCTCCCAGAAAACACAGGATAGATTAATTTTCCATGACAGCAGGTTATAAATAACATTTTCATTATAACACTCGCCTGCTGAAGAACTTTCAGTGGCTCCCTTGAGGCCTTGGAGCTGAGGGGAAAACCCTTTGCTGGTGTGCAGAGAGCCCAAGGCCAGCTCCAGTGGGAGAAGTGCCTTCTTTTTCAGGGAGAGAGGTGGGAGGAAATCCACCTGTTTCTCCGCTCCTGGGGCCTCGCTGAACCTGGGCATGCCCCCCTCCCCTGCACAGCCCCACTGTGGGCCTTCTGAGGAATGGGAGTTTGGACAGGAGGAGAGAAGGTGAGTTGGGATAAGAATGAGCTCAGAAGACCTTGACCTTGGGCTCCGCCGAGGCCAGCTCCAGATAGTACAGCATTACTATTACCAAGTACCAGTTCAGCAGCTGGGCAGCCAAGGCCCTTCTGAGCATCTGGCCTCAACCTATGGCCCAGAGGTCAGTAGGCTTGAGGGCCAACACCTTCACCAGTTACTCCCAGACCTTGGACAAGTAGTCCTTTCTCTAGCCTTAGATTCTGTAAGTGAGAATGTGGGAATTGGCTCCTCCGGTCTGTTCTAGCTCTGCCATTCTACAGCTCCTCAACTCTGCCCTTCCTCTCCAGTCCACACACAGCATCCTGGTTCAGCATCAGGCCTCTGGACACTCCAGGCCAGAAAGGCCCATACACTTATGTCCTTGTTAACCAGTTGGTGAGAGCAGCATTGAGAAGGAGTCTGCATTCAGAGTTGATGGGAGGCAGGGCTACAGTCAGCAAAGTCAGCCACAGACAAGCCATAACAGAGTGGTCCTCACGGGTGCCATCTGTTTGCCAAATTTGATCTATACTCTTCCACCCTTTGACTCCAGCAAGTCCCCCTTCCTGAGTTCCCTCCCTTCTTTGCCACCTCTCCAAATTCTTTCAAGACCCAGATTCTTCAAGAAACTGAGGGATTTTACAGGCCTCAGAAACCTCTTCCTCCTCTGGGCCTTTTAAAGTGATTTGGGGGGAACATTTGGTTTATTTTTAAAGGTGGTCCATAGCGCTGTTATAAACAAAATTAATATATAAATAAACCAAAGCCAAAAAGAGGTGATGACTTTTCTGCTCATTTGATATTGAACCCAGGCCACTTTGCGAGGTTAAATTCGTTCTGGTGGGTTTGTGTGTTCTCACCATAATGAGACGGTGGGCTTCTGGGCAGCAAGGCCTAGCTTGTCCTGCTTTGTCTCTGGCTGGCGTAGCCCAGAGCCCAGCCTGGAACAGATGTTCAGGAGAGTTTAATGAGTAGGAAACCTGCTTGTACATAGGAAGACCTGGCAGTCAGACCCTGGCGCCTACAGACTGACAGTCAGGTGCCTGAGCTGAATACAGAGAAGGGTCAGAGAAAATGGGCTGAGTCAGACGAGGGACCTGGGGACTGTTTCCCTAGAAATTAGTTTCAAAATAGGGGAGGGCCTTGTTGGGAGAGAGGAGGTGGGGAAGTTCCAGCTGTGAGAAAAGTGTGAAGGTTCAAAAGTGGGAACCAAACAATCCACTCTGGGAAATCTCACTGAAGAGAGGTTCTCATCCTTTCCCTTCCTTGTAATGAAATTGTCTGTGCTTTGCCAAGCTGCTGTCTGTTTTTTCCTGCCTGTGTGCCATCTCTCCCCTAGCTGTGTGTGCTGGCTACTCCCACGCTGATAATCAGCCCATCAGTCAATAAAGTTAAGATGTTGGTGGTGCCCTGGGGTTGGTGGCCAGCAGTGTGAGCGCCCTGAGAGCTATAAATTCAGGACTGGAGCTGGGATGTCGCCAAGGCCTCATAGAGTTGTGATTTATGGGAAGTTATTCTCTAGTCTTCACTGCTGGCCTTGCTATATAGGGATGCTGCGTGTGTGTGTATCTTTAGAGGGGATGGTAGAGAGTGTATGTGTGTGTGTGTGTGTGTAGGGGGGATGGTAGAGAGTGTATGTGTGTGTGTGTGTAGGGGGGATGGTAGAGAGTGTATGTGTGTGTGTGTGTAGGGGGGATGGTAGAGAGTGTGTGTGTGTGTATGTGTAGAAGGGATGGTAGAGTGTGTGGAGGGGAGATGTTAGAGTGTGTGTGTGGTATGGTGTGGTATGTGTGTTATGCATATGTGTAGAGGGGGATGGTAGAGTGTGTGTGTGTAGGAGGGTGGTAGAGTATGTATGTGTGTGTTTGTAGGAGGATGGCAGAGTGTGTGTGTGTGTGTGTGTTTGTAGGGGGCTGGCAGAGTGTGTGTGTATGTGTGTGTAGGGGGGATGGTAGAATGTGTGTGTGTGTGTAATGGGGATGGTAGAGTGTGTGTGAGTGTGTGTGTGTGTGTGTATAGGGGGGATGGTAGAGTGTGTGTGAGTGTGTATGTGAGTGTGTGTGTAGGGGGCTGGCAGAATGTGTGTGTGTGTAGGAGAATGGCAGAGTGTGTGTGTGTGTATGTGTAGGGGGAATGGTAGAGTGTGTGTGAGTGTATGTGTGAGTGTGTGTGTAGGGGGCTGGCAGAGTGTGTGTGTGTGTGTGTGTGTGTGTGTGTGTGTGTAGAGGGGATGGTAGAGAGTGTGTGTGTGTGTGTGTGTGTGTGTGTGTAGGGGGGCTGGTAGAAGGAAAGAAAGGAAATAAAAGACCAGATGTCTGATGTTTAGGCGCAGTGGAGAGAAGCCTCCCCGCTCTGCCTCCTATTGTATTTGGTCACCCACAGTCTGCTATTTAACTATTCTAATCATGATCTGATTTGTATGTGCTTGTTTGCTCTCCCTGACTATTTCACAGGCCCCTTGAAGGCAGACACTGGCTCCTCTTTCTGGCTTCTGCCTCCCCACCCTTCCCAGGCTCCTAGCACCACGCGGGGCTCATGGGAAAGCTGATTGGCTAAGTGGAGAACAGCAAGGGTTAATTAATCCTCGAAGGAAGGCCTCCCGGAAGAGTCCTACTGCCTGTTCCCCAAGGGCCCCGCAAACCTCTCCCGGCACCTTCTGCAGCTCCATGATTCCTGTGCCTCGTCTTGCCGCCTGCCACTGCTGGTTCCGCCTGTCCTGTCCCCTTTGGCTTCTCTGGGGAGATGTCGCTGGCTTTGAGTTCTGAATATTTCAGCTGGTTCTGTGATCAGGGCCTGCTCCGAGGCCAATCTGAATGAATTAAGCCACCTCCCTGTTTTACAAGTCCCTGTTCCTCCAATCATCTCCTCTGCCTTCCTGCACAAATTGTTGCTCTTTTCCTTCCGAGTGGGGAATAAGCCTGACGTCCTGAGCCCATTTCTTCTCCAGGCCCTGTACATCCCCTTCCTCATTGAATAAGGACTTGCTGGGGCCTGACTCTGGGCCTGGGTAGGGGAGTGACCTAGGCAGCGGTCTGGAAGCAGGGAAGGCTCCTGCCCTCCAGCAGCATCATATCCAATGGGGTGGCCAAAACACAAGGCTCATTGCGAAACCCTGCGAGGCAATACTTGCTTGATAAGCACCACATGTGTGCAGAAGAGTGACCGTCTGGGCTCCCCTGGGTGGCCCGGGGTCTGGGAGGGACCCACACAAAAAAATGGGAAGAGGATTCTTCTAAGAGCCAACCAGTTCGGCGGTTCACCAGTTGTGTGACTTTGGCTAAGTCACTTAACTTTTCTGGGCGAGTCACTTAACCTCTCTGGATTTGGGTTCTTTACCCGCACGCCAGCCCTACTGGATACTCTGGGGTTCTGAGAGTATGTGGCACAGAGCTGCAGCCCAGGTGCTAGACAAAGAGAAGGGCCTGGAGAGCTTGCAGAGCTGGAGGCAGAGGCCAGTAGGGATGGAAGTGGGGCCTGTGACCCTAAACATGACTTCCCGTGACCACTAGGTAAGAGGGGTCACACTTCGGAACCACATCCTCTTCTGGGGACCAGGTGCCTCAGGCCGGGGCTCCAAGGCTGCAGTCGGCAAGGAGAGGAGAACCGAGGGGTGAGGGCTGCAGGACCCACATCAGCACCAACCAGAACAAAGACAAGCTGTTCCCCCCAGCCTGAGGTTGTTTGTTTGCAAACAACAGTGTCTGCGCTGGCCACTGTTCTCCGCCTCCCAGGCCAACAGAGGCTGTCTGTGTGCCTGCCCCTCCCCCCTCCCAGGCTCCATCTCTGGCCTCCACCAGGGCCCACAGTTTGTGCAAATCCCCCAGATCTTCACAGCAGCTCTCCACAGCAGCTCTCCACAGATGCAGTGTCAGCAGACTGCTCCAGACCGATGAAATGGTCAGTGGCAGTTTAGGAGGAAGCGTAGAAGCGGGGACATCCAGCTTTGGGGAGAGCCCACCACTTGCTAAGCAGGGGAGGTGTTTGGCCACATCCCAGAGGCCTGACTCTGACCACACCCATCCCAAATCACAGGGCCAAAGCTCAGAGATGGCTCTGGTTATCACCCACCAGTACTGAGAATCTAGGGACTGAAGTACCTCTGAATTGACCTTCTGAGGTCCTGAAGCCCTTAGTCCAGGAGATCAGATCTGCCCAGAGTTTTGGCAAAGTTAAGGGGCAGGGTCTGTTCAGAGGATCCCTGTGTGAGGTCAGACAGCCTCATCCTAGCCCTTCCTTCCTTTGGGATAAACACCTTCTATCTCACGCCTCATCAAGCAGGCAGCTACCGTTGGGAAGGGTGGCCCAAAAACCAAACAAAAATGTGCTTTCTTTTCTGAAGAGAGAAACTGCCCTAAGATGCTGGGTAGGTCCAAGGACCTGGCCAGAGGGGAGACGCTCAGAGCCAGTGGGAAGGAGTCTCAGCACTGGGGCCAGTAGAAACATTCAGTTTCTCCTTTGCTGAAAGAGAGCCCTGGGAGACAGGTGCCTTGCTTTGCAGCAGAAGGTTGGAGGTGAGATGGGATACTGGAGGGGACAGAGTTGCCCCATTGAGCCCCAAGACCACCACCTAAGGAGAAAGATATCTCTTCCTTGCCCACATCCTCAGTCCTTATCTGCTCTCTGCCCCAAAGGACAGGGAAGTCATAAAACTCCAAAGACGGGTCAGCACAACCCCCTCCTTCCCCGTTTCCAAGGCTTAGGCCATCCCTGCAGGCTTACCCCCATCATTCCCAGACCAGCTAGGAGGCTCCAGAGAGGACGAGGTCTCTAGTAAGAAAGCCAGGTTGACCCAGGACTTCTTCTCAGCAGACCTGTGGGCCCAGAAGGGAAGGGGGTTTGAGGGGAGGGCCTAGGAATGGGTGTTGGAGATGTCAAAACCTTGAGCCTCAGGAGCTTTGAAGTCAGACAGCTGAGGGCACCGTCAGGGACCCCAGCCGTGTGGCCTCTGAACCTCTCTCGACCTCTCTGAGCTTCAGTTTCATTCAGGTGGGAATGATCCCCATTCCACAGTCAGGAGAATTAAAGCAGGTGCGTGCATGTGTGTGTTATGTGTGCACGTGTGCATGTGTGGAAGTGCCTGGCATAGAGTAAGTGCGTATACATTTTTAAAGCCTCCCTCGTATCTCAGGCAGGTGGCAGAGTTTTATAACCAACTTTCTAGCACAACTTTAGCAAGGAACCCTGAGTGCATCCAGGAACCCCTAGCCTGGGGTGCTGGCAAAGCTGGCTCTTAGCTGCCTTGCGCTGAAGCTTTGACCCAGAACCAGGCTCTGGAGGAGCAGAGCTTGGCTCTGATAAGTAGGAGGAGCCGCTCTGTGTCTTTCTTGAAGTCACCCTTGAAAGGAAGTCCAGGATGTGCCAGGGATAGGATGGTGTTCAGACTCCTGATGTCACCCCTTGTGGGCAGACTTCTACCCCTCCAGTCAGTCCCACTTCTCTGGACACACACAGAGAAGCACGCATGTGCACACGGTCTCTGTGTCTGCGGGCAATTAGGGTCAACTCTCTGAGTCCACATGTCCTTCCTATAAACTGTGAGCCCAGTGATCTAGAAGGATGGGGTAGCAGCCGCTCCAGTGTGGACGCTGTGATGGTGGGGAGGGCTGTGTCAGAGATGACTGTATTTACAAGAATCCCACATTTTTGCTGAGAAACCACTGAGTCCCTTGTACTCTCTCCCACCTGTTGCCTCCCTGACTCATGGCCCACCTGTCAGCTCTGAGGAAGCTCCCAAACATCCTAGCTTTGCCACCCCCCAATTTAATTTCAGATATCCAAATAAGGAGCTTTAAAATGTGTCCAAGAGAAGTCCCCAGAAAGCGTCAGGCCTTGGGAGCTCTGTCGCTTTGAGGCAGCTTGATGTGGGGGCAAGAGTGGGTACAGTGCAAAGCCAGCTAGGGTCAGGTGAGCCAAGGGGACTAGTGTCCCAGGGACAAGATGTGCACACCCACCCCATGGGGTCAGACCAGCCTGGGGCATCCAGGGTCTGCCACCGACTGAGTGACATGGTCAGTTAGGTACCCTCTCTGGGCTGAAGGAGACTCATTCCTACCTCATGGGGCTTGAAGGATTGATTTGGAGCAGAGTACAAAGTGGATGACCGGGACTTGGCCCAGAGATGGTGGTCAGTAGCTATAAAGCACACATGATCTCAGTTAATAGCAACTCCACCTCTCCAGGAGCTCAGGCCATTCTTTCTCTCACATCTTCCACCAAAACTCTTAGCAAATCTTGTCATCTCCTGCTTTATCTGGCACCCCACTTCTTCTCATCACTTGCTACCATTGCACCCAGGTCCAAGCTGCCATGGCCTCTCCCTTGACTTATTGCATTGGCTTCCCATCATGTTTCTCATTGGACCCTCCAGTCTTTTCTCAACACAGTAGTTAGTGCAATCAAGCTGTCCTTGGCTCCCTGTTTCACTCACCCAAGTCTGTGCCATGGCCAGCAAGGCAACTCATGATCTACCCACCTCCTCACCTCTCTGGCCTCTGTTCCCACCACACTGTTCCTCACTCTCCCTGCTCCAGCCTCCCTGAATCACCCTTGTTGCTCAGCACTCAGGCATGGTTTCCCTCTGCCTGGGGTTCACGTGCCGTCACACCCCTGCAACTCAATCTCCCCTTCCCTATGAGGCCTGCCTTGACCATTGCAGTTGCCATCACCACCCACCCCACCCAGCACCCACTCACCTCTTACCCTGCTCCTACATTACTCAACACCTTCTACCGTACCATGTAATTTACTGATTTATTCTTTAATGTCTGTATTCTGTCTTCTCTCATTACAGTAAAAGCTGTAGAAGGGCGAAAATCTTTGTTTTGTCCCCCGGTGTATCCCAGGCACCTAGAACTCAATAAATATTTGTCATGTGAATGATGGAATCTCATCATTATGAGATGGTTAAGGCAACCCACTTATTCTAACCACAAGAAAAATTCAGGTTTTCTACAGCTAAGTTCTGATCTTCTGAAGGTGCTTGGGGTGAGGGTAGGGAGGACTGAAAACCTGGCTCCCCTATGCCCTTGGCCTCCTCCCTGTTTTAATTCTACTGCTCTGGGGTGCTTCCCCCTTCAACATGCTAGCAGAGATACAAATTCATTCCTTTGACCTCCCTATGCACAACGGAAGCTTCCCTGGTGGCTCAGACAGTAAAGAATCTGCCTGCAATGCAGGAGACCCAGGTTTGATCCCTGGGTTGGGAAGACCCCCGGAGAAGGAGATAGCAACCCACTTCAGTATTCTTGCCTGGAGAATCCCATGGACAGAAGAGCTTGGCGGGCTGTAGTCCATGGGGTCACACAGAGTCGGACACGACTAAGTGACTAACACTCTCTGCACATTGGAGGTCAATTGGAACTTGAGTATTTACTATTTCCTACCATGGGAGAAAGTTAATACAGAAAACACAAGAATTATAAAAATGGTCTGGTTTAGGAAGTGGGTGTAGGTGTGCTCTTGTTTCCAGTTCCTTCTGAGACGTCCGCATTCTTGCCTCAGGTGCCTGGCCTGGGTTCCCTCCTTCCTGGGTCCTAATCGCCCACACTCCGCTCACCCCTCTCCTTCTCCCTCCTGTGACCCTGGAGCTAGAAACCCAATCCACTGTTTCCCAGTCACGGTCTTGAGAAGGTCACTTCTCTGGGCAGTTTCCTCTTCTGTAAAACTGGACGGCTCATGCTCTGCCTCTCGAGTCCTGTTGGCAGGCACAGATGAAATAGCAATATGATGGACTTGGAGAACTTTTGAACCTTACAAAAACCCAAGGTAACTAGGAGGTGTCAGCGCTTTCCCAGAGGCAAGAGGACTAATGAATCTGAAATAGGAGGCAGTGGGGGCTGTTGACGCAGCTGGTGTCTACAAAAGCCACCCTTACAGGTCAGGTCACTCTTGCCAGGAGATTTGCATTCTGATCACAGACAAAGGAGCTTTAATTTCAATAAAACAATGATCCTTTGGTCTCCTGACTCCCTGGCTGTAGATGAGGCTGACAGTCTTGGGTGGGCCAGGGGGAAGAGGCAGGACCCAGGGAAACTGAGGCTCCGAGTAGGGCCAAGTTGAGGTTCCATCAAATCTGAAGGGAATCCCAGGGTAGCTCATGTCCTGGGAGGGGCAAATTTGGGGGCAGAATTCTTATACTTCCTTGGGAAACTTTGCTTGGTGTAATGAAATGCATAAAGTACCTACTATGTATCAAGCACCGTGCTAGGTACTGGGGATATAGCAGTGATACAATAGACAGGGCTCTTGCCCTCCAAAGGACATGCTGTCTATCAGTGAGAAAGACATGGAGCAAATACACAAATAATTATTATTAACCACAGAGGAAAGAGCTCAGAAGGAGAAGGATAGGGTGCCATGAAAGTGTGTGATGGGAAACCTGATTTTGTGCACTTGATGGGAGGGGGCGGGTATCAGGAGGGTTTCCCTGAAAGTTCTACTTGAGCTAAGAACTTGTTGCAAGACATCAGTGGGACACTTTAGGCAAGTCAAAACGGCTCTCCATGTGCCCCTGCAGGCCCCTGGAAGCTGGACAAAGCGTCACCCTGAGGCGCTTGGCAGAAGTCAGGCCTCGGGGCAGGGCACACGACCTGACAGTGAAGGGGCAGGGAGGTCCTGAGGGGTGAAGCCTGGGCTCCTTGCCCCTCAGTCCTTCCAGACCCCACCCATCCCCTGGCATGTCCAGCTAGCACCGTCTGCGAGATCCCAGTTGCTCGGCCACCGATGGATGGAGGCGGCGGGGCAGGGCCCCATGACCTCACTGTAATGGTGTCCTGTAGCCCCGCCAGCAGAAGGAGAAAACAATACTGAAAAGTCCCCCAGCGCTCCCAGATGCCTGCTCAGGAAGACTCAGGGCTCCAGGCTATGGGCTGCGTGCCCAGCTCAGGAGGCCAGAACGGAATTCGAAAGTGCTTGTTTCTCACTGAAAAATTCCAAAGATTGCTCAACATTCCTTTGACCCCAGGAGGTGCTGAGATAGAGGATCCGGAGCCCGAAGGCGTGGCTCAAGACTGTCAGGGAAGAGCTCCTCTGTCCTGCTCCCTGGGGGGCAGAGGGAGAGGGGCTGGGGAGGGCTGCGGAGACACCGGCTCTCGTCTGGACCCAGGGGCACTGATGGTGGAGTGGATTTTGTAGGTCTGAAAAGAAGATTGGGAAACCAGCAGCCTTCAGTACAGGGAGCAGACATTCCCGGTCTTCCCAGGAGAGCTGCTACGTTCCTGAAAGGCCCTGACATTGGGGGACCAGAGTCTCAGACTCTGGGGCAAAGGCTCCTGGAATAGCTCACTGAGATCAACTCCCTGTGACCACTAGGAAGGTCAGCTCCCTCTTCCCAGCTTTGTGTCTGAAGATGTTGTCTCAAACGCCCCCTTCTCCAGGCAGCTTGCTCCCTGCCTAGATTTAAATCCTCTCCTCTGAAAAGGTGCTAACCACACTGTGTCTCACTTTGTAGTTGTTTCTTGAAGTGTCTGCTCTCCTCTGCAAAGGGGGAAATGTCCTGGAAGACAGGGGCTGTTTGGGCACAGGCTAGTATAATTCCCACAGGACTCACGTGGCATAGAAATGTAGGTACCAAGGTAGTCACTGCAGCACTGTTTACAATAGTGGAGAACAGCAAGTTCTCTGAGTGTTCAACAGTGGGGTTTGATTAAATAAGCTGGAGTGTGTCCACATTGGAATGCTAAGCAGCCATTGACAATTACATTTTAAAAAATATTTAAAGATACAGGAGTATGTTTAAATCAATAAA
This sequence comes from Bos javanicus, assembly GCF_032452875.1. Taxonomy (NCBI): domain Eukaryota; kingdom Metazoa; phylum Chordata; class Mammalia; order Artiodactyla; family Bovidae; genus Bos; species Bos javanicus. Next base: position 33,880,489 of record NC_083870.1, read on the forward strand.
CTCCTATCCTGCAGAGCTAAGCACTACTAAGATTTTGGTGTGTTTCCTTTACATATTTTTTCTATGTAGATATAAACATGTATTAAAATCCTACCAAAATGGGATTATATGTGGGGATAAAAGTTAAATTGTGTTAAGTGTGGACTGCACACTTGTGAAAATTTTCTTTCTGATGAAAGTAATGGGAAACAGCAATTGGAGGGGAGTCTATATTGTCACAGAATGTAGAGTATGAAGATGTTGAAAATTATTCTGCACTCAGCACTCAGCATTCTGTACACTGAATTAGAAAAGCTACAAATGACCTTGAGGCTGTCACTTCCTAACCGCACCCAGCTCATTCTCAGAAAAGACCATGGTGGGGAGTGGTTTGAGAATGGAAAGAATGAAAGTCTATTGATCATATCAAATTTTGCATAATCACTGAATTTCACATATATTTTAGTGCATTAGAATCATACTGTGTACAAATGCTTCATATCATCTCTTATTTAATGTATCTTAAGCAGCACTCCATCTTACTAAATATTATTTTAAAACATATTGTTATATACATGTTCTTGCTTTTTAAAAATGTTTTTGGGACTCCCTTGGTGGCCCAGTGGCTAAAACGCCACACTCCCAATGCAGGGGACCTCAGTTCAATCCCAGGTTGGGGAACTAGATCCCACATGCTGCAACTAAGACCCAGCACAGCCAAATAAATAAATAAAATTAACTATTTAAAAAATATCTTTGCCCCTTATACATCAGGTGAAATTGCTGGGTCAAAAGTAGAAATATTTGAAAGATTATTGAAACATATTTCCAAATTTCCTCCAAAAATGTTGTTCCAAATTACACTTAGCAGTGAATGAGAGTCTTCCCTGGAACCCTGTCAATGAGTGGGTTAATCAATGTTAAAGTAGGAGATGGAATTGAAAGCTACTTCCACAGGTAGAATTGATGGGATCTGATAGCTACTTGGGTACTGGGGGTGATGAAATCAAGAGCAGAAGCAGTTGATACTGAAGTCCTTGGCTTGAGTGTGTATAGAGATGGGGAAGCCTTTGGTGGAGAAAGGGAGGAAAGGAAGAGGATTGGGATCAAAGTAGAAATTTGGCTTGGGAATAGAGGGGATTCCATGGTAGCTCAGCTGGTAAAGAATCTGCCAGCAATGCAGGAGACCTCAGTTCGATTCTTGGGTGGGAAAGATCCATTGGAGAAGGGATAGGCTACCCATTCCAGTATTCTTGGGCTTCTCTGGTGACTCAGCTGGTAAGAATCCACCTGCAATACAGGAGACCTGGGTTCAACCCCTGGGTTGGAAGATCCCCTTGGAGAAGGGAACTGCTATCCACTCCAGTATTCTGGCTTGGAGAATTCCATGGACTGTATAGTCCATGGGGTTGCAAAGAGTTGGACATGACCAAGCGACTTTCACTTTACTGTATATTTAAAAGAAACAAGCAAAAAAATCACATGAGACCCAGAAGATAAAGACCTTTCCCCCAAAGAAAACATGCAAATAGTTAAAGAATAACAAAGTACCCATCTTATCATTTTGTTAACTAAGATCCATTTGGTTGAAAAACAGTAGACATTTAAGTTCTGTAAGTTTAGTTAAAGGGGAGAATCTAGGGAATATTCATTTTAAAAACCCAGAAGAACAGAAATACAACTAGGACCCAATCTTTCTCATATATTGACAGGATTCTCTCTCTTTTATCTTAGTGTTTCTCTACAGATCAACCTTATTCTCTCTCAGACTGGCATTACCCACACAGCAAGAAGCAGGCTATTGAGAGTGCCTAAGACTTACCTCTCATATCTTTGCTACTGGGATCTGGTCTCAAGGTCAAAAAATCTCAAGGAAAGGCTCTTATTCACCCAGCATGGTCCTCAACTGAGGTTTAGGGTGAGCTATTATGAGTGGTTGTCTTAGCTCAAGTATCCGTCCTTGGGCTAACAGTGTCTGGGAGCAGGATTTAGAAGAGAATGGAGTATACACATATGAACCAAAGGGTTAGACAGGACAGACTGCCGTTCATAAGAAGGATGCTCTTCCAGGTGTGTGAAACAATGAGTATTCTACCTAGCATACCCACATAATTCTCTTTCCATACAAATAATGTCCCTGAGTGTCCCCTCTCTTACCTTAATACAACCATCCTCTTAGTGGGACATAACTCAAAGTCATTCAGGTGCTACTTCTCACTTTAAGGATAGAATCTACAATGGAAGATCTCTTTCCTCTGGTAACTTTTATTTTCTTGTTCACTCTTATTGTTTTACAGCTTTAGATCAGCCTGTGTAAGTGTGGATTTAGTATTTATTCTGCATGCTCAGTTGCTCAGTGATGTCTGACTCTGCGATCCCATGGACCGTAGCCCACCAGGCTCCTCTGTCCATGGGATTCTCCAGGCAAGATACTGGAGTGGGTAGCCATTTCCTCCTCCAGGGGATCTTCCTGATCCAGGGACTGAACTCATGTCTTCCTCATCTCCTGCACTGGCAGGCAGATTCTTTACCACTCAGCCACCTGAGCATTATTTATCCTATTCATTCAGTGGATACCTTCTATCTGAGGATTCTGGAGAATTTTGCACTGTTATCTACTCAGTCTTTTCTACCATTTTCTTTAATCCTTTCTTTTGAATCTTCCCTTTGATGGATCCTCTCAAACTCTTTTCCCTATCTCGTAATTATCCTTTCATCATTTTCAGTTTTTAAAAACTTCTCTGTGCTGAGTTCTGGGTGAATTCCTCGGTTCCATCTTCCAAAGCACTAATTATTTATTGAACTATATTCAGTCCAGAACTCCCCCCTAGCTATTCAGTTTTTAAGAATTAGATGTTTTCCTTTTCCAGGGTTTCTGATTGTTCCTCTTCCATACCCACTTACTCATATTCGTTCCTCCCCTCATCTTTTGAGGATTCTCAACTTGCTTATTTTACAATAATTTTCCTCTTGTTCTACTGTTTTCTCCTCATCTGAAGGGAGTTTATCTCCTGCTGATTGTTTTTGTTGGCAGCCTTTCTTCACATTTAGTCTTTTTATTTCTTTTCTGTTTCCTATCCATGGACATGTTTATCTTCTTTTGAAATGTGACTGTGTCTTTTTATTTCTTCTCTCTCATATGTTTCTCTTTCACTGGAGAGGTGGCAGAGACTGATGTTAAGAGCTCAGGATCTAGAGACTGCCTGTGTTCAGATCTTGGCCCATGACTTAATAGGAGTACAATTTGGGGCAGGTTTCTTCACCTTATCTGTAAACTAAAGGATAAAAATCATAGCATCTACCTAACAGGGTTTTGGGGAGGCTTGAAGGATATGATGCACATAAGGCAATTTGACAGTCCCTAGAACACAGTGCGTATTTAACACATGTTTGAGCAAGCTCTGGGAGTTGGTAATGGACAGGGAGGCCTTTGCATCCATGGGGTCACAAAGAGTCAGACACAACTGAGCGACTGAAATGAACTGAACTGAACTGAGGTATTTTTCTACCCACTTAGAGAAAAAGAGTGTGTCCAGACGTGGATAGTATTGGTGCTCGAAGTATCAACTTGGAGGGTCACTTGTTAGCAAGTTCAAGTCCAGGATTCCTAAGTGTGTCTATTCCTCATGGTCAAGACTTCTCATTGCTCCCCGTGATCTTGCCCTCATTGGCTTTGTGATTACTACCAACCACCTCCCACACACCTCGTGTACAATGTTGGTGGGAAACAGGGTAACTGTTATAAATGCTACTGTTGAAAATGGGTGATAACAAGGCAACACACCGTGGTCTCTGGCCCAGCATTTGAACCACATCCAGCTGGACAGCGATGGTGAGGTCAGGGCTGTGGCTAGTGAGTATCACTGCATCTTGGCCACGACTGAGTTTTCTGGTCACCAGTCTGACTCCAGGTTTTGCTTGTTGGGAGCACTGCCCTTGCCCACATCCACCATACCCTTCATGAGCAGGGTGGTGGAGAGGTTTCCTCCACCCTGGGTTGTACTGCCTTATGAAACACTTCCTATTAGTCTCACTACCTGGAAATTACTTCATGATAGAGTTTCCCAAATCCTTTGGGTGATAGAAATCTGGAGAATTTGATGAGAATTGTCAGTCACACCCCTGATCCACTGACTCTCCAGAGAGAGAGGCCTGGGAATCTGTCCTTTTAATAATAACAATCATCTCAGGTGATGCTTATCATCAGGAAAGTTAGAAAAATTACTGCCTTAGTGGTTGAGCAATCACACACCTCAATTTGGCAGATGTGGACTTTTTTTTAGCATTTCAACACTGAAAACCATAATCATTTGACCATGACTTTCATTCAGGGAGATCTCTGATGGCCAATTTCAGAGAATTTTAAGGCAGGCACGAAGGGTACTTTGGGCTCTACTCACATGATTTCAGTCTCTTACTACAGAGGAGGCTCTGCCCCTCTCCTGGGGCTCAGTAGGAAATGTGGGGAGGAAATGCATGCCTACCCTGCCCTCAGTGTGGTCCGTGCTCTGTGACGTCACACTGGGGTGGGGTAGGGAGAGTGTGCAATTCCTCATGAGGCAGGGAGTGCACAGCATGAGGTGCTTGGCTGGTTGCAGTCCTTCCCAGGTATCACTATTCCAATTTCCAGGAGTCTATGGCTTCTTAATCCATGAAGATACTTTGGTGTAGGGCAGAGCATTCAGCTTTTGCAGTTGAGCAAAACTGTAACCTTGGGTACTTGGGACAGCTGACTACCAATGGAAAGACCTCTCTTAAAGTTGTATCAGAGCTCAAGAGGGAGGGAATATGTGTATACATATAGCTGATTCATTTCTTTATACAGCAGAAACTCATACAGCATTGTAAAGCAATTATACTCCAATAAAAAAAAAAAAGAAAAACAGTATCAGTCTGTCCATTGGCTCCCTGACTGCTTCCGGGTCTTCTCCTTCTCTCCCAGCACCCTATCTAAGGCTGCAAGAAATTATGACACATTCTGTTATCCTGATATCTCATACCAAGTCTCCCAAAGTATAAGTCTGAATGGCCCTTCATCTGAGTCCCAGGAGCCCCTGGAAAAGAGTCTAACCAACTTCCTTGACAGCATAAAAATAGGGAAGGCCATTTTCCCAGCCTAAGATCCTTGAATGCCATAGCACATCCCCTCCAACCCCCAACCAATCTTGATTCGGCCATTTGCAGGCTCCTCAATTGCCACATCCCTGTTCATGTTCCAGTTTCTGTATCAAGATTCTTTTTGTGGTAAGTAACAGAAACTCAGGCTTCCCAGGTGGCGCTAGTGGTAAAGAACCCCCTGCCAATTCAGGAGACATAAGAGATGCAGTTTTGAACCCTGGGTTGGGAAGATCCCCTGGAGGAGGGCATGGCAACCCATTCCAGTATTCTTTCCTTTTTTTTTCCATTTTACATATTCTTTTATGCTCCAGTATTCTTGCCTGGAGAATCCCCACAGACAGAGAAGCCTGGAGGGCCACAGTCCACAGAGTTGCACAGAGTCGGACATGACTGAAGCAACTTAGCATGCTGGTACACAGCAGAAACTCAATTTAACCTGATTTCTGCAAAAGAGGCATCTATTGAAATGGTCACATGGTGGAAAAAAGCAGGAATGTATCAGGGGTCCCCAACCTCCAGAATCTAATACCTGATGATCTGAGGTGGAGCTGATGTAATAATGATAGAAATAAGTACATACTAAATATAATGCACTTGAATCATCCTGAAACCATCTCCCCCTCTCCACCAGCTATGGAAAATCATCTTCCATGAAAGTGGTTCCAGGTGCCAGAAAGGTTGACTTCAACAACCAAAACAGCTGAAACGTTCTCCCTGCCCTACTTTCTTGCTGTCCTCTGCATGGCAGCATTGTTCTCTTGGACAGGTTTTGTGTGTATGGCAGAGATATGCCCTTGTGACCAGCTGTGACTCACCTCTGCTCAGCACCAGTGCAGAAAGATGGCTTTACTTTCTCTAATCATGGAATTTCTTTAATTACAAAGAAAGGCTCTGAACGACTTAGCTTGGCTCAGGAATCCAACCCAACACTGGACCACGTTTAGAAGGAAGACTAAGAGCATTTCCCAGAAGAGTCTTTTCTGGTTAGACAGAACTAAAGATGTGCTCTATTCCCCAAATCAAAGAAATACAAGTTAAAACAGCCATGAAATGCCATTGGAATGAAAAAAGTGAAGATACTCAATGTAGTTTTCTACTGCTGTGGCAACAAATGACTACAAATTTAGTGGCCTAAAACAACCCAAATGTATTCTATTACAGTTCTGTAGTCAGACGTCTCATGCTGGGCTAAGATCAAGTTGTTGGCAGCATTCTTCTGGAGGTTCCAGGGGAGAATCTGTTTCCTTGCCTTTTCCAGCTTCTAGACATCTCCCACATTCCTTGGCTCATGGTCCCTTCCTCCTTCCTCAAATCCAGCAACATGGAGCTGGGTCATTCTCACACAGCTGTCTTTCTGGTTCTCTTTTCTGTCTTCCTCTTCCACTTTTAAAGACCTTTGTGATTACATTTGGACCCATACAGATAACCCAAGATCAGCCAATTAGCAGCCTTAATATGCCTTTGCCATGTAAGGTAACCTCTACATAGGTTCCTCATCTCTTGTGGGGGTGGAAGCTGTTAGTCTGTCCACCATGGCTTGAAAGAGGGCAGTAAATAGATCCTCTCAAATTCTACTGGTCAAGCTGTGAATTTGCATAAAATTTCTGGAAAATAATTTGGTAAACTGGCCTTCAGATATTCATATTTGTTCATTCAGTAACTCTAATAATCTGTCCTTAAAAATAATGCTAGGGACTTCCCTGGTGGGCCAATGACTAAGACTCTGAGCTCCCAACGCAGGGGTCCTGGATTCAGTTCTTGCTGGGGGGACTAGATCCTGCATGCTGCAACTAAAGATTCCACATCCTGCAACTGAGACCCAGTGTAGCCAATTAAATAAATAAATATTTTTAAAAATAATGCTAAATATGTGGGAGTGTGAAGTTTATGCACTAAGATGTTCATCACTTCTTTATTTATACCACCAAAACATGGGAAATAACCCTAATGACTGGTGATGGTAAGGCTAAGTAAGCCATATTATATCTGTATAAGGAAATATTATGTTGACAGTAAAAACTTTCATTCCTAGGAAGCTTTTAATGAAATGAAAATATGTATATCCCCTAACATTAAGGATGGCACCCCACTCCAGTACTTTTGCCTGGAAAATCCCATGGATGGAGGAGCCTAGTAGGCTGTAGTCCATGGGATCGCTAAAAGTCGGACACGACTGAGTGACTTCACTTTCACTTTTCACTGTCATGCATTGGAGAAGGAAATGGCAACCCACTCCAGTGTTCTTGCCTGGAGAATCCCAGGGATGGGGGAACCTGGTGGGCTGCCGTCTATGGGGTCGCACAGAGTCGGACACAACTGAAGTGACAGCAGCAGCAACATTAAAGAAAAAAGAGAAAGATGTCTGTACATTCTACTCAATTTTATTGTGAACTTAAAACTACTCTAAAAACATTGTCTATGCACTCATCTCACACGCTAGTAAAGTAATGCTCAAAATTCTCCAAGCCAGGCTTCACCAATACGTGAACCGTGAAATTCCAGATGTTCAAGCTGGTTTCAGAAAAGGCAGAGGAACCAGAGATCAAATTGCCAACATCTGCTGGATCATCAAAAAAGCAAGAGAGTTCCAGAAAAACATCTATTTCTGCTTTATTGACTATGCCAAAGCCTTTGAGTGTGTGGATCACAATAAACTGTGGAAAATCCTTCAAGAGATGGGAATACCAGATCACCTGACCTGCCTCTTGAGAAACCTATATGCAGGTCAGGAAGCAACAGTTAGAACTGGACATGGAACAACAGACTGGTTCCAAATAGGAAAAAGAGTACGTCAAGGCTGTATATTGTCACCGTGCTTATTTAACTTATATGCAGAGTACATCATGAGAAACGCTGGGCTGGAGGAAGCACAAGCTGGAATCAAGATTGCCAGAAGAAATATAAATAACCTCAGATATGCAGATGACACAACCCTTATGGCAGAAAGTGAAGAAGAACTAAAGAGCCTCTTGAGGAAAGTGAAAGAGGAGAGTGAAAAAGTTGGCTTAAAGCTCAACACTCAGAAAGCAAAGATCATGGCATCTGGTCCCATCACTTCATGGGAAATAGATGGGGAAACAGTGGAAGCAGTGTCAGACTTTATTTTTGGGGGCTCCAAAATCACTGCAGATGGTGATTGCAGCCATGAAATTAAAAGACGCTTACTCCTTGGAAGGAAATTTATGACCAACATAGATAGCATATTAAAAAGCAGAGATATTACTTTGCCAACAAAGGTCCGTCTAGTCAAGGCTATGGTTTTTCCAGTAGTCATGTATGGATGTGAGAGTTGAACTGTGAATAAAGCTGAGTGCTAAAGAATTGATGCTTTTGAACTGTGGTGTTGGAGAAGACTCTTGAGAGTCCCTTGGACTGCAAGGAGATCCAACCAGTCCATCCTAAAGGAGACCAATCCTGGGTGTTCATGGGAAGGACTGATGCTGAGGCTGAAACTCCAATACTTTGGCCACCTCATGCAAAGAGTTGACTCATTGGAAAAGATCCTAATGCTGGGAGGGATTGGGGGAAGGAGAAGAAGGGGACGACAGAGGATGAGATGGCTGGATGGTATCACCGACTCAATGCACACGAGTTTGGGTGAACTCTGGGAGTTGGTGATGGACAGGGAGGCCTGGCGTGCTGTGATTCATGAGGTTGCAAAGAATTGGACACAACTGAGCGACTGAACTGAACTGATTAAGTTTTATAAAAGAGGAGATACAATAAATTGTTATTATAATATAATGTAATAAAATAGATGTCCAAAAAGACTTGGGAAGGAAAATGTTAAGCATGGTTATGCTATGGGTGGTGGGATTATTTACAGGTGACTTTTTCCCCCTCTAAATAAACATGTTATTTTTAAACTGGCCCTCAGGTACATAGAATTGTGTTAACTGTAATTCTTATTTCCTGACACACTCTTATCATTATTCCAGGCAAGGTCACTTTTATTTGTTTATTTGGTTGGTTTCCTAGCTGTTTCCATAATGGATTAAGTACCCACAAACTTAACACTCAAAACAAAAGCCTCTCTAACCATAACCTCCCCCACACACCCTCCTTGTGACTCTCCCCGTTCAAGATAACCATGATGCTCAATCTCATGTTTATCTTTTCATTGCTTTCATTTTTATGTAGTTTTATTGTATCTATTGTGGGATCACCACTCCCTTACAGTGTCTTCCTCTCATTATTTCCTGAGAGTCTTGCAAAGGGACAACGTGTTTTTATTCCTAGACAAAAGAAATTCTTCTATACTAAGGCAGGGAATGTTGACAAAAGAGTAACCAATGAAATGCCATTTTAACTATTTTTTTCTTCAAGCCTTTGTGGTCATTCCAATAATACCCATACATGGTTCAGAAGTTGCAGTTCAACACCTAAATGTATGGTGTTCAAATCCCACACTCCTCTTGAAGGGAGGTGTTGTGCCTTTGAGCTTCAATGGGACCCAGGCTTCCTTTGAAGGAAGATCTATTTTCCTTGGTCTCATTCTCTGGTCTGTCTCAGGATGTTCCTGGGCCATTTCTGCCTTATGGGACACAGTTGACCCACCTGGAGTCCAGATGAATACATTGAAGTCCTCTGGCCCAAGCTTCCTCAGGGCCCCCAGGTTGACTTCTGATTTCAGGGATTTCATTTTTAATCAAGCACCTGCTGAATATCTCATGAAGAGATCTCTTTTGAGCAACAGCTGTCCATCTTCAGACCCGTAGGTCTTAACCAAGGACCCTTTTATCAGCATCACCTGAGAAGCTTTTTAAAAATGAAGATACCTAGAATCAATCCCACCCCCAAAAGACTCTGTAAATCTGCTATCAGCAATTATAAGGCACTCCTCCAAAAACCAGATATGCACTCTTGGTTAAGAACCATATCGTCAGACAATACCTAGCCAAGGCCCATGCCTGCCTTGGTCTTCAGCAAATTCTTCGAGGTAATGCCAGCTAAAACATAGCCTTATGTTTCAGGATACAGCTGCTCATTTTTTGTTTTCCCCGTGCCTCCCAGCAAATTGACATCTACTTTCTGACTATCAGGAAAAAGGCCAACTGTCTTTGAGAGATGCTGGCATCAACTATTTTTCATGTTTTGGCTATTGTGGTTTCCTGCAGACGTTGTAGATCTGTTTCACTCTCTCTGGTTTTTCTCTGCTTATCGCTCTTTTTCTCTCTGTCTCCTTCTGTCCCTTTCTGTCTCTCATCTCAGTTTATCCTGAAGTTCAACTCTGTTCTTTTCACCATGAAATAGACACCTGCAGACTTCCATCCTTCACTTCTGACCCAAGAGGTAAAAAGATTTCTCTCTCTAGGACTAGTTTGAAATATCCTTCAGAAAGACCATGTTTGAGAGGCAATTCCAATAATGGCTAAGAGATGGACTCCAGAGCCAGAGCTCAAATTCTGGTTGTGTGAACAGAGACAAATTACTTAACCACCCGTGACTCGGTTTCCCCATCTGTAAAATGAGGAGGATTACTGCACCTATTCCATTAGATTTTTGAGAGGATTCAGTGGGCTAAGATGCTCTCAGAATAGCACCTGGTATGCGGTAAGTACTATATAGTCAGGGGGCTCCGTGTGTCTTGCAGGCAACCCAAGAATGTTTAATTTGCTTCATGAACTTGGTTCTTTAAAAGCAGGAGAAATAAGATGAGCTCTTTTGTCAGACTTGGTTCTAAAACATGTGTCAATATTGGTATGACATGGAAGTGAATGAACCTTGGGAGGAAGAAATCACTTTATCAAGGATCTCTCTATGATACATAAGGGACCTGTCTTCATAAGACATGTTTAGTCATGTTCACTTCATTTAGGGAAAGTATTTCAACAAGTTGGGAAATTTGCATGAGTCAGAAACTTTAAAGGAGACTATGGCTAAAGGGGGATAGAAATCTCCAAGGACTACACTCCTCATTATAGAACCAGGATTAACCAAGGAAGCCTGCTGGCCTCTCCCTCCCCTCCTCTCCTGTTTCATCTCCTTTCAAGGACCGTCCATTTTACATTCCTAACTTGTCTTGCCTTTCTTCTATTCCCACATCACCCACTCTCATTCAGGTTACCTTTATTTTTCAGCAAGTCTACATCAGCTTTCCCTATTGGCCTCCTCACGTCGACTCTGGCCCCTTCCAGCGTTCCAGTGCATCCTCTACTCTCCACACTGGAGCCAGAGTGATTGTCTTGAAATACACATCTGTACTCCTGTTGTCGCTATCCCACCTTCACACCTCTAAAACCACTCCCTGGCTTCCTGGTGCTTTCATAATAAGGAAAAGCAGTTTTAAAGGCTGAATAGCAGGCCCTGTGGAGTCTGCCTCACTTGTCTCTCCAGCTCCACCAGTTCCATCTCACTTGCTCTACCCACGGTGGCCTTCCTTCCGTTCTGCATAATGACCAAGCTTCCCTGTGCCACTGGGCCTTTGCAGGTACTAGTTTCTGCCTGGAAGGCTCCTTCTCCCCACTTCCACTCCCTTTAATTTTTATCTTTTTCACAACAGCCATCAGTTTTTCTTTTTAAAAAAATATATTTATTTATTTGGCTACATCAGGTCTTCATTGCAGCATGAGCACTCATACGCGGCCTGTGGGATCTATTTCAGGACCAGGGAGCGAACTGGGCCCCCTGCATTGGGAGCACAGAGTCTTAGCCATGGGATCACCAGGGAAATCCACCTACCCTATTTTAAAGAAAAACACTTAAACTTTATTTTTTGAGTACTTCTAGGTTCACAGAAAAATTGAGCAGAAAATATAAAGAGTTCCCAAACACCCATCTTCCCACACTCCCCACACCTCAACACAGAGCCTTCCCTACCATGAACACTTCACACCAGTGTGTGCATTTGTTATAACCCATGAACCAACATCAACACATCATTATCAACCAAAGTTTATAGTTCATGACTCACGCTTTGTGCTGTATATTCTGAGTCTGGACAAAGGTACAATGACAGATACCTAACGTTATAGTATCTTACTATTTTTTAATACTATCAGAGTATTCTCACTGCCCTAAAAATCCCTTGTCCTCCACTTATTCACCCTGCTTGCCTGCTAATCCCACAGCCACTGCTGATTTTTATCACCTTGATAGTTTTGCCTTTTCCAGAATGCTATAGTTGGAATTGTATGATATGTAACTTTTTCAAATTGGCTTCTTTCACTTAGCAACATGCTTTTGTAAGGTTTCTCCATGTCTTTTCATGGCTTGATAGCTCGTTTCTTTTTAGTACTGAATAATATTCCATTGTTTGGCTGTACCACAATTTGTGTATCCACTCATCCACTCAAGGACATAGTGATTACTTCCAAGTTTTAGCAATTATGAATAAAGCTGCCATAAACATTTGTGTGTGTGTGTGTGTGTGTGTGCAGATATAGTCTTCAATTCATTAGGGTAAGTACCAAGAAGTATGATTGTTGGATACTATGGTAAGAGTATGTTTGGTTTTGTAAGAAATCGTCAAACTGTCTTCTTCTGCCACTTCAGTGGCTGCACCATTTTGCATTCCCACCAGCAATATGTGAGTGATCCCCCGGTCCACGTCCTTGTCAGCATTTTGTATTTCAGTATTTTGGATTTTGGCTAGCTGTGTATACATCTATATTAGTTTATAATGGTATTTCATTGTTGTTTTAATTTGCAGTTTCCTAAAGTCTGTGATGTTGAGCATCTTTTCAGATGCTGTTTACCATCCGTGTAGCATCTTTGATGATATGTCTGTTCAGATATTTTGCCCATTAAAAAAATAATATTTATTTTTGGCTATGCTAGGTCTTTGGTGCCACATGGGCTTTGGCGAGCAGGGGCTACTCTCTATTGTGGAATGTGGGCTTCTCATTGCAGTGGTTTCTCCTTGGGTGGCTTCTCTTGTTGCAAAGCATAGACTCTAGGGTGCATGGACTTCAGTGGTTTCAGCTCCTGGTCTCTGGTCTGGGGGCTCAGTAGTTGTGGCACATGGGCTTAGTTGATCTGAGGCTTGTGGGGTCTCCCTGGATCAGGGATCGAACCCATTTGCCCATTTTTAAATTGGATTGTTTCCTTCTCCCTTTCTGACCTCAATATATCCTTCTTTCTCAAATTTAGATCTTAAACCAGCAATCTCTTCTTTGCACCTTTGTCTAGATTAAAAAAAAAAAAAAAACACCTCAAATTCCTGGAGAACTATTCTACCTCTTCAGTTATCAGAGTTGTAATTTATTACTATTGGAATAAAGTCTGTAACAATAGGTACTATGTCTGGTTTCATTCCCTGATGTATTGATGAGCCCAGCACTGTGCTTAAGGTAAATAACTATGGGATGAGGAATAAACTAATAACCTCAGTGAGAAAGAAGGTGGAGAGGGAATGAGGGGTCATGTAAAGAAACCAGTGCAAAAATAGAGTGAGGCCAGAATTTCAATGAGCAGAGGGGGCAGAGGGCCAAAAACAAATGCCAAAAGTGCAAACCTGTAAGCCTGGTGTTAGGAATACTGAAGTGTAAAATGAGCTGAGGCTGAAACAAATGACTGAGACCACAGAAGACTATTTTAGAAAATTCTTTGGAGCAGGAAAAATAACAAGGAAGAGCCAGACCCCACACTTAGTGTGGCAGAATGAGGCATAACTTTTCATGCATGATGTTTCTCTCCCTCAAGAAGAGTAATTCTCCAGCCAGAAAGTGTAAAGGCAAACTCCAGAAGAAGAATGGCAAGCTCAAGATCAGTGAAGAGTTTTGGGAGCAATTAGCCACATTGCGTGAGCTCCAGTTTTGGATTAATCTCCGCAGGACTTGGAAATATGATTGCAGAGTCACTGTCCATGATTTCTGAGAAATTTGGGAAAGGAGCCAATAGCCAGGGAAACGTGAAACATTTCTCCATTTTTAAACAGGGAAAGAATGTGCATTTGGGTAAATTTATTGACTTCTGACTTCCAAATATGACACTGATTCACTGCACAAGTATGTGCTAGATTTGTAACTGGATGCCTAGAAAGTAGGATTTTATATTTGTCTACCTCAGTAGGCCACCATTTCAAAGTCACCAGGCAGCTAGGTGGAAGCAGAGAATTACCTTGGAGGAAGTGTTCGTTCCTAGAAAAATCACACAATTGATACCTTCAGTGGTGTAAATGTAGGCACCCAGTAACCTCAGAATAGAGCATAATTGGACATTTCCCCTAGTGTAGAGCTTGACAAAGGCTGTTCTCCAAATTTCTTGGTATGAATAGCTGGGTTGCTAGAAGCACTTGGGCAAATTTATACAGTTACAAGGAGCCTTCTGGAAGAAAAAGGATCAGACTCATTCCCTTCTCATTTGAGGCTAAAGACTATTAGATCCTCTCTGATGTGCTGAAATGGCCACACCTGAAAAGATGACCAAGCACCGCCCCCCACAGGGGGGACACTAACCATATGGTGGGGGGAGTGTGAAACCATGACTTGATCATCCTCCAGCACTGTGTGTGGCTGAGGCCAAAGCACCCACCCAACCCAGCTGCCCTAGCAGAGAGGCTTTGCAGTAGTGAAACAGGAGGGAAGGGGGCAGGGCACACCTTTAAAAGAATACGTATCTACAGGACATGACTGGAAAACCCCATGAGTGGAGGAGCCTGGTAGGCTGCAGTGCATGGGGTCGCGAAGAGTCAGACACGACTGAGCGACTTCACTTTCACTTTTCACTTTCATGCATTGGAGAAGGAAATGGCAATCCACTCCAGTGTTCTTGCCTGGAGAATCCCAGGGACGGGGGAGCCTGGTGAGCTGCCATCTGTGGGGTCGCACAGAGTTGGACACGACTGAAGCAACTTAGCAGCAGCAGCAGCAGGACATGACAAAAGTTGATTAGAGCCAACCAGGTCCAAGATGGTGGAAGACTCAACTTCCAGTGGACCTTGAGCCTCATTATATGCTCATCGTAATGCATTAGCATAAGCTAAGTGACACAGCCACCAGCGCCATGACAGTTCTAAGGCACCATAAAAGGTCAAAAGTGGACAGAGGCCCAATTCCTGGAAATCTCCGCCCCTTGCCGGAAATAATTGAAATAATCCTCCCACCCATTAGCCTATGACATTACCCACCCCATAAAAACTAACCACCCCATATTTCAGGGCCTCTTGCCTTCTGAGATGGCCCACGTTCTTTCTTTGGAGTGTGTTTGTCTCCAAATAAATCCACTTTTTAACTATCACTCTGTCTCCCACTGAATTCCTCCTGGGATGAGACATCAAGAACCTGAGTTTCACTAAGTTCTGAGACCA
This sequence comes from Bos javanicus, assembly GCF_032452875.1. Classification (NCBI taxonomy): domain Eukaryota; kingdom Metazoa; phylum Chordata; class Mammalia; order Artiodactyla; family Bovidae; genus Bos; species Bos javanicus. The sequence continues at coordinate 33,895,835 of NC_083870.1, forward strand.
GATGTGTGATTTCAATGAAAAGACAGTGGGTCCAAGCCCCAACCTGGGTTTGGGGTTTGAGTCCCATCTGAGTTGCACGGTTTCAATATAAGCCCATGTCTGGCACATTCTCTTGTAATCCTGATGCTAGGGAAGACTGGCCATGGCCTGCGAAGAGAGCTGGGTGGGCTGTTGGCATTAGTGCACACGAGCTGGGTGGGGCCATCTGCCTTTAGCAGTGATAGATATGGGTAGCAGCAGCAGAGAGAGCTTGAGTCCCCCTTGGCCAAACACAACCATACACAGGGAGCCCAGGGATTTTTACTGATATGGTGTACTGGGCTGGAAAGTATTCCCCTCCACCCCTCAAATTCATTTCCACTTGTAACCTCAGAATGAGGTCTCATTTGGAATAGGGTCATGGTAGATGTAATTAGCTAAGATGAGGTCACATTGACCCTAAATTTAATAAGACTGATATTTTTGTAAGAAGAGAGGATTACATATAAAGACTCCAAGGGAAGAAGGCCATGTGACCATGGAAGCAGAGACTGTAGTGATGTGGCTGCAACCAAGAAATGCCACATATTGTCAGGAGACCCAAGAATCTAGGAGAGAGGCACGGAACAGATTCTTCTTGATTTTAGACTTTTGACCTCCTGAACTATGAGAGAATAAATGTTGTTGTTGTTGTAAGCCAGCAAGTTAGTGGTACTTGGTTACAGCAGTCCTAGAAACAAATTGATTCAAGAGATTAATCTGAAAAAAAAGAAATGATGTGAATCTTATTTGAATCTCAATCTGGTAAAACAAGTTATGCTAAACACAGCTTATTAACAGCTGGCTTATCTCTTGTGATAAACAAGAAATTGCAGAGATTACACCTTTTAGTATTTTTATAGATAAATTAGAGAAATGTATGATAGATGACAATGTAAGTATGAGGGTTGTCAGCCAGCTTAACACTCATTGGGATGAATTGATTGATGATTGAACATTGCATGCCTCTGTGCTTTTATAATGACTTAGATAAGATTTTGAATGTGTTCTTATCAAATGTATAAATAATATGAAGTTGGTAGGAATAATATGATAGATGTGACGGATACCATGCTCAAATTAATCAGAGTGGCTAGAATGATGAGCCAAAGACCTCAAGATGACATTTTATGGGGGAAAATGTAAAATTAAACCTTTAGTTTCTCAAAGTCAATTGCAAGAGTGAATTGGAAGTGACCTAACTTGAGAACAATACATGGGAGATTTATAGTTAACCCAAGTTTAAAAGGAGGCAGCAAAATGACATGGTTACTCAGAAAGGTAATAAAAGTTTAGATCACACTGATACAGATGTACTAATAACCACCAATTCATTAGTCAAATTCCTTACAGATAGATTAAAATGATTTGAATATAGGTCATCTAAGTATTTTCTGTGACAACCAGATGATTAACAACTAGCTTTGATACACAGGAGTCATGAACTGAGTGTATTGACAAGGGGAGGAAGGCAGTTTCTAGAAAAATGCTCAGCATATATTAAATATGAAAAAAGCAGCCTCAAGATTTCAAACTGTTCTTTCCCAATGCTGTTCTTCCATGCCAGGGAGTCAGAAGAGCTGAAGCAGATCAGGCAGTAGCTGTGGATGTGGCCACCGCCCCTCGCCATCAAGGGAAAGCAGCAGATAAGCGGTACCCACAGAACCTGTGAGCACTCCTCACCCTGCCTCCTCCTGCACAGGCTGTTGTGACTCACACTGACTGCGACATAAGCAGAGAAGGAAAGTCTGGGGACTGCTGCTCCAGTTCGAAAACATGCAAATCCCACACAACATCAGAAAGACTATCTTTGAACTTTTCATTTAGAAACAATTTTAGACTTATTAAAAGCTGCCAAGGGACTGCCCTGGTGGTCCAGTGGTTAGGAGTCTTTTTTCTAACACAGGGGACTCGAGTTCAATCCCTGGTCGGGGAACTAAGCTTCCAAACGCCGGAGGGCAGCTGAAACCATGCACCACAACTACCAGCCCAGGCACTGGAAAGCCCACGCGAGAGCCTGCCCACCTCAGTCAAAGTTCCTGCAAGTCAAAGCGAGGATCCCGAGTGCCACAAATAAGACCTGATGCATCAGATAAATAAATATATATATATTTTAAATTCCACAAATATTATTTTAAAAATTGCCAAAAGAATTCCTGTATATGCTTTACCCAGCTCTCCCAAATGTTAACATCTGATGTAGGTGGAGTACAATGATCAATACCAGAAAATTAACATTGATCCTGTTAACTCGTTTGCAGGTGCTACTGAAGTTAGCTCAATGGTCCCACTCATAACCCTTTTCTGTACCAGGACTGGAGCCAGGCTTCCACATAGCAGTTATTAATAGTTGTTGCGTCTCTTTGGTCTCCTTCGAACTGGAACAGTTCATCAGTCTTATGAAAGAATATTTGAGGGTAAACGTGACAAACCAGAAAATGCCAAGAATAGTGTGGGTTGGAAAGCAAGAACCCCGAGGGAACTTTGCCAGGACTGGAGCTGTCAGCCTAAAGAGAAGTCTTAAGGGGACATGTTAGTTGTTTGCAAGGTTGTCTTCAAACCCTGGAGGAACCTCATGCAGAGGATGGAGTAGATTTGTTCACTGTTGCTTCAGGGAATGAAAATAGAACCAAGAGGTGGTGTTAGCGCAGGAAGATTTCCGCTTGGTACTATGCAGAACATTCTGTTAGAACTAACCAACCATACCCTGGACCTTGGCAGCACTGAGCTGGATCAGGGCAGATAGATAAGTCTGAGTAACAAGAATTCAGGGAGAGGCAGGTCAGTGGTGGGTGGCAGAGCAGGAATGACTGTGGAGCAGCTGGTCAGGGCCCTCATGACTTCAGGATGTCAGCTCAGGAGAGAGAGTGGAGCAGAAAGAGACTTGATTGGCAGGTCCAGCAAAGAAGGCCGGGGAGAACAGCTAGAGCAGAGAATGCCTCATTCATCAGGTTTGTTGCCAAAGTCCACTTTAATGGGCAACTGTTGTCCACAGCCCTACGAGCAGCTATCCATCCAGTCTGTCTGGTCTACCTACTCTCACAAGCTCTCTGACCTCTTAGGAAAGGGAGAGTTCCTGGAGGGACGGAAATCGTGTTCTTTGTTCCAGGAGTCCCAAGTTGGGAACGAAGGTACAGGGACACCTCTTGGAGGGAATTGAGGTGTATTGGGGGCTAAAAAGATGCCAAATCCCTAGCATGGACTCCAGACTTGGCAGTTCCTATGGCTGGAGGTTTGACCAGGATCCTTCTGAAGAATATCAATCATATCTATTTGAAATGCATATCATCACTGAAAAACAAAGGTAACTAAATGGAAGGAAAAGCAATGAGTTAATGCTTAAGTAAAGGTCTTACTTTTCTGCTTTTTCAAAACCAGTCAGTTGTTGAGATTTTCTTGCAGATTAGCTCCGCAAACATTCCGTTCGCCGTGAGAATGTGCTAACAGCCACATCACAGTGCAACTCTGTCATACTATGGCTGCATCCACTTATCCAGCCACAGGTCTTGGGTCTATCTTGCCATTCATTCATCTGACCCTTCACTCATCCACTTATACCTTCATCCATCAAGTCAATGTTTGTCTAGCTTCCACTATGTGCCAGGTTCTATGTTGGACATTGGGGGTGTAATAATGAAAAATACCATTTTTCCTGTCCCCATGGTGTTTATGGCTTAGCAGAAGCTGAGAGGATGGAGGTGACAAAACAATGAAGCTGTCATTGGGTGAAATGCAGACTTCAACTAAGGAAGTTCAGGTTTCCATTTAAAACTCACCCAACTGAGCAGTTTCTAAGGTGATTCAAAATCATCTGTAAGGAGTACAGAAAAGTTATTTGAATTTCCACAGACAGGTTCAGATTTTATGTGAGTCACAAGAAATTCTTGGGATTGGAATCAGATTCAATGAAATTAGGTGTGGTAAGTATTGTGTGCCAAGGTGGATGAAAGGAATCACCACCCCAATCCCTCTCCTTTTCAGACTCAAGATTATGAGAACCTCTCTGGTGAGCTGACCTGGTCCCACCAGAGGACCACTGGTGGGGAAGACCACCAATACCCCCAAGAAAAGGGAAAGGGTCTGTAAAGAGGTGACTTAACTGTCACCTCCCAATCCAATTGCTCTAGCAGAGCAAGCCTGTGTGTAGAAACCCAAGTGTGATGCTTTCTTGGCTGCGCCTGACACTGAGAGCACGGGAGTGTACTCCCTTGAAAAACCACCATGGCCTGTTCAGGGATCTGAACTGGGTGCCACTGCAGCCATGAACTGGGTGGGACTGTCCGTGATCAACAGCCACTGCTTGTGGTCATAAAAGGACCTGAATTACAGGCACTCCTCTGTCACTCACTGGCCATCCGAGTTGGCTCAAGTCCCCACCCATAAGTTGGGGACATTATAATTTTCTTCTCAACAAAGTTGTTTAAAGGCTTAAAGACTAAACGGAGAGACTATGTGGGAAGGCGCTCTGTCACTAGAACAAGAGTGTGTTTAAGGAACCAGCTCCAGTCAGAATTCTCACATCCTTAGATGGCTAGTCAAGCATCACCTCCTACTAATTTTCACTTTGACTTTGGGTGAGACATTGTTGACAGGACAGTAAATCATCGATTGTTTTGCCCTATTTTAGACAGTAGCATTCTTTACTCTTTTTCTTTAACCACAACAAGTCTAAGCCTAACTGTGATGGGAAATAGGATAACACAATGTTCCTTAAGGGGTAATTGTAAAAATTAAATTAGGTTCAAGTGTCTACCACAAGGCAGAGCCTGGCACAGGCTTTGCCTATGAAATCAATTCTTGCTTCCCACCCATATTGCTCAATCTTTAGCATTAGTGAATACATGCAGAGAGTAGTTCTCAACAACAGTTAATAACAATTAACATTAATTGAGCACTTACTACAAGCAGGCACTGTGTGATGTGCCTTTTTTGTGTTATTTCATCTGATTCTCACGATAGCCCAACGAAATGTACACGATCACTATCCCTGTTTTACAGACGGGAACTAGGGGAACAGAGAAGTTAAGTAACTTGGCTAAGGTAGCACAGCTGGTAAATAACAGAGCTGGTATACACGCCCATACATTCCAATCTCAGAGCCCTTGCTCCTGAGTGCTGTACTCTGCTGCCTTATTACTGGGGTAGAGACACAAATTCAGTTCAAATTCAGCTTGAAAGTGGCTGATAGTAATAAATTGTAGGTTACTTCTAATTTGTGCTAAACCTTGACCAAAGGCAGCTTAGTTCCACCTGCTTTTCTCTGCCCATATAAACCATCTCATCAATGTGTTTCAGTCTGCTTATCTCCCTTAATTTGTTTATATCAGTCACCTAAGACAGGAGTAATTTGACCTTTTACACTTTAATAGCACTCAATGATTCACATGTCTGAAAGAGAGAGAGAGAGAAACAAGGTTAACAAAATACCATGTATCATAAAGAGTAGCCTGGGTCCAGCTGGACATGGAAAAAATCAGGGCAAATGGAGGGGGCAAAGGGAGGATTCTCTTTTGAGTAATAAATTTAGAAGCTAACATTTTGTCCTGAGTCACAGTGCAACATAAAATTTCCCATATTAAAGAAGCCTGGGAATGATACAAACTGTGGCCCCAGATATGATCAGTATGAAACAGAAAGAGAAGTCTGATGCAGTTGGTACCAAAGTGGAAGATGGAAGTAAGGAAAGACATATAAACAGCCAGGAAACCAGAGTTACCATGGAAACCCATGGTGCTGGGAAATGCAGCTCGGAAACAAGGGAAGAGAGAGCCCAGGCAAAGAATGTGGGCAGGCTTACTTAAGGGAGTTCTGCCTAGCTCTTCCGGCTGGTGTTGGAGCCAGGAAGTATCCTGGTTTACATAAAAGCTGGGGTGAACGATCCTACACTTACACTTTGGACACTGATTATGCATCTGCCCTTTAGTGAGGGCCAGGATGCAAAGATGCACCAAAGGTCACAACTGGCCTCAGAAAGTTTACCAGCGACTGAGACAGACAGACCTGCAGGCGTGTGATGGGCGTGCTGTGTAATGGATGCTTCTGTGGACCTGGGGAAAGAGTAGCAAAGAGGGGGCAGGTCCAATACAGGGAGGGTGATATCGGGGATGCAGTTTGGGGAACGACGTGGTATTTTCGAGGGTGGCGCTGAGTGTCATCATTCCTGGCAGGGGAACCTTCACCTGCAGAGATCTTGGAATCTGAGCTCGTTTGGTGGGTTTGGGGAAGCATGTTGCAGGGTATGACTGGAGAGAGGGCCTCTGGAAACACAGCGAGTGATGGGCTGGAGTTCGGGCAGAAATCAGATCACACATTATGCATTTAGTTTATCCTGAAGATGCCTCTTTTCTCTGATGGTTTGTTGAGAACCCTGAACAGAGCAGACTTTGCCTGCCTGGGTGCTTCTGGGCTCAAGACAATACTTATTAGTATTTTTCAAACTATCAGTTGTCGATAATGAATTAAAAAAAAAAGAAATAGACTAAACCAGTGACTTTTGCATGGATGGCCTGCTTTTTTAAAAATTCCAATCTGTCATGGACTGATACTTCATAAAATACAAGGCAATAAAAATTAATTACTAGAAAAAGGATCATGCTCCTGGATGTCACAGTGATATCAAATTACTATAAAAGTTTCTAAAAATTCCTACTTTATTGAGATATAATACCCATACCATACAATTCACCCATTTATAGTATACAAGTCAATGTTTTCTGTATATTCACAGAGTTGTACAACCATCACTACAGCCAATTTTAGAACACTTTATCACTCTTGAAAGAAGCCTTCTACCCCTTAGAAGTTAATGCACTTTTTCCTCTAGACCCACTCTTCCCAGCCTTAAATAGTCACCAATCTACCTTCTATCTTTAAAGGTTTGCTTATTCTGGTCATTACATACAAATGAAAACATACAATAATGTGCTTTTTTGTGACCGGTCTCTTTCTTTAGCATAACGTTTTCAAGGTACATGTATGTTGTAGCATGGATCAGTACTTCATTTCTTTTTATTGCAAATAGTATGCCATCCTTTGAGTATATCATGTTATTTATCCATTCATCAAGCTTCCCAGGTGGCGCTAGTGGTAAAGAACCCACCTGTCAATGCAGGAGGCATAAGAGACATGGGTTCAATCCCTGGGTTGGAAAGATCCCCTGGAGGAGGGCATGGCAACTCACCTCAGTATTCTTGCCTGGAGAATCCCCATGGACAGAGGAGCCTGGTGGGCTACAGTCCATGGGGCCGCAAAGAGTCGGATACAACTGAAGGGACAGCACCCACGGCACGCATCCATTCATCGGCTGACAGACAGTTGGGTTGTTTCCATCTTTGGGCTGTTTTGAATAATGCTGCTATGAAGATTCTTGCGTGAAGGCATGTTTGATTTCTCTTGGTATATACACACCCGGGGGTAGAATTTCTGGGTCATATAACGCTATGCTTATCTTTTTAAGCAATAGCTATACTGTTTTTCACAGCAGCTGCATCATTTTACCTTCTCAATAGCAGTGTATGGGGGTTCCACTTTCTGCACATTCTCATTAGCACTTATTACTTGAGCCATCCTAGCGAGTGTAAAATGATATCTCGCTGTGGTTTGTGTTTGCATTTCCCTGATAGCTAATGATGGCAGGCATCTTTTCATGTGCTATACACTTAATTTCTGCACTTATCTCCTTCCTGGCTGCTGATAAGCAGCTCACAGACCACACTTCAAGTAGCATTGGACTGGAAAATGTGAGTGCATTACATGGAGTCAGAAACCTTTTGTTTCGGTTAGGCACATGTGTTTACATGTTCGGGACTGAGATAATAAAATGTACTTGTACTTCTTATTGTTTGAATCCCTTCCTGACATCCCTCTTTATCTAGAGTGACACAGGCCATCCTAGAAGAGGGACATTGTCCTTCCAAATATGCCTCATGGCTAAGTGCCACTGCCAGAGCCCTGAGAAAACCTGACTGGCAGCTTCAAAATATGAAATTAATAAAAAAGGGTTTAAGTCCCAAACCAGTTTAATTACTAAAATATATTCACTGTTTTGAACTCAGTAAAATATTTAAAAAAATTTTTAAAGACTCTCCGTTGTATTTTAATGCTCTATTAATTTGATGAGGGTTTTAAAAAACCTGACTTTATTCCATGAAAATGTGATTGCTTAAAGGAGTTGGTTGACTCTGAGGTACAACCAAAGGCAAGGTATGCCTGGGTCGCCCTCGTGGAGACACATGTACACACCACTCAGTTGTGAGTGTGCTCATGCCTTCCTGTACATGAGTACCCATGCAACTCCCTTTGCTTCAATAGATGCTGCTGTTCACTCTTGTTCACTGCAGTATTATTCACAACAGCCAAGTAGTGGAAGTCACTCAAGTGTCCACTGACAGAAGAATTAAAAAATGTGGTGGGTCAGTGTGCTCAGTTGTCTCTTTGCGACCCTATAGACTGCAGCCCCCCAGGCTCCTCGGTCCATGGGGTTTTCCCAGCAAGAATACTGGAATAGGTTGCCATTTCCCCCTCCAAGGAACCTTCCCCACCCAGGGATGGAGCCAGTGTCTCCCACGTCTCCTGTATTGCATCTCTTTCATTGTAAGTGGATTCTTTGCTGCTGAGCCATCAGGGAAGCCCAAAAAGCATGATATATACAGACAATGGAATGTAATCCAGCCTTTAAAAAAACAAGGAAATCCTGGCACACACTGCAACATGGATGAAATTTCAAGACACGCTGCTAAGTGAAATAAACCAGTCACAAAACAACAAATACCGTATGGCTCCATTTAAATGATGTCTCTAAAGTAGTCAGACTCGCAAATGCAGAGAGTAGGATGACGATGGCTAGGGCTGAGGGGAGGGGAAAATTAGGAATTGTTCTTCCATGAGCACAGAGTCTCCGTTTTGTAAAACGAAAAGGTTCTGAAGATCTGTTGCACAGCAATGTGAAAATGTTTAATACTACTGAACTATATACTTAAAGATTAAGAGGGTAAATTTTATGTTGTGTAAAATTGAAAAAAATTAAAGATTAGGCCACTTAGAAGCCACACCACTTAGCAGACAGAACTGGGTGTTGGATTGACAAATCTGGATTTACATCTCCACTCTGCCTCTCCAGACCTGTGCGACTTGGGTGAGTGATGTCAACCCTTGATGCCTGAGTGCTTTCTACAAGAAAATAGCTAGTTCTTAGTGCCAGCAGAAGGTTAGGGGTGAGTGAAGTGCCTGGCAGAAATTGAGGAGAGTCCAAAGAGCGGTGTCTTCCGTAAGCAGTATGAAACTTACAGCCCCCTCCCACGGCACTCCTGTCTATCCATCCTCTAGTCTACAGGAGCCAGTTTGCAGAGCTGTGGCTGTAGTGCCGGGATCTCCCAAGTCGATCAGTGAGCTCAGCTCCATGGACAGCGGCCTGCACCTAAACCTGTTTGTTGTTGTGTTGTTGTTGTTTAGGCACCAAGTCACATCCCACTCTTTTGTGACCCCATGGAATATACACCTCCAGGCTCCTCTGTTCATGGGATTTCCCAGGCAAGAATACTGGAGTACGTTGCCATTTCCTTCTCCAGGGGATTTTCCTGACCCACGGATCAAACGCACGGATCAAACCCATGTCTCCTGCATTAGCAGGCGTTCTCTTTACTACTGAGCCACCAGGGAAGCCCAAACCTAAGTTACACCCGCTGACAACAGGACTTTCTGCTCCTCTGAAGCTCTGAGGGATCCAGTTTTAGGGTTCCTTGACAGAGCCTTTTACCAGCTCAGCCTAGCTTCTGGTCTCATAGAAGGCAGCCAGACACACGTTGTGGGATTTTAGGTGTGTTCCAAGAGAGGCAGTGGGGACTTTCTGTACCCAGGAAAACTCCCTAGCTAGTCAAGGCCTCATCCCTTGGCTCAAGGCTTTGCACTCATAAAACACACACATTTCTGAGATCATACTAATACCATTACAATTAAATAATTTTACAGTTCCCTAAGAGATCTCACATACAGAATATTCATCCAAACTTATTATCTCTGCTTTTACAGATGAAAATTTTAATGAGCACCTACTTTATGCCAAGCCACTTTCCAGGTTCCTTCTCCCAAGTTATCTCTCTCTGTTTCGTAAATAGCCCAGGAAGGACATGAATGGTGCTTTTCCCAGAGCACCTCAGCTCCCTTCTGAGTCATCAGTGAACCATCAGGCCCTTGCAGAGAGCAGATTTTCCTGAGGCAAAGAGCACAGCAGGCAGTACCTAAAAGAGATAGACCTTCCCAACAGAGAAGGGTGCAGACAACAGTGGCAAGATGAGGGGCCATCGGAATGTGGAACCCAGGACTATGGATGGTCTCGGCTCTCGGCCAGCCTGCCGGGCTTCAGTTTCCCGGGCTCTCTTGTTCTCTCTCCTCAGAATCCCTCCTCACAGCCCCACCCCACTCCCATAGTGGGCAAGCTCATTGGCTTGGGAGGCACACAGATCTGGCTCCAGTCTCTGCTAAGCCTCAGCCTTCATCAGTACAATAGGGACAGTAAGTGGAGCTGGCTCTTAGGAGACTGTGAGTGTTCCGAGAACTGCTGCATGTGAAGTGCCAGGGATGTTCGGGCTTCTGGTAAGAACTCAGTATAATCTGCCATGGTGCTTCGGCCCTGCCTTTCAGGGGCTCCTACCTCCAGGGCCACTACGAGTCCCTCTTTTCTCACTCAATCCCACTCCAGCCAAACCCCCACCCTTGAAAAAGCCACAGGGAATTGCACAAGAAACAGAGTGCCAGCTGGGAGTGGAGGGGAGCTGGCAGCAACAGAGCGTCCCTACCATCTCCCCTTCCTCCTGGAGGACAGGCTGACCCTCAGACCTGGCCTCAGAGACTAAATCCAAACTGCCTCCTTCCTGTTTACTCTATCAGCATCCTGGCATTTAATTAGGCCCCAGGGAGAGAAGCTGTGGGTTCAGCCTTAGAAGCGGCAGAGACCCTGGGCTGGGAAAGCCACTGGTCTGAGTCTCCCAGTGGGGCCATCCCATGCTACAGACAGGCTCAGATCAGAGGAGGTGAGAGCTTGCAGGCAGAAGGCAGGCTTGCTGGACCCAGGGAGCATTCTGCACAAGCTCTATCTGATGAGGCTTCCGGCAGCCTCCTGCTAATGCCGCTGGTGACATCCCAAAGGAAGTCACCAGTCCTTAGAAGTCCCGCTCCTCCCCCTCCCAGTGTCTCACTGCCTTGAAATTCTCTCACCCTGTGGGAGAGTGTCCCACCGTGACTGCCTTTCTGAGATTTTTGAGGAGATGCTTAACTCACACCCCCTCTAACTTTACATCTCTTTAGCAAGACCACAAAGAATGGGTATCATGATGAAGCTTTCATAACACAACGGAAAGACTGGGCTTAGTAGCCAATAGGCTGGCATGCAATCCCCAGTCACGCTATTTACTCTAAGTTCTTCAACCCCTTTGAACTTCAGTTTCCTCACATCTATAATGATTCTGATGACACTTAGTCCAGAAGGTTACTATGGAGATTAAGTCAGGTGATCTGTGACAGTACCTAATATGCTGGGCACATATAAAAGATGCTTGATAAATACTGTTTCCTCCCACTTTTTCCAGAGGGAGTATCATGGACCATAGCTTAGTCAATCAGCCTTTTAGCATCCTGTACTTCTCAGTAGCATTCAACATCTGTTGGATCATAGACAAAGCAAGCGAATTCCAGAAAAATATCTACTTCTGCTTCATTGACTAGACTAAAGCCTTTGATTCTGTGCATCACAACAAACAGTGGAAAATTCTTAAAGAGATGGGAATACCAGACCACCTTACCTCTCTCCTGAGAAACCTGCATGTAAGTCAAGAAGCAACAGTTAGAACTGGACATGGAATAATGGACTAATTCCAAACTGGGAAAGGAGTATGTCAAGGCTCTATATCGTCACCCTGCTTATGTAACTTATATGCAGTGTAAATCATGCAAAATGCCAGGTTGGATGAAGCACAAGCTGGAATCAAGATTGCCGGGAGAAATACCAATGACCTCAGATAGGCCGATGACACCACGCTTAAGGCAGAAAATGAAGAGGAATTAGAGAGCCTCTTGATGAAAGTGAAAGTGAAAAAATTGGCTTAAAATTCAGCATTCAAAAAATGAAGATCATGGCATCCGGTCCCATCACTTCATGGCAAATAGATGGGGAAACCATGGAAACAGTGACAGACTTTATTTTCTTGGGCTCCAAAATCACTGCAGATGGTGACTGCAGCCATGAAATTAAAAGACACTTGCTCCTTGGAAGAAAAGCTATGACCAATCTAGACAGCATATTCAAAAGCAAAGACATACTTTGCCGACAAAGGTCCATGTAGTCAAAGCTATATTTTTTCCAGTAGTTATGTATGGATGTGGGAATTGGACCATAAAGAAGACTGAGCATCGAAGAACTGATGTTTTTGAATTGTGGTGCTGGAAAAGACTCTTGAAAGTCCCTTGGACTGCAAGATCAAACCAGTAAATCCTAAAGGAAATCAACCCTGAATATTCATGGAAAGGACTGATGCTGAAGCTGAAGTCCCAATACTTTGGCCACCTGATGCAAGGAGCCAATTCACTGGAAAAGACCCTGATGCTGGGAAAGATTGAAGGCAGGAGGAGAAGGGGATGACAGAGAATGAGATGGTTGGATGGCATCACCAACTCAATGGACGTGAGTTTGAGCAAGCTCTGAAAGATGGTGATGGACAGGGAAGCCTGGTGTGCTGCAGTCCATGGGATCGCAAAGAGTCATACATGACTGAGCAACTGAACAACAACAATTTAGAAATGATTCGAGTGGGGAGGAGATATTGTCTCAGCCCTGGAGCAATTCCCAAGTGGGTGAGGGAAACCATAATACATGTGCTTTACTAGCAAACCAAGATGGTGTGACCAATGCCTCCTCTGGGTCTTGAGATACTGAGAGGTCACTGCTGCTCTCAGGGGCCCTGCCAGCATAGCTTCAAGGCATTGCTGTCTAATAAGAAGTGGAAGAAGGTGGGAGGGATGTTCATGTTGGTGGGGGGGACATGGTAGGTCTATGGCTGATTCATGTTGATATTTGGTAGAAACCAACACAGTAGTATAAAGCAATTATCCTTCAATTAAAAATAAAAAAGTTTTTAAAAAAGGGAAGGCTGCAATATTAATTTGGAGTGCTCCATTGTTTTGCTCAAGAACTCCCCAAATGGTCACGTTATGTTCCAAGGGCCCTCTCCTGAAATGGAGCTATGATTCTGAGAAGACTCTGACTTGTCTACTGAAGGCAGAGTGGCAACTTTGCAAACCAAGCTGCTGTGGACAAATGTATTCTCACTAAGGAAGGGACAGGACTGATGAATGGCTATGGAAGTTTTCCTCTCCTTTTGCTCCCTGGGCTGAGAGTGGGGCCCTGGTGTTAGTGGAATAAGGGCCAGAAGCTGGTGACTGTATTGTGAGAGGCCGTGTGAGACTCTGGGCACAAGCTCAGCTGCTATGGGACACAGGTGAGAAAGTGAGGTGCCAAAGTTGGAAATGCCAGTATCTCTGATGGCTACTATGTCTATATCTTACCCTCCTAATATATCTTGAATGAAGTAATTGCTGGGACATAGGAAAGTTGTTAACGGCAGAGTAGCCAAGAAAGCAGACCCAGGGACCAAACCACCTGGGTTTAGGGCAAACCACTGAACTTCACTGACTTAGGTTCCTTGTCAACAAAATAAGGACACTGGTTCCCTTCCAAGGCAGCACATGTAAGGCACTTACAAGGGAGCCTGGTATGGGGTATGCTCTACATAAGTGTCAACTGTTACTTTATTTATTTTTGGCTGCTCTGGGTCCTTGTTGCTGCTCATGGACTTTCTCTAGGTGTGGTGTGTGGGCCTCTCACTGCAGTGGCTTCTCTTGTCGGGGAGCACAGGCTCTGAGGCATACACTGGCTCAGTAGTTGTCACTTGTGAGCTCTAGAGGGTGGGCTCAGTAATTCTGACCACCAGGCTGAGTCGCTCTGCAGCAAGTGGAAACTTCTGGGACCAGGGATCAAACCATGTCCCCTGCATTGACAGATGGATTCTTAACCACTGGACCACAGGGGAAGTACTCAACTGTTATTTTTGAGCCACATAAAATATTTACCTTTCAGTGAATGCTCTCACGTTTTCTAGGTTTGCAATTATATCCTCAGTGAATTATGAAAAACTGGCCAATTCTCTTTTCATTATCCTACTTCCTATTTCCTGCCTTACTTCTATGCCCTGCCTTATCTCTTTGGCTATAATGTAGGCCCTTTGGGGGAATGGTGAAAACCATGTTGAATATTCAGGCAGCTACGGGAAGGATGGATATGGATGTGAGACAAGAGTGGCCAGAAGCAGAACACTGGCTAGACAGCTGCTGTTCTAAGTTAGCTTCAATGTGAAGATGACTTGGCTATGGATAACACCTAGAAAACGGTAAGGGGTGCTCCAGCTAAGAGACGTGCATGCGTGCATGCTCAGTCTCTTCAGTCATATCTGACTCTCTGCAACCCTGTGGACTGTAGCCTGCTAGGCTCTTCTGTCCATGGGATTCTCCAGACAAGAATACTGGAGCCTTTCCCTTCTCCAGGGGATCTTCTTGGCCCAGGGAGCGAACCCACATCTCCTTACTGCTCCTGCATCGCAGGCAGATTCCTTATCTCTGTGCCATTGGGGAAGCCTCCAGCTAAGACAGCCTTTAGAGGAAAAGTTGATTGGATTTAATTGTGATACGAATCACAAAAATAAGTGACTAAAATTGACCATCAGAGCAATTCTATTATAATATTCATCTGGAAAGGAGAGAAAGAAGGGGAGAAAATCATATGGTTAGTTTTGAGTCAACGCATTTGGGAGAAGTTTGCAAACACTTTTTCTTTCTAGTCTATAGTTAGCTATTTCAAAAATACTCTATAGTTCATTAATGCTTGTAAAACTCAAGTTTACAAAGCAAACATACATTTGGCCTTATTTTGCCTTCACAAAATCCTATGGTAGATGTTACTAAGCACCAGATATGAGGCATTATAATAAAGTAGATAAAAACACGGCTCTGGTGTTTGAAGCCTGGCTTACTAGCTGTGTGACCTCTGGTAAATCACTTAACCTGTCTGTGCTTCAGTTCTGCATCTATGAGATGGAGGTAATAATGTGCTCCCTGTCACGGTGCTGCTTAGTCATATCACTAAGTACCTGTTACTGTGAATATAGGAACTTCAGACTTGCAAAGTTCTCTTCCTTTCTTACCTGACTTTCTTTGATGCTCATACACTTGTCACACACTCCCTTTCAATTCACACTGCAGTTACCCATGGCCTGCCCTGTTACTATGTGCCGCACGAGCCCACCTCCATCTGGAAACCCTGCTTCAGTCAGGAGAGTGATGGTTCCTGGGTGGTGAGGCTGAAGGCTCAGCCTGGTCTTTCAGAAGGAAGAGGAGTGAAGCTGCTGGACCCTGGAAGCATGACAGGGGCTCAGTTCCCATGCGCTGAGCCCCATGGCAGCCCTTCTGCTTAGGGCGGCTGAAGGACCTACAGTGCTCTTAAATAATTAGTCCAGGGTGACAGCCCTGAGCCACACCTGCCCTGGGCAACCAAGGTGTGTGGTCACTTGGCCTATGAGGGAAACTTTTTCTCCCCAGACCAAATCTCTGTCTCCCCAGACCAAAGTCTTTGTCCCACATCTCAGCCTGACACTGGCCCTCTGTGCTTCTATCACATATGGGCACTTGCAAAACTCCATGATAGATTCTGCCCCGGCCTGTTCTCCTCGGTCAAACCACTGGGGCATGCATGGAAGAGGGACAAACGATGTAGGAGCAGAAAGTAGAGACCACTCAGCTGTCAGAGCTCCCGGACAGACACGGGGCCAAGGGGAGGCTGGGGCTGGAGGGGAAGGAGAGGACCTCTGGGAGATGGAGGTTTGGGGGAGCAATCTGAAGGGGTGTCTGAGGAGGGACAGGGCATGGCAGGAAAGCAAAGGAACAGCATGTGTGCAGGCAGACACAGAAGCGGGTTAGGCCCACAACAGAGCTGGGAACAGCTATGTGGTGCAGTGGAAAATCCCAGCCAGAGGCAAGAATTCCATTCAACAAATATTTATGGCACCTACTCAGTGCAATGGGGCCAGACTGAGTCACTGGGCACGGCCCTGTCCTGGCACTACTGCATGGCTGACTGAGGGACCTCAAGGGCCACAAGTGCAGACAAGGGGCTTAGAGAGGGAGCCGGAGCCAGTCCTGGTGCTGAGGACCACCTGGCTCTAGGCAGTGCTTCAGCTTTAGGGGGACCTGAGCCCTGTAGCCAGCTGGAGCCCCACTCGCTGGCAGAGAACTACTGAGTCACAGATCACTGGGGCTACTGCCCAGGCTGATGGAGGGGGACCCATCAGATTTATGGGGAACTGAATCTCTACCATAGTACAGCATGGGGCAGGCGCCACAAGAATAAGCATCAACAGGCCCTTTCCTTCCTCCCCACCAGAAGCAGCCCCAGAGCTGAGGATGCTGAGACTGGGGTGGGAGTGGGTGGGGGAGGGGCAAGGGAGGGACGGAGCTCTGTCCGTCTCTCCATCTGTTTCTCACTCTACTGTTTCCTCCATAGCCCCACAGTTCCCCTATGTCTCTAACCCACTCCTAGCTTCACTCACTTGCTGCCCCATTGCCACAGGGTCCCTGTCCTGCATCCTGCCCTGCCCTACCCTACACTGGCCCTGCCTTCTCATGCCTCGTTGTCCCAGCCCTCATGACCCAAAGACCAGAAGTAGACCTAGAAAGTCCTCCAGTTCTAGATTCAGACTTCTGGTTCCTTTGCCCCCAAGCTCTTCACAGCAGGCCCCTGAGACTCTGGGCAGGCAGCAGCTGATCCCAAACAAACTGACCCCATGGAAAGTATGGTAAAAGTAAAAAACATCATCCTCTACCTGAACACTAGCCAGCCTGGGTGAGAGCAGCCATCTATGACCACTCCCCAGGAAATGGCACCCCAAAAGGTCAATGCAGAAATGGGCTCCTGCTGAGGTGCTACCCCAAGAAGGCCTCAAGTTTGCAGAGCTATTGACAGCTTGCAAAGCACAATCACAGCTGATTTTTATAGAAACCCCAGAGTCACAGTGATCCCATTGTACAGATGAGGAAACTGAGGCTCAGGCATATTAAGTGCCCAGCCCAAACTTGGCAGCTAAGCAATAAAACTTGGACTGGAACTCAGGCCTGTCATATTCTGGTCCTCACACTCTACATTAAACCAAGATTCTTGCTCACTCTTCATCTGACATCAAGTCCAGATGACAGGTTGTGATAGGTGGTGATTCCCTCCTCACCTAAAGCAATCACTCCTGCTTATTCACATCCTGGCATTCATCACCCTGCAAACATTCCCTCCTTGTGCCTCCTTTAGTTACCCTCACCTAAGTGAGCCCCTGCCCTTTGCCCAGAAGGTTCTTTCCCATTTGCTCCTTGAAACCAGTCACCACCCTTTTTCTAGGAAATGTCACCTCCTCTGTGAAGCCCTCCCATCATGACTGAGCAGAGCCACCCCTTCTCTGCAGGCCCCCACATCTCTCTGTCCCTGGACTTCTGCAGGCTCTGATGTTAACCCACCATGAGAGAATCACCCATCTGTGATGTGCGCCCTCCACTCCCCCCACCAGCACAGAAGCCCTGCTCTTTGTTCTCAGTGGCTGCTGGTGGAAGGAAGAAAGTAGGGAGAGAAGGAGGGAAGGAAGGAAGGTTGGCTGTCCAGGGAGTCTGATCATGTGTCTGTAAGAGGGGCTTGCATCAGGAGGGCACCCAGTCATCTTGAGAGAATGGAGAAGCCGAGGCCAGGAGAAAAAGTGACTTCACTGGCCCTTGAGCCACCCAAGGGTCACATGTCCTCCTCATTTCTGGCCCTCCCCCGGGAGGACATTACTCAGCAACTCCTCAGCTCCACCCACTCCTCCTTGCTTTACTCAGGAAACAGACATCTCATGCAGTCATCTTTCCTACCTCGGTGTTTTTTTTTCCACTGACCATGGAATCTCCCTAAAGCCACCTTCTCCCTCACCCCTGTCTATGTCCCCCACTTCCAGAAAGGCAAAGGGGACTCCCCAGGAAAGGTCTATCAGGCCTCCCTCCCTCTCTCAGATGGAGCCAAGGGAGCAACCAAGCCTGAATCAGGGACTCACTCTGACCTTTGGAGGCCCACGTTTAATAAAGACAATGGCACCAGTGGTCCTCCTGCCCTCCTCCTTTGAGCCAAGGCCCCACACCCCAGCTCCCTGCTCTACAGAGCCAGCCCCCTTCAATGTGGGGCCCTCAGAACACAGCTCCAAGGAGCCCCAGGAGAAGGCTACCCCAGCTTGTTGTCCAGGCCTGCTCGTGTCAGAGCCTCTGACAGCCCCAACCTGCAACGACAGCAGGATTCTACCATTAGAATCCATTCCTCAGATGGAGCCCAGGCCTTCAGCTACCTTTCTGGGAAAGCCAGCTGATCATGGTTGCTTATTTAACCTCTTTGCAGAGCCACTTGGCAGAGATGGAGTCTACCAGAGAGGGCAGGTGTAGAGGAGGGCGCTGGCTCCTGGCCACAGCGTCAAGATGAAGAGTAGCTCCAGGATTCTCAGGCTGGGAGAGCTGGAAGCCAATGTCCTGTTGAGAGAGAAAGGAAATGAAGGCTTGACCTCCCAGTCCTGCTTTGAGGCACCCCTGGAGGTTTGGGCCAGGGGCAGGGGGGCAGGGCGTAACAAAGTTGGCATTAGAGGGGTTAACCTGGGTTGCCCAGCCTCTGTGTACAAACAGGCTTCTGAAGCTGTGCCTTCTTACTGTAAGTAGAGGTAGAGCCCAGGCTGGCCTGGAGCATCTCAAGCCACAGCCTCCCCGAACCAGCTCCTGCTGCACTTCCCCACCTCCCAGCCCCATCACACCCCACCCTTCCTTGAATCCTTGTCCCAATCCCAGGAAGCCACTGGTGCTGGCACGGGACCCAGGCGACTGACTCATCCACAGGACCGGGGGCTGCCCCAGCCGCACTCGCACCAGCCACATCTGCTCTCTGCGCCTGCTCAACTGTCCAGCCAAACTGGCGCTCCCACTAGGGTGAAGGTGAGGCCCGGCCCAGGCCCAGACAACGGCAGGCTGTGCTTTGGTCCCAGCTGCTCAGAATTCTTCCATGAAGTGTGTGAACCCCACTCTGACTGACTACCTCCTAAATGTTCTCCACATGCCACTCACGGCCCCACTCGGCCTCTGTGCCCAGGCCATCAGGCCCAAGAAGCACATGCCAACCCTAGCTCCTGACCAGCCACAGAGAGGATGAAAGACAGGGCCACATGGCAGCCCCCAACTCATCCCCTTAAAGGCTCTCCCCACTGCCCTGGTACCCAGGCTCCTAGCCCTTGACCTTCCCCCACTGTCTATCCTGTCTTCCCTCCCCTTGGTGTCCCAGAACCTGGCCTCTTTTCCTACTGGGCACATTTACCAGCCTCCCTTCCTGCTGGCAAGTGGGATGGTTTGGAGCTGCCGAGATCATGATGACTTGATCTCTTATGGTCTTACATGCAAAGGCCAAAGTGTTCCATGACCATGTGGATCCCTCAAAGCCATTGACTAGTGCTGGGGGAGAGGATTCTTCTCCTGCACCCTCCTCACCCTTAAGGCCCATGGTCCTCCCGGCAGGGGAGTCAGGGTGCAGCACCCATTAGAGTTACATCTGAGGCTTGGCTCTCCGCTGACTAGCTGGGTGGCTCTGTGTAGATATCCTGCCAGTATCGATGTGGCTGTGATTTATTAATACAAACAGCAAAGGCTTTACCAAATGGATGGGAGGCATGTCCATCCCCCTGAGGGGCAGCTATTAGGTGGTCTGAAGGAGAGAAGGGGAGTCTGTCCTCTCTGTGCACAGAACCAGCTGAAATGGATCTGCCCACCCAGCCTAAAGGGACACATCAGAGCCAGGCAGCAGGTCTATGCCCAGACAAAGGTCACAGGACAGGGACAACACTGGGAGCCCTTGTTCCTGGAGACAGATGCAAGAAGATACAATCTTTTAATTACATACTCAGGCTTCCTGGGCTGTCGGCCAGGGTACACTCAGCCCTCAGCCTCCTCTATGGGCCCAGCAGGAATACTGCCTCCCTCTGCCCTGACCCTCTCTGGGGAAACAGGAGTCCAGAGACCCCCAAGACAGAGGACAGGAGGCAGCAGGCCTGCCAGGGCTGGACTTGGAGCTCTGGCAAGTTCCCATCACAACATACCCACTTGGGCTCTGCCAAGACCTGAACGGGGAACAGGGAGAGTGCTGCCCCTCAAGGACAGCCCAAGCCTCTGGTCCAGATTCTTCAAAGGGCCACTCATCAGCCTACTGGATCCAGGCAGTTCCCAGTGTGTGAAGCAGCCCTGACTAAGTAGGGAGGACTGGCTCCATGTGTCATGCAGGCAGCTTCAGTTGCTCAGGCCTGTCTGACTCTTTGTGACCCCATGAACTGTAGCCTGCCAGGCTCCTTTGTCCATGGGATTTTCAAGGCAAGAATACTGAAGTGGGCTGCCATTTTCTCCTCCAGGGGGATCTTCCTGACCCAGGGATTGAACCCACATCAGCATTGACAGGCAGATTCTTTACCACTGAGCCACCTGGGAAGCCCTGTAGGCACTATGAGGTGAGAGCTAAAGAGGGGGACCCATCGTCTCCCACCTGAGGTACTCAGAAGTCTTCTTATGTGCTATTTTTGCTGGGCAAAAAAAAAGCCAGAACTGATCAGTTTGTGATTGACCCCTTCAGCTGATTTCCTTTCATCTCCCAAGGATCCCAGCCTCTCTGAATCCAAGTGAACAGGAATCCCTCTCTGGTGGGTCCCAGGGAGTGGGGCTCCATCCTTCCCAGCACCTGGTGCCCTGTCTCTTTAAGACAGGCAACAACTCTGAGACGGGTAATCTTTAGCTAGTGAGGGAACAGAGTCTAAGTGAGAGGTGATAACACACAAGTTCCAGAACATGAGGGTTGGATTTTGCTGTTTAGGGTTTGCGCTCTCTCTCAGGAAACTCAGGAAACCAACTTGGATTTATAGAGCAGTTATGCATTTATGAGGGGCTTTCCCATGTCAAAGCGCATCTAATCCCTTGGCTTAGAGAGGGGAAGTCTGGGATGCAGAGAGAATAATGCCTCATCTCAAACCTGGGAGAACCAAGACTGGGGACCAGGTCTCCTCACTCAAGTTCTAGGTTCTTTTCATCTCAACTAGCCAGGCTGGCCCTGCACTGATGCAACTGGTGTGGGCACTGGTCCTCTTCGCCCACTCTGCTCAAGGTCACCACCTTTGCAAAACCCCCAGCAGATAGAGAAGATGGATGGCACCAAGGGAAAGAGTGTGCTGGGCGTTGACCTCTGTGTGCCACTGTGGCCCCGACCATGAAAAAGCTGAATGGCTCCTCTGCTGATGAGGCCCAAGTCTCAGGCTAGGTCCTGCTCGAGACAGCTCACTTTACACAGAGATAAGGACTTGGTCACTGGTCAGATTAGCCTCCCCACCGCTGCTCCAGCCAGCAACATACAATACGAGGGGAGAATACATAGCCTAGAGCCTTTCATCCTGGGCTGAAACCTCAGCTCAGCTACCTGATAGCTGTGTGGCCTTGGGCAATTTCTTAACCTCTGTATGCCTCAGGTTTCCCATCTATAAAATGAGAACATTTAAAAAAAAAAAATTGAGAACAATAATGCAGTACTTACCACATAGGATTCTCACAAGAAGTATATAAGTTAATATGCATAAGGTGCTTAAGACAATGCCGGGCACATTGTAAGGCACATTGTAAAGCAGTTGATTTATTATTACTATTAACTTACTATTTTATGTCCCAAGAGAGACTATGAATATTAAAGCAAGCAAAACCGTAACACCCTTGAAGAGTTTCCATGGGAGGAAGGGAAAAGGCCTGTTATGCAACGGATGCAAGGGACTGTCAGCCTCCATGGGCGAGTGGGTCATCAACAGGGTTACATCAGGTGGAAATTGCCATTAATAGCAGTTCCTTCTGGGGCCAGTCACAAACCCACAGAGCACGAGGGGGTGAGAAATTTTACTATTGTAGGAGTGAGAAATGTTACTACTGGGCACAATTCCATTTTTAGAATGTGGGAAGTTATTTTGAGCAGAGGGTTGATGTTTGTTATTTCTTTAATAGCCTCTGCACTCTAACAATACAGACAAGTAGGGGCTCTGACTAGAAACCAGGGCACAGTGGGGAGCCTTACTGCGCTTCTAGGGTTGCTAGGCAACCCCTCTGGCCTCCCACCCCAGCTAAGGCCTAGTGGAGAGCCAAGGGTGGGCTCCGCAAACCCCCCACAATCCCTCATCAGGAGTGCCAGAGCTCTTCTGATGCTTCTGGGACTCTCTCAAGGGTGTCTAGAGAAAGCAATCGGCTACTCTTTTCAGACTGAGCAGTGTCTAGGGAGGCAGGCAGATCCTCAGGGAAGAGCATTTGGTACAGTTATAGTTATGCCTCTCTTTCAAAAGTTATGTTGGTTTCCTATGGCTGCTGTAACAAACTGTCATGAACTTGGTGGCTTAAAACAACAGAAATCTATTATTTTTTAGCCCTAGAGGTCAGAAGTCCAAAGTCAGTATCACTGGGCCCAAATCAAGGTTTCCACTGGGCTATACTCCCTCCAGAGACTTTAAGGAAGAATCTGTTCTTGGCCTCCTGTAGCTTCTCATGGCTGCTGACATTCCTTGGCTTTTGGCTGCGTCACTCCAGCCTCTGCCTCCATGGTCACATTGCCTTCTCCTTTTCTATATGTGTCAAATTTCCCTCTGCCTCTCTTGTTATTGCACTCAGAACCTACCTGAATAATCCAGAAAGGCATCCCTCCATCTCAGAACCCTTAACTTAATCTTACATCCGCTAAGAACTTTTTTCCATATAAGGTAATATTTATCGATTTCAAGGAATGAAGATCTGATATCTTGGAGGATCATCATCCAGCCACTGGGCTTCCCTGCCTCAGTTGGTAAAGAATCTGTCTACAATGCAGGAGACCGCCTACAATGCAAGAGACGCGGGATCAATCCCTGGGTTGGGAAGATCCCCTGGAAAAGGAAACAGCAACCCATTCCAGTACTCTTGCCTGGAGAATCCACTGGACAGAGGAGCCTGGTAGGCTACAGTCCATGGGCTTGTAAGAGTCAGACACGACTTAGTGACTAAACCACCACCACACATTCAGCCTATTATCCAAGCCAATGTCTTCCACCAACCAAATCAGATAGCAGGTCGCCACTCAGCCCTGGTGTGCTGCCCTATCACTGTCTCCCTTACACCAAACACCAGGGTAAGAACAACTGAAAACTCAGCACTGATCTGAAGCCCTGTCCATCCTGGAGGTGCTTTGCATAGATCTGCCAACAGGCCAGGCTTGGAGTTTCTGCGAGGAATGGGGGAGTTGGACTGCACACCCAGGCAATGACAGCTCCCTTGAGGCCTCTAGTTACCACAAAAGGAAACAGGGAACTATAGACCAGATGCCAGGATCGTAAGAATTCAATAAGGACGTGAAAAAAATAGAAAATGCTAATCCTTCAGAATGCCAGCTTCTGGAGATTAAAAAAAATTGCCGTGTAAAGTGATCTTCTTTCTAGAACTTTTTCTATTCAGATAGAAGCATATACTTATAATTTTAGAAAGCAAAAGTGGGATTATACTACTCATCCTATTCTTCAATCTGTTTTTTTCAATAAATGAAATATTTGGGGTGTCTTTCATGGCAGCCCATGTAGCGTTTCCTCACTATTTCTAAAGGCTGCTGACAAAGGACCATGAGTAGTTACCCTATTCGTGGGCATTTGGATTGTTTTTAATTTTCCAGTTGAAATAAATGTGGCAAGATAGTTCAGTGAGAGATTAATAGCTGACTTGCCAGCATTGCTACAGGAGGCTCACAATGATGGGGAGGCATTTTTCGCTCTCCTTCACACACCACCCCAACACACCTCAAAGTAATCAAGCCTTCGGTGAAAAAATCTGGGGCTTCCCTAGCTCCTAGGAAGAATTAATCGGCCCTTGTTTTCCAAGACTGAGCATCACAGAGACAAAGAACCAGATTGTCAGAGAGGAAAGGGGCTCTGTGTTTGTGGGAGCTTCCATTGTAGGCACACAAACATCTCCTCTCCATCTGGCTTAGACAATAGAGAGAACGTATTGCTTCCTGTGTCAGAGAAACCTAGGGGCTAAGTGGGATTCAGGTGTGGTTTGATTCAGAGGTTCTCAGTAGCCTCGGGCTCTGGTTCTGTTTTCCTGTGGTTCTCTTGACTCAGTCCTGCTCTGTAGGTTAGCTTTGTCCACAGAATCATTTTTTTCCCTTATAGTGAAAAAACTTAGCTCAGGGCCCACATTCACTCATGACACTACTCACAGGAAAAGAAATGTCTCTGTCCTAGTCTCTGTACAGTAAAACTCCTGAGATGCATCTTGACTGGACCAGCTTAGGTCGTGTGCTTACCACTGAACCAATCACAGTGATGGGAAGGTGGAATGTCCTGACAGATCTAGTCTGGGTCATGTGTTTCCAGAGAGTTTAACCCTCTGAGGTTATAGAAGCAGATGGTTTTCCCAAAGTCAGAGGTATTTTTCAAATAAAAATTAGGATGTTGGGAAAGGGGAAACAGGAGAGTAGAAACTGAGGAGGTAACCAACAGGGGTTCATGAATAAGGATGAATGGGTTCAAAGTGGTCCTACTTAGGGAAAAGCAAGTGGGTTTTCTGGACTGTATAAACCCCACACCCTGGTGTGAATCCCAAGGGGGTAGAGGGCAAGCACAGTGTATGAGGAGCAAATTCATACCACTTCCCCTAAAATGCACCATAAGCATCCTGATATATGAGCATATACCTGAATGTAAGGGTGCTATGCTAAGTCACGTCAGTCGTGTCTGACTCTGTGCAACCCCATAGACGGTAGCCTACCAGGCTCCCCTGTCCCTGGGATTCTCCAGGCAAGAACACTGGAGTGGGTTGCCATTTCCTTCTCCAGTGCATGAAAGTGAAAAGTGAAAGTGAAGTCGCTCAGTCGTGTCCGACTCTTCTCGACCCCATGGACTGCAGCCCACCAGGA
Organism: Bos javanicus; assembly: GCF_032452875.1. Lineage (NCBI taxonomy): Eukaryota > Metazoa > Chordata > Mammalia > Artiodactyla > Bovidae > Bos > Bos javanicus. Next base: position 33,920,937 of record NC_083870.1, read on the forward strand.
TCCTCCGCCCATGGGATTTTCCAGGCAAGAGTACTGGAGTGGGGTGCCGTTGCCTTCTCCGGAATGTAAGGATAAATTCCTAGAAATAGAACTGTTGGGACCAAGGGCTTGCGTATTCAAACTTTAATAGACCTTGCTAAATTACCCTCCACAAAGGTTTTACCCATTTCTCCTTCCAACAGTACTGTCTATGAAAAGGTCCATCAACCCTCTTCTTGTTAGTGTTCAGTTCAGTTCAGTTCAGTTCAGTCGCTCAGTCATGTCCGACTCTCTGCAACCCCATGAATTGCAGCACGCCAGGCCTCTCTGTCCATCACCAACTCCCGGAGTTCAACCAAACTCATGTCCATCAAGTTGGTGATGCCATCCAGCCATCTCATACATACTAAATATTACCCATCTTTCTAATGTTGGCTATACCAGTGGGTCTTCCCTGGTGGCTCAGTGGAAAAGAATCCGCCTGCAATGCAGGAGATGTGGGTTCGATCCCTGGGTAAGGAAGATCCCTTGGAGAAGGAAATGGCTACCCCCAGTATTCTTGCCTGGAGAATTCCACGGACAGAGGAACCTCGCAGGCTACAGTCCATGGGGTCACAAAGAGTCAGACACGACTGAGTGACTAACACACACAAAGAGTTAATTTGTTTTTTTTAAAACTATAAGGTAGAGTGAACATCTTTGCACACATTTATTAACTAATTATAATTCTTCTTCTATGGATTACCTGCTCGTGGCCTTTGTTCATTTTTTTATTGAGTTGTCTTTCTGCTGTTGATTTGTGAAAGCTCTTTGTAAATTAGGGATATAAGCCCTTTGTTTAATCTGTTGCAGATATTTTCCCCAGCTTGTCCTTTGTGTTTTGACTTTTTATAGAGAGCTTTTGTTGTCAGAACTTTACAAATTTTGTGTGGTTCAGTATATCAGGCTTTTCTGGTTTTCTGCCTAAAAGGTCTCACTCCCCCTAAAATAACACACAATAAAACGTCAACCGTGGTTTTCTTAATGACATCTGTGGTTTCTTTTTTATATTTAACTACTTAACCTATCTGGAGTTTTAAAAATAGCATTATACATACAAGGCAGGAGTGAATTTTCTCTTTTTCAATTGGAGAGTCGATTGGGATGTAAGAACTCTGTGAGATTCCAGAACTTTCATAACTTCTCTGCTGTTCTAATTTCCATGGAGTGATTAGAAGGGGTTAAAAGGAACTTTGTTGATGCTTGTTTTTAAGCTCAGGGACAGCCAGGAATGGGGGATGAGATGAGGCTGGGATGCAGTCTTCAGACAAGGCTGGGAGGATGCAATGTGGTACCCAGAGGAGGGGAAGCAGCTGAGCTCTGCAGTGAAAAAGAAAGGAGGGCATGAAGAGTCAGGCTCCTCTTGAGAAGAGTTCAGGGACCGAGAGAATGACCCCTGCAGCGTCCACCACCCTCTAAGCCCCATACCCATACCTAGAAGTCTTTGGAAATTTTGCTGCCTCTTTCCAATCTTTCCACCCAGAGGTCTGAGCTCATTAGTGTGTGTTTGTTTCTTCCATGAGTATTTTTGACCACCTCCTCTGAATCCAAGAAAGAACCGCTATATCTGGTCTGGTATGAACGGAAGTTTATGATATAACCCTGAGACAGCAAGGAGAATGCTTGCGGGGACTCTTCTGAGTTGCAGGAGGCAGGAAGTCATTTTACAAAAATTTCCTTTGGATGTGGTATTTAAAATGTTGTCCTTCAGATCTGAAAAAGTATTTCCCTGACTCCTGGGAAAATGAAAAGGGCCATATTATTAACACTTGTGAACACTCATGCCTTTCCTGAAAGAGCCGTCCAGGTGTGCTACCTGCCTCGTTTGGGAGAGGTCAGAGGTCAAGAACACCCGAAGGGAAGGACACCACCATCCGCAGCCATCCTGGTCTCCGTTGCAGGGGCTGGAGGTCAAGGGCTCCAAGCAGCCAGCCCCAGCAGCTTTCACAAAAGCCTGTGTACATCTCTGTCCCCACATTGACCTGGAATCATCTTTTAGGTCACCCTCCCAATTGGAAGGCACAGTTCATGCATCTCAGGGTGGTCAGTGCTCCATGAATGGTTGAATAAACTAATGAGTCCATGACAGTGGAGAGCAGGTGGCACTGCCAGTGGGCCAAGCCCAGCTGAGGACCATGCAGAGACAGAGCCCGTGGCAGGCAATGGATGTCCGAGTGCAGCCTGTGAGGGAGCATGGCACCTTACCTCTGCTGCTTCACACACAGGGTTGGCTGAGAAATGCCATTGCTACCAAGTCCTGAGGCCATAACCCTCTCTTCCCTGGAACAGTGACCTCCAACGGATAGCCCCTCATAAGAACGGCAGCCATTTCTCGCTCAGAAGCTTCAGCAACTGCAAGTCCAATTCCCTGAGCCCTTTCCTGCTGACTCACCGCAGTCCCCCTGGGTCCGAGCTTCCTGCCAGGAGCCCAGTGGACTGGAGGGGAGAGGGGGAGGAGGCTGTGGACACTGCATCAGGACCCAGGAATGCTCCACTGGACGGGAAGCAAAGACGGCCAACTTCCTTCCCAGTTTCTGCTGCTCTGAGGGGTGACCAGAAAATGGGCCATCTGGAGGGTTGAGTGGACTCCTCTGTCCCTGACTCAGTCACAGCCAGGCCCTCGCCGACCCCCATTTCGAGAACAAGGCGCCCCCAGCCCCCTGCCCTGCCGCTTGTGTTAAGCACATTTGGGACCTGCCAGGTCATTCCTCTGATTGCCGGCGACAGTGTGTGGTTGTGCCCAGTTGCCTACGAGTGTGTGTCCTCACCTGCCTGTGAGTGTGGCTAAGTGCGTCTGTGGTTGCATAAGGTGGTATGAGTCTGTGCGTGACCGTGCGGATTCAGAATCCCTGCATGCCACGGCGTCCAGTTGTGTGATTACACGCAGACGAATGGTGAGCATCAGTGCCTGCCGTTAATTGTGTGATTACATGCAGACGAACGGGTGAGCATCGGTGCCTGCGGTTAAGTCTCCCTGTGCACTGTGTGTTCTCACGTGCTTGTGTGTCATGGTGTGTGAACGCATGGTCGCCTTTGGTGACGTGTGACTCTACGTGGCTGTGTGCTGCTGACAGTCATGGTGTGTGACAGTGTGTGTTTGTGGACGGTTGTGTGTGACTAGGTGGGCTTCGTATGATTCTGCAGGCCCAGGGAGGTGAGAGGTCTGAAGCCCATATTTCATGGTAGGTGAGGAAGAGGTGTGTGTGTGGTGTATGTTGTGTGCTTTCTCTTTTTCTAGGTTCTACTCCTATAACTTTTGAAAAGAAGTATAACTAGGTTCAGGATGTTCTTCCCTGGGTCACTGACTGGTCCTAGAGTGTTTTCTTGGAACAGGCCAGGCTCAGGAGCAGCGCCAGCCTGTCTGAGCCCTCACGGCAGCTCCCAGTGCTCCCAGCGCAGCCCTGGCTCAGGCCCCGGCAGCTCCCCCTGCAGGGGCACAGCCGGCTTCTCTCAGCCCGGACAGCTGTCCCTAGCTCTCCCCAGACCTATTTTGAGTGCAAAAGTAACATTGGTACCCAGCTGTCTTTCTCTCCTTACCCTGAAGACCTGCCTTTAAGGAATTCACCCCCCACACACAGACTCCTTCAGGGAAAGTGGAGGGGGATCTAAAGCAACTCAGATGAGGGACCGAGGAGTGTTTCAGACTCTCACAGGCCCTGACAGTCCTAGCCCCCAGGCTGCTGCCTGTGGCTTCTGGCCTCCACTTTTCTACTAAGGAGGGTGGGTGAACCTCCCGTCTAACCGGCCCCAGGACGGGTGACCTCGCCCACCACCTTCCACCCTCTGCAGATGGGCCTTCTGCAGAGACTTCAGCTCTTGGGGCCATGGCTCTGCCCAGAAATGACGACATGACCTCTCTGGTTTGTCTTCTACAGATCCAAGTTGGGCAACAGGTGCCCAGGTGTGTGAGCCTCAAACTGCTTCTGCCCCTGCTGGAAAAATGTTTGCACTCTGGATTGGATGGGCTGAGTAGCTGCTCCAGTGCCAGGCTGAGGTTGAGCAAGGTGCCACCTCCTGAGTCAGCAGGAGTCTGGAGCACACCAAGCAGAGAAAGTCCTGGAAGCAGAGGTAGAGGGGAAGAAGAATTGAAGGTGGGAACCAGGGCTCTATAGAGAGAACTGGGCCAGGCCAGGAGTGCACTACAACACCAAGGCCCCCCCAAGGGGGAGAAGAAAAACCTGTTGAGAGAAAACCCTGGACCAGCAGCCCAGGATACCAAGGTTCTGTTCTAATTCTACCTCCCAGAGGCTGTGTGACAAGAGGAAGCCGCTTTCCTTCTCTGGGCTTCTGTTTATCTACCTTGAAGGTTGAAAAAACAGAGGAAATGAAATATGTAAAGCGTGGAGCCCAGAGGCAGGAGTAGGTGCTCAATAGACATGAGTTCTCTTCCCTTATCCTGAACACGGCTGTTGATCCCTCTCCAGGGGTCTAACTAAGGCACTTTGCAGCCCAGATAGTCCATGTCTCTGAAGGAATCCCTCTTTTCTTCCCCCATTAACACTGGCAGGCTCAACAACACCCAGATCCCAAAGAGACCCTGCTTGGAGTGGGCGAGGTGGGGTGGGGAGGGGAGTTGAACACTAAGAAGGGGAGGAAGCTAGGGGTGGAGGCAGGTGCGCACGCATGACAGCAGGAGCTGGGGTCTCCCCATAGCAGGGCCCGACAGGTGGCTCCTTGTCCTCCCTGACTCGGCCACTCAACCTATTCTGGTTCCCTCCCTCCCACCCCCACCATGTGCCCTCTGGGTCTATATAGCTCCAGATCCAAATTGTTCTGGTGAGTGATGTAGCTCAACACTTGACACATTCAGACTGAATTCAACATCCTAAGCCCAACAAGCTAAGCACCGGAGGCTGGAAAAGTTAATAAGATACACTACTGATCTTCGAAGATCTTTAAGCTACAATAAAAAGAACAGCTATTGATCATACTATCTAATGCCATTTGGCAAATTCAAATGCCTTCAAGAGCCAAACAGATTTTACAAATGGCTGAAGCAGTTGATGGACATAGTAGGGCCTGGGGGCCAATAATGGATCAACATTTGCTATTCCCAAGCTGGCCAAAGAAGAAACAGCTGCCTCTAGCTGCCTTTTATGGCATTTTCTGAGTTTTCACTAAGTGCCAAGTACTGTATGAAGTGCTGTTGTGCTTTCATTTAACTCACTCAAGAATTTTGACAGATTAGTGTCATAGGAGACAGATTCTAAGGTGATCCCCATATCCTCATGTTCATGCCCTTGTGTAATCCCCTTCCCTCGAGTGTGGACAGGACCTGGGATTTGTTTCCAATCAATGGAATAACCATTATGCCAATATCTAACCAATATTGGCAAAGAGGATTAGATGTCCCTTCCATGATTACAGCATGTTACAAAGATCCAGTCTCACCAGCAGGCTGGTGCTAGAGACTTCCTCTCTCACTGACTCTGAAGACATAAGCTCCCTTGTCCAGGGAGGGCCTATACAGAAGTTCTTATGGCAAGGAACTGTGGGTGGCCTCTAAGTGCTGGGAGCAGCCCCCTGCCAATAGCCACCAAAATTCCAGTTTTTTAACCATAAGGAGATGAATTTTGCCAACAACCTGTGTGAGTCTGAAAGTGAATCCATCCTCACTAGAGTCTCCAGATATGAATGCAGCCCTGCTTGTCATCTTTTCTTTTCTTTAATTTTTTATTGCAAGATATTTGTTTTTACAGTATTGTGCTGGGTTCTGCCATAGATCAACATGAATCAGCCACAGGTATACATATGCCCCCCTGTCCAGCATCTTGACTGCAGCTTCGTAAAGGACCCAGCTCCCGACCCATGGACACTGTAGATAACAAACATGTGCTGTCTTAAATTGTGAAGTTTATAATAATTTGTTATGAAGTCCCAGAAAACATTAACATAAGTATTATCACATCTTACTAAAGAACCTAAAGCCCAGAGACTGATTGGAGTCTCCAAGGCACAGCAGGACCAGAGCCCCACCTCCAGCCTCTTCAGGCTGATGTTTTCTTCAGCCTGCCATGGCTTGTCATTGTTCTGTCAGTTTCTACCAAGAGACAAGAGGGGTAATCTGCACGGTGTGGATTGTAGTGTTGCTTTTCCATTTCAGTTCACCAGTTTGCTGAACCCCTACAGTGTGCCCTGCACCGTGCCAGGGGTAGAGAGGTCAGCAGCACAGACACGGGGCCTGCTGTTAGGGAGAGGATGGAGCACTAGAGGACATAGACAATGGACAAGTGATGTTGGCGCGATGAAAGTTACAAAACAAGGAGGGATAGGGTGTGCTGGGAACACGTCATGGGACAGCCAGCTTCAGCCAAGGGCTAGGGAGAGTCTCCTTGAGGAAGTGACGCTCAGGTCCCTCGAGGGTGGGCTTGGTAAGGAGTGTGCCTCTGCATTGCAAGTGAGTGAGTGGGTGGGTGAACTTTCCTGAATGAGAGTCCCCAGGGAAGAGGCTTCTTCCAGCAATGTGAAATCACCCTGTCTCTGTGCACTGGCTTCCAAGACACCTTGTCCCAAGGACCCAGGGTCTCTCTGACTGGCCTGTGATGTCCAAGACCTCAGAGCATCACTTCCTGGATGTATCATGGTTGGACAGGGTAGGGGTGAAAGTTGCTTAATTCTCACTCTCATCCCTTAAACATCCTCAGATATCTGGCAGGGGAAGAATGACAGGTGAGGGCTGGAGGCAAAGCAGTAAGCTAGGGGAGGAGTGAGGTGTGAGCAGAGGCAGAGAAAAGAGTAGGAATTAGAAAGCCCACCTCCAGCCCCCATGGGCCCCCATCTCAGGGTGGGGCCCATGCTCAGTGATGACTCAGCAGACCCAGGGGTCCTTGCTGATGAGCTGGCGGGATGGTATGGATCAGGAAGATCCTAGCAGGAAACAGGCAGCATACTTCAGTTGGACCATTAGAGGAACATTCAGTAAAGAGATTCTTTTCAAAGGTAAGACCAGGGTGTAGGAAAGGATTGCAGGAACCTTGACCAAGAGTAGCCATCTATTCCACTGCTAGGCCTGCTGGCCTGGGGAGGTGACCAGAATGGTTTTGAATGGAGAGACTGCTTGAGCATCTCTGTGGCCTCGGTTTCGGGCCGCAGCCAGACTGTGGCAACCCCACAGGGAACATTAGTGGGAATAAGTGCCTTAATTCCCTCTCCTCTCTGCCTCCCATCAGCTGGCAATGCTCCCCACTGGTCAAAGCAGAGGGGAAGGGTACCCATCAAAGTGACTCCACAAGTGAGCATCCCAGGGCACCACAGAGCAGGATGGAGAAGTTGGGGACCAGACCTGGAAGTGAGAGGACACCCAGTTCCAACTCCCCCCCCTTCCCAGACAGCAACTCTGGACAAGCCCCTCAACTTTCCTGGGCCTCAGTTTCCTTCTCTGTAAAAAGGACAGTGAGTGTGCTTATGCTGTTCCAAGTTTGAAGTTCAGTGATGAATTTAAGGCTCCAGCTTGGAGCCCCAAGTACACTGACTGGCTGCCAGCACTTGGTTTCCAAGAGTCAGCAACGAGAACACAAAATCGAGGCCACTAAGGAGCCAGACTCCCCGGACATCCAGCCCAGAAACCCTGGACATCTGAACACCACACCAATGAGAGGCTTGCTCAGCAGCTCGTGGAGGCCCGCCAGGACTGGAACCCAGAAGCAGTCTCTCTCTCTGCAGGACTCTGAGGGGTGCGCGCGCGCGCGCACACACACACACACACACACACACACACACACACACAGTGGAGCTGTAGGAAGGGCAGTGTCTCACCTCGGCCCCTCTGGAGAGAAGCAGCAACAGGCTTGTCACAGCCCAGGTCTGCTCTCTGCATGGCTGAGGTCAGTGGAGGGACAGACAGCAGGGCCGGGCCTCCTAGCCCTGCCCAGAATCATGGGCCCAGCTAGAAGGAAAACTTGGTGGCACTAGACCACCTCCTTGTGAAGAAATCCTCCCAGGCACCCTAGACACGTGTCATCTAGGTGGGACGATGGCAACCCACTCCAATATTCTTGCCTGGAAAATTCCATGGACTGAGGAGCCTAGCGGGAGCCTAGGATTAGGAGCCTAGAACTCGGAGCCTAGGACTCCTAGCCTACAGTCCATGGAGTCGTAAAGAGTCAGCCACGGCTGAGTGACTGAGCACACAGCCCGCTGGCAGCAATGGAGAGGGAGCTCACCACCTCACAGGGCACCCTGGGCAGCCACCTGCCCCTGGATGTCAATGCCCCTCCGAGGCAGCCCTTGGAACCTCAAGGTCAGACTCCAGGCCCTCACCCCACCTCTGTCTACCTGAGATATCGCTTCCGTGCCCAGAACAAAGGCCTCTGGTGAAACCCGCAGCCCTCTGCCCTTTACTTCTTTATCACCCGCGTTTCAAGTTCACAGGAAGAGGGTTTTCAAAACATCACAGAACGGCACTGTGGTCAATTTTTTCAAAAGAAAGGAAACCAAAAAGGATCAAAGAACTGCAGGTGCAGCAGATTTAGGCCCTGCAGGGTGGGCAGGGGCCGAGGGCAAGGAAGAGTGTGCCCACCTGCAGGGGAGGCCGCTGCTTGCCCAGACCCCCAGGGTAGGAGCGGGTGAAGGGGCAAGGAGTGGGGGCAACTGGGAAACGACAGCAGGGCTGCCGCACAGCTTTGTAGGTTGAGAGGAGACAGCTCATACGGCCCAGGTCCTCGCCAGCTCTTGCCTGCGCCTGTGACAGTCTCTTAAGTCTCTGCAACACAGTGGCAAATTTCCTTTTTCTGAGCAATGCCAGCCATGTTTCTTGTGTTCCTGACATCTCAGCATCCTGAGCTCAGAACAGGAAATGCTAGTGTGCACGTCTCTGCTGAGACTGTCATTGAATTCACCAAGCTGATTATTAAAAGTGTGCACCATGAGATTGTTTCTTTTACTGCTTAGACGTCCCTTTCGCTTAACTTTTCTGGTTTTCTTTCCCTTTATTTTATCTTGTTTATTGAGTGAATCTTTTTAGAAAAAAAAGTTGTGAAATGTTTTTAAAATGTGAAAAAGCAGAGGGATTATATAATGAGCATCCTAGTATCCAGCTTTATCAGTTGTTATGAACAGATTGTCACATTTTTTTCCTCTTTTTGCTGTGGTACAATATACTAACACAAAATTTACCATATTAACCATTTCAATCTCTTTTAGAAACATAACATTATACATACAGCTAAAGAGCCTTTACGGCCTCTCCACCATGCCCTTCCCTTCTTCCCTAGAAAAGTGAAGTGAAGTGGCTCAGTCATCTTCAACTCTGCAACCCCATGGACTGTAGCCTGCCAGGCTCCTCTGTCACTGGATTTCTCCGGGCAAGAATACTGGAATGGGTAGCCATTTCCTTCTCCAGGGGATCTTCCCGACACAGGGATCGAACCCAGGTCTCCTGCATCACAGGCAGACTCTTTACCGTGTGAGCCACCAGAAATCCCACTATTCTGAATTTGATTCTCCTATAGAAGTGATGCATGGATGTTGTAAAATAATCCATGTAGTGGAGAAGATACAGAGCCAAAAGTAAACTTTCTCCTGCTTCCCCCAGCCTTAAACTCACTTCCCCCTTGAAGTAACCATTGTTAAAACTTTCTATGAATCTTTCCAGGTATCTTTTAATACAAATGAATATATTAGTTTGTTTTCTTTCTTTATACACGTGAGCTTACACTATGCATAATGTTATCCAACATGCCTTTCGTTTCCAGTTATCACTGTTCCTTGGAATTTTTCTGTGTTAGTACTGCTAATTCTCCTGTGTTCTTTTTAACAGCTGCATGAGATTCTACTTTATTTGATAGTTTCCCATGCAAGGGTATTTAGGTGGTTTCCAGAGGCTTAGCTATTCTAAACAAGCCTACACGGAACATTCTTGACATATAGTTTTGCTCACTTGTGGGAATACTGTGTATCTGTATAATACATACATGAAAGTGGAGCTTCTAAGTAAAAAATATTGAACATTTGACACCTCGAAAGATATTGCCAACCCCCGTCTAAAAATGATCAACTCAAACACCAACAAACTGCATGTGAGAGTTTCTCTCTCCCCACATCCTCGAGAACATGCCTTTTCATACCACTTTTGGCCTTCTGTTTATTTTCTTCTGTAAGCTGTCTGATCTTACCCTCTTTGAACCCTAGCATTTTATGGGCTGGCTTTTTACACTTGAATCTTTGATCCATCTGGAATTAATTTTAGTTGATATTCTTTTCAATGAACATCTATTGATGTTCCCACTCTGTAAATAGATTGAATGAAGTACCGAGATAAAGGTGAAAGCAGATTTCGCTCCATTCAACAGGCCACAACTAGCTGATTTTGCCTTCCCACTTAGAACTAGCTCATGTCGAGGCTCTAGGCTAAGAAGTGGACCATCCCTAATGGAGGAGTGAACACAGAGGCACTGCAGACATCCAGTCAGTGATTTGTTCTATAAACAAGCAGCAGTGGATTCAATCACTGGAATTTTGGGCTTTTTCCTGAAGAGATATGTATTGCATGTGGGAAGAGGGGTGTACACATGCTTGGTTGGTCAGAGGAACAGACCATGGCAGAGAGGAAACAGTCCACCAAATCCATTCTCCCTCTTCCACTATGATGAACTTGAAGCTAAACATGGCTGCCCATCTGGGGATAGTATTTCCCACCTCCGTGCATTTAGAAAGGGCCATATGACTGCACGGGCTTCCCCGGTGGCTCAGTTGGTAAAGAATCCACCTGTCAATGCAGGAGATACAAGAGATGTGGGTTTGATCCCTGGGTCAAGAAGGTCCTCTGGAGAAGAAAATGGCAACCCACTCCAGTATTCTTGCCTGGAAAATCCCATGGGCAGAGGAGCCTAGTGGGCTACAGCCTGTGGGGTTGCAAAGAGTCGGGCATAACTGAGCACACACAAGCACACATGCACTCATATGACTACATTCTCACCAGGGGAATGTGAGTGGAGCTGGTATTAGCCCCTCTGGCTATAATGGTTTTAAAATTCTTTGACTCTCAACTACCAAGTGACAGGTGTCTATGACCGCTCTGCCTGAACCTGGGTGGTCTTCATCCCAGAAGAAAGTGGAAAGTCATGTGATTGTTGAGGCTACGGCATAGAAGACTGGGCAGCTTCTACCTTGTGGGAAGACTTGCTCTTAATGCCCCAAGTCTCAGCAAAAGAAGTCCAACTCCTGTGAGGACCCCAAGTTAGAGAGGCCACATGTAAGTGCCCTGGAACAGGCCCCACTGAGCCCAGTCTTCTAGCCAAGCACCAGGTGAGTGAAGACACCCCCAGACAATTCAACCCCTACCACTTGAGTCACCCCTAGCCATCTGAGTCTTCCCAGATGAGGCCCCAGACATTGTAGAGTACAGACACAAGCCACGGTCCAGGAATTCTGCCCCAACTCCCAGCGTTCCTCACAGACCCACAGAATCAATGAGAATAATGAAATAGTTGATGTTTTATAGCACTATTTCAGAGTGGTTTGTTATCCAGTAATAGATATCTGGAACCAAGCCAAGACCAAGAAAACTCTTTCCCTTCCTGCTGACTCCAACCCAGATGTGGCAATGATCCAGCCCCCACAATGCAGGTGACAATTCCTAGGATGACAGAGCCACTGGAGGAAAGGACCCGGCTCCTGAAGGATCACATGGAGCACTGTTGCCAGCTGATAAGAAAAACTCACCTCGAGGGGTATATGTGAGAGAGGAACACTTGTCTTTAACCTTTAAGCCAGCAGTCCCCAAACTTTTTGGCACCAGACACCAGTTTCATGGAAGACAATTTTCCCACAGACCAGAGGGGATGAGGGGATGGTTTCAGGATGATTCGAGCATATCATATTTATTGTGTACTTTATTTCTTATCTAATGCCACACTGACCTGACAGGAGATACCTCTCCGCAGCCCAGAGGTTGGGGATCCCTGCCTTAAGCCAAACAAACAATGCGTGCTGTACACAGGAAACGAACACAACATTGGTCATCAACTACACTCCAACATGAAACAAACAATGCAAAGATACAGCAGTGAGCAAGGCACACCGTGTCTGGGGAAGAGGATAGAGGCGGGGGTCACAAGGATAGATCAAACCCCGCAAGAGAATACAATTGTTTATTTAATGATAGTTGTAATCAGTTCTTTGCAGAGATATACAGGGAGCTGTGAAAACCATTCCAAGGGCTCTCGCCCAGTGTGGGTGGACAAGAAAGGTAGCCCTGAGGAAATGATGCTGCTTTGAGACCCAAAGGGTGAGTAGAAATTAAGTAGAAAGATGGAGAGGGAAGAGAGGAAGACTGCTAAGGCACCAAAAGTGGGTGGAACATGTACAAGGGCTCTGAGTCAGGAAGGAGATGGTGAGTTTGAGGAACTGGAAAAAATAAAAACCACCGTGGGCCTCATGGGTCATGCTGAGGATTTCAAATCTGACCTCTAAGAAATACGAATTCATGGGATAGTTCCAGCAGGAGAGTGACTTGATTGGATCAGCCTCTGGAAGCTGAGGGGAAGACACGGGGGCAGGGAGACCAGTGAGAGGTAGATGAAGACCCTGTCTATGGTGGGGGCTGTGGGGAGAAGTGATTGGGTCTGATGGATATTTGGGAGGTGGTTGGTAGGGCTTGGAGGGTAGGGGGAGATGGTTGCAAGAGAGATGAGTCAAGGATGAAACACCAATAAAATGATGTCTGGTCTATAAGTAAGTTATGATGTCATGGCCTAGACAGAGGCAACCTAGACAGGGCCAAGTCCAAAGGTAGCTCAGATCAGGAGAGTGGGGATTGGACTTGGTGGTGGGTGCCTTTGAGCAAGCCATTTCCTCCATCTTTATAAACTGTCTATAACATGAAAACAGCTTACTACACAGAACAGCTTTTTCGTAAGGACAATGGCTGCCTTCATTCACCCCAAAACACTTTGTGAGTGGTGCCTGCGATGTGCAGTAAACAAGATAAACACATAAAGTGCATGGTGTGCTAGTGACTGTGCCAAGGAGAGCAAGTAAAGTCGGGAAAGGAGACAGAGGAGGAGCAAAGTTTTAGATAAGATGTTTAAGCCATACACTCATGAACAGGGTGTCCAGGACCTGTGGAACCTGAGTGAGGCTTTCCTCTGGAAAATAAACATTAAAACATCTTATTTTTTCAAATTTCACAAAACACATGGCTCTATGAATAGACTTCTAGGGCTTGGAAGGGGTAGGTATGAGTAAGGGGGCCCAGAGCCTAGGCATCAAGAGTTTTCTCAGTAATTCCACCTCTGCTCATGAGTAACAGAGCCGTAGGAAGGGTGGAGGGTGACTGTGGGTGTCGCCAAAGAACCTGCTTTATGTGACTTACAGTAAGTCACTCAACTACTCTGACACCCAATTTCCTGAACTGTAAATGTCCTTATAAGGTTTTAAAGAGTAAATAAAAGCATGTAAATCAAATTTCCAGCTCAGTGTAATATGTGGTAGCTAATTATTTTAATTTTTATTTTTATCTGACACAGAGGGAGAACCATGGTCTGGGCTGTGGGAAGTAAGCAAAATGAAAGAAGGATTATGAGCCCCACACTGCCTGTGAAGGCTGGGGTCAGTGGCTGCAGGAGGTTCACACTCTGTGCGTGGTTTTGACCTGTGGAACTGGTATGTGGCAATGGCCCTCGTGTGCTGCCTATTGGAGAACAGCCTTAGGGAGACCACACGTCGAATGAAGTCCTAGCTGCCCCTAGGGACTTGAATGCATGAACAAGATGAACAGAAAGAGGGGAGGCTGAGCACACAGCTAACATTGCACAATAGTCATCCTCTGCACAACAATTACAACTGTCTCCTGAGCCTTCTCTCTCCTGTGAACAAGGGCAACTCTTAAGGGAAAACTGATTGCATGGCTGCAGGAGAGGAGGCAACAGTCGCAAACAATAGAATCATTGCAGTGGGCGTTGGACAAGTAGGTATGGCATGTGCCAGCAGCATTCTGGGAAAGTCCCTGGCTGATGAACTTGCCCTTGTGAATGCTTGGAAATGCATCTGCAGCATGGGAACATCTTTCTTCAGACACTTAAAATTGCGGCAGAGAACAGATCACCCTGTGACTATGGGGATAACCGCAGGAGTCCACCAGCGAGAGAGAGAGAGAGTCATCTCAGTCCGGTGCGGAGGAATGTTTTCTTCAAATTCATTATTCCTGCAATCATCAAGTACAGTCCCAATTGCATCATAAGTGAGGCTTCCAACCCAGTGGATATCCTCATATATATTACCTGGAAACTAAGTGGATGACTCAAGCACCATGTGATTGAAAGTGGGTGTCAAAGGTTTCACTATTTTATGGCTGAAAACTTGGCATTCATTCCAGCAGCTGTCATGGATGGATTTGGGGAGAATACGGTGACTCAAGTGTAGCTGTTTGGAGTAGAATATATGTGGCCAGCATTTCTGTTTGGGAACTGAGCCCAGAAATGGGAAAGAACAATAATAGTGAAAATTGGAAGGAAGAATGTAAGGTGGTCAGAGAAGGCAACGGCACCTCACTCCAGTACTCTTGCCTGGAGAGTTCCATGGACGGAGGAGCCTGGTAGGCTGTAGTCCATGGGGTCGCTAAGAGTCAGACACGACTGAGCAACTTCACTTTCACTTTTCCTTTCATGCATTGGAGAAGGAAATGGCAACCCACCCCAGTGTTCTTTCCTGGAGAATCCCAGGGATGGGGGAGCCTGGTGGGCTGCCGTCTATGGGGTCGCACAGAGTCAGACACGACTGAAGCAACTTAGCAGCAGCAGCAGCATGTAAGGCGGTAGTGGAAAGTGCCTGTGAAATCACCAAGCTAAAAGGGTAACCAACTGGTCTGTTGGATGACATGTGACTGATCTCATTGAATCCATGATGAAAAATCTATCCAGGATTCATCTGGTGTCACAATGGTGAAGGAGATGCGTGGCATTTAGAATTAAGTCTTCCTCAATCGTCCGTGTGTCCTTAATGCTCAGGGGTTAACCAGTGTAATCAACCAAAAGCTGAAGGCTGATAAGGTTGCTCAACTCAAGAAAAGTGCAGATACACTGAGGGACATCCAGAAAGACCTGCAAGGCCTGTGGCTTCTGGGTTCTAAGCTGTAGACATTTTAAAACTCCTATGTGAGGGAATTCCTCGTGGCTCCATGCTTCAGACTCTGAGCTTCTACTGCAGAGATCACGAATTCGATTCTGGGTCAGGGAAATAAGATCCTGCATACTGCGTGGAGTGGCCAAAACATAAAAATGAAAATAGAAACAAAAACACTCCAATGTGATTATCCATGAGCCTTTGGTTTTCATCCATGTATATGGATCACAGTTTTCTTTTTCTCTTCCTAGATGTGTGAATTTGGGCTCAAAGAATCAAAGGCCATGCTTGTGGTTTAATGTTTGCAATAGGAGCCCTTGCTCTAGGAGTATTAATTATCAAAATAAAAAATAAAAAGCAAGATGGAAGGAGAGAAAGAAAGGATGGAGGCTGGGAGCTTGGGCAGGTCTGGATTACAATCCTACCTCTGCCTCTGACAGCCTGTGACCATGGCTGGTGGCTTCATATGCTCGAGCTGCCACTTCCTCAGCTGTCACACGGCAGGACAGTCCTGACAATGCTGGGCAGAAGGGTTGTGATGACATAAAGTGCAGACATGCACAGAGCGAGGGGTCACTGTTCCTGCTCCCTCCTCTTCCCAGTCAAATACACACTCTGGGACCTGCACCAGGAGGAGACACGTCTATGACTACAGCCTTGGGCACCTGGTGACTGAAAGTTCTCCAAGGCCCTGGGCACATGGCTGTCACAGCATATGCTCTCAGCCATGTCACAAAGCAAGCCTGGCTCATGGTGGGTGTCGGTGACGTTCGATGACCTAAAACAACGAAACCCATAATCAGAGGGTGCACTGACTTGGCTGCTGTGGGTTTGTTTGCCCACGCAGGAGGCACAATCATCTCGCTTGGAGTTGCATCTGCCGTTAGCCCTCAAGTTCTGTTGCTAAGAGATTATGAACCAAATGATGTTTCCAAAAAATAACCACTACAGGATGTTTCAGGATAGAACCATAATAACAGCCTAAACAGAATGGGTATGTTGTTATTGATAAATCCTTATGAAGAGCCAAGGAATGGGGTGACTGGGGGGTAGCCTGGCCAAACACATCCTATGGAAATTACTGGTTTGCCAAGGTCTTGAGTATAACAAAATAGACTCAGGGATAAAACTGTAAGGGACATAATATAATGCCCTCATGATTCTGAAATCAAGCAAGCAAGATGTATTTGTTGGGAACTTATTATTTGCCTGTTTTGTGTGTGTTTACAACAATGTCAGCCACATTAAGTTACAGGCTGCTGCTAAGTCGCTTCAGTCGTGTCCGACTCTGTGCGACCCCATAGACGGCAGCCCACCAGGCTCCCCTGTCCCTGGGATTCTCCAGGCAAGAACACTGGAGTGGGTTGCCATTTCCTTCTCCAGTGCATGAAAGTGAAAAGTGAAAGTGAAGTCGCTCAGTCGTGTCCGACTCTTCGCTACCCCATGGACTGCAGCCCACCAGGCTCCTCCGCCCATGGGATTTTCCAGGCAAGAGTACTGGAGTGGGGTGCCATTGCCTTCTCTAAGTTACAGGCGGTGGTGACTAAGTCTGGCAAAGCTGTAACCACCCCTGGTTGGCACAGTGCCCATGGGCCACAACTGATTAAGTGATTTAACAGCCGTTTGCTGCCACCTCCACTATTGCTGTGTTGCTGGGGCAACAGGAACCAGTCTACTAACAGAAGCCCACGTTAGAGCAGGACAAGAGATTCCATCCACAGGGTAGTCAGCAAACAGGGCACTTGTAAGGGACTGATGATTGTCATTGGTGCCTAGACCAGTGCAACCCATGGGATTTTCCTGGGAAGATGCAGCCATTCCTCTGCAGGTCCTCACCTCCAGGAGATCTCTGTGAGGCAGGTGGATGAGTGCAAAACAGGTGTTATCTGTTAAGAAAGTAACTCCTGATCTCTGCCCGCCTCTCTCCTGACCAAGGAGCTGAGCAGTGTGATGCCAGCCCCGCCCACTTCCCCCCTCTTTCATCCCCGCCCTCACCGCCACCCGCTGGACCCCAAAGGAGCCCCTGTGCTTGCTGTCTGGCTGGTTACTCTGGCTGCAATGGCCTAATGGTCTACATTTCATCTCACTGGGCAGATAAATGGAGGGCAAATTGTTGTGTTCTTCTTTCTCACTTTACAGGTGTGACAGCCAGGGTCACAGAGGGACAGAATAAAGTGTCAAAGCACAGAGCTAGTAAGTCAAGGGCAGACCCATGTCGTCTAGCCCCAAATCCCAGGATCCTCACTGCTTGCCAGACCCCAAGACCCGTGATGCTTTGCGCAGGAAACCGCCGAGTGTTGCAACGCACCCAGAAAGGGGTCAGTGTTTCCACGGGTCAACCCTGGTGACCCTCTGTCACTATGTGGCACCCAGGGGAGGGGGCAGAGCCGCCAGCACTCTGACTTCCTCTTTCCCCCAAGGGACAGAAGAAGGGGGTCACAAACCAAGCAAATCATTAACATCCCAGCCTCAGAAGCTTATCCTGCCACTCGGTACCTGGGTGACCCCAGGCAAGTTAATCTTTTGCAAAGCTGTTTGCTTTCTTAAAATTAGGAGCTCAGGACATATCTACTTCGTATGGAATTTATGAGGAATGCATGAGATTAAACAGGTAAAGATGGTTAGCAGTATGTATGGGAAACAATAAATGCTAACAGCAGCAGCATCTGGGGCTGTAACAATACCCTCACTTTCACTGCCACCATCATCCACTTCTGCTCAGGACTTGGGGTGCAAGTGGGTAGGAGGATGGCACCAATTAGAGTCCCATTACAGTCCCCAGTAGTGACTGGCCTGTGCTATGAAGGCCTCCGCTGACAAAGGGAGACATTTCTCAGGGTTCCTGGCAATAGATGCTTCGTTTTTCACAAGCTAGACTCAAGGAACAGAGAAGTAGCTTTGCGGGTTTCCATGGCTGTCTAAACACATGTGCTTCCAATTGGCTCTCGGGCTGGAATTCCCCGGTGCCCGGCCCAGGCCAGCTCTCTCCGCTGCCCAGTGCCCCCCACCCTGAATCGTGCTGGGCATCTTCCCACGACCAGACCTAGGGGCCTCAATCACAGATTGCATCGTACCCATCATTTCTTAATTCCATCCCTTGGAATGGGAAGAGCTGGGGTAACCCCCCCCCCACACACAAGTCTTTCTGAAGGTTTTCAGTCTGAGAGTCTTAAAACTCCAGCCCAGAGAAGGGCATCTGAAGGCGGGCTGGGTGGAGGGTGGAGATGCAGGCTGAAGTGGTGGGATCATGAATTCACCAGCCCTGCCACTTGGCACCCACCCCCAACACAGCGGCTCCAGTTATCCTGTGGGGTCAGGATGCTGTTTCTGCTGAGTCATCCTTTCTTGCCCAGAGGGATCCTGGCCCAAAGCCACATTCCTGGTGGGGTCTGAGTGCCACAGAATACAGAAACTTCCTTTCTCACCAGCCCCTTGGCTCTCCAGCCCCGCACACAGGCTGGTCTCTCAGCAGCCTCTGCCGGCAACAAACACCCTCCACCAAGTCTGTGTGTGTCCCCCCAGGGCTCCGGCCCACCCTGGACCCTGAGCTCCAGGAGCAAAGAACATCCCACAGGGAGGAAGGCAGCAAGTGTGCCAGTGCAGGAGGGAAGGGAGGAGAGGCAGGGCCCAAGGGGAGGAGCCCAGAGGGGGACTGAGGAGCTACTTAAGCTAAAATTCCTGCCTGTCCACTTGGTGGGCCCTCATGTCAATGCGGGTCCAGCAGCCACTTTGAGAAGGACAGGCCTGGGCAGGAACCCCATTTCAAGCCAAGAAGCAATGAGACAGTCTAGGCTTCAGCCCTGGGCCCATACTGCCCCCCACCCAGCAAGTCCAGCATCCCCCGATCGTGCAGAACTTCAGGTTCCCCAGATAAGCACCTTCTGCGGAGCCCAGGTTTTAGGAACATCTTTGAGTACCCACTGTGTGCTAGACTCCATACCAAGCACTGGCCCTACTAGAGAGGACAAGATAGATGCGGCCAAATCCTTGATGTCTCTCCCATCTTTTCCAGGCCCACTGCCCTCACCTCCACTCATGCTCTCATTGCAGACTGCTTGGGTTACAATCTGGGTTCCCCACTTTCAGCTGTGCGATCTTGAGCAAGTTACTTTACTTCTCCGAGCCTCCATGGCCTCATCTGTAAAATGGAGGCAAGCTAGTACCTACTTTATAGGGATATTACAAGAGATAAGGGAGAAGGCAATGGCAACCCACTCCAGTACTCTTGCTTGGAAAATCCCATGGACAGAGGAGGCTGGTAGGCTGCAGTCCATGGGGTCACTTAGGAGTCGGACACGACTGAGCGACTTCACTTTCACTTTTCACTTGCATGCATTGGAGAAGGAGATGGCAACCCACTCCAGTGTTCTTGCCTGGAGAATCCCAGGGACAGGGGAGCTTGGTGGGCTGCTGTCTATGGGGTCGCACAGAGTCGGACACGACTGAAGTGACTTAGCAGCAGCAGCAGCAGCAACAAGAGATAAATGAGTTTGCTGCTGTTGCTGCTGCTGCTGCTGCTAAGTCGCTTCAGTCGTGTCCGACTCTGTGCGACCCCATAGACAGCAGCCCACCAAGCTCCCCTGTCGCTGGGATTCTCCAGGCAAGAACACTGGAGTGGGTTTAAATGAGTTTACATATGTAAAATATTTAAGACAGGGCCTGGCACGAAGAGCTCAGTGTGTGTATGTGTGCGTGTGTGCGCGCGTGTGAGTGTGTCTGCGTTCCTGACCTTGAGTGTTTGCTCAGGCTGTCCACTATCTGGAATGCTTCCTCCCTTTTCTGTGAAAACTTGGGGATTCAGACTTGGCAGAGTTTCCATAAGGGAGAACCATTAGATCCTGAGATCAGGCCACAGCCAGGTGAGAGAGCCCTTAAAACTTGCGGAGCATTTTCCTGTTCAACAAGGGTTTTACACCCTGTGAAGTAGATGAGGGAAGGGGGCTCAGGGATGTTGACACCTGCCCGAGGTCACAGCCCTCGTCAGCACTGGAGCTGAGGGTGGAGGCTGGGACTCCTGACTGCATGTAGTACAGTCCTTGCCCCAGCCTCACAATGTTGGTCCCCAGGAAGCTTCAGACACCCTGAGGCCAGGGCCAGGATAGCAAAGCTCCCCCAAGGCTCAGCATGCAGAGGACAGGACCTTCTTGGCCCTTCAGGGACTCTGGGGTCAGTGGGCTTTGTCTCTCAGAGCCAGACAGGGCCACAGAGAGCCGCAGGACAGGGGGCACTTGCTGGCAGAGCCCTGAAGAGGGCCCCGCAGGAAGGGCTCAGCCCAGGAAACTCTGAGCCATGCTGGCAGACCACAGGGCCCCCAGGCTTCCTGCTCCCTCCTCACAGGCTGCCCTGTCAACGTCAACGGGTTTGTGAAACCCTGCCGGGCAGGCAGTGGGAACTCAAGGGCCCCCAGGGTTCACGGGCTGTGGTCACCCTGTTCCTTCTCGGCCCAGGAGAAGGTGGCTTTCTAAAGATGGCCCTCCTCACTGAAATGGGATCCAGCTGCTACAGGAGACAGGCACCTGAGAGCGGCCCCTTCTCATTAGGCCCCAAGGCCTCTGGATGCCAGCGTTCTTCCCTGCAGGCCCAGATCTCCCGGGCCTCCACAGATGCACGGAACCCTTAGACCCAGATGCAGGGGGATCTGTGATTGAAAGACTTTGGAATGAGAGATAATGTGGATTATGAACCAGCTCATAGCTTTGCTAGCTGTGTCATTTTGAGCAAGTTGATTAACCTTTCTGTGCCTCTGTTTCCTCTTGTGTAAAATGGCAATAAAAAAAAAGCAGCTATCTTGTTTTGAGAATTAACTAGAATAATGTATATGGAAGGTTTGGCACAGTATCTGGCACACTGTAAGCTTTTGGACCACAGAAGCTGCTACGTTAGTAACCGCTATGTGTGGCAACAGAATGCAAATACTATTGCATTTCTTTGATTTTTGAATTTTACTTAAAACCATCTAGACCCAACCTGCTATACTTGAAGGAAGCCTGTGCCTTCCTCTGGAAGCTTCCTCTCCCTTTGCGTTGTCCAAGAACCCCAAGTCTTACGTGCTCCAAAGGGAGAGGTGGAAGGTCCAACTCCCCAAAGTGGGCCAGGAGCACTGGGATCCTGACCAGTCCGGTGCCTGGTGACACTATCCCCCCATGGCAGAAGGAGAAGCCCGTCCTATACTCTCAGGCCACATGGATCTCCCAGGGGTGCGACTCCACATATGGGCCCAGGTGCCACCAGCCCTGCCTGCTGAGGTGCTCCCCACACTCATGCTGCTCATGCTTACACGTGGGCATTCCGTGCTGCATCTGCAGGACTTCTGGGTCCACTCCCTGCAGACGGGAGTTCAGTCCCTTTTCCTTCCCCAGGATCCCTGCTGGGGTTGGGGCTACTTCTCCTTTTCCTACCCTAAAACACAAACAATCTCACTACTCCTCTGTGTTTGAGCATCCCCGAAAGCCGCACACCTCGGCCACCTTCCACGGTTAGCCTCAGTGCCGATTCACCTGCCCACAGACCACCAACTTGGTAACTTTCACATGGAACAGAAAAAAACTGGTCTCTGTGGGGCATCCTGCCAGATCAATGTTTTTTTCAGTAACTGGCAGCAGGGAGAAGCCAATCTTGAGGCCAGGGCAGCAGGGGAGCCTTTTCTCTTCACACCCTGGAAGCCACAGATGTGAGCTCCTGGAACCAGGGATGCAAGAGAGTTGCATTACAGTATCCCTAGCAGCTGGCTCCAGCTCCTGAGCTCTTGCCAATATGTCCATATGGTTCAGTGAATGCTTGTTGACTGACAGACTGACCAACGGAGAGCAAAAAGACCTATCTGAAGGAGGGGGTCAGGCAGAGGTGCTGGCTTGGACAAAAGAGGGCTAAATGGACCAGGGACACCAGGGTAACGGGAGAGCATGTGGGTCTGTGAGGGGGGGGGGTGGGCTCCTTGTGGGGGTCAAGGAAAGAGGGTGCACTTCTAGGGCTGCCTAAGGGCGCAGGGCAGTCAGGGTGGCACCGGGTTTGCTGAGGGACCTAGGAGGCATCTCTGGAGATTCCAGACTCCTCCAGGTACACAACAGGAGCTGGGGAACGCGATAGCAGGACCTGGGGAGGCAGCAGCCTCAGAAGCTAGGTGAGCAGGACCTGCTCCTGGGCAGCGGGATTCAGGGGCAACCATCAAACTGTAATTCCTCTCTCAGAAGGGACATCTGGGCTCCTGGCGGGGTACGGTGGGCATTCAGGGGAAACCATCAAATCATAATTCCTCTCTCAGAAGGGACGGCTGGGCATGGTTCAAACTGTGATTCGGGCACACTGCCCTTGACAATGTCCAGAGCTCAGGTTGCTCAAGAGAGGGGCTCCCACGGCCCAGAGGTGGCTCCAGCATTCTCTGGGTCCATTTCAGTGCCCTGTGCTAAGATCCTCAGGGACCTCTGGGCCTTGAGCAGCTTGGACCTGAGCTGGACTCCCTCGGGAGCAGCAGACACAAGGAATGTCTGAGGGGGAGAGGAAGAGCCAGGGCCCACTGGCCCACTGGAGTCATCGCCTTTAGAACCCAGTACCTGGGCTTCCCTTGTGGCTCAGCTGGTAAAGAATCTGCCTGCAATTTGGGGGACATGGGTTCGATCCCTGGGTTGGGAAGATCCCCTGGAGAAGGGAAAGGCTACCCACTACAGAATTCTGGCCTAGAGAACTCCACGGACTATACAGTCCTTGGGGTCACAGAGTCAGACACGACTGACTGACTTTCACTTCACTTCACCTGGGTCCAAACCCCAGTTCTGCCACTTACCAGCTATGTGACAAGTACCCTCTGTGAGCCTGTCACGTGCCTCATGGAGCTGCTTGTGAGGATTTAGTGAGGATGTAAAGCATTTAGCACAGAGCGTAGCCCAAGGCACAAAGAATAATGGAGCCCCCACCTGGCATGACCCTGAGACAGGTGTGCCGAGGAAGCGGGTAAGGGTGATAGGGACCTCTCCCAGGCTCGTGCCTTTCTAAGAACCTTCTTGGCATCTCTTCCTCCTCCAGCCAGGGCTCCAGGCCCAATTAGAGGAGGCTGGGCCTTGGCCCAGGAGCACAGGAGGTTTCTCACCGTGGCAGAGAAATTGCTGGGTTGGGGGTGTGGGCAGCCACAGTGACCGTCTCCAGGCAGGACGGATGCGGCTTTGCTGACAGAGAGTCTGCGGCCAGGACATGCCAGCGGTGCAGGTCTGAGGTCAGCAGTGGGGAGCCAGCTTCGCCGCTCCCGCCAGGGCCCCACCGGGGCAAGGCGTCTGCTTTCAATCAGCTGCCCCTTGGCTCAGGGAGGGGGGTAGGGGCCTGAGACCTCTTCCTCAAGCCCAATTTCTCATCACTTGGAGTGGAGATACTCCGGGCAAAGAAGGCAGGGAGAAGCTCCAGGGACCCAGGACAAGGAGACAGGGGTTGGAGATAAGGTTAATTGTTGTTAGGTCACTTAAACGCCTTCACCTGATACCTCGCAAGGCCATGCCTAATCAGTTGTCAGTCCACGTCCACCTCCCCCCATGTCCCGTCACAAGCCTCTGGCTTACTCCCCGCTCCAGGACTTTGCTCTCATGCCCTGTACCCAGAGGCCCTTACCTGCCCTGTACAAGGCTGACCACTCCCTTCCCTCAGTTTAAATCTTATTTCCTCGGGAAAATGTCCCTGATCCCACGTTTGATCCTGTTAAATAATCTCGTAAGGCACAATTCATCTGGTACTTAAGTATTTGTCTGTGCTGCTATTTCATGCCTGTCTCCCCTCTAGATGCTAAGCCCCATGCAGATAAGAATTGTCTTCTTTGGGACTGTATCCCTAAAATCTAATGCATGGCCTGGCATAGGTTATGTGCTCAATAAATACCTGGAGAATGAATGAATGAATCATGCCATGAAATTTTTCTAGCAGTTTCCTTTTGAAACCTTCAATTTTTTGATCTCTACTAAGTCCCTGCAGGATAATCAGTGCTTATGCCTATTTTGTAGACCCAAAGTCAAGGTCACAGGTGAATTCCTGGCCCCTGGCTCCTAATCCAGTGCTTATCCTTTGTCTAGAAGGAGACAGTGGAGGCATGAGCCATGGACTCAGAGATCAGAGAGAGGGCTGGGCAAGGGCCTGAGGAGGGTGGGGGTACTGCCAGACCCCTCCAGCAGTCAGGCCTGCCCACAAATAATACATAAGTCAGCTTGAAGTGCTCCCCGTTTCCAGAGAAAGTCCAACAGAAGCCAATGGGGATATGCCTTGGCAGCCCCCCAGCTCTCACACCCCATCCCTGAAATAGCCTCCACCACCACCTCAGGCTGGTCCTTAGCTGACCCCCAAGACTGAGGGGCATGCCTCAACCCCATGAAGGAAGTGGTCTTGGCAGTCAATCCCCCTGGTCAAAAAAAAAAACAAAAAACAAAAAAACAAAAAAAAACAGCTATGCCATATCAGGCTGGTTATTCACTTCTCAGAGCCTCAGTCTCCTCACCTGTAAAATGGTACAATAACAAGGCTTAACGGGTTGTGGTGAGATTCCATGAGCTCATGAAGGTCAAGTGCCTTGCCCTAAGAATTGGGTCTCTGCTGTCGCATAGCCCTCATTGGCTTCTGGGGACCATCTTAAAGGCATTAAGTGGTTTTTCTGTGGGTGGTGGCCAGGCCTTACTCTCCTCTCCTGGGAGTGACTGGAGGACAGACGCCAGGTCCCATGTGGACATTGCTAGACTAGCACAGGCCCAGGCTGGCTGCTCAGCCAGCTGCATGGATATGAGAGTTTCTGCTTGGGTCCAGAGGAGAAGTTCTGCTATTGTCCTGCTGATGAGAGGGCCGGGGACTGGGAGGAGGCTCCTCTCCCTCTGGGATCTAGCGGCTGGAGGATGCGTGTGGAGGGCAGAGCTATAGCACAACAGGAGCTTTCAGAGAACCTGCAGTTTCCAAAAGAGGCCGCAGTAAACTCCAGAAGGGAAGTGGGGATTACCCACTGGAGAGGGGGCACAATCCAGAAAAGAGGTTGCGATGGAGGTGGTTTTGGCCTGGGACCCAAAGTATAAACCCCAGGGCCCCCAGAGACAGGAGAGGATGCCTGGGAGGGAACAGGAGACACCCTAGACCTCAGCCAGCTGGTGGAGAAATCCAGCTAAAGGAGGCAGAGGAACCCAAAAAGCAAAGACATCAGCGTGCAAGCTTGAATGCTGGAGCCCCTGCCCAGGGGAGTGCCCGTAATATTACAGGCACTGCAATCCCATGAACTGTACAGCCCATGGAATTCTCCAGGCCAGAATACTGGAGTACGTAGTCTTTCCCTTCTCCAGGGGATCTTCCCAACCCAGGGATCGAACCCAGGTCCCTTGTATTGCAGGCAGATTCTTTACCAGCTGAGCCACAAGGGAAGCCTGTATATATATATATATATGCTGCTAAGTCGCTTCAGTCGTGTCCGACTCTGTGTGACCCCATAGACGGCAGCCCACTAGGCTCCTCTGTCCCTGGGATTCTCCAGGCAAGAATACTGGAGTGGGTTGCCATTTCCTTCTCCAACACATGAAAGTGAAAAGTGAAAATGAAGTCTCTCAGTCGTCCCCGACTCTTAGCGACACCAAGGACTGCAGCCTACCAGGGTCCTCCGTCCATGGGATTTTCCAGGCAAGAGTACAGGAGTGGGGTGCCATTGCCTTCTCCATACACACACACACACACACACACACACACACACATACTGGGCACGTGTTCCAGGCAGGCACTGTTCTGGGCAGTGCTGCTAAGGGGACACCCATAAATATATATATTTAACAAAGATGGAGTTCCACCTCTGGGTATCCCCTTAGCAGCACTGCCCAGAACAGTGTCTGCCTGGAACACGTGCCCAATCAACATTCAGTAAATGAATGAATAAAGAGGAAGATTTTTTTCTCTCAGCTTCTCAGTTGATCTCTTGGCCTCCCTGCAGCCTGCCCTCCTTATAGCAGTTCCAAGATGCCCCCACGGGGAGCAGACCCTGGCCCCTCACTCCCACCCCGAACCTCCGGTACCTCCCCTCCCACCCCAGCCTGAGGTCACACTTGTGGCCTCTGAGCCAAATCCAGCTGGCATACCTTTCCTGTTAGGCTTGCATGTGTGTTATTGTTTTGCTTAGTGTTAAATCTGGATTAATTACTAACATCTAAAAATAAAAGAAACCACATAAAAATCTCAGTTTCCAGCTTCTCTGAAGACTGAGTTCGGCGACATGTTGACTGTGCCTGTTGGCTCACCTTGGGGAAAAGACCTGCCCACTTCAGAGCAATGATTTGCACAAGCATCTTCACACCCCAACCCCCTATCCGGGCCCTGCAGGCAGCTGAGTGGGGGTCCCCTGCCACAGACTAAAGTCCCAACCCCTCACAGCCAGGCCCTGGAAACACTGAGAAGTGACCCTCAAGACAAGCATCTCTGTCTCCACAGTCTTTGTCCCCAAGGTCTGGCGACCACGCTCCCTCTAGTTCTCTGACAGCCCAGGCTCTTTCACACCTCTGGTGCAAGTGGGATCTCCAGCCACGGTGCCTCTTCCCTTCATGGGGACCTTGCTGATGTTCATCCACTATACAGTGTAGGAGGTGGCGCCTCCTGCTGCCCATCCCAGGAAGAGCAAGCATCCCCTGCTCCCTCTGCAGCCTGAGGGAGGCTCCCTCAAAGTGCCTCCCTGCTTTCTGCATTGTACCGCTGGCTGTGGACTTGGGGCTGTGGGAGTCATGTCTTATTCTCCCTCTATCTCTGGGACCCACAGGCCATCTCTGACCTAGACAAGTCTTCAGGGCATGCATTCTTTGAGGAAATGCATTAAATAGAAGTCCTTAATTTCATGGGTGGCAGAGGCATACAAATTCCCCAAACAACACCAAAGAAATTGAGAAGGCTTTGCTGTGACTTTACCAAGAACCACAGTGATGACATCTACCCCAACACACACACACACACACACACACACACACACACACGCACACACTGCCCTGGCAGTTCCAGGACAGACTGCCCCAAGCAGGCCTGCTCTAGAAAAACAGGAAAATGGGACAAATGTTATTTTTAAAGATGTACACACACAAATCCACATAAAAACACACATGCAGATGCATGCGTGCACACCACTACACATATACACACACATGTGCCATGTCAGTGACCCTCAACTACCTCCTCTCTCACCTCCAGCTGGGGGCCCTGTGTCTCCTTCAGGTTCTAGGCCTTTGCTGAAACCCTGAAGGACCCACCTTCTCCCCCCACAGCAGCTATGTCCTAGGCCTACTCTTTGAACCCAGCCCGCTAAGTTGACTGTAGAGTTGGACAGCCCAGACCCAGATCTAGTGGCAGATTCAGGTGTCAGACTGGAGAACTGAAAGGGATTTCAAGACCCACCCATGTTCTGGGTGAGAACAACCAGCCTACAGTCAGACTCCTTCTCCCAGCCCTTCTCAGATGGGCAGAGCCTGGCTGGGAGAAGAAGGGCCCCTCAGCCCTCTGCTGAGCCAACACACCAGGGTCACCCAGTCCCCATAGGAGCAGGGCATCCTGCCAGGCCCCGTTCGCAGAGGCAGAACCAACGCACAGTCAGCTCCGGTGAGGCAGGCCCTCTCCTAATCTCTCTGGTTCCGGCTCTGGTGCCCTGTTCTTCACCACCATATTCTGAGTGTCACTATTACCTAAAACTGGGTTCACCTCTTGGTAGGTGTCAAACCAAAGGATACAACCAAGCCAAAGACTTGGAGAAGGAAGGATTTATTACTTGCAGCAACCAAGGAGAAGGGGGTGACAGAGGATGAGATGGTTGGATGGCATCTCTGACTCAACAGACATGAATTTGAACAAACTCAAGGAGATAGTGAAGGACAGGGAAGCCTGGCATGCTGCAGTCCACGGGTGAAGGGTCAGACACAACTTAGCGACTGAACAACAGGAACACTGGAGATCTTTCCCAAAGCAGTGTCTCCCTGAACAGCAAATTGCGGAAGTTTTTTAAGCTAAGGGTACATGTATGTTGATGAAGGGTCTTGAGAAGAGAACAATCCAGTGTAGAATTAGGGCAAAGATGGACAGAATCAAAGCTTTAGTTGATTGAAGTCAGGAGAGTCAGCATGCTCACTCTGCCCTCCACGTGCGTGGGGGCCTTAGTTCCTGCAGAACTCAAAGACGGACATCAGATAGTGATGTATATCCTTGAGGAAGATCCAGGACTCTGTTTTATGGCTGAACTATTATTTCTTGACTGCTTTCCCTTTGTTCCTGCATTTCCTCACTTCCCTTAAGATCATTCATTACCAAGACCTGTTTAAGGGCAAGCACTGTGGTCAGACTTAGATCAACCAAAATGGCTTAGGACAAAAATGGCTTCTCTTATGTCAAGAAAGCCATGCCTGGTTCTCTTTCTCCAGGGCCCCCTACCCTATCTGCTAACATTTTCACTGGCTGTTGACAGGCATGAAAGGGAAACCAGCTGATACGCCTACTGACTTGCATTGTACACCAGAGCAGCATTCAAATTTGTCATCATGGTAGATCTGTATATTTACTCAGTGAATAATCTTCTGCAGGCCAACATAAACCATGTCGAACAAAGGGTGGTGCTTTCTCAATGTCTCCCCAGAGACTCCGTTTGGGTCCAGGTCTTATTGGTTGAGGGCACTCACAAGATAAGGAGGGTTAAGGAAAGCGCAGCCAGGCACTATCTATAAGCTAGCTACCTCTTGGCCCTGTTTTCAGAGGAAGCTCAGGCTCCACGGGATGAGTCACATGCCTCAGGCGCTTTTCCAGGACAGAACGCGGGTAGACCTGCCCCTGGCCCTGCCCTGGCTCTGTCCCCTCCCAACCTCAGGTCAGCTCGCCAGGCAGAGAACAGGGCCCAGCCTTGTGCCCTGGAAGAGAAGGGACATCTCTCCTTCTCCAGCCCTGGAGGGACGCGATGGGATGCTGGGTTCCACAGAACCACCACTACCCTCCGGGGTGTCCACCACAGCACTGGGAATCTGGGGCTTTAGGGTGTCAACTCAGGTTCTTCTTGGCTGCCTCTTCCGCCTTCTGCTGCTCCCGCTACCATAGCCAACCCCATTAATCACCTTCGCCTTCGCCAATCCCCAGGAATGTGGCGGTCTCATAAAAGTCAGCCCTGGGTTAAACAAACAAACCAACCTGGAGGCTTCTAAGTCAGCTGTGAGGCTCTACCAAGCTTCTCCTTCCCTGCTCTGCCTGCCACCCTTGCCCACCCCCAGCCCCTGCTCCCACTGGGATCTCAGAGCCTCCTCCCACACACCCCAGGACCAGGAGGGAACAGCACAACCCCAGTGAAACCACCTTTAGGCTGAGCAGGGAGGGCCTGCCCAGAAGCCTGAAACCCACCTCCCCCTGCTCAGGGCCTCCCTTCACCACCTGCTCTATCCTCCACAATCTCTGCCCCTTACTCCTTCATATTTGGTGTCTAGCAGCCCCACTTCCCAATCTCAGGCCCTGCAAACCAGCTCTTATCCTGCCTGGGTCCCTCAAAGGAATGGAATGTGTCCCTGGGAAGATTCCCCCAAGAATGCAGAGAAGCCAGAGAGGTTGGGGCCAGCTGGGAGCCTCCTCCTGCTCGCCTTCCTGCTTTCCACATGCTGTCCTCCATCCCCAGGACTCAGCACCAGTAATGTCCCACTGAGTCTGGCCTGGGAGCAGGCTCAGGGACTTTCTGCTAAGGGAAGAGGGACCCACACCCCTAAGTGCCTGTAAACAAAGAGGAAAATATGCAAACATTCAGCCCACTCACAAGAACACAAGAATTCACAGCTGGACCGAGGGATGTGCACAGGTGCAGACCACACTGCTGATCAAATGAGCTGCGCTGCCGGGTCCAGGGCTGCGGCTGCGGCTCCCACGCCGGGGCCCCCGGCCCAACGGTGCCTCAAGCCACTTAAAATATTTCAGAAAGCCAACAGACAGCCTACATTTAGCCACAGCGAGGCTTCTGGGATTAACAGTGAGGCTTCTGGGACTCTGACTTTGCTTTAGCCAGAGTCACATCAACTCAATGCAGACCATTTCATGCTGATAAGCATTCTGAGGGTCCATGTACCAGAATTAGATTGAGAAAATAGAGAAAGAAGTCATAAATTAGCAATCTTTATTTAACAAATTTTTTCTAAATATGGAGTATATAGCAGATAATAAAATGGATCTTATATGCTTATTTCCTTAATATACAAAGAGCTCCTGCGAATCAATGAGAAAATGATGCATAGACCTCCCTTGAAATGGTCAAACATCAATAACATGGGATTCACAAAAAGAGAAGAAGAAATTAAAATAGTCAACAAATATAGGAAAATATGCTCAAACTCACTCTAAAAGGTACTTAATTTTTAATGAGATATTATTTTTCACCTATCAAATCAATAAAGATTTAATGGCAACCCACTCCAGTACTATTGCCTGGAGAGTCCCATGATGGAGGAGCCTGGTGGGCTGCAGTCCATGAGGTCGCTAAGAGTCAGGCACGACTGAGCGACTACTCTTTCACTTTTCACTTTCATGCATTGGAGAAGGAAATGGCAACCCACTCCAGTGTTCTTGCCTGGAGAATCCCAGGGATGGGGGAGCCTGGTGGGCTGCCGTCTATGGGGTCGCACAGAGTCAGACATGACTGAAGCGACTTAGCAGCAGCAGCAATACTCATATTGGTAAAGATGCAAGAAAATGGGTATTCTCATACACTACTGATGGTATTGTAGGTTGTTACAGTGTTTTGGGAAGTCAATTTGGTAACAAATATTCAAATTTTAATCAGCAGGCAATTAATCTACAAATATAGCTGTTCATCTCAGCACTATCTGTAATAGTAAAAACTGGAAGCATCTTAAATGTCCAGCAAAAAAACGAACTGGTTACTTGAGTCTTTACAAGGACTTTGCAGTCAGTACAAAAAATGGGTGGATATACAGACATTGACATAAAAAGGAGGCCCAAAATATGACATTAAATGAGAAAAAAAGCTAGCCATAAAATAATATAGTTATGATTCAACTGTGTTAAAAAAATACAGTGATGTGTATCTATATATGCTTGTTTATAAGGAACATGCCTTAGGGATAAAAAAGAAATTGTTAAGAGTGGTTCCCTGGGGAATAGGATGGGAGCAGGAGCAGGGGTGGACAGAACACTCTTAATTTTTATGTGCCTTCCCTTGATCTTATAGTATTTATCAAAATTTTTATAACTTTTAATGATTTTTATTCAGTATAATTGACATATGACACAGTTTCAGGTGTACAACATAATGATTTAATATATGTATGTAAATTGATTTTTGAGGAATGCCTACCCACTCCAGTATTCTTGCCTAGAGAATTCCCCGGACAGAGGAGCCTGGCAGGCTACAGTCCGTGGAGTCACAAAGAATCAGACACAACTGAGTGACTTTCTCTTTCACTTGGCAAGGAAAAGATTCGAGCTCCCAGTTTAGAAGCTCTGGGTGATTTCTAAGAAGGGCCCTTCAGAGGATGTGAGGATGGCTGTCCCAAGGTCCAGAGCAGAGGCTTGGAGGGGCCCCTACAGAGGAGGGGAGGCCCGTAGGAGCAGGCCTGTCTCTCATCTGGAAGAAGATGTCAGTGGAGGGAGCTCTGCTCTTTCAGTACCTCACCCTCTCAGG
The DNA here is from genome assembly GCF_032452875.1 of Bos javanicus. NCBI lineage: Eukaryota > Metazoa > Chordata > Mammalia > Artiodactyla > Bovidae > Bos > Bos javanicus. The sequence goes on from NC_083870.1 coordinate 33,952,636, forward strand.
CAGGGAGACAAGCCTTGAAGGGGCAGGTTGACTTGCCCTGGGGTATGGTTCAGCCCCCTCTCCTCTCCCTCCACCCCAGGGCTCCTCCTTCTCTTTCTGACCCAGGCCTGGACAAAATCTCCAACCCACAAGAATACAATTAGAACAACAACTTTTTTTAAAAGGAAAAGCAAAAGCTACAAGACGATCAGATACATAGCTGTTTGAGAGCAGAGTGTTTGACCGGAAGGTCTCACAGCCTGGCCAGGGATGCTAAGACCAAGGGTGGGGTCCTCTGGAGGAGGAAGACTTTTCTCGTCTTTGTGATATTCCTGCAACCCACTCACCCCCATCTTAACTCCAGTCCCACAGAGGCAGAGTAGGGTCACATGGTTCTTGACTGGTAGGTCAGCTCCTAAGTTTCTTATCAGGGCTGTCACTTTGCTTCCCTGGCCATCAGTCTCTTCATCCATAAAGTGGGCATCATGGCACCCTGAGGGTTGATGTGAGGATTAGAAACATAAATAAATATTATAGCAGGAGGAGTGCCACACAAAAAGCATATGGTTAACTACCTTTATGTGGTAGTAATTTTGCAATAATAATTATTAATTGCAATTGCCACTGTAATCATTTTACAATATATACCTATATCAATTCATTGTGTTGTGCATCTTAAATTTATACCATGTTACATGTCAATTACATCTCAATAGAGCTGGGGGTGGGAGCATATATAACTGTTCATCAGTGTTCTCTTATCACAGCCTCACCTCTGTGTCTTTGCTATGCTGGTTTCCCTGTTCCGGATGCCCTTCCTTTTTCTCCATCTGGCAAAATCTTACTATTTTAAGACCTACCTCCAGTATCACCTCCTTTGAATCCACCCGCCAATGCAGGAGGCGCAGGAGATGCGAGTGTGATCCCTGGGTTGGGAAATCCCCTGGAGAAGGAAATGACAACCCACTCCAGTATTTCTTGCCTGGAAAATTTCATTGGCAGAGGAGCCTGCCAGACTATAGTCCAGGGCAATAGTCGGACACAACAGAGATCGAGCATACACACCAGTATCACCTCCTTTGTCAAAACTTTTGAAGTGCTAGATGAGCAGAAGCATCCTCTGCTCCTCAGGACTTCTGGGCACTTTACTCCTACCCCCTCAGCCCTTACCAGCTAGGTCTTGGGAGTCACTGACCCTGTGCACCAGGAACTCTGGGCTGGGATGCTGCCCTTTCGTGTCCTGTCTAACATAGAAGCCACTGGGCAAACCTTTGTCAGATGCCCACAGAATGACTTCTGCTTGTCTCCTAACAACCTTCCCCACTCCTTTTTGGGAATGGGCCTTCCTTTTCCGTAGGTACTTTCCTGGATTTGGGTTGATTCCAAAGAAGTTGGGGTGCCCTCAGTGGGGGCCCAATTCAGATACTCTTGAGGTTGGGGCTCCCTCATTATGGGGAGGAGCTGGGGATACCAAAAGCAAGGGGCACAGCTGGAGAGCTGGACTCGGCTGGGACACGTGCCCTAGAAGGGTGGATGCCCAAGGCAGGGCTGTCCTGTTAGGTCACCCGAACTCGGTGGCTTCAGAGGCCACGCACGGGCCTTTTGAGGGAAAGAGCTGGCCTGCCCTGACCCCCACCACAACACACACACACACACAAGCACACACAGCTGTGCACAGCTGGATTGTTCCCTCTGAACTCTCTGAACCTGGTGTTCCTCCCCACTCTCAGAAGGTCCACCCCACCCCAGACCTCAGGAAACATCGTGGGTCTGTCCTGCCCCCTGCTGGCCTCGGAGAAAATAGCCCTGAGGAAAGTGCAGGGCGCTGCCTGGCCACTCTGCCAGGCGTTATTCCTGAAGACAACGACCACCCCAGCCCCAACCTTCCCGCTGTCCTGTGGGTCTCACCATTTGACCTTAGTTACTGTTCAAGTCCAAACTCTTTTGCTGGGCAAAGTCCTTCAGGACCTGATTCCAAAGTCCCTTTCCCATCTGACTTCCTACCACTCCCTCCCCAAACCCTGGTGCCAGCAAAGCATCTGTTTTTTTGCCCCTGGAATACACTTTCCAGTGTGTTCTGACTGCTGGCCTTGATGCAGGTTATCCCTTTCCAGAAATGCCATGGCCCTTTTCTCTCTGCTTCAAGATCCAGTCAAGTCTCACCTCCTGGCTGAGCACCCCAGCTCCAGACACGCTCCAGCACTCAGCCAGAGCCCATCCCTGTCCCCTGTGGCTTGTGCCCACCCTCGTTCCATCTGCAGCTAGACGAAGGATAGTCACATCGAATGTGCACAGACTCAGGGCTTCAGCACAGGGCCGTGCACACAGCCAGTGCATATACTCAGTGCTGGTGGGATAGGTGATCAGTCCCAGCACCTCATGTTTCCATTTCTCCCACCAGCCCCAAGGGCTGCGGGGAGGCTGGCAGGGTCCCCTGGGAGGGTAAGGGTGCTCTCAGTTTAAAGTGTAGGTCCCTGATCATCCTCCAGGCCCCTTGCCCTCACAAAACTAGTATCTGGACGGCACCAGCTGTCAAGGAGAGGCGGGAAAGGGGAGGCCCCCTGACATGCAGCTGGACCTGGGAGAAATGTGTGTGCAGGGGATGCTGATTACCCTCCTCCAGGTCACTCCCTCCTCTCCCAGTCACTTCTGCTCTCCTGACTTCTGGTTCCTGTCTATCTTCACTCACTCACTCCGTGATCCTCTGTTAGGTGGCAGACACGGGTTTGGCTTACACAGAAAAAGACACAAAACCCTGTCCTCAAGAAGTACTTTGTCTAGTAGAAGAGAAAATGAAGGTCTTCACCAGTATCTCGCGTTAAGGGTTCTGACAGAGATAGAAGAAGCTGTGTGTCCTCCCAGACCACAGCTGAACCAGCTGAGAGGCAAGGGGAATCCAGGGACCCTGCCAGGATGTGGGCGTGTTGAAGGTGAGATGGGAAGGAGGCACCCAGTCATTAACCAGGCAGCAAAGGTGGGGAGACAGAAAGTGAAGCCAGGTCTGGATTTCTGGGCACTTCTTTACACATGGATTCAGGGTGGGAAGAGGAGATTTGCAGAAAGCAAATCTCAAGTGCCACGGGCAAAGATAAGGACTTTGATTTTTTTTTTTTTCCCTTAAAGCAAAGGGAGCAACTGAAGGATTTATAAGCAGGGAAGTGACGTGTGTACATCTGAATTTTAGGCAGATCTGTTAGGCAAAGTTTGGCAAGCAGCGAAGGGAGCATCCGTAGGGAGGTTTGGGAGGCTGTGGTGAAATAAAGGGGGTGGGGGTGGGTCTGAATTAAGGCAATAGCAGCAGGGATGGAAAATCATAGCAGATTCTGGAGTTTCAAGCAAGAAAACATACGACTCAGTCCTAGATGTGGGGAGTAGATGGGGGGACCACAGACTGAGATGGGGACACTGGAGAAGGAACAGGCTCAGTTTGGAGCCCGATCTCTGGGGCCTCTGTCCTCCCCAAGGATAGTGTTCCCTGCATGGATGCCGCAGCCTGCATGACCCCTGCCTTGCCCTTCAAGACCTTCCCTGGAACTGCACCTTGCTGGTGGAAGGACATAGCAGGAACCTTGGCCTCTGCCCTGTGTCCTCCCCACCACACGGGTTCCTGCCCTTCCTCTTTGCAGCCCCAAAGGAGTTGGGTGGATGGGATTTAAAAAAAAAAAAAGGAGGTGAAGGAGCTAGGGAGCCCACTAGGACTGAGCCGTTCAGCTCCCCTGCAAGAGAGGTTGGGGGTGGGAAGCTCCCCAGGCCAGGAGCCATGAAGGCAAATTCTACCCAATGAGGTGGCAGCCCCGGCTTCAGTTTCCTCAGCTGTAAAATGCCCAGCTCTACGGTAGGGCTACCGGCTGTGTGGTGGGACTAATGGCGACCTCCTCCAAGAGGACTTATGCCAACATGCTGTGCCTCCCAAGACTGCTGCTGCCAGTCCCCCTGTCCCTGTGGCAGGCCACTGCTAGCTCACACCTCCACAGAAGACCCTCACACACTCACAGGCAGGACACATTGGAAAAGACCCCGATGCTGGGAAAGGCTGAAGGCAGGAGAGGTGGACGACAGAGGCTGAGATGGTTGAATGGCATCACCAACTCAGTGGATGAGTTTGAGCAAACTCCGGAAGATTGAGAAGGACAGGGAAGTCCATGGGATCACAAAGAGTCGGACACTTCTTAGTGACTGAACAACAACAAAACTGCTCAGCGGGGTCAGGCCACCTTCGAGGTCCCACCCACAATAACTGCCTGTGATTCCACCCTGTCCTGTCTGCAATTCACCTACTAGCCAGCAGAGGGGGCCCACACCCCTTCCCAGCCAACCTGGAGCCCGGCCAGGAAGGCTGGCAAAGAGACAGGAAACCTGACTAAGTCACCGCTGTGTGGAGCATGTGACTTGCTTAGTGCAGCACTAGGCCTGGGAGCCTGGTGGGCTGCTGTCTATGGGGTCGCACAGAGTCGGACACGACTGAAGCGACTTAGCAGCAGCAGCAGCAGCAAGCCTGGGACACTCATTCAATAAGTAGGAGCCATAGTCTACATTTTGCAGATGAGGAAACTGGGATTCCAAGAGTTACATTTGAACCCAAGGGTTCAGGCACCGATGACTATTTAGGCAGCTCCAGGGAAGCATGATAACACACTCTTAACGTGTGAAGAACTTACCTTAAAAGAGGGAACACCCTGGGTGAATGTTCCAGGAATACAGGCCTGACACCGGCTTAGGAAAGAATGTTCCAATGGTCAGGGTTGGCTGGCTGGGACAGGGACTGCCTTGACGGTGAGCACGGTCTCTGAGGGAATGTTTTAGGCAGCCAGGAATTAAGGGGTGGTGGGTCTCTCTAAAGCCCCCTCCAGCCTAGAGGACCACATTCTGAGAGGACTGAAGGGCCTAGTGCAGTGGGTGCCTGTCCTGAGTCAAGGAAGCCACTGCCCCTCTGGGGGCTCAGCTGTCTCCGGTGCCTTGCAGATGTCCACACTCTCCCCAGGACACACTCAGCCTCAGGGCCGGAGAGGCCCAGGACCTTCTCTGCAGGCTCTGGATCCCAGTCACGAGCCCAGGGGCAGCCCCACTCCCTCCCCCAACCCCACCCCCACTCCTGGCTGCCCCACAGCTGGCCCCTCCTCTGAGGCTTGTTCTGGAATCCAGGGCAGGCCTCTCAGGGCAGGGTCTCTGCTGGCCTGAGTTCTGTGCTCTTTTCACAGGGCTGTGGCCCTGCCAGTCTGCTGGGGAGGGCAGCCTGCCACAGTCAGCAGGCTTATTCTGAGAACCCTGCGAGGCTATGGCTCAGGCCTCTCTTTGGACAAGTATTCTGGGTCCAAGATGGGGAGGCCAGGGTTCCTGACCTGAGCCACTATCCAGTTTCAGAGCAGAGCATGGTGGATTATTTCTCTGAAAGGATGCTCCCTGTCTGTGGCACAAGCACACCCCACGGGGCACACCCAGAGGACTGAGGGGGAAGAGGGGAAGCAGACAGGACAGCCTCTCAGGTCCAAGTCAGACAGCAGCAGCCCAGCACGGGCCTCTTCCAGGTGACACGCTTAAGGAAGGGTCTCACCAATTGGTTCCCATGAGAACCACTGGGGAGATTGTAAAACTGGATTCTGGGACTTGTTCCTGGACTCTCCATGGCTGGAGTGTTCAATCATGCTGCCCAGGGATCCCCACAGACCAAGTATGTGAGACACTGCTCTAGAGAGACCGAGGTGGCAGCCTGCCTGGCGCTGTGCCGTGCTTTTCTGGGGTGGCTGCGGGAGCTTGGGGAGGCCTGCTGGGGGAGACACCCCTTGGACGCGTGGAGTCTACTCTGCATGGCTCCGCAGGGAGAGCTGGGAGCAGCAGCACTTACAGGGAGGCCCGAGTTGGGAGGCAGATTTACAGAGCCCCTTCCTGCTCCAGACTTGTGACCTACGATATCTTATGTAATCCTTAGTCATCACCGGCTCTTCTGACAAACTTCTGACAAAGCTCAGAGAACTCAGGTTCCAAGGCCACACAGCTAAGAGCCAGAACTAGGGTCAAACTAAGTGTTTCTGGCCCTGAGTCCCTTGCTCTGGACTGTATAGGGTCCCACACAGCCTACATTGCTGGTGAGGTAATGGGGACTGGTCACTAAGAGGGTCCCAACAGCAGCTGGGTGCTGCAGAAGGGAGCCTTGCTCCCTGTGGAGGAACCACGTGGGGTGGGAATATGTAGTGGGGGTGGGAGGGCCAGGAAACCACAGAGAGGCTTCCAGACTCCCCCACCAGTCCCCCACCCCACCCCCACACGCTCAGCCCTCCCCAGGGCTCGGGAAGGACAGCACGATCTGTCCAGTGCCTCTCAAGGGCAACCAGGGTGTGGCCTGGACCCAGCCCACACTCTGGGTGGCCTCCATGAAGAGACCCGAGATTCCTCAGGGGCACAGCCCAAGGCCTTTGGGACCCTCAGGGACCACGTGGCACAGAGGGGAGGGTTGAGCCCTCCCACTGGCCTTCCCAGGGTCTGGTGGGGGTCCCAGGACACTGATCTCACCCTCCAACAGCCAGCTCTGGGCAGGACTGAGTCCCAGGGCTGCAGGAGCAGCAGCACTTTCCTGGGACAATTTTGTCTTGTTTTGTTACTTTTAAAACTCCCATTTATTTTGTGTGGGGTGGAGAGGGAAAGGAGAGGCACTGATTAAAAAATAACATGCTTTTTGGGAAAAAGTTGAAAAATATAGAAAAGCACAGAGAAGAAATCACATAGAAGCCGCCCCCCCACCCCCAAAACCCTAAAGAGATCTGACATTGTTTCTTTCAGTACCTTTTCTTCAAGCCAAGCTGCTGCTGCTAAGTCGCTTCTGTCGTGTCTGACTCTGTGCGACCCTAGACAAGCTGCTCAGGTTCAAATGGCTGTCCTGTCATCTCAGGGGTGTGACGCGGCATAAATGGCCTCTCCCCTCTTTGCACCTCAGTTTCTTCATATCTAACCTGGAGATGAAAATAACAGAGCCTACTTCAAAATGTTGGTGTGAGCATCAGCACATCGGTGCCTGTCACAGACTAGATGCCAAGAAAGTGTTTAGATTCAAACACTGATGTTTATTTTTATGTTTAGATTTTCGTGATTAAAATTGTTTATAAAATTGAATATTACCATTTCATAACAAGCTTTTTTCACCTAATACATCACGAACATTAGCTATATTTAAGATTTACATGATTGAAATGCTTTGTTTCTATTTATAAGGTTACGTGTGTTTTTAGATTTTTTTCTATGTTTTTATTTATATGATCTCAATTTATGTGTTTATTTGTTTATTCAACTAAACTAGTATCTACACAGTATCTACTACTGTGTGGCCTGCCTTCTTGTGCTGCGCCATGAACTCCCCCGACGCCCCCCCCCCTTCACTGAATAATAGACTTTGAATGGCTGCATTGTGCTCGCCGGGCAGCGGATTGAAACGCGTGGACAGGAACGGAAGTGCATGATGGAGGCGCTGGATGAGTGCCCTCCCCTGCACACCCATAGCAGGCAGCCAGACCAGGCCCAGGGAGGATGACCCAGGGCGCTGCCCCTCGTGGGACAGTGAGCCAGGCATATATCCATCCCCTCTCTTAAGATCACCGAGGATAGGCCCTTCTTTGAGGCTCCGCTTGCTAAGCAGCCCTCCCCAGCCTGGCCTGAGGTTCCTCTCCACCCCAGCCTCTCTGGATGCCTGCTCTGAATCACCGTCCAAGGGTCAGGCCTCTGGTGAAGAGGTTTCCAGGCGTCCCTGTCAGCCTTTCTGCCAGGGCTGTCTGGGTGAGAGGAGGCTGGAGGAATCTCGTCCCTTGGGACCACGGATCTCCCTGGATGAGGGGTGGGATGCAAAACAGAGGGGTGGGATGAGGAGGTATGTGTGGGAGTCACCCACCCCATCTAAGGCTGGACAAAGGCCGAACCCATTGCCCAGAAGTGGGGGAGGGACACTGAGAATGTCATCTAGAGGGCCATCCTGCTGCCAGGGACAGTTAGGAGAAGGATGGAGAAACAAGGCCTGAGAACTGGCTTGAGGTGTGGGGGCTTAGGAGACTGAGGAACTCAGGACGAACAGGGCAGATGAGGGTGGGCCCTGGGATTCCGACCCCAGCCTCCCAGCCCCTGAATGGAGCTGTTTCCAGGAGTACCTGAAGCCCAGCCTTGTCTCCTGAAAATCTAATCCTCCAACACCACCCTGGCTGCACAGTGCTTACCCTCAAGCCACCCGCTCCCAGCCTCCCCCAGCTGCAGACCCCTTTCCTCTGCATCTGTGGAGCAGGAAGGTGAAGGTGGAGGCAGGGAACACAACAGAGCTGCTCTTGGGAACCAGGCCAGAGGCCGTGTATGTGCAGAAATCCCGGGCCGGCTCAGACCCCTCCTCTCCCAGGGAGGCCAGCTCCTCCCTCTACACTCTGGACCCCACGCTGAGCATGCTTGTTTCTTCTGACCCCCAGAAGGTAAGCTCCAAGTACAGGGACATCATGGCTCTTGCTGACTCCTCTGTCTGGCTCACAGAAGCAACTTGCCCTGCGTGCCAGTGCTGGGGGCAGCTGAGATGCACTGCTTCTGTGACTGCCTGGCAGCCCCGGGACCATCCATCAGCCCCAGCCAGGACCACCATGACTCGGGCCCCACCCCTGATCTGACGTGGAGGCCGTGCCTTGTCTGTGCAGGGCGCCAGTCAGACCTCTGGCTGGACTCTGCTTGTGGCATCCATCCCGTGAGCCTGAGACGCTCCTAGTTGACATTCCACCCCCGGAGCCTTTCAGCGACGGAAAGGCTCCGCCCTTCTTGAAACCAGAGCCCTCGTTCCCCAGAGTCCTCCAGAGTTGCCCCCTGTTGACCAGGGTCTGCTCTGGAGTTTCCAAGAAGCCCAGGACTGCTTCCATGGCCAGGCCAGGGTAGCCTGGAGGGGCTCCTTGGCCCCTTCAGCCTAAACCCTGTGCAGCTGGGTCCATTTCTACCTGGTGCCTCAGTAGCCTCTCTCTAGGCCCTGAGAACCAGCAAGTGGCAAGGTTCTCCCAGGGGTCGGGAGCATGGGGAGGGGGCGGGGTTGGGGCAGGGAACAGCGACATCCTTGTCACATCTTTGTGACACTCAGTGACTCAAAGCACTCAGTGACTCCACTTACCACCAGGTGATAAAGACACAGATATTCCCTATCACCTGCCATCACCATCTTCACTCACACACACACACACACACACACACACACTGGCCACTCCCAATGTCTACCACTCCATTTCACTCATGCATCCAACAGGATTTTTACTCCCTCCACCTGGCATTCCCTTCCCACTTTGTCTCTGGGCCTGACTCATGTGTGATTTTTAAGCTCTGGCCCCAGCATCCCCTCCTCTGGGAAATTTTCCCTGATGCCCCCAAAACAGTATGTGGTCTTTTGTGCCTGGGGGGCCACAGTTCATGAATTTGTCCACAGGTCCTCCTCTCCCCTGAGGTCTCTGATGTGGACTTTCCCTCAGTGTGCCACATGCAGTAGTGGAGGGACGTGTGAACCAGGGCCTGGTCCCCACCAGTCTCAGGCAGTGGGAAGGCTGCTAGAGAAGGTGGGGCTTACAGGTAGACAGGAAGGACAGTGGGCGTTTCCCAAGGGCAGAGAGAACAGCCTGCCTACCGAGTCATGACGCATCTAGGAACCAATCATGAGTCAGTCTCTAAGCTGAGTGTAAAGTACAAGCAGCACGAAGTGAGGGGAGATAAGGGCTGAACCCAGAGGCTGGAGCCTCAAGTTCACAAAGCTCCTACTCCGTTAAGTTGGAACTATGGTGCTGTTTGCTATATCTGGGTAAGAGAGAATGCCAGTCTCTCATCTAGCCACCATTTCATGTGCTGCTGCGGACTAGTTTATCAAAGCGATGGTTCAGAGTCAAAAGGATGCCTAAAGTGGGTCCAAGTCCCATTTTAATGAAGAATATAATATTGAAAGCTTTTAGAAGGAATTCTTTCTAAATCTTCTGAAATCCAATCCCTCAGATTCTAGATTTCCTAGAGATAATAAGAATTTGTCCAATAACTTGTTAGATATCTCCAAAGTTTTAATAAATTTCTGCATCTTTTTTAAGCGCTGTGATAAGGAATTTGGATCTTGTCCTGAGATCAGTGGGGAGTTAGTGATGGGTTTTATACAGAGGAGTGGATGATCAAATTTCCAGCTAAGGAAGATCCCCTGCCTGCAAGGATGAGGGGGACTAATAAGAACAAGATTGGAGGCAGGGGGTGTAGGAGACTACGGTGCCCTCACAGGCAGACAGTCTGACAGTGGGCAGGACTCAGGACGCGGAGGCGGGATGGGAGGAAGGTGGACCTGTTGTTGGTGGTGTTGTTTTGGTTGCTTAAGAAGTTGCTAAGGAGATGGGACTCGCAGGAGGGGTGATGGGCCAGGTGCAGAGGTTGTGCCCTGCTTGGACACTTGACCAGTGATAATGCCTTTGCTGAGCTAGCAACATGGGAGGCGAGGCTGGGTGGTTTGGAGGGAGATACTGAACTCAAGCTGAGTTCCAAGGTGTCCCCTAGCATGTAACACAGTGTCTGGCAGACAGGAAGTCCTCAGTATATAGCTGTGGAGTGAATATATAAGTGAATAAATGAATGAATGAATACGGTCTTCCAGGCTTCACAGCCTTGTAATTCAAGGAGATGCCTCTGAGCTTCTAATCCCTTCCCCTCACACCTGCGTCTGGGCTCCTGGTGTCCCAGTCAGGATTACTCTGCCAAAGAATTTCTTTGACACCTGGAGCTTTCTTTGTGGAAGCATCAGTATGTCCCCCTGGTCCCCAGGGATGAGGGGCTTGGCCTCGCCGTTGCTCCAAAAGCCCCCTTCCCTGGAGTGGTTCCACCATGCTTGGCACTGAAGCAGCCCCAGGCCCAGCCCCACCCAAGCTGCCAAGGGATCCTGTCTGAGGAGACCTGCCCTGCTCCTAAGGGCACTCCTACAGGGCCCTGAAGGAGCAAGATGCTGAGGATGCAAGCGGAGCTCCTTGTTTCTCCACCTGAAGATTTCACAGGGATCTCTGCAGTGGGCCAGGCCCCTCTCCCAGCCTCTGCTCCCAGGCTCCATGAGAGTACCTGCAGTGCTTGCCCCTCAAACGCATGGAGAGGCCTGTGGGAAGGACAGGGTCCAGCCTGAGCTGGACAGGAACGCAGTCTTGGTGGGGCATTCTGATCAGGGCTGGCGCTGGGGTTGGGGGAGGCAAGGAAGGGACAGGCTATCCTGTCCTGAGAGAAGCTGAAGGACCAAGAACCTCAGACCCATGGAACAGAGCAGCAGGGGAGGTCAGGAGAGCTGGATCCATGAGGCCACGGCTAGGGCTGGCTCAGCAGCCCTGTGACCCCTGGGCCTCTAACGCTGGCTGCCCAATGGACTGTCTCCGCTGGAAGGCCTGTGGACAAGATCCTATCCCTGGACTCCAGGCCATCTAGGGCTCTGTTGGCCGAGGTAGGGGTAGGGGAGTAGGCTGAGATCTCCTGAGATGGCCCCAAGGAAGCCAAGGGTGGGAGCTAGACACAGGCTCTGCTCCCAGACCACAGGACTCTCCAAACACAGATCTTAACCCTACAAAGCCGAGTCTCTGACCATGAGACCACCACCACACAAACACAGGTATTTCCCTCCCTTCTTTCCCCTCCTACTTTTGCACTCCAGTCCCCTATAATGAAGAGGACATCTTTTTTGGGTGTTAGTTCTAGAAGGTCTTGTAGATCTTCATAGAAACGTTCAGCTTCAGCTTCTTCAGCATTACTGGTCGAGGCATAGACTTGGATTACTGTGATGTTGAATGGTTTGCCTTGGAAATGAACAGAGATCATTCTATTGTTTTTGAGACTGAATCCAAGTACTGTATTTTGGACTCTTTTGTTGACTATGATGGCTACTCCATTTCTTCTAAGGGATTCCTGCCCACAGTAGTAGATATAATGGTCATTTGAGTTAAATTCACCCATTCCAGTCCATCTTAGTTCACTGATTTCTAAAATGTCAATGTTCACTCTTGCCATCTCCTGTTTGACCACTTCCAATTTGCCTTGATTCATGGACCTAACATTCCAGGTTCCTATACAATATTGCTCTTTACAGCATCAGACTTTACTTCCATCACCAGTCACATCCACAACTGGGTGTTGTTTTTGCTTTGGCTCCATACCTTCATTCTTTCTGGAGTTATTTCTCCATTCTTCTCTAGTAGCATCTGGGCACCTACTGACCTGGGGAGTTCATCTTTCAGTATCCTAACATTTTGCCTATTCATACTTTTCATGGGGTTCTCAAGGCAAGAATACTGAAGTGGTTTGCCATTCCCTTCTCCAGTGGACCACGTTTTGTCAGAACTCTCCACCATGACTCGTCCATCTTGGGTGGCCCTTCATGGCATGGCTCATAGTTTAATTGAGCTAGACAAGGCAGTGGTCCATGTAATCAGTTTGGTTAGTTTTCTGTGATTGTGGTTTTCATTCTGTCTGCCCTCTGGTGGATAAGGATAAGAGGCTTATAGAAGCTTCCTGATGGGAGAGACTGACTGAGGGGGAAACTGGGTCTTATTCTGATGGGCAGGGCCATGCTTAGTAAATCTTCAATCCAATTTTCTGTTGATGGGCGGGGCTGTGTTCCCTCCCTGTTGCTTGACCTGAGCCAAACTATGATGGAGGTAGTGAAGATAATGGCAACTTCCTCAAAAGGTCCCTTGCAGAACTACTACACTCAGTGCCCTCGACCCAGCAGCAGGCCACCACCGACCCATGTCTCCGCCGGAGACTCCTGGACACTCAGGGGCGTATCTGGGTCAATTTGTGGGGTTACTACTGCTCCTTTCTCCTGGGTCCTGGTGTACACAAGGCTTTGTCTGTGTCCTCCAAGAATCTGTTTCCCCAGTCCTGTGTAAGTTCTGGTGGTTTTATGGTGGGATTAATAGAGACCTCCTCCAAGAGGGCTTATGCCATACCCAGGTCTGCTGCACCCAGAGCCCCTGCCCCTGCAGCAGGCCTCTGCTGACCCGTACCTCCACAGGAGACACTCAGACACAGTTCTGGCTCAGTCTCTGTGGTTTGGGCATGCGTTTTGTGCCCTTTCCAGGTTGAGCAGCTCAGGCGATCAGGTACTTGCTGAGCACACTGTCCCAGGTGGGCTGTGTGTCTTAATCACCTCCCTGGTCCCAGTCACTCAGTTTCCTGGGTGTGCTGCAAGAGCACCATCTCAGATGTGCCGTATGTCTCCTATGGAGAGCTAATCTCAGGCTGTGACCCTCCTGGCGGATGTCAACCATCCAGGATCTCAGGAAGATGTGGTTAGCAGCTGGGAGCCTGCTCACAGCCTTCTCTGGGGACGAGATTGCAGCAGCCCCTTGCCTTCTGGCTCTGGCTGTCGAAAGCCTGCCTCTCTGCCTCCAGGTAGCGAGGGACCGGTATGCAGCTAGCTCTCCTTTGGTATTTGCTCAATCCTTTGTTCTCTGAGCCGGCGAGGCTGCGCGTTAGGCAGTTAGGTTAGAGCCTTTCACGGGAAAGTTCTCTCTTCTGCAGTTGCAGTTAGGCGTGTATTCTGTGGGTTTGGGTTTTTTTTCCTCCCAGTTATGTTGCCTTCTGAGATTCTAAAACTCCCCACAGACCCCTCTGTGAGACGGTTTCCTACTGTGTGGAAACTTCTCCTCCTTCACGACTCCCTCCCCAGAGCCAGACTTCCTGGAATGCAAAGTCAAGCGGGCGTGCGTTAGGAAGCATCACAACCAACAAAGCTAGTGGGGGTAATGGAATTCCAGTTGAGCTATTTCAAATCCTAAAAGATGATGCTGTGAAAGTGCTGCACTCAATATGCCAGCAAATCTGGAAAACTCAGCAGTGGCCCATGGGACTGGAAAAGGTCAGTTTTCATTCCAATCCCATAGAAAGCCAATGCCAAAGAATGTTCAAACTACCGCACAATTGCTCTCATCTCACATGCTAGCAAAGTAATGCTCAAAATTCTCCATGCCAGGCTTCAAAAATATGTGAACCATGAACTTACAGATGTTCAAGCTGGATTTAGAAAAGGCAGAGGAGCCAGATATCAAACTGCCAATATCCTCTTGATCATCAAAAAAGCAAGAGCATTCCAGAAAAACATCTACTTTTGCTTTATTGACTACACCAAAGCCTTTGACTGTGTGGGTCACAACAAACTGTGGAAAATTCTTAAAGAGATGGGAATACCAGACCACCTGACCTGCCTCTTGAGAAATCTGTATGCAGGTCAAGAAGCAACAGTTAGAACCAGACATGGAACAACAGACTGGTTCCAAATTGAGAAAGGAGTACATCAAGGTTGCATATTGTGTCCTGCTTATTTAACTTATATGCAGAGTACATCATGTGAAATGCCAGGCTGGATGAAGCATGAGCTGGAATCAAGACTGCCAGAAGAAATATCAATAACCTCAGATATGCAGATGACACCACCCTTATGGCAGAAAGTGAAGAACTAAAGAGCCTCTTGATGAAAGTGAAAGAGGAGAGTGAAAAAAAGTTGGCTTAAAACTCAACGTTCAGAAAACAAAGATCATGGCATCCTGTCCCATCACTTCATGGCAAATAGATGGGGAAACAATGAAAACAGTGAGAGATTTTATCTTCCTGGGCTCCAAAACCACTGCAGATGGTGACTGCAGCCATGAAATTAAAAGATGCTTGCTTCTTGGAAGAAAAGCTGTGACCAACCTAGACAGCATATTAAATAGCAGAGACATTACTTTGCCAACAAAGGTCTGTCTAGTCAAAGCTATGGTTTTTCCAGTGGTCATGTATGGACGTGAGAGTTGGACTATAAAGAAAGCTGAGCACCAAAGAATTGATGCTTTTGAACTGTGGTGTTGGAGAAGACTCTTTAGAGTCCCTTGGACTGGAAGGAGATCCAACCAGTCCATCCTAAGGAAATCAGTCCTGACTATTCACTGGAAGGACTGATGCTGAAGCTCCAATACTTCGACCATCTGATGTGAAGAACTGACTCGTTGGAAAAGACCCTCATACTGGGAAAGATCGAAGGTGGGAGGAGAAGGGGACGACAGAGAATGAGATGGTTAGATGACATCACTGACTCAAAGGACATGAGTTTGAGTAAGTTCCGGGAGTTGGTGATGGACAGGGAAGCCTGGCATGCTGCGGTCCATGCAGTCACAAAGAGTCAGACACAACTGAGCGACTGAACTGACTGACTGACTCTCCCCTCCTGCCTCACTCCCTGTTTCTGTCCTACCTCCCTTGTTAGACTGTGAGCCCCCAGAGGGCAGGCAGCCTGGATGCCAAGGAAGGCTCTTAAATATCATGAAGCATGAAGACTGGATCACATACAGGGACAGAGGTAGGGTCTCAGTTTCACATCTCTGTTGAAGCTGCCCAGGCTCAACCAGAAGTCTGAGGGCATGGGGTCAGGTGGGGAGTAAAGAGTGGAAGAGGGAGAATGGTGAGGGAAGGGCTCCCTGCTGGGTCAGAGGGGAAAGAAGAAAAGGCAGGATGAGGTGGGCCCTGCTGCGAAGAAATCTCAGTCCTCCACCTAATGCCCATAGTGGGCCCAGCTCCCACCCGCCATCAACTCTTATGAGCCCCACATCCTGCTCACAGGCACCACTTGGGCACCCATAACCACACACCCCCATGGGCAGCACACACAGGCACACGTGCCAGCCCACACTGCCCCCAAGCCTGGGTCCACCTCCACCCACCTGTGCCCGGGGTGCCCTCTCCTGCTCCCTGCCCCAGTGCCTGATGCTGACCTGGGGCCTCAGGGGAGGCACCCACAGGCAGAGGGAAGAGGGTTACGCTAATGGCAGAGGCAAGTCAAGCAGGAAGCCTGGAAGCAAGGGGCTCTGTCTAAGCTAGGGACACCTGTCGGCGCAGGCATGGCACAGGCCTGGGTTCTGGCACTGGGCAGGTAGGCCGCCCCACCCACTAAGAGTCCAAAGAGCACAGGTGTGGCTGCCTCCCGGCCTCCGCACCATAAGACCGGTCTGCTTCAGGGCTCAACTGACCACAGGGCGCCTGCCCGGGACTGCGCCACTAGCAGAGAAGCCACCGTCTTCCCACCACCAGCGCCAGGCCACCAGCTCAGACACCTGCCCCTTCGGAGGCACCAGCCTCCAGGCCTCACTGGAGCCCAGGTAAGGGCCTGGCCCTCAGGAAGATCAGGGCTCAGCCAAGCCACAGGAGGTCCCGACATAGTGGGGACAGCTCGGTGGCTTCCCAGGCCAGGGTCTCCAGCCCATTCTCGACGTGGTGGCCCTAAGGAGGGCTTGGGACTCAGCTGAAGGCTAGCGGGCCAGGGAGCAGAGCGTGGGGCAGGCCGGGCTCCAGCAGCACCTCTGGGCTGCTTCTCTCCAGGGCCCGTGATGCAGACATGAACTTCTTCCCTGCTTCAGCTCCCTAAACTTGGGGGATAAATGGGGAAACTGGGCTGCCACAGATTCTCTTACCCCCCACCAGAGGCAAGACAGACCAAAGTCAGCCCCCGTTCCTCCACCCCTACCTTTCATCCCCCATCCCCATCCCACCTCGTTGTTGTGATGTGGAGCAGGAGATGTTGCTTGGACCTGCCAAGAGAGACTGTTGCCAAAATCCTGGCTCCCTGTCTACCGATGCCAGATAGAAATAAGGAGACAGAGTTTGGAGGAAGTAGAAAAGAAGAGCTTCATTATTTTTGCCAGGCAAAAGGGAAATACAGCAGGCTAGCGTCTCAAGAACTATGCCCCCCTTTCTTGGGAATAGGGAGAGGTTTTATATCCTCTTGAAGGCCTTGCATTTTCTTTTTCTTTTGCAACATTTCAAAACGGCCACAGTTGCCATCAGGCAACTCAGCAACCGGGTCTTGTGTTCCTGAAGTTATCAGCCCTTGACCTTCTTTCTGAAATGCAGAATGCTACATGAGAGTGGAGGGGGAGAGGAATGCCAGGTGCTGAGTATAATCTATATGGAGTCAGAGAGTAATCAGCCTTGTGGAGGACAAGTCCAGCTACAAGTGTTTGTTACTAGTAACAGCTAAAGAATAACCAACATTGTTTAACCCTTGTAGGCCTGTTTGGCTGGAATGTGCCACAGGCTGCTCACTCATTTCTGTTTTGCTGCAATAAGACCCACAGGGACCATCCTGTGTGAAGGGGCTGGCAGGTAGGGAGGGGTGCTAAAGAAACAAAGTTCATTTTCTCTTCTTTATCTTCTGGATCTAGAAGCAGGAAGTGTTGCAGCCTGTGGGGTGCAGCTGGGGAGAGAGGGAGCAGGCTTTTAGAACCCCTTAGCCTTGGAGAGGAAAGGGATCCTTCCAAACGTGGAAAACACAGACCCATAGACAATCCCTTGTTTACTAGCAACTCATTTCCCCAACACTGAGTCATCTTATCAGATCTTCTGCTATTTTCATAGCAGGCCTAGTTACAGGGGCGTGGGCTGCTCTCTGATACTTTGCCCAGGATATTCCAGGGTTTCTGTACAACTCGGATGCATCATGGAAATGCAAGGACATCACAGAACTGACACCTGTCCATGATGCATACACACATCATTAGCACATACCCTTGACCCACACACTCAGCTGACTCCTGCCACACCCCCACACATCTCATTTACCTCCATTCCACTTCAATATATGTATATATTCTAGACTCCCTCTATGCTAGGAAGGCACTGGGGGAACAGCAGGAGCAACATAAGTCCACTCTCAGGAGGGCACAGCCCAGTGACAGAGGCGCATACATAAACAGTTAAAGCATGGAGCTTGTAGTCAGACCCAGGCTGAGTTCATTCTCTATAAAATATTTACTTGTGATCTCAGACCTGTTATCCTCTTTGAACTGCCACATCATCCTCATCTGGTCAGAGGGGTAATAACAGGACCCACCCAGCAAGGTTGTTCTGAGGATTAAATGAGTTGTTGGGTGTAACATCTGTAGAAGAGCACTCAGCACATGGGATCAAGGAAGTATAAGTGACGGTGCTGTGCTGTGCTGTGCTTAGTTGCTCAGTCATGTCTGACTCTCTGCGACCCTTATGGACTTTGGCCAGTCAGGTTCCTCTCTCCATGGGGATTCTCCAGGCAAGAATACTAGAGTGAGTTGCCATGCCCTCCTCCAGGAGATCTTCCCAACCCGGGGATCGAACCCAGGTCTCCCACATTGCAGGCAGATTCTTTACCTAAACCACCAGGGAAGCATAAGTGATGGTAGTGAAAACTAAATGACATAAAGTTCATAGGCACTTGACACTAGGCTCACAGCACTAACCAGGGTGGTGCTGTTGTTAGAGAGGAACTTATAAGACTCGGTGTGGCATTAGGCAGATGGGCAGGGTTGAGTGGGGTGGTCAAGGAGGGCTTCAATGAGGAGGTGATCCTTAAACTGTAATATATTTAACTTATTTTTTTTTTGCGTTAACCTTGGTTTATAACACTATATAAGTTTCATGTGTACAACATTATATTTCTAATTCTGTACACACTATAACATGCTCACCATCGAAATTTACTTTGTCCGTCATCACACAGTTGATCCCCTTAACCCGTTTCACCTTCCTTCCTGCCCCTTCCCCTGTGGTAACCTCTACTCTGTTCTCTGTACCTATTATCTCTATTTTCATTTGGTTTAGTCTATTCATTTATTTTGTTTTATTTCTTATATTCTACATAAGTGTGGAGTCATACGATATTTGTGTTTCTTTTTCTGTCTTATTTCATTTCGCATAACACCCTCAAGGTCCATGCATGTTATTGCAAATGAAAGGCTAATATTCCTTTGTATATACTACATCTTCTTTATCCATTCACGTGTGGATGGGCATTTAAGTTGTTACCATATTTTGGCTATTGTAAAGGCCCGGATGAACATGCCTGTGAATGTGCTCAGTCACAACCAGCTCTTTGGGACCCCATAGATTGTAGCCCCCCAGGCTCCTCTGTCCATGGGATTCTCCAGGCAAGAATACTGGAGTGGGTTGCCGTTTCCTTCTCCAGGGGATCTTCCCCACCCAGAGATCAACCCTCGTCTCTTGGGACTCCTGCACTGGCAGGTAGATTCTTTACCAAGGTGCCCCTTGGGAAGCCCCCATGATGAATGGAGGGGTGTGGATATCTTTTTCAATGAATATTTTCATGTTCTTTAGATAAATAACCAGAAGTGGGATTGCTGGGTCATATGATTGTTCTGTCCTTAGCTTTCTGAGGAGTCTCCGTACCATCTTACACAGTGGCTGCACCATTTTACATCACATTTAACTTATCAACAGTGCACAAGGATTCCCTTTTCTTCTTTACCAACATTTTTATTTCTTGCTTTTTTGATAATAGCCATTCTGACAGGTGTGAGATGATAGCTTATTGTGATTTTTGACTTGCATTTCTCTAAGAATTAGTGATGTTAAACGTCTTTTTATGTGCCTGTTGGGCATCTGTATGTCTTCTTTTGAAAAAACATCTATTCCCTTGAGCTGGAATTTACAGGGTTGGGTGGGGAGGGGCTCTGGGCAGAGGGTTCCGAGTATGGAAAGGCAAAGAGAGGAGATTTAGTAAGACATTTAGGGAAGTTCAAGTCACTAACACATCCTACAGAGCTCCATCATAAACGTGCAAACATATGTGTGTGCATACGCACACACGTACACCCCTCTTGAGTGGCTCCCCCGCATAAGAGCCAACACTGGCCTCCTCCCAATTTGAAGAGTTGAAACAGGCTTGGACAAGAGGCTTGCTGTGACAGAGAAGGCTGCTGACCCTCATGCCTCCCCTCCAGAAGACAGGCACACCCATCCAGCACCTTTTACACTCAGGCCCAGGATGGGATCTGGTCCCAGGTACCTGTCCACACAGCTTCCCTGGGGCCATCAGGATGAGCGTTATTGGCCAAATAATGGGAAGTTGGGAGCCTGCCTGGGGGCCTCCAAGGCCCAGCCAAGATGGAGGGCTCCTTGCAGAGGTGTCGGCTGGAGACGGATCCAGAAGGAACGGTGGTTTGAGCCCCAGACCCAGGTCAGGGATGGGCTGCGACAGCAGCTCTTCCACCCAGCTCTGCCTGCTCATCCCTCTCCCCAGTCCTGATCGCTGTCTCTTCTGCTCAGTTTGGGTTTTAGGGAGTCATCTCAGCAGCGTCAGAATGTCCCGGCCAAGCAGCAGAGCCATTTATTGTAAGTGGTCCCCTTCTCTCCCTCTGGGTTCCCTGAAGCCCTGCGTCCAGTCTCTCCCTCCCCACACTGACCACCTCCTATAGTTGTGCCTGTCTCAACTCCTTCTTCTGCCCTCACCCCCTTGCTTCATGCCATGGCAGTGCACCGGAAGGAGTACTTGCAGAAAATCGCCTTAGAGCCCACTCACCTGCAGCACAGGGTGGAGGTGAGTAACCCTAGGGCCCCATACAATTTCCTGATTCAAGCCAAGTTCTCCTACGTGCCCCCAACCCTGACAAAAAGCAGATATCTGAGATAAGTCTGCCATAGAAGCCAATGGCCTGACCCGGCCAGAATAGGTGGGCTCAGGTCCAGCAAGCCTACCTGAGCATTTGCTAAGTGCAGGGGAGGAGGATGGGGCAGCTGGGCATGGGCAGAGGAAGCTAAGCCAGTGGGCATCCCATCCCCAAGTAGCAGAGGGATGGGCCAGGATCCACCACTCGATCCTGCCCCTTCCTGTCTCTCAGCTCATCGCTTGCCCCAAGAAATTGCTTTTTGCCCAGGATCTGGTACAGTTGGAGGACAGAATGTGTGAGGTCAGCCAGCGGTCCTTGTGCAGGGACTTGAAAGGACCACTATCTGAGAGGGGAGCCCTCTGGGCTTGAGCTTCCTGTGCACGGCTTGGAGCCTGGAATGGAGGCTCTGGCACTGCCTGGGAGAATGACACTGGCACTGCCAGATCTAGTTGCCAGGACAGCTGTTGACACCACGTGAAAGCTCAGACTGGAAGGGTGTGGCAGGGAAAAGCAGACACTGCATCAGGCTGAAGGTCTGGGTAGAAGCCACCCCCAGACAGCAGTAGATTTAGCACTCACCCCGAGAAAAGGCAGGCAGGGATGCTGGAGCAACCGTCTGGAAGAAGTCAGCCTTCCCCAGTCAGCTGAGCTGGGACTAAGATCCCTGGGCTTCATGGAGGGAATGAGGATTGGGAACTGCCTTTGTTTAGGTCTAGGAGGCAAGAGCAGGGGAGGCATGTCCAGGGTGCCAGGGCATTTGCCCATGATATCAGGGCTCCTGAATATGCTGGCCGAGTGAACTTGAAGAAGAGCTGGGAGCTATGCAGAGGACAGGGCAGTGGGGTCAGGGGGCAGGAGGCAGATGGCATCCTCCCAGCAAGGGCCTGGAGGCGAGCACAAGGGACAGGACTGTGACTTTTGAACATGGATGGTAGAAGCGAAGAGTATCCTTGAGAAGAGAGAATAACAGCAAAACCCTGCTGTAGTGATCAGACTAGCAGGGGACAAGGGCCTAAGTGGAGACTGAGGTCAGTATGGACCTCTCTGGGAAAGAATCAGGGAGAAGGGCGGTGGGCTTGACTTATTCCTGAGAGACTGGGAGGTAATGGATTATCAGAAGGGGGACATGCATGCTGGGCGTGGGGCGCAGCATGCATGGGGTCAGAAAGGCTAGGTCAGGGAAGAGACGGACCAGGCTGGGTGGGCGATTCTCAAAGAGAGCAAAGAAAAGTAGGGGACAGAATTTGAGCATCCTGTAACCTACCTGGAGAAGCTGAGACTTATATGTTGGATAGCTGAAGCCCACGCCCCCTCCCCACATTTACCACCATCTAGACTGTTACAGGCCATGATTGTCCTTCCTCCAGAGTTCTAAATCCCCTCCTACAGCCCGTCAGTCCCCACCTTGCCCAACTGCCTCCAGACCTCACATTGTCTCTTGAAGTCTACTTTATGGGGATTGCCTGGGGCCTCCCCAGTGAGGAGGCCAGAGACATGTCATCCCCTTCTGCTGCCCTTCCCCCACCCCCACCCCTGTCCATCCCCACCTGTGAGCCCCCTCTCCAAATCTTCTCCCAGCCCATCTCCTCCTGTCCCCTCAGCACCTGATGACATGTAAGCTGGGGACACAGAGAATCCAGGAGCCCAAGGATGCTCTGCAGAAGCTGCAGGAGATGGACGCTCAGGGCCGGGTGTGGAGCCAGGACTTGCTCCTGCAGGTCAGGGATGGCTGGCTCCAACTGCTGGACATCGAGACTAAGGTCAGCCTCCCATCATTCCCTGCAAGGGGTCATACCTAACCTGGGCTGTGGGAAAGCAAGCCCCAGGGCATGAACACCATCCCACTATGCCCCACATGGCAAGCACCCTTCCCCCCACACAATACACACCCAGGACTAGGAAGAAACAGGAGATAGAGGCACAGGGGTCAGGGGAAAGGACACCCCATCCCAAGCCATTGGAAGGGTGGAGCAACCCAGGTCAGGAGCTCCTAGGGGCCTGTCGGGCTCTCACGGACTTCACAGCCAGTCTCTCTGCTTGGCCCAGGAGGAGCTAGAGTCCTACCGCCTGGACCGCATCAAGGTCATGGACGTGGCGCTCAACACCGGCTCCTACAACTCTGTCCTGTCCATCACCGTGCAGGATTCAGACCTGCGAAGCACTAGCACTCTGCTTTTCCAGTGCCAGGAAGTGGGGGTGAGATCTAACAACCATCACCACCCCCAACCTAACCCCTCCCCTCCCCCATCCCCCAAGCCTGTCTGATTGCCGGTTCCTCCAGGCAGAGCGACTGAAGACCAGCCTGGAGAAGGCTCTGGAGGAGGAGGTAGAGCAAAGGTAGGCAGCCTGTGCCCCCGCCCACCTGCAGAACCCTCGAGCTCAGGTCTGGGTGGGCTAGACTCTGCCGCATACCTGGCGGAGCTCAGGGGCCTGTGACCCAATAACACAGACATTGACCTGGGGAGTAGCGAGGCTGGAAGCAGGGCGCAAATGAGTGCTGGGCCCAGGGGCCACTGGAGACTATCCTCAGAGACTGATGTGGGACCAACTGGTCCCGGAGGGCAGGCCGATGACGCCGGGGAGAGTCAGGGAAGGGTTTGGATGGAGACTAGGGGGCAAGGCTGGTGGGGCTCCTGGAGAGGGGCAGTGGTACCCCCTGGGTTCTGGGGCAGAAGTGTGGGCAGAGCCTCTGCCCCAAGAACCCAGTCAAAGCTGTGTCCTTGTCATGTGCTTGACAGGCCCCAGTTGGGAGCCCTTCGCCCAGACCAGGACCGATGGAGGGGGTCTTCTCTGGAAAGGCCGCTCCCTAAGGAGCAGGCACGTCCTCTGGAGTGGAGACCCCCTCCAGAACAGCACTACTTGATGAGCCCAGAGCACAGTAAGTTTGGGCGTGGGGGCCAGTGGGAGGAAAGGTTCCCATCAAAGAAGTTCTGGGCCATGGTCCCCTTCCTCTGCAGACACCCCACCACCGTCTCCGAGGCCCCTGCCACACCGCACCAGCATCCGAGAGCCAAGCATCTTCTCGCTGTCTCCTTCAAGGAGGTCCCCATCCCCTGAGGACCCAAAATGGGATAAGGTAACTGCAGACTGTCTTGGGCTTGTTGAGGCTTTTGTGGTCTAGCCAAAGGGAAGACACCAGTTGTCTCCCTCGCCTCAAGGAGCCAGGCCCCAGGTCCACCAAGGCAGGGCCTGGCCTAAGAGGGGACACAGAGGCTTGGTCAGCCCTGGGCTGGGCCTGAGGCTCAGGCTTGTGGTGGAGGGAGGCAGGATTGGGAGTTCCAGGGTGGGTCTAACTGCCCACTCAGCCAGGGGTTGTTTGGGCCCCAGGAGGTGCTGGACCATGTCCTAAGGGACATCGAGCTGTTTGTGGGGAAGCTGGATGAGGCCCAGTCTAAGACCAGTCGTAAGAAGAAGAGTCACAGGAAGAAAAAGAAAAAGAATAAAGAAGGTGAGTGAGGAGGGCCAGGGGAGAGGAGTGGGGGTTTGGGGGAGGGGGGGAAGTCTTGGGATGATACATGACCCACCATCTATCCCCTTCTTGCTATAGAGATAACAGAGGTACATTACATCGACTGCTTCCAGAAGATCAAGTACAGTTTCAACCTCCTGGTACGTGACTCCCCACAAGTTTCCCAGCTCTTTTCGCCCCCTCCCTCCCCTCCCCTACCTCAGCAATCCCCTCCTCTCCCTCCCCTCTCCCTACCACCCCCCCACCACCACCACCGAGCAATCCTGTTCTCTCTTCTCTCCATGGACATCCCATGCTGCTCCAGCTTCTCCCCCTGGAACCGCCCCACCCCACTCTTGGGTTACTTTGGGAGAATGCCAGGCTCCCCACCAGGGCCCAGAACAGTTATGGGGCCCTGGGATCCTAGTGAAGGTGGGGTGGGAGGAAGGCTGGTGACAGGCTTCACCCTGTGTCTTCAGGGAAGGCTGGCCACCAGGCTGCAGGATACAAGTGCCCCTGAGTTTGTACACATCATCTTCAAAATTCTGGACTCCGTGAGTCAGGGCAGGGCTGGTGGGGGTAGGGGGGAACAGGGTGGTACAGAGGGACGTGCTGAAGTTAAGATGAGACAGGCCAGGGTGGGAGGGAGGGGGCAGAGGGAGGTACGGGTCTGCTCCTTGCTCACCGCCAGCATACCCTCTTCCTTGACCCCAAGACACTACCCCACTGTGCACAGCAAGCACCTCTCAGCAGACTAGGTGCGCTGGGGTTGGAGCCAAGGACACCAGTGAGGGCAGGAAGGAGCAGGTCTGGGGCAAAGTAGGAAGCCAGGGACCCCGAGCCCTTTCCCACTCCTGCCTGGCCCCGAAGAAGCTCAGGCTTCCTGACACCTTTCATCCTTCCCCAGATCCAGACCCAGTGCCCTGAGTCTGACTTAGCAGCCCGAGTGATCTCACCCCTCCTCACCACCAAGGCCATCGAGCTGCTGCAGTCCTGTCTAAGCCCGTCAGAGAATAACCTCTGGGAAGGGCTGGGCACAGCCTGGACCACCAGCCAGTAAGTGACAATAAGGCCTGAATGAATTGGAGGCAAGCAACATGGGGGTGTAGGGCAGGAGGTGACAAGCTCTACATTGTATCTTAAAACGAATTCTATACCCGTTAAAACTATACCCATTCCTCCACTCCCCAGCTCCTGGTAACCTCTACTCTACGAAATTTCTAAAAACAAATCAGGGAAATCTACCTTGAGTTCCCAACATTTAATTAGGCTAAGCACAATGGGAAAAAAAAAAAAAAACCAATACACTTACCATCGCCCACCATTGCAGGAAAGCATTATCTCAGAAAATAGAACAGTTCTTCCCAAGAAAGGAGCACTGGCAACCTTCTACTAAAATTTTTCTCATTTTTGTCAAGGACGAAGTAAAAACTTTGTCTCAATGTAGCCCAGATTTTAACAATTACGGACATAAGAGATGTTGCAAATGTAACATCAATAAGATTTGCAACCAACTGGCAGAGGAGCTAAGAGAAGCGATATTTCATGTGGGTGGAACAGTGACACAGGCAGTTGGGCAGCAAGGCAAGCTGATGAGCGCAGCGGGTGGGATGCGAAATCAGTTAGCACACCCTGAGTGAGGTGTCTGCAGAGACTGGGTGGCCTGGCCCTGCAAGGAGAGGTCTAACCTGGCTACGAGGGTTTGACAACAGTCAGTACAGATGTAATAGTTGGGACCCCCTGGAGGTAAGCACTGCAATAAAGTAAGCAGAGCCCACTTTAATAAGCATGGCCTGCTCTCCCCACGAGAAACAGGCCTCGGAAAACTTTGAGGTGGCAAAAAGAAACGGATAAGGAGGTAAAGGAGGCAAAGAGAAATTCCGGAGAGTTAAAAAGGAAAAACAAAAAAGCAGAAGCATGAAAACCAAGAGAGAAGAGGGTTTTAGAAAGAGAAATCAATTGGGGGAAAAGCCAATGGTTCCAGGAGTCTTTTTGCCTAATGAGCAGTTTTGTTTTGCTTTTCAGTTCAGCCCCATTAAAGGACATCTGTGTTCAGTTCATCTAAAGACATAAAATATAACTTAACATCTATTTATTTTATTGTGGTAGAATATACATAGGATAAAATTTATTTTAACTATTTTTAAGTGTATAAGTCAATGCCTTTAAGTACATTAACAATATTGAGCAACCATCACTCCTATTCATTTCCAGAATTTTCTCAGCATCCCAAATGGGAACTCTATACCCATTAAACAACCAAACAAAACTCTTTACCCATTCCTTTCTTTCCCCAGCCCCTGGTAACCTCTATTCTATTTTCTGTTTCTGCTTATCATTTTAAATATAAGATTGACGTCAGGTGTGCCCTGACATGTTTTCTCATTTCTTAAAACAACCAAAAATTAAGGAATGAATGAAATGAAAGACAGAAACACAGAGAACAGAATTAACTAAAGAGATGTAAAAACCTTCAAAAGAGTTCAATTTCAGGCAAATTTTATTCAAACTATTTGGCTTGAAGCAAATTGACCCAAAACTATGCTGCTGCTGCTGCTGCTGCTAAGACGCTTCAGTCATGTCTGACTCTTTGCGACCACATAGACGGCAGCCCACCAGGCTCCGCTGTCCCTGGGATTCTCCAGGCAAGAACACTGGAGTGGGTTGCCATTTCTTTCTCCAATGCATGAAAGTGAAAAGTGAAAGTGAAGTTGCTCAGTTGTGTCCGACTCCTAGCGACCCCATGGACTGCAGCCTACCAGGCTCCTCCATCCATGGGATTTTCCAGGCAAGAGTACTGGAGTGGGGTGCTATTGCCTTCTCCCACCCAAAACTATAAATGACACTAAATTCTGTGGTAATAGACTAGAAGGATACAGATCACACAAGGCCATTTGGATTTGGCAATCAGAAATCATCAGGGCTTTAGAAGAACTAGTTTCAACAGAGTAATGGCAGAGGTAAAAGTCATGTGGTAAGGAATAAAGAAAGATCCAAAGGTAAGAAAATGTAGGCAGGGCCTATGGACACATCCTCAAAAAATTTGATAAAGATAAGATAATAGGATGGCATCTTTAAAAGCATAGTCAAGGGAAGACTTGAGCATGTTTTTAAGGCAAAGAAAAGGAGCCAGTGAGGACTTCCCTTGCAGTCCAGTGGTTGACTTCACCTTCTGATGCACGGAGGAAAGGGTTCTATCCCTGGTCCAGAAGCTAAGATCCCACTTGCCTCCCGGTCAAAAAATCAAAATATAAAACAGAAGCAATATTATAACAAATTCAATAAAGGTTTTTTAAAGGGCCCACATCAAAAAAGGAAAGAAAGAAAGAAAATGAGCCAGTAAAAAAGATTCAGAAGAGGGAATAATTTGTTCCCATTGAATACATATTTATTAGGGGTTCCCTTTTGGCTCAGCTGGTAAAGAATCCACCTGCAATTTGGGAGACCTGGGTTCGATCCCTGACTTGAGAAGATGTCCTGGAGAAGGGAAAGGCTACCCACTCCAGTATTCTGGCCGGGAGAATTCCATGGACTGTATAGGCAGTCCATAGGGTCTCAAAGAGTCGGAAATGACTGAGTGACTTTCACTTTCACTGCCTCCTCTGTCCCTTCTGCACTATACTCTGGAGACAGCTATCAAGGAGATCAACATAGAAAGAAACACGGATAAGTGAGAATCATGCGCAATTCAGAATGTGTGTGCACAGTGCAAAGAAGCAGCATTCCCATCAGTCTCTGGGAGGCAGGGAGACACTTCCTCCAGGAGGGCCTCCGCGTTCCCCAGGCAGGCAAGCAGAGCCAGCCTGGAGGCCACAGGCAGTGCTGCTCCTCTGGCGTCCCGGGCAATGGGTGAGGGGGCAGGCCGAGAGGCAAGTACCAGCCCCCGCCCTAGAGCCAGCCAGAGTGCCCTGTGGTGATCACAAGGGGGAGGTCCACACGAACCAGCTAGAAAGAAAGATATGCTGCTGGGGAACCGAAATAGGTTAGACCCCAGGAGTGTCTTCCAGCCCTAACACTGCAGTTCTGCCACTTTCATTCAAACTCCCCATCAGTGAGTTAAAGTACTCATCTCTTAGGGTGTTGATATGTCTGCACATTCGCGGGCAGAGCTGAGGCTGGCCCACAGATACCTGTGCCGTGGGACCTGTACATGCTTGGCTGTGGGCTCCTGTGTCCTGGGGCCTTTCATCTGTGCACACGGGCCACTTTCTCCATTACCTAGAAGATCCCCCAGGCCAGCTGCTGTCCTCTCCGCCTTCTCCACATCCCACAGTCTGGCACGGAGTAGACTCAGCCCTGTTCTTTCCCTAGGGCCAACTGGACAGGCAGCGAGCCCCTGCCCTACAAACCCACATTCTATGATGGTTGGCAGCTTCCAGAAACTTCCTACCAGGTAAGGGGAGCTTAGCACAGAGCCCGAATCAAAGCCCTAGACTCTGGCTAGTTTCCACCGTCTCAGTCCAGCCATGGTCACGTGACTCCTAAGTGGTAGGTGGGTTCTGTGTGGAAAGCGGGCAGGCGAGGGGACGTGAGGCAGCTGTGCGCGGGCGGGCCTGTGGCCTCACACCCCTGCTCTCCACCACCATGCAGCTGACGTCCTGCTCTCACTTTGTTCTGCCCCCACAGGCGCTCTCAAGTTACCAAGACCCTACTTCCATCCGGTATGCCCTGGGCTTTGTCAGGACCTTGTGGTTCTGGGGAGGGAAGGACCAGGCTGATCCTGCGGATCTGCAGATTCTACGCCTCACTGACCTCTAGGCTCTCTTTTAGTCAGACACGCACAAGCACATCTCTCCCCTACTTTGGGTGAAAAAGCAGTTTTTTACCTTCCTAGGATACAATCCCTCTTCTTTCAGTATTCCCCACATGTAGCTCTGATTTCTCAGAGATTGAGTATGAAGTACTCAAAGGAGTGCTCAGATACAGAAGACTCCACTGCCAGAAGAGTCTTGAGAAATCACCAACATCTAGACCCCTTCTGCCTATAGAAACCCACACCCCAAGCCCATCTAAAAGTGACCTGCCCTCAAGCTCTGTGGAAACCCCAAAAGTCATTGCTAGACTCCAAGGGGGAGATGTCTTGGGCTGAGACAGGGGCCGGATCTCTGAGGCCCCACTCTCCAGCCATCCTGACTCTGTCTCTGGGGGGCTAGTAGGGAAAGCCCTAGGTTAAGGAGCACCTCGCACTTTGCTCAAGAGGAGACACACAACCATGGCCCCAGCCCTGTGCCCTCCAGACCCGGACCTGTCAAGCCAGCCCTGAAAATGCAAGTCCTCTATGAGTTTGAAGCTAGGAACCCACAGGAACTGACGGTGGTCCAGGGAGAGGTACTGGAGGTGAGGCATGGACTTGAGCTGAGAAAAGGAGGCGGCGGTTGGCAGTTGATGGGAGCTACTGGGAGCATGGGGGGTGGAGGGATTGGCCTGGAGAAAGTGAAGGAAGGTTGGGAAGGGCCCAGAGAGAGAAAGTCCGGTGGAGGAGGGGAAGGCTGGCTGGAGAGAGGCTCGGGTCACTGACGTAGTGACTCCCTGGCAGGTTCTGGACCAGAGCAAGCGGTGGTGGCTGGTGAAGAATGCAATGGGACGGAGTGGCTACATCCCCAGCAACATCCTGGAGCCCCTAGAGTCGGGAGCCCCCGGGAGCCAGAGCGAGTCACCCACTCGGGTACCTCCATGCCTAGACTTCAGAAGCTATAAAGCCTGAATCAGAGGTGGGGGCAGGGAGGATTCTTTGACAAGTGGAGGAGATGGCCCTGGTTCAACTGAATCAGTATTATCACGTTTATTGTGGGGCCAGAGCAGAGAACAAGCCTTGTGCTTGTCGGACAAGCAAACCATGGAGTGAGACACATGGTTTGATGAAAGCCCAGAGAAGGGATCCTGATGAGAGGGGCTGTGGGTGGCTCTGAGATGAGATGGCTTCTGACTCCCACTTCCCCTGGTTCTAGGGTCCGATGCTTCGACTTAGCTCAAGGCCTGAGGAGGTCACAGCCTGGCTACAGGCAGAGAACTTCTCCACTCTGTGAGTGCCAAGTGCCACAGCTTTACCTCTGTAAAGGGCACCAATGACCACTGCCCCCCACCTCCACAAGTGTCTCTTCCAGGGCACTTGTCCCTTCAACCCCAGGAGTTTATGGAGTTGGTTTAAGCCAGTTTGTTTATCTTACTCCCTGACCTCCAAACACTCTTTCTGTGAATTCTCCTGTCACCCCAGCCCTCCAAGCCCAAACACCCCCTTCTCCACCCAGATATCCAGGGCTGGGTCCTTCCACCCCACCACTGACAGTTTCTGCTCTATGTGTTTCCAGGACCGTGAAGACCCTTGGGTCCATGACAGGGAGCCAGCTGCTTCACATGAGACCTGGAGAGCTACAGATGCTGTGTCCACAGGAGGGCCCCCGGGTCCTGGCACGGCTGGAGGCTGTCAGAAGGACGCTGGGGGTGAGGACACATAGGGGTCCCAAGCCCTGCTGGAAATGTGGGGTGCTCCCTGAGTGAGCATGAGAGTGCCCGGTGGGCAAGCCAGCAGGCCCGACTCTGGGGCGGTACTCACTGTGGCAGGTCTGGTACAGGACCGTCCCCCAGGGGCTTGACTTCACGTGCACAGGCACACCCTGAAGCTCCTGACTGACTGTTGGCATGAGCTCTGGGGTCCCTCATCTGGCACTGGCCTCACCTCAACCTTTTCTTTCCTCAGATGAGCCTTTAGGCAGCAATTCAGACACCTCCAAGACCAAGACTTTCTCACAAGCAAGATGGCGGATCTGATACTCTTTAGAGCCCTGAGAATTCCTCTTCCAAGCCCCTAGGTTGCAGCAAACCCCACACCCCAGCTCACACAGCAAAGAGGATGAACAAGACCAGAGGTTGAGACAAACCGTGCCCCTTCTCGCTGTGTGGAGAGGTCTCCCCAGTTGCCACCTATTTATTGCGTCTCTCTCCTGAGCTTAGAACATTTATGCCTAGATTTGTCAGGACTCTGTTTAGACCCTCTCCTCCCCAATAAAGGTATCCTCAAGCTTGTCATGTGCCTCTCTTGCAGCTTCCTCTGGCCCTGGTGGAGGCCAAAGGCAGGGAATCAGGAAGAGCTAGGACACTGGGCATGAAACAGCAGCAGCCCTACATCCATCACTGGGCCAGACTATAAGTGGGAATTCACTGGAGCAGAGTCAGAATTCAATGATTATGGCCCAACTCTCCTTAATTTCTAAATAAATTTGAAAATAAGGCTATACTCGACATCTTTATCTTTCTGTGTACATCTTTATCTTTCTGTGTACATTTCTCCTGGTATATTCCAAGACACCCAGTACAGGTGAGGGCAGAACATCAGAGCAAGGAGTACTGAGGCTGACAATTGCAGGTTTTGATCAGCCACACTGGCCAATGATGCAAAGACACACTAAAAAGCATGTCCAGGCTCTACCTGGCAACTTCCTCTTTTAGTACTTTTGTCACTTCCTGTTGCAGTGAGCTAATTTTGAGCCCCCCTCCCCAGCTTGTCTCTTTAGTGGTGGAACATAGGGAACATTGGACTGGCTACGTGAACTCAGGGCAAGTCATTTCACTCTCTGGCTCTCTTTTTCCTCTCAAATGTTAAGTGAAGAGTCTGAACTATCTGTGGCTTCTAATATTTAGGATATATAGCCTTCTTTAATCTCAGAACAATCACAAGACTCCCCTCCTTATATAACAGAGGTTCTACTTTCATTCAGTTAGTCTGCAGATAAGGTTTGATATACATGTGAATTAAGGGCCCCTTAAGAGTCCTTAAGATGCTCCCTTAGTACAATAGCCAGAACATGGAAGAAACCTAGATGTCCATCAACAGGTGAATGGATAAAGAAGTTGCGGTACATAGATAGAAAGGACTATAAGTCAGTCATAAAAAGGGACAAAACTGAGTCAGCTGTAGTGAGGTGGATGAACCTAAAGTCTGTCATACAAAGGCAGAAAGAGAAAAATATCACACATTAATGCATGTATGTGGAATCTAGAAAAATGGTATTGATGAACCTATTTGCAGGGCACACAGATAGAGACACAGATGTAGAGAACGGACTTGTGACACAGTGGGGGAGGAGAGGGCAGGACGAACTGAGAGAGTAGCACTGACATATTTACACTATCACGTGTAAAACAGAGCTAGTGGGAAGCTACTGCACAACACAGGAGCTCAGCCTGGTGCTCAGTGATGACCTAGGGGTGAGGTGGGGGTGGGATGGGAGGGAGGCTCAGGACAGAGGGGATCTATATACGTGTAGTTGATTCACCCTGTTTTACCGCAGAAACTAACACAACATTGTAAAGCAATTATGCTGCAATAAAAAAAAAGAAGACAAGATCTTCCCACAGTCACTCAGTTGAATCTGTCCATGACCCTAACACTGCCAAAATATCCTATTTTTTGCCTGCCTATCTCATTCCCTCAAGTTCCTGGCCTCAGAAAATCATCTCTCCTAACTGGTAACACTGAATAAAAAAGCAAATAGTTTCCCTTACAAAATAGAACAAAGGTGAGACCCTTAAGGTTTGACTGTCAAGAGCAAAAGTTAAATAGCAAAGTTAATTCGGGGGAATGAGGAGAGGCGATATTGACATATTGTCTTCTGGGGCTTCAAGGAGCTGAAGGAGTCCTACAAACAGGGAAAACTTCCAGAACCAGGTAAAAAAGTATTTTAACCCAGGGCTCCCCAGATTTCCCAGCAAAGACTGAGATGAGGTGAGACTGTTTGGATACCCAAGTGCAGAGGATCTAGCACACGTTGGGCTATTACACAGACCTAGTTTTGAATTCTCGGAGAAGGCAATGGCACCCCACTCCAGTACTCTTGCCTGGAAAATCCCATGGATGGAGGAGCCTGGTAGGCTGCAGTCCATGGGGTCCCTAAGAGTCAGACATGACTGAGCAACTTCACTTTCACTTTTCACTTTCCTGCATTGGAGAAGGAAATGCCAACCCACTCCAGTGTTCTTGCCTGGAGAATCCCAGGGGCAGGAGAGCCTGGTGGGCTGATGTCTATGGGGTCACACAGAGTCGGACACGACTGAAGTGACTTAGCAGCAGCAGTTTTGAATTCTAGGCCACCCATGGACACTTGAAATTAGAACAGCAACTCATCCTACCTCTCTACGCCTCACTAATCTATAAAATTGGTGTAACAGCTACTTCACAAAGTTGTTGTGAAGCTTAAATTGGAATAAATTAGTTAGCATACATGAAGTACCTAGACTATTGACTAGCATATCATAGGTTTTCAATAAGCATTGGTCTTATATCCCAAGTTAATTTGTGACTGGCCTGTTATCGTAGGAGGAGAAATCCAAACATTATAAATTCATCTGTCCCAATGCATTTGTACTTTTTTCCTTTCTTCTTTTAGTGAACTGTCCTTTTAAAAAGTTTCATCTTTGCTACACCCAAACTAGGGGGAAATGTGTTTTCCCACGCCTGGCCTAAGGGGTTTAGGGCCTCTGTGTTCTAAGTGTCTGTGCTGCAGAGGCCAGGCCAGGCACCTACCCAGTAGCTCAGAACTCCTCGTCATCCACACTCTGTGCACACGCCAAAGAGAGCGATTCCCTGATGGTCAGCCTCTGTCGACTCCTGGTGCTTGCCCACTTACCCCCAAACCTCCCATCCCCACTAGATAAATATTTATGGCAACTAGGGTAACAGGGTCCTCACGGCCTGGACTGCTAGGGCTCAGCCCCATTCCTCTCTAACTGAACTATTAAACAGAGTGCGGCTTCACGCGCGGAAAGTACAGAGACTCAATCACAGGGCCCGGGCATTCTCCTCACGGGTCTGGCCTCGGGAGAATCCTCCCCCAACGCCAGAAACTGCAGGAGTCGCGCGGGCACGCGGCCAAGCGGACACTCGGAAGGTGGGGAGGGGACGGGGTGAGGGGGGTGAGACGACGGTGGGGGCGGAGTCAGGGCACGCACGTTGGCACCACCTACCTACGACGGGTATAAAGCCCCTCCTGGTAGCCATCTACCACCAGTGCGCTAAGGCACACAGGCGATACCGACATGGCTTCGTCAAAGTCTATGGTTCTAGGTTACTGGGATATTCGCGGGGTGAGTGCGGTCTCAGCGGCTAAGCCACTCGGTCTGGGCGACTGACGCGGAGGTAGTGGGGCGTCCTCTTGGTCAGCGGTCTCCGAGGCCAAACCTCCTACGCCGCGCTGCGCAACGGTGCGCGGCCGGCCCCCTGCGAGCTCCGGGGCCGCGGAGACGCTGGCCTTGGGGGAGAGGGGCTGAGGGCAGCAAGCCAGCCCGGGGTAGGTCTCGGGAGCTGCTTAACCACCCCATCCCGGCGGGATGCGGCGTCTCGGCAGCCCTAGCAGGGACGTTGGCGGGTTGGGGGTGGAGGATGTTGGGGGTGGGGTGGGGGTGGGGGGGGAAACTGCGCAGGTGCTGACCGAGCGCTTTCCCCACCCCCACCCCTCTTCCCCGACCCATCAGCTGGCGCACGCCATCCGCATGCTCCTGGAGTTCACGGATACGTCCTATGAAGAGAAAAGATACACGTGCGGGGAAGGTAATGCTTCACTACGTGCCGGTGCGACGCCGCGTTGAGCTGAGCAGGTCTTCCAACTGTTCCTGTTTTACTGTGCCCAGAGGGTGGCATTACGCCAAGGTCGGGTGGGACTTCTGCCACCAGTCACCTGAGAGCTGTCTGTTGTGTTTAGTGTGGGGAGAGAGCTGGGAATTTTCCTCCTGCCGTTGCCCAACTCTGCCTTAACACTGATGGTAATGGCTAAGCTTTTGGGATCTGGGTATGTGAAGCATTGGGCTTCCCAGGTGGCGCTAGTGATAAAGAACCCGCCTGACAATGCAGGAGACATGAGATGTGGGTTTGATCCCTGAGTCAGGAAGATCCCCTAGAGGAGGGCATGGCAACCCACTCCAATTCTTGCCTGGAGATTCTTGCCTGGAGAATCCCATGAACAGAGGAGCCTGGCAGGCTACAGTCCACAGAGTCGTAAAGAGTCGGCCACACTGAGGCGACTTAGCACGCTTGTGAGGAATTGGAATTAGGGTGTGTCTCTAAATCTTTCCACGCTCCTCAGGTGGGATATTAAGCTGGTTGGATCCCACTTCATTCTTTCTCTTACAGCTCCTGACTATGATAAGAGCCAGTGGCTGGATGTGAAATTCAAACTAGACCTGGACTTCCCTAACGTAGGTGGTTTTAGAAGAGGGGGCAGAAGGGAAGGCCTTCAACTGTATCCTTGCTCCTTTCCTCTCTCCTCTAGCGGTTTGTAGAATAAGGGCTCTTCATCTCGATAGAATAGATAGAATGCAGGGTGTCCTTAGACTTGGATGAAGAAAAAATTACATTTGCATTTCTACTAACCACTAACTAAAAGTTAACAGTTCTTTCTGTTGTGAATGTAGGCAGTGTAACCTTGATTATTAGCCAAGCCTGTGACTGGGTATTTTTGCATTACATGTGTTGCAAATATAAATAAATATTATTTACACTTATCATACTTTGAAAGTATGATAGTCATTACATCATCTTGTTATTTAATGCATTCATAGGCACATATTACTCTTAAAATTTTGTTCTTTTAATGTTATATAAATTATGTAATATGTGTAATTTGCTTTGTGCATTTAAAAGCCTTATTCGGAGAAAAAGTGCATAGCGTGCACATACCCGTACACAAACACACACTCAGTAAAGCACCCTGTCTAGAATTAAGTGTAGACTCAGTTGCTACCTTTTACTTTCTTTCTTCTTTCTTCTAACACAGCATTTTTTCTCTACTGTTCTCTTCCCTGCAAGTCTTCTTTCCCAGGAGAGAGAGGCAGGGAGGCAAGAGAGAGGTTGTTCATTTGGCCTGTCCTTTTCTTTCCAGCTGCCCTATCTCATGGACGGTAAGA
Source organism: Bos javanicus (assembly GCF_032452875.1). Classification (NCBI taxonomy): domain Eukaryota; kingdom Metazoa; phylum Chordata; class Mammalia; order Artiodactyla; family Bovidae; genus Bos; species Bos javanicus. Next base: position 33,988,354 of record NC_083870.1, read on the forward strand.
ACAGGCTGACCCAGAGCAATGCCATCTTGCGCTACATCGCCCGCAAGCACAATATGTGTGAGTTGGGGTAGGGCTGGTGTTGTGAGGGCAGCTCGCCTGGGAATGGATAAGGCCAAGGGTGATTTCCTGTCATTTGGCCTACAGGCGGTGACACTGAAGAGGAAAGGATTCGAGTGGACATCATGGAGAACCAAATAATGGATTTTCGCATGCAGCTGGTACAACTCTGCTACAACCCTGACCACGTGAGTTTCCTGAACAGGAAGGCATCAAGAACAAGGAGCCTTTAGGAACTCAAGGTTTAAATCTGCCCCATTCTACTGCTGCTACCTTCCCACCAAGTCTGTCAGAATAAGAAACAGAACTCTTATTTCTGGAGGATTGGTTTGTCATGTAACTCTGATGTTGGCCCTTCTTCTTTCCACATCCCTCCTTTCCATCTGCCACCTCTCCCTGAAGGCATGGAGAGGAAGGCACCTGGAGAAAGGGCTGCTAAGTGTCCATCACTGGCCCATGCCCTGATTCATGGAGATGATGGCAGCTGTTCTCACTTTTGCTTTTACTTCTCCCCCAGGAAAAGCTGAAGCCTCGGTACTTGGAACAGCTACCTGGACAACTGAAACAGTTCTCCTTGTTCTTGGGGAAATACTCATGGTTTGCAGGGGAAAAGGTAGAACAAAGGAAAAGGAGGGGATCCTTTTCTGTCTCTGCAGGTATTAATGAACTCCCCAGACCTGATGATCTTATTGTCCCTGTAGCTCACCTTTGTGGATTTCCTCACCTATGATGTCTTAGATCAGAACCGTATGTTTGAGCCCAAGTGCCTGGATGAATTTCCGAATCTGAAGGCTTTCATGTGCCGTTTTGAGGTGATGCCCCTTGCACCTTTCTCTTAAAAAACACAGGCTGCCCTGGGCCCTCAAGGGACCCCATTGTTGTATATTCTTGCCTAACACCAACTTTTGCCTAAAGGGATCAGTGGTTGGACACCTCTAAACTTTAAGTCTTGGGAGGGCACTGTCTATAAGAAGTGGTGGGGATGAGGGACATGGGGGTGGAGTCAGGCAGCATGCGCGTGCTACTGTTTTGAAATGGGTCTTTTGGCCTGGGTTAGAGTCTTTATAAGATTTGGTGTGCTTTCCCTTCAGGCTTTGGAGAAAATAGCTACCTACATGCAGTCTGACCGCTTCCTTAAGATGCCTGTCAACAACAAGATGGCCCAGTGGGGCAACAGGAGAATCTGCTGAGCAGGAGGCAGACTTGTACTCCTTTTTTTGTTCCATTCCGTCCCTAGGGTACTTGTACTCCCTCTTTCCTGCTCTTTTCAATAAATAGCATTCAGGCTACTGGTGTCTAGCTTGACTTCTGTTGGGAATAAAGGCCGAAGGGGAGTAAGGACATGTGAATTAAATCACTGCAAATTGGCGTTCGCCTACCCTACACCTGAGTTCAAGAGCTAGAGGCTCTTGCTCAGACCTTGAGAGTAAGGTGAGATTTCACAGCTGTAGATAACAGGTTGTTAAATGAGACTGTACCCTCTGTGAAGACTTGAAGTCTTCAAGTAAAGGTGTGTGGTAGATTTGGGAAAATTTCAAGTAAAATTGTGGGGGATAATTGTGGAAGATTTCAGGTAAAATTGTGTGGTACTATGGACTCAAAAGAACTGGAGATCAGAAACAGACCCTTGTGTATGTGATAAAGATACTTCAAACTGGTGGACTAACCCATTTATAGGAATAGGACAGTTACTTAGCAATTAAAAATAATAGACTCCTGTGTTATGCTATTCACTAAAATTAATTCATCTGGAGTTTAAGGCCCAATGTTAAAGCTCTAGAAGTATTAATGAAAATGTATGAAATTTTGATCATAGGGAAGAAAAAGTTTTTCTAAATACACCATTTTAAAAGCTATAAAGGGAAAGATTTTACAGATTTACCGTTATTCCAGATTGCAAAGATTTTTTATGACAAGGGATAACTAATGGCAAATGAGATAAAAGACCAGTATGCTGCTGCTGCTGCTAAGTTGCTTCAGTCGTGTCCGACTCTGTGCGACTCCAGAGACGGCAGCCCACCAGGCTCCCCCATCCCTGGGATTCTCCAGGCAAGAACACTGGAGTGGGTTGCCATTTCCTTCTCCAGTGCATGAAAGTGAAAAGTGAAAGTGAAGTCGCTCAGTCGTGTCCGAGTCCTAGTGACCCCATGGACTGCAGCCTACCAGGCTCCTGCGTCCATGGGATTTTCCAGGCAAGAGTACTGGAGTGGGTTGCCATCACCTTCTCCGAAAAGACCAGTATAGAGACTATTATATAAAGAACTCTAGTCAAGGCTATGGTTTTTCCAGTAGTCATGTATGGATGTGAGAGTTGGACTATAGAGAAAGCTGAGTGCCAAAGAATTAATGCTTTTGAACTGTGGTGTTAGAGAAGACTCTTGAGAGTCCCTTGGACTGCAAGGAGATCCAACTCAGTCCATCCTAAAGGAAATCAGTCCTGAATATTCATTGGAAGGACTGATGTTGAAGCGGAAACTCCAATATTTTGGCCACCTGATGCGAAGAGCTGACTCATTTGAAAAGCCCCGATGTTAGGAAAGTTTGAAGGCAGGAGAAGGACAACAGAGGATGAGATGGTTAGATGGCATCATCCACTCAATGGACATGAGTTTGGGTAAACTCCGGGAGTTGGTGATTGATGGGGAGGCCTGGCATGCTGTGGTTCATGGGGTCGCCAAGAGCCGGACACGACTGAGCGACTGAACTGAACTGAAATCATTAAGGCATTCCAGATATTTTTTTAAACTAACATAATAACTTGTGCCATACAGTAGGTCCTTATTATTTATTTTATATATAGTGTCTGTCAGTTAATCCCAAACTCTTAATCTATTCCCCGCCATTGCCCCCACCTTTTCCCTTTGGTAACCATAAATTTATTTTCTATGTTCATCTGTATCAGTTTTTTAGATGTACATACAGCAGCAGCAGCAGCACATATAAGTGAAATCATATGATATTGGTCTTTCTCTGACTTAGTTTGATAATCTCTAGGTCCATCCACGTTGCTGCAAGCAGTGTTTCATTCTTTGAGTAATATTCCACCATGTATATGTACTACATCTTTTTCATCCACTCATCTGTCAGTGGAATTTAGTTTGTGTCCACGTCCTGGCTGTTGTAAATAGTGCTGCTAGGAGCATTGAGGTGCATGTATCTTTTCAAAGTAGAAATTTCATCTTTTCTGGGTGTGTACCCAGGAGTAATATTGCTGGATCTTATTGCAGCTCTATTTTTAGGTTTTTAAGGAACCTCCATACTGTTCTCTGGGCTTCCCTGGTGGCTCAGACAGTGAAGAATCTGTGATGCAGGAGATGGGGTTTGATCCCTGTGTTGGGAAGATCCCCTGGAGAAGGGAATGGCTACCCTCTCCAGTATTCTTGACTGGAGAATTGCATGGACAGAGGAGCCTGGCGGACTACAGTCCATGTGGTTACAGAGACTTGGAGACAACTGAACTACTAACACTTTCACTTTCATGCTGTTCTCCATATTGGCTGCACCAATTTATATTCCCACCAATAGTGCAGGTTGGTTCCCATTTCTCTACACCCTCTTCAGCATTTATTATATGTAGACTTTTAATGATGACATTCTGACTGGTGTGAGATGATATCTTTATGGAGGTAAGTCAGTTTTTTAAAAGTGAACAAAAGCTATGGACAGATGATTTATGAAAATATAAATATTGATGGCCCAAAAGTTTAAAAGATGTTTATAATTCAAGAAATTGAAATTTATACCAGTAAGAGGACCATTTTTCAGATGAACGAATTTACAGTTTATTAAGTATTGGAAAAGCTTGGGAAATTGACAAGGATTTGTTGCTGGTGGACACTTTTTTCCCAGGACTCATTTTTCCAGGGACTGAAGGGCCAATTTCCCATTTCTTTGCCTCTTCCCTGTGGTGAACAGACTTTAAAATGGCCCTCATAATCCCACCATCTTGTACTCAGGCTCTTGTGAAATCCTCTCCCTTTGAGTGTGGGCAGGACCTATGACTTCTAATAAACCACAGCAAAAGTAATACGATGGAGAGATGTGGCTCCCCCAGGTCCCAACTGCCCCTGACTCTAGTTCTAAGATGGGCAAGGAGAGAATGCTCTCACAATGTCTGCCTTGAAGCAAAGAAGGAAAGTGGACACCTGTCACCCCAGAGGCACAGAGATCGCACAAGTGTGAAACTAGTCGACTAGTAATGGGTTTGTGCAAGTAGCATCAGTAAGAAGTTTTTAAAACAAAAAACTTGTGATAGCTGAATGTGGTGGAGAAGTTCCCCCAAAAGTAGAGAACTTCATTTGTATTCATTATTGAGCAGCTAGATAAAGGCATTTCCGGTTCAGAAGAAAATAGCTTATGTGAGTCAAGAAAAATTTGTAGAGTTATTTCATGGATGGGATAGGTGATGTGTACAGAAATGGATCTGCCTTTAAAAGTAGTTTAACAGCTTATTAAAACACCTGGACTTGGTACAGAAATTGCATTTTCCTTATCTCTCAGCTGCAGGACTGGATGGTACAGTAAGCCATGTGGATCAAAGGGATTTAAGGAGTCCAGGTGGATGGTAGAGGAGGGAGGAAGTAACATTTAGCCAGTGATTTTCCTAATGTGTAAGTTTGCTTACATCACTGCTGCTTGAATATGGTAGGCCTTCAGAAAAAGACAGTCTCCTCCATTTTGCAAAACCATAGCCTGACCTCTGCTTCCTCTCCAGCTACATCTCTTGGCAGATGTCCGTCCCTTTCCCTGGAGCATTGGGTTCTAGCTTTTCTGAATACCCTAGACTCCAGAGTCAGGCTGCCTGGGTTGGGATCCAGGCCTTGCTACAGTAAACTTCTGGCCTCCTGTGCCTTCTCTGACAAATGAACCGCCCCCTCTCCTGCTACCCCACCCAACGCCCACTGGACCTTGTCAGGAATAAGCCAGTATTTCTAAAGCATTTAGAATGGATGAATGTTACATAAACTTACAAATTATCTAAAAGCACCATGTTCCTTTTTCTTCACGCTTTTGCACTTGCTGTTTTGTCTGCCTGGAATGTTTTTGTTCTGGCCAGCTAAGCCTGCCAAATGCCTATTCACCATCTAAGGTAAGCTGAGAAGCCCCTACCTGGGGGGAGCCACAACTGATAATCCCTCTGGGAAGTATTAGTGATTGTCACCAATGATTTATGATTGTTTCCCTTTTAGAGAAGTGTCACTTCCCTCTTGAACTTACATGTAACATTCTGACTTGTTTTGGCCAATTAAACACAGTGGAAGTTACACGTTTTCTGGGCAAAAAATTTAAAAGCCACTGTGCGGGTGAATATATCTACTTCAGACTGCTGTGGAAGCCTCCATCAGTCTGGGTCTCTGACAGACCAGGAAAACCAGGGGCTGTTGACTGCAGTGGACAGAAAAGGTGAGCAAGAAATAAACATGCATTAAGCCACTGAGATTTGGTTTCACTTGAGTGACATTCCTCCACCTTCCACCCAGCTAATTTCAGTGCACTGACTTTAAATCCCTGTTCCTATAGGAGTCAATGTTTTCCTCTGTCAGCACTTACTGAACTCTAGTTGCTGGCTTAAATGTCTATCTCTGCCATTGAACAATATGTTGCCTGAGAGCAGGGACTGTGACTTAAGCAAATTTTATTTGAAGCTTGTGTAGAGCCTGACTCAAAGTAGGCACAACAATGCATTGATTCCCTTCTAATGAAAATGGAAAGAATAAAGAAGAGTTTGCTTCAGAAAAGTACTTAATGGTCTCAAGGAACCTTAAGAATTTCACTCTGTTCTGGTTAGGAGATAAAACACAGCACAGAATGCCCTGTTCTTGAAGTAGATGGCAGAAGTGCTTGGAGGGAGCACGGAAGATCAGGTTCAGGGAGATCCCAGAGAAAAGCCAAGAACTCTGAGGCTGGAGAGTGGGTAATGAGATTTCATGGTCTGGTCTGCTGCTTGCTTAGGCCAGATTGTAATGAAACATCTCTGAGGACCAGCAGGTATGAGCTCTTTGTGTTTGGGGAGGATTTTCAATAGAAATAATTACAGGTGTGTCACACGTGAGATTTAAATCCAGAAGAAAAGATTAAATAGACGTATGTATGTTTGAATTTCAAACGAACAGGTGCTGCTGTGCAGAAGCCACATAGAGACAGAGGGCCAACCTGAGGTATTGTCGCTAGAAGGGGTGTTTACAGTGGTGGGGAGATGTGGGACTAGAACCAACAGGATAGTTTGCGTGCTGGGTGAGACGTTTGAGGGAAAATGAGGCTAGATCTGTATTTTATCTTCTGTGGTGTAATGTTTCCAATAGTACTAACAGATTTTTGTAAACCATGACTGAAACCCTATCTGCTTCTTTCCAGAATTATGTTTAAAATGGGAAGAAAAGTAGAATGTAGGACATGCAGAGTGGCTGTTGGGTCTTTTAGACAGGACTGTGCTTTGTTGGGGGATTGTGTTGGGAAGACTTGGGAAAAGCCAGGTCTGATTAACAGGAATAGAATAATGGGCATATTCTGGAAGACTTGTTATGGGATCCACCAGGACTGGACCTTCTTCTTTGCTTCCAGGTCTTGAGTTGCTATACAGAGCAGGCTGGTCTCTGTGCGTCTGTCATCAGTCAGGTGGTAGACTAAGAAAGTGGGTTAACAGTGAACCTGAAAGTGAGGTCACCAGAGGGATGGACGCAAGAGCCAACCCAGGGAATAACTTTAGTTTGCAGATATCGATGTTTAGTGTAAAAGCTTTATTATGCAGTATCTCTTTGGAATCTCTCACCATAGAAGGGCATATGTGTGGTAAAAACAAAAAAACAAGTGTTCAATCATGTCCCTATGGACTGTGGCCTGCCAGTCTCCTCTGTCCACGGGATTTTTCCAGGGAAGAATACTGGAATGGGTTGCCATTTCCTCTTCCAGGGCATCTTCCCAACCCACGGATTGAACCCACATCTCCTGTATTGGCAGACGGATTCTTTACCACTGAGCCGCCTGGGAAGCCCCTATATGCGTGGTAAATAAAGGCAAAACAGCTTATTTGCAAATGTGAGTGTAGGCTGTTTTCTATTAAATTACAGAGCTCTTCTAATTTTGCCTTTTTTCTACCTCCCATTCCCTTAATATTTCATATGGACTGAATTGGGAGTCATTGACATTGTGCTTTAGTCTGGCATTTTCAGAATATCAACATAAGTGTTATCCCAAAATGCCAGACTTGGAGCTGGATGCAGTAGTTAATGACACTGGGTTGTCCCTGTTTTGGTGAAAGAGGGTGGATGTATTTTTGTTCGTACAGGGATGGTTGTATTACGGTAGGTGTGAGTATCCTGTTGTGGTGATGGTAGTGATGACTGGAAATGCACATGTGCAAAAGGATGTTTCTGTTCGGCGTCTGTCCTCTGCATCTTTTAAACATCCTTCCCACAGGTGGGGAATTTCTCACACTACAGGTCCCACCTCCCCCAGGTGGAAGACTGCTAGTTGACTCTCGATATCCATGTCCCCATCTTCTGTTGTCACAGAATCTCCACTCCTCCTGGGCATGTTACTTCCCAGGCAGAAGATGTCATTTCCAAAATGATGAAGTTCTAGCTGCTGCTGCTGCTGCTAAGTCGCTTCAGTCATGTCCGACTCTGTGCGACCCCGTAGATGGCAGCCCACCAGGCTTCCCCGTCCCTGGGATTCTCCTGGCAAGAACACTGGAGTGGGTTGCCATTTCCTTCTCCAATGCATGAAAGTGAAAAGTGAAGGTGAAGTCGCTCAGTCATGTCTGACTCCTAGCGACCCCATGGACTTCAGCCTGCCAGGCTCCTCTGTCCATGGGATTTTCCAGGCAAAAGTACTGGAGTGGGGTGCCATTGCCTTCTCCGGAAGTTCTAGCTAATGAAATATAAATAGAAGTGTTATATGTTACTTCCAGCAAGTTTTTCTGTAAGAGGGAAAGAGCAAGAGCCACTCCTCTTTCTCCCTCCAGCTGTTTGCAAAGCAAATGTGACAGGGCTTTAGCAGCTGTTCTGTGTCTATGAAGTGACATAGAGAATGGAAAACACCCATTCAGGATGATGAAGCATAAAGTTAAAAAGCTAAGTCATTAAGACTACTATGAAGCCAGCATTCCTAGTACTTAACTATCTACCTCCAGAGATCTTTTCACATGAGAAATAAACTTCTGTCCTATTTAAGCCACTGTTTATATAAATATATATAATTTTTGGCTGTGCAGAGTCTTTGTTGCTGTGCGTGGGCTTTCTCTAGTTGTGACAGTTGCAGTGCGCAGGCTTCTCCTTGCGGTGGCTTCTCTTATTGCAGCTTCTGGACCCTAGAGCTCAGGCTCAGTAGTTGTGGCATACAGACTCAGTTGCCCTGCAGCATGTGACATCTTCCCAGACCAGGGATCACACCCATGTCCCCTGTACTGGTAGGTGGACTCCTGATCCCTGGACTGCCAGGGAAGTCTATGCTGCTGCTGCTAAGTCACTTCAGTCGTGTCCGACTCTGTGCGACCCCATAGACGGCAGCCCACAAGGCTCCCCCGTCCCTGGGATTCTCCAGGCAAGAACACTGGAGTGGGTTGCCATTTCCTTCTCCAATGCATGAAAGTGAAAAGTGAAAGTCAAGTCGCTCAGTCCTATCCAACTCTTAGCGACCCCATGGACTACAGCCTACCAGGCTTCTCCGTCCATAGGGTTTTCCAGGCAAGAGTACTGGAGTGGGGTGCCGTTGCCTTCTCCGAGGGAAGTCTATAAGCCACTATTATTATTTAGTTTTACACAGAACTTAATTCCAATGAATTCACCTGCTTTTCCAGCCTCCCTTGTGGCTGAGGTAAAGGCCTGTGACCCAGGTTCTATTAACTGCACACAGTAGTTCAGGACCTCAGTTCTAAAGAAGCAGACCCTGAGCATTTATCTGGCACAGGTAGTGGTGGAGGGATCAGGATGCTGGAGGCAGCAGTGATGAGACATTCACATCCGGTACCACATGACACAGGTAGGAGCTCCAGCATCTGTGCCCCACAGTGGCTGTGGGGTCGTCTCTAGGACAGCCCCTCATGTGGTTAGGCACACTTCCTAGTTACCCAGCTTCCAATGCCAACTCCCTGGCCTCCCCAGAGATTTAGTGAGCTACCAATACCTTTAAAAAATTATTTTCCTGGGCTGGGCGAACCCGGGCGGCGCGGGGCGGGGGTCGGGTCGTGGCGGACTGGGGTCGGGTTGTGGCTGACGGGGGGTCGGGGGGAGCGGTTCCCAGTTGTGCTTATGGGGTTGCCATTGCGGCTGGGAACGCCCATTTCGTGTGCTCCTGGGTCCCCTTGGATCGGCATCCAGTGAGCGGAGCAGAGGGGTGAGGACCACAGAATGTATAGGTGAACTATAAAGAAAGCTGAGCGCAGAAGAATGGATGCTTTTGAACTGTGGTGTTGGAGAAGACTCTTGAGAGTCCCTTGGGCGGCAAGGAAATCCAACCAGTCCATCCTAAAGGAAATCAGTTCTGGGTGTTCATCGGAAGGACTGATGTTGAAGCTGAAACTCCAGTTTTTGCAGAGCTGACTCATTTGAAAAGACCCTGATGTTGGGAAAGATTGAAGACAGAAAGAGAAGGGGACGACAGCGGATGAGATGGTTAGATGGTATCAGCAACTCAATGGACACGAGTTTGGATAAACTCTGGGAGTTGGTGATGGACAGGGAGGCCTGGCGTGCTGCGGTTCAATGGGGGTCGCAAAGAGTCGGACACGACCGAGCGACTGAACTGAACTGAACAGAAAAACAAATGCTGTTCAAGGACACTGAAAGAACCCAGATGTTGAAAATCAGATCTGTATCGTGAGCAATACTTAGAAATCCATGAGTTGACACATAGTATTAGGCCTATCATCCTTGTAGTTCCCTCAGTGAAATATGTTGGGAAAAGCTCTTCCTTCGTGGTATAGATTCATGAAGAAGCTAAATAGCATGAATCCTTTACGTTGACAACTGTGAATTTAAATCTCCTGTGAATCCTATGTGACAACCACACATACCAACGTGATTTATTAGTATTATATCAATATTTTTAGTCCTACTGTATTTCAACTAAAAATGTCACTATATGATGGTACATGAAGTCAAGACATAAAATCAGGGCAAATACAAAATATTCCATCCTTTGAGAAAGGGAGCAAAAAAATAATGTGCTTTGCCTATTGCATTTTTATGTATTAGATCCTTAAGTATTTTATTCACCATACCCAACTGAATGGTTCACAAATGTTTCAGAGAGGAAGGATTATTTCTCTTTAACAATGAGGAGTTCAACTGCTCTCAAAGCAAATACCGGATGGTAATCACCATGAAGGACAAAGTTGATTATTCATATTTATATTACTCATTTGTTAGCTTGCCGAAGGTTCTAGATCTGTTACCACATTTTTTTTTAATAATATCCGCATGTGAAAGTGAAAGTGGCTCGGTCGTGCCTGACTCTTTGTGACCCCATGGACTATACAGTCCATGGCATTCTCTAGGCCAGAATACTGGAGTGGGTAGCCTATCCCTTCTCCAAGGAATCTTCCCGACCCAGGAATCAAAACCAGGGCCTCCTGCGTTTAGAAAAATCATGTCCTTTGAATTTCCATTTTACTGTATAGGACCACGGCAATGTGATTACATAAAATTGTTTACTTTCCTTTAAAAAAAAAATATTATTTTCCTGTTTCAGCAAGGAACACTAAAGAATACTCCACTCCCCTTTGGTCTGTCTGAAGATAAAGATCTTTAATACTTTGCTTTCTATTCTCCCTGCTTGAAACCACTACCTTAAACCCAAAGTTTCTCCTTGTCTTGGGTTTAACCTTTATCCTCTCTCTCCTGGGTGTGGGAGAGACTGAAACTGGCCATGAAATCTATTTTTCTGTTGAAATATGTGTCTACCCTTGTGACTAGGTAAAGCCACACCTCTGATCACAAATGGAATGTGATCAGTCATGATGTGTGCAACTTCTGCCTCACTTGTATACTAACTTGCTTCCTTAGGTTTGCTCTGTTTTCTTCCCCATACTCATGTTACATCTGCTACCAAGGAAATGAGGAAGCAACCTTGCTAATGGCAGAGCCACAGGATGAAATGAGCTTCAGTTCCCGAATAACTGCCTCAACAGCCTGACCTGTTCATCATGGGACATGAAAGAATAAACTTCCATTTTCTGTAGGCTGCTAGCTTGGGATCTCTATCAGCTTCATCTTTCTCTGCTGCTACAACAATGATGGAGGAGCACTAGGCATGGAACTTGTAATAATAGCAGGTAATTTCAGGTCAGTGCGGGAGATACCAACGCACTTGATGGTCAGGATCCAGGGGTAAGCCAGGAACTTCTTGTAGTGCAGCCCAGTCTCTTGACTTGACACAGTCCACCTCCTAACTGTGCCCCTTGATTCTGCTTTAAGAGTCCTTGGGCATCTGTGATACTGCGGGTCCCAGCCTCTTAATTGGCTGAGGCCAGTGCTTCAGGGGTCCCTCTGGTTCGTGTAAACCCTTTAAGAGTGAAATCCCCATTCCCCCCAGGCCTGTGGGGCCCCTGCAGTTACTCCCCATTGGCCTTCAAAGCTAGACACTGTAAGGGCTCATCTTCCCAGTGCTAGACTCCCAGGCTGGGAGCCTGTTGTGGGTCTCAACTCTCACTCATGCTTTACAAGCAGTCTCCTACCCCCAGCTGCAGCGTCATGCCACAGTTCTGGGGACCTCACAACTACGGTGGAGCTCAATATGTCTACCCCATCACCCTTTAGAATCTTCATTAACTTTTTAATAATGTCATACATTTCTATAAGGTTAGATTAGTTTTTTTAAAAAAAACCTATTTGCATTCCATATTTCAATAAAATTATATTGGTAGTGAACAAAAACAGTTCCCCTATAGGAGAACCTGGGCTTTCCAGGTGGCGCTCGTGGTAAAGAACCTGCCTGCCAATGCAGGAGAAGCAAGTTCGATCCCTGGGTTGGGAAGATCCCTTGGAGAAGGAAATGGCAACTCACCCCAGTATTCTTGCCTAGAGAATCCCATGGACAGAGGAGCCTGGTGGGCTACCATTCATGGGGTCACAAAGAATCAGACACGACTGCAGTTACTTAGCCCACGCATGGAAGAACCTATGCAATATAATGATTCTCAAGTTAGTGGGTCATCCCCATGGGAGGTATGGGATTTCACGATAGCAGGAGTCCTCCCTGACTACCTGTCTTATTGTGGTTCCTTCTTTATGTCTTTTAGTTATAGAAGATCCTTCCTGGTAGGCCCCAGTCTTTTTGATTGATGCATCTTCTGCAGATAGTTGTGACCTTTGGTGTGCTCACGAGAGAAGGTGAGCTCAGAGTCTTAATACTACACCATCTTGGCTGCTCTCTTTTACTGGGCTTTTTTTTTTTCTTTTCTGTCATACCAGTTTTATCTTTAATCATATAATTCTTAAAGACTTTACAAGTATTCTTACTGTTCTCTGTTTATTTAAACTGCTAGACAACTGTCCAGCAGGATACTTCTCTAAAGTTACTCCTTGTTTTGAGCTAAGACTTGATTTACGCCTCAGGTATTGAGGCAGTACTTTTGTGGTTTGCAGGTGCAGGTATCCTGGTATAAGATGGCACTCCACCTTCTGACCACACAGAGTGGCTACGCTAGACCTGCCCACTTCAGGTCAAGTTATACAAGGGCCAGTTACAGCCTACTAAATGCTTAGGTTAATGAGACCTACTGGCTTTCCCCCAGACCTGTAGATTTTAAATCTTCTGAAATTTATTCTTTACCTCAAGTGGCTGAGATAATTATATCCAGACCTCTAAAATCCATATAATTACTGTACACTTTGCAGGGCTTTAACTAGAGAGAGTTCTTTCAAATTTCCAACTTTTCATTAAATATTTAGTGTGCCAGGCAGCAAAATAGATATGAGACATAAAGTCAAATAAGACATGGATTCTTTCCTCAGTGACTTTATGGTCAAGCTGGAGAGGAAACCAAGTATAACACGATTGTAATATAGTAGGGGCAGACTTTACTGAGATATGTTTTAAGAATGCACATGAAGGGTATCTAAAGCAGGGTAGGCTTTCAGGAAAGGGTGACAGAAGCAAATCCACCAGGATCCCACACCATCAGTAGACTACTCAGACCCCTTCTCCAGCCCCTGAGAGTCCCCTGAACCATGACACAGAGTACTGCAAGCTGACAGGAGGCAGCCCATGAATGCTGAATTAAAGAGGAAACCAGGCACAGAAGGGCCCCCCTTCTGTAGAGACTTAATGCTAAGGAACAGAGATGCGTGAAGTGGAGATAGAAATGAACAAGCAAGCCCCACCCCCTCTACACACACACGCATGCCCATCCATGTGGCCCTGCAGTAAACAGCAGAAGAGAGAATGGACACCCCTATACACCCAACACAGTCATTCATGACTCCAGGAAGCCAGGAGGGAATAAGACAAGACACAGCAGGTGTGAATAAGGCTTTCCTGGGGATCAAACAGGCTGGGCGGGAACCACACTGGGAAGCATGGTCTGTACACCAGGCCAGGTCTGGTCTTCAGGGCAGTGCTGGGAGCTCAGAGCAGAGCGCTATGGGCCAGGGGTCTGGCTGGGCTCCTCACAGCAGAAGCAAGGGAAGGGAAGGATAGCCTGGGTGGCTTCAGTGCAGGAGAGGCGTGGGGGAGGAAATTTGCTCGAAAATTATGGGAAACTGAATCTTTAAAGTAGGGATGGAAAGGGGTGTGGGAGAGGGATAAGGGGGCCAAGAGAGCATCTAGAGTGAACAGAAAGAGAAAGAAAAAGACAGAAGGTTCTGTGTGCAGGAAGGTCCATCTGGTCTCCAGGGCACTGGCTCCTCATGTCATCTCCTAGTTGGAGGCGTTACTTGTTTCCCCACACGGCAAGCTTTAGAAACATAGGGTTTGGGTGGAAGCGGCTAGACTTCATGTAGGCAGAGATCCTCTTCAGGCCCTGAGGGTGGGAAAAAGAAGGTCAGGCCTCAGGTCTGCTGCCCCAGTAGGGTTCATGGAGTTCTCCCTAGGTTTGGAGGGCTAGATATAGCCCTTCCATGTGGAGTCAAATATTGGGGGAAAATAAAGTCCTCCTGGTGTCCCCAGCTCTGCAAAGTTAAGTTTTCCAATTTCCTGTAATTCAAGCGGTATCTTGATAAGACATCACAAATGGAGACTCCACCCACTGCTGGGTGCTAGAAATGATGATATAGGTTTAGAATCTCTATGCCACTATCCTGCAAGATGGGTTCTACTGTCACCATTTATCAGAAGGGAAACTAGCCACACAGAAGTTAAGGACCTCTGTCATGATCACACAATTCATAAATAATATGGCTAGAATGCAGCCTGCTCCTTCTTGCCCCCTTTCTCTCTCCCCATTCTGCTGCACCCCCTTGCTCACAGTTGAAAACAAAAAGAACCAGGAGGCTCACTCATCATCCAGTTATACAAAGAGTTAAGTCACTACTCAAGGAAGTCGCCCACCAACAGTGTGCCAGGAAGGCAATTCAGGATGGGGAAAAAAAAAAGATGAAATATTCTGTGTTTTGGACACATGGTTCCTAGACTGTTAAGATGCATCTACAGAAGAACTCTAATCACCCAAGATTTGTGCATACATACACACCCAAGATCTTTTCGTATATAGAAAAGCACTAAAATCACTAACTAGAGATCCCTGGTTTTTGGTGATTAGCAGTAATCTTACCAAGATATATAGTTGATTACTCCTATTTCCCAGACCTCCTCCCCTGCCTCTTGAAAGCAGTTCCCCCAGAGCTATCTGAGAGGCTGTGTTCTAGGATATAGTCCTAGAATATAGACCTCAGTAAGGTCCCCAAATAAAAGGGAAACTCAGTGCTTTGCATTATGTGGGTTTTACTTTCCAGTGGACAGTTTTGCTGACCACAGAGGGGCCCAGAGGAGACTCCATCCCCTCAACAAAACTTTACAAGGATCTGGAGCCTTGCTACCAGCAGGGCCCCTTGTGCTGGTCTACCTCTCTACATGTGCGTACAAATTTGGGTGAATCTCTCATGATCTCAGATTTATCATCTTGGTTGATGATCCTGAATTTTATTCAGTGGTAGATGAATAAGCCATACCTGGCCAGGTATGGCTTTCTCAGGCAATTGAGAAGCTTGCAGCAGAGGTGGAGACCAGTCCTCATACCACACAGCAGTCCCATAAGGAAACCGACTCTTTAAAGAAACTTGCCCATTTGGGGAACACACACAAAAAGTTTGGCAATCCTGGGTTCCCAGTGCTCACCATGGTTTTAGACTGTCAAAGAGGAAAACTGAGACATGTAAAAAATCTGAAATGACTACTGGGTGACAACTAGGAGAGTTAAGCTCATAAACAGCAGAAGGGCCCCCCACATACAGTTACCAATAGCAGTTTATCCTGACAGACTCTGAAATGGGAAAGCTTTCTAGACAAAAGAAAGAGGAATGACAGGTTGCTAACCAATGACTAACATCATGGTCAGGTTTAGGTACATTACATATGGACCTTATACTTGCAAATACTTACTTAATTGGGATAAAGGGCTTCCCTGGTAGCTGAGATGGTAAAGAGTCTGCCTACAATGCAGGAGACCTGGGTTCAATCTCTGGTTTGGGAAGATCCCCTGGAGAAGGACATGGCAACCCACTCCAGTATTCCTGCCTGGAGAATTCTATGGACAGAGCAGCCTGGAGGGCTACCATCCATGGGGTCACAGAGAGTCAGACATGACTGAGCGATTAACACTTTCACTTTACTTAATTTGGGACATTATACCAAAGGAAATCTCAACCTAAAAATCACCAAAATAGGGTTCTTTTGCCATTTCAAGATTGAGGGGTTTTTTTTTTTTCCATGAACACCAGCTAGAGAAAGCAGACTAAAAGATCTGCTGAATGGAAGACCTCTTTTGATTGGTATTTAGAAGTTTTTAAAAGAGGAAATGAGAAAGTAACTTCTTACGGAAAACTGACAAAAGATTGCTTGAAATTATATCAGAATTTTTAAAAGGCTCCTGAATTTGGTTGGCCCTGCTCTCCACTGCTCCTCCCTGCTCCTCTAAGCATCTCCTTCAATGCTCTCCTACATCGTGTTCGACTCTCTCTGAACTTCCTTTTTATAACACCAAAAATTGATTCCCATGAAAGCAACCATAATTCAGAAGGCTTGGTAAAGCAATTATTTTGGCCAAAGAAGTTTTAAAAACTTTTTTTTCCCCAAAATTCTGACAATAAGAAAGCCAAAGCCTTTCTAGTAGGAACTTGAATCATTTGCCTGTGCCTTTGAGATACAAATGTTCTAACTAATCTTAGGCACCTTCCACTTTGTTTCGAGAGCTTGGTCAGCCATCAGATAAGTACACATATAATGCACATTTGGCAACCAGTCAAGTAGAATGGGATTCTGAGCAGTCTCTTTGTCCAGCTAGGCCAGGTTTAGGGAAATGTGTCATATGGAGTTCCAATCTGTAAAGGGCCTTTATTGTCTCAACCTATTTTGTATCTGCCTATACAACAAGGCCTTTATTTTCTTAGCCTATACCAAGGAGTAAACTTTCTGGGTCTTGTGAAGGCTGCATAATTGCACCCTCTTGTGAGAATGCCTCTTGCATCTTCGTGGTTTAAGTTACTATTGGGACATCCTAAAAGACACTTATTCCTTGGAAGAAAAGTTATGACCAACCCAGACAGCATATTAAAAAGCAGAGACATTACTTTGCCAACAAACGTCCATCTAGTCAAGGCTATTGTTTTTCCAATAATCATGTATGGATGTGAGACTTGGACTATAAAGAAAGCTGAGTGCCAAAGAATTGACGCTTTTGAACCATGGTGTTCAAAAGGAGAAGACTCTTGAGAGTCCCTTGGACTGCAAGGAGATCCAACCAGTTCATCCTAAAGGAAATCAGTCCTGAATATTCATTGGAAGGACTGATATTGAAGCTGAAACTCCAATACTTTGGCCACCTGATGTGAAGAGCTGACTCATTTGAAAAGACCCTGATGCTGGCAAAGATTGAAGGCAGGAGGAGAAGGGGATGACAGAGGATGAGATGGTTGGACGGCATCACCAATTAGATGGACATGAGTTTGAGTAAGCTCCAGGAGTTGGTGATGGACAGGGAAGCCTGGTGTGTGCAGTCCATGGGGTCGCAAAGAGTCAGACATGACTGAGTAACTGAACTGAACTGACTGTAAGATATTTAGGACTATTAATAAATATGTTTGGTACCACACCGACAAATTTTTATACAGAAAAAGCACATGTTTTTAGAAATCAAAAATAGTATTTATAAATTTGCCAATCTACAGAATACTAATATAAAAGACAGTTGACAATTGCTTGTTTCTTCAGTTCAGTTTAGTACTCCTTTCCCAATTTCAAACTAATCTGTTGTTCCATGTCCAGTTCTACATACAAATTTCTTAGAAGGCAGGTAAGATGGTCTGGTATTGCCAGAAATTTTCCTCAGTTTGTTGTGATCCACACAGTCATAGGCTTTGGCATAGTCAATAAAGCAGAAGCAGATGCTTTTCTGGAATTCTCTTGCTTTTTCAATGATCCAGTGGATGCTGGCAATTTATCTCTGGTTCCTCTGCCTTTTCTAAATCCAGCTTGAACATCTGGAAGTTCACGGTTCACGTACAGTTGAAGCCTGGCTTGGAGAATTTTGAGCATTACTTTGCTAGATGAGTGCAATTGTGTGGTAGTTTGAGTATTCTTTGGCATTGCCTTTCTTTGGGATTGGAATAAAAACTGCCCTTTTCCAGTCCTGTGGCTACTGCTGAATTTTCCAAATTTGCTGGCATATTGAGTGCAGCACTTTCACAGCATCATCTCTTACGACTTGAAATAGCTCAGCTGGAATTCCATCACCTCCACTAGCTTTGCTTGTAGTGATGCTTCCTTAGGCCCACTTGACTTTGCATTCCAGGATGTCTGGCTCTAGGTGAGCAATCACACCATCATGGTTATCTGGGTCATGAAGATCCTTTTGTATAGTTCTGTATATTCTTGCCACCTCTTCTTAATATCTTCTGCTTCTGTTAGGTCTGTACCATTTCTGTCCTTTATTGTGCCCATCTTGCTTATTTCTTAGTTTTCACTAGAAACTAAGGTATTAAAGGTTAAGAATTCTAATTAATGTATGTAATTAAAACTATTAAAATAAGGAAAAAAAGCCTTTTTGGCAAAGGGGGAATTATAAAGAAAAAAAATACGACAACTATATACCAATAAAATGGACAGCCTGAAGAAATGAATAAATTCGTAGAAAGGTACAATCTCCCAAACTGAACCAGGAAGGAAGATAAACTATGAATAGACCAATTACGGGTACTAAAACTGAATCTGTAGATACAAAACTCCCAACAAACGCACGCCCAGGACCAGATGATTTCACAGGTGAATTCTACTAAACATTTAGAGAAGACTTAACACCTATCCTTCTGAAACTATTCCTGCAAATTTCAGAGGAACTACTGAACTCTTTCTATGAAGACATCATCACCCTGATCCCAAAACCAAACAAAGACATCACACAAAAAAGTGTAAGTATATAACTAATAAACAGATATGTAAAAATTCAAAGGAAGACATCACACAAAAAAGTGTAAGTATATAACTGGTGAACAGATATGTAAAAATTCTCAGCAAAATACTAGCAAACTAATCCAATAATACATTAGAAGGATCATACACCATGAATAAGTGAGATTATCCAGGGATACAAGGATTTTTTCAGTATCCGTAAATCAACAGTTGAAACACTGTATAAATAAATTAAGAATAAAAACCATATGATCACCTCAATAGTTGTAGAAAACGCTACTGATGAAATTCAAATTCCATTTATGGCAAAAAATAAAAAATAAAAGAAAAGAGATTCCCTGGTGGTCTAGTGGTTAAGAATTCACTTGCCAATGCAGGAGACACAGGTTTAATCCCTGGTCTGGGAAGATTCCACATGCTGTGGAGCAACTAAGCCTGTGTGCCACAACTACTGAGCCAGCAGCCTGGAACCTACAAGCTGCAGTGGCTGAGCCCACGACTTCTGAAGCCCATGTGCCTAGAGCCTGTGCTCCACAACAAGAGAAGCCACCGCAATGAGAAGCCTGAGCACTGCAACAAAGAGCAGCCCCCACTCACTGCAACTGGAGAAAGCCCATGTGCTGCAGTTAAGGCCCAACACAGCCAAAAATAACTCATCTTTAAAAAGATACCATTCTTAAAAAAAAAAAAAACTCCATAAAGTGGGCATAGAGGGAACATACCTCAACATAGGCTATGTATAACAAACCCACAGCTAGCATAATACTCAATGGTGAAAAGCTGAAAGCATGATCTCTAACATCAGGAACAAGACAAGGATGCCCACTGTCACTACTTTTATTCAATGTAGTTTTGAAAGTACTAGCCACAAGCAATCAGACAAGAAATAAAAGGAATCCAAATTGGAAAGGAAGAAGTAAAACTGTTACTGTTACTATACATAGAAAATCCTAAAGATGCTATCAGAAAACTAGTAGAGCTCATCATTGAAGTCAGTAAAGTTGCAGGATACAAAATTAATAAACAGAAATCTCTTGCATTCCTATACAGTAACAATAAACTATAAGAAAGAGAATTAGGAAACAACCCTTTTTGCCATCACATCGAAAAAAATATCAAAAATATCTAGGGATAAACCTATCTAAAGAGGCAAAACACATGGACTCGGAAAGCTATCAGATACTGATGAAAGAAATCAAAGATGACACAAACAGATGGAAGAATATACCATGTTCTTGGATTGAAAAAATCAATATTGTCAAAATGACCATATTACTCAAGGCAATCTACAGATTCAGTGCAACCTCTATCAAATTACCAATGGCATTTTTCATAGAACTAGAGCAAAAAAAATCTTTAAATTTGTATGGAGACACAAAAGACCCCAAATAGCCAAAAGAATCTTGAGAAAGAAAAATGGAGCTAGAGGAATCAGGGCCCCTGACTTCAGATTATACTACAAAGCTATAGTCATCAAAACAGTATGGTACTGACACAAAAGTAGAACTATAGATCACTGGAACAGGATAGAAAACCCAGAAATAAACCCATACACCTACAATCAATTAACATATGACAAAGGAAACAAGACTACACAATGTTGGAAAGACAGTCTCTTCAACAAATGGTGCTGGAAAAACTGGACAGCTACATGTAAAAAAAATGAAATTAGATCATTCTTTAATACCATACACAAAAATAGACTCAAAATAGAACCAAAGACCTAAATGTGAGACTGGACACTATAAAACTCCTAGAGGAAAACATAGGCCGAAGACTCTGACATTTGCAGCAACATCTTTTTTTATCTGACTCCCAGAATAATGGAAATAAAAACAAAAAATAACAAATGAGACCATTGAAAACTTTTGCACAGCAAAGGAAACAATAAACAAAATGAAAAGACAGCCCACAGATTGGGAGAAAAATTTGCGAATGATGTGACCTGACAAAGGATTAGTCTCCAAATTTTATAAACAGTGCATAATGCTTAACAGCATCAAAACAAAAAACTTAGTCAATAAATGGGCAGAGGACCTAAATAGACATCTCTCCAAGGAAAACATACAGATGGCCAAGAGGCACATGAAAAACTATTAGAGAAATGAAAATGAAAACTACAATGAGATATCACCTCACACCAGTCAGAATGGCTATCATCAAAAAATCCAAACAATAAATGCTAGAGAGGGTGTGAAGAGGGACTCCTCCTATACTGTTGGTGGGAATGTAAACTGGTACAGCTATTATGGAGAACAGTATGCAAGTAACTTAAAAAGTAAAATAGAGCTACTATGTGACCCTGAAATCCCATTCCTGGGCATATATCCAGAAAAAAAACTTGATCTGTAGGGATTCATGCACACCAATATTCATTGCAGCACTGTCTACAATAGCCAAGACGTGAAAGCAACCTAAATGTCCACTGACAGATGAATAAAAAGACGAGCTGCATACATACAATGGAATACTCAGCCATTAAAAAGAATGAAATAATGCCATTTGCAACAACATGGATGGACCTAGAGAGTGTCATACTGAGTGAAGTAAGTCAGACAGAGAAGGAGAAATATTGTATGACATCCTTTATATGTGGAATCTGAAAAGAAATGATACGAATGAAATTACTTATGAAACAGAAAGAGACTCAAAGACTTAGAGAATGAACTTAGGTTGCCAGGGAGAAGGATGAGGGGATGGAATACTTAGGGAATTGGGGATGGACATGTACACACTGCTATATTTGAAATGCATAACCAATAAGGATCTACTGTATAGCACATGGAACTCTACTCAATGTTATGCAGCAGCCTAGATGAGAGGGGAGTCTGGAGGAGAATGGATACATATATATATGTATGGCTGAGTCCCTTTGCTATTGACTTGAAACTATCATGACACTTAATCAGCTATACGCCAATATAAAATGAAAGGTTTTTAAAAAATGGGCAGAAGACCTAGACATTTCCAAAGAATACATACAGATGACCAACAGGAACATGAAAATATGTTCAATATTGCTAATTGTTGGAGAAATGCAAATCAAAACTATAATGATACTATACATCACCTCACACAAGTCAGAATGCCCATCATCAAAAGGTCTATAAATTGTAAATAGAGAATGGAGAAACGAGAACCCTCTTACAGTGGGGTGGGAATATGAAATGGTGCAGATGCTATGGAGAACAATATTGAAGTTCCTTAAAAAACTAAAAATAGAGTTACCATATGATCCAGCAATCCCACTCCTGGCATGGATCCAAAGAAAATTCTACTTCAAGAAGATACATGCACTCCTATGTTCACAGCAGCATGATTTACAATACCCAAGACATGGAACCAACCTAAGTATTCATCAACATATAAATGGATAAAGAAGATGTGGGGGTGTGTGTGTGTGTGTGTATACACACAATGGAGTACTACTCAGGAATAGAAAAGAATGAAATAATGCCATTTGCAGCAACATGGATGGACCTAGAGATAATAATACTAAGTGAAATAAGTCAGACAGAGAAAGACAAATCTCATATGTATCACTTATATATGGAATCTAAAATTATGATAAAAAAATGAACTTATTCACATAATGGAAACAGACTCACAGACATAGAAGATAAATTTATGGTTACCAAAGGGGAAAGAGGGGGAATAAATTAGGAGTGTGCCACTAACAGATACCAGAGAAGGCAATGGCACCCCACTCCAGTACTCTTGCCTGGGAAATCCCATGGACAGAGGAGCCTGGTGGGCTGCGGTCCATGGGGTCGCTAGGAGTCCGACACGACTGAGCGACTTCACTTTCACTTTTCGCTTTCATGCATTGGAGAAGGAAATGGCAACCCACTCCAGTGTTCTTGCCTGGAGAGTCCCGGGGACAGCGGAGCCGGGTGGGCTGCTGTCTCTGGGGTCACAGAGTCGGACACGACTGAAGTGACTTAGCAGTAGCAGCACTAACAGATACACACTACCATATATAAAGTAAACAAAAAGGAACTACTGTATATCACCAGGGACTATATTTAATATCTTGTAACAAACTATGATGGAAAAGAATATGAAAAAGTATATATATATATATATATGTACATTCTGAATTATATGTAATTGAAACACTTTGCAGTACACTTGAAACAGTACAAAACTTGAATCAAAAATACTTCAATTTTAAAATGGAAATGTACTTTGTTAAGGGAAAATAAAGTGACTTTGTGCTAAAGCTGATTATTTCTCTTTTTTCCTTTTTTAAAAAAAGTTATTTCTAAATGGGAAAGAAAACGAGAGACAAACTAATATGGATATAGAAAGTTGTAAAAGGCTTGTGAGAAAGAAAAGATAACTTTAGAAAGGAATTCTATGTGTGGTCAAGTCTGGCTAAGATTAGAATGAGTTAAACTAAGTAAATAAAGTTCAGTATTAAATGTCAGGAGGTGCAAAACTAGAATCTGATTTTTCTTTTCATTGAGAGGACAAAGTTTTCTTGAAATATTGATTTTTTGGTAACAATGTAAAACGTTTCTTTAGCTCTTAAGTGATCTATTATAATTTCACATATTTAGACTTTAAAATCTTTTACTGTCTCTTTGGTTAAGTGAATAAGTATTTATTGGGACCTATGATCCTACTTGGAGAAGGCAATGGCACCCCACTCCAGTACTCTTGCCTGGAAAATCCCATGGATGGAGGAGCCTGGTGGGCTACAGTCCATAGGGTCGCTAAGAGGACACGACTGAAGTGACTTAGCAGCAGCAGCAGCATGATCCTACTTTCAGTTCAGTTCAGTTGCTCAGTCATGTCCGACTCTTTGCAACCCCATGAATCGCAGCACGCCAGGCCTCCCTGTCCATCACCAACTCCCGGAGTTCTCTCAGACTCAAGTCCATCAAGTCAGTGCTGCCATCCAGCATCTCATCCTCTGTCGTCCCCTTCTCCTCCTGCCATCAATCTCTCCTAGCATCAGGGTCTTTTCCAATGAGTCAACTCTTTGCATGAGGTGGCCAAAGTACTGGAGTTTCAGCTTTAGCATCATTCCTTCCAAAGAAATCCCAGGGCTGATCTCCTTCAGAATGGACTGGTTGGATCTCCTTGCAGAAATGCTATAAAAACTTGATATCTTTGGCAAACCTTCCCCAAGTCAAATTCTAAATGAAGTTCTTTTGACAGCTAACACTTTGGAATGATTCAGCTGCTGCTGCTGCTGCTAAGTCACTTCAGTTGTGTCCGACTCTGTGCGACCCCATAGATGGCAGCCCACCAGGCTCCCCCGTCCCTGGGATTCTCCAGGCAAGAACACTGGAGTGGGTTGCCATTTCCTTCTCCAATGCATGAAAGTGAAAAGTGAAAGTGAAGTCACTCAGTCTGTGTCTGACTCAGCGACCCCATGGACTGCAGCCTGCCAGGCTCCTCCCGCCATGGGATTTTCCAGGCAAAACAGTACTGGAGTGGGGTGCCATTGCCTTCTCAGAGGGCCCTAAAATAACTCAAAGAGAGATACTAATTACACTTTTCGGTATGTTAAGTAACATGGGAAATGTTGTCAAATGAGTTATAATGAACACTTTTAGATTATACTATATAGATAATTAATTCTAATGCTAAGTCTCTTCAGTCGTGTCTGACTCTGTGCGACCCCATAGACGGCAGCCCACCAGGCTCCGCCGTCCCTGGGATTCTCCAGGCAAGAATACTGGAGTGGGTTGCCATTTCCTTCTCCAATGCATGAAAGAGAAAAGTCAAAGTGAAGTTGCTCAGTCGTGTCCGACTCTTAGCGACCCCATGGACTGCAGCCTACCAGGCTCCTCTGTCCATGGATTTTCCAGGCAAGAGTACTGGAGTGGGGTGCCATTGCCTTCTCCAATATAGATAATTATTATTATATAAAATTACTAAAAGTATCCTGGCATCTTATGTGTCATAACTCTAGTTATTGTATTAAAATTTTGTATGCCACAGAAATAACCAAATTTTACTGACAGTTATATTGTAATCAGATCATTTGTCTTTTGACATTTATGGGCAGTTATTGTTTTACTCTGATGCTTTTTAAAAGAATGTAGATCTTGAAGATTCATAAGAAGGACCTTTTTACAAATACACATTTCTGGTAACTTTTAAATGATCCCACTGAACTGAGTGAAAAATTTACAAAACTGTAAATGGAAAACCTGATGGCTTCATAAAACTACTAACAAAAAAAAGTCAAGGTCAACAAGATTTAATTCCATGGCACTGAATGAAGTGAATTTATAATTTTATGGCTGTTTGAAATATTGCCGGCTTTTAATCTTTGTTCTCTGGATATGAGGAAACATTTCCTCTTATGCCTACTAACTTGCAGCAAGTTGATAAAGTATACCTTTGCAAACAAAGATGGAGCATTTATCTTTTTCTTTCTATCTAATCCCTTCAGCATTTGGCCTCTCCAACTGGCCCCTCTCTGGACTTGATGGCTTCTCGTGATCTAGACTGCAACAAGTTATATTAATCATTGTTTTAATTTATTCTTTGTTGTTTTCAAACTATTCATGCTTTGCTTCCTTCATTGTTGTACTGTGACCTTAAAAATGTTACTAGCTATATTGCTTATACCTTAATTATTTTATAAGATTATTGTTTCTTGCATTACCTTCTGTGCAGCCGGGTCTCTGATAAAATTAACGATGGTAAACCTCTATATGTCACACATATATACCTCCATATTGGTTTCTCAGGTGGCCCTAGTGGTAAAGAACTGGCCTGCCAGTGCAGGAGACATAAGAGATGTAGGTTCGATCCCTCAGTTGGGAAGATCTCCTGGAGGAGGGCTTCACAGCCCACTCCAGTATTCTTGCCTGTATAATCCCCGTGGACAGAGGAGCCTAGCAGACTACTGTCCATGGGCTCACAAAGAGTCAGACATGATAGAAGTGAGTTAGCACACACACAGCTCTATATAAAATTAATTGTGATGATGCAACTCTAGATATGGGAAGAAGTAACAAAGGGAAACATATTCTGGGTCATAATAGACTAGTTAGTAAGACAGATGATCCAGAGACGTTTTAGTATATTCACAGTGTCCAGATATAGCATAGAAGTGACCTATCAATGAAGTCCTTGTCTGACCTAGAAATGAGCCTTCCTAGCACCATGGGACAAATAGGTGATGAAATGCCTCCCAATCCTTGGTCAAATTTATGGCCTAAAGCTGTAAACAAAAAGAACAGAGTCTCACTCACTACCTGGTTAAGGAAAGGACTAAGCTGTAACCCACTGCAATCACTCACAGACTGTGTGCCTTAAGGGGAGTTCAGGATGGAGAAAACCAGGATGAAACATTCTGTGTTTTGGACACAGGTCCCCTAGAGAGTTGGGTTGCATCTCGGATGAAGAATTACAAAGACCCGAGATTCACCCATCTTCCTACACATAGGAAAGCATTAAGATCATTAACGTGAGATGTTGGTTTTTTGATGATTAGTAGCAATCTTTTACCAACATGTATATTTGATGATGTCATGAAAAAAATGCACAACCTAAAAGTTGAGAATTATGTTTTATACTGTAATTCTCTGAAGACTTCAGAGCAGTCTCTTAGAGCTACCCGAGAGGCTGCTTCCTGGGCTTAAAGAGGTAAGGAAGGAGCCAGGATATATACGAGTTTTGTAACAAAACCAAGTAGTTGGAATATCAAAAGATTACTGTTAATTAAAGAAAATCAGACATCTCAAGTTAATGAATTTAGCACTGTTCTCTGTATAGGAAGCTACAAAAGTTTGGGCTCACTGAAGTCGTTACTTTGATATGTACCTCCGCTACCTGAGGCCAGTATCCTGTGTTTTCCCTTCTGGAGTCTCTGCTGGGCACACTGCTGGGCACACTGCTGGGTGCGGCTGCAGTGGATGAAGGCTAGGTGGTGGGCACTGGGTTTACATCCTGAATTCCCTCAGGACCCACCACAGGGGACAACTATAATGCAATGGCTTGATGGCTGCAACATCCTTAGTTTACTGCCTTTGGCAGGCAAATTTCTCATTCTCAACTATATGTATTTTCAAGGTGAAAATTTATATATCTGCTGTCTTCTACCTTACGTCTTCATAGCAGTTACTCAGAGCTCTCTGAGAGGCTGTCACATAGGCTACAAGTCCCCAGTAAGACCCCCAAATAAGACTGAAACTCACTGCATTCACATTGTAGTTTTTTATTGTCTTCTCCCCGCCACTCCCCAGGGGACATCTCCCTACAGAACAACTTCTCATTCTGCAAAACAATTCTCTTTGTCAGAAGGAAGCTCTTGGCTTCCCAGGGCTTGACCACAGGTGGACCCCAAGCACAACAAAGGGGCTTAGGGAGTAGATAAACAGCTTGAAAGAGACACCACATCTCATCCAGCAAAACGTGGAGGAAAGGTGATAGGAGGTGTGGAGCAGCAAGACTAGGCCAGGCCACACTCTGATTGTTCCACTTAAAGGACACAGAGCAGCTGCCTGGCCTAGGACCTGAGCCCCTTCTCACTGAGCCCCAACCTCCCTCATCCCCGGTCCTGCTGCAGCCAACCAGGCGCTGAGATGCTCAGGTGCACCTGTGCACCATCTTCCCAAAACAAACAGTGCCCCAGAGTTCCCAGGACTCCAAAGACCTAGGGCTGCTTGTACCGCACAGCGCAGGCCCCAGCAGGCCACACACTGGAGCCCACTTCTGTCCCACATCCTCCCTGCTGGGCAGTCATCCCGGTTCTTGCAAAAATTTCAGGTCAACAAGCCTTGGACCAAAACCAGAGCTGAAGAGAACTGGCTGAGGAGGCAGATTTCATGATGGGAGTGGGAATACAAAACAAGATTAGGCTGAAAACCATTGGACTAGAGCTTCAAATTCCCAAGTCCATCATAAAGAGACTTTCTTACTCTCCAGTTGGTAGACTGAGGGTGAATGACGAGCTGGGAGGTGCAGTCAGACTGTGCTCCTCTAGAACCAAGGTGGCTCCATGTACTCTACACAGCTCGGGGTTCCTATAGATCTCCAGCTGCACTGAGCCCCAGAGGCTGGGTGACAGGACTATGTGACTTCTGCATCCCCCTCTGCCTGACATAGTGCCTCATAGAGGGAAGAGGATCAGATCAGTGAATGTAACTTAAAATGATGTACTACCCCATCTCTGAGATGGAATCTTGGATAAGTAGAAGGAAGAAAGAAGGAAGACATGGAGGGAAGGAAAGTGCCCATCGTAAGAGGCATCCCTATAAAATCTTCCCAAGAAGGCACCTACATATGGAAGAAAATCCCAGCACCAATTACATTCCTGGAAATCTCAGTACAACCCCAGAGAGGGAGCCAATAGCCAGAGAGCCTTCTGGAGAGCAGGAGAAAATATTGTTTGTGTTCTTATTACTTCATATCAACCCTATTGTGTCTCAACTCTACAAATGCCAGCTGCATGCAAACTCCTGAAGATTCTGCTTCATCCACACTTTCCAGAGCTGTGAACCCAGTCAACAAAAGATCCTGAGCTTTTTTTCATTTTCATACAAGAAACAGAGAGCCCCTGACTGCTGCCCATAGAAGCCAGACACTCTGACTGTGAGCCCAGCACAGTCTGTACTGGTTCTGTGACCTTCAGAAATTACTTATCCTTTCAGCTTAATTCCTGATCAGTAAAACGGAGAGGATGATTATTCTACCATGTAGGAATGTTATAAAGGTTAAATCTGACACAATATATGTCAGCTGCTGAGCAGAGATCCTGGAATAAACCAAGTTCTCAATAAATTCTATTTCTCATTGTAGTTCCAACTAGGAAAGCATCAGAAAGTAGAGGGAAGAGAAGAGAGATATAAATAGTAGGAGGACCAGGGAAATCACCTCGAAACGGGTAATGAAGTCTTTCAAGTTTGGAAATTCATCCAGACATGTAGGTTCAAATATGCGGTGCCGGTCAAGGACATCATAAGCCAAGAAATCCACATAGGTGAGCTGCAGAAAGACAAAGCAGGAATGTGCACCAAACTCTGAGTAAGAAAATACACCAGTTCTCCTTCCTCTGAAGCCATCCCACTGACCTTGTCCCCTGCGAACCAAGGCCTCTTCGCCAGAAAATCTGAGAAGAGCTTCATCTTTTCAGGGATCTCCTTCAAGAAACCAGGCTTCAGTGTCTCCTAGACAAAAACCAGCTGTCACCGCTCTCAGACACAGACTCCCTGGCAGAGAGCAGGCTTCCCAGGGCTGTGTCTGATCCCAGCTGTGGGTGAGGAGCAATGTCCCCTGACTGAACCTGGGTTCGTGCCCACTCTGCAATTCAACCCACCTGTGTTCACTAAACTCCTATGGGTACCACCTCACATCTGTGAGAGGCGATGGGAAAGCAAAGGGCAAAACCACACTCTCCCTGAACGTGTCACCACTCAGCTTCAGGCACCTGCCCTGGGTCAGACCAGCAGTGCTGTGAGGCCTGGCGGAGCTCCGTCCTCAGACCTCAGGCTGATGGTCTTAGTGTTGACTAAAATTTAATGTTGACTAAAATGACTAGGAAAGAAGTCCTACATTCCAGTGTGGGAGACAAGAATGGTGTGGACGCCTGGGCAGTTTCTGGACAGTTGGGGACAATTTGAGAGCCTGAAAGGAAGGAGGGGGAGGAACAAAGTCTGGCACTGGGGTGCCTACAAGACACACATCCTGAGCCCTGAGATGCCAGGAAGAAGGACCTGGGCTAATGAGGTAAACACCATCTAGGAACTGAATCTCCACCCAGGGGAGGCTGGACTGCTCCTAAGATTGGTGGGAATTAGAGTTTGCATTTTATGTTCTGGGGGTTCTGAGAGTCACTCTGGGGACTCTGTAGGGACAAGCTTGGTGGATCAGTAGCACCAAATGGTTCAAATGGCAAAAGGACCAGTGCAGATGGGACCCTGTGCTACATTTAAACTCTGTGCAACCCAGCCCAGTGGAAGGGAACTCACAAAGTCAGGGCTGTAACAGATCCTGGCCATGTGCAAGCGGACGTCCATAGTCTGGTTCTCCAAAATGTCCACACGGATCTTCTCCTCCTCTGTCTCCCCACCTGTGGCCACACAACAGAGACTCACCCTCAGCGTCCCACTCCAGCCCAGCCCAGGGGAGTAGGCATGTGTTCCCCAGCCCCACTTACACATGTTGTGCTTGCGAGCGATGTAGCGAAGGATGGCGTTGCTCTGGGTGAGCTTGTGAGCTCCATCAATTAAGTAGGGCAACTGGAAGAACAACACGGCCTTTGTTGTGCAACACACAGGAGTCTGTGTTTGAACTCCAGACTGCCCTGCACCCGCTCCCTGACCAAGTACAGAGATGAAACCTGGCACTCGAAGAGCCTGGCCCATTGCTTGCTTGCTAAGTCGCTTCAGTCGTGTCCGACTCTGTGCAACCCCATAGACGGCAGCCCACCAGGCTCCCCCGTCCCTGGGATTCTCCAGGCAAGAACGCTGGAGTGGGTTGCCATTTCCTTCTCCAATGCATGAAAGTGAAAAGTGAAAGTGAAGTCGCTCAGTCGTGTCCGACTCTTAGCGACCCCATGGACTGCAGCCTACCAGGCTCCTCCATCCATGGAATTTTCCAGGCAAGAGTACTGGAGTAGGGTGCCATCGCCTTCTCCGGAGCCTGGCCCATGGTAGACACTAAATAATATGCTGTAAAATGGAGGGATGAGCTGGACACAGAGTATCATTGAAGGGCAGGGGAGAGAACCAGGAAGCTGAGAGACAGAGCAGAAGGCACCAGATTCTGAAACCTCTAAGCCGGGAAAGGAGATGGATGGAGACACTGTCCACTTCTTCCCACAGACCCCAGCCCCTGTACCTACATTGGGGAAGTCCAGGCCCAGCGTGAATTTTTCACTCAGCCACTGGCTTCTGTCATAGTCGGGAGCTGAGAAAAAGAACACACAGTGAAACAAATTTCCCGAGTCCAGCCCTCCTTCCCGGGGGACCCACCAAGGAGTCAGAGGCAAAACTCCCTGAACTGGTGGATGTGGATTCAGAACCGCCAATCTCACATGGAGCTTTGGGGGAAAGCACATTTATAAGGTTTTGGAACCTCCCTGAGTGAGGCTTACAGAGAGTTAGTGCAACACTAACAGGCGCCCAGGACTGATACAGGGCTTAGCTATGGGCTCTCGTGTCCTTCCTTGGAGACCAGCTGCACCCTCAAAGTGTTTGGGAAGGGGCAGGCCTCTGCTCCAGCTGGTGGAGGGCAACAGAGGCAACAGGGACAAGGATATGAGTGGGCTTGGCACCAAATCAGTGTGACTTGGCCAGAATTCAGGACATGAAAAGGATGCTATTACCGTCCCCCATCGTGTACTTCTTCTCCTCATAGTTTGACTCTGTATACTCCAGGAGCAGGCGGATGGCATGGGCCAGCTGGGAGAGATGCCAGAACAGAGAGCAGTTGTCAGGTCTTGACTGCCAAACTCTCACTGCTCCAGGTGGCTTCCATACTCCCAACCCTCTCCCTTCACCACCACCCCCAACCCTGCATGGGAGCCACACACACACACACACACACACACACACACACACACACGCCAACACCAGGTAAGATGGTGGAGTAAGGAAAGGGGCTCTGCTGCAGCAAGCCCTGTGGAAGCTTCTGGTTGAACCAGTCCCACCGCCCGGGATTTCCCCACCCGCCTCCATCTTCCCAGCCCTTGTGGACCCCCGCTCACCCCACGGATGTCCCAGTAACCCAGGATCATGGGCATGGTGCAGTTATGACGCTCAGAGTGCAGAAGCTCCAGGACAGCTGGACTTGAAACTTATCCTGTGACCAGGGGGGTCAAGGCAGGCCCGGAACACCAGCCCCTCTTTTCGGTCCCACCCCCGGCACAGACCCTGACTCAGCCCCAGACAGGCAGAGCGAGGACTATTCCTGTCTCTTAGCAGAAGGAATTGGAAGCCAAGCTCTGGTCGCCTAGAAGACTAGGGCCACCTGAGTCGAGCTCGCCAGGTTCCTGCCTCAAGTCAGCCCTTGACTATTCAGGGGAGATGGCAGTGCCCTCGGGGAAACAAGCCTGAATCATAACATGAGCAAGGCTCCTCCCTCTCCACTCCCCTCTCTGGCTCAGCTCAGCCTTAACTCTGGCTGCAGAGTTCCTGCGGGCTCTGGGCAGCTCTGACAGCCAAGTTTAGGCTAAGAGTCATGCGCCTGAAATGGAGACATTAAATCGGTCCCTGAGGACATTCCTGGTCATCCAGTGGCTAAGATTTCCCACTCCAAGTGCAGGGGAATGAGGTTGGATCCCTGGTCAGGGAACTAGATCACACAAGCCGCAACTGAGTGTTTCTACATGGCTGCCGAACAGCCTGCATGTCTCAACAAAGATGTGAAATCACCAGTGCCTCAACTAAGAACTGGCAAGCCCAAATAAATAAATATTTTAAAACTTGGCTCCTATTAGAAGAAGATCAAGACTCCAGGCCATCCTAACATTCCCCCATGATTTATTTATATAATCCATGATAGCTGCAGTCTTCCAGAACAGAATATCACTGTAATAGGAAGAGGTGAAAGTGAAAGTCGCTCAGTCATGTCCAACTCTTTGCGACTCCATGGACTACACAGTCCATGGAATTCTCCAGGCCAGAATACTGTAGTGGGTAGCCTTTCTCTTCTCCAGGGGATCTTCCCAACCCAGGGATTGAACCCAGGTCTCCTGCATTGCAGGTGGATTCTTTACCAGCTGAGCCACAAGGGAAGCACAAGAATATTGGATTAGGTAGCCTATCCCTTCTCCAGGGGATCTTCCCACCCCAGGAATCAAACCAGGGTCTCCTGCGTTGCAGGCAGATTCTTTACCAACTGAGCTATCAGGGAAGCCCAAGGAAGGAAGAAGTGAAGAGGCAGAAGAAGGAAATGTGGTCTCTGTGTTTTCCTTTCAGGGACTATGGGTGTCCCTGCCATCCTAATGTGCCTAAAAGTAATGATACAACATAAGTTAATCAAGTAGTTTATGGCCTCACTTGTGAATCTAAATCCAGATTCACTCACAGCAGAGAGGGTACCCAGGTGCAGCTTCAGAGATGTCCTGACAGACAGCTCCATGTCCCTCACATTGATGGGACAGTGATGGGGAATGTGGTGGGAATGTGACCCAGGGGAGAGGACCTGTCCTCTGTGTAGATGGCCAGAGAGGGTGGCCAGAGAGGGGTGGCAGCCTGGACGACTCCACACAGGACGAGTCAGAGTGGCCCAGACACCCCTGGATCCACAGATTCCAGCCCTCATCCCATCTCCTGACCCATTGTGATTTTAGGAGAGTGATCTGTGCCTTAAAAAAAAAATTATATTGAAGTATAGTTGATTTACAATGCTGTGTTAGTTTCAGGTGTACAACAAAGTGATTCAGTTATATATATATATATATATTCACTCTTTTTCAGATCCTCTTCTCATATAGGTTATCACAGAATATTGAGTAGAGTTCCCTGTGCTGTACACTAGGTCCTTTCTGGTTACCTGTCTTATTTATAGTAGTACGTGGGCTCAGTGTTCTTTGAAGTCACTCTGTGATCTGTGACCTGTGGTACAACACGCACAAGAATGATGTCCTACCTGCCAACTTTCTTCTTAGCAGGCAGAAGTTTATTTCAAAATTAGGAGAATAGGACATAGGGTGGGCTGTGATTTCTTTTCTTTATTGAAAGGATATTACAAAGTAATGGCTGTAGGAAACAGATGAGAGCAACATTTAAAAAACAAATGAATTTTATAAGTTGAAATACAAAGTTGGTACACGATAAAAAAATATGTTTAAAAATAGGTAACACTTTTTTAGGATAGAAAGGTCTGCACCAGTGTTCAATAAAGACTCAAATAACTAAGATGCGGTATGGAGTGGGGTTTCAGTCCCTGTTAAATCACAGACTCAGAGTCTGCTCATCTCTGCTTAGCTGGGGAGCAGGGAGAATGTGTCAGCAGAGACCAGAAGAGCTCAGTCCCTCTACGGATACTCCCAGCCATTCCCACCCTGCCAGTCCTCAGGGCTCAGCTCTGGGTCCAGGCTCAGGATGCAGCTCAAGGTCAGGTAGATTACTGTTTTTGTTTGCCCACAGGGAGGTGATGGTGTCTGTGTCACACAAAAGTGCTGGCTCATACAAAGGTTACACATTTCACAATACATTAAGGAGCTGCCATTTTGAGTTTTATACATCTTGAGCTTAGAACAGAAACACAACTAGATTTCACTGAGAAAATTATTTTAAAAGCCACATTAAATAGAATAATATTTAAAACAGGTTAAGCGATATTGTAATATAATGTAATTCATCCATCCATCCCTCATTCCTTTTTTGAAAAAACAGTCACTATGATCCTGACATATAGCAGCACCATAAGTAAGACCATCCTGGGTAATAAAGGCTGGAAGTCTTCTGGGAAATACAGGGAGGAATTTTTAAGTACGGAAGAGATTTTCAGTGTTCAAACACCGAGGGGCACTGAGATGGACGGAGCTTGAAGGCAGGAGAAAGAGGCCGTGCCTGCTGAGACAAGGAACTGAGGACACAGGGATGGGCCCCGAGCACAGGCGGCCCTGTCAGGAGGAGGACGTCAATCCTGCAGGAGGAGGGGGGCTGGCGGAGCAGGCTCTCAGACTCAGCCTCCAGGCCCAGGGGTCCCACTGGTGGGGGCAGTGGGTGTGGAAGGCAGTAGGGGGCAGGGGGACTCGGGAAACTGGAGAGGGGGCTGAAGGGCCTGATGCAGCCAGTGGTTGCCTCGCTGATATTCAGTGTCAGTGTGGTCACGTCTTCTGGATTTACATGTGCTCACTTAACTGTAAATATTAACAAGTTCTAGTATTTTAGAGAATACTGTGCCGGACATCAGAGCATATAGTGTCCAGTATCCAGTTGAGAATTCTGCCTCTGATTTGACTCTACACTGCATTCCATTCTTTCAGCTCTACTGCTGATATTCTGAACTCTCAAATAAATTAATAGAAGTTCTATATGAAATAGCCTCAGAATACAAAATTACATAGTGTAAATAAATACAGTAGAATTTAAATGTGTCCTTCATCTTGTTAATTTTTTAAGGTTTTACATATTGTCTGTGTAAGCATAGGATATTCGGGCTATAAAGAATATTTTTTTACCCTGAAAATAATAGAAGTAACTGCTCACAAGATACTACAAAATTATATATGAGATAAAATTTTTCCACTGACATAGTATTTTGAATAAGAAGAGGTAAACTAGGGTTTCAAGAATTTAGAAAAGGAACCAAGTTCAAGATGAAACATATGAAAAACAAGGAATACTAAGAAGAAAAAATTCACATTTAAAGAAATGTGTTTACACTTCATCTGTCTTCATCATCACATATTGCCTTGTTTTGAGCGTCACCTTTTACATCTGAATCTAAGATTTAAGTTTTAATATAGCTATGCCCTTTTAATTTGAGCATCTAAATCTGGAGTCAGGGAAATAAGTCCATCTGTTTTTGAAGTTATTGTCATGCAGCCCCATCCATTCATTTATGTATGGTCTATGGCTGCTTTCATACTACAGAGATAAAGGTGAGCAACTGAGACCATATGGAGCAATTTGAGACCAAAATGGAGACCACATGGCCTGCAAAGACAAAAATATTTACTGACTTACCAGTTTCATTAGCTTTTAGTTTACTGGACTTTTTTGTTAGCAGTTTCACTTTTTTAAATAATCATTTGTTTATTATTTCTTAAAATAATCATGTATTTCACATTATTCCTTTGCTACCTTTTTATTCAGTGACTGCAAGAAATGGCCATCTAGACGAACACCCAACAGGACTCTTCTCCAAAGCCCAAGGCCTATCAGACTTCAGGCCAAGTCAAGACTTAAGGCCATGCCATAACAAGATCCAAACCCACCATCCAGCCACTCTCCGAGCTTGCTAATCGTATTATCTGATGAGTCCTACACTTTGCAGGTATCCTAACATAAAATAGCACACCACCTCCTGATTGCACAGATAGGCTACACCTTGGCCCAGCACACTAGACCTGCCCATTTCAGGTCAAGTTATCCAAGGCCCAGCTACAACCTAATCAATGCTTAAGTTAGTGAGGCCTAATGTCTTTCCCCCAGATCTACAGATTTTAAATCTTTTGAATGTATTCTTTATCTTAAATGGCTATAACCACATTCAGATCTGTAAATCCATATAACGACTGTAGAGTTTGCCAGGGTTTTAACTAGAGATAATTCTTTTATATTTTCAATTTTAATGAATATTTACTGTTTGCCAGGCAGTGTAATAGATATGAGATTTAAAGTAAGAAAAGATATTGATTATCTCCTTAGTGTCTTTATGATCAAGTTACAGAGGAAAACAGGTAAAACAACAATTATAATACAGTGGGGGTAGGTTTTATTGAGATACGTTATAAGAACACAGGGAAAATTTCTAGGAAAGGGTGACAGAAATGAGTCCACCAGGATCCCACACCATCAGTAGACTACTCAGACCCCTTCCCCAGCTCCCATGAGCCCCCTAAACCATGACACAGAGTGCTACAAGCTGAAAGGAGGCATCCCATGAATGCTGAATTAAAGAGGGAACCAGGCACAGAAGGGCCCCCCTTCTGTAGAGAACCCATGCTAAGGAACAGAGGTGCATGAAGTAGAGATAGAAATGAACAAGCAATGGTATAATCCCACCTGTGCCCAACCTCCCACCACACACACACACACACGCATGCCCATCCATACGGCCCTGCAGTGGACAACACTAGGAAAAATAGACACCCACACACACCAAACACAGTCAGTCATGACTCCAGGAAGCCCCGAGAGAATAAGATAAGACACAGCAGGTGTGATTAAGGCTTTATTGGGCATCAGTCAGGCTGGGCAGGAACCACACTGGGAAGCATGGACTGCACACCAGGCCAGGTCTGGTCTTCAGGGCAGCACTGGGAGCTCAGAGCAGGGGCCTGGCTGGGCTGCTCACAGCAGAAGTAATCATGGAAGGGAAGGATAGTCTTGGTGGCTTTAATGCAGGAGGGATAATGTGGGGTGGGGAGGAACTTTGCTCAAAAATAGTGGGAAACTGAATCTTTAAAGTAGGGATGGAAAGGGGTGTGGGAGGGGGATAATGGGGCCAAGAAGCCATCTAGAGTGAACAGAAGGAAAAAGAAGAAGACAGATGGTTCTGCGGGCAGGAGGTCCACCTGGTCTCCAAGGCACTGGCTCCTCACGCCCATCTCCTGGTTGCAGACACTACTTGTTGCCCCACACGGCAAGCTTCATGAACAGAGGGCCTGGGAGGAAGCGGCTTGACTTCATGTAGGCAGAGATCTTCTTCAGGCTCTGAGGGTGGGAAAAAGAACACCAGGCCTCAGGTCTGCTGCCCCACTGGAACCCAGGCAGCTCTCCCCAAGTTTAGGACCTGGGGTACAGCCCTTCCATGTGGGAGTCAAATGTTGGGGCAAAAGATAGTCTTCTGGGGTCCCCAGCTTTGGGAAGTTAACTCTGCCAGTTTCCTGTAATTCATCTGACATCCAGACTCACCACATATAGAGACTCTATACTGTATTAGGTGCTACATATCCACTAGACATGATGACATAGGTTCAGAATCTCTATACGACTTCCCTGCAAGATGGGTTCTACTGAGGCCGTTTACCAGAAGGGAAACTGAGGCACTCAGAAGATAAGCACCTCCCTCATGATCACACCGGACATAAGCAATATGGCTAGAATGTAGCCTGCTCGGTCTCCCTCTCCATTCTGAGTCTCTCTGCTGCACCCCCTTCCCCACAGCTGGAAACAAGGAGGCTCACTCATCATCCACTTACACAAACAGTTAAGTGACCCGCAGGGCAGTTGCCCCCCATGCTGTTACATTGTGTGGGCTTTCCTTTCCAGTAGACAGGTTTGGTGACTCCAACAGGGCCCAGAGAAGACTTTTTCCCCTCACCAGAACGTTACAAAGAGGTGGAACATTGGTACCAGCAAGCCCCCTTGTGCTGGTCTACTTCTCTACATATGAATACGAATTTGGCTGAGTTCTCTAGTGAGCTCAGATTTACCATCTTGGTTGACAATCTTGAGTTTTCTTCAGTGGTAGGTGAAAATGTACCTGACTTCTCAGTTCAGAAATACTGAGAAAGTACCCAGTAGAGAGAACAGGTCAGGATGAATAAATAGATCAGGGGTTGGCTGGTGTCTTTCCTTGAATTGACCGCTTTACTAGAGTCGGTAGGAATATAGTATAGATACTACAGGCAAGAGCTTAGCTCTTTAGATAAGGAACAGAGCTCCTCCTGGCTAAGCAAGGCTTTCCCAGGCAATTGAGAAATTGTAGCAGAGGTGGAGGCCTCATACCATGGAGTCCTCATACCATGCAGCAGTCCTCATACCATGCAGCAGAAACCCACTCCTTAAAGAAACTCGCCCATCTGGGAGACACACGCAAAAGGTTTGGCAATCCTGGGTTCTCAGTGCCCACGGTGGTTTTAGACTGTCAGAAGGAAAAACTGAGACATGTATAAAACCTGAAATGAGAGTTAAGCTCACAAACAGCAGAAGGGCCCACTACATACAGTTATCAGTAGCAAGTTGTCCAGACAGCCTCTGAAAAGGGAAATCAAACTTTCTAGGTAAAAGAAAGAGGAGTGACCAGTGAGTTAACACCACAGGTTTGGATACATTACATATAAAGCTTAAACTATACTGAAGGAGATCTTGTCCTAAAAATCACCAAAGTGAGGTTCTTTGACATCACGAAATTGGGGTTTTTTTCGTGTACACAGCTAAAGAAACGGACTACAAGATCCAACAGACTGAAGAGAAGGCCTGTTTCAATTTGTATTTAGAAGCCTCTAAAAGAGGAAATGAGAAAGTAACTTTTGCAGAAAACCAACAAAAAATTGCTTGAAATTTTATCAGAATTTTTAAAAGGCTGCTGAAGCCAGCCCTACTCTCTACTGCTCCTCGCTGCTCCTCTAAGTACATTCTGCAATGCTCTCCTTCATGCTATTCAACTCTCTCTGAACTTCCTTTTTATAACACCAAAATTGATTCCCACAAAAGCAACAATAATTCAGAAGACTTGGTAAAATTGTGAATATTTTGGCAAAAATAGTTTTTAAAACTTTTTTTTTTTTTACTTTAAGGAAACAAAAGGCCTTATAGAAGGAACTTGCTTCATCTCCCTGTGCCTTTGAGACATCAGTGTTCTACCTCATCTTCTTAGGCATCTTCTAGTGCATTTTGAGAGATTAGTCTCTGCAACTGTACAGGAACACATTTGGTGAACACTCAGCACTAAGCTGCACAGACTGCAATTCCAAGTCCTTCTGTCCAGCTATGCTAGCATTAGGTAAATGTGTCATTAGGGGTCCCAGTTCATAAAGGGTCTTTGTTGTTTCAATCTTCCTTGTATCTCCCTGTACAACAAAGGCCCTTACTTTCTTAGACTATATTTGTGAGTAAACGTCCTGGTTCTTGAGAAAGCTGCATCCTTTGCACTCTCTTGCAGGGATTCCTCTTGCCTCTTACTGGTTTGAATCACAACTAAGAATCCTAACAATGGATCTTTTAAACTGGAAAAACTTCTAAATTGGTAAATTTTTAGAGACCTCTCATTGTAAAAACAGTTGTTTTATTGGTACCCATGGAAAGATAAAATTAAAAGGTGGATATGCACAATATTGATAATCAGCTATATCCCCAAAGAAAATTAAAAGTTTAAATTAAAACAAATTTTTTTTAATTAAAGATGGATACAAAGAAATATAATCATTGCTAACCTTAAGAACTTCCTTAGTTTCAAATCAATCAACCAACAAACAAAAGTTGTTCATAGAGCCTTATTTGTGGTCTCACATTTCCCCTCAATTGATCTTACAGGTGCTAATAAAAACAATAGAATAACTAAAGTTAATTAGGTTAATAAACAGGGAATAGATAAAAGCTGAGGGGAAAATCAAGTGATTTCTTCCTACAAGTAGGAAATTTTAAAGGGACTGGTCCCAATAGGATAAAAATCTTGATATGGTTATTAAGAGATGAGATAAATGAAACAGACTTTGATGGCATGAAAACAAGTTTTGATACAACACTACCAAAAAGGAAGTTTTTGATGGGCCAGAAAGACCCCTTTATCAGTCCCCCAAATATAAAGGGACCCAAACAAGTCCATTCTACTTACCCCAGTTTAGAAAAATTTTAAAGGTAAGAGGGTAAAAAAAATTACACTGAGATACTTGACCAGCAATTGCATGGGGCAATAAACCAAACAACCCAGTTAAAGACTGACAAAAAGGCCTGGATCCCTTGGCTCAACCCCTCACTGGAGCCCAAAACCCTTTATACAGGACTGGGTTAAAATGGCCTGCGAAATAAAAAGGGAAGTTTCTAGGACTCTTTATAAGACCAAGAGTTGCTAACAGAGTCCTGACAAGGGCTACGGTTAAAGGTATAACAGTTGATAGAACTGAGATTTGTTACGGATAGAAACAAACTCTGATGCAATGTTGGATCTGTTTCTTTTACTTTAAGCATTGCTTCCCATTGCTTTTGTTCACTAAAAGGACACTGTCTATACCTAATAGCCTCCACAGGGGAACCCTGCCCCTCTGCCTAAATGTTAAACCGAAGTACCTTTGTTCAAGACCCTGGCTACCTATGGCTACAGGAAAGAAGAAATTAACACATCCCCTCCAGGAGGCTGGCCAAGACATTTGCAAGATTAATGGCTTTTTTACTTTACGGTCTCACCTACCCACTCTCAGTTCTATAAAACTGAGGCATATGGGCATCCAGACCCTGATAAGTTGGTTATTTTGGGACATTTGTCTGCCATCTTCTCAGTCCGCCAGCTTTCTGAATAAAGTCACATTCCCTCCCTCAACACCTTGTCTCTCAGATTATTGGCCTGTTGTGCAGCTAGCAGACCAAGCTTGGACTTGGTAACATATTTAAAAGTGGTATATTTGAACAGCTTTATGTAAGATGGTTACATCTCGTTTACCTGATTATACTGTGGGGATATACAAACATGTCTCACTGGGGAATGCTCCCCTGCCTCGCATAAGAAACAGCATATAATCTGCCTCTCAAACAATTTTAATTAAACATAATAAAGAAAACTAATAGGGTTACCTAAGCCAACAAACTATGAGATAAAAATTGCAGTCCAATATTCAGATACTCTAATATTCAAATACTCTTTGCAACCCCATGGACTGTAGCCTACCAGGCTCCTCTGTCCATGTAATTTTCCAAGCAAGAGTACTGAAGTGGGTTGCCATTTCCTTCTCCAGGGGATCTTCCCAACCCAGGGGATCAAACCCAGGTCTCCCGCATTGTAGGCAGACGCTTTACCATCTGAGCCACCAGGGAAGGTGTTCAATATTCAGGGCCTAATAGAAGCAATAACGGAGTTTGGTCTGGGAGGTTTGTTTGGTTGGTTGGTTTTATCTTTGTTCCTAGGATAAACTGGCCTGAGTTTGACTTGTGCACTCAGAAAGATGGCCTTCTGCAAACATTTGAAGACATGATACATTGATCCCTATAGTTCTAGAATACAGAAATCTTTTGATTTCCAGTTTAGTTGGAAATTTTCCTACTGATATAAAAAAGCAAATGAAAGAAAACGTACTTGGGAAAATCAATCTTTTGACATCATTTGGGTGGCAGCCCAGTTCTTCAGAGAATTAAAAGCAATTGTGTTTGTCTTGCAAATCTCCACTTATCAAGGGACTTCCCTGGTGGTTTAGTGGTTAGGACTCTGCCTTCCAAAGCAGGGACTCGGGTTCAATTGCTGGTCGGGGAACTAAGATCTCACGTGCCCTGGAGCAACGAAGCTCTCACATCACAGCCACTAAGCCCAGGAGCTCCAGAGCCTGCACACCACAACTGGAAAAAGCCCGAGCACCACAATGAAAGATCCTGCATGACGCAACTAACACGCTACGCAGTCAAACAGATGTTTTTTAAAAATCTCCACATACCAGAAATGTAAATACAGCTCACAATGACCTGA
Source organism: Bos javanicus (assembly GCF_032452875.1). NCBI lineage: Eukaryota > Metazoa > Chordata > Mammalia > Artiodactyla > Bovidae > Bos > Bos javanicus. Next base: position 34,029,955 of record NC_083870.1, read on the forward strand.
GACTAAGCAGGATTAACTTAATAAGGTAGAACCTGACACCAAAGGGAAGAAATAACAAAGAGGCCTCTTTAAACTCAAATGGTTGGAAAGGCTTCTTCACTCACAATATACTTGCTGCTGCTGCTGCTGCTAAGTCACTTCAGTCGTGTCCAACTCTGTGCAACCCCACAGACAGCAGCCTACCAGGCTCCCCTGTCCCTGGGATTCTCCAGGCAAGAACACTGGAGTGGGTTGCCATTTCCTTCTCCAATGCACGAAAGTGAAAAGTGAAAGTGAAGTCGCTCAGTCGTGCCCGACTCTTATCGACCCCATGGACTGCAGCCTACCAGCCTCCTCTGTCCATGGGATTTTCCAGGCAAGAGTACTGGAGTGGGGTGCCATTGCCTTCTCCCACAATATACTTAACGGCCTCTTTAACGGTTTGTCAAAAATGAATGCAAGGACTTCCCTAGTGGTCCAGTGGTTGAAAATCTGCCTGCTAATGCAGGGGACATGAGTTTGACCCTGGACTGGGAAGTTTCAACATGAAACTTCATGAACCACAACTGCTGAGCCTGGGCTCTATAGCCAGAGCGCACGCCTAGAGCCCATGCTCCATGACAAGAGAAGCCACTGCAATAGAAGCCAGATGACCACACTAGAGATTAGCCCCAGAAGGAAATGGCAACCCACTCCAGTATTCTTGCCTAGAGAATCCCAGGGACAGGGGAGCCTGGTGGGCTGCCATCTATGGGGTCGCACAGAGTCGGACACAACTGAAGCGACTTAGCAGCAGCAGCAGCTGCAACTAGAGAAACCTGTGCCCAGGAACGAAGACCCCAGCTGAGACAAAAATAAATACATATTTTTTTAAATCTATGAAAAAAAAGAATGAATACAAATCTTATTCTTTTCCATGAGGAGTAAAAAGCCTGAAGATTTTTCTTCATTATTAGTTATAGAAAGGGGTGAGCTGCCACCAACTGCAGTCACTCACAGTGTACCCTGAGAAGAGCTCAGGATGAAGAAAACCAGGATTAAACATTCTGTGATTTGGACATGGGGTCCTATAGAGAGTTAGGATGCATCCCAAACTAAGAATTACAGTGACCTAAGATTCATGCATCTTCCTACACATAGAAGAGCACTAAGGTCATTAACTTGAGATGTTGGTGTTTTGATGATTAGCACTAATCTTTTATCAAGATGCATGCTTGGCTACATGTATTTCCGAGTCAAAAATGTATATACCTACTGTCTCCTACCCTACATCTTCAGAGCTCTCTGAGAGGCTGTCTCTTGGGCTACAGTCCTCAGTAAGGTCTCCAAATAAAACTGTAACTTGCTGCTTTTAAGTTCTGTCAAATGTTTTCCAATCAACATCTCATTATAGGAGTATTTGTTCTTTTCTTTATGCAAAAATATTCTCTTTTTCAGAAAAGGCTCCTAGGTTCCCAGGGTTTGCATAGACGGATGGGCCCTTAGCAAAACAAAGGCACTCAGAAAGTGCCTGAGCAACCTGCAGAACCACACCTCACCCAATGACTCAGCAAAACATGGATGAAACATGATAGGAGGGTGTGGAGCACCAAGACTAGCCCAGGCCACACTCTCATTATTCCACTGCAAGGACATAGACCAGCTGCGTGGCATGGGACCTCAGCCCACTCTCACTGGGTCCCAACCTACCTCATCCCCAGTCCCGCTGCAGCCAACCAGGCAGCAACACTCAGGTGTACCTGCGCACCACCTTCCCAAGACATACAATGCTCAAGAGTTCCAAGCACTCCAAGATCTAGGGCTGCCTGTGCCCCACAGCCCAGGGCCCAACAGGCCGCACGCTACAGCCCACAAGTGTCCCCATCCTGCCTGCTGGGCAGTAATCCCAGCTCTTGCAAAATTCTCAAGGCAACACGTCTTGGACCAAAACCAGAGCTGATGAGAACTAGCTGAGGAGGCAGATTTCATGAGGAGGAGTGGGAATACGAAACAGAATGAAGGCTGAAAGCCTTTAGGGCTAAAGCCTCAAATTCCCAAATCCATCACAAAGCAGACTTCTTTGCTCTCAAATTAGTTGACCGAGGGTGACAATGATGAGCTGAGAGGTGAGATCAGGCTGTGCACCTCCAGAATCAAGGTGGCTCCACCTACACCACACAGCTTGAGGTCCCTGTAGTTCTCCAGCTGCACTGAGCCCAAGAGGCTGGGCGCCAGGACTGCATGACTTCTGTATCCCACTTGTGCCTGACACAGTGTCTCATACAGGGGAGAGGATCAGATCAGTGAATGTGACTTAAAATGAATGCACTATCACATCTCTGAGATGGAATCTGGAGTTAACATGAAGGAAGAAGGGACAGGAGATGAGGAGTGAAGGAACTGCCCACCGTAAGAGGTGTCAAGATGAAATCCTTGCACAGGACACCTCTGTATGCACCCAAATCCCAGCACCGACTACAGATGTGACAATCTCAGAAAAACAGGGCGGGGCTCAATTGCTGCAGAGCCCTTTGGAGATCAGGAGAATATATTGTCTGTGTTTTTAGTACTTGATATCAATCCTACTGTGTCTCATTCTACTAATGCCAGCTGCATACCATCTCCTGAATATTCTGCTTCCTACACACTTTCCAGAACTGTGAACCCAGACAATAAAAGGACCTGAGCTTTTCATTTCAGTACAGGAGATGGACAGCCACTGACTGCTGCCCATAGAAGCCAGACAGTCTGACTAGGAGTGCTGACCCAGCACAGCCTGTACTGGTTGTGTGACCTTCAGAAATTACTTATCCTTTCAGCTTAATTCCTTATCTGTAAAATGGAGAGGATAATTGTTCCACATGTAGGAATGTTATAAAGGTTAAATGTGACACAATACACGTCAGTAACTGAGGAGAGATTCTGGTAAACAAAATTCTCCATAAATGCTAGTCTTCATTGTAGTCCCAACAGGAAATCAGGGAGAATAAGAGAGAGAAGAAAGACGTAAATACAAGGGGTTCAGGAGAATCACCTCAAAACGAGAAATGAAGTCTTTCAGGTTTGGGAATGCGTCCAGGCACTTGGGCTCAAATATGCGGTGCATGTCAAGGACGTCGTAAACCAGGAAATCCACATAGGTGAGCTGCAGGAAGACAAAGCATGAATGCGGACTGAACTCTGAACCTGGGGAAATGACAGTTATCCCGCCCCCAAAGCCGTCCAACTCACCTTGTCCCCTGCAAACCAAGGCCTCTTCCCCAGAAACTCTGAGAACAGCTTGATTTTTTCAGGGATCTCCTTCAAGAAACCAGGCTTCAGTTTCTCCTGAGACACAGAACAGTTGTCACCACCCTCACACACAGACTGAGAGAGAGAGCAGTCTTCCCAGCAGAGAGCAGTCCTCCCAGGGCTGTGTCTGATCCCAGCCGTCAGGTGAGCAGTCATGTCCCTTGACTGTACGTGAGTCAGGGTCCAGGGCCAATTCAACCCACCTGTGTTCACTAGACTCCTATGGGAACCATCTCCCATCTGTGAGAGACTGTGGGAAGGCAAAGGGCAAAACGCACTGTTCCCGGACCTGTCACCACTCAGCTCCAGACACCTGCCCTGGGTCAGACCAGCAGTGCTGTGAGACCTGGCGGAGCTTGGTCCTCAGACCTCAGGCTGATCAACACTAAAATGATTAGGAAAGAAGTCCTACATTCCAGTGTGGGAGACAGGAATGGTGTGGACGCCTGAGCAGTTTCTGGACAGCTGGAGAGAACTGGAAGCTGAAAGGAAGGAGGGAGAGGAAGAAAGGCTAACCCTGGGCTGCCCAATGGACACATGTCCTGATCCCTGAGATGCCAAGTAGGAGGCTATGTGGTAAGGAGAAAAACATTCAGTTTACGAATTGAATTTCTATCCAGGGGAAGCTGGACTCCTCTTAAGATTAGAGGGAACTGAGTTAGAGTTTCAAAGGAAATGTCCTGGTGGATCACTAGCTCCAAGATCAAAATCTAAAAGACCAGTTGATGAGATCCTGACAAGCACCTCACACCCTCTCCAACTCAGTAGGAAGGACTCACAAAGTCAGGGCTGTAGCAGATCCTGGCCATGGCCAAGCGGACATCCATAACCTGGTTCTCCAAAATGTCCACACGAATCATCTCCTCCTCTGTCTCCCCACCTGTGGCCACACAACAGAGATTCACCCTCAGCCTCCCATTACAGCCCAACCCAGGGCATGGCCACTGGTGTCCCTGACCCCAGCTCCAGACCCACTCACACAGGTTGTGCTTGCGAGCAATGTACCGAAGGATGGCGTTGCTCTGGGTGAGCTTGTGAGTCCCATCGATTAAGTAGGGCAGCTGGAAGAACAACAGGGTCTGGTTATTTGGGCCACCAGACTCCCCTGTACCCCCTCTATTGACCAAGGGCAGATATGAAATCTGGCACTCACAGAGCCTAAATACTGTGGTGGGCACTAAATAATATGCTGCAAAATGGAGGGATGAGCTGGGACAGAGTATCATGGAAGGGCAAGGGAGAGAACCAGGAAGCTGAGAGACAGAGCAGAAGGCACCTGTTTCTGAAACCTCTAAGCCAGGAAAGGAGATGGATGGAGACACTGTCCACTTCCCCTCCCAGCACCCCAGCCCCTGCACCTACATTGGGGAAGTCCAGGCCCAGCTTGAATTTTTCATTCAGCCACTGGCTTCTGTCATAGTCGGGAGCTGAGAAAAAGAAGATGCAGTGAAACAACCTCCCAGGAATCCAACCCTCCTTCCCGGGGGGACCGACCAAGGAATCAGAAGCAAGACCCCCTGAACTGGTGGATACGGATTCTGAATTGGATTCTAATCTCACATGGAGCTTTGGGGGAAAGCACACGTAGAAGGATTTGGAACCTCCCTGAGCTGAGGCTTACAGAGAGCTAATGCAAGCACTAAGCAGAGCCCAAGGGGCTCTCATGTCCTGCTTTGGAGGACAGCTGCACCCTCAAAGGGTTTGGGAAGGGGCAGGTCCCTTTTCCAGCTGGTGGAGTTTGAGGGATGGGAGCAACAAGGCAGAACATGGGTTGCTTGGCAACCAATCAGCATGAGCTGGGCAGAAGTCAGAATAGGAAAAGGATTCCATTACCATCTCCTACCGAGTACTGCCTCTCCTCATAGTTTGTGTCTGTGTACTCCAGGAGAAGGCGGATGGCATGGGCCAGCTGGGAGAGACGGTGGGACAGAGGGCAGACGTCAGTCTTGACTGCAAAACTCTCACTGTTCCAGGTCACTTCCACACCTCCAACTCCCTTAGCACCATCACCTGCACCAGCCCACCCACGCCACACACACACACATGCCAACAACCAGATAAGATGATCGGGGTGAGGGGAGAGGGGCTCCGCTGCAGCAAGTCCTGTGGAAGTTTCTGGTTTGAACCGGCCTCAGCTTTGCAGCATTTTCCCAAGGGGGCGCAGCATTTCCCCACCCGCCTCCACCTTGCCCGCCCCGGGGGACCCCAGCTCACCCCGCGGATGTCCCAGTAACCCAGGATCATGGGCATGGTGCAGGTTATGACGCTCAGAGTGCAGAAGCTTCAGCGCAGCCGGGCTTGAACCTTGTCTTCTGAATCCGGGATAAAGCGGGCCCGGAAGCACCCGCCCCTCTTCTCGGCTCCGCCCCCAGCCCAGCCCCTGACTCAGCCCGCGGCCTGCAGAGCAGGGTCTACTCTTGTCTCTCTCTCAGCAGATTCCTATGGAAGCCAATCTCTGGGCGCCTAGAGATCAAAGGACGCCGAGGTCGGGCTCGCCTGGTTCCCGACCCCAGAGAGACGTCAGCTAACCGGGGGAGTTCCCAGTGCCCTTGGGAAACAAGCCTGAATCATGACATTAAATCGGCCCGTGTTACAGGAAGATGAGAACCCCAGGCAATCCTAACGTTCCCCCATGATTTGCAACCCTAACGCTCCCCCATGATTTACAATCCATGATAGCTGCAGTCTTCCAGAAATGAGTATCAGTGCGATAGGAGCACTCCAGTATTCATGCCTGGAAAATCCCATGGACCAAGGAGCCTGGTGGGCTACAATCCATGGGGTCGCAAAGAGTCGGATACGACTGAGCGACTTCTGTGTGTGTGTGTGCGCAATAGGAAGAGTAGAAAGGAGGCAGAGAAAGGAAATGTGCCCTCCATGTCTTCCTTTCAGGGACTGTGGAGGGTCCTGCCCTCCTCATGTGCCTGAAAATAAAGATATAACATAAATTAATCAAGTAGTTTATGGCCTCACTTGTGAATCTAAATCCAGATTCATGCACAGCAGAGAAACTACCCAGGTGCAGCTCCAGACATGTCCTGACAGACAGCTCCATGTCTCTCACATTGATGGGACAGTGAGGGGTAGTTTGGTGGGAATGTGACCCAGGGGAGAGGACCTGTCCTCTGGGTGGGTGGCTCCAGAGGGTGTCTAGAGAAGGGTGACAGCCTGGATGACTCCACACAGGACCAGAGTCAGAGTGGCCCAGACACCCTTGGCTGCCTAGATCCACAGTCCCAGCCCTCACCCTGGGATATGTTATTCAGTTCAGTTCAGTTCAGTCGCTCAGTCGTGTCCGACTCTTTGTGACCCCATGAGTTGCAGCATGCCAGGCCTCCCTGTGACCCAATGTGATTTTAAGAGAGTGATCTGTGCCTTTAAAAAAAATTTTATTGAAGTATATTTGATTTATAATCCTGCTTTATTTTAGGTGTACAACAAAGTGATTCAATTATACATAAACATATATCCATTCTTTTTCAGATTCTCTTCTCATATAGGTTATCATAGACAGTATACTGAGTAGAGTTTCCTGTGCTGTGCTTAGTCGCTCAGTTGTGTCTGACTCTTTGTGACCCCATGGACTATATGTAGCCCACCAGGCTCCTCTGTCCATGGGGGTTCTCCAGGCAAGAATGTTAGAGTGGGTTGCCATGCCCTCCTCCAGGGGATCGTCCCAACCCAGAGATCAAACCCAGGTCTCCTGCATTGCAGGCAGATTCTTTACCATCTGAGCCACTAGGGACGCCCGGAGTGCCCTGTACTGTATAGTATGTCCTTGTTGATTATCTGTCTTATATATAAGTGTGTGGGCTCGGTGTCCTTTGAAGTTACTCCATGATCTGTGACTTGTAGTACAAAATGCACAAGGACAATGTCCTACCTGCCAACTTTCCTCTTTGAGACAGAAGGTTATTTCAAAACTAGGAGAATAGGACATTGGGTGGGCTATGGTTTCTTTTGTTTGTTGAAAGGATATTACAAAGTAGTGGATGTAGGAAACAAATGAGAGGAACTTTGAAAAACAAACAAATTTGATAAGTTAAAACATAAAGTTGTGCTATGGGTTATGTCCTAAGTTGCTTCAGTCATGTCTGGCTCTTTGCAACCCCATGGACTATAAACCTGTTAGGGGAAGCACACTGACTGAAACCACCCACCCTGGCCAGGCACCATAGTAACCATTTGCATGAGTTGTTTTATGACAGGAGATCCTGATACGGAACACAGAACTAATAAGCCACCACCAACCGGAAGAGTTCGGAAAAGGTCGAAAGGAGACACCGGGTGTCCGTCTACTTCCCAGAATCCCTCTCCCTAGCATCCATCTTGGCTGAGTGATGCGTGTGCCACCAGGAAAGACTCTGAATTAGAGTGATTGGCCAAAGACCACCGGGAAACTAATCCCATTACCATAAAACCCAAGACTGCAAGCCACAGGGCAGAGCTATTCTCTTGGGTTCCCTTACCCTATTGCTCTCCACCCGGGTGCCCTTCCCAATAAAATCTGTTGCTTTGTCAGCACGTGTCTCCTCAGACAATTCTTTTCCAAGTGTTAGACAAGACCCCAGTTTCGGGCCCTGGAAGGGGTCCCCTTTCCTGCAACAAGCCCACCAGGCTCTCTTTCCATGGGATACTCCAGGCAAGAATACTGGTGTGGATTGCCATGCCTTTCTCCAAAAACACAAAGTTGGTATACTACAAAAATATATGTTTAAAAATAGAGCTTCCCAAGTGGCTCAGTGGTAAAGAATATGCCTGACAGTGAAGGAAACTCAGGAGCCATGGTTTCCATCCCTGGGTTTGGAAGATCCCCTAGAGGAGGAAATGGCAACCCACTCTAGTATTCTTGCCTGGGAAATCTCAAGGACAGAGAAGCCTGGCGGACTACGGTCCATGGGGTCCCAAAGAGTCGAACATGACTAAGCACAGCACAGCACGACACTTTATAGGATAGAAAGGCATGAACCATTGTTCCAAGAAGATTCAAATCACCATGGTATAGTATGGAGTGGGGCTTGGAAGGCAGATAGACTTTTTCTGCTGCTGCTGCTGCTAAGTCACTTCAGTCGTGTCCAACTCTGTGCGACCCCATAGACGGCAGCCCACCAGGCTCCCCCATCCCTGGGATTCTCCAGGCAAGAATACTGGAGAGGGTTGCCATTTCCTTCTCAAATCCCTGTTAAATCACAGACTTAGAGTTTAGCAAATCTCTGCTAAATTTGGAAGTATAGAGAGTGTGTCAGCAGAGACCAGCAGAGCTCAGTCCCTCAATGGTCCCAGCCATTCCTACCTTGCCTGTCCTCATGGCTCAGTTCTGGGTCCAGACTCAGGATGTGGCTCAGGGTCAAGTGGATTCTCTTGTCCTTTTGCCCACAGGGAAGCGATGGTGACTATGGTCACCAAAAGTGCTGACCTTCACAATAGTTACACATTTCATAACGTAATGAGGAATTACAATTCTGACCTTTCTACATCTTGAACTTACAGAAACACCAGTAGATTTCACTGAGAAAATGATTTTCCAAAGCTACATTAAGCACAATAGTAATGTTTAAAATAGGTAAAGCAGATGCTGTAACATACTGCAATCTAATTCATCCATTTATCATTTTCCTTTATGAAAAAACAATCACTATGATCCTGACATATAGCAGCACCATAAGTAAGACCATCCTGGGTAATAAAGGCTAGAAGTCTTCTGGGAAATACAGGGAGGAATTTTTAAGTACGGAAGAGATTTTCAGTGTTCAAACACCGAGGGGCACTGAGATGGAGGGAGCTTGAAGGCAGGAGAAAGAGGCCGTGCCTGCTGGGACAAGGAACTGAGGACACAGGGATGGGCCCCGAGCACAGGCGGCCCCGTCAGGAGGAGGACGTCAATCCTGCAGGAGGAGGGGGGCTGGCGGAGCAGGCTCTCAGACTCAGCCTCCAGGCCCAGGGGTCCCACCGGTGGGGGCAGCGGGTGTGGAAGGCAGTAGGGGGCAGGGGGACTCGGGAAACTGGAGAGGGGGCTGAAGGGCCTGATGCAGCCAGTAGTTGCCTCGCTGATATTCAGTGTCAGTGTGGTCACGTCTTCTGGATTTACATGTGCTCTCTCTCTTGACTGTAACGTGTTGACAAGTTCTAATATTTTAGAGAACGCTGTGCAAGACATTGAAACACACAGTGACCAGTATCCAGTTGAGAAGTCCAGCCTGTGGTCTTTCTTCTGTGTGGCCTTCCATAATTCCCTCCAGCTCTACTTCTGACCTTCTGAATTCTCAGTGAATTAACAGTGTTTCTAAATGAAATAGCCTCAGAACACAAGATTAATAGTATAATAAATACAAACAGAAGAATCTAAATATGTCTTCATCTCGCTAATTTTTTTTTTTTTTGAGTTTGTAAGTGTTGTCTGTGTAACTTTAGGTTTTAGAGAACATTTTTTAATCTTAAAATAAGACATTAGAAATAACCATTGACAAGTGTTGAGGTCCTTTAATGGGCCGGATCCTGGTGGTCCCGAGTCGACCGATAAGAAAGTAAAGGAGAGAGAAAGAGGCTGATATTCCTTGGTTTACGCAGAAAACCAATAAAGCCCCTGCACAGGGCTTGCTCTGTTCATGAAGGCCTCAGGCGCCCTGTCGAGGAGGTGAAGGAAGCCCGGGCAGGAAAGTGAACCCAGAGGGCCTCTGCACTCCAGGGTATCAGCCTGAAAAAGAGAGATGGGCGGGGGAGAGAGAGAGGGAGAGAAAGCAAGACACGGGGACAAAAGCTCTGATGGAGCAGAGGTGTTTTATTCAACATTGTGTGAGTATTTATACTGTCTTACAAGGCAGCTATTTTCAGCAGAGATAAAATCAAAACTTAAAAGTTATCAAGGAAACATGAGGTAATCCATATGAAAGAGAGAGGGTTGTAAATAATCACTTTTACAGTATGGTTCATAAAAAGGAAGAGGTTCGTAAATAGTTGCTTATCACTGTATGTAAATGCATGCATACTTCAGCCCCCGGGAGTAGCTTGCTGCTCCACTTAATTCCTGAATATTCAGGAATTAATAAGGGACAGAGGATTCATGACAGATCCAAAACAGCACACAGGAAGCCTCCTGTTAAATGCTTCCTGACAGACAAGATACTGACAAATTATATATGAGACAAAAATTTTCCACTTGCTTATAACATTTTGAATAACAAAATGCAAACTAGGATTGCAAGAATTTACAAAAGGAACCATGTTTAAGATGAAAAGTATGGAAAACAAGAAATGCTATTAAGAAGAAATATTTCACATTTAAACAAATGTGTTCATACTTGATTTGCAACTGTCTTCATTATCACATATTGCCTCACTTTTTTTTAAAAGGACTGAGTTATTTTGTTCTTTAGGTTTTTTTGATGGTCGTCTCTTACGTCTGAGTCTAAAATTTAAGTTTTAAGATAGTTACTTATTATTTATGTGGAGGATAATTTCTTTATAATATTGTGTTGATTTCTGTCATATAATCAACATGAATCAGCCATAGGTATACATATGTCCCCTCTCTCTTAACCCTCCCTCCCACACTAGCTGCTGCTGCTGCTGCTGCTGCTAAGTCGCTTCAGTCATGTCCAAGTCTGTGCCACCCCATAGACGACAGCCCACCAGGCTCCCCCATCCCTGGGATTCTCCAGGCAAGAACACTGGAGTGGGTTGCCATTTCCTTCTCCAATGCATGCAAGTGAAAAGTCAAAGTGAAGTCGATCAGTCGTGTCCAACTCTTAGCGACCCCATGGACTGCAGCCTGCCAGGCTCCTCCATCCATGGGATTTTCCAGGCAAGAGTACTGGAGTGGGGTGCCATTGCCTTCTCTGCCCACACTAGCTATGCCCTTTCAATTTGAGCATATAAATCCAGAGTCAGAGAAATAAGTTCACCTGTTTTTGAAGTTCTGTTGAAATACAGCCCCATCCATTCATTTATGTATGTCCCATGGCTGCTTTCACACTACAATAATAAAGGTGAACAACTGTGATGATGGAGAACATATGGCTTGCAAAATCAAAAATATTTACTGACTTAAAGTTTCATTAACTATTAGTTTACTGAACTTTTTTATGTTAGCAGTTTTACTTTTTTAAATAATCATTTATTTATTTAAAAAATCGTTTTTACTTCACATTATTCCTACTTTTGCTTAATATTTTTTGCTTAATAACTGCAAGAAATGACCATCCAGACAAATACCCAACAAGACTCTTCTCCAAAGCACCTGAGGGCTATGACTTGAGGCCAAGTCAAGACTTGAGGCTGTGCTATAACAAGCCCAACTTCACCATCCAGTCACTCTTTGAAGGATCTGCCAATCATATTGTTATCTGATGAGGCCTACACTTTACCTCAAATGGCATTCTCCCTCATGACTGCGCAGAGTGGCTACACTTTGGTCCACACACTAGCTCTGCTCATTTCAGGTCAAGTTATCCAAGGGCCAGCTACAGCCCACTAAATGCTTAAGTTAGGGAGACCTAATGGCTAGACTTAACAGAAGCAGAAGATATTAAGAAGAGGTGGCAAGAATACACAGAAGAACTGCACAAAAAAGATCTTCATGATCCAGATAATCACGATGGTGTGATCACTCACCTAGAGTGAGCCAGACATCCTGGAATGTGAAGTCAAGTGGGCCTTAAAAAGCATCACTACGAACAAAGCTAGTGGAAATGATGGAATTCCAGTTGAGCTATTTCAAATCCTGGAAGATGATGCTGTGAAAGTGCTGCACTCAATATGCCAGCAAATCTGGAAAACTCAGCAGTGGCCACAGGACTGGAAAAGGTCAGTTCTCATTCCAATCCCAAAGAAAGGCAATGCCAAAGAATGCTCAAACCACTGCACAATTGCACTCATCTCACACGCTGGTAAAGTAATGCTCAAAATTCTCCAAGCCAGGCTTCACCAATACATGAACTGTGAACTTCCAGATGTTCAAGCTGGTTTTAGAAAAGGCAGAGGAACCAGAGATAAAATGACTCTTGAGAGTCCCTTGGACTGCAAGGAGATCCAACCAATCCATTCTAAAGGAGATCAGTCCTTGTTGTTCTTTGGAAGGAATGATGCTAAAGCTGAAACTCCAATACTTTGGCCACCTCATGCGAAGAGTTGACTCATTGGAAAAGACCCTGATGCTGGGAGGGATTGGGGGCAGGAGGAAAGGGGGACGACAGAGGATGAGATGGCTGGATGGCATCACTGACTCGATGGACGTGAGTTTGGGTGAACTCCGGGAGTTGGTGATGGACAGGGAGGCCTGGCGTGCTGCAATTCACGGATCGCAAAGAGTTGGACACAACTGAGCAACTGAACTGAACTGAATTGAATGGCTTTCCCCTAGACCTATAGATTTCAAATCTTCTGATGTTGATTCTTTATCTTAAGTGGCTCAAGAAACTATATAGTACTGAGTCGCTTCAGTTGAGTCTGACTCTTTGCGACCCCATGGACTGTAGCCTGTTAGGCTCCTCTGTTCATGAGATTCTCCAGGCAAAGATACTGAAGTGGGTTGCCATGCCCTCCTCCAGCGGATCATCCCAACCCAAGGATCGAACCCTGCATCTCTTACATCTCCTGCATTGGCAGGTGGGTTCTTTACCACTAGTACCACCTGGAAGCTAGGTACCTATATGCAGAGCCCTAAATCTATAAAATGGCTGTAGAGTTTCCCAGGGTTTTAACTAGAGATACTTCTTTCACGTTTCCAACCGTTATTGAACATTTACTGTGTGCAAGGTAGTATAATCGATGTGAGATATAAAGTCAAATAAGAAATGGATTCTCTCCTCAATGTCTTTATGACCAAGTTAGAGAAAGAACAAGTTAAACAATGATTATAATACACTGGAAGCAAATGTTATTGATATATGTTGTAAGAACACAGATGAAGAGTATCTAAAGCAGAGAAAACTTCCAGGAGAAGGTGACAGAAGTGAATCCACCAGGATCCCACACCATCAGTAGACTACTCAGATGTCCCCAGCACCCAAGAGCCCCCTGAACCATGACACAGCTACACATACTACAAGCTGAAAGGAGGCAGCCCATGAATGCTGAATTAAAGAGGAAACCAGGCACAGAAGGGCCTGGCCTCTGTAGACACCTCATGCTAAGAAACAGAGGCGCATGAAGTGGAGATAGAAATGAACAAGCAATAGTATAATCCCACCTGTGCCCAACTTCCCACCACACGCCCATCCATGTGGCCCTGCAGAGCACAACAGAAGGGAAAATGGACACCACCACACACCCAACATAGTTGGTCATGACTCCAGGAAGCCAGGAGGGAATAAGACAAGACACAGCAGGTGTGATAAAGCTTTACTGGGGATCAGACAGGCTGGGCAGGAACCACACTGGGAAGCACAGACTTCACACCAGGCCAGGTCTGGTCTTCAGGGCAATATTGGTAGCTCAGAACAAAGCTCCATGGGCCAGGGATCTGGCTGGGCTCCTCACAGCAGAAGCAACCATGGAAGGGAAGGATAGTCTGGGTGGCTTTAGTGCAGGAGGGATAATGTGGGGTGGGGGAGGACCTTTGCTAAAAAAAAAAAAAAAGTGGAAAAAAAAAAAGTGGGAAACTGAAATAAAGGATGGCTGGAAAGGGAGGGTGGGAGGGAGATAAGGGGGCCAAGGAAGCATCTAGAGTGAACAGAAGGAGAATGAAAAAGACAGATGGTTCCGTGGGCAGGAAGGTCCACTTGGTCTCCAAGGCACTGGCTCCTCACGCCCATCTCCTGGTTGCGGGAACTACTTGTTGCCCCACACGGCAAGCTTCAGGAACAGAGGGCCTGGGAGGAAGCGGCTGGACTTCATGTAGGCAGAGATCTTCTTCAGGCCCTGAGGGTGGGAAAAAGGTCAGGCTTCAGGTCTGCTGCCCCACTACGGTTCATGCAGGTCTCCCTAAGTTTGGAACCTAGATATAGCCCTTCCATGTAGAGTCAAATATTGGGACAAAATACCATCCTCCTGGTGTCCCCAACTCTGGAAAGTTAACTCTTTCAATTATCTGTAATTCAAGTGACATCTTGATAAAACAGGACATTTGGAGACTCCACCCAGGGCTTGTTGCTGGAGATGATGACATAGGTTCAGAATCCCTAAATGACTTCCCTGCAAGATGGGTTCTACTGAGACCATTTATCAGATGGGAGACTGAGGCACTCAGAGGATAAGCACCTCCCTCGTGCTCACACTGCACATAAGTAATATGGCTAGAATGCAGCCTGCTCGCTCTCCCTCTCAATTCTGAGGTCTCTCTGCTGCACCCCCTTCCTCACAGCTGAAAAAAAAACAAAAAACAAAAAAAACAAGGAGACTCACTCATCATCCACTTATACAAACAGTTAAGTGACCAGTCCTGGCAGTTGCCCACCAACAGTGTGCCCGTAGGGGAATTCAGGATGGGAAAAAACAGATGAAACATTCTCTGTTTTGGATACACAGTCCCTAGAGAGTTACAATGCATCTAAAGAAGCACTCTAATCAACCTAGGTTTGTATAGTTTTCTACCCAGAGTAAAGCACTAAAATCAGTAACTTGAGATCCCTAGCTTTTGGTAATTAGCAGTAATCTTTACCAAGATGTATAATTGATTACTCCTATTTCCCAGACCTCCTCCTCCACCTCCTGAAAGCAGTTTCCCAGAAATATCTGAGATATCTGAGAGGGTGTCTCCTAGCACACAGGTCTCCAAATAAAAGGGAAACTCATGCTCTTACATTGTGTGGGCTTTGTTTCCAGTGGACAGTTATAGTGACCACAAAGGAGTTCAGATGAGACTTCTTACTGGTATTGGAACCTTACAAGGAGCTGGAGCCTTAGTACCAGCAAGGCCCCTTGTGCCGGTCCACCTCTGTACGTGATCATATGAATTTAGGTGAATCTCTCATGATCTCAGATTTACCATCTTGGTTGACAATCCTGAGTTTTCTTTAGTGGTACATGAAAAAGCTTCCTGTCATCTCATTTTAGAGATACTGAGAAAGTACCCAGCTGAGACACTGGGAAGGTTCAGGTTGGGTGGGAAGGTTCAGGTTGGGTGCGTAGGTCAGGGACTGGTTGGTGTCCTTCCTTGGATTGACTAATTTACCAGAGTTGGCCGGAATATAGTGTAGATACCACATGAGATCTCTTAGCTCCATTGATAAGGGACAGAGCTCCTCCTGGCCAAGCAAGGCTTTTTCAGGCAATTGAGAAAACTTGCAGGAGTGGTGGAGGCAAGTCCTCATACCACACAGCAATCCCATAGGGAATCCCACTTTTTAAAGAAACTTGCTCATCCAGGGACACACACAAAAGGTTTGGCCAACCTGTGTTCCCAATGCCCACGGTGTTTTCAGACTGTCTGAGACATATCAAAGACCTGAAATGACTACAGGGTGACAACGAGCAGAGTTAAGCTCACAAGTAGCAGAAGGGCCCACCAGACACACTTATCAAAAGAAATTTACCCTGACAAACATACTGTGAAATGGGAAACAAAGCTTTATAAACAAAAGAAAGAGGGGTGACAGATTGCCAACCTGAGACTGACACTACAGGCAGGTTCAGGTACATTACATATGGAGTTTACACTTGCAAATACTTACTTAATTGGGGAAACTATACCAAAGGAGATCTCATCCTAAAAATGGTCAAAAAAGGGTTCTTTGACACTCAAAATTAGGGGGTTTTTGTGTACACAGCTAGAGGAATGGGTTTTAAAATCAAACAGACTGAATGATTTAGAAGGCCTGGTAAAATTGGGATTACTTTGGCCAAAAAAAGTTTTGTTTTCAAATTCTGACCTTAAGGAAACTAAAGTCCTTCTAGGAAGAACTTGCATCATCTCCCTGTAGCTTTGAGACATAAAAGTTCTACCTCATCTTCTTAGGCATCTTCCAGTGCACTTTGAAAGCTTAGTCTCTCTGATCGTGAAGGTACACATACGGTGTATGGCTGGCAGCAAGTTGCACAGACTGTGATTCCAAGAGTCTTTTTGTCCAGCTATGCTAGCATTAGCTCAATGTGTCATTAGAGGTCCCACTTCATAAAGGGTCTTTGTTGTTTCAACCCTCCTTGTGTCTCCCTGTACAACAAAGGCCTTTCCTTTCTTAGACTATATTTGTGAGTAAACTTCCTGGTTCTTGAGAAGGCTGCATCCTTTGCACTCTCTTATGGGCATTCCTCTTGCCTCTTATTGGTTTGAATTATAACTAAGAATTCTAATAATGGATCCTTTAAACTGGGAAACCTACTAAATTGGTAAATTTTGAGAGATCTCTCATTGAAAACAGTTGTTTAGCTGGTCCCTATGGAAAAATCAAACTAAAGGGTGGATACACAGATATATAATGGTGGCTAACCTTAAGAACTTCCTTAGTTTCAAACCCATCAACCAACCAACAAAAATTGTTCCTAGAGCTTTATTTATGGTCTCAGCTTCCCCTCAATGGATCTTACAGATGCTAATAAAAACAAAAGAATAACTAAAGTTAATTAGGTTAATTAACAAGGGAATAGTTAAAAGCTGAAGGGAAAGTCAAGTGAGCTCTTCCTACAAAGTAGAAATTTTAAAGGGACTGGTCCCAATAGGATGAAAATATTTAGATGGCTATTAAGAGGTATGATAACTGAAACAGACTTTGATGGCATGAAATTAAAGATTTTGATCCAGCACTACCAAAAAAGATGTTTTGGATGGGCCAAAAAGACCCTTTATCAGTCCCCTTAAATGTTAAAGAGACCCAACAAATCCACTCTATTTACCCCAGTGTAGGAAAATTTTAAAGGCAAGAAAGTAGAAAAATTCACCAGCAATTGCTCAGGGCAATATGCCAAACAATCCAATAAAGATGGAAAAAAAAGCCTGGGTCCCTTGGCTCAACCCCTCACTGGGGACAGAACTGGGTAAAATGGCCAGGGAATAAAAGGGAAAGTTTCTGGGACTCCTTATAAGACCAAGACTTGTTAACAGGATCCTTACAAGGGCTATGGTTAAAGGTAAAATATTAATAGTTGATAGAATTGAGATGAAAGTTATTTGTTATGGGGAAGAACAAATCTGCCTCAATGTTGGATCTGTTTCTTTTTTTTTTTTTTAAGATTTGTATCTCTTTTTTTTGGCTGCACTGGGTCTTCATTATGAGCCTGGGCTTTCCCTAGTTCCAGCCAGTGAGGGCTACTCTTCATTATGATGCAGTCTTCTCATTGCAGTAGCTTCTCTTGTGGTGGTGCACAGACTCCAGGTGCGTGGGCTTCAGTAGGTAGTTGCAGCACATAGACTAGTAGCTGTGGCTTTCAGGCCCTACAGCCAGGCTCATTAGTTGTGGTGCAGGCTTAGTTGCGCTGCATCATGTGGAATCTTCCCAGAACAAGGATTGAACCCATGTCCCCTGCATTGACAGGCAGATTCTTATCCATTGTACCAACAGAGAAGTCTAGATCTGTTTCTTTTACTTTAAACTTTGTTTCCCATTGCTTTTGTTCACTAAAAGGATACCCTCCATACATAATGGCCTGCCCTGGGGAACCTGCCCCTCTGCCTGAATGTTAAACCAAAGTGCCCTTATTCAGGACCTGTCCACCTGTGGATGGCTACAGGAAGGAAAAAATTAATATATCCCCTCCCCAAGGCTGGCAATTCCAGGAGATATTTGCAAGATTAATGACCTTTTTACTTTACTTCCTCACCTCCCCCATTTCTGTTCTATAAAAGAACCTGGCATCCAGACCCTGATAAGATGGTTATTTTGAGACATTAGTCTGCCATCTTCTCAGTCTGTACCTTGTCTCTCAGATGATTGGCCTGTTGTGCAGCAAGCAGACTAAACTTGGACTTAGTAACATACTAAAAAGTGGTATATTTGAACAGGCTTTATGTAAGATGGTTATATCTCTTTTACCTGATTATGCTGTGGGGATATACAAACATGTCTCACTGGGGAATGCTCCCCTGCCTGGCATAAGACACTGCATATAATCTGCCTCTCAGGCAATGTTAATTAAATATAACAGAGGAAACCAACAGGGTTACCTGAGCCCACACACCATAAGGTTAAAATTACAATCTAATATTCAGGGCCTAATAAAAGCAATACTGGAGTTTGGTTTGGGGGTTTTGTTTGGTTGGTTGGTTTTGTTTTTGACCAAGGGTAAACTGGTCTGAGTTTGACTTGTGCACTCAGAAAGAGGGCCTTCTGCAAACATTTGAAGACACAATACACTGATCCCTAAAGTTCTAGAATAGATCTTTTGATTTCCAGTTTAGTTGGAAATTTTCCTACTGATATAAAAAAACAAAATTTAAAAAAAAGGTAGTTGGTCAAATCAATCTTTTGATATCATTTAGGTAGCAGCCCAGTTCTTCAGGGAATTGAAAGCAACTGTGTCTTGCAAATCTCCACAAATCAGGGGACTTCCCTGGTGGTCCAGTTGTTAGGAATCTGCCTTCCAGTGCAGTGAAGCCAGTTCAATTCCTGGTCAAGGAACTAAGATCCCATATGCCCCGGGGCAACTATGCCCGCACACCACAGAGCCCATGTGCTCTGGAGCCCACGCAGCACAAGCAGAAGCAGCCTGAGCACCACAGTGGAAGACCCCACACGACACAACACCAAGGTAGCCAAAAAAATTCTGTATTTTAAAAAAATCTCTTCACGTCAGATATGTAAATATAGCACACAATGACCTGAGACTAAGCCTGATTAACTTAATAAGGTAGAATCTAACACCAAAGGGAAAAAATAACAGAAAAGAGGTGTTTTTAAATTCAAACAACTGGAAAGGCTCCTTCACGCAAAATCTAATTTACAGCCTTTTAAAGGATTTGTCAAGAATGAAGGACTTCCCTGGTGGTCCGGTGGTTGAGAATCTGCCTGCCAAATCAGGGGACGTGGGTACAATCCCTGGTCTGGGAAGATTTCACATGCCCCGGGGCAACTGAGCCTATGCTCTACAGCCTGAGAGCCACAAGTACTGAACCTCAAGTGCCTGGAATCTGGTGCTCTGCAACAAGAAAAGCCACTGCATTAGAAGCCAGAGCACCGCGACTAGAAAGTAACCGAGCTCCCTGCAACAAGAGAAAGCCCAGGCCCAGCAACGAAGACCCAGCCCAGCCAAAAATAAATCAATAACTTTTTAAAGTTTATGAAAATAAAAGACTGAATGCAAATCTTATATCGTTTCCATGAACAGCAAAAAGCCTGAAGATATTCCCTCCTAACTGGTATAGAAAGGGGTATGCTTCAATCTACTGCAGTCAACCACAGACAATCCACGCTGAGATTTCAGGATGAAGAAAACCAGGATGAAACATTCTGTGTTTTAGACAGGGGGGCCCCAGAGAGTTAGGATGCATCTCAAAAAAAGAATTTTCATGACTCCAGATTTACCCATCTTCCCACACAGAGAAAAGCACTAAGGTCATTAACTTGAGATGTTTGTTTTTCAATAATTAGCATTAATCTTTTACCAAGATGCATGAGTGACTATATGTATATCCCAGCCAAAAATTCATATACCTACTGTCTCCTACCCTACATCTTCAGAGCTCTATGGGAAGCTGTCTCCTGGGTTCCAAACAAAATTGAAGGTCTCCAAGTAAAGTCAAAACTCACTGTTCTTAAGTGGTGTCAAATGTTTCTCCATTGACATCTCTTCATAGGAGTATTTGTTCCTCTCATCAAGCAAAAAATAATCTCTTCCTCAGAAAAGGCTCCTAGTTCACAGGGTTTGCCCACAGAGGGATGAAGGCCTAGCAAAGCAAAAGGGCTCAGAAAGTGGCCAGGCAACATAAAGAAGAGACCACATTTCACCCTATTACTCAGCAAAACATGGATCAAACATGATAGGAGGGTGTGGAGCAGTAAGCCTAGCTCAGGCCAGACTCTAATTATTCCACTTAAAAGACACAGACCAACTGCCTGGTATGGGACCTGAGTCCACTCTCACTTGGCCCCAACCTACATCCTCAGTCCTGCTAGAGCCAACCAGACAGTGAGACACTCAGGTGTACCTGTGCACCATTTTCCCAAGACAGACAGTGCCCAAGAGCTCCCAGGACTCCAAGATCTAGGGCTGCCTGTGCCCTACAGCCCAGGGCCCAACAGGCCACACTGCAGGCCACGTCTGTCCCCATCCTGCCTGCTGGGCAGTCACCCCAGCTCTTGCAAAATTCTCAAGGCAACAAGCCTTGGACCAAAACCAGAGCTGATGAGAACTAGCTGAGAAAGCAAATTTCATGATGGGGAGTAGGAATACGAAACAGATTGTAGGCCAAAACATCGAGTGGACAACAGCTTCAAATTCCCATATCTGTCACAAAGCAGACTCTGTTGCTCTCCAGTTGGGTGAATGATGAGCTGGGAGGTGAGTTCAGGCTGTGCTCCTCCAGAACCAAGGTGGCTCCACCCACACCACACAGCTCAAGGTTCCTATAGTTCTCCAGCTGCACTGAGCCCAAGAGGCTGGGTGCCAGGGCTGCATGACTTCTGTATCCCACTTGTGCCTGACACAGTGTCTCATACAGGGGAGAGGATCAGATCAGAGAATGTGATTTAAAATGAATGTACTATTGCATCTCTGAGATGGAATCTGGAGTTAACATGAAGGAAAAAGGGACTGGAGATGAGGAGTAAAGGAACTGCCCACCATAAGAGGTGTCAAGATGAAATCCTTGCACAGGACACCTCTGTATGCACCCAAATCCCAGCACCAACTACAGCCCTGAGAATCTCAGAACAACAGGTGGAGGCTCAATTGCTGCAGAGCCCTTTGGAGATCAGGAGAATATATTGTCTGTGTTTTTAGAACTTGATATCATTCCTACTGTGTCTCATTCTACTAATGCCAGCTGCATACCATCTCCTGAATATTCTGCTTCCTTACACACTTTCCAGAACTGTGAACCCAGACAATAAAAGGACCTGAGCTTTTCATTTCAGTACAGGAGATGGACAGCCACTGACTGCTGCCCATAGAAGCCAGACAGTCTGACTAGGAGACCAGCACAGCCTGTACTGGTTGTGTGACCTTCAGAAATTACTTATCCTTTCAGCTTAATTCCTTATCTGTAAAATGGAAAGGATAATTGTTCCACATGTAGGAATGTTATAAAGATTAAATGTGACACAATACACGTCAGTAACTGAGGAGAGATTCTGGTAAACAAAATTCTCCATAAATGCTAGTCTTCATTGTAGTCCCAACTAGGAAATCAGGGAGAATAAGAGAGAGAAGAAAGATGTAAATACAAGGGGTTCAGGAGAATCACCTCAAAACGAGAAATGAAGTCTTTCAGGTTTGGGAATGCGTCCAGGCACTTGGGCTCAAATATGCGGTGCATGTCAAGGACGTCGTAAACCAGGAAATCCACATAGGTGAGCTGCAGGAAGACAAAGCATGAATGCGGACTGAACTCTGAACCTGGGGAAATGACAGTTATCCTGCCCCCAAAGCCGTCCAACTCACCTTGTCCCCTGCAAACCAAGGCCTCTTCCCCAGAAACTCTGAGAACAGCTTGATTTTTTCAGGGATCTCCTTCAAGAAACCAGGCTTCAGTTTCTCCTGAGACACAAAACAGCTGTCACCACCCTCACACACAGACTTCCCGGCACAGAGCAGTCCTCCCGGCAGAGAGCAGTCCTCCCAGGGCTGTGTCTGATCCCAGCCGTCAGGTGAGCAGTCATGTCCCTTGACTGTACGTGAGTCAGGGTCCAGGGCCAATTCAACCCACCTGTGTTCACTAGACTCCTATGGGAACCATCTCCCATCTGTGAGAGACTGTGGGAAGGCAAAGGGCAAAACGCACTGTTCCCGGACCTGTCACCACTCAGCTCCAGACACCTGCCCTGGGTCAGACCAGCAGTGCTGTGAGACCTGGCGGAGCTCGGTCCTCAGACCTCAGGCTGATCAACACTAAAATGACTAGGAAAGAAGTCCTACATTCCAGTGTGGGAGACAGGAATGGTGTGGACGTCTGAGCAGTTTCTGGACAGCTGGAGAGAACTGGAAGCTGAAAGGAAGGAGGGAGAGGAAGAAAGGCTAACCCTGGGCTGCCCACTGGACACATGTGTTTAGGCCTTAGATGTGGAGAGGAGGTGCTGGGGTAAGGAGGAAAATATCCTGTCTAGGAAGTGAATTTCCATCCAGGAGAAGCTGGACTCTTCTTAAGATTGGTGGGAACTGAATCAGAGTTTCCAAGAAAATGTCTTGGTGGATAAGTAGCTCTAAGGAAGTAAAAATCTAAAAGACCAGTAGATGAGATCATGACAAGCGTCTCACACCCTGTTCCCCCAAGTGAGAGGACTCACAAAGTCAGGGCTGTAGCAGATCCTGGCCATGGCAAAGCGGACATCCATAACCTGGTTCTCCAGAATGTCCACACGAATCATCTCCTCCTCTGTCTCCCCACCTGTGGCCACACAACAGAGACTCAACCTCAGTATCCCCTCCAGCCCAACCCAGGGCATGACGACCTGTGCCCCTGCCCCCAACCCCAGACCCACTCACACATGTTGTGCTTGCGAGCGATGTACCGAAGGATGGCGTTGCTCTGGGTGAGCTTGTGAGTCCCATCAATTAAGTAGGGCAGCTGGAAGAACAATAGGGTCTGGTTATTTGGGCCACCAGACTCCCCTGTACTCCCTCCATTGACCAAAGGGCAGAGATGAAACCTGGCATTCACAGAATCTAAATACTGTGGTGGGCACTAAATAATATGCTGCAAAATGGAGGGATGAGCTGGGACAGAGTATCATGGAAGGGCAAGGGAGAGAACCAGGAAGCTGAGAGACAGAGCAGAAGGCACCTGTTCCTGAAACCTCTAAGCCAGGAAAGGAGATGGATGGAGACACTGTCCACTCCCCCTCCCAGCACCCCAGCCCCTGCACCTACATTGGGGAAGTCCAGGCCCAGCTTGAATTTTTCATCCAGCCACTGGCTTCTGTCATAGTCAGGAGCTGAGAAAAAGAAGATGCAGTGAAACAACCTCCCAGGAATCCAACCCTCCTTCCCGGGGGGACCGACCAAGGAATCAGAGGCAAGACCCCCTGAACTGGTGGATATGGACTCTGAACTGAATTCTTATCTCACATGGAGCTTTGGAGGAAAGCACACGTAGAAAGATTTGAAACCTACCTGAGATGAGGCTTACAGAGAGCTAATGCAAGCACTAAGCAGAGCCCAAGGGGCTCTCATGTCCTGCTTTGGAGGACAGCTGCACCCTCAAAGGGTTTGGGAAGGGGAAAGTCCCTTTTCCAGCTGGTGGAGTTTAAGGGATGGGAGCAACAAGGCCAGGACATGGGCTGCTTGGCAACAAATCAATATGAGTTGAGCAGAAGTTAGAATAGAAGAAGGATTTCATTACCATCTCCTACCGAGTACTGCCTCTCCTCATAGTTTGTGTCTGTGTACTCCAGGAGAAGGCGGATGGCATGGGCCAGCTGGGAGAGACGGTGGGACAGAGGGCAGACGTCAGTCTTGACTGCAAAACTCTCACTGTTCCAGGTCACTTCCACACCTCCAACTCCCTCAGCACCATCACCTGCACCAGCCCACCCACGCCACACACACACACATGCCAACAACCAGATAAGATGATCGGGGTGAGGGGAGAGGGGCTCCGCTGCAGCAAGTCCTATGGAAGTTTCTGGTTTGAACCGGCCTCAGCCTTGCAGCATTTTCCCAGGGGGGCGCAGCATTTCCCTACCCGCCTCCACCTTCCCTGCCCTGGGGGACCCCAGCTCACCCCGCGGATGTCCCAGTAACCCAGGATCATGGGCATGGTGCAGGTTATGACGCTCAGAAAGGAGAAGATCCAGTGCACTTGGGCTTGAAACTTTTGAATCCGGGAGAAAGCGGGCCCGGAAGCACCCGCCCGTCTTCTCGGCCCCGCCCCCAGCCCAGCCCCTGACTCAGCCCCCCGCCGGCAGAGCAGGGTCTACTCTGTCTGAGCAGATTTCTTTGGAAGCCAATCTCTGGGCACCTAGAGATCAAAGGCCGCCGAGGTCGGGCTCTCCTGGTTTCCGACCCCAAAGAGACGTCAGCTAAACGGTGGAGTTGCCAGTGCCCTCGGGAAACAAGCCTGAATTATAACATTAAATCGGCCCGTGTTACAGGAAGATAAGAACCCCAGGCAGTCCTAACGCTCCCCCATGACTTATTAATATAACCCATGATAGCTGCGGTCTTACAGAACAGACCATCGGTGCGATAGAAAGAGGTGAGGAGGCAGAGAAAGGAAATGTGGTTTCCCTCTGCTCCTTTCAGGGACTGTGTAGGACCCATCCCTCATCATGTGCCTAAAAATAAAGATACAACATAAATTAATCAAGTAGTTTATGGCCTCACTTGTGAATCTAAATCCAGATCCACAGACAGCAGAGAGGGTACCCAGGTGCAGCTCTAGAGATGTCCTGACAGACAGCTCCATGTCTCTCACATTGATGAGACAGTGATGGGGAGTGTGGTGGGAAAGTGACCCAGGGGCGACCGTTCCTCTGAGTGTGTGGCTCGGGCGGGGGTCCATAGAGGGGTGACAGCCTATACAACTCCACACAGGACCAGAGTCAGAGTGGCCCCACACACCCTCAGCTGCCTAGATCCACAGATTACAGCCCTCATCCTGCCTCCTGACCCAATGTGATTTTAAGAGAGTGATTTGTGTCTTTCAAAAAATTATATTGAAGTATAGTTGATTTACAATGGTGTGTTAGTTTCAGGTGTACCACAAAGTGATTCAGTTATACAT
Organism: Bos javanicus; assembly: GCF_032452875.1. Lineage (NCBI taxonomy): Eukaryota > Metazoa > Chordata > Mammalia > Artiodactyla > Bovidae > Bos > Bos javanicus. Next base: position 34,054,952 of record NC_083870.1, read on the forward strand.
ATACAGATGTTCACCCTTTATCAGACCCTCTTCTCATATAGATTATCACAGAATATTGAGTAGAGTTCCCTGCACTGCACAGTACATCCTTACTGGGAATCCATCTTATATACAGTAGTGTGAGGGCTCAGTGTCTTTTGATGTCACTCTATGATCTGTGATCTGAGGTATAATCTGCACAAGAATAATGTCCTACCTGCCAGCTTTCCTCTTTGCAGGCAGAAGTTTATTTCAAAATTAGGAGACTAGGACATAGGTTGGACTGTGGTTTCTTTTCCTTGTTGAAAGGCTATTACAAAGTAGTGGATATAGGTAATTAATGAGAGGAACTTTAAAAAACAAATAAATTTTGTAAGTTCATACACAAAGTTTGTATACTACAAAAAAGTATTTAAAAATAGAGCTTCCCAGGTGGCTCAGTGGTAATGAATCCACCTGTCAAGGCAGGGGGCACAGGAGACTCAGGTTTGATCCCAGCGTCGGGAAGATCCCCTGGAGAAGGGAATAGCAACCCACTCCAGAATCCTTGCCTGGAGAATCCCATGGACAAAGAATCCTGGCAGGCTAGATCCATAGGGTTGCAAACAGATGGACACAACTGAAGCAACTTAGTATGCATGCATGCACACATGCATGTTGTAAGAACACAGATGAAGGGTATCTAAAGCAGGGTAAGCTTCCAGGAAAGGGTGACAGAAGCAAATCCACCAGGATCCCACACCATCAGCAGAATATTCAGACTCCTTCCCCGGCACCCGAGAGCCCCCTGAACCATGACACAGAAAAGGCTCCTAGTTCACAGGGTTTGCCCACAGAGGGATGAATGCCTAGCAAAACAAAAGGGCTCAGAAAGTGGTCAGGCAACAGAAAGAAGAGACCACATTTCACAATACTGCAAGCTGACAGGAGGTATCCCATGAATGTTGAATTAAAGAGGGAACCAGACATAGAAGGGCTCCCCTTCTGCAGAGATCTGATGCTAAGGAACAGAGGTACATGAAGTGTAGATAGAAATGAACAAGCAATCATATAACCTACTCATCCCAACAGTCTACCCCACCCCACCCCCCCCACACACCCATACCCATCCATGGAGCCCTGCAGTGGACAAGAGGGGGAAATAGACACCCACACACACCCAACACAGTCAGTCATGACTCCAGGAAGCCCCGAGAGAATAAGATAAGACACGGCAGGTGTGATTAAGGCTTTATTGGGCATCAGTCAGGCTGGGCAGGAACCACACTGGGAAGCATGGACTGCACACCAGGCCAGGTCTGGTCTTCAGGGCAGCACTGGGAGCTCAGAGCAGAGCCCCGTGGGCCAGGGGCCTGGCTGGGCTGCTCACAGCAGAAGTAATCATGGAAGGGAAGGATAGTCTGGGTGGCTTTAATGCAGAAGGGATCATGTGGGGTGGGGAGGAACTTTGCTCAAAAATAGTGGGAAACTGAAATCTTTAAAGTAGGGATGGAAAGGGGTGTGGGAGGGGGATAATGGGGCCAAGAAGCCATCTAGAGTGAACAGAAGGAAAAAGAAGAAGACAGATGGTTCTGCGGGCAGGAAGGTCCACCTGGTCTCGAAGGCACTGGCTCCTCACGCCCATCTCCTGGTTGCAGACACTACTTGTTGCCCCACACAGCAAGCTTCAGGAACAGAGGGCCTGGGAGGAAGCGGCTTGACTTCATGTAGGCAGAGATCTTCTTCAGGCCCTGAGGGTGGGAAAAAGAACACCAGGCCTCAGGTCTGCTGCCCCACTGGAACCCAGGCAGCTCTCCCCAAGTTTGGGACCTGGGGTACAGCCCTTCCATGTGGGAGTCAAATGTTGGGGCAAAAGATAGTCTTCTGGGGTCCCCAGCTCTGGGAAGTTAACTCTTCCAGTTTCTTATAATTCATCTGACATCCAGACTCACCACATACAGAGACTCTATACTGTATTAGGTGCTACATATCCACTAGACATGATGACATAGGTTCAGAATCTCTATACGACTCCCCTGCAAGATGGGTTCTACTGAGACCATTCATCAGAAGGGAAATTGAGGCACTCAGAAGATAAGCACCTCCCTCATGATCACATCGTACATAAGTAATATGGCTAGTATGTAGCCTGCTCGGTCTCCCTCTCCATTCTGAGTCTCTCTGCTGCACCCCCTTCCCCACAGCTGGAAACAAGGAGGCTCACTCATCATCCACTTACACAAACAGTTAAGTGACCCGCAGGGCAGTTGCTCACCAATAGTGCCTACAAGGGAATTCAGGATGGGAAAAAAGAAGATGAAACTTTCTGTGTTTTGGATACATGGTCCCTAGATGGTTAAGATACATAAGCTCCAGAAAGAATGAAGTGGCTGGGCCAAAGCAGAAACAACGCTCAGTTTTGGATGTATCTGGTGGTAAAAGCAAAGTCTGATGCTTTTAAGAATAATACTGCATAGGAACCAGGAACGATAGGTCCATGAATCAAGGTAAATTGGTTGTGGTCAAGCAAGAGATGGCAAGATTAAACATCATCTTAGGAATCGGTGAAATAAAATGGATGGAAAAGGGAGAATTTAGTTCAGATGACTATTATATCTACTACTGTGGTGAAGAATCCTTTAGAAGAAATGGAATAGCCCTTATAGTCAACAAGACTCCAAAATGCAGTACTTGGGTGCAATCTCAAAAACGACAGAATGATTTTGGTTCGTTTCCAAGACAAACCATTCAATATCACACTAATCCAAATCTATGCCCCCACCACTGATGCCAAAGAAGCTGAAGTTGATTAGTTCTGTGAAGACCTACAACACCTTCTAGAACTAACATCAAAACAAAACGGTCTTTTTTCATCATCAGGAATTGGAATAGAAAATTATGAAGTCAAGAGATACCTGGAATAACAGGCAAGTTAGACCTTGGAGTACATAAATGAAGCAGGGCAAAGGCTAACAGAGTTTTCTCAAGAGAACAAGCTGGTCATAGTAAACACCCTTTTCTAACAAACCAAGAGACAACTCTACACAAGGACATCACCAGATGGCCAATACCAAAATCAGACTGATTATGTTCTTTGCAGTCAAAGATGGAGAAGCTCTACACAGTCAGTAAAAACAAAACTTGGAGCTTACTGTGGCTCAGACCATCAGCTCCTTATTGCAAAATTTAGGCTTAAATTGAAGAATGTAGGGGAAACCACTAGGCCATTCAAGTAGCACCTAAATCCATTCCCTGATAATTATACAGTGGAAGTGATTAATAGATTCAAAAGATTAGGTCTGGTAGACAGAGTGCCTGAAGAACATGGATGGTGGTTCATAACATTGGACAAGAGGCAATGACCAAAATCATCTGAAAGAAAAAGAAATGCAAGGAGGCAAAGTGGTTGTCTGAGGAGGTTTTACAAACAGCTGAGGAAAAAGGAGAAGTGAAAGGCAAAGGAGAAAGGGACGGATATACTCAACTGATTGCAGAGCTCTAGAGAATAGCAAGATCTATTAAATGAGATAAGGCCTTCTTAAATGAACAATGCAAAGTAGAGGAAAACAACAGAATAGGAAAGAATGGGAAAGACTAGAGATCTTGTCAAGAAAATTGGAGAGATCAAAGGAACATTTCATGCAAGGAAGGGCACAATAAAAGAAACAGTAAGAACATAACAGAAGCAGAAGAGATTAAGAAGAGGTGGCAAGAATACACTGAAGAACTACACAAAAAAGGTTTTAATGACCAGATAACCACAATGGTGTGGCCACTCACCTAGAGCCAGACATCCTGGAGTGTGAAGTCAAGCGGGCCTTAGAAAACATTACTACAAAGCTAGTGGAGGTGACAGACTTCCACCTGAGCTACTGAAAATCCTAACAAGATGATGCTGTTAAAGTGCTGCACTCAATATGTCAATAAATTTGGGAAACTAATCAGTGGCCACAAGACTGGAAGAAGTCAGTTTTCATTCCAATCCCCAAATAGGGCAATGCCAAAGAATGTTCAAACTACTGTACAATTGCACTTATTTCACATACTAGCAAGGTTATGCTCAAAATCCTTCATGCTAGGCTTCAACAGTACATGAACCAAGAACTTCCAGATGTAAAAGCTGTCTAGACAAAGGCAGAGATCAAATTGCCAACACTTGTTGGACCATGGAAAAAGCAAGGGGGGTCCAGATAGACATCCACTTCTGCTTCATTGACTGTGTGGATCACAACAAACTGTGGAACATTCTTAAAGAAATGGCAAAACTAGACCACTTATCTATCACCTGAGAAACCTGTATGTAGGAGAGTTAGAACCTTAGATGGAACAACAGACTGATTCAAAATTGGGAGAGGAGTAAGACAAGACTACATACTGTCAGCCTGCTTACTTAACTTACATGCAGAGTACATCATGAGAAATGCTGGCCTGGATGAATGACAAGATGAAATCAAGATTGCCCGGAGAAATATCAGCAACCTCAGATAAGCAGATGATGCCACTCTAATGGCAGAAAGTGAAGAGGAACTAAAGACCCTCTTGATGAGGGTGAAAAAGAGAGTGAAAAAGCTGGCTTGAAACTCAACATTCAAAAAAATAAGACGATGGCATCCAGTTCCATTGCTTCATGGCAAACAGAATGGGAAAAAGTGGAAGCAGTGACAGATTTTACTTTCCTGGGCTCCAAAATCACTGTATATGGTGACTGAAGCCATGAAATCAGAAGATGTTTGCTCCTTGAAGGGCTTCTCTGGTGGCTCAGATGGTAAAGAATTCACAATGTGGGAGACCTGGGTTCCATTCCTGGGTTGGGAAGATTCCCTGAAGAAGGGAAAGGCTACCCACTCCAGTATTCTTGCCTAGATAATTTTATGGACAAAGGAGCCTGGCAGGCTATAGTCCATGGGATCACAAAGAGTCAGACACAACTGAGTGACTTCCACTTTCACTTGCTCCTTGGAAAGAAAGCTATGATAAACCTAGACAGCATATTAAAAAACAGAGACATCACTTTGCCAACAAAGGTCTGTTTGGTCAAAGCTATGGTTTTTCCAGTAGTCATATATGGATGTGAGAGTTGGACCATAAAGAAGGCTCATCACCAAAGAATTGATGTTTTTGAACTGTGGTGCTGGAGAAGACTCTTGAGAGTCCCTTGACCTGCAAGGAGATCAAACCAGTCAATCCTAAAGGAAATCAACCTGCAGTATTCATTGGAAGGACTGATGCTTATGCTGAAGATCCAATACTTTGGCCACCTGATAGGAAGAACTGACTCATTGGAAAAGACCCTGATGCTGGGAAAGACTGAGGGCAAGAGAACAGGGCAACAGAGGATGAGAAGGTTGGATGGCATCATTGACTCAATGGACATGAGTTCGAGCAAATTCTAGGAGATGGTGAAGGACAGGGAGGCCTGGTGTGTAGCAGTTCATGGGATTGCAAAGAGCCAGACACAACTGAGCAACTGAACAACGACACTGTCCTTAAGTTGTGAGGGTTTTTTCCAATTGACACTTGGTCATAAGAGTATTTGTTCTTCTCATTCTCCAAAATTATTCTCTTTCTCAGAAAAGGCTCCTAGTTGCAAGGGTTTCCACAGAGAGATAGGTCCTAGCAAAACAAAAGTGTTCAGAAAGTACCCAAGCAACTTGCAGAAGAGACCACATTTCACCCAATTATTCAGGAAAACATGGATGAAACATGATAGGAGGGTTGAAGCAATAAGACTAGGCTAGGCCAGACTCTAGTTTTTCCACTTAAAAGACAGAGACCAATTGCCTGGACTGGGACCTGAGCCCACTCTCACTGGTCCTCAACCTACCTCATCCTCAGTCCTGCTACAGCCAGCCAGGCAGAAACACTCAAGTGTACCTGTGCACCATCTTCCCAAGACAGACAGTGCCCAACAGTTCCCAGGACTCCAAGATCTAGGACTGCCTGTGCCCCACAGCCCAGGGCCCAACAGGCCACACTGCAGGCCACATCTGTCCCCATCCTCCCTACTGGGCAGTCACCCCAGCTCTTGCAAAATTCTCAAGGCGACAAGCCTTGGACCAGAACCAGAGCTGATGAGAACTAGCTGAGAAAGCAAATTTCATTATAGACGTGGGCATACAAAACAGATTGTAGACTGAAAAACCTCTTGGACAAGAGCTTCAAATTCCATATCTGCCACAAAGCAGACTCTGTTGCTCTCCAGTTGGGTGAATGATGAGCTGGGAGGTGAGGTCAGGCTGTGCACCTCCAGCCCTAAGGTGGCTCCACCCACACCACACAGCTCAGGCCTCCTATAGTTCTCCAGCTGCACTGAGCCCCAGACGCAGGGCACCAGGACTGTGTGACATCTGTATCCCACTTGTGCCTGACACAGTGTCTCATACAGGGGAGAGGATCAGATCAGTGAATGTGACTTAAAATGAAAATACTAACCCATCTTTCAGACAGAATCTGGAGTAATGGGAAAGAAGACAGGATGGGAGATGAGGAGGGAAGGAAAGTGCCCACCAAATGAGAAGTCAAGATAAAATCCTTGTACAGGACATCTATATTATGTTAGCAGAAATGTTATGTTAGTCACTCAGTCATATCTGACTCTTTGGGACCCCACAGACTGTAGCCCCCCCAGGCTCCTCTGTCCATGGAATTCTCCAGGCAAGAATACTGGAGTGGGTAGCCATTCCCTTCTCCAGGGTATCTTCCCAACTAAGGGATCCAACTGGGGTCTCCCACAGTGCAGGCAGATTTTTTACCATCTGAGTCACCAGGGAAGCCACCAACTACAGCTCTGAGAATCTCAGAACAACAGGCAGAGACTCAACTGCTGCAAAGCCCTTTGGAGATGAGGAGAAAATATTGTCTGTCTTTTTAGTCTTTGATATCAATCCTACTGTGTCTCACTCTACTAATGCCAGCTGCACATCATTTCCTGAAGGTTCTGCTTCCTCCACACTTTCCAGAGCTGTCAACACAGTCATGAAAGGGACCTGAGGTTTCTTTTTCCTACAGGAAATGAGGAGCCACTGATGCTGCCCATGGAAGTCAGACGCTCTGACTGGGAGCCCAGCACAGCCTGCTCTGGTTCTGTGACCTGCAGAAACTACTTGTCCTTTCAGGTTGACTCCTTATCTGTAAAATGCAGAGGATAATTTTTCTACCGTGTAGTAATGTTATAAAGATGAAATTTGACACAATATATGTCATTGCTGAGCAGAGATTCTGGCATAAACCAAGTTCTCCATAAATGCTATTCTTCATTGTAGTTCCAACTAGGAAATCATCCAGGCTTCCCAGGTGGCACTAGTGATAAAGAACTCATCTACCAATGCAGGAGATGAAAGAGATGCAGGTTCGATCTTTGGACTGGGAAGATCCCCTGAAGGAGGGCATAGCAACCCACTCCGGTATTCTTGCCTGGATAATCCCATGGACAGAGGAGCCTGGCAGGCTACAGTTTGTAGGGTCACAAAGAGTTGGACACGACTGAAGCAACTTAGCATGCATACACCCAGGAAAGCATCAGGAAAAGGTGGGGGAAGAGACATAAATACTAGGGGGATCATGGGAATGACCTCAAAACGGGTGAGGAAATCTTTGAGGTTTGGGAATTCATCCAGGCACCTGGGCTCAAATATGCGTTGCAAATCAAGGATGTCATAAGCCAGGAAATCCACATAGGTGAGCTGCAGGAAGACAAAGCATGAATGTGCACCAAACTCTCAACCTGGGGAAAAATGACAGCTCTCCCTCCCCAAAAGCCATCCCCCTTACCTTGTTCCCTGCAAACCAACACCTCTTCCCCAGAAAAACTGAGAAGAGCTTCATCCTTCCAGGAATTTCCTTCAAGTAACCAGGTTTCAGTTTCTCCTGAGACACAAAACAGCTGTCACTGCCTTCAGACAGACTCCCTGGCAGACAGCAGGCCTCCCAGGCCTGTGTCTGATCCCAGCTGTCAGGTGAGCAGCCATGTCCCCTGACTGCACCTGGGGCAATTCAACCCACATGTCTTCATCAGACTCCTATGGGTACCACCTCCCATCTGCGAGAGGCGATGGGAAGACAACGGGCAAAACCACACTGTTCATGAACATGTCACCACTCAGCTCCAGACACCTGCCCTGGGTCAGACCAGCAGTGCTGTGAGACCTGGCGGAGCTCGGTCCTCAGACCTCAGGCCAATAAACAGTAGAATGACTAGGAAAAAAGTCCTACATTCCAGTTTGGGAGTGAGAAATGGTGTAGACGCCTGAGCAGTTTCTGGACAGTTGGAGAGAATCTGAGAGGCTGAAAGACAAGAGGCAGAGGAATAAAGTCTGACCCTGGGCTGCCTACTAGGCACCTGTATTTATGCCAGAGATGTCGAGGAGGAGACACTGGGTTAACAATGTAAACACCTGTCTAGGAACTGAATTTCCACCCAGAGGAAGCTGGAGTCTTTCCTAAGATTCTCCAGTGTAGAGGACTGTGTCCAGCGTTTCAAACCCTGTCCAGTCCAATGTGAAAGGACTCACAAAGTCAGGGCTGTAGCAGATCCTGGCCATGTGCAAGCGGACATCCATAACCTGGTTCTCCAATAAGTCCACTTGAATGTTCTCCTCCTCTGTCTCCCCACCTGTGGCCACACAACAGAGACTCACCCTCAGCATCCCACCCCAGTCCAGCACAGGACATGGCCACCTGTGCCCCTGCCCCCAACCCCATGCCCACTCACACATGTTGTGCTTGCGAGCGATATGGCGAAGGATGGCATTGCTCTGGGTTAGCTTGTGAGTCCCATCAATTAAGTAGGGCAGCTGGAAGAACAGGGCCTGGTCACTTGGGCCACCTGCATCTCCTCCCTTGCATTAGAGAAGAGATGAAATCTGGCACTCACAGAGCCTGGCCCACTGCAGACACTAAACGCTGCTGCTGCTAAGTCGATTCAGTCGTGTTCGACTCTAAGCGATCCCATAGATGACAGCCCACCAGGCTCCCCCATCCCTGGGATTCTCCAGGCAAGAACACTGGAGTGGGTTGCCATTTCCTTCTCCAATGCATGAAAATGAAAAGTGAAAGTGAAGTCGCTCAGTCGTGTCCGACTCTTAGCGACCCCATGGACTGCAGCCTACCAGGCTCCTCCATCCATGGGATTTTCCAGGCAAGAGTACTGGAGTGGGGGCCATTTCCTTCTCCAGCAGACACTAAATGATATGTTGTAAAACAAAGGGATGAGTTGGGACACAGAGCATCATGGAAAGGCAGAAAACAGAACCAGGAAGCTGAGAGACAGAGCAGAAGGCACCTGTTCCTGAAACCTCTAAGCCAGGAAAGGAGATGGATGGTGACACTGTCCACTCCCCCTCCCAGCACCCCAGTCCCTGCACCTACATTGGGGAAGTCCAGGCCCAACTTGGATTTTTCATTCAGCCACTGGCTTCTGTCATAATCAGGAGCTGTGAAAAAGAAGATGCAATGAAACAACCTCCCAGGAATCCAACCCTCCTTTCTAGGGGGACCCAGCAAGGAGTAGAGGCAAGACCCCCCTGAACTGGTGGATCTGGAATCTAAACCACTAATCTCACATGGAGCTTTGAGGGGAAAAACCAACTTAGAAACTTCTTGAAACTAGGTGAGTAATCCTTACAAAGGCTTCAGGTAAGCACTAAGCGGAGCCTGTGCCAATGGCTGATACAGGACCCAGCTGTGGGCTCTCATATCCTTCCTTGGAGGCCAGTTGCATCCTAAAGGGTTCGGGAAGGTGCAGGTCCCTGCTCCAGCTGGGCGGGCTGGAGGGGAGGACGACAGACGTGAACAACAGGGGTCAGAACACGGGATGCTTGGCACCAAACCAGCATGAGTTGGGCAGAAGTCAGGACATGATAAGGATGCCATTACCGTCCCCCATCGTGTACTTCTTTTCCTTATAGTTTGAGTCTGTGTACTCCAGGAGCAGGCGGATGGCGTGGGCCAACTGAGAGAGATGGCCAGAGGGAGAGCAGATGTCAGGTCCTAATTGCCTGACTTTCTGTGTTCCCACAACCTCAACACCAACCCCCACCCACACTCCCGCGCACAAGCCCCGCTAGAGAAAAAAGGGCAGAGGAATAGGACTTCGGGCTTGGCTCTACCAAGCTCTGAAGAGGAATATTCTAGTGAAATCAATCCCCATTGCACAGCATTTCCCACCCGCAACCCTCCCTACCCTGCCGGCCTCCATCTTTCCCGCCTTGGTGACCCCAGCTCACTCCGCGTATGTCCCAGTAACCCAGGATCATGGTCATGGGGCTGGTTTCCGTGCTGAGTGGAGACACTTCACAGGGGCTGGGCTGGAAATTTATCCTCTGACCCGGCGGTGAAGGCGCGGCCGGAAGCACCCGCCCCTCTTCTAGGCCCCACCCCCAGCGCGGCCCCCAACTCCTCGAGGCCTTTCCCAGATGCAACTCTAGGCAAGCGAAAATGAGACCTATTTCCGCCTCAGAGCCAAGGGGTCTCCAGAGACATGGTGCGGGCTCTGGGATGTCAAGAACCCCCGGGTCGGGCCCACTTGGTTCCTGATCCCAGTCAGATCTCTGCTAAGTCGGTGGAGTTGGTGGCACGCTCAGGAAACAAATCGGAATCAACAGCAGCAAGGCTCTTCTGCCTTCCCTTCTCTCTCAGGAACCGCTTAGTTTTGCCCTTGGGCTTCAGATATCCCACGAGCTCTGGGGAGCTCTGTCCACTAAGTTTAGGCCAAGAGCAGGTGCCCCTCAAATTGAGGGTTTAATTGGCTCCTTTCACAGGAAGAACAGGACTCCAGGCAATCCTAAAGCTCCTCAGTCAGTTACGATCCCTAACAGCCTCAAGTCTTGAAAGAAAAGCCTATCACTGGGATAGGAAGAACCACCCAGGTCAAGAAAACGTGCCTCAGTGCCCAGCCCTTCCCTGCTGTTCTAAGAGTGAAACTGATCAAATGTATATTAACCAACTGGTTTATGGTTTGGATTATGAATCTAAATCCAGAACCAGGCCAGCAAAGAAGATATCCAAGTGCAGTCCAGAAATATCCTAACTGCCAGCTAGATGTCCCTCACATGATACAGTGATGGGGAGAATGGTGGTCACAGAAGGAATGTGACTGAAAGGGGAAGAGCTGTCCTCGGAGTAGTCAGTCTCCTCTCTTGTAGCAGAGAGTTGCCAGAAGGGGTGGCAGTCAGGAACCTGAAGGACGGTGCACAGGACCGTGGTCAGAGTGGGCCCAGCACACCCTCAGCTGCCCAGGTCCACAGATTGCAGCCCTCATCCTGCCTCCTGACCCCTGTGTAGTTCTGTGTATGAGAGGATGGTTCAAGTGTCCTTTGAATTCTCTCTGTGATATAACCTCCAGAAAACCAGCTTCTACCTGTCAGTGTTCTTCTTGGAAGTTTGAAGACTATTTCAAATTTAGGAGAATAGGACATAAGTTGGCCTGTGTTTCCTATTCTTTGTTTAAAGAGTATTACAAATTAGTGGATATATGAAAACAGATGAGAAGAACATTTAAAAACAAATGGGTCTACAAGTTAAAACACAAGGTTGAGGGACTTCCTGGGTGATCCAGTGGCTAAGACTGTATGCTCCCAATGCAAGGGGCCAAGGTTTGATCCCTGGTTGGGGAACTAGATCCCACATGCCAAAACTAAGAGTTTGCATGCCACAACTAAAAAAAAAAAGGATCCCACATGCCACAAAGAAGATCAAAGATCCCCCATGCCGCAACTAAGACCCAGTGCAGACGAATAAATGAATATTTTTTAAAAATAATTCAAGGTTGATGTACTAGAAAAATAAGTTAAACTATGTAACACTTTGTTCAGATTGAACTAAGTGAACCAGGTATTCAATAAAAGTTTCAAAACACCAAGGGGTTGAGGATACAGATAGACTTTATCTAATTCACATTAAATCACTGAGTGTGCACATCTCTGCTAAGTTAGGGAGAAGGGAGAGTATATCAGCAGAGACCAGCAGAGCTCAGTCCCTCTATGTCCATCTAGTCCCTACCCTGTAAGTCTTCAGGGCTCAGCTCTGGGTGCAGACTCAGGATGCGGCTCATGTCAGGTAGATACCCTGGTAGGTTTGTCCCCAGGGAGATGATGGTGGCCATGCAAACACAAAAGTGCTGGCCCTCTTGAAAATGATATGTTTCATAGCACATTAAGGAGTTGCCATTCTGGGTTTTACCCATCTTGAGCTTAGAACAGAAACATGACTAGATTCCATTAGGAAAATGGCTGTTTCAAATGAACAAAGAGAATAATAACATTTAAAGTAGGTAAAGCTGATACTACAATATAATGTAATTTGTTCATCTGTCCTTCATTTCTTTTTTTGCAAGAAACAATCATTGTGATCCTGTCATATAGTAGCCACAAGAGTAAGACAATCCTGGGTAATAAAGGCTGAAAGTCATCTGGGAAATAAAGGAAGGAATTTTTAAGTATGGAAGAGATTTTCAGTGTTCAAACACCGAGGGGCGCTGAGAGGGAGGGAGCTTGAAGGCAAGAGAAAGAGGCCGTGCCTGCTGGAACAAGGAACTGGGGATACAGGGATGGGCCCCAAGCACAGGCAGAAGACGCAAATCCTGCAGGAGGAGGAGGGGGGCTGGCAGAGAAGGCTCTCAGACTCAGCCTCCAGGCCCAGGGGTCCCATTGGTGGGTGTGGAAGGCAGTAGGGGGCAGGGGGACTCGGGAAACTGGAGAGGGGGCTGAAGGGCCTGGTGCAGCCAGTGGTTGCCTCGCTGATGTTCAGTGTCAGTGTGGCTGTGTCTTCTGGATTTACATGTGCTCTTGTTTGACTGTAACATGTTGACAAGTTCTAATATTTTAGAGAATACTGTTCAGGACATCAAAACATATAGTGTCCAATATCCAGTCAAGAAGTCCAGCCTCTGGTCTCCTGCATGGCCTTCCATAATTTCCTCCAGCTCTACTATTGACCTTTTGAATTCTCTAGTGAATTAACAGAAACTATATGTGAAATAGCCTCAGAATACTAAATTATACAGTATAAGTGAATACAAACAATACAATTAAAATGTGCCCTAGTTGTTAATTTTTTTAAGACTTGGAAATAGTCTGTGTAAGCTTAGGATATCCAAGATATAAAGAACATTTTTTAACCTGAAAATAACAAAATGGAAAAACCCAGTGACAATTTACTGCCAAATTGTATGTCTGACAAATTTTTACTACTTGCTCATATTATTTTCAATAAGGAAAGACAGATGAACTCGGGTTTCAGGAATTTAGAAAAGGAACCAAGTTCAAGGTGAAAATTATGGAAAATAAACAATGCTAAGAACAAAAAATCCACATTTAAACAAATGTTTCTAAAACCCTTAGTTAATTGTCTGAAAACATTAGTAAATCAATATAACAGTAGTCTAACAACAAAAACAAAAGGTTTTACATGATAGTAAAAATCAGGACTGAGGAAGATACCTAAAAATTAGTCAAACAATTTCTAAAGGTGGGGGAAATCTCTCTCAGGTCATGGCTAATTAATGTTACAAACAAATGGAACAAACATACACACATCAAAACATGTGCTAAAGAAACAAAGATTCCGAATGAATAATAGCATTATAAAGAACAATAATAACCCAAAAGGACACTTGGTCCTTGGGAATTTTTTTGGTAATTTTTCAAAACTTTCTAAACAGAAATGCAATACAGAAATTGTCACAAACTGTAGACAAGTGTGGCCTGAATACCCTAAAAGGACAACACAGGTGAGAACAATTATAAATCACTGTCACTTATGAACCTAAACCCAAACATTAGCAATGACAGCTTAGAGCACAGAGGGTGGTGTTTTGGTACAAAAGGCCCATGTGCTCATAGGGAGCATTTGAGAAACAGAGAAGACGGAAGGAGAGGGAGGGGAGAAGGCAGAGAAATCAAGTGTGGAAAGTTAGTATTGGGGTCTACACAAGTTCTTTGTACTTTTGAAAATTTTCTAAAAGTCTGAAATGTCAAAGCTTAAAAATAATTTACCAGATGATCTAGGACATACATGGATATATTATTAATCAAAATAGAAGTTTCATCAAGGAAGACCGACCTTATCAACATGTGTTGCATTCTGATTTTCCTTTCTTCTTTTTTTTTTAAATTTATTTTTATTATTTTTGGACATGTAGGAACTAAAAAGCCTCTTGATGAAAGTGAAAGAGGAGAGGGGAAAAGTTGGCTTAAAGCTCAACATTCAGAAAACAAAGATCATGGCATCCAGTCCCATCACTTCATGGGAAATAGATGGGGAAACAGTGGAAACAGTGTCAGACTTTATTTTTTGGGGCTCCAAAATCACTGCAGATGGTGACTGCAGCCATGAAATTAAAAGACACTTACTCCTTGGAAGAAAAGTTATGACCAACCTAGATGGCATATTGAAAAGCAGAGACATTACTTTGCCAACAAAGGTCCGTCTAGTCAAGGCTATGGTTTTTCCTGTGGTCATGTATGGATGTGAGAGTTGGACTGTGAAGAAGGCTGAGTGCCGAAGAATTGATGCTTTTGAACTGTGGTGTTGGAGAAGACTTTTGAGAGTCCCTTGGACTGCAAGGAGATCCAACCAGTCCATTCTGAAGGAGATCAGCCCTGGGATTTCTTTGGAGGGAATGATGCTGAAGCTGAAACTCCAATACTTTGGCCACCTCATGAGAAGAGCTGACTCATTGGAAAAGACTCTGATGCTGGGAGGGATTGGGGGCAGGAGGAGAAGGGGACGACAGAGGATGAGATGGCTGGATGGCATCACTGACTCGATGGACATGAGTCTGAGTGAACTCCGGGAGTTGGTGATGGACAGGGAGGCCTGGCGTGCTGCGATTCATGGGGTCGCAAAGAATCGGACACGACTGAGCGGCTGAACTGAACTGATACACTTCTATATTTATTTATTTATTATTTTATTTACTTCTGGCTGCACTGGGTCTTCGTTGCTGCTACAGGCTTTCTCTCATTGCAGAGCTTCTCATTGTGGTGAGCTTCTCATTGTGGTGGCTTCTCTTGTTGCAGAGCACAGGCTCTAGGAGCACGGCTTCAGTAGTTGCAGTAGGCAGGCTCTGTAGTTGTGGCCCTCAGACCCTAGAGTGTGTACGCTTTAGTAGCTGTGGCACACGGGCTTAGTTGCTTCTCAGCATGTAGAATCTTCCCTGACCAGGGATTGAACCCATGTCCCTGCATAGGCAGGTGGATTCTTATTCACTGCACCTCCAGGGAAATCTGATTTTCTTTTCTTTTTAAATGCTAGCCTCCATTCACTACATCATTTGTCTTCCTTTGAGGCGGAGAGTGATTCTTTCCCTTAGGGGACATTTTCAGTGTCTATGGACACTTGTGATTATCACGACTGGGAAGTGCTATTGGCATCTGATGGGTGAGGAGTTGGGATGCTGAAAAAAACCTCAATATGCATAGGACAGCCCCCCACAATCTAAAATTACACCATCTAAACTGTCCGTGGTGCTGAGGTTAAGGTATTCTAGTCTACGACCATAGGTCAAAACCTGCAGCTGGTTTTCCTCCTACTGCCCTGGCAGGAGGAGCCAGAGCACCCACGAGCCTGGTCACAGACTGACAGCAGGAAGGGCTATCTGCAGGGACAGCCTGAAACGACCTGCTCTGGGGGCTGTCTCCGCGGGCACCGGGCAGCAGATCAGGACAAAAGCCCAGGAGAGCGGGCAGAGAATGTGGTGCTGGGCTGGCAGCCTGGGCTTCCCGGGTGCAGAGTGTGGTGTGGGGTTGCTCTGGTTGTCAGACAGTGGGCTCATGCGGAGCTCCCCAAGGTTCATTCCAGGGCCACAGCGCTGACCTCTGCCAGGACAGTTAATTCTCCAGGAGCTGCTGACATGGCTACATGGGAAGAACTGAATGGATTGTTAAACCATGTCCACCAAGGGGCAAGTTTGGGGGAGGTCTTTGGTGTGGCTCTCACAGCACAGCCCTGCTTAGGTGCCCACTTAGACTGGGGGAGCTGGGTCAGGCGGTCATCAGGACACCCCTGTCTGAAAAGCAGTGGCGTGCTCAGGAGAAGCCATGCTCCCCACAGCCAGGTGCTGGGGTCCACAGCTCCTGTGACAGTCTAAAGGCCATCTTCCTGCCCTGGGCCAATGGGGTGGCCCTGCAACAGAGGTGGAGCAACCCCGTTACACCAAAGGTGAAGAGCTGAGATTGACCAGCAGTTTCGGGGGGCCCTGCTGGGAACTGACCTGGCCCCAAGGAGAAAGGGAAAAAGTTAAAAGAAAAAAAAACTGTCCACATGACTGAGAAAGACGTACAGAAAATTCTTACAAGTTACTGCTTTAAAAATAAAATAAAATCCCCTAAGGAAAGGAAAATGAAGAAAAATCCACAAAGGAAAACCTAGAAAATGGACCCCTGTAGCTAATGAGGAGCCAAAATAAAATGAAGCTAGGCAGTTATGATGGACCTGGGTTTCAGTCATGTGCTCTGTTTTCTTAGAAAACCACAAGCAAAATCTACAAGGATGCCTGTTTTTGCAAAAGGTCCTATCTTAAAAAAAAAAAAAAAAACACCCTAGTAGGAAGCTCGAATGACAACCAATCATTGAAAACAATCTTGCCATCACTCAGCCAGGATTTGTGGCTGCAAGGACCATCCGGTCCCATTACAAGTCTCTCAAACTATGGTTTCTGTGGGTTTTTTTGTTTGTTTGTTTACAAAAATTACTCACTCCCTCTCCCTGTGCCCCGCCTCCCAACATATTTTCCGTTCCAGCCGAAGACTGAATATCCTCAGTTTGCAAACCTTGAGAATAAAGCTGTCCTTTTGCTTCAAGATATCCCTGATTTTTCTCTGGGGGTTATTTCTATTAAGGATGACACTGGCAACTCATGATGTCTAGACCAGGATCCTCTCTGTTTTTAACACCCTCATAGGGTGACCACAGTTGAATATGTCAGCACCTAATGACTACCACACATGGATATCAGTGATGGAAGTAACCATAGAAACAGCTCCTTCTCCATATTTTACATACCACTCAAGGCCTCCTAGAGACACTGATGCACACACATCAGGTGGGCAAAACATGCAGGCAGACATGTTTGTGACTTGCTCTTTAAAGGCTTTAAAACAGTCCCTATGATCAAGGAGACTGACCAGTAGAAAAAAGGACCTCTTCTCTCCAAACCTCCTTAGAGTTCTATTATAAGATATCTCAGCCAGTCCAGTTTGATAGAGGAGACTTCAAAAAAATGGGGTGCTTTAGCTTTTTATATTATGATTAGTTTTACAAACATATTCATTGATTATTATAATTATATATTTATTTATAATTACATATTTATTTGCTATGTGGTAAGAAGTGCAAAATAAAACCACAAGTAGTTCCACTTTGCCTATGAGAAAAGGTTGTGACTGCTGCCACCTCATCTATGATCCAGAATTAAATAAATCGTGGATGAACAAAGTCAAACAGCACTGGACACAGGGAGATTCACAGACAGGGATTCATTCATCAGCTGTAAACAAGCACAGCCAATAAACACCAAAAGTGGAAACATCTTATGGTGGAAAACCATAAGGTATGATTATGAGCCCGTAAAACTAGCATCAGATGAAATTGTGACACCCCAACTGCCTAAGATACTGCAGAAAGAAGTCCACATGCCTTGCTGGGGGCACCATCATGTAAATTACTCTCTCTGCAGAGCAATAAAATAATCTACTATCAAAGCTTAAAACCGTTCTCACCCTTTGCCTTCTAGTATCTGCTTGGGGATCTACCACATAAAGGAAATAAGACAAAGGAAAACTTTAGTTTAAGATAATCCTATAGTGTGGTAAAAAAAAAAAAAAGGTAAAATGTTAGAAAACCCCACATGTCCAACAGTGTGCGACTGACAAGGCAAATTGCACTTTATCTGTTCTAAAGAATGAAACATATCCAGTAAATACTCAGTAGTATGTGGACAGGCGTATGGCCAATAAGTATAGATTTAAAGGGAAATGTTAAAGGAAAAGAAGAAGAACCTAAGGATATATGTACACAGGTAGAAGTGAACATAGACAAAACATCCTCTGACATAAATCATACCAACGTTTTCTTAGGTCAGTCTCCCAAGGCAATAAAATAAAAACAAAAATAAACAAATGGGACCTAATCAAACTTACAAGCTTTTGCACAGCAAAGGAAACCATTAAAAAATGAAAAGACAGCCTACAGAACGGGAGAAAATATTTGCAAATGGTGCAACAGACAAGGGCTTAATCTCCAAAACATACAAATAGCTCATACAACTCAGCAACAACAACAACAACAAAAAAAAAACAACCTGATCAAAAAATGGGAAGAATACTTTAACAGACATTTCTCCAAATAAGACATACAGATGGCCAGTAGGTACATGAAAAGATGCTCAACATGACAAATTATTAGAAAATTGCAAATCCAAGCTACAGTGAGGTACCATCTCACACCAGTGAGAATGACCACCATTTAAAAGTCTACAAAAAAAAAAAACAAATGGAAAAAAAAAATAATAGATGCTGGAGAAGGTGTGGAGAAAAGGGAACCTCCTACACTGTTGGTGGAAATTCAAGTTGGTGCAGCCACTATGGAAAACAATGTGGAGATTCCTCAGAAAACTAAGCATAGAGCTACTCTATGATACAACAATACCATTCCTGGGCATGCACCTGGATAAAACTGTAATTTAAAAGGATACCTTCACCCCATGTTCACAGCAGCACTGTTCACATAACTAAAGTATGGAAATAACCCAAATGTCCATCAGCAGGAAAATGAATAAACAAGATGTGGTATATATATGTATTCCACATACATATATACCTAGGATTATATAAACCTAGTCCTACGGGTCTCTGCCTAGGGCTAGGAGGAAGAGAAACTCCACTCTGAGGTCCATGCTCTGGCTGAGGCCTTATGGGACCTATATTTTGAAAAGAGCTGTGGCTGTCTGCCCCTCCGGTGTGCCTAGCAACTCCCCCCAGCCCCAACCCAACCGGGGGTCTCATGCCTCACACTGCCTTCCATCAACATCTTAAAGTAACAACTGTGCTGAGCCTGTAAACAACACAGCTTTTCTGGGCCACCTCAACAGGGTCTTGGCATGTCCCTGGAGGGGCGTGGGTCCTCTCAGGGCTCAGAACCCCTGCAGCCTGTTTCAGACACCTGGGGAGCCGGCCTCACTGCCCAGCCCACCCCAGGGAATGAGCCCCACTCAGGCAGGAGGCCAGGGGCCCCGAGGCAACTGGATTTCCCCTTTCAAGCAATGATAGGGAGCTGTCCAGAGTGGGCCACAATAGTTTCAAAATCCGAGTAAAAGCTAATAGCATTTGGGAATCTCACCGTGGTACTGCACCTCTGTAACCTGGGACCAGCCACAAGCAAATGGGAGGAAGAAGCTGGGATGAGGATGGGGAAAATGAAATAATGCCATTTGCAGCAACATGGATGAACCTAGAGATTAGCATGCTAAGTGAAGTAAGTCAGAAAGAGCAAGACTAATACCATATGTGGTATATAAAATATGGCACAAATGAATCGATCTACAAAACAGAAACACTCATAGACAGAGAGAACAGACTTGTGGTTGCCAACGGGGTGAGATGGGGAGGGAAGGACCGGGAGTGTGGGATTGGCAGATGCGAACTGCTATGTATACAATAGGTAAAAACCAAATGCAATAGCACAGGCAATCATACTTATATCCCTTGTGATAAACCATAATGCAAAAGAATCTTTTAAAAAAAGACTGTTTTTTACACAACTAGGTTGTGTATAATTGAGTCACATTGCTATACGGTAGAGACTGGAACACCTTTGTAAATCAGCTATTGTTCAGTCGCTCATGTTGTTCATGTCCAACTCCTTGTGACTCCATGGACTGCAGCACACCAGGCTTCCCTGTCCTTCACTATCTCCTGGAGTTGGCTCAAATTCATGTCCATTGAGTCATGATGCTATCTAACCACCTCATCCTCTGCTGCCCTCTTCTCCTTTGCCTTCAATCTTTTCCAAAATCAAGGTCTTTTCCAATGATTGGCTCTTCATATCAGGTAGTCATAGTATTGGAGCTTCAGCTTCAGCATCAGTCCTTCCAATGACTATGCAGGGTTGATTTCCTTTAGGATTGGCTGGTTTGATTTCCTTAAAGTCCAAGGGACTCTCAAGAGTCTTCTCCAGCACCACGATTCAAAAGCATCACTTCTTCAGTGTTCGGACTTCATTATGGTCCAACTCTACATCCATATATGACTACTGAATAGCTTTGTCTATAGGGAGCTTTGTTGGCAAAGTGATGTCTCTGCTTTTTAATACACTGCCTAGCTTTGTCATAGCTTTCTTTCCAAAGAGCAAGCGTCTTAATTTCATGGCTGCAGTCACTATCCACAGTGATTTTGGAGCCCAAGAAAATAAAATCTGCCACTGCTTCCACTTTTTCTTCACCTATTTGCCATGAAGTGATGGGACTGGGTGCCATGATCTTAGTGTTTGAATGCTGAATTTTAAGCCAGTTTTTTCACCTACCTTTTTCACGTTTTCCAGAGGCTCTTTAGTTCCTCCTTACTTTCTGCCATTAGAGTGGTAACAGCTGCATATCTGAGGTTGTTGATATTTCTCCTGGCAATCTTGACATCCAGCCCAGCATTTCTCATGATATACTCTGCATATAAGTTAAATAAACAATGTGACAATATACAGCCTTGTGTTACTCCTTTCCCAATTTTGAACCAGTCAGTTGTCCCATCTAAGGTTCTGTTTCTTCTTGACCCAAATACAGGTTTCTCAGGAGACAGATAAGATGGTCTGGTATTCCCATCTCTTTAAGAATTTTTCACAGTTTGTTGCAATCCACACAGTCAAAGGCTTTCAAGTAATTAATGAAGCAGAAGTAGATGTTTTTCTGGAATCGCCTTGCCATCTCTGCTACTGCTGCTGCTAAGTCGCTTCAGTCGTGTCCAACTCTGTGCGACCCCATAGACGGCAGCCCACCAGGCTTCCCCGTCCCTGGGATTCTCCAGGCAAGAACACTGGAGTGGGTTGCCATTTCCTTCTCCAATGCATGAAAGTGAATGATCCAACAAATGTTGGCAATTTGATCCCTGGTTCCTCTGCCTTTTCTAAAACCATATTGTACATCTGGAAGTTCTCAATTCATGTACTCCTGTAGCCTAGCTTGAAGGATTTTGAGCATAACCTTAGTAGCATGTGAAATGAAAGCAACTGCACAGTAGCTGGAACATTCTTTGGCATTTCCCTTCTTTGGGATTGGAAGGAAAACTTATCTTTTCCACTCCTATAGCCACTGCTGAGTTTTCCAAATTTGCTGACATATTGAGTGCAGCACTTTTGCAACATCATTTTTTAGGATTTTAAATTACTCAACTGGAATTCCATCACTCCACTAGCTTTGTTCTCAATAATGCTTCCTAAGGCCCACTTGACTTCACACTCTAGGATGTCTGATTCTAGGTGAGTGACCACACCATCGTGGTTATCCTGGTCATTAAAACTTTGTTCGTATAGTTTTGTGTATTCTTGCTGCCTCTTCTTTATCTCTTCTGCTTCTGTTAGATCTTAGCATTCCTGTCTTCTATCATGCCCATCCTTGCATGAAATGTTCCCTTGATCACTCCAATTTTGTTGAAGAGATCTCTAGTCCTTCCCTTCTATCGCTTTCCTCTACTTCTTTGCACTGTTCATTTAAGAAGGTCTTAAATGGCAACCCACGTCAGTACTCTTGCCTGGAGAATCCCATGGACAGAGGAGCCTGGTAGGCTACAGTCCATGGGGTCACAAAGAGTCGGACACGACTGAGTGAATTCACTTCACTTCACTTTATCTCTCCTTGGTATTCTCTGGAAGTTTGTATTCAATTGGGTATATCTTTCTCTTTCTCCCTTGCTTTTCACTTCTCTTCTTTCCTCAGCTATTTATAAAGACTTCTCAGATAACCACTTTGCCTTCTTGCATTTCTTTTTCTTTGGAATAGTTTTGGTCACTGCCTCCTGTACAGTGTTACAAACCTCTGTGCATAGTTCTTCAGGCACTGAATCTGCTTGTCACCTCCACTGTTAATCATAAGGGGTTTGATTTAGGTCGTATCTGAATGGTCTAGTGGTTTTCCCTACTTCAATTTAAGTCTGAATTTTGCAATCAGGAGTTCATGGTCTGAGCCATAGTCAGCTCCCGGTCTTGTTTTTGCTGATTGTATAGAGCTTCTCCATCTTCGGCTGCTAAGAATATAATCTATCTGATTTCAGTATTGACCATCTGGTGATGTCCTTGTGTAAAGTTGTCTCATGTCATTGGAATAGGGTGTTTGCTATGACCAGCATGTTCTCTTAACAAAACTCTGTTAGCCTTGGCCCTGCTTCCTTTTGTACTCCAAGGTCAAACTTGCCTGTTACTCCAAGTATCTCTTGACTTCCTGCTTTTGCATTCCAGTCCCCTATGATGAAAAGGTCTTTTTTTTTTTTTTTTTGGTGTTAGGTCTAGAAAGTGTTGTAGGTCTTCATAGAACCAGTCAACTTCAACTTCTTTGGCATCAGTGGTTGAGGCATAGACTTAGATTACTGTGATGTTGAATGGTTTGCTTTAGAAACGCGCCAAGTCATTCAGTCATTTTTGAGATTGCACCCAAGTGCTGCATTTTGAAGGCTACTCCATTTCTTCTAAGGGATTATTCCCCACAGTAGATATAATGGTCATCTGAATTAAATTCTCCCATTCCCATCTATTTTACTTTACCTGTACCTAAGACGTCGATGTTCAATCTTGCCATCTCCTGCTTGAGCAGGTCCAATCTACCTTGATTTATGGACCTAACATTCCAGGTTCCTTTGTAATACTGTTCTTTCCATAATTGGACTTTACTTTCACCACCAGACACATCCACACCTGAGCATCCTTTTCATTTTGGCCCAGCTGCTTCATTCTTTCTGGAGCTATTAGTAGTTGCCCTCTGCTCTTCCCCAGTGGCATATTGGACACCTTCTGAACTGGGAGGCTCATCTTCTAGTGTCATATCTTTTTGCCTTTTCATACTGTTTATGGGGTTCTCGCAGCAAGAATACTGTAGTGGTCTGCCATTCCCTACTCCAGTGGACCATGTTTTGTCAGAACCCTCCACTATGACCTGTCAGTCTTGGGTGGCCCTGCACAGCATGGCTGATCACGTCTTTGAGTTATACAAGCCTCTTTGCCATGATAAGGCTGTGATCCATGAAGGGGAAAATCAACTATACTCCAACCTAAAAAATTAAATTAAAAAAAAAGCACTCTTTTCTGTTCTAATTTTTGTCTATGTAGGTATGTAATCAGATCTGAGTTCTTAACCTCTCTAGTATCTAATGATGCTAAGCACCATTTCATATGCTTATTGGCCTTCTGGATATTCTTTTTTAGGAAATGCCCATTCAAGACTTGGGCCTTTTTTCATGGATTATATTTTTAAATAAATGTTCTTTGTTGATTTGCAATGTTTTCTCCCAACTGAATGTTGCCTGAATACCATACCCACAAAATCAGCAGCTACTTACGTATGGTAGGACAGTTTTTGGGGACTCCTGAGATACTAGAAACTTCCTCTTAAGCAGACCACTGGGCAGTGTGATTTGAAATTCCTTCTAGTGGATGCAATGCAGAGAGAGGAGCGGTGACTGGTAAATCATGGTGGAGAAAACTTGTGCTTAAAATATTCATGGAAGGGTGTAATGGAAAAAATTTTCACCTGTGGAGGTTAGAGAACGTCATTGGCTTTTATGACTTAAACATTATGTCAACAGAACAGCCTATTTTGTGATCTGTCAAACGTGGATTGTATATCTGCTTTAATCTTTAAAGAAAAGAATGCATCTACAGATCAAAATGCAGTAACTGTGGTTCAGGCATCCAAAATGGAGCCCTATGGCCATTGTGGATATAATTTCAGATATGTTCCTGTGCTGCTGCAAACTTCTTCTCTGAGCAAGATCAGACTCTAGGACACTAGCCCTGCCAGCTGCAACCTTATGTTCTCAAGGTCTCCCCTCACAACTATGCAACCATTCTGGATCCCAATCAAGCCTTGCTTAACAAGCACCCTTACTTCTTGCCAACTTCAATTATAATTCTTCACAAACAACTTACATAATTTTGTGGGGTTTTTTTTTTTGCCCTTATAAGCCTCCCTTATTTTGCAGTTTGGAGGAACACAATTCAAGTGCTTCTTGAATCTGTGTTTCCTGGGCTAAATTTCTCAGTTTGCCTCAAAGAAAACTCTTTTCTGTTATAGATTGGATTGTTGATTATTTCCACAGACATTACTTGGCAGAGTCAACAAGGTATCTGAAAATCTACCTGAGGGCACTTGGAGTCTATGTGGTAGACTTAGTACAGCACTTGGTACAGTGCTCAGTACTAAGCTTGCGCCTTCTGTGTCCCCCTTCCCTGAGCCTTATAGAGCACTTCAGCTGCTTCTGGGAGCTCTTCCTGATATCTGGACCTCCTTATGGTAACTTTATTTGAAATCTTAGGATAATTTCACTTAATAAGGATTATTATTTGAAATCTTAGGATATTAAGACTTGAAGTCTTTAAGTTCTGCTTTGTTTTGTCTGGGCTTCGTGGCTTGCAGGATCTTAGTTCCCTGACCAGGAATCAAACTTGGGCCATAGCAATGAAAACGCCAAGTCCTAACCACTGGACTGCCAGGGAATTCCCAAGACCTGAAATCTTAATAGGGTAGTAGTACATTTCCTAGATTAAAGTAACCTATGAGGAATCTATAAGCAAGAAAGGTCTAGAAGAAATTTTCGCACATTTCCACAGTGAAATAAGCCTAGGAAACCCTAGGCAGAAAAGCCTAGAAAAAAAATCTGGACTGATTTACTAGGCAAGAAGCTAGAATTGATTTCTTAGCAGGAACCTAGAAGAAATCCAGAGACAGGAAAAGTCTAGAATGAGCCTTGGAATGAATTGATCTGATTGACTTTTTTTTTTTTTTTCAGTTTATGAAAATCACCTGTATTTCTAAACACTAACAACAAATCATCAGAAAAAGAAATTAAGAAAACATTTTCATTTACAAAGCTTAAATGGTGATTGACTTTTTTTTTAAATATGGCTTAAAATTGGAAAGATTTGTACTTTATAAGAAAATGAGAAATTGTATTTCTAAAGTCTGTCAAAATTGTGTTTCTGAAAGCCTTCCTAAATGAGCAATGCAAAGAAATAGAGGAAAACAATAAATGGGGAAGACTAGAGATCTCTTCAAGAAAATTAGAGATACCAAGGGAACATTTCATGCAAAGATGGGCAAAATAAAGGACAGAAATGGTATGGACCTAACAGAAGTAGAAGATATTAAAAAGAGGTGGCAGAAGAACTATACAAAAGTTCTATACAAAAGAACTATACAAAAAACTATACAAAAGAACTATACAAAAACTATACACAGAAGAACTATATAAAGAAGATCTTCACGACCCAGATAATCACAATAGTATGATCACCTAGAGCCAGACATCCTGGAATGCAAAGTCAAGTGGGCCTAAGGAAGCATCACTACAAACAAAGCTAGTGGAGGTGATGGAATTCCAGTTGAGCTATTTCAAATCCTGAAAGATGATGCTGTGAAAGTGCTGCACTCAATATGCCAACAAATTTGGAAAACAGCAGTGGCCACAGGACTGGAAAAGGGCAGTTTTCATTCCAATCCAAAAGAAAGGCAATGCCAAAGAATGCTCAAACTATCACACAATTGTACTCATCTCACACACTAGCAAAGTAATACTCAAAATTCTCCAAGCCAGGCTTCAACAGTACGTGAACCAGGAACTTCCAGATGTTCAAGCTGGATTTAGAAAAGGCAGAGGAACCAGAGATTAAATTGCCAACATCCGTTGGATCGTTGAAAAAGCAAGAGAGTTCCAAGAAACATCTATTTCTGCTGTATTGACTACACCAAAGCCTTTGACTGTGTGGATCACAACAAACTGTGGAAAATTCTTAAGAGATGGGAATACCAGACCATCTTACCTGCCTCCTAAGAAATCTGTATGCAGGTCAGGAAGCAACAGTTAGAACTGGACATGGAACAGACTGGTTCCAAATTGGGAAAGGAGTACGTCAAGGTTGTATATTGTCACCCTGCTTATTTAACTTATATGCAGAGTACATCATGCGAAATGCTGGGCTGGATGAAGCACAAGCTGGAATCAAGCTTGCCAGGAGAAATATCAATAACCTCAGATATGCAGATAACACCACCCTTATGGCAGAAAGAACTAAAATGCCTCAATGAAAGTGAAAGAGGAGAGTGAAAAAGTTGGCTTAAAACTCAATACTCAGAAAACTAAGATCACAACATCTGGTCCCATCACTTCATGGCAAATAGATGGGGAAGCAATGGAAACGGTGAGAGACTTTATTTTTCTGGGCTCCAAAATCACTGCAGATGGTGACTGCAGCCATGAAATTAAAAGGTGCTTTCCCCTTGGAAGAAAAGCTATGACTAACCTAGACAGCATATTAAGAAGCAGAGGTATTACTTTTCCAACAAAGGTCCGTCTAGTCAAATCTATGGTTTTTCCTGTAGTCATGTATGGATGTGAGAGTTGGACTAAAGAAAGCTTAGTGCCAAAGAACTGATGCTTTTGAACTGTGGTGTTGGAGAAGACTCAGAGTCCCCTGGACTGCAAGGAGATCCAACCAACAATCCTAGAGGAAATCAATCCTGAATATTCATTGGGAGGACTGATGCTGAAGCTGAAACTCCAATACTTTGGCCACCTGATGGGAAGAACTGACTCATTTGAAAAGACTCTGATGTTGGGAAAGATTAAATACGGGAAGAAAAGGGGACAACAGAGGATGAAATGGTTGGATGGCATCACCGACTTGATGGACCTGAATTTGAGTAAGCTCCAGGAGTTGGTGATGGACAGGGAGGCCTGGCGTGCTACAGTCCATGGGGTCGCAAAGACTTGGACACAACTGAGTGACTGAACTGAAAGTCTACCAGCTCCGGGGCTGGCAGCTGCCCGCTAGAACTCCAGCTGGCTTTGTGTACAATTGGTACACAGCCAATACCTGAAAGTCCTTATCTTGCCCCAAATTGGCCAGGATAGGGTTCTTTCATCATTCCCAAACTGGTTTTTTGTTTCTGAAATTAGAGAAAAACATTTACAGATTCCGAACTTGAGGGAACAGAAGTGCTCCCAGGAGAAAGCTTGTGATTATAATTCTTACCAAGTCCTGAGACCTGTAAACACAGCCCATATTGCCTGAAACAGCAGCCTTGGGTCCATCAGTAGAACCTAAAAATGAAGAAAAAAAGGGGAAAGAGTTATAGGTCTTTCTTTAAATTCAAGGTGTAAATGAATTATTCCAGCTTATAAATTAGTGAGTTTACAATACTTGATTCATGACTAATTATTTTTTTTTTACTTTTAAAAAATATTTCATTTATTTATTTGGCTGTGTGAGGGCTTAATTGTAGCATGTGACCTCTTAGTTGTGGCATGTGGGATCTAGTTCCCTGACCAGGGATCAAAACTGGGCTCCCTGCATTGGGAGCATGTAATCTTAGTCACCGGACCACCAGGAAATCCCCATAACTAAGTTTTAAAATAAAACTGCGAGATCTCTGTGTCTATCTAGATGTATGCTTGTCTGTGCACATTATAAATATGATATGCTTTTCCCTCAGAATAGCATTATTAAAATTAATTAATAAAAGAATTCTATTTAATTGACTTAAAAGTGTTTACAAATTAAATATTTCTAAATGTAACAGAAACTTGTCCCCAATTTTAAAACTATATTTAATATTTAATGAATGAAAACCAGTTTAAGTTATTGGTTTAATTAATACAGCCACGTCTTTAGGGTTATGGATATTGTGGTTGCTTCAGAAGCACATATACTAAAAGTAGAGTCACCAACATTAAGAGCCATCCACCAGAGATTCAGGGAAGAGTGCCATCGCCCTCCTATGAACAACGCTGAATTCTAGAAGCTCTGACTAATTTCATCAGAGGCTTGAAGATCTTCGTCTTAGACTTCTATACCCAACCAAAATGTTAGTTTAATGTACACTAGCAATACATCTGCAGATATGCAAGGACTAAAGAAATGTATCTCCTAGGTAGCCAAGAAAATGAGGAAGCAAACCAAGAAAGAAGGTCCTGAATAATAGCTGGGTAGCAGCCAACAGAAGGCGCCTTGAAGGCATCTGAGAAAAGAGTGGAGATGGGACCCTAGACACATTCCAGATGTGATAAAGCCAGGCACTATAAAGGGAAACGAATCCTGTTCTCTCCACTAGGCATTCCCACCACTCTGAGCCCTGCTAAGACACACAGCTCTACAAAGCCATGAGCTCTTAATAAGGAGGAGGAATGGATGAGAGATGGAGGCTCAGGAAGAGGCCTCCCTTCTATTAGTAGAAGGAACCCTCTGAGAACTCCTGCTCTGAGGGCCTCAGAAATGGGAACAAGAAGTCTCAGAACATCTTACTACCAGACAGGATCCCCATGCACCCAGACACTGCCAGTGTCACCACTCTATCCCTAGGAAGCAGCAGGGCCAGTTGGACAGTTCAGATGGTCAGGAGGAAAAAAGATAAGACATAGCAGGTGTGGTTAAAGCTTAATTGGTGATTGGCAATGCTGGGCAGGGCCCACGCTGGGAGAGCAAGGCCTGCACACTAGGCCTATTCTGGTCTTCAGGGCAGTGCTGGGGGCTCAGGCTTGAGCTCTCCAAGCCAGGGATCTGGTCAGGCTACTCACAGCAGGAAAAAAAAAAAAAAAAAAAACATGGAAAGGAAGGATGATCTGGTTGGCTTTAGAGCAGAAATGATAACATCAGGGGATGACTTCTCTGAAGAAAAATGGGGTATTGTAGAGCTTAGAGATCCTAAATGAATGGGATTGGAAAGAGTTGGGGCAAAATAGGGCCTGAGTGGGGACGAACAGAAAGAAAGAAGGAGAAAATAAGACATCTGGTCCTGGGGTGTAGGAAGCTCCAGCTGTTCTCCAGGGCCCTGGTGCAGCAAGCATGGCCCTGGCTCCTTCATGTAGGCAGAAATCCTCTCGAGACCATAAGGATGAGAAAAAGGAAGTCGGATCATGATCAGCTGCCCCACTGGGGCTTCAGCAGCTCCATGTCAGATACCCAAGTTGGGAAGCCCAGTACAGCCCCTCCTTGTGGGGGCAAGTGTTACAGAAGGCACAGTCTTCCTGCAATCCCTAGTGGTCAGAACTCAACCCCTTCAGTTTCCTCTAACTAATGTGCTATCTTACTAAGACCTACCACACATGGAGACTCCACTCTGAGGATATCCACCAGAGAGGGTGATGTATAGGCGTCTCTGGTTCTATCACACTTCACTTAATTATGCATCCCAGGTATTGTGTATTTTACAAACTAAGGTTGGTGTCATCAAGTAAGTATATCACCAATATTTATTCCAAGAGCATTTATTTGCTCACTAAAGGTCACTAAATGTCTCTGTCACACTTTGGTAATTATAGCACCATTTTCAAATTTTTCATAATCATTACATTTGTTAAGGTGGTCTGTGATCATTTGATCTTACTATTGCAAAACTCAACATTCAAAAAATTAAGATCATGGCATCTGGTCCCATCACTTCATGGCAAATAGGAGGAAAAAAAGTGGAAGCAGTGACAGATTTTCTTTTCTTTGGCTCCAAAATTACTGTAGATGGTGACTGCAGCCATGAAATTAAAAGACGCTTGCTCCTTGGAAGGAAAGTTATGACAAACCTAGACAGCATATTAAAAAGCAGAGACATCACTTTGCTGACAAATGTCGCTATAGTCAAAGCTACGGTTTTCCCTGTAGTCATGTACGGATGTGAGAGTTGGACCCTAAAGAAGACTGAGCACTGAAGAATGGATGCTTTCAAATTGTGGTGCTGGAGAAGACTCTTGAGAGTCCTTTGGACAGCAAAGAGATCAAACCAGTCAATCCTTAAGGAAATTAACCCTGAATATTCATTGGAAGGACGGATGCTGAAGGTACAATACTTTGGCCACCTGATGTGAAGAGGTGACTCACTGGAAAAGACTGATGCTGGGAAAGATTGAGGGCAACAGAGGCAACAGAGGATAAGTTGGTTGGATGGCATCATTGACTTAATGGACACAAGATTGAGCAAACTTCAGGAGATAGTAAAGGACAGAGAAGACTGGTGTGCTGCAGCCAATGGGGTTACAAAGAGTCGGACTTGAATTAGTGACTAAACAACAACAATTGCAAAAACACTACAATTCCCTGAATGCTCAGATGATGGTTAGCATTTCTTAGCAATAAACTATTTTAAATTAAGGTAAAATACATTCTTTTTGTAGACATAGTCAAGGCTATGGTTTTTCCTGTGGTCATGTATGGATGTGAGAGTTGGACTGTGAAGAAGGCTGAGTGCCGAAGAATTGATGCTTTTGAACTGTGGTGTTGGAGAAGACCCTTGAGAGTCCTTTGGACTGCAAGGAGATCCAACCAGTCCATTCGGAAGGAGATCAGCCCTGGGATTTCTTTGGAAGGAATGATGCTAAAGCTGAAACTCCAGTACTTTGGCCACCTCATGCGAAGAGTTGACTCATTGGAAAAGACTCTGATGCTGGGAGGGATTGGGGGCAGGAGGAGAAGGGGATGACAGAGGATGAGATGGCTGGATGGCATCACTGACTCGATGGACGTGAGTCTGGGTGAACTCCAGGAGTTGGTGATGGACAGGGAGGCCTGGCGTGCTGCGATTCATGGGGTCGCAAAGAATCGGACACAACTGAGCGGCTGAACTGAACTGAACTGAATGCTATTGCACACTTTGTAGATTACAGTAGGGGCTTCCCTGGTGGTTCAATGATAAAGAATCTGCCTGCCAATGCAAAAAAACACAAGTTCCATCTCTGATCCAGGAAGATCCCATATGCCATGCAGCAACCAAGCCCAGGCGCCACAACTATTGAGCCTGTGCTCTAAAGCCCAGGAGCCACAACTGCTGAGCCCACATGCTAAACTACTGAAGCTGCGTTCCTAGAGCCCGTGCTCAGCAATAAGAGAAGCCACTGCGGTGAGAAGTCTGCCCAGTGCAACTAGAGAGTAGCCCCTGCTTGCCACAACTAGAGAAAAGCCAGCCCAGCCGTGAAGACCAGGCACAGCCAAAAATAAATAAATTAGAAAAAAAAATTTTTTTTAAAGATTACAATATACTATAAACATAACTTTTATCAGAGACAGGCTCCAGGCTTTGCCCACAGGGGGCCCCCTAGCACCACAAAGAGGCTCAGAAATACATAAACAACTTGCAGAAGAGACCACTGTACTCAATGACTCAGCAAACCTGGATGAAAGCTGATAGAAAAGTATAAAGCTCAGTACCAGATTCTAATTATTTCTCTTAAAGAACAAAGTCCAACTGCCTGGCCTGAGACTTGAGCTTAGTCTCACTGGGCCCCTAGAGTTTCAAGGATCCAAAGATCCTGGGGCTGCCTGTATCCAACAGTCCAGGCCCCAGAGGCCACACACTGCAGCCCACATCTGTCTCCAACTCACTTCCAGGCAGTCGTCTGGGTGATGATCCAGATGACTCTTGAATGATCCCCAAGGCGG
This sequence comes from Bos javanicus, assembly GCF_032452875.1. Taxonomy (NCBI): domain Eukaryota; kingdom Metazoa; phylum Chordata; class Mammalia; order Artiodactyla; family Bovidae; genus Bos; species Bos javanicus. The sequence continues at coordinate 34,086,521 of NC_083870.1, forward strand.
ATCAGCTTGGACCGAACCAGAACTGATGAGAACTAGCTGAGAAAGGAGATTCCATGATGGAGAGGGGGAATAGAAAGCAGACTGTAGGCTGAAAATCTTTTGGACTAGAGCTTCAAATTCCCAAACCTGACATAAAGCAGACTTTGTCGCTCTCTAGTTAGTTGACTGAGGGTACCAGTGGTGAGTTGGGAAATGAGATCAAGCTGAGCTCTTCCAGAACCAAGGTGGCTCCACCCACACCACACAGCTTGGGGTTCTTATAGTTCTCCAGCTACGCTGAGCCCCAGAGGTTGGGCACCAGGACTCCCTGCGCCTGATTCAGTGCCTCATGCACAGGAGAGGGTCAGATCAGTGAATGTGACTTAAAATGATGTACTATCACATCTCTGAGACAGAATCTGGGGTAACTGGAAGGAAGAAGGAAAGGAAGACAGAAAGGGAAGAGTAGTGATCACCATAAGAGATGTCAAGAAAAATACTTCCACATGGGTATCTACCTATGTTTTCAAATGTCAGCGTCAATTAGTCCTGGGGCTGCTGCTTAGACGTTTCTGTCGTGTCTGACTCTGTACGACCCCATGGACTGCAGCCACCAGGCTCCTCTGTCCATGGGATTCTCTAGGCAAAAATACTGGAGTGGGTTGTCATGCCCTCCTCCAGGAGATCTCCCTCAACCCAGGGATCGAATCTGGGTCTGCATTGCAGGCAGATTCTTTACTACTGAGCCCCCAAGGAAGCCCCCAGTTAGTCCTAGGAATCATAATACAACCCCAGGCAGGGATATGATTGCTGCTAAGCTCCCCAGGAACCAGGAGAAAAAATTGTGTCCGTCTTTGGTACTTGATATCAATCCTTCTGTGTCTCATTATATCACTCACAGCTGCATACCATCTCTTGAAAGTTCTGCTTCCTCCATACTGTCCAGGGCTGTGAACTCAGACAAGGAAAGGACCTGAGCCTTTCTTTTCAGTACAAGAAACAGAGAACCACTGACTGTTGCACACAGAAGCCAGATGCTCTCACTGGGAGCCCAGCACAGGCTGTCTGTGATCTTCAGCAATTACTGTCCTTTCAACTTAATTCCTTACTATAAGACAGAGGTGATGATGTGCACCCATGGGTGATTCATGTCAATGTATGGCAATAACCACCACAATATTGTAAATAAATTATCCTCCAATTAAAATAATTAATTTAAAAAGATGGAGGTGATAATTCTTCTACCACGTAGAAATGCTGCAAAGATGAAACACAATATATGTACGATGTTCAGCAGATATCCTGGTATAAATCAATCATTGATAAATGGTAGGTAGTCTTAATTTTTAGCCCTGAGACTAAGAAAGTATCATGGAGAAGACAGAAGAGATATAAATAGTGAGAAGACCAGGAGAATTACTTCAAAGCGGTTGAGGAAGTCTTTTAGGTTTGTGAATTCATACAGGCACTTGGGTTCCAATCTGTGGTGCAGGTCAACGATGTCATAAGCAGATAAATCCACATAGGTGAGCTGCAGAAAGGCAAAGCAAGAATGGGCTTTAAACTCTGATCCTGGGCAAAATGAACTCCTGGCTCTCAAATCTGCCCCCGCACTTACCTTCTCCCCTGAAAACCAATGCCTTTTCCCCAGAAGTTGGGATAAAAGCTTCATCTTCAGAGGGATTCCCTCCAATTATGCAGGTTTCATTTTCTCCTGAAGGAAAACACAGATGTCACTGCCCTCAGACACTGACTCCCTGGCAGAGAGCAGGCCTCCCGGGGCTGCGTCTGAACCCAGCTGCCAGGTGAGCAGCCATGTTTTCCGCCTGAACCTGGGTCGGTGCCTGGGCTGCAATTCAACCCACCTGTGTTCACTAGACTCCTATGGGTACCACCGCCCATGTGTGAGAAGCAATAGGAAGGCAAAGGGCAAAAACCACACTGTTCCTAACCTAACTCAGCTCCAGACACCTGCCCTGGGTGTCTCAAACTGGAGAGTGATGCAGGGTGTGACGCAGCCAGTGGTTGCCTCGCTGATATTCAGAGTCAATGCAGCCGCATCTTCTGGATTCACACGTGCTCTCTCTTGCTTATAAAATGTTGACAAGTTCTAATATTTTAGAGAACACGGTGCAGGACATGAGAACATATAGTGCCCAGTATCCAGTCAAGAAGTCCAGCCTCTGATCTCCTGCATGGCCTTCCATAATTCCCTCCAACTCTAGTGCTGACAGACATTCTGAACTCTCTAGTGAATTAACAGAAATTCTATGTGGAATAACCTCAGAATACTAAATTATGTCGTATAAATAAATACAAACAGTAAGATTTAAATGTGTCCTGCTGCTAAGTCGCTTCAGTCGTGTCCGACTCTGTGCGACCCCATAGACGGCAGCCCACCAGGCTCCCCCGCCCCTGGGATTCTCCAGGCAAGAACACTGGAGTGGGTTGCCATTTCCTTCTCCAATGCATGAAAGTGAAAAGTGAAAGTGAAGTCGCTCAGTCGCGCCAATGTGTCCTAATTTATGTTAATTTTTTAAAGATTGTTAAATGTTGTCTGTGTAAGCTTAGAATATGCCAAACAAAGGAATATATTTTTCACTTGAAAATAAGAAAATGAAAATAAACATTGACAAGAATCTGCCAAGTGGGATATCAGAAAAGAAAATTGCCTACTTATATTACTTTGAATAAAGAAATGCGACAAACTAGGGCTGCAGGATTTTAGAAAAGAAACTAAGTTCAAGGTGAAAAATATGGAAAATAAGAAACAATGCTAAGAAGAAAAATTTCAAACCTACACCGGGAAGAACTGAATGGATTGTTAAACCGTGTCCACCAAGGGGCAAGTCTGGGGAGGTCTTCGGTGCGGCTCTCACAGCACAGCCCTGCTTAGGTGTCCACTTAGACTGGAGGAGCTGGGTCAGGCGGTCACCAGGACACCTGTGTCTGAAAAGCAGTGGTGTGCTCAGGAGAAGCCTGGACGGCCATGCTCCCCACAGCCAGGCACTGGGGTCCACAGCTCCTGTGACAGTCTAAAGGCCATCCTCCAGCCCTGGGCCAGTGGGGTGGCCCTGAAACAGAGGTGGAGCAACCCCGTTACACCAAAGGTGAAGGGCTGGGTTGGCTGGCCCTGCCTCTAGAATCACAGCTGGAAACCTCCCTGGCGCTGAGAAACAGGAAAAGAAACTTGAAAAACAAAATAATAATAATAAAAACCCCAGATGACTGAGAAGATTGTACAGAAATTTGCAACAAGTCACTGCGAACTCAGTGTCTAGACTGAGACCTGTTTTTATCACCCTTGTAGGGTGATCGCAAGTTGAATATGTAAGCATCTAGTGACTGCCACACAAGGATATTGGTGATGGACAGGACCACAGTGTATCTCAATTACCACTGCTGGCCCATCACTCAAGGCCTTCCAGAGACACTCATATACATCAAATTGGCAAAACACGCAGACTGACACGACTTGCCCTTTAAAGTCCTTAAAATAATGACAATGTCAAGGAGATTGACCAGTGGAAAAGAGGATCTCTTCTCTCCAAACCTACTTAGAGTTCTTTTATAAGGCGTCTCAGCCAGTCCCCTCTAATTCATAAGTCCTGTAAAAACAGATTGCTTTAGCTCTTATGTTTTGCTTTAAAAACATACTTATTATCATATTCAATGTGTGTGTTCATTTGCTCTAGATAATAAGCTAGAATAGAACCACAATGAGTTCCACTTTGCCCATTAAAAAAAGGTTGTGACTACCATCACTTCACCTTTTAACTGTGATCCAGAATTAAATGAGTAATGGGGCGAGCATAGGACACAGGGAGATTTATAGACTGGGATTTATTCAGCAAGTGGAAACATGCACAGCCAATAAACAATTGGAAAAATGTAAAGGTCAGAAACAGCAGGGTAGATAATGAGCCCATAAAATTAGCATACAATGAAATTGTGACACCCCAAGTGCCTAAGGTACAGGAAAAAGAGGCCCACGTGCCTTGCTGGGGGCACCATCAAGTAAGTTACTCTCTCTACAGAGCAATAAAATAGTCTGCTATTAAAGCTTAAAACCATTCTCACATTTTGCCTTCTAGTATCTGCTAGGGGATCTACCAAATAAAGGCCACAAACCAGAGGAAAACATCAGTTTAAGATGACACTATCGTAAGGAAAAGTAAAAAATAGAAAACCCCACATTGCCCAGTAACGAGTGACTGACTAGGCAAATTACACTTTATCTACTGGATCCAGGAACTATTTAGTAGAATGTGCACAAATGTATGGCTAATAGGTATAGATTTTTAAGGGAAACCTTAAGAGAAAAAAGAGCAGAACCTAAAAATGTATGTACACACAAATTACACGTACCCAAAGAAGTAGGCACAAGTAAAAATCAAGTGAATACTTGAAGTGATCCCCCTAATATTAAATACAACTAGCTTAATAACTCTTCATTGAACACCCAGTATCTTCCAGGTGCTGTTCTGGTTGTATAAAAACACCTGTAAGACCAGGAACAAGAAGAGACAGAAATGCCTACTTTCATGGTATTTATATCCTACAGGGAAGACTGATGATAAAGAAAAACATAAGCAATATAACAATGAGACCATGTCTATGTCCGTCACAAGCAGTAAGGTGCACCATCTTAAGTGGACAACTCAATGGGTTTTTAGATATGTATATTTTTATGGAATCACCACCTGGGTCAAGATAGAGAACATTTCCAGCCCCGCACAATCTCTTCAACAAAGACAAGCTCACCATTCAGCTGACCTCTGTTACCCTGGACTTATTTTGCCTACTAATAATCATGTAAATAGAAGGATGTGGTAAGTGCATTTGGTGTCTACATCCTGTTGTCCACATTGTGTCTCTGAGAGTCATCCATGTTATTGTGTGTAGCAGTAGCCCTTCATAATATTTTCATCATATATATATATATATCGTGTAATACTCCATCATATGAATAATGAATTTGTAGCAGATCCAACCAGTCCATTCTAAAGGAGATCAGCCCTGGGATTTCTTTGGAAGGAATGATGCTAAAGCTGAAACTCCAGTACTTTGGCCACTTGATGCGAAGAGTTGACTCATTGGAAAAGACTCTGATGCTGGGAGGGATTTGGGAGCAAGAGGAGAAGGGGACGACAGAGGATGAGATGGCTGGATGGCATCACTGACTCGATGGACATGAGTCTGAGTGAACTCCAGGAGTTGGTGATGGACAAGGAGGCCTGGCGTGCTGCGATTCATGGGGTCGCAAAGAGTAGGACACGACTGAGCGACTGATCTGATCTGATCTGATGATGGACTTATATAACATATCACAGCTTATTGGTCCACTCTTGCATTGCCAGACATTGGAAAGTTGCCAGTTCTTGGCTCTTTCATATAAAGCCACTTTGAACACTATGGTACATGTCTGTTGAAGACATAAGCACACATCCCCATTAGTATATAACAAGGCATGGCATTCCAGGGGCATAGGGTAGATGTTATGTTTAGTTCCAGGAAGTGCTGTTGGTTTCCAAAGTGGTTGTTCCACCAGCAGTGACTGATGGTTCCAGTTACTGCACATATTTGTGAACAATTGTTGGTCCTTTTCATTTTAGCTTCTGTGAGTATATAATTGGATTAACTGTGTTCATAACTTCCCCAAATCCAATATTGTTGGGCACCTTTTCATATACTGACTGGCCTTTGGAATATTCTCTTTTGTAATACCCAATCAAGACTTGGGCCTTGGAGTTGCCTGGTGGCCTAGTGTTTAGGATTCTGGGCTTTCAATGCCAGGGCCTGGGTTCAACCTCTGGTTGGGAAACTGAGATCCTACAAGCCACATGATGCGGCCAAAAAGCCACTTAGGCCTTTTTTTTTCATTGGTTATATTTTTAGCTAAATATTTTTGGATAAAGGTCCTTTGTGATTTGTAATATTTTCTCCCAACTGAGCCTTGACTGAATACTAGACCCCAAAATAAACAACTATTTATGGTAGCATGGTCTGGGAACTCCTGAGGTCCTAGAAACTTTCTCTTAAGCAGACCACTGGACAGTGTGATTTGAAATTACTTCCAGAGAATGCAAAGCAGTGATGAATGGTGCCTGATAAAAAGGAGACCAGGAAACTTAGTATACTCATAGAAGGATGTGAAGTGAAAACACAACAGCCCCAAGATCTCTATATAGACTCTGGACTCGGATACCTCACATGGGCAAGAACTGAAAAGCAAGTGCCTTAAGTTAAAAAATATATGTATCCATCAGATATTCAAGAGATATTGGATATTCAAGAGAGACTGGCATCACCCATCCCGTGAACAAGGCTTAATTCTAGCTGTGTCTAATTGCATCAGAGGCCTGAAGGTCCTTATCCTAGAATTGTATAACCAACAAAAACATTACTTTAGTGTACACTAGCAACACATCTTCAGATATGTGAGGACTAAAGAAATTTACCTCGCGGGTAGCTAAGAAAATGAGGAAGTAACCCAGAAAGACAGTCCTGAATAATAGCTGCGCAGCAGCCAACAGAGAGCGCCTGAGCTCTTAACAAGGAGGAGAAATGGATGAGAGATGGAGGCTCAGGAAGAGGCCTCCCTTCTATTAGTAGAAGGAGCCCTCTGAGGACTCCTGCTCTGAGGGCCTCAGAAATGGGAACAAGAAGTCTCAGAACATCTTACTACCAGACAGGATCCCCATGCACCCAGACACTGCCAGTGTCACCACTCTATCCCTAGGAAGCAGCAGGGCCAGTTAGACAGTTCAGATGGTCAGGAGGAAAAAAGATAAGACATAGCAGGTGTGGTTAAGGCTTTATTGGTGATCAGCAGGGCTGGGCAGGGCCCACACTGGGAGAGCAAGGCCTGCACACTAGGCCTGTCCTGGTCTTCAGGGCAGTGCTGGGGGCTCAGGCTTGAGCTCTCCAAGCCAGGGATCTGGTCAGGCTACTCATAGCAGGGGAGAAAAAAAAAAAAAACAGCAACATGGAAAGGAAGGATGATCTGGTTGGCTTTAGAGCAGAAAGCATAATGGCAGGGGGTGACTTCACTGAAGAAGAGTGGGGTGCTATAGAGCTTAAAGATCCTGGATGAATGGGGTTGGGAAAGAGTTGGGGCCAAATAAGACCTAAGTGCGACAAATGGAAAGAAAGAAGGAGAAAACAAGACATCTGGTTCTGGGGTGCAGGAAGCTCCAGCTGTTCTCCACACACAGCACTGGCTCCTCGCTCCATCTCCTGCCGTCCAGAGCACTACTTGTTGCCCCACACAGCCATCTTTGAATATACAGGGTGTGGGAGGAAGCGGCTGGACTTCATGTAGGCAGAGATCCTCTTCAGGCCCTGAGGGTGGAAAAAAGAAGGTCAGGTCTGCTGCCCCACTGGGGCTCATGCAATTCCACTCCAGACTTTGAGTTGGAACCCTGGTCCAACCCTTCCTTGTGGAGTGAAGCAATCAGCAAAAATCTATCTTCCTAGGGTCCCCAGTTCTGATAAGTTACCTCTTCAGTTTCCTGTGACTAATGTGGTATCTTACTAAGACCTGCCACACATGGAGAACAGGCTGTGTTAGCTGCTGTATATACCCAGAGATGAGAAAACACAGCCATCCCTCATTCCAGTCCACTTCAAATTACTGTGATTCACACGTTTTGTGTATTTTACAACCTGAAGCTTTGTGCCAACCATCATTAAGCAAGTCAACTGATGCCATTTTTCCAACCACATCTGCTCACTTTCTGTCTCTGTGTCATCTTTGGTGATTTTCCCAATATTTCTACTTTTTCATTATGATTATGTTTGTTATGTTGATCTGTGATCAGGGATCTTTGATGTTACTGTGGCAAAAAAATCAAACTCCCTGATGTATTGAGGGTTTGGGTCTAGATGCCCACAATACAGTGAAGCGAGTCACATAGCTTTTTTGGTTTCTCAGGGCATGTAAAAGTTGTTTATAGTATACTGTAGCCTGTAAAATGTTCAATAGCATTATACCTAAAATATAAATATATATTTATCTTAATTTAAACATCCTTTATTGCTGGGCATTAATTCTCTGGCAGTCCAGTGGTTAGTTAGGACTCCATGCTTTCACTGCCAGGGGCTGGGTTTGATCCCTGCTCTGGAATCTAAGATCCCACATGCTGCACATCTTGGCCAAACAAACAAACAAACAAACCTGAAACTTTCTTGCCAAAAAATGCTGAGACCCTCAGTACATCAGGGAGGGTTGTACCTTGAAGTCTCTATAGTGGGCAATTTCCTTCCCTCTCTTTCCTTCTTCCAGTTACTCATGATTCTGTCTCAGAGACAGGATCGTACATTCATTTTAAGTTACATTCACTGATCTGAGCCTCTCCCCTGTATGAGTCACTGTATCAGGCCCAGAGGGGATGCAGAAGTCACACAATCCTGGCGCCTGGCCTCTGGGGCTCAGTGCAGCTGGAGAACTACAGGAATTCTGAGGTATATGTGACAACTGAGAACCTTCACAGAAGTAACCTAAGAGTGATTAGTGTGTCCTTATCTGGAGGGAAACGGGATCACAGAGGTTAAGTACCTTCCTCACGTTCAAGCCACTAGAAAGTGATAGCATGGAGCACAGCTGGCTCTCTCTCCAACTCTGTGCTCTTGGCAAAGCACTCCCTTTCTCCATTTCCCCACAGGAGGGCTTGTCTTTCCTCCTGCACACAAACCTGGTTCTTTCGAAGAGGGAGACTCCAGGCTTTGCCCACAGAGGGACCCCTAGCACAACAAAGAGCCTCAGAAAGTACATGAGCAGCTTGCAGAAGACACCAGATCTCACCCAATGACTCAGCAAAACCCAGAAGAAAGGTGATAGGAGGGTGAGAAGCAGCAAGACCAGGCTCTAATTATTCCACTTAAAGGACAGAATCCAACTCCTGGCTGGGACCTGAGCCCACTCTCACTGGGCCCCGACCTACCTCATCCCCAGTCCTGCTACAGCCACCCAGGCAGTGAGACACTCAGATGTACCTGTGCACCATCTTCTCAAGACCCAGAGTTCCCAGGAGTTCCAGACCTAGGGCTGACTGTACCCCACAGCCCAGGGCCCACAGGCCACACACTGCAGTCCACATCTGTCCCCATCCTCCTTCCCAGGCACTCATCTCAACTCTTTGTTGCTCTCCAATTATTAATAGTTGACTGAGGGTGATGATGAGCTGGGAGGTGAGGTCAGGCTGTGCTCCTTCAGAACCAAGGACGTTCCACCCATACCACACAGCTTCAGGGTTCCTGAAGTTCTCCAGCTACACTGAGCCCCAGAGTTAGGACTCCAGGATTGTGTGACTTCTGTATCCCTCCTGTGCCTGACACAGTGCCTCATACAGAAGACGGTCAGATCAGTGAATGTGACTTAAAATGAATGGACCATCCTGTCTCTGAGACAGGATTATGAGTAACTGGAAGAAGGAAAGAGAGGGAAGGAAACTGCCTACTATAGAGACAAGATAAGATCTTCCCAAGAAGGCATCTACCTATGGAAGAAAATCCCAGAACGAATTACATTCTTGGAAATCTCGGTACAACCCCAGAGAGGGAGCCAATAAGCCGCAGGGCCCTTGGGTGATCAGGAAAAAACATTATGTCTTTTACACCTAAGATCACTCTTACTGTGCCTCAACTCAACTAATGCCAGCCACATCCAAACTCCTGAGATTTCTGCTTCCTCCACACTTTCCAGAGCTCTGAGCCCAGACAACAAAAGGACCTGAGCTTTTCTCTTCCACACAGGAAACGGAGAGCCATTGACTGCTGCCCATAGAATCCAGACACTTTAACTGGGAGCCCGGCACAGCCTGTACTGGTTCTGTGACCATCAGAAATTACACATCCTTTTGGCTTATTCCTTGTCTTTAAGATGGAGGTGATACTTCTTTACCTTGTAGAAATAAGGCAAAGATCAAATCTGATACAATGTATGTAAAGTCCTGAGCAGAAAACCTGGCATAAACCAAGTTCTCAATAAATGCTAGTTATACTTGGTTTTCAGAGAAGGCAATGGTATCCCACAGTACTCTTGCCTGGAAAATCCCATGGACGGAGAAGCCTGGTGGACTGCAGTCCATGGGTCGCTGAGGGTCGGACACGACTGAGAGACTTCACTTTCACTTTTCACTTCCATGCACTGGAGAAGGAAATGGCCACCCACTCCAGTGTTTTTGCCTGCAGAATCTCAGGGACGGGGGAGCCTGGTGGGCTGCCGTCTATGGGGTCGCACAGAGTCGGACACGACTGAAGTGACTTAGCTTGGCTTAGCTTAGCTTAGCTTATACTTGGTTTCAGTTCCAATTAGGAAAGCTGCAGGGAGAAGAGTGTAGAGAAACGAGATGTATTAATAGTAGGACGATCAGGAGAATCACCTCAAAATGAGAGATGAAGTCTTTCAGGTTTGGGAATGCATCCAGGCACTTGGGCTCAAATATGCGGTGAATGTCAAGAACATCATAAACCAGGAAATCCACAAAGGTGAGCTGCAGAAAGACAAAGCATGAATGTGCACCAAACTCTGAACCTCAGGAAAGTGACAGCTCTCCCTCCCCTAAAGCCATCCCACTTACCTTGTCCCCTGCAAACCAAGGCCTCCTCCCCAGAAACTCTGAGTAGAGCTTCATCTTTCCAGGGATCTCCTTCAAGTATTGAGACTTTAGTTTCTCCTGAGACACAAAACAGCTGTCACTGCCCTCAGACACAGACTCCCTGGCAGAGCAGGCCTCCTGGGGATGATTCTGATCCCAGCTGCCAGGTGAGGAGCCATGTCCCCCAACTGAACCTGGGTTGGCACCCACCTGCCATTCAACCCACCTGTGTTCATCAGACTCCTATGGGTACTACCTCCCATCTGTGAGAGGTAATGGGAAGGCAAAGGCCAAAACCACACTGTCCCTGACCCTGTCACCAGTCAGCTCCAGACACCTGCCCGGGGTCAGACCAGCAGTTCTGTGAGATTTGGCAGAGCTCAGGCCTCAGACCTCAGGCTGATCAACACTAAAATAACTACGAAAGAAGTCCTTTGTTCCAGTGTGGGAGACAGAATGGTCTGGATGCCTGGACAGTTGGAAAGAATTGGGAGCTGAAAGGAAGGAAGGAAAGGAATAAAGTCTGACCCTGGGCTGCCCACTGGACACATGTCCTGATCCCTGAGATGCCAAGGAGGAGGCACTGGTTGAACTCATAAACACCTATATAGGATGTGAATTTCTACCCTGGGAGGCTGGACTCTACCCTAAGATTGATGGGAACTGAGTCCAAGGTTGCATTTCATGCACTGGGAGTTCTGAGGGTCACTCTCAGAACTCTGTAGGGACTAGCTTGGTGAATCAGTAGTTTCCAAGGAGTTTAAATGGCAAAAGGACCAGTGTAGATAGGACCCTGTCCAACTCAGCAGGAGTGAACTCACAGTCAGGACTTTAACAGATCCTGACCATGTAAATGTAGACCCAGCCCTGCCCACTGGGCAAAATGGGTTTATGCCTGAGATGTTGAAGAAGAGGCATTGCACTAACAAGGTAAATATCCTGTCTAGGAACTGAATTTCCACCTTGGGGAGTCTGGATTCTATCCTTAGATTGGGGAGAACTGAGTCAGAGCTTCTATATCCTGAATTATGTTATGAGAATCACTCAGGGGACTCCATATAGACCAGCTCAGTAGCTCCAAGGAGATCAAATCACAAAATGATCTGTGTAGAAGGGATAAACTAATCTAGTCTCCTTTTAAAGCACATCCAGCCCAGATCAGTGGGAGGAGACTCACAAATTCAGGGTTGTAGCAGAGTATAGCCAATTCATTAGCAGTGTCCATAGTCTGGTTCTCCAATACATCCACGCGAATCTTCTCCTCCTCTGTCTCCCCACCTGTACCCACACAACAGAGACTCACCCTCAGTATCCCCTCCCAGCCCAGCCCAGGGCATGGCCACCTATATCCCTGCCCCCAACCCCAGCCCCACTCACACATGTTGTGCTTGCGAGCAATGTAGCGAAGGATGGCCTTGCTCTGGGTGAGCCTGTGAGCTCCATCAATTAAGTAGGGCAACTGGAAGAACAACAAGGCCAGGTGAGGTGGGCCACCAGGCTCAGTGCATCTGGTCACTTGAGGAAGGGCAGAGATGAAACCTAGCACTCACAGAGCCTGCCCCATGGTAGGCACTAGATAATATGCTATAAAATGGAGGGACGAGCTGGACACAGAGTATCATTGAAGGGCAGGGGAGAGAACCAGGAAGCTGAGAGACGGAGCAGAAGGCACCTGTTCCTGAAACCTCTAAGCCAGGAAAGGAGATGGATTGAGACACTGTCCACTCCCCCTCCCAGCACCCCAGCCCCTGCACCTACATTGGGAAAGTCCAGGCCCAGCTTGAATTTTTCATCCAGCCACTGGCTTCTGTCATAGTCGGGAGCTGAGAAAAAGAAGATGCAGTGAAACAACCTCCCAGGAATCCAACCCTCCTTCCCAGGGGACCTACAAAGGAGTCAGGGGCAAGATGCCCCTGAACTGGTGGATCTGGAATCTGAATCACTAATCTCACATGGAGCTTTGAGGGGAAAAACAAACAGAAATTTCCTGAAACTACATGAGTAATCCTTACAAAGGATTTAGGTAAGCGCTAAAGGGAGCCTGTGCCAATGGCTGATACAGGACCCAGCTGCGGACTCTCACAGCCTTCCTTGGAGGCCAGCTACACCCTAAAGGGTTCGGGAAGGGGCAGGTCCCTGCTCCAGCTGGTGGAAGGCGATAGACGTGAACAACAGGGGTCAGGACATGGGATGCTTGGCACCAAACCAGCATGAGTTGAGCAGAAGTCAGGACATGACAAGGATGCCATTACCGTCCCCCATCGTGTACTTCTTTTCCTCATAGTTTGAGTCTGTGTACTCCAGGAGCAGGCGGATGGCGTGGGCTAGCTGAGAGAGATGCCAGGACACAGGGCAGATGTCAGGTCTTGACTGCAAAACTTTCACTGTTCCAGTCCCTCCCATACTCCCAACCCTCTCCCCCTATCCACCCACTTCTGAGCGCACGCGCGCGCGCGCACACACACACACACACACACACACCTGGGAAGGAGGCGGTGGTGCGAAGGGGCTAGGCTGCAGCGAGCAGAAAACATTTCTGGCTTACCGGTCCCCAACTGCGCAGCATATCCCCGCCCGCCTCCATCCCACCCTTCCTAGCGGACCCCCGCTCACCCCGCGGATGTCCCAGTAACCCAGGGTCATCGCCATAGTCAGCGTCTGTGGATCGGATTTCCAGCTCTGCACCGTTGATTTGGAAGTTTATCCGGTGCCTGGGTCAAGTCTGGGTGTGGCCTGAGTGAGGCCACGCCCCATCGCCTCTCTCCGCCCCGCCCCCAACTATTGCCCAATCTCCGAAGCTTCCTGGCACTCGGGGCGCCCCGGACTCTTCAACGAGGCATCTGCGCCCAGGGCAGTCGAAATAGTCCATTTCCCCCTCCAGCCTCAAAACTCGGGAGCCGAGCTCTGGACACCAGGACGCTGAGGGCAGCCTGGTTCCCGTCGCCAGTTCGATCTCAGCTAAATCGGGGGAGTTGGTAGCACGCTCGGGAAACAAGCCTGAATCCTAACGACAGCACGAATCTTCCACCTCCCCTGCCCTCCTACAATCATTCAGACTTGCTCCTGGATTACCGAGTTCCCTTGGGCTCTGGGAAGCTCTTAACTGCCAAGTTAAGACTAAGAGTGGGTGCCCCTCAAATCGAAACTCTAAATGAGCCGCGGGCACAGGAAGATCAGTACTCCAAGTAATCCTCACGCTGCCCCTACTCTTTATAATTCCTGACGGCAGCATGTCTTCTAGAACAAACTATTAATGGGATACAAGAAACACCCACAAGGTGCAGGAAGAAGTTTGTCAGTGCTTTTCTTTCAGGGACTAGAGGGGACTCATCCCTTCAGTCATGTAGCTAACAGTGATAATCATCAAATGTAAATTAATCAAGCAGATTTATGGCCTAAATAATGGATCTAAATACAGAAGCAGGTCCAGCAAAGAAGATATCCAGGTGCAACTCCAGAAATAACCCGACAACCAGCTAGATGTACTCCATTTTGACTGGGTCAATGACCTGGGCTTAGGTAGTCACAGAGGGCTCTGAATGAAGAGCGGAGAGCTGTTCTTTGAGCAGCTGGGAGCCTCTCCTGCTGCAAGGGGGACCGGTAGGGGAGGCCAGCAAGGAGCCTGGAGGACACCACACAGGACTGCAGTCAGAGTGGGCCCAGCACAGCTTGGCTGTCCCAGTCCACAGATTCCTGCCCTGATCTTGACCCAGGTGTGGTTCTGTGTAGGAGAGGGTGGCTCAGGTGGCCTCTGAAGTCACTCTGTGATACAACCTCCTCAAAAACAGTGTCCTACCTGCCAACTTTCCTCTTTGAAGATTGAAGGCTATTTCAAAATTACGAGAAGAGGACAAGGTTGGCCTGTATTTCCTTTTCCCTTGTTTAAAGTACACTACAAAGTAATGGATACACAAAAAGAGATGACAAGACCTTTTAAAAACAAATCGATTTCAGAAGTTAAAAGGCAAGCTTGGAACTCTACAGGAAAGTCAGTTTAAAATTAGCTAACACTTTTTAAGGATAGAAAGGTCCCAGTATTCAATAAAGGTTTCAGACCACCAAGATAAAGTATGGAGTGGGGGTTTGAAGAAGACAGACTTTCTCTAATCCATGTTGAATCACAGACTCAGAGTCTACACATCTCTGCTAAACTGGGGAGCAGGGAAAGTATATCAGCAGAGACCGGCAGAGCTCAGTCCCTCTGTGGATGCCCCTAGCCATTCCCACCCTGCCAGTCTTCAGAGCTCAGCTCTGGGTCCAGACTCAAGAGGCAGATCAGGGAAAGGCAGATTCCCTTGTCGTTTTGCCCAAAGGGAGGAAATAGTGGCTCTGGCCGCACAAAAGTGCTGCCTGTCTTAATAGTTATATTTTTCATATAATAAAGGGGTTGTCATTCTGAGTTTTACACATCTTGAGCTTGGAAAAGACACATGACTGGATTCCACTGAGAAAATAACTTTCTTAAAAACACTAAACAGAATAATAACAGTTAAATAGATATTGTTAATAACAGTTAATAATAACTGTTAATTGTTAGTTAACAGTTAATAATAATTGTTAGATTTTGTTAAAAACAATTAATAATAACTGTTAATTGTTCATTAACAGTTAATAATTGTTAATAACAGTTAAACTAGAAATTGTTATGCTAGTATTCAGTCAGTCAGCCATTTATTTACAAAAATCATTGAAATTCTGTCATAGAGCAGCACTAAGAAAAAGAAAATTCTAGGTAGTAAAGGCTGGAACTCAGCTAGGAAATACAAGGAGAGATTTTAAAATATAGAAGAGGTTTTTAAGTGTTCAAAATCTCTGAGGGGCACTGAGAGAGAGGGAGGCTGAAGGCAGGAGAAAGAGGCCGTGCCTGCTGGGACAAGAAACTGAGGACACAGGGATGGGCCCCGAGCACAGGCGGCTCCGTCAGGAGGAAGACGTCAATCCTGCAGGAGGAGGGGGGCTGGCGGAGCAGGCTCTCAGACTCAGCCTCCAGGCCCAGGGGTCCCACTGGTGGGGGCAGTGGGTGTGGAAGGCAGTAGGGGGCAGGGGGACTCGGGAAACTGGAGAGGGGGCTGAAGGGCCTGATGCAGCCAGTGGTTGCCTCGCTGATACTCAGTGTTAAAGCGGCCACATCTGGATTTACAGGCGCTCTCGCTTGACTGGAAGTATTGACAGGTTCTAATATTTTAGAGAGCACTGTGCAGGACGTCAGAACACATAGTGTCCAGTATCCAGTCGAGAATCCTGCCTGACTCTGCACTGTACTCCATCCTTCCAGCTCTACTGCTGACATTCTGAACTCCCAGAGTAAATTTAAAATTCTATGTAAAACAGCCTCAGAATACAAATCAACACATTAAATACCAACAGTAGTATTAAATTGTGTTCTACTTGATAGAAATTTTTTAAAGGTTTTTAAAGTATTATCTAGATAAACTTTTGTAACCCAGGATACAAAGGATATTTTTTAATCTGAATAGAAAGTAAAAACCATAATTTATAAGATTCTGTCATAGCAGTATATAGTTTAAGATGGGGACTTTACAGGTGGTGCAGTGGTAAAGAATCCGCCTGCCACTCCAGCATTCTTGCTTGGAGGATTCCATGGACAGAGGAGCCTGGTGGGCTACAGTCCGTGGGGTCACAAAGAGTCAGATGTCATAGTTTTAAGAACAAATAAATATAAACAAAGGCTTCAAGAATTTAAACAGGAATTAAATTTAAAATAAATAACATGTGGAATTGTATTTCTATGTGTTTCTGTCCTGTCGTGTTTTGTGTTTCTAGGAACATTTTTATTTTATCTAGATTATCCAGTTTGTTGGCATATGATTCTTGGTAGTATTCTGTTGCAATATTTTTATTTCTGTAGATTCAGTAGTCCTGTCCCACTTTCATTTCTGATTTTAGTAATTTGCATCTTCTCCCTTCTTTCTTAGTCTAGCTAAAGGTTTGTCAATTTTGTTAATTTCATAAAATCTTTCAAAGAAATTTCTTTAAAATTTTCATTGATTTTCTCTATTGTTTTTCTATTTTATTTTTCTATTTATCTCTGCCATAATCTTTATTATTTCCTTTCTTCTATTTATTTCGGTTTAGTTCTTTTCCTAATTTCTTAATTTATAAACTTAGGATGTTTATTTGAGATCCTCTTGTTTTTAAAGTAGACATTTCTAGCCATAAATCTCCCCCTTAGCAATGCTCTTGCTGCGTTCCTTAAGTGTTTGCATTCTGTGTTTTCAGTTTCTCTCCTAAGTGTTTGTGCTTTCTTATTTTTTGTTGTTATTGTTCAGTCACTAAGTCATGTCTGACTCCTTGCGACCGGATGGACTGCAGCATGCCAGGATCCTCTGTCCTCCATTATCTCCCGGAGTTTGCTAAAATTCGTGTCCATTGAGTCAGTGATGCTATCTAACCGTCTCGTCCTCACCTGCCCCCTTCTCCTTTTGCCTTAAATCTTTCTCAGCATCAGGGTCTTTTCCAATAAGTCTGCTCTTTGCATCAGGTGGCCAAAGTATTGGAGCTTCAGCATCAGTCCTTTCAATGAATATTCAGGGTTGATTTACTTTAGTATTGACTGGTTTGATCTCCTTGCAGTCCAAGGGACTCTCAAGAGTCTTCTCCAGTACCACAATTGGAAAGCCTTCTTTAGGGTCCAACTCTCACATCGGTACATGACTACTGGAAAAACCATAGCTTGGACTATAGGGACCTCTGTTGGCAAAGTGATGTCTCTGCTTTTTAATATGCTGTCTAGGTTTGTCATAGCTTTCCTTCCAAGGAGCAAGCATCTTCTAGTTTCATGGCTGCAGTCACCATCCACAGTGATTTAGGAGCCCAAGAAAAGAAAATCTGTCTCTGCTTCCACTTTTTCCCCTACTATTGGCCTTGAAATGATGGGACCATGTGCCATGATCTTAGTTTTTTCAGTTTGAATTTATACCAGCTTAATTCAAATAGCTCTTAAATACTTTGCTCTTACACATCTCTGTCCTTTCTCTTTGATTATCGGTGTCACAAAATTACATTTTTATGCACGTGTGTCCAAAACCATAGACTAATAATTCTTATTTAATGGACTAGTCTGTTTAATTACTGTGATACTGAATGGTTTGCCTTGGAAATAAACAGATCATTCTGTCATTTTTGAGATTGCATCTAAGTACCACATTTCAGACTGTTTTGTTGACTATGATGGATACTCCATTTCTTCTAAAGGATTCTTCCCCACAGTAGAAGATACAATGATCATCTGAGTTAAATTCACCCATTCCAGTCCATTTTACTTCACTGATTCCTTAAATGTTGACATACACTCTTGCCATCTCCTGTTTGACCACTTCCAATTTGCCTTGATTCTTGGACCTAACATTCCAGGTTCCTATGCAATATTGCTCTTTATAACATCAGACCTTCCTTCCATCACCAGTCACATCCACAACTGGGTGTTGTTTTTGCTTTGGCTCTGTCTCTTCATTCTTTCTGGAATTATTTCTCCACTGATCTCCAGTAGTAATTATTGGGCCCCTACCAACCTGGGGAGTTCATCTTTCAGCTGCTAAACTGCTATGTCGCTTCAGTCGTGTCCAACTCTGTGCGACCCCATAGACAGCGGCCCACCAGGCTTCCCCATCCCTGGGATTCTCCAGGCACGAATACTGGAGTGGGTTGCCATTTAGTCCTATCTTATTGCCTTTTCATACTGTTCATGGGGTTCTCAAGGCAAGAATACTGAAATAGTTTGCCATTCTCTTCTCCAGTGGACCACATTTTGTCAGAACTCTTCACCATGACCCGTCCGTCTTGGGTGGCCCTACATGGTATGGCTTATAGTTTCATTGAGTTAGACAAGGCTGGGGTCCATGTGATTAGATTGGTTAGTTTTCTGTGATTGTGGATTTCAGTCTGGATTATCACAGTAATCCAAATCTATGCCCCGACCAGTAATGCTGAAGAAGCTGAAGTTAAACAGTTCTATGAAGACGTACAAAACCTTCTAGAACTAACACCCAAAAAAGATGTCCTTTTCATTATAGGGGACTGGAATGCAAAAGTAGGAAGTCAAGAAACACCTGGAGCAACAGGCAAATTTGGCCTTGGAGTACAGAATGAAGTAGGGCAAAGGCTAATAGAGTTTTGCCAAGAGAACACACTGGTCATAGC
Organism: Bos javanicus; assembly: GCF_032452875.1. Lineage (NCBI taxonomy): Eukaryota > Metazoa > Chordata > Mammalia > Artiodactyla > Bovidae > Bos > Bos javanicus. The sequence goes on from NC_083870.1 coordinate 34,105,261, forward strand.
AAACACCCTCTTCCAACAACACAAGAGAACATTCTACACGTGGATATCACCAGATGGTCAACACCAAAATCAGATTGATTATATTCTTTGCAGCCAAAGATGGAGATGCTCTATACATTCAGCAAAAATAAAACTGGGAGCTGACTGTGGCTCAGATCATGAACTCCTTATTACCAAACTCAGACTTAAATTGAAGAAACTAGGGAAAACCACTTAACAGTGGAAGTGGAAGTGAGAAATAGATTTAAGGGACTAGATCTGATAGACAGAGTGCCTGATGAACTATGGAAGGAGGTTTGTGACATTGTACAGGAGACAAGGATCAAGACCATCCCAAAGAAAAAGAAATGCAAAAGAGCAAAATGGCTGTCTGAGGAGGCCTTACTGCTGCTACTGCTAAGTCACGTCAGTTGTGTCCGACTCTGTGCGACCCCATAGACGGCAGCCCACCAGGCTCCCCCATCCCTGGGATTCTCCAGGCAAGAGTACTGGAGTGGGGTGCCATTGCCTTCTCCAGAGAAGGCCTTACAATAGCTGTCAAATGAAGAGAAGTGAAAAGCAAAGGAGAAAAGGAAAGATATACCCATTTGAATGCAGAGTTCCAAAGAATAGCAAGGAGAGATAAGAAAGCCTTCTTCAGGGATCAGTGTAAAGAAACAGAGGAAAACAATCGAATGGGGAACATGAGATCTCTTCAAGAAAATCAGAGACACCAAGGGAATATTTCATGCAAAATGGGCCCAATAAAGGGTAGAAATGGTATGGACCTAACAGAAGCAGAAGATATTAAGAAGAGGTGGCAAGAATACACAGAAGAACTGTACAAAAATGATCTTCAACCCAGATAAATCAATGGTGTGACCACTCACCTAGAGCCAGACATCCTGGAATACGAAGTCAAGTGGGCCTTAGGAAGCATCACTAAGAATAAAGCTAGTGGAGGTGATGGAATTCCAGTTGAGCTAATTCAAACCCTAAAAGATGATGCTGCATTCAATAAGCCAGCAAATTTGGAAAACTCAGCGGTGGCCACAGGACAGGAAAAGGTCAGTTTTCATTCCAATCCGTAAGAAAGGCAATGCCAAAGAATGCTCAGACTACTGCACAATTGCACTCATCTCACATGCTAGTAAAGTAATGCTCAAAATTCTCTAAGACAGACTTCAACAATACATGAACCATGAAGTTCCAAATGTTCAAACTGATTTTAGAAAAGGCAGAGGAACCAGAGATCAAATTGCCAACACCCGCTGGATCATGAAAAAAGCAAGAGAATTCCAGGAAAACATCTATTTCTGCTTTATTGACTATGCCAAAGCCTTTGACTGTGTGGATCACAATAAACTGTGGAAAATTCCGAAAGAGATGGGAATACGAGACCACCTGACCTGCCTGTTGAGAAATCTGTGTGCAGGTCAGAAAGCAACAGTTAGAACTGGACATGGAACAACAGACTGGTTCCAAATCAGGAAAGGAGTACATCAAGGCTGTATATCGTCACCCTGCTTATTTAACTAATATGCAGAGTACATCATGAGAAACGTTAGGCTGGATGAAGCACAAGCTGGAATCAAGATTGCTGGGAGAAATATGAATAACCTCGGATATGCAGATAACACCACCCTTAAGGCAGAAAGTGAAGAAGAACTAAAAAGCCTCTTGATGCAAGTGAAAAAAGGAGAGTGAAAAAGTTGGCTTAAAACTCAACATTCAGAAAACGAAAATCATGGCATCTGATCCCATCATTTCATGGCAAATAGATGGGGAAACAGTGGCAGACTTTTTTTTTTTTTTTGGCTCCAAAATCATTGCAGATGGTAATTGCAGCCATGAAATTAAAAGATGCTTGCTCCTTGGAAGAAAAGCTGTGACCAACCTAGACAGCATATTAAAAAGCAGAGACATTACTTTGCCAACAAAGGTCCATCTAGTTAAGGCTATGGTTTTTCCAGTAGTCATGTATGGATGTGAGACTTGGACTATAAAGAAAGCTGAGAGCCAAATAATTGATGATTTTGAACTGTGGTGTAGGAGAAGACTCTTGTGTCCCTTGGACTGCAAGGAGATCCAACCAGTCCATCCTAAAGGAAATTAATCCTGAATATTCATTGGAAGGACTGATGTTGAAGCTGAAACTCCAATACTTTGGCTACTTGATGCGAAGAACTGACTCATTTGAAAAGACCCTGATGCTGGGAAAGAGTGAAGGCAGGAGGAGAAGGGGATGACAGAGGATGAGATGGTTGGATGGCATCACCGACTCAATGGACATGAGTTTGAGTAAGCTCCGGGAGTTGGTGATGGACAGGAAGGACTGGCATGCTACAGTCCATGGGGTTGCAAAGAGTCGGACACGATTGAGCGACTGAACTGAGTCTCTTCAATTATATAGAAAACAAAAAGAGTTATAAAACAAAGTAACGATAGTAGTACTAGCTTTTATCATTATACATATATTTACCTTTTCCAGGATTCTTTACTTCTTCAACATGGTTTCTCATAACTCTCGAGTTATCCTTTCACTGCAACCTGAAGGACTCCTTTTAGCATTTTTTGCAGGAAAGGTCTACTGGTGACAAACTCAACTTTCACTTATCTGGGAATGTCTTAATTTCACCTAATAAATGAAGGACAGTTTTGCCAGATATTGGATTCTTGGTTGACAGGAAAACATTTCCTTTATCACTTTGAATATATCAACTCACTGCTTCTGGCTTCCAAGGTTTCTAAGAGAAATCTGATAACAGTCTTTTTGAAAATCTCTTGTATGTGTTGTTTCCTTCTTGCTGCTTTTAAGTAATGGCCTTTTAATAATTTGCACTGTGTCTTGGTGTGCATCTCTTTGAATTCATCCTACTGGGAGTTTCTTGAGCTTCTTGAATGTTTATATTTGTGTATTTCATCAAATTTGGTAAGCTTTCAGACATTATTTCTTCAAAAATCTTCAGTCTCTTTCTCTCTCATCTCCCTGTAGGACTCCCACGATGTATAGGTGTTCCACAGGTCCCTTACATTCCATCCAGTTTTCTTCTTTTTTCTTTCTATTCCTCAAAGTCAATCATTTCACTTATATTGTCCTCAATTTCCCTGACTCTTCTTCCTTCTTGAACATTCCTTCAAATTCTTCCAGTGAATTTTTCATTTCAATTATTGTAATTTTCAGCTCTAAAATGTACTTTTGGTTCCTTCTTATGTTTTTTATATCTTTTTTGATCTTTCCATTTTGTTCATTCATTGTTTTCTTAACTTTGTCCACATCTTCTTTTAGCTCTTTGATCATCTTTAAGACTATTGGCTTAAAGTCTTTGTCTAGTAAGCCCATAATCTGATCTTTCTCAGAAATAGTTTCCATTGTTTTTCCATTGATTTACCTCCTCCCCTTTGGAGTGGGCCATACTTTCCTGTTTCTAGTATGCTTTGTGACTTATTTAAATGGATATTTGGATCTTATAATGTAGTAACTGTGGAAATCAGATTCTGCCCCTTCTTTAGAATTTGCTGCAGTGTATGTGTGTTTGTGTTATATGCTGTCTCTATGGGATCAGTCTGAGATGTACTTGTAAGGTCTGTGTGGTACCTTTCTAAATCCTCCCATATATATGCTTGCTTTTGAATATCCTAGACCTTAAACATCTGGCTTCCAAAAGGATTAAAAGTGAAAAATAAAGAATGGGGAAATATGGTGCTGGCCCTTTAAATCTCCTAGAAGCAGTGGGGCTAGTTGGTGAGTCCAGGTATCCAGGAGGGAAAAAGACAAGACACAGCAGGTATTAGCCAGTCTTTACCTGGTGATCAGACATGTCAGGGACAGGGACCAGGCTAGCTGCTGCAACTGAGAGCAGTGAAAGGCCCGGCTGGCCAGGAGGCCTCCACACAGGCTGGTACTTTCCTGGAAGGACAGTGGAGGAGAGGTCCAGTTGAACTCTTCAGGGCAGAGGCAACCACAGGATTGGGTTCTCCTCAAGGTCTACGCTTTTTCCACTGCACTCTCCTCACTGCCCCCTAACTGCCTTCTGTCCCTCAGGCTGCCCTATCACTCACTCCATCTCTACAATATTCTTCTGTTTCAGAAGGAGGCTCATAGTTCCTTAAGAGCTGCAAGCACAAGAGGTACCCCAGAAAAACAAACTTGCAAGAACATGCCTATACAACTTGCAAGATAGGCTGAATGACACAGTAAAACTGGATAAAATTGGATGAGGAGGAGGTGGCAGACCAGGTTCTAATTATTCCCCTTAGAGGAGAGAGTGAAACTCCTTAGCCTGGTTCAGGAACTGTTTCAGATTTCCTAACTTGCCCCTGTAGCTTTTTCTCCTGATCACTGAGGCAGAATGGCCCTCAAGTATGTAACATGACTGAGGGGTTTAAAGATTAACAACTCCCTCAGAACCTGGAGAGATTAACATGACCTCATCTTCTAATGCCAAAACCTTCACACCACTTCCTCCCACACTGACCCTGATGGAGTTAACAATCCTCCTATCTTTGGCTGTCCTCCACCCACCTCCCAAGAAGAACATTCCGGCTTGAAAGAAAGGGCCTAAACATACACTAGGCTCCCCTCTGCAGAGACTGACCTGGAGGACATGCCTGCCACCCCAGTCTTCTCTGCTGTCTTGTCCCTGAGGGGCCATCAGTGATGGGATGGAAGTGCCCACTGGCCTTAGCTGTGGCTGGAGCACAGAACTCTTTCTGGATGGTCCTTCGAGGGGCTGCGAGGGTGACTCCAATCACTCCTGCCCCCTTGGCCTGCCAGGTGCTCTGAGACCTGAGAAAGGCAGAGCCTGTATTGTGGAAACATCTGGGAAAGAAATAAAGTCTGTTTCTTCCTCTCAACCCTAGGGATCTGAAAGCCAAACTCTGGAAGGCCTTAGAAGCCAAATGAGAGGGTAGAAACAAGAGCTGGGTTGGTGCTGGGGAGAAGGTTCTCTAAAACCTAAAAGGATTTAAGAGAGGGAAGAGCATTCCAGAGATATGCCGTGGTGAGCACTGACCCCAGCAGGCTTTGATCTGTAAACATGATGTTTTCCTCTTGTTTTTCCCTTTCTTAAAAGTCCCAGCTCTGTTAGTGACTCATTCAACAAACATTTCAGTACCTCTGTGTGAGGCTGGGAGTATGACTCTGCGAATGCAAAGAAACAATTCCTACCCTCAGGAAGGCTATGGTTGAGAATTGTGCTGAGTCACTGGGGATCCACCAGACACATGTGGCCACTGAGAGCTTGAAATGTGTCCAGTGCCACTGAGGAACTCAGATCTTCATTTTATTTAATTTTAATTAACTTCATTTTTTAAGCTGATACTCAGTTCCATCATTGAAATCTTTTAGGTATATTTGGGATGATCTGGGTATGTGACTCAATTTTTTTCAACTGTAAATGCTTATAAATCTAGACACAGTTTAAGTATTTCCAATGAAAATTTAGGATCTGAATTGAGACATGCTCTAAGTATAAAATACACTCTGGATTTCAAAGACTTAGTAGGGACAAAAGAGCTTGTAAAATATCTTATTAATCATTTTAATTTGATTTACATGTTGAAATTATGATATTTTGGATATTGGGTTAAATAAAATATATTGTTAAAGTTACTATTATAAACTTTTTAATGAGGCTAGGCAATGGCAACCCACTCCAGTACTCTTGCCTGGAAAATCCCATGGACAGAGGAGCCTGGTAGGCTGCAGTCCATGGGGTTGCTAAGGGTCGGACACGACTGAGTGACTTCACTTTCACTTTTCACTTTTCTGCATTGGAGAAGGAAATGGCAACCCACTCCAGTGTTCTTGCCTGAAGAATCCCAGGGACGGGGGAACCTGGTGGGCTGCCGTCTATGGGGTCACACAGAGTCGGACACGACTGAAGTGACTTAGCGGTAGCAGTAGAACACTTAAAATTAGACAGGTGGTTGGCATCATGTGAATATTCCTCGATTTAGGAGATATTATGTCCCCATAAACCCACTGTAAGTTGAAAATGCATTTAATACACCTAGCCTAACTTAAAAGTTCTCAGAGCACTTACATTAGCCTGCTGTTGGGCAAAATCAATAACACAAAGCCTATTTTATAATAAAGTATTGAATATCTTATGTAATTTATGGAATATCATGCTGAAAGTGTGAAACAGAATGACTGTCTGCTACCAAATGGTGGCCAGTGCATCAGGTTGTTTATGCACATGTCTGGCTGGGAGCTGCTGACGGGCCACTGCCCAGCATCACAAGAGGGTGTCATACCTCACATCCCTAGCCCGAGAAAAGAGCAAAATACAAAATTCAAAGCACCACTTCTGGGCTTCCTTGGTGGTCTAGGGGTTAAGAATCCGCCTGCCAATGCAGGGGACTCAAGTTTGACCTCTGGTCTGGGAAGATCCCACATGCCTCAGAGCAGCTAAGCCCATGTGCCCAGCAAATACTGAAGCCCACGCAATACAGCCTGCACTCTGCAACCAGAAAAGCCACTGCAATGAGTAGCCCTACATGCCACAACGAAGAGCAGCCTCTGCTCACCACAACTAGAGAAAGCAATGGAGACCTAGTGCCGCCGAAAATAAATAAATCTTAAAAAAAAAAAAAAGGCCCTGCTTCCACTGGACCCTTATGCTGGTTCGACTATCGTAAAGTCGAACCAGCATAAATGAGGGACTGTCTGCATTTCCTGAGGATGGCGCTGGTAGAGAGCTTGAGGAAATCCGAGAAGGGCCAGCTGGTGTGGCAGTGTCTGGAGGACCAGGAGAGAATAGTCAGGAAAGTCTGAAGAGCCAACTATGAGTGGGACCTTGGAAGGTACACTTATTCTGAGCAGAGGGAGGAAGGACACAAACAGAAGGCAATAGGCACTTTCAGGAACTGCAGGGGGATGGGAGTGCTGGCCAGAGAGGAGGCAGGGCTCTTCAGTTCACCCTGCACTGGCAGCCACAGCCCATAATCAAGGAGGCAGTTGAGGAAAGCAAAGGCAATGGCAGGTGCTGGGGTAGGGGGCTGCCCCTCTGTTCCCACACTTAGGCTTCCCTCGACCTGAGAGCATGTTTGTGCTGCTTTCCTTGGGCTCCCAAATTGAGAGAGACTACTGGGTCCTGAAGTCCATCTAGACATTTCAACACACACTTAATGATGTGAGCTACATCCTATGTCTAAAGGCAGTGCAGGGATCTTGGCTTGAGATAAAGAAAATCCAAAACCTTGCCTCAGTCGCCAAGATGACAAAACGATGTACTTTCTGAGTTGTTCACGGGGCAGGGTGGGGGTGCGCAGGGGGCGGTGATGAATTTCACTTCTCAGGTGTAGCATTTGAAATGAACACTAAGTCCACTGAGTTGTGTCTTGCAGGGACTTCCAGAGCAAGCTCCAGGGCAAGTTGAGCCAAACTTCCAGGGCAAGTTGAGCTAAAGTGCTTTCAGAGGCTGCCTAGGGAGAGCATCACTCAGAACTGTCAGCAGCCTCACAGAAGCAGCTGCCACAGGGCTGAGTTGGGAGGCAGAGGTGCTGTGGAGACCCCAGGAATGACGGTCGGAATTCCTGCATTTTATAAGTCCAGAGGGAACCAGACTCAAAATGCAGGTACTTGGAGTCTCTGCAACCCTGTTTTTATTCTGGGCCCTGGGAATATGGATCACATTCTTTACAGAGCATAAAAAAAGAAGTACCCATTTAATTGATTCTAAAATTCACTCATTGGGACTTCCCTGGTGGTCCAGTGGCTAAGACTCAATGCAGGAGGCCTGGGTTTTTACCAGATTCGGGGAACTAGATCCCACATGCCACAACTAAGGATTCCTCAGGCAACACCAAAGATTGAAGATTCCAGATTCTGCATGCTGCAACTAAAACCTAGCACAGCCAAAAATATTAATAAATAAAATATTTTAAATGCACTTATTTTTTCCACACGCTAACATCTCTAAAATCAAAATGTCTTACGATCAGCAACACTTTGTTGTTTGCATCGTTGCTGTTGTTGTTTAATCACTGAGTTGTGTCTAACTCTGTGCGACCCCATGGTTTATGTAGCCCGCCAGGCTTGTCTGTCCATGAGATTCTCAGGCAAGAGCACTGGAGTGGGTTGCCATAGGGTTTCTAAAACGTCTTATTTGTCCATAAAGTAACAGTGCATCTCACCACTGAGGAAATAGAGTCTGTGTGCTTTTTTCTTCTTTGACATCTTTGGTTACAGTCTGCTTCTCAGAGCAGATTTGTGTATTCCGTTAATATTTTGTTACGCAGAGTGTGTGTAGGGCCTAAAAGAACACTTCAGCGCAGACATAGAACTGCACGGGTTCCTTTAGTGGGCCAAACGGCCAAGGGCCACAGTGGTGTGGGGAACACTCACCCAAGCTAGTGACAGCGGGCTGTGTCACAAGATTTTAGGACACGGGCCATCAGTGGGGTGTCTCTATCTCACCTCTCACCCACATCCGGTGGCTAGTTGGTTAATTGGTGCCTTCAGGCCGAATATAGATTTCCTTCACCTGGAAAATAAGGGTGATAAACCCATCCTGTCTCACCAGGTGGCTATGTGAATCAAGCGACAGTGATCTGCAGACTCTGAAGGGTTGTACCCAATTACAGTATAAGCAAAGGAAGTTGTCATTTGAGTAGATTCGACTAAGATTAAAAGATAGAAACTGTATCAGAGAGACACAGGCAATCCTTGATCCTCTAATCCAGGCACATGCCCTGTATGTACTGCTTAACTTTTTAAAAAAATTATTAATTTATGATTTTTGGCTATGTCAGATCTTAGTTGTTACAATGCGTGGACTTCCTTCTAGTTGGGACTTGAGATCTCAGTAGCTGCTGCACACACAGGGGCTTTAGTTGCCCTACAACATGTGGGATCTTAGTTTCCTGACCAGGAATTGAACCTGCATCCCCTGCATTGGAAGGTGGATTCTTAACCATTGGACCACCAGGGAAAGTTCTATGCTTACTTTTTTTTTTTTTTTCAATTTGTCAGCCTTTCCTCAATCTCTCTGACTTTTAAAGGCAGTAATTCTCAACCTGTCTGCACAAGAATTACCTGAAGAACTTTTAAAACGATACTGGGTCCAACATTACAGGCCAGTGAAGTAGGAATCTCCGAATGTGGTGGCATCTGGAGGTTTAAAAGCTCTCTGGGTGATTCTCTCGTGAGCCAGGATTGAATAGTTGCTTCACAGAGCATGCTGTTCTCATCAGAAACGTGGGATGTCTGCACTCCAGGATTTTGCCAGATGTCAGTCTAAATCCTCTTGAGAATTATCAAATGCTCCACTGCAAGAAATAATTTTCTTTAGATTATTTCTGTACTTTATTCATTCCTTTAGATACTGATAATGCTAGATTAAAACAGACTTTCAGAAAGTGAGTCTTTAGACCATAATTTTTTTTTAAATTGAGGTAAAATACACCTAATATAAAATTCACCATTTTAACCTTGACCACACTGCTCTGTCATAAAACTGCTTTAACCCAGCAGAGCTTTGGCATCTTGTCGTCCGCCTGCCATTACGGGAGAACCTGGGGAAAGTCCCCTCTGTGGACTGGAGACCCTTTGACATCACCACAAGACAGGTGCTTCTGCTGTGGGAAGCAGAAGGGAGGCACAGCCTGTGGCTGTGAGTTATTGTTCTTACAAAAGGTGCTTAAAGACCTGTGTGTCCCTTCCCTGATTGCTTATTATAGACTTTTGACAAAGCAGTAAACTAAAGTGTTTTCAGTCCCACTCTTTTTGTGTGTTTACTTCAGAGAAGAGGGTGAGCACTGTAGCTCAGGGCCCAGGAAGAAGTGAGGGACGTGTGACTGGCTGTCACCTGCCACCCACAGTGCTTGCTAAGGAAACCAACAGTCCTCCGCCTCTGTGAGCTGCCCAGGGTGTCCTGCGGAGGCCTGGGCATGTCAGGGACCAGTCACTCCACAAAGTCCAGTGGATGGAGTCAGGCCTGGATCATCCAGACAATGGAAGAACTGCAGCTCCTGGGAGAGGGCAGGGTGGGCACTGGCCCTCGTGGCGGGGGCCCTGTGATGCCCTGGGCATTGTGCTCATGAGAGGCCCAGTGCAGCCTGGCCAGGAGGGAGAGGCAGTCCTCATCTTGGTGGATGCTAAACCAGTTCTTTAGAAGGATGTTGGAAGAAATAGCCTCCTGAAGCCTGTCACTGAATTTTCCCTTGTGAGTGATGTGGAGGGCATTCACTCTAACAGGATCCTCCAGGAAACGTTCCTCTAAGGGGTCATTATCAGAACAAGGGCACTTTCTCCAAGCCGCTTGCTCATTTTTAAAAATTGTTCTAGACCCAGAATTGGATAACAAATTGTACTTCACTCTTTGCCTTTCCTTGTAGGAAATTTACAGCCAAATTTTGTCACCTGGAGAGAACACAAGGTCTCACATTGTTCATTCTGTATTAATCTGGCCTCTGACTCGGCAGTATTTCTTTTCCTTTTGTTGTACTTTCCCCTGATTTACCTCACTTTTAAAAATTCCGTATGTCTTTTTTATGTCTCTTGAAAATGCCTCTTGGAAACAAGGAGAGACCAGAGTCGGGGGCGAGAGAGAGACATGGGCACCTGAGATGAACAACTGTTACAAAAGAAAGCAGCACTGGACAACCTACATCACCAGACACAGAAATGTTTTGAAAGATGGGCCGAGAATTTTAATCGCTGGACACTGTCCCTTCCCTGCACTGCAGCCAGGGACAACCAGGAACATAGCCATGGTAGTAAGACAGCTTTACTGACCCTCACAGCCAAGAAAAAGCCTCGGAAAGCCAGAGAGTGTCTCAGGAAGAGGGTTCTATCACAGAATTTGGGTTCTGGTTGGCTAATTTGGGAGAGGTCCAAGGAAGCAGAGGCTACCTCTAGATTTAACGCTGTCAGAAAGCGGGGAGCAGATTCTGTGGTTGGGTATTTTGTGGGTTACACAGTGATCTTGTTTTTGTCTGTGATTAGGTAAAATTATAGGGTGGTCTTGTTTTGTCTTATTTTATCATGAGCTCAGAGTAACTATGAGACTGTTATTCTGTGGGGCTACTTGTCCAAGAGGAGAGCAGGGCCCTGCTGCGAGCATCAGAGCAGCTTGCAATAACATTGAGGCCTTGCTCGAAACGGCAGATCAGCTCCAGACACCAGGGACTGCTTCCTTTCTTTCTCAGCACCACCCCTCTGCTTTCCCCATCCCCATCTTTGGACCAAAGACAGACAAAGTCAGACCACAGGATGCTTATCCAAGGATCCCAGAGTTCCTCCAGTGTCAAGATTTTGCTAAGAGAATAGTGTACATTGACAGCAGTCTAATTAAACTGAAGGTACTCTTTTCCTCTCCTGTTGCAGGATGAATGGCTGAACTACATGATGTGACAGTGGCTGTGCAGTCACATTTAAGACTCAGTACATGAACATCAGCCAACTGTCAAATATGCAGTTGTCAGAAACTAAATGGCTTTCAGTCCTTGTAATACATCTCCAAACAGAAAGGTAAAGGGCTACTTCCCTTTTCAGGAAAACAAAGGAATTAAATTATCCTCTTAAATAGAGTTGATGCTATTAGCTTTTGAATTTTCTAAGTTCTGTTCCTATATATATATATACTCAGTCATGTCCAACTCTTTTGGGACCGCATGGACTGTAGCCCACCAGGCTCCTCTGTCCATAGGATTATCCAGGCAAGAATACTGGAGTGGGTTGCCATTTCCCCCTCCAGGGGAATCTTTCTGACCCAGGGATTGAACCTGAGTCTCCTGCACCTTCTGCACTGCAGGTGGATTCTTTACCACTGAGCTACCTGGGAAGGCCCTAGTTTTTTAATTGATATAAGTTGATAAATTGATATCAAAATATTAAATTTTTTTTGACTGCACATCATGAGGGATCTTAGTTAGATCCCCAACCAGGTATCAAGCCCACACCCCTGGAGTGGAAGCACGGAATCTTAACTACTAGACCACCAGGGAAGTCCCGGTATCAGAATGATCATTTTGATCTGAAGTCTTCAGCAGAAACTGTCTACTCCTGAAGTCAGCATCTCCTCATAATCTCAGTTTAAGATTTCTGGTGGAATAGTCAGAAGGAAGTGTTTAATCTTTTGAACTGGGAAATATTAACCTAAGGATCAATACATTGGAGTTTCGTTAGTGAGTCAGTTGTTAACAATACCTTAATAGGTCCTTTTTTTATCAAAGAATTAGGGCAGCTTATCTCAGGTATCTTTTCCAGAACACTTAATCTCCTGTTGTAAATGACAAATAAAACAAAGAAAGCGAAGTTGCTCAGTCATGTCTGACTCTTTGCAACTCCGTGGACTGGAGCCTACCAGGCTCTTCAGTCCATGGAATTTTCCAGGCAAGGGTACTGGAGTGGGTTGCCATTTCCTTCTCCAGAGGATCTTCTCAACCCAAGGATCGAACCCGGGTCTCCCAAATTTCAGGCAGATGCTTTACCATCTGAGCCACCAGGAAAGCCCTAAATGACAAGTGAGTGGTTTGGAAATGTAGCTTATAATCACTGATGATAAAGCTGGAGGTATTGTATGCATTCCTCCCAGTGCTTGATCATATATCATTGCTATAGGGTAGAACTTAGACTGAGCATGAAATTTTCAGAGGCATGGACTAGACTTTAATTCATAAGGAGATAAACTGTGAGTCCCAGAGGAGATTGATCTCATACACCTTAAAGTCAATGGCAATATTTTAGGCCATGGACATTCAGAGGAGCTTGTTAATTTTAGTACTTAGAATTCCATTAGTTCTCTATTTTTCTTAAAGACAGTGGATGATAAAAAACAGTAAGATTTGGGGTAAAAGGCAAACATTCTAGCATCCCTTAATAATGATACCAGTAAAATAAGAGTATCATTATTAGAGAGATAGGTAGAAATTCTCCAGGCCAGAAAACAAAATCAAGCAAAAAAAGATATTTTTTACAACAATTAGAGCCACATCTCTCTGATAAAGGAAAGCTTTAACCTACTCTGAGAAGAAACCAGATAATAACTAGAACATGGTATTTATAATCCACTGCAAGAGGCATCTGTACAAAGTCCATTTGGAGAATCAGACTTCGGTCCTTGAGTTACCGCACCAATTGTACCTTTAGTACTGTTGGCAGTGTATGTGCTACTGTAAGTAATATCAGGAAGCGTTTTTGCTCAGCTCCATTTTAAATTGTTTGGTGTTATTAGTCAGCCATTCTGAGAACACCAAAAGTTATCTTTATATAACTTTTCCCACATCTCAATTTTTCCAATTTCCACTTCTCCAAGTTAGGGATTTGTCTCTGACAGTTAAGAATAGCCTCTTTGGGACTTCCCTTATGGTCTAATGGCTAAAACTCCCAATTAAGGGGACCCGGGTTCAACCCCTGGTCAGGGAGCTAGATCCCACATGCCACAATTAAGAATTCACATGCCGCAACTAAAGATCCCACAGCTAAGACCTGGCGCAGTCAAATAAATAAATAAATGTTAAAAAAAAAAAAAAAAGAATAGCCTCTTTGAATCCCTCCAGGATCTCTCTCTTCTACAATTACAGGAGGCATTGTCTTGGTTACCACTGCTTATGTAGAAGAATGGCCAGCTAAAGCATTACCAGGAGATTGTGGGTCTTGGTGCTTTGAACGGTTCTACTTTTATTATAGCTATTTCTTTGGGTAATAGCAAATCAGCTAAAAGCTTTTTTTTAATTTGTCCAATTTTTACATTGCAGTTGTTCAGTCACTAAGTCATGTTTGACACTTTGCGATCCCATGGACTGCAGCACACCAGGCTTCCCTGACCTCCACCATCTCCCCGGAGTTTGCTCAAGTTCACGCCCATTAAGCTGGTGATGCTGTGTTTTTATATGTTTTATACATTTTTTTCAAAATTAGAAAACTCTTCATTTCTAAGGAATTCCAAATTTACAGACTACTCCCAAAGCACACCTACTATTAGTGTACATACTTGTTCTTTTACGTTTTATCAGTTGGCAGACTCAGATGAGGGCAGTTATTTTAGTCTTTGGAGCTGATATAATTGCTGGGCTGGTCTATATTTCAAGGGTGAATTTAGGTCTGTGATAGCATTTTAAAATACAAACAAACAAAATTATGTAAGGGCTAACCAGGGGAATTTCTAACAATATTATTTCAAAGTATGAGAAAAGCACTGAAAGTTATGAGAATTATTTTGTTGTGTTTTTTTTTTAAAGGAAACTTTGCTATTCTGGGCATAAAATAATTTAGTCATTTTACATGAAATATCCAAATTCTAATTTTACTGCTTTGGTACATTATTTTTGTAACAGATTATAGTAAATGATCTGTTAACTTTTCTTTGTATGTATTTAGGCAAATGAAACAGATGATAATCTAAAGTTTTTAACTATAGCTTTAAAATATAATTAACTTCTCAGTATATTAAATTAAGTAATGTGTCATATTAAATTTATCATTTGAATAAATTGTAAGAATTTTTCTAATTAAGCAGAAAATCACCTCTTACTCTGTATGTATACCTATATCTCTCTGCAATTACAATAACCAGGACAATTAACCATCTACACTAATTATTATCTTTAAGTAGAGTAATCAATATTTTCTCTTATTTTTAGACAGAAGAGGCACTAAGAGAAAGGAAAGTTTAGAAACCATCCAGCTGTTTTTTAATGAGCATTTATCTCAAAGCATGTAAACGCTTTGAGAAGGTCAAAGGAAATATACATTATATTTCATTGCATGTGCATCATATTCTGTTATTGTCTGGCATTTTAAAAAATAAAGACAAATTAAAATTATGTTTAGTAACCAATGTTTTGTATCTTCCCACTCTGCTTAGAAACCACCTTATTTCTGTCTCTCTCAGGAGTTCTTGTCTGACCCTGGCTGGGTGATTCTTAGTCTTTGACCAAGTCCCAGAGATGCAGGTTACACTGAACGTTCTTATGGATGGTCACACCACAGTTCTAATGCGGGCTTTTCCATCTGAACCTGTGCCCCCTTCCAAGTCAGACACCTGCCCCCCTTCACTTTCACTTTTCACTTTCACACATTGGAGAAGGAAATGGCAACCCACTCCAGTGTTCTTGCCTGGAGAATCCCAGGGACGGGGGAGCCTGGTGGGCTGCCGTCTATGGGGTCGCACAGAGTCGGACACGACTGAAGCGACTTAGCAGCAGCAGCACCCCCTTCATTCTTTCTCACTATAATGCTCCCTCCTGTGTATCTTTCTAACTGACACAGCTTCATCAGTGACAATTTTAAATTACACTGGCCACTTTAGGGGAACTTTAAGATGGAAAAATTGTTCATTTGAGAGGCACCTTCAAATAAAACAAACAAAAGCCCCACTGTCCACAAGTCGGCTTTCTTTCATTGGTAATAGGAAGCTAGCTTCTAATCATAATTCAGACTCAAAAATTGCCTCTCCAAAATATTCTTTAGCTAAAGCAATTACAAAATGTGAGAAACTGTCTCCCTAATAATCCCCCTAAGACTTTAATCAGAATTAGCTCTTGAAGTTATTCTAATTCCCATTCCACTTTTTTATTGATGGCTTAATATCAAAACGTAAACCAAAATTGGCAAACCACTCCACTGCATGAACTTTTGGTTAAGCATTTTAAAGAGACTTTGAAGACCAGAAACAAAAGAACTCCTTTGAGAAATTGTTTGTCCTCTTTGTCTGAAAAGATCATTTGTTTAACATGGAATGCACGCCCTCGTTTATTTGCATACTTTGGGGTTAGTGGGTGCTTGTGCTTTAATCTTATGGCTAGTTTTTGTGTCCCAGAGAAGGCGAGGGCCTCAGAGCTAGCCTGGGATGTTCCTCTTTGGTGTCTACTTAAGTCCCCAACTCAAATCTTGAGAAAAGTAATGGTGAACGATGTGTATGTGAGTATTCAGTCATGTCAAACTCTTTGTGACCCCCATGGACTATAGCCCACTAGGCTCCTCTATCCATAGGATTTTTCAGGCAAAAATACTGGAGTAGGTTGCCATTTCCTTCTCCAGGGGATCTTCCTGACCCAGGGATTGAACCCACGTCTCTTGCATTTGGACAGAATTTCCCCAAAGGGGATATTTGTTCTCACTAATGGTCAGAGATGGTTGTATTAGACCAGAAGGGAAGAATGGGACAAGAATGAAGTGGAGAGGGAGGCAATTTGACCCGGAATCCCAGATTTGCAGGGCCACGTTGACAGAGGCTGAATTTGCATCTCCGGTTTAAAGATTTCTGGGAGGTACATGGGACTCTCAGTAATGCTCATGCCTGTGGGATGCTGCAAGTAAGCCCCTCTAGAGATACACTGGTTTTACTTAGCTGCCCGATGTTGAGAGATTAGTTTCCTCATCTGTTCAATGGGGTTAACAATAGTACCTACCCCAGAGGGTTGCTGGGAGGATGAAATGTAATGAAGCAGTTGGAGCTGCTTGGCACAGTGTGAGCTGTGAAGATGATAATGATGATGACGATGATGGTAATTCCTTCCATGTTCCTCACACCTGGAGGAAAGTCTGGTTAACTGCTTTCCAGCTGTTTTTACTTCTAGGCTCTGAGGTGGAAACACAGGGCTATCAAGGATGTCAGCAGCTATGCCTGGCTCAAGGCCATCACGTGGGGTCAGAGCAGGGGAAGCAGTGCTATGGGGCAGCTAGCAGAGAGAGAGTCTATGTGATCTGGCACTTGGGTCAAGGAGGCTCCTGCTATTCACCAATCAGGGTGAAAATGAAGTGTTACCTCAGTGTAATCAGAATGAGAACATACAAGTTACAATAACCCGAGTAGTTCTGCACAGCAAAAGAAACAATCAACAAAATGAAAATGCAACCCACAGAATGGGAGAAAGCATTTTCAAGCCATGTATCTGATAAGAAGTTAACATCCAAAACATAGTGAACTCATACAGCTCAACAGCAAAAAAAAAAAAAAATTTTTAACGGGCAAAAGTGTTCACCTGAAACTACCACACATTATTTGTTAATCAGCTATGCCCCAGTACAAAATAAAAAGTTTCAAATAAATAAGTAAACGGGCAAAGGGCCTGAATAGACATATTTTCCAAAACTGAAGTGAAAGTGTGAGTCACTCAGTCGTGTACAACTCTTTGCAACCCCATGGACTTTAACCTGCCAGGTTCCTCTGTCCCTGGAATTCACCAGGCAAGAATACTGGAGTGGGTTGCCATTCCCTTCTCCAGGGGATCTTTCTGAACCAGGGATTGAACCCTGGTCTCCTACATTGGAGGCAAATTCTTTATCATCTGAGCCATTAGGGAGCCCACAGTTTTTATTTTCCAAAGACAGTATACAAATAACTAACAGGTACATGACAAGATGCTCAACATCACTAATCATCAGGGAAATGCAAATCAAAACCACAATGAAATATCACCTCACACCTGTTAGAATGGCTATCGTCAAAGAGATACAGCAATTACTGGTGAGGATACAGAGAAAAGGGAACCCTCGTATATTATTGGTGGGAATGTAAATTGGCATAGCTACTATGGAAAACAATATGATGGCTCCTCAACAAGTTAAAAATAGAACTAGCATATGATTCAGCAATCCCACTTCTGGGTGTTTATCCGAAGGAAATGAGATCACTATCTCAAAGAGATATCTGTGCTCCCATGTTGATTGCAGCATTACTTACAGTAACCAAGACAGACAAATACTGTATGATCCCACTGATATGTGCAATCTAAAAATGCCAGATTCATAGAAAGAGAATAGGTTGGTGGTTGCCAGGAGCCAGGAGGTAGGGGAGGTGAGGAGTTGTTGGTCGAAGGGTACAAACTTACAGCTGTTAGAGGAACAAGTTCTGGGGACCCAATGTACAGCATCGTGGCCATAGTAAACAATACTGCATTGTACACTCAAAAATTGCTAACAGAGTCAATTTCAGATGTTCTCAACACACACTGCATGAAAACAGTAACTATGTGAGGTGATGGATGTGTTAACTAACCTTGTTGTGGTAATCATTTCACAATATATACACATATCAATTCATCACACTGTCTGCCTTATACTTATGCAATGGTTTATTCAGTTCAGTTTAGTCACTCAGTCGTGTCCAACTCTTTGCGATCCCATGGACTGCAGCACACCAGGCTTCCCTGTCCATCACCAACTCCTGGAGCTTGCTCAAACTCAAATCCATCGAGTTGGTGATGCCATCCAACCATCTCATCCTCTGTCATCCCCTTCTCCTCCCGCCTTCAATCTTTCCCAACATCAGGGTCTTTTCCAATGATTCAGTTCTTCCTATCAGGTGGCCAAAGTATTGGAGTTTCAGCTTCAGCATCAGTCCTTCCAATGAATATTCAGGACTGATCTCCTTTAGGATTGATTGATTGGATCTCCTTGCAGTTCAAGGGACTCTCAAAGAGTCTTCTCCAACACCATGGTTCAAAAGCATCAATTCTTCAGCACTCAGCTTTCTTTATAGTTCAACTCTCACATCCAAACATGACTACTGGAAAAACCATAGCTTTGACTAGATGGACCTTTGTTGGCAAAGTAACGTCTCTGCTTTTTGATATGCTGTCTAGGTTGGTCATGGAGAAGGAAATGAGAACCCACTCCAGTGTTCTTGCCTGGAGAATCCCAGGGACGGCAGAGCCTGGTGGGCTGCCATCTGTAGGGCTGCACAGAGTCGGACATGACTGAAGCGACTTAGCAGCAGCAGGTTGGTCATAGCTTTTCTTCCAAGGAGCAAGTGTCTTTTAATTTCATGGCTGCAGTCACCATCTGTAGTGATTTTGGAGCCCAAAGAAATAAAGTCTGTGGCTGTTTCCACTGTTTCCCCATCTATTTCCCATGAAGTGATGGGACCGGATGCCATGATCTTTGTTTTCTGAATGTTGAGCTTTAAGCCAACTTTTTCACTCTCCTCTTTCACTTTCATCAAGAGGCTCTTTAGTTCTTCACTTTCTGCCACGAGGGTGGTGTCATCTGCATATCTGAGGTTACTGATATTTCCCCTGGCAATCTTGATTCCAGCTTCTGCTTCATCCAACCCAGCATTTTACATGATGTACTCTGCATTAAGTTAAATAAGGAGGGTGACAATATACAGCCTCAACGTACTCCTTTCCAGATTTGGAATCAGTCTGTTGTTCCATGTCCAGTTCTAACTGTTGCTTCTTGACTTGCATACAAATTTCTTAGGAGGCAGGTAAGGTGGTTTATGTCAGTTACATCTATTTTAATAAAGTTGGGGGGATATTCCAAGTAAACCTCCTGAGCACAATAGTTCTTTTCACAGAAACAGCACAGTAACTCAAATATATCCTTTCATTTCTTTTTCGTATCACCCCAAGTTAAGGAAACCTGGCAACATCAAAGGGCAATGTGTCAATCAAAGCCTGATGAGAATCATTGGTGGGCAGAGTCTGTGAATGCAGACCCCTCCACCCTCCACCAGACCTGTTGAATTCGAGTCCGGAGAGGGCGGTGGTACAGGGCACTTGCATATATTTATTCCAGACCCACACGTGCTGCTGATGGGCAGGAAAGGTTGAGAGCCCCAGACCAGAGAGGACATCCTCAGGCTGGGCAGGACAAGACCCAAAGCCCTCCAGCTTCGGAACCAGAGTAAGAGCAGTTCTGGGGCTGAGGCAGGAGGGGAAATGGTGAAAAGAGGATGGAGGGGTGGGAAAGTCAAGGAGCAGAAGAGCTGCTGAACTGAGGCCAAGATCCAGACACCTCGAAGATGGCTGCTTTCTTTCCAGCTTGTTCTTGATTTCTTTCCAGGCTGGCCTGGAAGAAGGGCAGGTTCAGACATCATCCCTCCCATTTCTCACGTCTTCACTGAATGTGCAGAACATGCCTGGACAGTCCAGAAGGCTTTCTGATTTGGTGCAAATCACCGGCCTTCAACCTTGAAGATCTAATTCTCTGAATACCTTCATCATCAGGAAAAACTAGAGTTTGCAAACACGTAAACCAGACTCTTTTACTGAAGTATAGGGACATACGCTGTGAAAATGGGAAATCGAGTGTGGGTGAAAATAAGTGCCCCAAAGGTAATTTGTCCGAGTTTACAAACATCTACAGATAGGCAAGGTAGGGAAAGCTCCAGGTAAGCAGATCACAAGAAAGAAAAGAAAATGGTCAGACACCCTATGAAAACAGGCAGAGGGGAAACGGGATCCGGACGCTTGCAGGCAGTTTCTCCCTGTGGCCTGGGTTCCATCCTGAGTTGGCCCTTTGCCAGCTGGGGAATCGGGCAAGTTACTTCATCTCCCTGAGTACTCGAACTTCTTCCTGATTCCAGCGCTGCTGACAAACCTCACAGGGTTTGTTCCTTCAGCAAATGTGTATCAGGCATCTACTGTGTGGCAGGAACTCTTGAGAAATTCTGCAGTAAACAAAACAGACAAATTTTGCAAAACGCATTCATGGGGGGTGGTTTGGGGCATTGAATCTGCTCACATGTGAAGAGCACCTTGAACAGTGCTCTACACAGGGCACAAGTTCCATGAGTGTGTGTGTGTGTGTGTGTCTGTGTCTGTGATCCTCAGGCCGGGCCTGGCTCACTGCCTGTGGAGCCTCAACTGCTCTGCTAAGGCTGGGGCCTGAGTTCTTACCCGAGGCTCCTGGAAGCTCTGCTGCTCCCTGAAATTGGATCCCATCTTTGGCTTCAGTCCTTTTACATAATTCCCAAGAACAACCTGCCTCTGCCTCACCTGCCCCAGGTGGAGGGCTCAGCTCCTTACACTGCAGAAGCTGGAAATGGCCCTTCTCCTGCTTTTTGTCTGAGGCTGCAGATCCCTAGCACCACGGGGCAGCCCCTCTCCCCTGCTCCCTGAAATAACCCTTTCCCCAGCCTCTGCTCCTGGATGTCTGGGGGAACCACAACTTCTTGGAAAAGTGTTTAGTAAAGAGCTATGTTCCTTTTTAAAGGAGGAGCCTGTAATCCTAGTACTAATTACTAATTGACTAGTAACCCTAACCAATATTTTTCTGAGTGCCAATCACATCTACTACATATACTTTCTCACTGAATTCTCAAAACATTTCTTTGAAAAACATTTATTTAAATTTTGTACTGGGGTATCACCAGTACAATTGAGTATAGCCAATTGGATCATAGGAAAAGCAGTTCAGTTCAGTTCAGGCACTCAGTCATGTTCAACTCTTTGTAACTCTGTGGACTACAGCATGCCAGGCTTTCTTGTCCATTACCAACTCCCAGAGCATGCTCAAACTCATGTCCATTGAGTCGGTGATGCCATCCAACCATCTCATCCTCTGTTGTCCCCTTCTCATCCCGCCTTCAATCTTTCCCAGCATCAGGGTCTTTTCCAATGACTCAGTTCTTTGTATCAGGTGGCCAGTGTATTGGAGCTTCAGCTTCAGCTTCAGCATCAGTCCTTCCAATGAATATTCAGGACTGATTTCCTTTAGAATGGACTGGTTGGATCTCCTTCCAGTCCAAGGGACTCTAAAGAGTCTTCTCCTACACCACAGTTCAAAAGCATCGATTCTTTGGTACTCAGCTTTCTTTATAGTCCAAGTCTCACATCCATACGTGACTACTGGAAAAACTGTAGCCTTGACTAGATGGACCTTTGTTGGCAAAGTAATGTCTCTCCTTTTTAATATGCTGTCTAGGTTGGTCATAGCTTTCTTCCAAGGAGCATGTGTCTTTTTATTTCATGGCTGCAATCACCATCTGCAGTGATTTAGAAGCCCAAAAGAAATAAAGTCAGCCACTGTTTCCACTGTTTCTCCATCTATTTGTCATGAAGTGATGGGACCAGATGCCATGATCTTAGTTTTCTGAATGTTGAGTTTTAAGCCAACTTTTTCACTCTTCTCTTTCACTTTCATCAAGAAGCTCTTTAGTTCTTCTTCACTTTCTGCCATAAGGGTGGTGTCATCTGCATATCTGAGGTTATTGATATTTCTCCCAGCAATCTTGATTCCAGCTTGTGCTTCATCCAGCCTGGCATTTTGCATGATGTACTCTGATGTAAGTTCAATAAGCAGGATGACAATATACAACCTTGACACACTCCTTTCCTGATTTGGATCCAGTCTGTTGTTCCATGTCTGGTTCTAACGGTTGCTTCTTGATGTGCATACAGATTTCTCAGGAGGCAGGTAAGATGGTCTGGTATTCCCATCTCTTGAAGAATTTTTCACACTTTGCTGTGATCCACACCGTCAAAGGCTTTGGCGTAGTCAATAAAGCAGAAATAGATGTTTTTATGGAACTCTCTTGCTTTTTCAATGATCCAGCGGATGTTAGCAATTTGATCTCTGATTCCTCTGCCTTTTCTAAATTCAGCTTGAACATCTGGAAGTTCACAGTTCATGTACTATTGAAGCTTGGCTTAGAGAATTTTGAGCATTACTTTGCTAGTGTGTGAGATGAGTGCAACTGTGTGGTAGTTTGAACCTCCTTTGGCATTGCCTCTTTTTTTAAGGGAATTACAAAAAAAATCTACTCCTGCTTCATTGGGACTATGCTAAAGCCTTTGACTGTGTGGACCACAAAAAACTATGGAAAATTCTCAAAAAGATGTGTCGGGAGCCGTGTTAGACATTACTGACAAAATGGAGGCATGGTCCCCAGCCCCTTCTCCTCATTCCGCAGGCACGGATCCCAGGATGAAGGAGTTAGGCCTTGTAATTCTGACTTGTCTTTTCCTCTCCTCAGCTGAGTTGACTGAAAAGGAATATTAAGGTGCTTATTGGTCTTGAGAGGAGCATGAGAAGGCACAAAGCCTTCTGCAGCATTGCTCAGAAAATAATTCATAAAGTTAATCATTGACATTTGTTCAAGGACTTTTACAAAAGAGTGTTCCAGTATGAGCACATAGGCCATACCTTGAGGCCATGGGAGAAATTGATATCTGAAGCCTATTTGTGAGGAGAATGTTTATGGCAAAGGAGTTTACTGAATTTAGGGCTTAGAAATAATTAAAATATTTAGAAGTTAAAGATTTAAGGAATGTTGTAAAGTTAGCATATTTTACTATAGCTTATAGAAGTTAGGAATTTTTAGAGACACTATAGCTAGAAGCATTTTTTAAGAGATAGTGAGCTCAGGATGTTAGGGGCAAACAGGATTTAGGAAGATACGTAATAAACTGAGGAATGTAGCGTGAGTTACAATGTAATCACAAGTTAACTATAGGACACATTAGAAGAGGTAGATAATAGATGATATTATACCGAGAGAATCACTGAAGCAGGGACTCTGTTTGAAGAGCAACAATGATTTATGGGGATAATCAATCTGGGAGAGGGGGAACTGAAAATGTCAAACCTCTGGCCTAATGTTTTTGTAATATAAGTATAAAAGAGAATCTTAAACTTGAAATAAGCAGGCAGTCCATAGAAAACTGAGAGGCTGTCTCATCACCAACACTGTTCACCTCTTCAGGTTGAATCCCTGGTTGCTGGAGTTGGACTCCAGCAGAGATGGGAATATCAATCCACCTTACCTGTCTCCTGAGAAGCCTATATGCAAGACAAGAAGTAACAGTTAAAACTGGACATGGAACAATGGACTGGTTCAAAATTGGAAAAGGAGTATGTCAAGGCTGTATATTGTCACTTTGCTTATTTAAATTACATGTAGAGTACGTCATGCAAAATGCTGGGCTGGATGACTCACAAGCTGGAATAAAGACTTCGGGGAAAAATATCAACAACCTCAGATATGCAGATGATATCACTCTAACAGCAGAAAGTGAAGAGGAACTAAGGAGTTTCTTGATGAGGGTGAAAGAGAAGAGTGAAAAAGCTGGCTTAAAACTCAACGTTCAAAAAACTAAGATCATGGCATCCAGTCCCATCACTTCATGGCAAATAAATGGGGAAAAAGTGAAAGTAGTGACAGATTTTATTTTCTTGGGATCCAAAATAACTGCAGACTGTGACTGCAGCCACAAAATTAAAAGACGCATTCTCCCTGGAAGAAAAGCTGTGACAAACCTAGACAGTGTGTTAAAAAGCAGCAGCATCACTTTGCTGACAAGGGTGCATATAGTCAAAGCTGTGGTTTTGCTAGTAGTCATGCATGGATGTGAGAGATGGGCCATGAGGAAGGCTGAGTGCTGAAGAATTGATGCTTTCGAATTGTGGGGCTGGAGAAGACTCTTAAGAGTCCCTTGGACAGCAAAATCAAATGAGTCAATCTTAAAGGAGATCAATCCCGAATATTCATTGGAAGGACTAATGCTAAAGTTGAAACTCCAATACTTTTGCCACCTGATGCAAAAAGCCGATTCATTGGAAAAGACCCTGGTGCTGGCAAAGACTGAGGACAAGAGGAGAAGGGGGTGACAGTGCATGAGACGGTTGGATGTCATCACTGACTCAATGGACATGAGTTTGAGCAAATTTCAGGAGATAGTGAAGGACAGGGAAGCCTGGCATGATGCAGTTCATGGGATCGCCACAAGTCAGACACAACTTAGTGACTGAACAGCATTAATAGCCGATTACCAATGCTGTGTAGTTTCACATGAACAGGAAAGGGACTCAGCCATACATGTACAGGTATCCATTCTCCCCCAAACTCTCCTATCCCGACTGCCATAGAACATTGAGCAGAGCTTCCTGCACTATATAGAGGTCCTGTGCTATCCATTTTAAAGAAGTTTGGAAGGGACATGTACACACTGCTATATTTAAAATGGATAACCACCAAACATCTCTTTAAATTACATATTTCTTCTCCCATTCTATGGATGAGGAAACTAAGTCTCAGAGAAATTAACTAACTTACCCAAGGACACACAGCTAGTAAGTCACTGAAGTATATTTGGCTCAGTCCAGACCACCCCAAGGCCTGCTTCTCCCCAAGACACCACCCTGCCCACAAAGGCTGTAAACTGAAACCACAGGACCAGAAGATCCAACAACAACTCCAGAGTGTTTCCAAACACCGTGGGAGCTGATACTAGACAAACTTGGCAGTAAGCAAAGGGCCCTCACACACCAAACATAGTGGGTGTTTCTTAGAATGCTTTATGTCTTTTGTATTCCTTATCGGCAAGAAATGCAACTTCACAAGGCCAGATTATGTGAAAGTTAGTAGATCTTATAAATACTTTGAGTGGTGTGAACAAGGTAACTGATATAGCCGAGGGAGATCATAATAAGCCAGAAAGAATGTGCTAGAAAGATTCAAAACAGTGCTGCTGCTGCTGCTAAGTCGCTTCAGTCGTGTCCAACTCTGTGCGACCCCATAGACGGCAGCCCACCAGGCTCCGCCATCCCTGGGATTCTCCCGGCAGGAACACTGCACAGGGGCACAAAAGCTTCGTTGGGCTGCAGAAGACTCATTGTATCTAACCTTTGGGCTTTTGCACACAATAAGATTAGTGAACTTCTAAATACAAAGAAAATGTGAAAGAAAGGGTGTGACTGGGTGAGGTGGAAACAAAAAAACAGACAGCATTGCTCATCACCCAGTTCTGCAAGGATTAACCCACTGCAGTTGCTGGCTGGTAGCACTCTGCGCTCCAGACAGAAGAAATGACTATGATAACAGGATGCCCTGTGTGTTGGACAACCAGGCTTATTAGATGTATTAATATTGATTTATTATTTAATTAATCTCAGGAAGAATTTTAATGACCCCAGATTCTTTTACCTTCCCATACATGGAAAAGCACTTAAATCAGCAACTTGAGGTATCTATTTTTTGTGACTAGCAGTAGTGTTTTGCCAAAATGTATGCTTGACTGCACATCAGTCAGTTCAGTTCAGTCGCTCAGTCGTGTCCAACTTTTGCAACCCCATGGACTGCAGCACGCCAGGCCTCCCTGTCCATCACCAACTCTTGGAGTTTACTCAAACTCAGGTTCATTGAATCAGTGATGCCATCCAATCATCTCATCCTCTGCCTTCTCTTCCTGCCTTCAATCTTTCCAGCATGAGGGTCTTTTCAAATGAGTCAGCTCTTCACATTAGGTGACCAAAGTATTGGAGTTTCAGCTTCAACATCAGTCCTTCCAATGAATATTCAGGACTGATCTCCTTTAGGATGGACTGGTTGGATCTCCTTGCAGTCCAAGGGACTCTTCAAGAGTCTTCTCCAACACCACAATTCAAAAGCATCAACTTTTCAGTGCTCAGCTTTCTTTATAGTCCAAATCTCACATCCATACATGACTACTGGAAAAACCATAGCCTTGACTAGACAGACCTTTGTTGGCAAAGTAATGTCTCTGCTTTTTAATATGCTGTCTAGGTTGGCCACAGCTTTTCTTCCAAGGAGCAAGCATCTTTTAATTTCATGGCTGCAATCACCATCTGCAGTGATTTTGGAGCCCAGAAAAATAAAGTCTGTCACTGTTTCCACTGTTTCTCTTTCTATTTGCCATGAGGTAATTGGACTGGATGCCATGATCTTTGTTTTCTTAATGTTGAGCTTTAAGCCAACTTTTTCACTCTCCTCTTTCACTTTCATCAAGAGGCTCTTTAGTTCTTCTTCACTTTCTGCCTTAAGGGTGGTGTCATCTGCATATCTGAGGTTATTGATATTTCTCCTGGCAATCTTGATTCCAGCTTATGCTTCATCCAGCCCAGCGTTTCTCATGATGTACTCTGCATATAAGTTAAATAAGCAGGGTGATAATATACAGCCTTGACGTACTCCTTTTCCTATTTGGAACCAGTCTGTTGTTCCATGTTCAGTTCTTACTGTTGCTTTCTGACCTGCACACAGATTTCTCAAGAGGCAGGTCAGGTGGTCTGGTATTCCCATCTCTTGAAGAATTTTCCACAGTTTATTGTGATCCACACAGTCAAAGGCTTTGGCATAGTCAATAAAGCAGAAATAGATATTTTTATGGAACTCTCTTCCTTTTTCGATGATCCAGCGGATGTTGGCAATTTGATCTCTGGTTCCTCTGTTTTTTCTAAAACCAGCTTGAACATCTGGAAGTTCACAGTTCATGCATTGTTGAAGTCTGGTTTGGAGAATTTTGAGCATTACTTTACTAGCATGTGAGATGAGTGCAATTGTGTGGTAGTTTGAGCATTCTTTGGCATTGCCTTTCTTTGGGATTGGAATGAAAACTGACCTTTTCCAGTCCTGTGACCACTACTGAGTTTTCCAAATTTGCTGGCATATTGAGTGTAGCATTTTCACAGCATCATCTTATAGGATTTTAAGTAGCTCAACTGGAATTCCATCACCTCCACTAGCTTTGTTTGTAGTGATGCTTCCCAAGGGCCACTTGACTTCACATTCCAGGATGTCTGGCTTTAGGTGAGTGATCACACCATCATGATTATCTGGGTCATGAAGATCTTTTTTGTACAGTTCTTCTGTGTATTCTTGCCACCTCTTCTTAATATCTTCTGCTTCTGTTAGGTCCATACCATTTCTGTCCTTTATTGAGCCCATTTTTGCATGAAACAGGAGATGGCAAGAGTGAACATTGACATTTTAGGAACCAGTGAAATAATATGGACTGGAATGGGTGAATTTAACTCAGATCACCATTATATCTACTACTGTGGGCAAGAATCCCTTAGAAGAAATGGAGTAGCCACCATAGTCAACAAAGGAGTTCAAAATGCAGTACTTGGGTGCAGTCTCAAAAATGACAGAATGATCTCTGTTCATTTCCAAGGCAAATCATTCAATATCACAGTAATCCAAGCCTACTCCCCAACCAGTAACGCTGAAGAAGCTGAAGTCGAACAGTTCTATGAAGACCTACAAAACCTTTTGGAACTAACACCCAAAAAAGATGTCCTTTTCATTATGAGAGACTGGAATGCAAAAGTAGGAAGTCAAGAAACACCTGGAGCAACAGGCAAATTTGGCCTTGGAGTACAGAATGAAGCAGGGCAATAATAGAGTTTTGCCAAGAGAACCCACTGGTCACAGCAAACACCCTCTTCCAACAACATGAGAGAAAAGTCTACACATGGACATCACCAGATGGTCAACACCAAAATCAGATTGATTATATTCTTTGCAGCCAAAGATGGAGAAGCTCTATGCTGCTGCTGCTGCTGCTAAGTCTCTTCAGTCGTGTCCAACTCTGTGCGACCCCATAAACGGCAGCCCACCAGGCTTCCCCATCCCTGGGATTCTCCAGGCAAGAACACTGGAGTGGGTTGCCATTTCCTTCTCCAATGCATGAAAGTGAAAAGTGAAAGTGAAGTCGCTCAGTCGTTCCGACTCTTAGCAACCCCATGGACTGCAGCCTACCAGGCTCCTCTGTCCATGGATTTTCCAGGCAAGAGTACTGGAGTGGGGTGCCATTGCCTTCTCTGGGAGAAGCTCTATACATTCAGCAAAAACAAGACCGGAAGCTGATTGTCATTCAGATCATGAACTCCTTATTGCCAAATGTAGACTTAAATTGAATAAAGTAGGGAAAACCACTAGACCATTTAGGTATGACCTAAATCAAATCCCTAATGATTATACAGTGGAAGTGAGAAATAGATTTAATGGACTAGATTGGATAGACAGAGTGCCTGATGAACTATGGATGGAGGTTTGTGACATTGTACAGGAGACAGGGATCAAGACCATCCCCAAGGGAAAAAAAAAATGCAAAAAAGCAAAATGGCTGTCTGAGGAGGCCTTACAAATAGCTGTGAAAAGAAGAGAAGCAAAAAGCAAAGGAGAAAAGGAAAGACATACCCATTTGAATGCAGAGTTCCAAAGAATAGCAAGGAGAGATAAGAAAGCCTTCCTCAGTGATTGACTGCACATAGCCTCTAGCTAAAATTACACATAAACTGGCCTCTCTGTGTACCTCTTTGGATTCATTTTCTCTGAGCTACTGAACGACTATCTGCGGGCTGTTGTCCTCAGTAAGATACTGAATAAAACATAAACTCACAGCTCTTATGTTAGGTGTCTTTCTTTTGGTTAACAGTTTTAGTGACCACAAAGGGACCCAGAGCAAATTCTCTTCTTCACCTGAATCTACAAGGATCCAGAGCGTTGGTACTAGTAAAGTCTCCTTGTGCCCTTCACCTCCTCACTGAGTCCCATAACTGGATGTCTCTCCCGGCCTCAGATCTCACATCTTGGTTGATGATCCTGAGTTTTATTCCATGATTGGTAAACTCCTCACTATGAGGAGAAAGTTTCTCTGAACTTAAATCAGTTCAGAAAGAGGTACCTGGACTTTCAGTTGAAAGACACTGGGAAGGAAGGTCACTTATTGGAAAGACACTGAGATGGTTTTTAGGTAGGGGGCTGACCTGGCTAAAAATGACCTGATGTTCTTTGTTAATTAGCTACTTTAACAGAGTTTATTTGAATAAAAGTGAAGATATCATATGAGAGCTTTCAGCTTCCAAGATAAGGGACAGAGTTCCTCCTGGCCAGGTACAGATTTTTCAGGCAACTGAGAAATTTACAGAAGTGGTGGAGGTGAGTCCTATACCTGTGCAGTGGTCCCTCAGGGAAAACCACTCACTCGTTTAAAAACTGCTTGTCTGAGGGACACACACATTAAGATTGGCCATGTAAGAACCATGTTGAGATCGGCTCTGAGAGCCCATGCTGGTTTTAGACTGCTGGAGGGGGAAGAAATGACTCTTGAGTGACACCTAGAGGAGTTCAGCTCAAAGCAGCACACCAGCCCCCCAGTTTTCTATAGTAATTCTGTCCTGACCAACCACTTTGAAATGGGAGGCAAAGGCTTCAGATTTTTTTTTTTTTAATATTTGTTTATTTATTTTGCCGCACCCTTGGGTCTTAGTTTCGGCAAGTGGGATCTTTAGTCGCGCCATGTGGGATCTAGTTCCCTAACTAGGGATTGAACCTGGGACCCCTGCATTGAGAGCACAGCATCTTAGCCCCTGTACAACCAGGGAAGTCCCAAGGCTTCAGATTGAACGAAAAAGGGGTGACAGATAGATGGTCAAACTCTGACCACCCTAGCCAGGTTTATGCATGTACAGAGAATATACTTAGAAGTACTTACTTAAATGGGAACTAAAGAAGACCTGGCCTTGAAATGGTCAAGATGAGGCTCCAAATGGGTTTTTTGTGTACGCAGCCAGAGAAAGCCAGAGAAAAACATCGTTTCCAAGTTCTGACCCTAGGGGAGCAAAAGTCCTTCTGGGAGGAAATTACACTTATCTTCCTGTGCCTGTGAGATGTGGATGTTTCTCCATGTCTTCTCAGGATGCTCTTATCTAGACCATCTCCAATTCCTGAGACTGAGAGGGAAAAAGGCCTGTCTAAACTCAAGTGAGAGACTTAATTTATTCCAGCTGTTAATCATAAACTAGTGGGCTTCCCTGGGGGCTCAGTGGTAAAGAATCCACCAGCCAATGCAGGAGATACAAGTTCGATTCCTGGTCCAGGAAGATCCCACATGCCTCAGAGCAACTAAGCCTGTGCCCCACAACTACTGAGGCCGTGCTCTAGAGCCTGGGAGCCGCAACTACTGAGCCCAAGCACTGCAACTACCGAAATGTGCGCACCCTAGAACTGGTGCTCCACAAAGGGAGAAGTCACTGCAGTGAAAAGCCTGTGCAGTGCAACTAGAGAGCGGCCCTGGTCTCCGAAACTAGAGGAAAGCCCACACAGCAGCAAAGACCCAGCACAGCTATAAATTAACAATTATTTATAAACTAGTGAGTTTTGTTTTATACCTGATTCATAACTAAAGCCTTAAAATGAAAGCGATGTGATCTCTGGTTGTGTCTATCTATTATGTCTTATATATTTTATAGGTAAGTTATGTTTCTAACTCCTGACAGTATTGCCAATCTTAATTTGTAAAGGAGCTCTATTTAATTGGCTTAAAAGTAAATGCTTGTGAATTAACTATTTCTAAATGTAATAGAAACTAATGCATTATTTTTAAGATTATGTGATCTAGGACTGGGGCTTCCCAGGTGGCACCAGTGATAAAGGTGCCCACCTGCCAATTCAGGAGACATAAGAGATGCAGTTTTTATCCCTGGGTTGGGAAGACCCCCTGGAGGAAGGAATGGCAACCCACTCCAGTGTTCTTACCTGGAGAATCCCATGGACAGAGAAGCCTGGTGGGCTACAGTCCACGGGATCACAAAAGAGTCAGACACGACTGAAGCGACTGAGCCAGCCTGCACGCATGATCTAAGACTAATGCTTAGTAAATAAAAACAAGTTTGTTGCTTGGCTTAATTTACATAGGCCTATCTTGTCTACAGAGTTATCAGTATTAAAACCTTTATTCTACCTAGGTTTACCGAAAGTGAAATAAGTTCATGTTATCTCTAACAAAATTTGTCATCAAGAAAAATAACTTGGTATGATGGTATCTTCATAAGTAAACTAAATGTAAGTGAGATAAGAGTTTGATGTAAACTTTTGAGAATAATAACTTCCCTGGTGGCTCAGATGGTAAAGCATCTGCCTGCAGTGCGGGAGACCCAGGTTCGATCCCCGGGTCAGGAAGATCCCCTGGAGAAGGAAATGGCAACCCACTCCAGTATTCTTGCCTGGAGAATCCCATGGACAGAGGAGCCTGGTAGGCTAAAGTCCATGAGGTTGCAAAGAGTTAGATACGACTGAGCAATTTCACTTTTGAGAATAATTATGTCTTATGGTATATCTAGTGAAAAATAGTTTCTCCAGGGAATTCCCTGTTTGATGTTTTCACTGCCACAGGCTCAGGTTCAATCCCTGGTCAGGGAACTAAAATCCTGAAAGCCATGCAGAATGGCCAAAAAAAAGGAAAGAAAGATCTTGAATTTAAAAAAATTTTCTCCAAATCTTTATGGTAACTTGAAACTTTGGAGTTTTGATACATTAAATTAAATTATGGGAATTCATTGAATGTCTAGATTATTTTCCAAATAAGACAAAATACTTAGGCATTAATTGCTAAACAAGTCTAAGTTTACCTATTTTTATCTTCTTAGTAGATAAAAAAAAAAGAAAGATGTTTCGGTTTATCAGACACACATCTTGTACCACAATGAGGAAATAAATTATGCTGGGAGGACACGTGTGTTTCTAGAGGCTGTGGAATGTGTTCATAAGCTTGCCAGTCTCACACTGCTAATGTGAAAGTGAGTGAGAGCTTCCCCAGGGGCTCAGAGGTAAAGAATCTTCCTGCCAATGCAGGAGATGCAAAAGACAGGGGTTAGATCCCTGGGATGAGAAGATCCCCTGGAGAAAGAAATGGCAACCCACTCCAGTATTCTTCTCTGGGAAATCCCATGGACAGAGAAGCCTGACAGGCCAGTCTATGGGGTTGCAAAGGAGTCGGACACAACCTTAGCCACAAACAACAAATGTGAAAGTAAATTTACAGTTGTTTACTTCTTAGTTTTCACTAGAAATTAAGATTTTTAAAGGTTAAGAATTCCAATCAATATGTGTGACGAAAACTATTAAAATTAGTAAGGAAAAACATCTTGGTAAGCAAGGAATGAAAACATGTTTGTTAAGGAAAAAAAGCAATTTTATCCTAAAGAAAGGTTAAAAAGAGTAAGAGAGAGAAAGGGAAAACATAGGACAAAATCTGAAGGTAAAAAAACTGTAAAAAGTTTGGGGAAGAAACCCTGAGAAAAGAGTTTTGTGCATGGTCAGGGCTGGTTAAGGTGAGAATAAATTTAGTTGAATGAATGACTTTTTAAATATTAAAAGTAAGATAGTGCAAAACTAGAAACTGGCTTTCTCTCTGTTAAAAGGACAAAGGTTTCTTGGAATATCAATCTGCTTTTGATAACAGATTGTACAGTTTCTTCATCTTTTAAGTAACCTGTTGTAACTTTCTGTATTTGCCTTTGAAATCTTTATTGTCACTTTGGTTAAGTGAATAAGCATTGTTTCACAGTGACAGTGATCCTATTTGGCCAAGTGTTTTAAAATCTTGTGATATCTTTGACAAACTTTCCCAAATCAAATTCTAAATGAAGCCCTTTTAACCTCTAACTAACTTTGAAACATTTTAGCAGGACTCTGAAACATCTCAAAGAAAAATATTAAACAAGGCTTATTTGATATATTAAATTATATGGGAAGCACTGTCAAATGAGTGATAATAAACCTTCTTAATTTATGTTTTATGGATATATGTTATTAATATAAATGCTCTAGGAATTATATGAAATTTGCATTTGCTCTGGCATAATGTTATCAATCACAGTGTTAGTTATTATCTTAAAATATGTCTTATGTCATAGAAATAACCAAATTTCTTTGTCAAACACATTGTAATCCAATCTTTAATCATGCCGTTTTGTTTTGACATTTACAAATAATTACTGTTTTACTTTGATGCTCTTACAAAATGCTTTGTCTTCAAGACAATTCATAGAAAGAACTTCTTGACAAGTAGAGGTTTCTGATAACTTTTAGATCAAACACTGAACAGGGTTGGAAATTATTGAACTCCAGCGGAGGACCTGATGGTTTCCTAAAACTGTTAACAGAAGGTTAATATCAACAAGAATTAGCTACATAGGGCTGAAGGTTTCCTTAAATCATACTAAGTTTAATACACACATCAGCTTAATAATAGTAGGAAATTGGACTGGGCATCTTATGAACAATTAGCTTAGTCACTCAGTCGTGTCCAACTCTTTGTGACCCCATGGACTGTAGCCCACCAGGCTCCTCTGTCCATGGGGATTCTCCAGGCAAGAAGACTAGAGTGAGTTGCCATGCCCTTCTCCAGGGGATCTTCCCAACCCAGGGATCGAACGCAGGTCTCCAGCATTGCAGGCAGATTCTTTACAGTCTGAGCCACCAGGGAAACCCAAAAATACTGGAGTGGGTAGCCTCTCTGTTCTCCAGGGGAACTTCCCAACCCAGGAATTGAAGCGGGGTCTCCTGCACTGCAGGCCGATTCTTTACCAGGTAAACTACCTAGCAAGCCCCACCTTATGAACCATATCAATATATAATTAGCCTTAAAGGTAGTAGTTGGTATAGAACAGACTGGGTCAGGTAACCAGGGATATACTAGGCTGGACCTAATGGGAGTTCTTGACTTAAATTTTCACTTATGACCTTATTAATGTTATAAGACTTGTATTCTATTTTACAAGATGTTGTTTCTTTTTTTAAGATTTATTCATTTATGGCTGTGATGTGTCTTCATTGCTGTGCAGGCCACTTCCTAGCTGTGTTATGCAGGCTTCTCACTGCAGTGCTTTCTCTTATTGTGGAGCACAGGCCCTAGGGCATGCAGGCTTCAGCAGTTGCAGCTCACAGGCTCTAGAGCACTGGCTCAGTAGTTGTGGTGCACAGGTTTAGTTGTCCCACGGCACGTGGGATCTTCCCAGACCAGGAATTGAACCCATACCCCCTGTACTGGCAAATGGATTCTTTACCACTGAGCCACCAGGAAAACCCAAGATTATAGTTTCTTGTATTTCCCAATGTGTACGTGAGCCTCTGACAAAAACAATGATTACTAAGCTACTTGAAATCATCAATCAAATATATAGTTCTATATAAGATTAAAATTATTGTTGTACTGTAACTCTTGGTATGGGAAGAAGCAGCAAGGTGGAATCATGTCCTGGACCATAACAGTGAGACAAATGGTGCAGAGACCTTCATGGCTACCATTAGAAGGGCCCAGCCCAACCATAACACATCAGGTGGCCTGCCAACAAAATCCTCATTTGACCTAGGAATGAGCCTTCCTGGCACCATGGGACAAATTGGTCAGGAAATGTGTCTCAAACCTTGGTAGAATTTATGACCAAAAGGGGAGAAACTATAAGTAAACAGAGAGCCTTGCTCATCGCCCATTTCTACAAGGATTAACCCACTGCACTGATCAACAGGGCACTTTGGGCTTCAGACAGAGGAAACAAGAATAATAATAACAGGTTGTTCTGCACCGTGGACAAGCAGGCCCATAGTTAGATGCACATCTCAGGAAGAATTTTAATGACTCCAGATTCTCGTACCCTTTCATGCATAGGAAAACACCACAGTCCTTAACTTGAGATGTGTCCTTGGTGACTAGCGTTAATCTTTCACCCAGATGTACACCTGACTGCACATAGTCTCTAGCTAAAACTCACAAAAAAACTGGCGGTTTACTCAGAGCTGAGTACACGTTTACTGAGCAAATGTCTCCTGAGCCATAGTCCTCGGTCAGATGCGAAATAAACTTACACTCACAGCTCTAGCCTTATGCATTTTTCTTTCAGTCAGCAGTGGCAACGAGTGGGTCTGGCGGGAGCACAAAGCAGGCTGTAGGCTTGGCTCCAGCAGACTGGAACTGGGCCTTGTGTGCCTTCAGAAGGCCTGAGCTGATGTGGGAGAAGCAGGAAATCTCTAAGTGGTGATGATGTAATAGTGGTGGTGGTCTCGTTCCAGGAGTTCTGCCCTTGGTAGAGCATCAGGAGTTGGGGATAACCCCCAGAGGAGGGGCAATGAGAGCTGTGGTCTCAGTGGGCAATCTGGGACAGGTCAACTAAGCCTGGCTTGAGAACTAACCAATGAAACATGAAGCAGAGGTGACGCAGACTCACGCAGAAGTGGCTGGGAGAGAAGGAAAGGCTGTGGCTTCAGGACACAGAGGGGTCGGACACCCCTCGCATCCCCAGATCCCTGAACCTCCAGCAAGGAGACCAACTCCAACCCACCAGTTCCTGGGTCTGAGCCTTCCCACACTGGTCCTGCCTCAGCACTGGCCAGGCCCTGGAGTCAGGGGCAAGGCCAGAAGTGCAATAGCTGGACGGGGTGGATGGAGGGGTGGGCCTGGGCAGGGCCTGCCCTCCACTCCAAGCCCACCTCCCTCCCTGCCAAACACACAGCAACCTCTATTCTATTCAGGGTGCATGCAAGAGAAGGAGAGGAGAGGAGCCTAGAGAGATTGCCTGACCATGGGGGAGAAGGGTTTTCCCCTCTTTCCCCTCTCAGTTCTTCTGGCAGACATAAGGCAGATTAACAGGAGAAAATCAAGTTTATTATGTGCACACAGGCAATCCACATAAGTATGAAGAATTTCAAAGACAGCAAGTCAAGATGAGGTATATGGAGATGAGAGTGCTCAGTCACTTCAGTCTTGTCTGACTTTTTTGCAACCCTATGGACTGTAGCCCACCAGGATCCTCTGTCCATGGGGATTCTCCAGCCAAGAATACTGGAGTGGGTTGTCGTGCCTTCCTCCAGGGGAACTTCCTGACCCAGGGATTGAACCCACATCTCCTGAATTGCAGGTGGATTCTTGTACCACTGAGCCACCAGGGAAGCCCAGGTATATGGATATATACATTGATACTTGGTCCATCTCCTGGTGGTCACATTTGCAGTTCCCAGGCAGGGGAAAAGCCACTCCTTACCTCTTGCCCTGGGAATGCCCAGCTTCAGCCCCTCCAGACCTCCCACAGAACACTCGCTTGTTCTGCAGTGCCTCCACTACTCTTGCAAGGGGCATATCTTCATCCACATGAGAACAATAGCCCATTAGGTACCACCTCACACCTAGAGCTCTTGGGGAATTTTGCCCAGGGAGGTAAGCCACAGCTCCCAGGGGCCGCAGGGAGACTGGGGCACCCCTGATGCAACCTTAGGAAGTGGCGTTCAGAGAACAACAGGCACCTTTTATTGAAGAGCTGAACAGGAGCCGCTTTGTACATACTGTTTTATTCCTTACCACCTCCCATGAAGTAAGTAGTATTTTAGCCTCTTTTTGCCAGTAAGAAAACTGAGACTGGTTATTTCTTCTCACATTTGTTTTACATTGAGGTGAAATTCACCTAACGTAAAATTTAACGTTTTAAGGTCAGCAATTCAATGGCAATTAAGTACATTTAAATTTATTGTGAAACTGCCACCTCTATCTAGTTCCAAGGTTTTTATCACCCCAAAAGCAAGCCCCACACCTCTTATGCAGCTGCTCCCCACTGTCCCTCTTCCTCAGGCCCAGGCTGTCTCTATGGAGTCACCTGCTCTGGATATTCCGTATAAATGGAGTCATGCGGTATATGGCCTATTGTATCTGTCTTCTCTCACTTAGCGCAATGTTTTCAAGGTTCATCCATGTTGTCACATGGCTCAGGACTCCATGTCTTCTTTTTAAAATGTATTCATTTATTTTATTTTGGAGGATGGATATTTATTTTTATGGCTGGATAATATTCCATTGCATGGATTGCACTGTTGTTTATCCCTTCTTCTGTTGATGTTTCTTTGGGCTATTTTTACTTTTAGGTTATCATGAACAGTGCTGCTATGAACATAAATGTTCATGTATGTATTTAAATACCACTTTTCATTTCTTTCGAATATGTAGGTAGGACTGCAATTGCTGGGTCTGATGGTAATCCTGTGACTCACTTTTTGGGAAACCACGGAATTGTTTCCCACAGCGGCCGCAGCATTTTAAACTCCCACCAGCAATGTATGAGGGTTTCAACCTCTCCACTAATTTTCTATTTCATCCTTCCAATTACAGCCATCCTCGTGGTTGTGAAGTTACTCTGAGACTGATTTTTTAAATTATTTTTATTTTTTTATTTTCATCAAATACAATGTTAACTTTTCCCCTCCTGCACAGCATGTGGGATCCCCAACCAGGGATCAAAGCTGTGCCCCCTGCATGGGAAGCGCAGACTCTTAACCCCTGGAACACTAGTGAAGTCCTGAGATCGTTTTTGGTTTTTGTTTTTTTTACGTGAACTAACTTTAAATCAATTTTAAGAAAAGAGTAGCTCGGCTGTTGTGGACAGGGTAGGTACGGCTGGCAAACACAGAGCCTGCAGCCCGGAGGTGGGAAAGCAGACTTTCTGCCGGTTCGTCACTCCCCTGGCCAAAACGCTTCCCCTGCAGCACCCCCACTGCTAAACCCAGCCCTGACTCTGCAAGAAGCCTCCGGATCTTCTCTGTCCCCTGCATCGAGGTGAGCCCCAGGTTGAGGCAGATCTCCTCTGGGTAGAAGGGCCATCACTGTGTCTCCCACCTTAATACCAGGGACCTGACCACAGAGACCGTGTCTGCTTTGCAGGCTCTACCTGGTCCTGTGCCTGAGAACGCCCTGGCTCGGATCCCAGGGTTTCCCAGGGCAAGTCTGTGGGTTAGTCCCACCCGTCCCCATGATTTTGGTTTTTAACTTCTTATTCTTATTTCCTATATGTATTAAATATGTATAGGAAAAGTACACAAGTTACAAATATACAGTTCGATGTGTTTTCACAAAATCCAGACTCTGGCTAACAGCATCGAGAAAAAAATAGGACATCATTTATACCCCAAACAGCCCTAAAAGTCTGTACTACCCCCAAGGGTTACCACTAGCCTGACCTTTAATACCATGGAGTGGTCTGGCCCGGTTTGAGGTTTTGGTAACTGGAGTCACTTAGCATATGTGTCTGGTTTCTTCAGCAGCACTGCCTGTGTGGTGTTGCTCTGTGTGTGTGTGTGACTGTGGCTTGCTCATTTCCCTCACTGTCTGGCATCCCTTTGTGTGACTCAGCCACCTCCATTTCTTTATTCTGCAGTTGACCGGCACTGAGCTACATGGATGGTGCTGCTCTGACTGTCTACCAAGGAGTGGGGTTCCTGGTCACAGGGCGTGCCTGTCCTGCTTTGCCAGATACCACCAAACAGCTTTCTGTATCCACACCCATTGACACTCCCCCCAATAATGCAGGACTGTTCCAGCGGCCCCACACCCTCATCAACACTCGGCACGCCACCAAGCTTTTTCCTTTGGGGCCAGTTTGGCAGGTGTCCAGCAGTAGCAATCTGAGGTCTTAGTTTAGATTTGCCTGATGGCAAATAAAGAGGAACACCTCATGTGTTTATTGGTCATTTAGATGTTCTCTTCTGTGAAATGCCTAAGGCCTCTGTTTATTTTCTATTGTTACCTTTCTATTATTGCTTTTTAGGAGTTCTTTATTCTAGATGCAAGCCCTTTATTTTATGTTCTCATCCTGTGGCTTTTGATAAATATAATTTCTTAATATAAATTTCATTTATCATTTTTTCCTTCATGATTAGCGCTTTTGGTCTCCTGTTTAAGACATCTTTGCACTCCAGAGTCATCAAGATGTTCCTCTATATTTTCATATAAAAGCAGATCTTCAAGACACATAGAATTGACTTCTGTACATAGTGTGAGGGTGGAGTTGGCCTCGTTTCTTTATGCATATCCAGTTATTGAAAAAGCCATCCTTTCCTGACCCCCAGTTTTCAAGTAATAACAGTGGTTTTTCTTTGACTCACAGGAGCAAGTGGAAGGCATCCTGTTTTCTCCAGGTTTTGGATAAGGGTTGCACTGAGAACTATATCTGTCATAGCCATACGAATGGTAAGTAGTCCCTAGGAGAAAAAAAATTCTCCCCAGGAGGCAGGAGGCAGTAAGGAAATCAAAGACCTAGGGGCCAGAAGAAGTATATAGGTGGGACATTCACAGGGAGTCCAGGGGATGGAGCTTTGGCTTGGTAGGTATGTGACAGAAAATGGGGACAAAGAGTTGACTCTAACTTTGGGTTACAGAGACAGGGCAACCCCCAATTGCCATCCCAGAGATCCCAGAGGGTAGAGGTTGTTGCTCAGGTCCAGGGCTGCAACCACATCTTACATTGAAAATTCATTCTGGGGGCCTGCCATGGCCACCCTTCTCTTACAGTCTAAGGGACCTGCCCCCACCTTAGCCATAATGGGCTCCTCGGCCACCTCATCCACAGAAGCCAAAGGAAGAAGATAGTGCGACACAAAAGATAGAGCCAGATATCCTGGGTTGGCATCCTGGGTCCACTACTTCCTAGCTGTGTGACCTTGGGAAAGTTACTTAACTACTCTGTGCTTTTTCCCCTCTGTAAATGGCAATAATAATAATGCCTAAAAAAAAAATAATGCCTACTTCACAGGGCTGATTTGGAGATAAATGAAATCGTATATGTAAAATTCCTAAAACAGTGACATATGGGAAGTGTTCAGTAAGTGTGAGCCATTGTTATAATTATCCTGGACAACTGAATTTAGGACCCCAAACTCCTGCCAGAGCTATATGCTGAGCACCCATGAGAAGCACCCACTGAGAACAAGCCTCCCATTCCAGCTGACTCAGTCCCTGTCTCCAAGAGCCTAGGAGACCCCTCCAGGCCCCACCCCAGGGAGGCACTGTCCATGTGGCCTTCAGGACACTGACCCCACACCAGAGGAGGAAGGGGAGATGCCCCCCAGACAGCCCTAGGATGCCTTCCTCCCTCTCCCTCCTCCATACAGGTTTTCCCTGTCCTTGCAGGGCCCAGTCAAAGCCCACCTCCCCCTTGGAGCCCAGAGCTTCCTCCTTGCTGACCACCACAGCCCACACCCGCCTCTGCCAGCGCTCTTAGCAAGAGCCTTGTCTCCTTGACTAGGACCAGGGTACAGCCAGCACATGTCAGGGACATGGGCCTTCCTCAAGCTCTGAAGGCTACAGGCAAATCCACTCAGAGGAGATGAAATGAACTCCTGCAGTGCTCAGCTGACCAGCCAGGTCTGCCTCTTTGTGACCCTATGGACTGTAGCCCACCGGGCCCCTCTGTCCCAAGGATTTCCCAAGCAAGAATACTGGAGTGGGTAGCCATTTCCTCCTTTAGGGGATCTTTCTGACCCAGGGATCAAACCCACATTTCCTACGTCTCCTGCATTGCAGGTGAGCCTCTGGGGAAGCCTGAACTCCTATAGAAATCGTCTTAAAACGAAGAGGTGCTCCAGATGAGGAGCCTGGGCAGCCAGGAAAGCCAGTTAGGATCTGCTGACTGTAACAGGACAGGGGCCTGACTACTTGTGGCCCATAGACCTGAAAGAAGAATATGGTGACGAGGGAAGAGGGGTGGAATGGGGTCTGGAGCAGCAGAGCAAAAGGATTCAAATCCTCGTAGGGGAGACACGAGTGTCCACACCAGCTCACCCCAGGCAGCTCTTCTCCTGAGAGAGTCCTGCCTTAGCCTAAGCCACATCTCAGTGGGAGGATTCATATGTGAGCCAGCCTGCCTACTGGGCTAGTGGGGTGGGGCCCCATAGGTGCCAGCTTCATGAGACACTGATATGGGTGCCTGGAGAGGGTGCCCCAGCCCAGCCTCAGAGGCAGAAGCTGAAGCCCTTGTACGTCTCACACAGCTCTCACTAGCGCCACCGTGTGGATCTATTTGAAACCGCATAGGGCTATCAGTGGGGCAAGTGGAAGCTGAAATTCAGTCTACACTCTGCTCACCACGAAACTTGCCCTGGTATGGCTGCCTGGGCTGCCTGGGCCAGCGAGGGGGGCGAGGGGACGCGGTGGGGGGGGAGAGGCAAAAACTCTTCTCTACCCCAAAACGCTATCAGGGCTACACCTCCCCAAAGGGCCCACATTTTCCTATCTCCCACAAAGGTGACACGTGGGTGAACATCAGCCCTGGGTTTGTGCGTGACCCAGTGTTCAAGCAGCCCGGCAAGGCCCCTGCTGCACAGCAATGGTATGTGGCAGAGGGGAAGGAAAAGAGCCACCCAATTCTTCACATCAGGGGCTCCAGCACCCAAGGCAGACTGCCCTGGGGGCACCGTGACATGAGTCTGTGTAACCCCACCGCGGCACTGAGGGCCCCGGGCAGCGCTGGGGGCACTGAGCTTTGTTCAGCTATAAGACAGGGGTGGATCAGAGGCGCCTGAAGCTTCATTTGACTTATAAGCTCAAGTAGGATGCTGCCAGGAACTCCCAGATCTGGCTGGGTGACACCTTCCAAGGGCAGATGCAAGAGCCAGTGGCATCAGTGACAACGTGGCTGTACACACACCCTCAGGTTGCAGGGGCCCAGGCGCCAGTTCAGTCTACCACCTCCATCCAACGGGGTGTCCACTGACAAGAGCTCCTGGGTGATCAGGGACCAAAAGCCAGCCTACTGTCTGCTCACCAAGCTGTGTTCCCCAGCGTGAGTCCTGAATCTTCAAAGAAGAAGCATCTTTTTCTAATTACACAAAGGCACTCTATGAGCTAGCATGGCTCTGCCTGGGGGCATATGGCTGCAGAGAAGGGGGTCCAGGGCCAACAGAGGCTGTTCAAACCCCTGGTTCCATCTCACTACTCACCAAGCCCTTGCAGGTAGACTTCTGAGAAACCCTCTGCTGGTGTTTCGATTCCCTGTTATAAGTTGATGAGCAGTTTGCCTGGTCTGCTGCAGGCCTCCCATGAGCTGGGTCAGAGAGATTCAGGTACTGTGCTGCAGTCATCTCCAGACATTGTGACAGACTGAGGACCTGGCCTGCAGGGTCACTTCCTCCAGCAGCCTTTTGACTACCACACTACCATCTCCATCTTGACCTCTGCCAAGATGTTCACCCACCAAGGCCCTCAGCACATACTCCCTCCCTTCTGCTCCCCTCCCCCACCTCTGCCCCAATACATGCCTTTCACCCAGCAAATAAATGTCTTTGCTGACTCTGGGATGTGAGCAAAAAGCATCGGCAGGAATCGGACTCCATGGTCTGCTGGGGAGAAGGAGGGGTGGATAGAAAGATAGAGACAGGAAGCATTAAGGTTTCATAAATTTCACATGAACACTCTGGCTTTTCAGGTGCTGATCACCCAGCTAAGAGCTTTATTTAATGTCCACGATAACCAGTGCAGGAGACCTTGGTATCCCCATCTTACAGGTAAGAGAACTGAAACTCAGAGTTCATACAATTTGCCTAAGATCACAGGAATAAAGTGAAAGAGCTGTATACCACGAAACAGTAATTTTAACCAGGGGTCACAAAGTTACCTACCTCCCTGACAGTATATAGATTGAGCCAGGTGAAAGGCTCAGGGATGGGTGGGGCGCTTTCAGTCCTTTCCAAATGCTGCATCTGATTCTTAAGAGGCCCCACCGTTATTGAAACAAACATTAAAATTGCACGCACATCCCTCATTAAATAGAACCCTCTTTGCTTGAAATGTGAAAGGATGTTCATGAATTTCCTTTTGAAATGACTTGCCTCTGAGTAACTCATTCAATTTACTATTGGCTATGATTTCTCCTCAATCATCCTGCACAGTCTGGAAC
Organism: Bos javanicus; assembly: GCF_032452875.1. Taxonomy (NCBI): domain Eukaryota; kingdom Metazoa; phylum Chordata; class Mammalia; order Artiodactyla; family Bovidae; genus Bos; species Bos javanicus. The sequence continues at coordinate 34,148,156 of NC_083870.1, forward strand.
TCTTGCCAAAAATCCAACTTACAAATTGTTTTCAAATATAATGACATGTGTATGGATACCAAACTTAAATATTAAAGTTGATGTTACTTTCTGAAGGCACGTTGTTAAACATTCAGCAATTTTGACATTGTCTTTTTCATAGTTTGCAGCCCTCAAAGATTTTCTTTCAAATCTCCAACATTTCCTGGGCCTTTGGAAGTCCACCCTGGCCCCTAAACAGGAGGGTGCATGCTAAGTCGCTTCAGTCGTGTCCGACTCTTTGCGACCCTAAGGACCGTAGCCTGCCAGGCTCCTCTGTCCACAGGATTCTCCAGGCAAGAATACTGGAGTGGAGTGGGTTGCTGTGCCCCTCCTCCAGGGCATCTTCCCGACTCAGGCATGAAGCCCATGTTTTGTCTCCTGCATTGGCAGGCAGGTTCTTTACCTCTAATGCCACCTGGGAAGCCCTAGGGTTGCTCATAAAGCCAGGACACTTGGCTCCTCCCCATCTCCAGACATGCAGGCTGCCCCAGCAGGTCCATCTGCAAGACCACCCACCCAAGATGGTCCAGGGCATCCTAATTTGGGCAACTTGGGCTTCCCTGGTGGCTCAGACAGTAAAGAATCTGCCCACAATGCAGGAGACCTGGGTTAGATCCCTGGGTTGGGAAGATCTTCTGGAGAAGGGAATGACTACCCACTCCAGTATTCCATGGACAGAGGAGCCTGGTGGGCTACAGTCCAAGGGGCTGCAAAGAGTCAGACACAACTGAGTGCCTAACACTTTCTTCATAGATTATTCTCATTTTGAAAGCAGAATGATTTGCCAAATGTTGGGTTAAATGTGATTTAATGCTTAAATCTCTATTGGAATTCCATATAAATACATTTACAAATGAGGCAATGCTTTGATGGAGTGAACATTCTTATAAAAGCTTTGGAAATTAGGATCACTGTCATCCTAACCAAGCCTTACCAGCCCCTCCCATCTAGGGGCACAACCAGTGGCCCCCCTGGTCCCCTCAAGTCCCGCAGGATGGGGCACGGGAAGGTGAAGTAGGGCAGGCCAGAGCGTGATGTGTCCTGGCACAACCCGCCCAACCACAGTGTTTTGTGACTGACAAGGGACAGTCCCCCAGTGCAGACTTTATTCATGGCTGGCCCCATTCAAGGCAGACTGGCCAAGGCAAGCTGACTTGCCTATTTTATTGCATTCTGTTTGGGGCCTTTCGGAGCAGACTAGTTTTTTAAATTCCCTCTGCCATCCACTATCACTCCACTCCCTTCTCCACGCAAGAGGCAGAAGCCCTAAGGAGGGAAGATGCAGCCTCTTCACAAAGCCTTCCATGCATGCCTCCCGAGCCGGTCACGGGGAGGGGCTCAACGTGATCCCATGAAAGGGAAGGAGGCAGGACTGCACAGGAGGCATGGGACAGGTAGAGGGCGGGAAAGAATTTTAACTGCAGTTTACACGCTTTGATTCATTCTATCAAGAAACGGTAAGACAGACAGATGATAGATACCTTGGACCTGGTCATTTTACTCATGGGTATCAAGATTAGGAATATTCTGTAAAACCTTATTTGCATGCTAAGTTGCTTCAGTTGTGTCCAACTCTTTGCGACCCTGTGGGCTGTAGCCCACCAGGCTCCTCTGTCCATAGGACTTTTCAGGCAAGGATACTGAAGTGGGTTGCCATGTCCTTCTCCAGGGGATCTTCTCGACCCAGGGATCAAACCCGGGCCTCCTGCATCTCTGGGATTGGCAGGTAGGTTTTTTACCATGATAGCCACCTGGGAAGCCCAAAGCCTTATATGCAGAGATAATAATATCTAATACTTATTGAGCACTTAGTGCTTTATATCCAGAGATTCAATGAATCCAGAGTCAACCTGTGAGGATTATTATTATTGATTGCTATTATTATTGCTGTTATTATCCCTATGAAAACAGTGAGGACATGGAGGCACAGAGAGGGGAAGTAACTTGTCCAAGGTCACAGAGCCAGTAAGCAGTGAAGCCAAAGTTCAAACCCCTGTGGTCTGGCACCACAGGAGACAGTGGTAGGTAGCCATGACATTAGGCCACAGTTATTCCTAACAAAGAAGAGCCCTGATGGTCAATTATGGTGAGGCTCACCATGGGACAGTGTACAGTAATTAAAATTTATAAAGAATATGAAAATATTAATGAAATGTGGAAAGACATTAAAATATTTTTAAAATACAAAATAATACACGTATGATTTCATGTTGATATAGGGCAGAAGCCAACACAGTATTGTAAAGCAATTATCCTCTAATTTAAAAAAATATTTTTTAATGTCTTTTAAAAAAGAGCTAAAAAATATGTAATATAAAATATATTTTAAACATATAAATGTATCTCAGAAGTTGACCAAATATCTGTTGAAACTGGTGGATTGTGAGTGGACTTTTTTCTTCTTCTTACTTTTCTGTATTTTCCAAATTTCTTTCATGAAAATTATTCTTTTCAGTTACGAAAAAGTATTAAGGGCTGATTTAAAATTATTTGCTCTCAATAAGTGTTTAAAAGAGAAATTTCTGAGAAACAAAAACTCCACAAGTTTTTAAAAAAAAAAATAGTAGGGGGGCGGGAGGAGTTGCTAAGAAACTTTTTAAACTGGTAATATACTTACAGCGAGGCCTCATAACACTGAAAAGAGTGTACAAGAGACGAAAAAACGGAATGAGGATTCTATAATAAAACAAGTTCATTTACTCATTTACAATGAGTAAATAAGGAGTCTTTGCTGTCCTAAGGCAGCTCTTGTCTTTAAGGAACCCTTCTAGAAATCCTTTTTTTAGCTTACAAATGAAGACATAGCATGTTTGTTATTAAATACATTCACTTCCTTGAAAAGTAAGTTCCCATCAGCCTGTTAAAGATCCTCCCGGAAAAAAAAAAAAAAAAAGATCCTCCCGTGGGCAGATTTAGGCCCAGCGTGGGCCCCGAGCTCCCCTGGCTCCAGCCCAGACTCAGCCACTGGCCCATTCCATCCCCTGAGTCCATTCCATCCCCAACAGAAATCAGCCAGACTTGTACAATCTCTTGCTCATCATCCAGCTCTAACACTCTGCTCTCCACTGTATAAATGGCTAGAATGAATTGGCTAGAGATGGCTTCTGAAGACAGAAGGACCCTGGGTCTTGGCCAGGAGCGAGCCCGTAGCTCTCAGGTGGCAGTGGCATCAGGGAGCCTCTGCCCAGAGGTGCAAATGCAGGAAGAGAGATGGGGCTGGAGAGGGGCAGGCTGACAGAGAGTAGGGAAGCCAGCCTCCTGCTCCCTCACCAGGCCCTCAGTCACACAGGCTCATGCTGTTCCAGGGCTAATTGAGTCAGAAGAGAATGAACAACGCGTCTTTCTCCCCACTCAGCAGCAGCAGCAGCAGGAAACAGCTTCTCTATCACCAACCCAAAACCCTACTCTCCTCCTTACATGAACAACAGACTCCAGCAACCTCTGTGCCCAAGGAGGTGGTCCCAAAAACCATGCATTAACCATGGGACTGAAGCCAAGTTGCTTTAAGTCTGCATTCAGAAAGCACAGGCTTGCTCCAACTCTTTGCAAGAGAATCTGCTGGGAACAGGCAGATTTCTGCACTATGCTTCCCACCTACTGACTCAGAGTCTCTGAGGGCAGGACCTGGAAATGGCATTTTAAACAAGCTCCCCAGAAGAACCTGATGCTCCTGGAGTTGCAGAACCACTGGCCTCAGGGTTGCATGTAAGCACATATTCCCACATCTACCAGAGGCTGAGAGGGAGGAGGATGGAGAAAGTGGAAAGGGGATGCTACTCCCCAAAATGATGTGATATGGATGTGCCCCAGACCTGGAGCCAACTGTCCACTTCCGAGGGGGTGGGCCGAGCTGGATGAGGGCCCAGGGGCAGCAGTTGGGTCCCTGGTGGGCCTCTCCTCCCGCCTCGCTTCCTCTGTCAGTTTCCACATGCATAAACAGTCAAGTCCATTCGTTCCCCTCAGAACTTGCTATCCCTCCATCCACAATGCTCCTGGATCTGACCTCAGCCACCGTCCAGCACGGCTCTCCCTCTCCCAACAGAGACTCCACCTGCCTCATTACTTAAATAATCTTTATTTCTCATGCACTAGGAAAGATGGGATTGTATGAAACACTGCATTTCACAGCAAAGACCTCAGTCCAGATCACAACACAGGGGACCAGGGGGGATCCAGGTGAGGTCAAAACTCTGGGGATCACAGTGGGGTTACTACCCTCAGGGCCGGTGGCAGATCCGGGACCCTCCTGCTACAAGGGCCCCGGACACAGCACAGGGCGGCTGCCCCCTCCCACAGAGGCACCAGAAGCTGACACCAGAGGAGCACACAGACCAGAAAAGGACAGAGAAAGCTGCTGGGCAGTGACTTGGCAGAGGCGGTGGTCCAGCACCTCCAGGGCCTGAGTCCAGGAAGCCAAGGCTGGGACTCAGCCAACCCTACCTGCCGAGGAGCTGGGGGAGCTCACAGATCCCAGGCAGCCCATGCCCACAACAACATACGTATACAGGCCACACCTGACTGCCTCTCCGGCCACATAAACAAGACGGGGGCCTAAATTCAAGCTCCAGTCAAAGGCTGAATTTGCCCAAGCAGGACCCCAAGGGTTAGAGGGGCCAGCCCCCCACAACCATCCCGAGCTCTCAGATGCCCAAAGGACCGGTCAGGCTTCAGAGGATCCTGGGACAGAGCTTCCGGTGGGGCAGACCTCAAACCTGGGCCCTCAGGTGCCACATGAGCCAAGACGAGGGCAAAGCGGCTCCACTTGCCCCGGGGCGGCACAGGGACAGACACAGGTAGAAACATGCAGGACAGAACAAGGAAGGACGACACATGCAGAGACCAGAACAGGCTGGGAGGGGTCTGCAGACAGAGTGTGGGCAAGGTGCCGAGATGAAGGGCACTGCAGGGGCCAGGCTCACTGAGGCCCGGGGCTCATGGTGATGCCCCCCTCCTCCGGGATGGTCTCCAGCATCTCGCTCTGCACGGCCTGCGTGATGAGCGCCAGCTCCTGGCACAGGGTCTCGTGGCGGTAGCCCACGCGGATGTCCGGCACGTTGGTGCGGCGGATGTCATTGCCCTCAGGGCCCTCCTTGGTATAGTTGGGTCCCAGCCAGTGGCTCTTCACCTGGAGGGGCAGGGTAAGGGGCAGGGCTGCAGCTCGCTCTGAGAGGCCAGCAGCCCTGCGTGTCTGTGTGTGTTAGTCACTTGGTCATGTCTGACTGTGTGATCCCATGGACTGTAGCCCGCTAGGCTCCTCTGTCCATGGGATTTCCCAAGCAAGAATCCTGGAGTGGGTTGCCATTTGCTCCTCCAGGTAATCTTCCCAACCCAGGGACTGAACTCGAGTCTCCTACATTGCGGGCAGATTCTTCACCTCCGAGCCCAGCACCCCCAGGACCTTCCCAAATGCAGAGCGGGGGAGGAGAGGGATGGCGAGGGGGTGGGTACCTTGTGGGAGAAGCCACTCATGAGCACACTGTTGCGTGCCAGCTCGCACATGTCACAGGAGCTGAGCTTCCACACCTGGGTGGCGATGCTATACTCCTCCATCAGCGGCTCCTGCAGGGGCCAGGTTCCCTCAGGCAGGTACACCGGGGCCTGCTGCCCACCCATCCCGGGGGCTGACCACGAGGCACACTGCGCTCCACCAGCAGAGGGCAGCACCAGCCCCGAGGCCCCTCAGTCCAGGGGGCCTTTGTGCCCCAGGACACCCGCCTGCCTGGCTGCCTACCGGGCGCTGACCTTGGTGAAATGGAACTGCAGGGGATCGTCCGTGGACAGCGAGACCATGAGGCCGCGGGACAGGTACTCGGGGAGCGGGTTCCGGTGGTAGCTGAGGAAGAGGCTGTTGTTGCTGAGCGGGGACATGGCGATGCCAACCTGGGCCAGGTAATACAGGTACTGCAGGACCGGGGCCTGGGTGGGCGACAGGGAGGGTGGGCCTGTCAGGTTGGGGAGGACACCTGGTTCTGGGGGGTACAGGCCACAGTGCAGGTTGGAGGGCAGTCCAGGCTGGGCAGCAGTTGCAGAGGGTCGGTTACAGCCAGGTTCTGAATTGGGGCCTTGGTGTGGAGGCTGGGGTCCCAGCTGGGGGTGGGTGAGGAGAGGATCAGCTGCTGAAGAGGCCTGATAGACAGGGAGGAGGGGAGCCTCTGGGATGGGGGAGGCAGGGGTGCAGAGCCTGACCTTGCGCAGAAGCAGCCCGTGTGAGATGTTCTCAGCCAGCATGAAGGCCGACACCAGGTGGTGGATGGGCCCCGCCTCCCCGCAGTGTGGCCTCAGCACGAACGTATGGAAGCCCCTCTGTCTGGGGGGCCAGAAGACAGCATTGGGTCCCAAGCCTGGTGCGCTCAGGCTCCTAAGCCCCAACCCAGTGACTCTGTGGGCCGAGGACCAGGGGTCAGCGGTAGGTTCTTGGCTGTGAGGGTTGAACTACAGAGCCCCAGGGGCAGAGAAACAACCCATCAGATCCAAGACTGGGGGTAAGAGGTGGGTCAGGTGGCCCCAGCAGGCCCCAGGGCAGGCCCAGAGCAAGGCCTGATGACTGAGAGCTAGCCATGCGGGTAGAGACGCCAGGCGGGTGCACCGGGGCCTGCTGCCCACCCCCTCCCAGGGGCTGGGAGCACCTGCGGAGCCCAGGGCAGGCACCTGCGAAGGTGGTTCAGCATGGCCATGTTGGCGAAGGTGTAGTACAGGTAGTAGGCGTAGGGCGGGTTGTCCTCCTCCACCCAAGCCTCAGGGAGCGGGCTCTCCAGGTTGAAGACATGGTTCTCGGGCTTGGACTCATCATCCACACTGTCAAAGCCGTCCACCTGGCCCAGGACGCTGGGTCAGGCCCAGAGCTACAGCCGGGCCTGAGGCAGTGTCTTCCCCACACCCAGACCCAGGCCACCCCCTCACATGCTCCAGGAAGAGATGCAGCTCCGGGTGGCTGGCAGGGTGGATGGTGGCCTCGAACAATGGCAGGAAGATGTTCTCCAGCATCTCCTGGAAGTTGGCCAGCTGGCCCTTGGTCCGGTACACATCGCTGCGTACAAGATGTAAGTACACGGATGTGCGCAGCTCAGGGCAGAACCACAGAAGCACTTCTGAGCCATACTGAGTGAGAGGAGCTGGAGAGACCGTGAGTGGAGCCAGGGCTCCCTCCTGTTCCAAGGGCTTGGCTGGGATGGGGGAGGCTCAGCCATCCCAGAGGGCAGGGAGGCCAGCCCTGGCCCCATGACCTCTGCCCCCCACGTTCCCTCTCACGCCCAGGGACACTCACAAGAGGCGGGGCACCTGCACGAGCCAGCGCACGTTGGGGGAGTGGACACGGTGCGTGACGGCCCAGCGTGCTAGCTTGTCCCACTCGTCCCTTGAGCGCCCGTAGATGGAGAGCCGCAGCTCCGCGTTCTGGTATTTGCTCTCCTCCAGGTCGGACATCACCTCCTGAGCAGCATGTGTGGGCAACTGTCACCCTCAGGCTTCTCCCTCATCCCTGTCCCTGTGCCCACGAGGCACGCTCCGTCTGACCTCTTCACGCCTCTCACCCACCCCACAAACCCCCATCCACCCAGGCTCTCACTCAGTCAGGGAGGGCTGCCCTCCTCCTCACCTTGATGATGTGAGCAAAGTACTTCCCAGAAACCCTGTTGTCCGTCTTGATGAAGATCTCTCGGAGGACGGACTCCCCAATGGGGTTGTATTTGGCATTGAACTTGTCAAAGCGATGGAAGGTGTTTCTGTCCTGGGGGAGAAAGGCCAGCCCAGGTCACCCCTGAACCCCAGCCTGCACACCAGCCCAGCCTCTCAGCCCCCGTGCCGTGGACAGACCGCATGCACGTCAAGCGTGTCCACACTCAGGTCGTAGGCCGTGAGGTTCATGCTCTCGAAGACTTCCCGTAGCGTCTGCTCACGACCCTGCTCCACGTGCACGATCTCCTCCAGGTGCCGCTTCATCGCCCGTTTGATGAAGCGCAGCAGATGCTTCTGGTTCATGCAGGATGAGGCATGGATGTGTGTGTCCACCTGCGATGGAACGGGGACTGCTGGGGCCTGGGCGGTGGGATGCGGGAGGACTCTCCAAACTGGATGCTGGGGAGGCGGGCAGGCCGTGGAGGGGGAGGCTGGGCAGGGGCACTGGGTCAGTTGGGTGGGGAGGGCCCACCTTGCGGATGTTGTAGAAATCTCGGTGTGGCACCTTCTTCTGCGCGGCCAGCTCCTTCATTTCGTTGAGCAGCACATGCATCTGGAACTTGGAGCTCAGGTACTGGAGCCGGCGGTAACAGAATGACTTTCTGGGCAGGAGAAGAACCAGGCAGGGGCTCAGGCATGCAGGGAGGCACCCGGGAGGGCCTGGGTGGCAGAGACGAGGGCGGGAGCCAGAGGGTCAGGAATGGGGCTGCCAAGGGGACAGCAGCCGAAGATGGAGGACGTCTAGGACTCAGGGACTATGAAAGGGTGAGACTGGGTGACAGGTGTCAGGGGCCAGACTGGAAAAATCTGAGCTGGGAGAGGAGCCGAGTGTCTGGGACAGGGGCGGACTCACATGGGGCCATTGATGATCAGAGCCATCAGCACATTGACATCTGCCACAAATTCCTGCAGGTCGGGATATGGCAGCTCCACCTCTGAGCAGCTGGTGTGTAAGGGGAGCTTCGGTGAGAGCAAGCCAGGAGCCCCTGTGGGCCCTCCTGAGCCAATGCCATCCCCTTAGTCTCTGCCCCTCCACGGCCCCCAAGCACACCCCACACCCCTCTTACTGCTCATCAGGTTCCCTGCGGGTGTACACATGAACCACGCCCCGCACCATGCGCAGGCCCAAGCCCAGGTCCGCGGGCATGGTGCTCGGCTCACAGTGCTCATAGGGGTGCTGCTCCAGCACTGGTGGGTGCACCGGGGCATCTGCAGGGGTGAGGAGGGTGGAGTCAGGGCCAGGGCTCTTCCAGGCCACCTGCTTCCCGGCCCAGAGGCCCCAGCAGGACAGCTCCTGCCCCTGCCTCGCCGCCCTGTGTGCCAAGAGGCTGGGAAGAAGGAGGCAGGCTGAGGTTCCTGGGCACACGGCTCAGGGTGGCTGGGATGCCAGGGCACACGGAGTAGGACAGGGATGGGGGGTCCCACCAGCGGACACGGGGGTGTCGGGGCCCTGCTCGTAGGTGCGTGTCTCCAGGGGCTTCTCAGCCAGCTGCTGCAGGTACCGGCGGGTGGTAGGGCAGAAGCTCTGCAGCGACAGGGCCATGTACTTCTCCCGGATGAACAGCGCCCGCACCACGCTCTTGGCTGCATCCAGCAGGTCTGTGAAGGGCACCTAGAGACAGAGATGTGGACGCGCTCTCCTCGGTCCCAGACCCAGCCTGCTCTCACCTCCTTCCTGAGGCCCGTACCCCAGAAACACTCAGACCATTCTATGCTCAACAGGGTGACTAGCTCCCAACCAGAGCCTCTGCCTCTCCAGCTTTTAGAAAGAGAAACAGCCCCTCTAGCCTCTATCCCCATAGCCCAGACTTGGGGAGCCCAGCAGGATGCAAGGACGGGGACACTCACCCCACACTTCTCCTCCCCAGAGATGGTCACCCGCTGAAACTCCCGCTCCAGCACCGCGTCGCGCTCCCACAGGCCCCGGTCACCCTGCCCCTCACCCTTCTCCTTGTAGAGCCTACAAGTGGGGAGGACAAGAAAGGGGCTGGAAGCAGCAGAGGGACAGGCCCCAGCCCCGCAGCCCCCGTGCCCCTCTGCCCTCCTCACTGGAAGTCTGAGTCACTGTCAGTCTTCAGGAAATCTTGCTTGGCCCGAAGCAGGATGTCCGGCTCCAGCCTGGAGGTGAGAGGAGAGGGCAGGCCCATGATGAGGCCCGTGTTCCTAGCCAGGGCCCTACACCGTCTGAGGTGCCGTGCGCATGTTGTCATGTGTGGCCCTCACAGGGCTGAAGAACCCTGGGCCACGCAGGCTGCTCTCGCCCCACGTCAGAGATGAGAAAACACACCCAGAAGTTAAGCAACATGTTCCCGGACACACTGGTGGGCAGAAGGCTGAACCGGGCAGAGCCCAGCAGCCTGACCCCAAAGCCTATGTCTAAACACCACACTACTCTGTGCCACCTCCCAGGGGTGGCCCAGGGGCAGGACTGGTTGTAAGAGAACAACGACGGGGCTCTGCAAGTGCCCAGGAGCAAACAGCGGGATGCTGGGCAGACTGCCCTGTGCCCCTCCCCACAACCCCATAGCCGCCACCTGGCTGAGACCCCACACCCTGCAGCGGCTTGGCCGAGCCCCCGCCCCGTGGCCGCCTGGCTCTGCAGCTGGGGGCTCACTTGACATCCTGGCTGATCTGCCGCTCCAGGCGCTGCCTCCGCTCCTCCAGCTGCTCGATGGGGCTCTCCTCCGGGAACTCGTAAGGGGCGCTGCGGAGCTCACTTTCAGCCAGGGAGCGGCTGAACAGCTCCTGGTGGGAGGGAAGGCAGGGTCAGTGTGGCCAAGCTGTCAGGGTCCAGGAATGCAGGGAGGGGACAGGGGCTGGGGGTACCTGGGACCACCTAGGGATCAGGGCAGAGCCAAATATAAAGTAAGGGGACAGCTGAGGTGGAGGGGTGCAGGGAGCAGGGACCAGGCGTGGAGGCAGCGACCGGGGTGAGTGGGGGAAACGCAGGGGGTGGTGCCAAGCGATACCTCGGCGATCTCCTTGCATTTGCCATCCATGGACGTGCGCAGGTCGAGCGGGAAGTGCTTGAGGCAGGGGGCAGGGCCTGGCAGGGATCGGGCAGACTGTAGCGGAGGGGCCCCCAGCCCACCCCGAGCCTCTGTGGAGACAGTGATGTGGGGTCAAAGGGTGAGGGCCAGGGCCTGAGTGCACTGGAAGCCCTGGGCCCTGGCATGACCCCAGGGCAGCCCCAGAGAGAGGCCAGCCCCGCTCAGAGGCTGAGGCGTGAGCCTACCCGTGGACCTCACCTGCAGTCTGGCCCGGGGACCCCTCACCCATTCCAGGTTCAAGGGTGGGGCTGAGAGTCTGCCCCTACAACAAACGGACTCATTCACCCCAGGAATAAAACTCTGGATCCTGGACTAGGGGCCACTCCATCGGGCTGTGAGAGAACCTCCAGGTGAGTGCCTGCTACAGGGAGCACCCACGTATCCATGCACACATATGCACACTCTCACTCTCTCTCTCTCTCCAGGCGCTCATCCACACCAGCGAAGCCCGGCGCACAGCTTCCATGGCAGACAGTCCAGGGTCAGACCTGCCTCTGGATGAGCAGATGGCCCCTCGAGGGCAGGCTGACCTAGACCTACAGAGCCTGGGGGAGCACAGCTGCCACTCGGCTCTGGCCTGGGGACCAGCCCCCGAGGGAAGAGGAGGAGAGGAAGTGGAGGACTTGCTTGGGAGCAGGACCCTGACCTCCTCCTGGGAGGCCTGCCCTCTCCCCCAGGACCCCAGGACTGCCAAGATGTGGCCTGGCCTCAGCCTGCCCCTCCCACTGCTGGCTGCCCCTCCAAAGGGAGCTGCCACAAACAGTCTGCGCCACTCAGAGGCCCCGGGATCTGGGCCGGAGGCCCTGGGGAGGGCCTGGGGAAGGGAGGATCGGCAGCCGGAGTCTCTCTCCACAGAGGGAAGGATTCCTCAGCTTCCACAGGAGGCTGGCACTAAAGACCTTGAAGCTGAAGAGTCTAGAGAGGCTGCCTGAGCTCCCAGCCCACTCCCAAGAACCCTCCCTGGGCTCCCCAAGCCACCCTCCCCAGCAGGAAGCTCTCCAGCCAGCTCTGGGGTGCTCCCCTTCAGCACCCTCCTTTCCCCTCCCCACTGTGGCTCAGGGATGGACTGGAAGCTCTACCCAGGTGGCACGCTTTGAAGTCTCCAGGCTGCTTCCCAAAAACCTGAGTCCTGTCCCACAGCTGGACAAAAAGAAGAGGGGGTATCTGTCTCAGATCTAGGATCTAGCCCCCCACACAGAAACCCTGCTGCCTGCCTGGGTCCTACCTGCAGAGTCAGGCAGCGCCGGCCAGCAGCCCTGTGCCCCTCGCCCGCCTGTTTGCTGAGTGGAGCTGCAGCCAGTCCCCCAGGACAGCTCAGGGGCCGGCACGGGCTGTACCAAGTGCAGCTGTGTGCAGGGGAGACCCTGGGATGCTGGCAAGCAGGGGGCTGGGGAAGCTCAGGGGAGCTCAGAAATCAAGGGAAGGAGTAGCACAGCTGGGAGATAAGAGAAACCCCCAAACTGAACAGGGCCTTAACCTCTACAGTGCCAGGGCCCAGCCCAAAGTGGGGCCCCCAAGGGGGAGGAGCAGAGCAGACTGATATGGGCAGGGTGGGCTGGCAGGGAAGGGACAAGCCCCCTTAAAATGCAGTGCCCTAGGGGACAGCATGCAGGGCCTGGCTGACCAAAGGGCAGGATAGGGTAGCAGCCCTCCTGGGCTCCACACCCCAACACCCCTAGGTCAGCTCCCTCTGCCCAGTGGCCTTGTTTTGCTCACCACTGTCCTCTGGGACCCTGACTATAGGGTCCCTTGGGAGAGATGGGGCCTCTGCAGGGGAGATGTGCTGGCTGGCACCAGGGGTAGACACTTAGTCCAGGGAGCAACCAGTTTATGGAGCTTCCCTGCTGCCCCAGAGACCAGTTCACAGCCCCCTAGACCTCCAACTCTTCTCCAAGCCTATTGTCGGGGACAAAATGCCTGGGAAGAGAGGTTCAGACATAGGGCTAGACTTTGGAGGACTTAAGTTTGACTCTGTTCCCAATTACTGGTGAGTCTCTACCATCTGGAGGCTTCAAGTCTGCCTACAATGGGGTGATAAGGGGTCCTGCCCTGCCTAGCCACAGCTACCATAAGGCACACAGAGATACGGCTCTGCAAGCATTCTGGAAAGCCCCATCATCTGTGATTAGGAACTCCTGGGACCCTCCAAACACTTCCCACATGCAGTCCCACCCACTGGGGGTGGGTGGAGCTTCGAGTTCCAGATCAGAGAGGCACACAGGACTGGGCGTGAAGGGAACAGAATGGGTGGGGTGGGGACACTATCTCTGACTTGGAAGAGAGCAGAGCAGGAAAAGGAAGAAAAGATGGGCACTAGCTCGGCCCTCAGAGTTTAAGGCACAGCCTAAGGTTCTTGTATTCCGCCCAAGAACCCTGATCCTACCCAATCCTCCCCTTTTCTAACCCCTCCAGAGAGGCCAGCCACAGACCCCCAGGACTGGTCTGTATCAAGTCAGCAGAACTGACACAGAGGCCCTGATCTCAACCACCTCCCCTAGCAGGGTGACCCAGGGCCTCCTCAGAAACGCTGGTCCGGACAGGTCCTAGCAAGCAGCACCATCCCCTCAGCCTGTTGGGCCACCATAAAGGACTGCCAGGGCTCACTAAAGGTGACACACAGGCAGTAACCACCACTCCCTGAGGACCAGTCACCTACTGGTCACTTTCTCCCAGGGTCTGTGCCACAGCACCACACACACACCACACACACACACACACACACACACACAGCGTGGGAGAGGTGGCCAAAAGTCATAGGGGGCTATACCCTAGCCATTCCCATTAACTCCAAGATTCTTGCCAACCTGTCTACGCACTTGACCAGAGCCCCTCACTCACTACCAAGGCTGCCCCAGTAGGCAGAGACTACTCCAGGCTTTGACCTACAAGTATCAGCTGCTCCCACCATGTGACCACCCGAATGTGGACAAATCTAGCCTCAGGGGACACACGCTGTGGGGGCACAGACCTGGGCACAGAGAACACAGCCCCTCGGGCCAATACAGAACTCAGGCCACCATCTTCAGGAGCATAAGAAAAACAGAAGGTAGTACAGACAGCTGCTGGGGGGATGGGGAACACCGGCTTCACCTGGTCATCAAAGTAGGGGTGGGCTTCCCTTAGCCACAGGCCTGAGACCAGCAGACAGCAGGTAGATTCCCTCAGCAAACACATATCTGGGCAGTGGAGCCCTCAGGAAGATGGGCACAGCTGCACCATGCTGCCAGCTCCAAATGGTGCAGAGATGTCTACTGGAGTGGGAGCCGAACCAAAGGGTGCAGGAGCACATGCAGGCAGGCAGCAGCCCCAGCCTGAGCCCCAACACTGGCTTGGCCCAAGGGCACCCCACACTTCCAAGGAAGCTCGCAAGACAGATCAGAAATGAACAAACTGCAAACAATAGATACAGCTGAGCCCTCAGCTCCTGGATGCCCACAGCAGTAAGTGTGCCCTAATGTCAGACGCCCAATAAGAGGGTTCAAGATCTGGGATCCTGGAAAGAGAAACTAACCTCAGGAGGACAGCCCGAGTCTGCCTGGTAAACACAGAGCCGCCAGCAGTGTGGCCAGTCCGCAAACCAGTCAGTCCCACACATCCCCCACTCCACACACACTCCACATGCAAACAATCTTAGCACAGCCACACACGGACACGTGTGCAAGTACACTCTCGCTGCACCCACACCCACGCCCACTCCTCATTACAGAGGACCGCATCCCTGACACGGAAACCAGTCACCCTGCACCCCACCTCCGTCCCCAAACCGCCTCCCAAGCCAGCTGTCCCTGGGAAGAGGACAAGGGGCATCACTGCCGAGAAGGCGTAAGAGAAGTCCCCCTCGTTAGGGGACCCGTGGCCCCCTAAGAGGTGAGGGTGGGGAGCAGGGCCAGACTGAGGACAGGAGGCATACACTCACCTGGTACTGCAAAGGAAACCTGGAGGCTGGCCCGCTTCTTAAAGGGATATTTGGCCTTGGGATTGCTGGGGCCAGATGAATAAGATGCCATGGCTCAGGCTGCCGCGGAGCCCGCGGGGGTAGTCTGAGCTGCACCAGCTGGGCTTGGCTCTGCCACATCCAACCCCTTCCTCCGCCCCGCCCCCAGCGGGAGTGACTGATGCAGGAAGCAGAGGCCCCGCAGGCGGAAGAGGCCCTGGCCACGATTTCTGATGTTGTCTAGGCAACCTCAGGAAGGGGCGGCCTCCATCCCTGCCCCTTATCCCTCCCTTTCTCAATCCCTGGAGTGACTCGACTGATGGTAACTGGGCCTGAGGGGGTAGAGATGAGGAAACAGAATGGGGATGGGCCAGCCCCAAGCACCCTACTAATCCCGCTATGAGCCAGGGCTCTGGAGCAAGAGAGTCAAAGTTCAAGCTAACTGGTCCAGCCAGCCTGGGAGAAAAAAGATAATAATAGAGAGAGGGATCCAGCGCAGGTACCCCAGGCTCAGAACACATTTCTTTCAGGGTCAGCGGACTCCGTGAAAACACAGCCCCTCTGGGGCAGAATCCCCTTTTTTCCTTATCTGAACCTCCGGCCCAGGTGGTTCAGTTCTGGGAGGATGGGGTAGAACTGAGAATCCCAGTCCAATCCAGGGAGGAGCCTGTCTTGGGAAAATTCCACTGTCCACAGAAGCTGCCCTCTTAGAAGACAGGGAGGCAAGGAGGCAGGGGCTTTCTTTGGGGTCTGGGAAAGCAACCCCAATAGCTTCTGACCGTTCCTTGTCTTTCCACACTCAGGCTCTGCTCTCCTGGCCGCTCCCCAGGAGCCGGCCGCCTTCCCTAGGTCTGAAAGCAGTGCCCACCCTATTGTCACTCTGGCCACTGCACTTCTCTGTCCCAGAGACCCTGCCCCCCTTCACACGCACACACTCACCTGAGGCCATGCTGCCCGAGCCCTGTGGGGAACCAGGGAGTCTGTCCGCCAGGGTCTGCACCGCCTGGAAAGCCGGTCACGAGGGAGGGGAGGAGGGCTAGGGTCCAGACCCTGCCAAGTGGCTCCAAGGGCCCCTGCCCTGGCACTGAGATGGGAGAAGTAAGACAGTCTTTCAAAATTGCTGGCTGGTTGGAGGCGGGCCCCCTGCCGACCTGGGCCGCTGTACTGGCCTTGTAGACCCCGGAGCCCCGACCCCCAAGCCCGGCACTCGGGAGGCGGGCAGGCCACGTGCTCCCCAGAGCGGGACCCGGAACTCGTCTGGACTTCTCTCCACACTTTCACGGTATTCGGGGTCGGATTCCGGTAGCTGGACCGTGAGGAAGTCACGCAACAGGTGCGACCCCACCAAAGCCGCCCCAGCGACGGCGCTCTCCTCCGCAGCCCCAGGCCCCGCCAGGTCCGTGGCCCCGCCCCTGCCCGGGCCCGCCCCCGCTAAGCGGCCCCGCCCTCGCCATTTTCCCTCTCCCGGGCGCCACGTGGGCCGCCGCCACTTCGCATCCGTCCGGCAGCGTCTTGGGTAACTTCTGTGCGTCAGCTTCCTCACCAGTAAAGTGATGGGGTAATCGCAGTACCTCACTCAAAGGGGTTATTGTGAGAATTAAACGTTAAGCACCTTTGCACGATGCTGGGCAAAAAGCCAGTGCCCAATAAAAGACAGATAGCTATTATTATAGTCCCAGGATTCTCCTTTAGCTGAAGCCCTTCCCCGCATTCTTATTCTAGGTCGTCTGTTTTCTTACTCAGGCAGGCGTAGCTGGGCAGGGTGTGCCCTGCAATTCTGGCTCCCATTCCCACATTTATCTGTGTACTTGTTGGTCAAGACCTCAAGCTCTGTAGCCAGAATGCCTAGGTTCAATTCCAGACTCCACCTACTTCCTGACTGCCCTTGAGAATATTGTTAACTTCTCTGTGCTTCTTCTACTTCCTCTATAAAATGAGTGTGAGACCCTACTTTATAAGCTGTTAGGATAAATGAAGTAACAGAAGTGCCTGGCTTTAGTTACACTCAATGTTTCCTATTATTGCTGTGTCCTTGGCCTCGGTCCCCTGTACACACTCAGTTGATTCACCTGTAGCCTATAAAGAAGGTGTGTTGGGCTATTTTGGGGACTGCAGATACCCCACCCAACCAGCACCCCTACTCCCAAGTGGCAGAGAATCCTACCACCAGGGTTAAAGGAAACCTATGAGGGAAAGGACCTAATGTATTAGCAGCTTAGTCTTTTTCCTATTCTCCACCTTGTGGGAGCCCTTTGTCCCCCAAACCCAGTTGTATTAATGCTGTTTGTCCAGCTTCTCCCAGTCCTCACCATCCCTGCAGCCAAATTCCTTCCCAAACTCTGCCTCCTCCTCCATCCGCCCAGACTGGATTGTGGACCCTGAACCCTATTCTCTACCCGAATCTGGTATTGCCTCCATTGATTCCTGCCTAATGCTCTTTACCCTGGACAACTTAAAAAAAAAAAAAAAAAAAAGGCCTCTGTAAACAAGGGGGGAAAAGTTCACCTCACAAAGAATCGATAAAACTAAAAAGAGAACAAGGAGAAACCATGCTAACCCATCAAATAAGCAAAGATTAATGGGAAAAGAGTCCTAAAGCAGGCAAGGGGGTAATAGTGAGATGGGACACACACATGTCCTACTGGTGGTTGTAAACACTGGTAGAATTTTTCTGAAAGCATTTGGCAACCTATAATCAAGAGTCTTAAAAAGGTTCATATTATTTGACACAGTAATTCCACTTCCAGGAATTTGTTCTTTAAAAAAAAGCTGCAAGAAAAATATGCACAGAATTGTTCATAACTGCAATGTTTATCACATAGAAAGGTTGGAAACTTAAAAGCCCAACAACAGGAAAATGTTTAAATTATGTCATATGCACACAATGAAATACAACCATTAAAAATTGTTCTGAAGAATTTCTTAATAAGGTGAAAATGTTTACAATGTAAAATTAGGGTGGAAAAAATGGGTGCAAAAATCTGTACAATACAGTATGGTCCTAATTAAGTGACACATATGCATAGAAAATAACCACATCAACAAATTTAACAAATGATTATCTGTGAGTGGTGGAATTATGGGTTATATTTATTTTCTTCTTTATGTTTACTTGCATTTTAAAAACTGTCTACCATGCATATCCATTATTTTTATAATCAAGGAAATGGAAAGCAACAGAAGTCTATGAAAATCTTTAATAGCCTCTACACCCCACTCACTTAATACTCTTCTGTGTTTTAACCCTAGACTAAATTGGTTTGGGAGCCTTTAAGAATTTTGAGGCTGCTGCACTCTCAACAATGAATAATAAAATAAATCTAAAAAAAAAAAAAATTTAAAAATCAAGGACCAGGTAAACCATGCAGAATGTCATCTATATTGTGCTTGCACTAAATCACTTCTGTTGTGTCTGACTCTTTGTGACCCCATGAACTATAGCCCGCCAGGCTCCTCTGTCCATGGAATTCTCCAGCCAAGAATACTGGAGTGGGTTGCCATACCCTTCCTCAGGGGATCTTCCCAACCCAGGGATCAAACCCATGTCTCTTATATCTCCTGCATTGGTAGGCGGGTTCTTTACCACTAGCGCCACCTGGGAAGTCCCTGGGAAGTCATCTATATTGATATAATGCAAATTTTGACATAGTTTTATGGGGAGGTATCTTGCATTGAACCAGGTCTTTTTAGGACTCCCCCTTAATCCAGACCTACCTACCTAACCAGCCCGTAGGTGGCAAGGCTAACCAGTCCACTAGTCTCTTCCTTTCCCTCCCTAGTCCTATCTACAGCACACCCTTCACCCTGTAATCCTCCCTATTTCTAGGCCTTTTGGTATGCTGTCCCTGCTAGAAGTCTGCACTGATTACAGTTAAGCAGCATTCTCCCCACCTACACATTATCAGCAAGAATCTTGGTGGGACTTCACTGTCTATCTAGAACAGTTCAGGAAATGAAGGAGTGAGTCATTCTCTCCAACCTCTAGCTGTTTTCATGTTAGGGACCGAATGTTGTCTTTGAGCCTCTGAGATCTTCCTTAGCTTGAAACAAGCTTCCTTACCTCCTAGCCTGGAACCAAGATGGTTTCTTGAATGGCTCTCCCTGAGCCCCAGGCCTCACTGACAATGCACTCATCTCTGAAGAACTGCTTATCTTCTTGCCTGATGCTCACTTGTGATGTCAGCCTCCTACAGAGGCCAGACCACTCTCAGCAGATGGTAGGCCTGGGAGAGAACACCGGCAGCCTCAAAGAGATCATTGGCCATGACACTTTGCCAAACCATACCTTATGCCTAGATCCTTCTAGAATCAAGCTGTTCAGCTCTTTTTCTCAGCTTCTATCGGAAGCCAGCCCCCCACCCAGCCACCCAGCATTGTTTATGGCAACATGCAGCAGTATCCAACCATATCTGTTTGTAAGTCTTCAATGAGCTTTAGCCAAACCTTTGTCATTCAAGGCCCTTCACTGGCTAGCCTCACTTTTCCTTGTTTCATCTCCCAGCTCTTCCCTCCATGCACTTTTCACTTTTACTCCAGTCCCATCACATCAAACTTGCCAGTCTTCTCCAAGCACACTTTGTACCTCTTGTCTCCATGCTTTTTCTCATGCTCTTTTTCCCTCCTCCAAGTGCCTATCCTCCATTTCTGTTGTTTTGCTTTTCTGCTGAAAGTCTATTTTATAATTTTCCTCCCTTCTTCTACTATAGAATTTATCCATCTGCCAGTGAGATGTGTGTTTAATTGTCTTTCCTACCAGAAATCGTGGCTAGGTTTTAAACAGCTTTGAATTCTCCAGCATTAGCTGGAGTGTTCCTTTAACTATGTTGTTTCTCTGTGAATTTACACCATCTCTTCCTTTGGACTGTAAGGTCCTGAAGGAAGTTCCTCCTTCTTCATGGCCCTGCCCCCAAACTCCAGCTGGGTGATAAGGCTTTACCCACAATCCCTACCACTGGGTATAAGACAGATATTGAGATTTCCTCTTAACTCAGAAAGCAGGACTTAAGTGGAAAATGATGATTTTTTTTTCTTTCATTCAGAATAATTTGGTTATGCAAATATTCAAACAGTGAAGTTGTTGCTAAAGAAGATAAAAATTTTGTTTCAGTTATAAGGGCTATGAACTAGGACACCTGAGCTCTGGCTGATTCTAACTTGTTTATTAACATGAGGATCACCTTTCCATGCTTCAGTTCACTACCTCTAAAATGGGAATAACACCTACATGCTTTACTGACTCCATCAGGACATTAAACCTAAATGCAATAATAAAGGAGAAGAGCCACAGGAAAGGCACAGGAGCTGAAGACAGGAGACAGGAAGCATCATGGTGGTCCATGTACAGCAGCAGGTCTACACAATTAAGAGGGCAGGCGAGGTACAGGAGTTCCCTTATTCAGGTTAGTAGTGGACATTGAGAGCCCAGCAAGCTAGGAAACAAGCAGAAGCAGCACAGAAGTTTGCAGAGGTGGTAGATGAGAAAGAAAGTGAAAGTGTTAAGTCACCCAGTCATGTCTGACCCTTTGTGACCCATAGACTGTATCCCCCAGGCTCCTCTGTCCATGGGATTTTCCAGGCAAGAATCCTGGAGTGGGTAACCTTTCCCTTCTCCAGGGGATTTTCCCAACCCAAGGACTGAACCCAGGTATCCTGCATTGCAGACAGATTGTTCACCGTCTGAGACACCAGGGAAATCCAGATGAAAAAGGAACAAGCATAAACATTTTTCCCATTTGTGAAACAAATTAGTGGTTCCTTTAACAATACAAGTGCGGCCGTTATTGAGCTCATGCATTTGCCTGTCTTTTTTGCCCAACATTCTTTCAGTGGCTGCTTTTATGGGGCAGTGGAAATAAAGATCCCCTGGTCTGTTTACTAAGCTATATGACCTTGAACAAATTATTGATACTTAACCCTCAAGTCGCAGTTATCTGGTCTGTAATTTGGGGACAAGAGCACTTACCTTGAAGTTAGCATGAGTTAACCAAGATGAACCATGTAAACTGTCTAGCCCAGCTCCCAGCGGTCCCTTGCTCTGAACAGTGCAGGCTGCAGCACAGCTCTGCCCTGGGTATACGCTGTCGATACTGTGGGTAGGTTAGGCAGGGCTGGTGAGGTATAATTACTGAAACTTTATAGCCAAGATTCCAAGCCGGTAACAATTTCAAAGACTCTTCTGTTTTCCCTCAGTAAGCACTTGCCAATTTCTGATTGGGAAAAGATGATCACTGTGGAAGGCACCTTGGCGGCTGCCTTCTTCTTCATCAGCCCCAAGAGTCTGGGCCCAAGGCCCAGGGCTTCTCAGATATGCAGGCAAGAAGCAGTAGAAAGAAAGATGATGATTAAGGATGGCTTAGAGTACCTGGCAGGCAAGGAGACCTAGGTTCTACCTCCCACTTTCTCAGTCTACCTGGCCACTGCTTCACAATTCCACTGTAAGAGGAATAAGCAAGTTAAATCCTTCAAGGTCAGTGGCTCTCCACATTGGCTGTATGTTAGAATCACCTGGGAAATTTTTAAACTCTTCATGCCTGGACTGCACTCTAGACTCATTAAATCAGTATTTTTTAAAAGGCTTTCTGGGTAAATTCCAATCTATACCAAACGCTGAGACCACTGTTCTAGATCAGGATTTTTCAAACTCTGTTAATTTAGAATACGGTTTCTCAGGCTCTGGGGTTGGCATTACTACTGGAACACAGGGCTTCCCTGGTGGTTCAGTGGCAAAGAACCCTCTCCACCAATGCAGGAGATGTGAGTTCAATCCCGAAATCAGGAAGATCTGCTGGAGAAGGAAATGGCAACCCACTCCAGTATTCTTGCCTGGGAAATTCCAAGAAGAGAGGAGCTGGCAGGCTACAGTCCATGGGGATGCAAGAGAGTCAGACACAACTTAGTAACTAAACAATAACAACAACTGGAACTTATTGATTCAAAAACACACTCTTTTAAAAACATGTACGTATTAACATCTTTTAAATCAGAATGATCTTTCAATCAGTGCCATCTAATATTTGATGAAATACAGAAACAAACATCCCAGGTAATACTTATGATTTAGCCAGTCTGAGGGGGAAAAAATGGTTCTCTCGTACTCCCTAGGGCAGAGCTTTCCAATCTTTAGCATCCTTACAGTCTCCTGTGATCCTGTTAAAATTCAAGTTCTGAATCGGAAGGTCTGTGCTAAGCCCTAAGATTCTGCATTTCTAAGAAGCTCCCTGGTGATGTGTGCGGGGCCTTGCACAACACTTTGGGTAGCGATATTCTACAGTATGTCCCTCTAAGGAGCTTCCACAGCAACTCATTTAAGTAAACTTAAATTATTGGCCTAGAGAAAGATGACCAATGGAGAGTCTTCAATATGTCTGGGAGGCAACTTTAGGATGCCACACTCTCATTTCTCCCTAGGAAGGGGCAGCTGGGATGAGAGCCAGAGGAAGGGTTGCTCTGACGTTTGAAGAGCCAGAGGCTAGAAGTCTAGTTTCCAAAGAAGCACTTTGGAACACACTTTGTGTTTCCAACACAAACCCTCCACAATAAATACCAAGTTCACGCACCAAGTGAAGATAGGCCTCAGGTGAGTTTAATGGGTAAGCAGCCCCATTCTTGGGCTTCCCTCATAGCTCAGGTGGTAAAGAATCTGCCTGCAATGCAGGAGACCCTGGTTTGATTCCTGGGTTGGGGAGCCCCTGGAGAAGGAAGTGGCAACCCACTCCAATATTCTTGCCTAGAGAATCCAGTGGACAGAGGACCCTGTCAGGCTACAGTCCATGAGGTCACAAGAGTCAGACACAACTTAGTGAATAAACCACCACCATCCCCATTCTCTCTACCATATACTCATTTTCCTTCCTTTTTTCATCCATCAAACCATCATGGAGGATCCACAAATAAACCACAAGATCTGAAGTATTCAAAGATGAATCAGATTTGGTACCTGACCTCCAAGGGGAGGAATTCGGTCTGGGGAAACCCATTTGTAAAACCGATAATAATGAAGTGATTAACTGGTAATAACAGGAGGATGTAAAAAGAGACACGCCAACATAAAGGAATGCTAATAGCTTCCTAGTGCAGCAGCCACTGGAGGAGCTGGAGGGAACATTTCTAATCTTTCCAAAAAAGGGCAAACCCTTAAACAGATTCCTTGCCAGGAACCGGCCTGCTATGATGGAAGCAGTGCTTTGATGCCTTGAAACCATGAACTCTGGAGTCACAACATGGGGAGAGCTTCCTCTGCACCTCTAATCTCTAGCTCTATGCAAGTGTATCTAGGAAAAGACTTTTAGGAGATCAGCCCTTCCAAAGTATGGAGCCAACCATTATCTTACTCCAGAGAGTTCCAGTATCTGCATCCCAACCTCCTGTGTCAGAATCCAGGACATAATTTCCCTAGTTACGGAAACACTTGAGTCTTTGCCCTTTGTCATACTGAGCTCTTAATTGGTTTAGCCCATCACACCGCTAGATATAAAGGCTACAATCCCTAGACTTAAGTAGGTCTGCGGCTGGGATACGGAGTCTCAGGCAAGGCAGGCAGGGTGCCACACAGCACCTGCTCTTTCACCCAGCTCCCTACAGACTGGCTTTTTAGAAGGACTAAGAAACTGATACTCGATCCCAATTTATTTTTCCTTATCTTCCCATCTCTCAGATAGGAAACCCTGGAGGAGAAGCTTAAGGGCTGGAGAAAGCTGCTGAGGAGGAGACGGATGAAAGATGGGGAGTGGAGCCAGTGCCGAAGACAAAGAACTGGCCAAGAGGTCCAAAGAGCTAGAAAAGAAGCTGCAGGAGGATGCTGACAAGGAAGCCAAGACTGTCAAGCTGCTATTGCTGGGTGAGCGAGATGGGACGATGAGCCAGAGGAGAAGGTACTGCTCCTTCCCGCTTATCCTGGATGGTAGGTGGGCTCTAGCCTGCCACGTGGGGAGGAGGGATGGAAGGTTATTTGTCCTTCCCCCATGCAGTCTCAGGCTAGGGGATCAGGAGCTCTAGGGCTGAGCACAGCCACCCCAAGATGTTCTACCAAAGTTGCTCTGGAATCATTTTGCTCTTCCTTGAACCAGAACAGTGCAAGGGCCAGGGTGGACCCACCCATCTCCAAATCTACCAAACCTAACACCTAACAGCTTAGCAACTACCATGAACTCTGGGCTCGAAGACACTTAACTAAGTCTGCAGTCAGAGAACTCTGAGTCAATGAACTCAAAGGATAGAGAAGTTCTACCATATAGTTAGTGTCATGTAGACTCAGGAATATGATTTTTACTGGTTCCTTCTCCTTGCTTCCAGTAAAAAAAGAAATCTTTAAAAACATTAGAAGTGGGGAGCCCTGAGTGGGAAGGAATGGAGTCTTTACAGAAGTCCTTTCCTGGCTTTCTATTCCGTGATTGCCTCTAAAGCCCCTGCCAGATGGGAGGCTCAGGAGCTTGATGAGCTCCTAAGCAGATCACAGGTTTGTGCTGAAAAAAGAAAAGCACCCCAGTCAGTCACAAACTGATCATGGCTGTAAACAGAACTAAGACAACAGAGTTTGGGAAACCTGGCCTAGAAAAAGCCCCAGTGGTAGTAGATTCTAGGTAGGCAAGCTGGAGCAGCTAAGATCTTTATAGCAGAAGACTGGCTGGCTGGGTGTCCAAGCCCACGAGGTGCCTGGGAACTAGAGCCCCAAGCTAAGGCGCCTCCTTTTCCTCAGCTGATCTGTGGCACAGCACTAAGGACACAGTGAAAAGCACACCTCTCTAAGTAGACTCAAGGAGCCCAGGAGGCTACCAAGGGGAAAGAGACAGCAAGGCCACTGAGTGAGCTTTTAAGCCTAAGCAGCTTTCTTCTACATTCAGGACAAGAAGCTTAGAGGAACCAAGCACAGGATAAGTGGTGGAGTGGGGAAGCGGGGCGGGGGCGGGTATTAAGGCATCAGGGATAGTATAGACTGGGGGAGAGGGTTGAAGGGTATGCAGTTTTTGATGGAGGGAGAGTGAAGTGTGAATGAGGATATAAGAACATTTTAATCAGTAAGGGAAATAGCAAGATAATAAAGTGTTTCAGTGAAGTGATTGAGTTCTCCACAATCCTGCTCCAAGATCACTCCTGAGAAAAAACAGGCAAAGCAAAACTGTGTGGAAGGAACTTGCCTGAATCTATCAGTGGTTCTCAACAAGGTTTTGCACACCCGCACCCCTACCGCAAGATATCTGGAAACGTCGAGAGCATTTCTGGTGGTTACAACTGGAAGAGTGGAATGCTACTGGGCTCTAGTGGGTATTGGCCAGGGGGCACGGGACAGCCCTCCACAGAAAACTCATCCACTCAAAATGTCAACAATGCAGATGCTAAGAAACTCTCCTCCAATCCCAGATCAAATGGCCTGAGCTCAAGGCTGGTACAAACTGAGGTAGTAAGCATCCCTGTATGTTCTCCCCTAAAAAGGCTCCCAAGTGAGCAGTGGCTTAGACTTCTCACAGGCCATCTACTGGAGGGTTGGGGAGAACTGGTGGAAATCTGAAGCATAAGCATTTCTCCCTGCAGGTGCTGGGGAGTCAGGAAAGAGCACTATCGTCAAACAGATGAAGTGAGTAGGAACAAAACCCCACAGGACTGAGGTAGGGTGAAGTCAGTGGAATCAGTAGAGGTCGAGGATAAAGGGCTCTTTAAAGCCTTTAGGAACCCAGATGTAAAGAATATAAAGGACCTTATTCCCAATGTCCCTTATCTTCATGCCCCGTGTCCCTCACTCTCCACTCTGGGACAGCAGTATGAATAGAGAGATTGGGTTCTTATAATCCTTTAAATCCCCCCCAATTCACAATCCCTTAGGTCTGGTTATTTAGGTCCAACTAATGGCTGGGTGTCTTCCCCTTGCAGGATTATTCATCAGGATGGCTA
The DNA here is from genome assembly GCF_032452875.1 of Bos javanicus. NCBI lineage: Eukaryota > Metazoa > Chordata > Mammalia > Artiodactyla > Bovidae > Bos > Bos javanicus. The sequence continues at coordinate 34,173,719 of NC_083870.1, forward strand.
TTCGCCAGAAGAATGCCTGGAGTACAAGGCCATCATCTACGGCAATGTGCTGCAATCCATCTTGGCTATCATCCGGGCCATGCCCACACTGGGCATTGACTATGCTGAAGCGAGCTGTGTGGTACGTGGTTAATGGTATATGGTTAAGAGTGGAAATAAAGGCTAATGAGGAGAAGAAGCAGACCAGTGGCCAACAAGCTATGAGAAAACGTGCATCAGAAAAAGGTTTATGTCACAAAAATCCCACTTGAAAAATGTGAAAGTGCTAGTCCCTCAGTCGTGACCAACTCTTTGCAACCCCATGGACTATAGCCCACCAGGCTTCTCTCTCATGGGATTTTCCAGGCAAGAATACTGTAGTGGGCTGCCATTCCCTTCTCCAGATCTTCCCAACCCAGGGATTGAACCTCAGTCTCCTGCATTGGCAAGCAGATTCTTTACCATCTGAGCCACTAGGGAAGCTCATTTGCTGAGCTTCAAATCTTTACTTCAGCCCTAGCAAGGCATGCAGTTCTTACCTTAGTAAGTGTTCATTAAAAAATCTGCTCTCAGCTTCCTCTGCCTTTTTGTCTTATTTTACCATTTAAATTGCTCCCCTCAGGTTCTATGCCTTGAGTGTGGAACTTTCATAAGCTAAATCCCTAGTTCAAGTATTATCGTTTTCCTAGATTTGAATAATTGAAGAAACAAAGAGGTTGAGTTCCTGTCTGCCATCTTGTCCACTTCATGGTCAGTCTGGTCTTTAAACCAATCTCCCTGAGGCAGAGGACCCACATTTCCTGGCAGGACCCCCACATTTGGACTAAGGATGGAAGATGAAAACACCTCAGAGGAAGCCTCTGGGATCTCTGCTATCCACCAGACATCCCAGGGCTGGATGAACTGCCACCCTTCACATCGCAGAAGCACCCTCAGAAACTCATCAGTGTGTTCACTTAGAATCTTTGTCGAAACCGCCTCCACCTGAGGCTTTGACAGAATGCAAAATGCATTCCTTTCAGAATTCCCAAAAGCCTCCTGGAAAGTCATTACTCCCATGTAATTCTGATCCTGGTTTCTGCCTTACAGGATAATGGGCGACAGCTCAACAACCTGGCTGACTCCATTGAAGAGGGCACCATGCCTCCTGAGCTAGTGGAGGTTATCAGGAAGTTGTGGAAGGATGGTGGGGTGCAAGCCTGCTTTGACAGAGCTGCAGAGTACCAGCTCAATGACTCAGCATCTTAGTAAGACTCTGACTGGGGGCAGGGTGGGATGAAGTGTCAGCAACATTCTGGGAGAAATCTCAGCCAGTTGAAATTTTCCGGCCCTGAAAAATGGAGACCCAAGGACTGAATTCAGCCTGTATACCTGTCTTGTTAGGCTTTGAACAGTGTTTTACTATGCTCTGAATTTAATGCCTTTGAGACCTCTGCCCCAGTTCCCTTCACTCTGTATTTATTGCTTTAACACTGGTCCACTGCAGCCTACAAAGCTGAAGACTCAAAATCCAAAACAGAGATGCTCTGTTAACAGCCTCAGTCCCTGTCTTAAGTCAAACACAGAGCCTCTTCTTTCAGAATCATGAATACTAATACAGTCCTACAGTTCTGCCATATACTCCTTTAGGAGACATGATTCATGATGGCCCTTTTAGTGCAACACAGGCTCTACTTAAGTCACTAACCTAAACTCTCCTTCACCCCTAGTATCTTATGTCAAGGTGCCAAAGGACACAAACTGCCACGGCAAAGGTCAGGGGTTAGAGAGCACCAACTTTGCAAAGCTGCTTCCAAAATATAAGGTAGACAGAGTATCAATCCTACACAGACAGCACGGTCTCACAGACGGGCATAAGCTTCAGCATCAAAAAGATCCGGATTTAGCCACTGTTCTATCACCTGGTCTAATAATAAAGTTATCATTTACTGTCCCTCTAGCCCTCACTCAGGCCTAGACACTGCTCAGTGCATTAGGTACATCTTCTCATTTAATCTGCACAATATATCTTCATGGTAGATAGTAGTTTTTATCAGTCCCATTTACAGAGGAAAAAAACTGAGGTTCAGAGAAATAAATTAACTTACCCAAAGCCACACAGATAAATGGCAGAGGCTAGGATTTAAATCTAGGTCTATCTGACCACAGAGTTGAAGGTTTTTTACAATACACCCACAATGCCTCTTGTCCTGGACAAGTTATTTAACTTTTCTGGATCTTTCCTTCATCTGGAAAATGGGATATGAAACCTGAAGGTTTATGAGGTTAAATGAGAACTTAAATGTGAAAAGCCCTGGCATATAAAAAAAAACCTTTACTTTTCTTCTTTCTCTGTCATCGCACTTCATATATGTCTTTTTTTTTTTTAACTTTTAATGGTAACTGTCAAACACAAAAGAATACAATCAATCACTTGGCTTCAGCAGTCACCAACTGATGCCGACTCTTGTTTCATTTTATATTCCCCACTAGATTATTTAGAAGTAAACTCAGATATACCATTTCATCCTAAAAATTTCATTATGTATCTCTAAAAATACATTCCTAAAAAAAAAGTCACATCATTATCACACCTAAATATTCAGTAAGTCCTTAATGTCATCAAATATCCAAGTCAATGTTCATTCAACTTTCTTCAGTTATCTCAAATGTTTTCCCTCCAACTTGATATACAACGTCTATGCATTGCACTGGTTCGTGTCTCATATGTTTCTGAAATCCCTTTTAATCTACTCCTGCTTCCTAATAGAACTTTTGACACCCATTTAAACCAGCAGCTCCCAAGGACCAGTTTCATGGAAGTAATTTTTCCACGGACCCAGGGCACAGGGGGAGATGCTTTCAGGATGATTCAAGTGCATTACATTTATTATGTACTTTATTTCTATAATTATTACACCAGCTCCACCTCAGATCAGGCATTAGATCCCAGAGGTTGGGGACCCTTGATTTAAACCACCAAGTCTCATTCAAAAGTCTAGAAAACTTTGTAGTCAGATGAAACATAAGGAAAAGTTATCTGATGACCTAACTTCCTTTTGTAAGGATACATGAAAAGGGTTTGAAGTAAACACTCCTAGATTTAATAATACAGATTCTCATGCTGGTTCTATCACCATATTACAGTTATATGCCTTTGGGTAACACTCTTCACCCTTCTTGACTTCGGCTGTGGAAAATTTAATATCAATTGACAATCCCTTTTCTCCAGCTACCTGAATCAATTAGACCGAATTACGGCCCCTGACTACCTCCCTAATGAACAAGATGTGCTACGATCCAGAGTCAAAACCACAGGCATCATTGAGACTAAGTTTTCTGTCAAGGACTTAAACTTCAGGTGAGTACATTGTTCCCTCAGAACATGTCAGATACCCCAAAGGGGGAATAGGAATGCTTCTTGGCCTTCACTAAAGCCCAGTCTGAACTACTACTACTTCCCCCGCTTTCCTCTCCACTTCCCATCTTACTGCTAACTGGCCCCAAGATGGCCATCTCTCTGGGGTAAATACCAAGTGCATGTGGGTCATACGTTGGGTATACATTTAAGAACAGGTGTTTTTTCTCTCAGGATGTTTGATGTGGGAGGGCAGAGATCAGAGAGAAAGAAGTGGATCCACTGCTTTGAGGGAGTCACCTGCATCATTTTCTGTGCAGCCCTCAGCGCCTATGATATGGTGCTGGTGGAAGATGACGAAGTGGTGAGTGACTTTTGCACCAAGCAGCTTTGATAGATCGATCCCCCATGACCCTTCCTCTAAGCTTTGTGTCACTCCAATGGCCCAACCTGGGTGATCTCCGCTAACAATAATAGTTGAGCAGTTTTCTAGCAATCGATGTCTTAGGCAAATAATTCTAGAAATACTTCTTCTGCAGGTTCTAGGTTAGCACTTTAGAGGTCCAGATTTACTGAGAGCTTGGTCTCAGATAAGACATCCAAGTACTACTTGGGACATCAAACAGTTCATCAAAGAAACTGAGTACTAGAGAGATAAGTGATCATTAACTTGGCAAAGCAGAAGAGTTACACTTAGTACTCTCGCAGGCTGCCTATGGAAGTGAAGGAGGTGAAAATGACAGAGCAGAACAGTGTATGATGTGCATCTTTATGCAACTTGATAGAAGGGTTGAACTAGTAAACTCACTTGGAAGCCTAAATATATACTCCGTGTCAACAGGACTACAGAGAGACTGGCAAACCAGGTTTCTCACATGCCACTTAAATTGGCAGCTGGAGAGCTACCTGAGGGTGGTTCTCTTGAGCCTACAGAGTTTTACAAGACAGAAGCTCTGTAGAATACTGTCAGCCCATCCAGGTAGCATCCGAGTTTTAGACTGCTGCTGCTGCTAAGTCGCTTCAGTCATGTCCGACTCTGTGCAACCCCACAGACGGCAGCCCACCAGGCTCCCCGTCCTTGGGATTCTCCAGGCAAGACACTGGAGTGGGTTGCCATTTCCTTCTCCAATGCATGAAAGTGAAAAGTGAAAGTGAAGTCGCTCAGTCGTGTCCGACTCTTAGTGATCCCATGGACTGCAGCCCACCAGGCTCCTCGACAGAGATGTCAAAGGCATGGAAAACCCCAAATTCACATAAACATCTGCTCCACAAATGGAGGCCCACAGGGAACTGACAGAAGACAAAGCTTCTACCCTCCGACCCCCTGCTCCAGTTCTTCTGCCTTCTCCTTAGTGCCTCAGGTTCACATTACAGCACTCTGAATATCCTCTAGCCAAAATGTCTTAGAGAGCCATTCATTTTCCAAGAACTCTTCTGTCCTTAACCTTAAAGTTTACAAGGTCTTAAAGGATTTTGTAGGAGTGTTAGCAATGAGCGAAGGTTAGAAATTATATTTATCAGGTGAAAAGATTGAGCCCAAGTCAGCTAAGAGCACATTCCAAGACCCTAAAGTCCTGCTCCCTAAAAAAAAGGCTGCTTTGGGGGCACTGGGTAACCTCTGGACTCCGCAGGTAACAGCACTACTTCTCACTCATTCCAAGTGGCGATCAGAAAAGGAAACAAGGCAGAAGTGCTTGTGGTGTGGCACTGGAAAATTTTTTAGCCCTTACCATTTGGCACTAGGGCCAAATAATCCCTATTATATTCCTACCCAAACTGAGATCTAGGACTGTCTAACAGAAACCTATCAAAATCATCCTGGAGATGGAAGTGGACACATGTTAACTGGCACCCAGTTTCAACCCTGAATCAGCAGCCTTAAGGATATCAAAGTCCTTACCTGTGCCCTGGCTGCCAAAGATTTCCAAAACATTTATTGTACACCGATATGCCAGCTACTATCATGGACACTTGGAGAAAGAAATGGCAACCCACTCCAGTATTCTTACCTGGGAAATCCCATGGACAGAGGAGCCTGGAGGGCTACAGTCAATCGGGTTGCAAAGAGTCAGACATGACTTAGTGACTAAACAACATCATCACCATGGACACTACAAACACACGATCTCATTTAACTTTCATAATAATCCTATGAAATAGGGAAACAGAGACTCAGAAAAGCTCAGTAATTTCCTCCAAATCATACAGCTGATACAAAGATCAGAAGGAAGTCAGATCTCTTTGGATCTACTCTACCACACTAAATGGAGATAAGCTGTTCCCTATCTTTCCTTTTACATTTGGAATGCAGGTCTCTTCAAGGACAGCAACAACAGGAAGCACACAGGTATGCCATTAGCCCAATCTGATATTTCTGATGGTATTTCCTCTCACTAGAATCGTATGCATGAGTCACTGCACCTGTTCAACAGCATATGTAACCACAAGTTCTTTGCGGCCACTTCCATTGTCCTCTTTCTCAACAAGAAGGATCTCTTTGAGGAAAAAATCAAGAAAGTCCATCTCAGCATTTGTTTTCCAGAGTATGATGGTAAGTGCCAAAGGCTAGAGACAATTCTTTCATAGTAATGATAGGCAATTGCCTCACTTCCTATACCAAGAAGTTCCTATATTAAGGAACTTGTCTTTAAGGAGTAGTAACTCCTTTGCTTTGCTGAGTTGATGATCCCTTATCTCTTTAATATTGTCTTATGTGTTTTATGATGTCCAAGAGGTATTTGGATGTCTAACCTGAGAAACTGGAGTATTCAGTTAGAGGTTTAAATTCAGGTATCTCTGGAATACAGCAGACATTAAATGCAGATGAACTGCTGATTATTCAAATGATACCTGCCAGAAATCAAAGGTGTCTAAAGAGACAGAGACACCTCTCTCCTCAATTCCTTTGCTCAAGTGTGAAACACTGGAGTGCAAGAGAGGAGAGGACCCACCCTCCAAAACTAAACCCCCAACCACAACTGTCTAACACATTTTGAGGATCAAATCAGTCACTTAAAAAGTAAGTGAGCAACTAAGAAAGCCTAATTTATCCCACTTCTTCACTATTTTTCTGGAAAACCAGGGAACAACTCTTATGAGGATGCAGGGAATTATATCAAGAGTCAGTTCCTTGACCTCAACATGAGAAAAGATGTCAAAGAAATCTACAGTCACATGACCTGTGCTACAGATACACAGAATGTCAAATTTGTATTTGATGCAGTTACAGATATTATCATCAAAGAAAACCTCAAGGACTGCGGACTCTTCTAGTTCTCACCATTCCTCAAGTATGTTCTATAAACAGGCTCCGAATCTCGTTAATTTTATGCAGAAAATTTAAGGTCAATATATTATTGAATCCATAAGAATGAATCCATCCTCCCTTGGAAATGGAGTATGTATGATTGCAACTGTGTCTCATTTGTTCTTTTAAAAGCGGGATAGTTAGCACAGTTTAAAGAATGCAGGACCAGGAAATCAGAAGACCCAGGATCCATTATTGGCTCTGCAACTTACTATTGATGCAAAAATGTAAATATTTCATTTGTCTGAGCCTTGAGTCCCTTATCTATAAAATGAAGGTAACTTCTCTACTACTTCACAAGGTTACTTTAATGATCACAAACATAACTGAAGGCAGGCACATAAAAACTGTGTGGTGACACAAAGAAATCCTATGTTAAAGCTCCCACTAATGAAATTCAACACCAAAGTTTAGATGAATTATCCCAAACAAAAAAGCAAACCTTCCCTGCAATCTGCAAAAAAACTTAAATTAGTTAAAAACAGAATTTCAATAAACCTACCACCCTTTTTTACTATAAGACCTTTATGTGCCTTAGCTAAGAGATCTGAATCACCAGATGGATGTCAGTTTGTGAGCTCTAAGGCACACATCCAGTTTTTTTTTTTTTTTTCCTGTTTTTTTGGTCACATGGCTTGCCTTGCAGGATCTTAGTTCCCCAACCAGGGATTGAACCCAGGCCCTGGTCAGAGTCCTAACCGCTGGACCGTCAGGGAGTTCCCCAAAATGATTTTCATTAAATCATATTATCCCTCTGCTCCCAAACTGCCAAGCTGTGTTCCTATATCTCTGTAAGTACAGGGATACTTATCTAAGTAACTCTCTCAGCTATATAAGACACTTTCTGAATGAACCTGGAGGACAGAACACACTCCCACTTGGAGTACTAATGGTTGTGTTGCTGCTACTTCTCTGTCACAGAATTTAGAACAAGTGAGCAATCCTAAAATCCTCATTTCAACTGCTACATGTTTCAGAACAAAAAAGGCAGCTGATTTTGCTTTAGGCACTGAAAATTTTTGCAGTTGGATCCATGTGATGCCTGGCTGAAAACAACATCTCCCCAAACAGGCCAACAATTAAATTATCCCTTGAACTCCTTTGAGGGGAAACAAAGCTTGTATTTATCTTGACAGGAGGTGGTGAAGTCAAGTATAGATTTAGCATTTACAACTACTAGTGAGGAAAGCTCTTGGCATCCAAGATTTAGTATATAAGAGAAAGTGTCAATTAAAATGAAAATCTGCTCCTTGCCAGAAAAACACATTCACACTTAGGCTACTACTAGCAATATTGATACTAGAGAGCCATATGAGCTTGAAATACACTGAAGAATAAATTTGCAGGTGTTAAAATTGGATTCATTTAATAGTCTTTCTGATTCTTTGAAAAGAAACCAACTTGGGAAAATTACCAGGGAAATAAGGAAAACTACTGTCTACTGCCGATTAAAAAACTTAAACCAAAGGAAAAAAATCTGGGCAAGATTTCTTGTATCCAAGCACTGTTCAGGGACTATTCTGAAGGGCACGCTCTAATGCTCACTAACCTCTTTGCTTTAACTCAAGTTATAGGGGTTCCAAGGTGTTTTGTTTTTTTTTTTTCCTTTTGGTATCATAAATCCCTCTAGCAGTCTGATGAAGCCTATGGGATCTCTTTCTCAGGGTACTTCAAAATGCATAAAACAAAACTCAGAGAACTACAAAGGAAACCAACATACTGAACCAACAACAGTTGTATCTTTGGAGTTCTGAAGCCCCAGGTTAAAAATTTTGCTACAGCTATGATCTTAGCTATTCAAGGCCCAAATGTAGTTTTCCCATTTATTCCACCTTCAAGTAGGGTAACCCCACCTACCCTCAAATCACAGCAAATTGTTTGCTTTTCTAAATTATCTTTTCCTTGATCTTTGACTCTAGGCAGCAATTGGTTATAGGTCAAACTACAGAAGCCCAACACAGACTCCTTGGTTATTAATGTTCATATAGAACTTGCCCTACAGTACTAGCATGAAAACAGAGTCAGTGGGACAGGTCTTATGGTAGAACAATCTATAGCAGAATAAAACACAGTTATATTTTAGTTTTCTTCTGCTCTGGTAGACGTCTCAACTTTTAACTGGTTTATAAACAAATTCCCACAAGCCAAAAGATGCCCTATTATATTCACTTTGCAGAAAAGTTATCTTGGAGGCTGGATAGGGAAGTAGCAGTACTTAAAAGCAACACTTCTATAGCTGCTTTACTCAGGTTAGAATCTGGTTATTCATCTTATAATGCTTTCAAGCTAAAACTCTTCTGGTGAGTTTACACAGAATAAAAATTGGGGGCCTTGGTCATCCACTCATCTGTTCCTTAGAACAAAGTCAAAATAATTTCCTAAAGCTCTTAGCAAACACCAGGCTCTTCTCTGAATAAAGGTAAGAGGACGTGACTTCAAATGTTCTAGGTAGGCTTCCAAAAAGCCTATTAATCCTTACTGTGGCTTAACTGTTGGTCAGACCCAGAAATGATTCCTAAACCTTACACTATTAGAGACAACTACATTGGTACTTCTATCCAACTGGCTTATTTTTATCTCATGGACATTTTGATTGTGTCCATGAAAAGTTCTCTTTGCATAAAACAGCTGCTAGAAAGCTTAAAACCAAAATTGTGCCATATACTCACTCTGCTGTCTATATGTCTTCTTTTGATCCATTTTAAATTTACATTATACTGTTGAATTTTATGTCATCACAAATTCTTTTCTGTAACAAGATAGGTTAGAAACTAATACTCAACCCTGTTTTCATATACTGCAACCTTAATGCTTAGGATGATAAAGCTAGAAGAAACTCAAAATATTCCAGGTCCATCACTAGCAATTTATAGATAAGAAACTGAGGTCAAGGGAGGTAGAGTGTCTTCAAGATCACACCGCTGGAAAGTAACAGAACTTGAACTCCGAAACAGGCCTTCTGAATCCAAAGCCAGTAGTTTTTCTATCTGCACAATACCAACAGTCCACCAAACACCGTAACATCAAAGTCAATTTTCTCATTCACCTAAGCTCCTTCTAGTCCCAAACAAGTCCTTGGTTATTTTTAAATTATGCCAGCTCTAAATCATAGCTATTTAACAAAACCATCTCCAAACTAAATACAAACTGGCCTCAAAATGGATGTGATATTAGTATAGAATAATAAAAATATAAATAGCTTTGTTTGCTGAAGGTATAATTTCCTGTCCTTATCTTAGAGGGCAGAGACCATGTTTTCCTTGACTTGCATGATTAGACATTGATGAAAGTAAGCCAAATGTAAATTAAGTTCCATTTCATATCAATCTGATGACAGTTGCTTTTTTTCTTACAAAAATATGACACATAAGGACAAACAATATGATTTCACTTATATCAAGAATCTAAAGTAGTCAAATTTATAAAGACAGAAAGTAGAATGGAAGTGAGGAGTTATTATTTAATGAGTACAGTTTCAGTTTGGGAAGATGAAAAAAGTTCTGGAGATGGATGGTGGTGATACTGCTAAAAACATGAATGTACCTAATACTACTGAACTATATACTTAAAAATAGTTAAAATGGCAAATTTTATGTTATGTACATTTTACTACAATAAAAAAATAATAGAAAAAATATAACTGGAAATGTGCTTTTATGTTTCTGTCAATTAAAGGATGGATAAAATGACCACAAAAATTCAGTATAAGAACCATATAAAAGACACATTTACTCAAAATAGTTCCTACTCTGATTAAAAAAAAAAAAAATTAACCTACATGTACCCCAAATAGTCAAAATCTGGGTGGCCCCATCCCCAAGGTGAAAAATAAGAACCTTCAAAAACCATGCTATACTTGGAGATATGCCGTAGACCAAAGTGTGCTGGCCCTGCTGGGTGGAGAAGGTGGTGAAGGGTGAAGAGCTCTTACCTCCCACTGCCCTCTCTACCCGGCACAGCCCCCGGAGCACAGATTCCAGCAGGACTTCAGTGTTGGGCCAGGGACTGCAAGTGTGCCAGAGCCTCTGGTGATCCTGCTAGGCAGAAGTGTGAAGACATCTCTGTGAGGTCAAACAGATAAACTGCAGATTGTAGGAACTTTTCTGCCCTTTGGTCATGGAAAAGCAAACACTGGTTTGAATCAGAAATAAAGAACTGGATTTAAATGCAAAATTTTTACAGACCTTTTCACCCTAGGTTTTTGAAAGGAGTAGGGAAAAGTGATTCTGAGAAAAGACAACCGGCAACAATGAGCATTTGTAGGTATTGTCTCAAGACTTACTTTTTTTTTTTTGGAGTAGAGTACAATTTCGAGTATCATAAAGAATATTTATGAAACATTTCTAATGTTATTTCTATTTGATCAGAACTATAGTATATCAGACCTGGAAGGAGTACTTTAGTCTGTCTTTAGATGAGGGATATAAGACTGAAAGATTTCATAGCTAGCTGGAAGCAGGGAAAAGACCAGAACCCAGCACATCAAGCAACTCTCCAATCTCGTAAGAGAACCCTTCATCCTATGTAAGCAAAGATGAACAGTTAGAAAAAACAGGTAATTTCTTATAATTTGTTATGTCCACTGGGATTCTCTTACAAATAAACAAGCCTCTTGGTAAAAATGTTTGGATAACCCAAAGGAATATGGCCGGGGGTGTGGGGGTAAGATAGGATATCTGTACAACAAGGTTGTACAGAATTTAATATTCCAGCTGTAAATGATCTTACAGCTAATGCTAACACACTGAGACGGTGTACTCTATAAGCATATTTACTAATATTTGATTATTTCTCCTACCATGTTGATTCCCACTAGATTTCAGGAAAGGAAAACATATACCACTGGGCATATGGAGATATATGTTTAACTCCTCAATCATTCATTCCCTTTACCTACCTCATCCTCAAAAGACTTTCATCCTATAGCTAGTTTTGTTCTTTGTCTACCGACTGTAAATGGATATTCATGTTATTATAGTTATCTTTGTTACAGGATTTTATCTTTACTTTTGTGTATCTATTTTCACTGAAAATAAATGGAGTGAAATAAATGAAATAAATGTTTAGAAACCCCAAGTTTCTTGTTTTGTCTAACTTTTGTATAAAAACTAAATACTCTTATCCAAAATGCAGTAATGTTCTTTGGCTAAACAGTCCTCAAACTAACTTTTTGGGTGAAAGGCACTTTAAGTTATGTACAAAAGGTGCTTTGTACTTACTGCAAATAAAAAATAACTCAAGTCTTTCACTAGTGATTTACAGGTTGTTTACTATTCATGTTGATCTTTAATATAAGGTCTATTCAGTTGTCCCCAGGATGTTGGCCCAGGTTAGTCACATCAGAACCACCTGAGGAATTTACTTAAAAAATACATATTCCCAGGACCTGGTTTGGACATTTTAATTCAGTTGAGGTTAGCCAAAGAATCTCTATGTTAATCGTGCACCACAGGTATCTGCTGCTGCATAATATTCCACATTATCTCTTATTCCTGAGAAGCCTTGAATAAAGCCAGGTGCAGGCCTGACAAAGTATCAGAAAATAACTGTCTTGCCCTGATTTGTTCTGAAATATGCTCTCCTCGGGAGAAGTAATTCATAAAAGATTGTGAGAAAACTGGAGGGTGGGTGGTGAGGGGTAATGGGAATTCAAAACCTAGACAAGGGTAAAGGAACAAGGATCCTGACCATCCTGGAAGTCTATTCTTCAGTATGCCTCACTTAAATTAAATCTTTTACTTTCTGATAGTTGATAGCAAGAGGTATCTAAGTTCCAGGTCTCTAAGCAGCTTGGTTTTCTTTTGTGTTTGGACAGTCATAAGTTTACAAGGAGACCTGTGGCTGGTTCAGGTCAGATCTCTGATTTGTACTTTGAAGCCTAAACTGGAAGAAGAAAATTACCTGGTAGTACTGGGAAACTGAGATAATTTTATTCTTAAAGTCAGTATCACATATGAAAGATTTCACAGGGAATCAGTAAAAGGAATTAGTACTATTAATATTTTAGGTTTGTATCAATGAGTAAGGGGCCACTGTTTTTTGAACATCTAAAAGGAAAAATAAAATCATTCAAAGGCAGCTTTTTGATTGACTGAGAGACTAACTTAACTTCCCCTTGTATGTAACTGCCAATGCAGCAAGGAGCTCTGCAACAGGAAATGCCAGAACTATGCTAAGCAAATGGATAAATATAAAAAAGTAACTAGTCAGATCAGGCCATCAAGGTCCAAACAAAGTTATAGCCACAAATCAGAGAGAACGGCCACAAATCAGAGAGAATTTAAGAATATAAGGTGAGCAAATAAATTCGAAGAACCACCAGTTATTTTTAAATACTCCAAAATGTGTATAAATAAAACACAAATAGAATACATAAGAGAATAAAAAATGAACAAGGCAAGGAACAGGTTTTTAAAATGTGGTCCATCTATTCTTAGAAAGCAGCACCTTGTGAAAAGTCACAACCCGTCAGGTACAACGCACTAAACTAGAGGTCTAAAGTCAAACCATCCAAGATGAAAATGGCACTTCAAGATCCACTTACGAATAACTCTAACAGTTCTTAGAATTTTCACGCCAGGAGGTGAAATCTGTTGAAAGGCTGAAATTGTAAGGTTATTTATTCCCTAAGACTGACCATTAAGGAGCAGAATACTTCCTCTTTACATAGGAGCCTAAAGATGGCAATTTTACACCCCAGAGTTTTAATCAAGTGGCTAAGATGTGACTGTCAACAAAATAAAGCTGCTGTTACAGACCTTCCTGCTAATGGCTATTTACTGTTATTTAATTTTTTAACTTTCTTAGATGTGCTGATTTCTTAGATGGTCCAAAGCCTGGCCAACTAAATTCTGAAACATGATCCATCACAAATTTTCAGTATTTTCCACCAAAAAGATACCGGCAACTTTTCATTTCTTTGATTACAAATATCAATCCTTTTTCTCCAGGCTAGTAGATATGATGTGTCATCCCTACATTTTGGTTCTGCTATAAGAAAAGATCTTTTAATTCAAAACACAATAGTGGTTTGTAAGGCAGACCATCAGATTCATCAGATCAAAATCACCTTTTTAAAATTATAGACTGCTAGCCCACCATCCAAGAGTCAGTCTCTGAGATGGATCCAGGTGATTGTGACTGAAGGCATATTTGAAAACCACTGACTGAAACTGTGTCCTCAACGAATGTGCATTTTGATAAATTATTTGGGATGGAGGGGTAAGAAGTGATCCTCACATAAATATAGGACAAATGTAAATGGTGTAAAGTCAAAAAAGTGGAGAATTACTATTTTTCATTAATGAAAAGGCTAAAAAATTAACACATCAGATAGACATATTCAAATGAAAATACAAAATGCATTTCAAGTTAAATTAACTTTTTTGGATTATCTCTTGTTTTGGGTTATCAACAACACGATCCCATTAGCCCAGACTATAGAAAAACTACAGTTAAAGTAACATTCTACCAGTTCTCATTTCCAAATGATTCTACATCACAGAATACAATAAGGAAAAGATATATTCAAAATGAACAAGAACTACCCCTTATTTACACTGTGGGCATAAGTCAATCACCAATTGAAGCTGATAATTTTCTTTCTTTTAGATTCAGTTTTGCCAATCCTAAAAAAAAAGCTGTTAGATAATAAGAGTTATACCACCTGCAGAGTTAAAATTTTCCCAAGAAAGCAAAAAGAAAAAAACCTACCAATAAAGGCACTGAAGTGCTGTGGCTTGCCTTCTGAACCAGCTTTGATGACCACCAACCTTATTTTTTTAAAACTACTGAAAGGTCACATCAAAAGATGAAACAGAATCCAATCCAAAAAGACTGGACCCCAAAAGGCACTGCTCAAATTACTGATTTGGAATGCTCAAACTGCATTCTCTTCCTTTGCCTTCCCCTAATGGACCATTCAATATTTAATGACATTTGCAGTACATTGCACAAAAGGACCTGCAGGCTGAGGTGAAAAGAGCTCTTCACAAAACCAAAATGTAAATCTGGAAAATGGGTTTTGACTGTGCATCACTTATACAGATATGACATAACAACCTCAATCAGGCCAAGACTCAACAATACTATTACATCAAAAGACTTAAGACCTTCAGAGAACCCTTCTACCTAAACCCATTCTCAGACAAAGGCCTAAGCACACTCAGCAGGGGCAAAAAACAGAAGAAAATATTTCCAGAAAGGACTAATTACAAACAGGAACAAACCTGGACTCTTTACTCACCATTTTAATACTGCTGTCAACTGTAACAGATTAAAATCTGTACACACGACAAAGTAGAAAAAAGTCCCAAAATCAATAGTTTCAGCAAAACAAGGTACTAACTAAGGATTACTACAATCAACATTGCTACAGTAAAAACAATGGCAAACAGGGATTTGGCACCACATTTACAAAGTAAAAGCATGCACTTTTAATACACTTCAGATGTTTCTCAACAGAAAAGGCCAATGGAAGATGGAAAACATGGGGCATCTTTTACAGAACTCCCTATGACTAAGACAAACAAGCAGGAATCAAAGTGATCAATTTAGCAGATATGTAGCAGCAAAGTCATTGGTTCTGTTTGGAATTTAGCAATATACTTTTCTAACTGACAGCTGCCCTGGGTGTGTCTGTATCCAAGAAGCTGACTTTATCATACTACATCGGCATTTATTTAGTAATTTGGTGATTAGCATAAACTAGGTTAACCTTCAACCACAAGCTTAAAAAAAAAAAAGAGAATCTTACTATAGACTTCTTCAATGTAATTGCCATTTAGAAACCATAATGGTACTCTGAGCAGGATAGTAACATAAATTTTATCCAAAAAACCTATAATCAGAGCCCAAATAACTGAAAAGAATTAAGTTATTATGGAAATATTATATTCTGACCATACCTAGAGTTATAAACAAAGAATTCCTACTAGGAGGAATATTTTCAAGATGATCTGGTCACATTATGTGCATAGTTAAGATTGTTTGTGTTTTAATAAAGGTTCTTTCACAAAAAAATAAAATTCAGTGAAGTTATTCTTCCCTTGATGAAAAAAAAAAAGAAAACTTGAAAAAAATGAACTACTGGTGGTTTGTCAAGAGGGAAGAAGAAAAACAGTAAGCTACATATTGAAGTTCTGGAATGCAGCACCTCAACTTCACATCTGCCCTAAACGTTTGAGACTATGAAATCCAAGTCATGTCTCGATGATCAAACCATACTTTACAGTTGCTCCAATTCCAATGTCTGACTTTAGCATCTTGTGTCAATTAAGAGTTCCCTAATACAGAGGATTGTGCTAAAAGAGTGCTAGGATTCTGCATGCTGCTGCCATTCCCTGGTCCCGTTCATGCTTGCGCTGCCCAATGAGGCAGCAAAGGAAGTCTGGTCTCAACACTCCACACTGTAATAACTAGAAAAGAAAAACAGCTGTAATTAGAAAAAGTTTACAAAGTCAAGAGACATCACTACAGCACTATAACTAAACTGTTCAAAGTTTTACCTTTTATTAACATCCACACTCTATTCAATAAAGCCCACATTCCTTTAAGTTGTTTTTAATGATGACATCTGTTACAGCATCAAAAACAAACTGCACGTTCTTGGTGTCTGTGGCACAGGTGAAGTGGGTATAGATCTCCTTGGTATCTTTTCTTCTGTTCAGGTCTTCAAACTGGCACTGAATGTACGCAGCTGCTTCTTCATATGTGTTGGAACCTGAAGCAGACACCCAATATTCTCAGTTCAAATTATAACAGCTGCCTGAACTCAATTAAGTCAGGCCATCACCATTTACTTATGGAGAGAGGGACTATAACCCAACTGAAATAAACAGATTTCTATTTTTCTATAATGATTAGGTTTTTCTATAATCACATGTTTCTTGAGTGCACAATCTCATTGTCAATAAACTTATCAGAAAGATCCAGGAAAACAAAACTTTTTTCCTTTTTCCCTTTCATTTGCATTTTTTAGCTAAAAAATTTATAAAGTATAAAAAGAAACTAGGGAAATAGGAGGATGCATTTCTAGAAGAACACAATTGCTTAAAAAGTTAAGAGAACTTGTGTTCCTTGGATCAATGTTGAAATAAACAATTCAAAAGGGTAACTCCTGCTTCTTTTCAAAATCATCCACTTTTAACAGAGCGTAGCCTCAGAGCCTTACAGGAATAGTTTAAATAACCAAAGGTAATACAGTAGATGCAAATGGGAAGGGGTTTGAATTGCACACTTTTAAGTGGTGCATTTTATGGTACGTGAAGATCTCAGTAAATCTGTTATTTCTTCAAAGAGGGGGTTATCCAAAGTAACCCTATTTCAATAACATTTAAAATTAACACTCTTAATCACCTGCTTCAGAAACAATCTTGTCTACTTGTGAGTTTTTAGAATAGCCTTAGAAATTGGCTGCAGAGCCAGGGAAACTCAGCAAAGACAACACACAGTTGCCTGAGAATTAGGGGCTATTTTCAGTGACATGAAGCATGACCAAAAAAATATCAACGACCAAGTATATAAAGAAGACTAAATAACAAAGGAAAGCTTAAGAAAAAAATGACTATTATTTAAATAATATTTTAAAAGAGGAAGGAAGATAGCTTGGTAGGTGCTTGAATAAGATTTACTGAGATGTACAGAACCTCTGTAAATTAAAGCAGCTGCTGTTGTTCAGTCACTAAGTCATGTCTGACTCTTTGCAACCCCATGGACTACAGCATGCCAGGCTCCTCTTTCCTCCACTATCTCCTAGAGTTTGCTCAAATTAATGTCCACTGAGTCACTGATGCCATCCAACCATCTCATCCCTCTGCTGCCCCCTTCTCTGCCCCATGAGGAATATGAAAAGGCAAAAATTTAGACAGATGACCAAAACATGATGTGAAAATTCTTAAGAAGAATGACAGCAATGGAAAACAGGCTTGGAAATTCACCCCACCCCCTACCGAAAAATAGGTAAGATATTGACAACTCTTTGCTATGTGTGAAGATTCCCAGCTGAAACATTAACATCAATCCTTTACTTAAGATTTTTCTCCCATTCTAAAATCTGGCTACCTTCTATGAACTTAACCAACTCTAATCTTCCTCCTCACTCTTAACAGAGGCTGCAGTTCTAAATTCCCTAAGAAAAGAGAGGGCACAGGGCTTTAAAACTGTATCTCAACTTTTTAAGTTGAAATGAAACTCACATAACGCAGTAAGTTTACAATACAGTGGTGTTCAGTGCAGCCACATGTTACACAATCACTACCTCTCTCTAGTTTCAAACTTTCCTACAACCTCAGAAAAATATCCCATTAAGTAACCATTCCTCATTTCCCCATGTCAATTTCCTGCCAACCAACTTGCTTTCTGTCTCTACGGATCTGCCTATTTGGGATATACCATATAGAAGGAGTCATACAAATGTGACCTTTTCTGTTTGGCTTCTTTCATTTAGTATAAAATTTATATTATTCATCAAAATTGTAGCATTATCAATACTTTGTTCCTTTTTATAGCTAAATAGAAGCCTGGCAGGCTGCAGTCCATGGGGTCAAAAAGAGACAGATGCGATTGAGCACACACACACATACCTAAATAATATTCCATAGTACAGATATACTAATTTATTTATCCATTCATCCTATCTAGACTCTCGATTGCTTCTTTTCCCACCTGCTTAAAAATTTTGCTCATTACATCCACTTTTAACAACTTCTCTTTTGCTTTAGGATCTCACCTCTAAGCCTATAAACATTTAAAGATCTCTCCTTCCCCTGTAATCTAAGCTGCTCAAGAGGAAGCTACACTTGTCTTTATTTCTTCACTTCCCACTCAGTAACTCACTGGTCCTGGCTCTGCTCTCATCATTCCACTGATAATGCTCTCCATTAACAGTCAATGATCTTCTAACTGCTAGCTCCATAAGACATTTTTTCAAAATGCATTTACTTATCTGCATATGACATTGTTGACCACTCCGCACTATTTAAACTCTCCTCTTAGTTTATGACACTTTAGCTTTCCAGATTCTTCTCTTTATCCAATATAAACCTTTATTATATTATATTATAAAGGTTTATCCAATATAAACCTTTCTTTCTCTCCTGCCAACAGAGGCTGGTATTTGCTCCCATTCTATTCTTTTCTCTCCTCATTCTATATCATCACCCTAGGTCATCTCATCCATTTTCATGTTGTATTTACACATGATCCCAAATCAGTATCTGTTACTAACCTTTAACCTCTCCCCAAGCTCCAAGGTCATATATATAACTATCTATTAAATATCTCTATTAGGATGTTTCAGAAACTTCAAAATCAACATTCCAAAATATGAACTCATATTTAACGTTCCTAAATGTATTTATATTTAGGAACATACCAAGTACCAATCAAGAGTACCTCTGACTCTTTCCATTGTCTTACCCTAGCTACACCCTTTCACCTTATTATATAAAGCATTTACAGCATCTGCTCAGCTAATAAGAGGTCTCCTTTCCTAGAAATACTTAATTCTGATCTGAAGGTCATAATGGTACAGCCCTAGCATTCACGTTTGTTGACCCTAACCTAAACTGACTGAGCTAAGGGTTTTTGCCTTACTTAACCTTGGCCAGTCAATATGAACCTTGGGCCAACAAATCCCAATCTAGCCTAGTTTTTTAAATGGAGGAGATATAGTAACCATGACAGGGCCAACTTTTATCATATACACTGAACAGGAGAGAGTTGGTAAGGAGAGACAGAAGAATAGAGAAGACACAGGAGAGAAAAAAGATGGGGAAAGAAGGGCTTCCAGGACTTCTGACAATATTTCCTAATTCCAGCTGCATTCTTGAGACCCGTTTGCATTCTTGTCCCTGAATTCTGTATCTCTGAACCTTCACCAAAAGTTCCTATGTGCATACTGGAAGTCCTTACTAATTCAACTCCCCTACTATCTATCTTTATTGGCATCTGTTATGTAATTTTAAAAAATCAGTTTCTACTACATCATGTACCCCAAAGAATATCCTTCAATAGTTCCCCTCTGTCTCAGCATGGCATACAATACCCTCTACGAGCATCCCTGCCCATTTCTCTAACCACTCCTCCCCACAGTCTAAGCTCCAGCAATATCAAATTCCTCCTAGGTTTCAGAACAAATCATGTCTTTTTCTTTTTTTGCACATGAAGTTAGTTTATTAATGACGACATTTTGAAGCCAACCATTTTGATCCAGTATTTAAATAACAAGCTGTTTAATATTAAAGCAGACGGTACTGTCACAATGCTGCAAAAATACAGCTTTACCCATAAACCTTTCACACAATTATACATTAAATGCTATTTTTATTTAAGCAAGGCACCCCTATTTGTTCTAAAATATGAGATGTGTTCTCCACTGAAATAGCAAATGAGGAGACTGAGATTTTTTTCCTATCTAGAGCTGGTTTAATTCAAGTGAAGCCACTGATGTCCTTACTAGTCATGGCAGTTATGACAAATCATGTCAATTTTAACTGCAGATTTTTATATATGCTATTTTCTTTTCCTAAAATGTTTTTCCTCCCCCACCTGCCTGATGATTTCTAGTTCATCCTCCTATTCTCTCACTCCAAGTGTCATTTCCTCTAGAAAAAGACTACACTGATCCCACTGAGGTAACCACTTCTTTGGTTCTTCTATTAACGAACATGTCACACTAAAATGAAACTTTTTACATGCGTCTCTCTCTCTCTTTCTATAACTAATGTCAGTTTCTTGAGTGCAAAACTCCATCTTATACTTGTTTTTTGTGAATATATTTATATCAGATTTTTATCTTTCTTTACCTCAAAAAATGAGGACAGAAATATGAACATCATAAATATGATTATATCTGGAATAGCACTTTAGACTTAAGGGGTCTTAAGCACATGCTTAATGTTGATACCACTACAAATGAGCACTCTCCACAAGGAGATACACACAACATTCAAAACGAATGACAGCTGTAGGAAGGTCATGAAAGTTTTGATTCAAGATGTATACCTCCAACAAAATCTTTCATGACCCTTTACCTGTGTATTCTGGATAACAGATAGTTAATGAACTCCTCTTTATTTTTTCCTCAAAAAGATCTTTCTTGTTGAGAAACAGAATGATCGAAGTGTCTGTAAACCATTTGTTGTTACAAATGCTGTCAAAGAGTTTCATGCTTTCATGCATTCGGTTCTGAGAAAGAAACAAAGGATGATATAGGTCAGTAGCAAAAACTAAAAGTAGATTAACTATTAATGAAAAAGAGACCAAAAAGAGTTTATTTCTTTTCTTTTCTTTGACTATGCCACACAGCATGCAGGATCTTAGTTCCTCGACCAGGGATTGAACCCATGCCTCCTGCGGTGGAAGTGTGGCATCCTAACCACTGGATCACAAAAGAAGTCCCACACCACAAAGTTTTAAAACCACTGATGGGCAATCATGGAAACTAGTCAGATACTGATAATACAAAAGCTGAGTCGGTCCTTATTTTTATAATTCTTGAAGCTTGGGAAGTGGGAATAAGGACTAGCTAATAAGAGACCTAATCCTGTCCTTATTCTCAGTGTGCTGTCTTATCTCCTTACGGTTAATAGGGTATAGATAAATAATTTGAAATTTTAATCTCACTGACAAGGAGAAAAATTAAGACTATTAGGTTCTGGTTCAATGAGTAAATGGATGCCCAAAGTCTTCCTAAGAGTTATTTTCCATTTCCTGCTTGCATTACACAGGTCTTTTATTTACCAGAAGCTCCAACATACCATCTCCTCATCTTCAGCCAGAACGAGGTCATAATCACTGAGGGCCACACAGAAGATAATTGCTGTCACTCCCTCAAAACAGTGAATCCACTTTTTTCGTTCTGATCTTTGGCCACCTACATCAAACATCCTGAACAAGGGGAAAGAATGCACAATTTTAGCAAGGTCACACACACACACACATTTCTAAACTGAAATGGTTAGGGAAGTTCCCACTACTGCATTTTCAAAACCCCATTTATAATAAAAAAAGACAAACAAGAAGCAGATAAAAATTATCTGTAGTTAAATGTAAGAGAACAATATGAGAAAATAAAGTTGAAGAACAATCAAGATTCTCATTTTAGAAAAAACAGTTGAGCCTCCTCTCTATTAAAGCTTGTGCCAGACATGCCGAAAGTCAGCAGAGTGAGCGGTGAAATAGATTAAAGGAAGGAGGGAAAAAAGACAGGAAAAATGAAGAGCTGAACAATACTGAACAATCTGAGATAGTAAAAATAATAACTAACATTTGCCAGACACTACCCTAAACATCTTTAAGTACATTAACTCATTTAACCCTTATAACACTCCTGTTAGTACTACTATTATCCCCGTTTTACAGATGAAGAAACTGAGGTGCAGATATGTTCATTTGCCCAAGGGAACACTACTAATAAATGGTGACTGGAGTTCTAATTCCTATACCCAAGCTGGTACTCACAACACCACTCTACCTCTCAAAACGATTTATCTCTTTAGTTAAAAGAGATAAAAAAGAAAAAGAACAATGAAAAAACATAAATCCCCAACTTGCATCCTGCTTCCGTAACTCTACTGATTCAAAATTTTGTTTTCCTTACTTTTTTCATTCTTTAAACTGAGTTATAACTGAGATGTGTTTTTCTTACTTTAAGGAAAATATTTTTGAGATTAATTGCAGACAAAAGTAAATTATATTTCATGGTAGAACTTTAAGAACCCAGTATCTAAACACAAAACTTAACCAGTATTTTCCAACTTGAAGTCTCATTCAACCTAATTAATAATAACAAAGCCTCAAAACCGTTCACACACCTTATGTTCCACTTCTGATTAGTTTTAGTCCACTAATCCCTTCCGGGAGACTTAACTTGATATTCTGAGTAAACTGTTGAACTTGTGTCAGCAGTGTCCTCCTTTGCCACCTACAGTAAAAGGAGGACCTGCACTGCTTTGTTTTTTAACTGGCACTAGGGTCTGAGGAGGTATGTACACAAATGGTTAGCTACTCTTAAGACGTATGCTTGATGACAACGATAAAATGTTTTAAGGTTAAACTTTGCCAAGCTGGTTCAGTGTGTCAGATCTACAGGGACTAGGTGTCTATTTTAAGAGAATATTTCCTATAGAGATTGAGAGAAATTTAAGACATAGTTGAATAATTTTTCAGTGTATGTTTTAAAAGAACAGTCATCTCATCTCTTCATGACCCACTTTCACTTTTGGCTGATCTTACGCAGTTTTCTGAAACTTTAGTCCTGACCCCTGAAATGAGGCAATCACAAGTTGGTGCTAATACAAGGTCATATTATAAGTTTTAGAAAAGTTAACATCACATATTTCACCATGGACCTTTCAAGGGCAGACATACACTGGTACACCAATAATTTCAGTATGCTCTACCATTTCTTTCTATAAAATCCGTAAAACTGGTAGAACACTGTGAAGTTCCCAAAGTGGGCTTTTCACACATATTAACATTTACAGTATCATTCACTAACATCAACATTTTATAAACATTACCTCATAACAGAGAGGCAAGTAAGCAATTACAGAATGCCTTGCATATACCAGATGCTCAATAAATGTTTGAATAAATGGATAGTGGTTTTTGCCTAGAGAGAAGAGGAAAAGGAAGAAGTGATAGTACTTCATAACAAGGTATCTACATGCCAACAATAGTGTGTGCAGAACCTTAATTAGATCAGGCTATTAATCCTGACATAAAGAGACCAATAGAATTTACCTAACTAAAGATCAACTATGACATCGACAAGTTTCCCACACTAAATAAGTAAAGGTCATGACATATAATTATAAATGGATTACTAATCTTATAACATATAGTCATCTCATTTTTTCGGTTTCATGACTTATAATCCATGGAGACTCTGCTATTCTTGTTAATAAATTCATCAGTACTATGATAAGCAGCTCTTCTACTCTAAAAATATTCAGCTGAACTGCTATTTTCCTCTATCAGGTTTCAAATCCATTTTGGTGTATTAAGACTTCAAGACCTCAACTAGTGTCTAGTAATAGGTAAACTCTATATGGATTTTGCATACTGTTTTGCATACAGAATTCTATGAAGCAATTTTTTTCAGAGAAAAGAAAACTAAGAGAATCTGAGCTAGAAGTTACATTTACATGCAATAATGCTGAATGTCACATTCTACATATAAGCATAACAAAGTAGCTAAAAAGTACATCATATATTCAAGAGGGAAAGTTTACTCCTAAGCTCAAAGGTCACAAAAGCAGAAAACAGGAACCAAAAAGACAGGTCTATTATTAACACAGAGACAAGCTGAAGCCTATTTTAGAATTACTAATAATGATGAGAAAATCCTCTGTATTAGAATACTAGAATTTTCTCTCTCTAAAATAGTAATTGTTTATAAATTATCTTACTTTCTGCAAATTAACTCTACCTCTAGATCAATATTCCACTCTGTACATAGTATTAAGAATTAAGCTGTGCATTATACTGTGCACTAATCAGTCAAAGGCCATGACAATATTAGCTTCATTCCATTAAACTTAAAGAGAAGTGAGATCCAGTAAGAAATGGTTGACACTGGTGAGAAAAGCATTTCTATTTTAATATCAAAATGCCAGAACAAAGCCACATAAACTAAACCAAAACACTACTTTCTATCCTTTTAGTATTGTTGCTACCCTTCTAAACAACAAACATTCAATACCTGTTTTGGTGATTCCAATAAAAAAGCAGCTGAAAAGAATAAAATTAAAGATAAAATAAATTTGTAACCACATGATTACTTTTATTGATACGTAAGTTCTAATTTAATTTTGAATTCAAATTGCTCCAAATAGAAAAAATATTTGACGCTATTTGGAGAAAGAAGAAACACTTGGACCCATTCGCTTAAAACAGCCAAATACTAGCAGATGAATATAATTTATAAATTTCTGAATCAAAGAAAGTTGCCTAGATAAATTATACTCTGATTAACAGATACTAACTAAAGGAAAGATATTTGTGTTTGACATATCTAGAAAAAGGCTAGTGACTTACTTGAAGTATAGGTCTTTGAAAGTGAAATGTGTTTCCACAATGCCTGTGGTCTTCACTCTCGTCCGCAAAACGTCTTGCTGAGTTGGAATGTAGTTGGTTTGGGATATTCTATCCAAATCATTTAGGTAACTAAGTAAGTAAAATACACATTTATTTTTACCTAATGAAGCCAACCATGTGCAGAGCAAGTCAACAGACTAAACTAGTTCCTTGCTGAAAGCAGAATCTGTACCTGTCACTAAAGTGGCAGAATAAATCAGATCTTCAGTATCTTAGAAATGATAATGAGGGGAAAAAAAGGGAATCTAGCACAGGACAATTAAAGTAGACTCTTTACACTCTACACAAAAGTGGTATTAATTCTACCAAAATTTAACTGTGAAAGCCAATTAAAAAACATGAAAACACTATTCTTAATAAAGACTCCTGAAATTTAATACTAAATCAACTGTGCACTGCACAGTACAAAAATCCAACCAAACAAAAGCCCTCAGACATTTAAATTAATGGGTCATTTGTCTGTTTAAACATTTGCCAGGACATTAGAAATACTGTTTGAATTATTAAAATTAAAAAGAACTACTAAGCTCAGTAAGAATGAGTATTTATTTCCTCCTGTTTTCACTCATAAAACAGAAAAGTTAAAGATTTCTTTTTAATCTAAGCCAAAAACAAATAAATACCTCCAAAGAAACTTCACTTGTTCAGTGAAATAATTTAAAAACTGCTTCAAAGCTAAATTAAATTCTTCACAATTTCAGGTACCCCCCCCCCCAATTTTTTTTTAAAGAACAGCTGATACCATAGTAAGTGAATCATTAATGACCCTCTAAAACTTAGTAGGAAATGGCAACCAACTCCAGTATTCTTGCCTGGAAAATTCCAGGGATAGAGGAGCCTAACAGGCTATAGTCCATGGGGCTGCAAAGAGTCGGATACGACTCAGCATGCACACACACACAAAGCTAAGTACCATCATTAATGTTAGGGAATCAGTCAAGCTTAGATCAACGATTATGGAAAAAAAAAAAAACACTCTATAAATCATGTGTCTTCAGGTATAGTTAGAGGATTCAGAGTTTACTGAATGCATGTTTTAAAAATTACAATCTAGCTTTGATGACTACAGAGAAAACTATAGAATCCTGACAGGAGGAGAAGGGGACAACAGAGGATGAGATGGCTGGATGGCATCACCGACTCGATGGACATGAGTTTGGGTTAACTCCGGGAGTTGGTGATGGACAGGCAAGCCTGGCGTGCTGCGATTCATGGGGTCGCAAAGAGTCGGACACGACTGAGAGACTGAACTGAACTGACATGTTTCTAAAGTCAAGTTTTCATTTAAAAAATATGTTTCTCAAATATCATTTAATTTCTTCTTATAACAATTTAAAGCTAGAATGATAGGAAAAGTAGAATATAATATTGGAAAAAATACCTTAATGCTTAGAAATGCCTTCATTTGGTACAGAGATGAATACAGGTAACAACAGCACACCAAGACCCCAAAACAACATTAAGAAAAAACCCACACATTCTGAACATAGGTCTTATAAACACACTGTAAAAGAAGCAATATAGGACAACATGTAATAGCTTAACAGAAGTATTAATTACAAATTTTCTAAAACTATGTAACACTCCAGAGAATTTTCTTAACAAACAGATGCTTCAACTTTGTCCAAAGACTCAACATTCTCCTTCTATACAAAGTCTATTATTGTGATCTAGATAAAAGATTTTTAAGTGGTAACTAGTACCAGAGAAAGCCATAGTGCAGCCCAGCCAGAGTTGTGTGCATAAAAGGGATATCACAATTTTAACTTCTTTTGTTAGCTGGCAATCAATGTAAAGCCCTTATGCAGAGAGAACTTACTGAGTTGAAAGAAATTCAGGACTCAGCTGCAATTGATTTCTCTCCTCTCACTTATTTACTATAAATGACCACTGCTGCCGCTGCTGCTTAGTCACTTCAGTCGTGTCCGACTCTGTGTGACCCCATAGACAGCAGCCCACCAGGCTCCCCCGTCCCTGGGATTCTCCAGGCAAGAACACTGGAGTGGGATGCCATTTCTTTCTCCAATGCAGAAAAGTGAAAAGTGAAAGTGAAGTCGCTCAGTCGTGTCCGACCCTCAGTTTCCCCATGGACTGCAGCCTACCAGGCTCCTCCATCCATGGGATTTTCCAGGCAGGAGTACTGGAGTGGGGTGCCATCGCCTTCTCCAATAAATGACCACAGAGCTACTCTAATGATGCCAAGTCTCCCATTTACATTCCAAGAGGAAATATTTTTCTCCAAGCCACACAAAATGACCAATGGCTCTATAACCCTAAACTGAAACAATTTTTATAAATATATCCTACAGAATTCTAAGGGTGTCTGTTCCTAAAATATTCCCTTAAGAATAGGCACTGAACTTTCGATAGGGTCACCAAGACACTTTCTGTTTTAGTTTCACAAGGAAAAATTACTTACTATGAAGCCGAATCATTGAGCTGATATTCCCTGGATCTGCTGAAGCAAGCTTGCACCCCACCATCTCGCCATAACCGTTTAATCACTCCTGCTAATTCTGGAGTCATGACTCCTTCTTCCGCACTGCCAGCTAAAACAAATAATTGCCGGGCATCGTCCTGAGGAAAGCATTTAAGGGAGAGAGACAGATGATTCTCTATTTCTTGAAGACTTAACAAGTGTCTCGTTAACACACACATGCAAATGGTACCACATACAATACACGGTAACTATTTCTAAAAAGAGACATGAAAGAGACCTTTCTTGGCAGTGTAGTTTGAGAGAATTTACAATGAAGCCTGTCTCCTCCCTTCTCACCGCACTATAGTCAGAAGTGCACTCCCACTCCTCACACCACCATTCCCTGAAATGATCTCTCCTGACTGTCCTACAAATCTCCATGCTGGTCACTCATGATTTCTTTGACAGAAAAAACTTGTCTGTGAGACAGGCACATGGAATACATCCCCATTCTGTTAAAGGAAGCCTACAATAAAAAATAGAAATGAAAAGACTAGCAGATAAGAGGTAAAGTCTAAATACATCAAAGGGAGTAAAACATTAATCAAGTTTAAGGCAACATTGTTCTGTTTCCCACCCCCTAAATCTTAGAAGAACAGGAAGAAGAACAGACTGAAGCATATACAGAGTCTGGATGTCTAGTGGGGGAAAAAAATCCCTAAGGGAAAAATTCAGAGTCTCCAGGTTTCCCTGAAGTATAATAATCTTCTAAATAAGAAAGAGGAAGAAAGGTAGAAGAAGAAAAAGAAAGTACCACAAAGAGATTTGATCAAAACTTCCTGAGTCGCAGGCACAGCTTTCTAAGTGGTTATAGTTTTAAAAACTAAGACATGTGAGAGATAAAGAGGACAGAAAGGGCTGTGAGAATTGTGACTGCTTTGTCCTAACAAGCCCTGCTTGTCAGATACTTTAAAAATAAACACAGATCTCATGGGATGATTTCCCTGCCTTGAATCTAATTATTTATCTGTCTCAGGAGATTTTTAATTAACTGTAAGAATGCAACTGCTAAACAAATTCATAAAGTAGTAGTAAAGGGGGAAGGGGAGCAATCAACTATATTACAAGTAGTCAGGTAATATTCTCCTTTTGCGATTCTTTCCAGTATTTTTCCCAGTAGTATTTGAGGCCCACCCCCCTTTAATAAACTTTATCTAATATCTATATTCCCCTCCTCTATTTTCAGAGATAATAATTTTATAAAAAAGGAACGAATGAGAAAAGCTCAAAAATTACACAAACTGGCAATGTACTCAACAGTGGGCATGTCCTTCTACGTATATGGTATAAACCCATGGACTGCAGCCTACCAGGCTCCTCTGTCCATGGGATTTTCCAGGCAAGAATACTGGAGTGGGTTGCCATTTCCTTCTCCCGGGGATCTTCCTGACCCAAGGATCGAACCTGGGTCTCCCGCACTGCAGGCAGATGTCTGAGCCACCAAGGAAGTTACATATGGTATATTGTCTTATTTAACATTTAAAGATTTTATAGGGACGTCCCTGGTGGCTCAGTGGTAAAGCATCTGCCTGCTAATGCAGGAGACACAGGTTTGATTCCTAATCCAGGAAGCCTTCACATACTGCCAGAGCAACTAAGCCCTTATGCCACAACCATTGAGCCTGTGCTCTAGAGCCTGGGAGCCACAACTACTGAAGCCCACACCCCCTAGAGTCCGTGCGCCCCAACAACAGAACCACAGCAATGAGAAGCCCATGCACCACAACTAGAGACTACCCCTCACTCACAGCAACCAGAGAAATGCCTACGCAGCAACAAAGACCCAGCACAGCCAAAAATAAAACTAAATTTTTTTTTAATTAAAAAAAGTTTAAAAAAATAAAGACTTTATAGTCCCTTGGTTCTGAAATTTGACCTATACTCATGCAAGTATTCAAAAACCTTAATAAGTATTAGTTTTTTTAAATATCATGATTCTAATTTCAGAAACTTTAAAACAGAGATACTGCTACATATTTTTGCTGTCTTGACTTCGTTAAGCTTTAGGAGGAAACATCTTTCCCTTAACCCCTTCTAGAGACCTACTCCTGCTTGTCCACAATAAACCCTCTTTTATAGGTCCATAAAGAGGCTCCTCTTTTCAGTGAACATCATACCTCCACCTATAAAGCAAATATGAAAAAGCAACCTATCCCACACCAGTTCTATGCTTTTCCATTCACTCTCCTACCAACTACAAAAAAACTAGCAAAAGATAAGTGAGGAGCTATAAATATAAATCCTTACATACGAAAGGAAAAAAAAGAAAAACTTCAAAAAATTATATAGGGTTGTAGATTATGATGAGTAGATGCTGGAGAACTAGGTGATTCAGCAGGCATGAGAGGAATTAACAATGTCAACTGCTTCTGGCGACACAGGAGTGTTAGGACCTGGAAATTAATGGTACTGATTTGATCAAAAAAGAAATGAAAGGAAGAGGGATAGTATGGTGTGAATGTTTGTATCCGCCTCAAATTTCTATGTTGAAATCCTAATCTCCAAGTAATAGTTTTAGGAGGTAGGCCCTCTGGGAGATGCTTAGGTCATCAGGGTGGCACCCTCACGAATGGGTGAATGCCCTTATAAAAGAGACTCCAGAGATCCCTTCCCCTCCTGCCTAGTGAGAACGCAGCAAGAAGTCTGCAACCTGGAAGAGAGCTCTAACCAGACCATGCTGGCACCCAGTTCTCAGGCTTCCAGCCTTCAGAAGTATGAGGAACAAATTTCAGTTATTTATAAGCTACTGAATCTGTGGCATTTTATTATAGCAGCCTGAACATTCTAAGACAGAATGTCAACTGCGTCTGGTGACAAAGGAATGATGGGACTCAAAGATTAATAACAACTAATTTGACAGAGGAAAGAAAGGAAGGAAGAAGGAATGGCCAGGATAGAAAGGAGGTCAGATAGAGAGTGAGAAATAAAAAAGGAGGAAACTAAGAAAGTAAGTAAATAACTGAGACGGAGAAAAAGCCAACAAAGAGAGGGAAGAGAGTATTACTAACCAGTTACTGGATACAGCAAATATGACAGATAAACAGAGTTGGGTGACAAGAAGGAAGGAGAAAAGAGGAAGAAAGTAAGAAAACGAGAAAGAACTGGTAGATGGTGTGGGGAAGAAGAAGTCAGGCTGGTGAGAGAAAGGATAGAAAGGAATAAGACAAAAATAAAGACTTCATTTATTCTTGTCTCAGCTACCACATTTTTCCTGCTCAGAGGGTTAGAAAAACAGTCTCTAATTTCTGTGATATGGAATTTCTACAAAAACGTCAAAGTCATGCCCCACACATTCCTCTTCACTTTTTCTTTTGCTCTCTTCTCTCCAATCATTTTACAATCCTTATTACAGCTTCCCTTCCTTCATGGCACCTCTAGACTTCCTAGTCTAACATTATCAATTATAACCATCCTTTTACTATGATTCCCTCCAATACGTTTCCCACTTATTTACTGAATATTAATTTGCATTTGAAAAGTTGACAGTTGCTTAGAAGAGTTCCTAAGCTACTTTACAGACATAGAGGCTTTGCCTTTCCAGGCAGTCTCCCAAAGTCACTTCCTTTTATTGACCATAGCACCTAAGTATGACAATGAACACAGCTGATGACTCCCTTAGTTCTAGGAAAGCATTCTATACATTCCCAGCCTTCTCTTGAAATTTAGCTAATGATGATATAAAAAATCCTGCACCTTCATTTTGGCCCTCTCCCCACTGTATCAAATATCTTAATTTACAAACTACACTTTCAGGGCCCAATAAGTATTATAATCAATCAACACAAATTTTGAATATCTGGCATTTCAAAAATTATACTAGGACATGGTAAAACTCAATTCTATAGCCTATAGTACAGTGTAGTATAAGGATACAGTATTCTTGAATACCAGAAAATCGCCTCTAAAATTGAGACTTAGTGTTCATGTCCTTATCAAGTTTATCCCAGAGACTGATATTTGTTTTTAATCTCTACACCTCAGAAAGCAGAGCTACTTATCATGACAACCTCTTTTAGATCATTTTAATTTATTATCATTTACTACTACAAACGTCAACAGTGCTGTAAAAGCAGCAAGTAAATAAAAGTTACCACAAAAACCTACAGTATATCCACAGAATCCGATTTCCTAGATTTATATTTGTGGCAGTAATCAAATATCTCTTAAAGTAGATAGTTAACACATCTCAAATGAGCATACAGTACTTTGCTATATCTTGTCACTTAAATTTATTTCCCTAAAACATGAAGCAGATTTTGCTTAACTGCATCTACTGAAAAAGGGCAAGTAAAGAGGAAATGAGAAGCACTTACTGCTCTGGCAGCTTCCCCAAAGTCAATCTTTAGCCGTCCCATGGCTCTTATGATTGCAATGATAGACTGTATAGTATTGCTGTAGACAACTACTTTATATTGTTTACATTCTTCCTCTGAATAGCCATCTTCATGAATGATTCTTTAAAAAAAAGAAAACCACAAATCATTACCATGGAACTAAAATGAAAGACACTATGGACTTTTACGCATTTTGAGGAAATGTATCGAACAGTTTTACAAAAGACCATGTTCCAACTTACTTCATCTGTTTCACAATAGTGCTTTTGCCAGATTCTCCAGCACCTGAAAGAAAAGAAAACCAGACTTTGAATTCATCTGTAATCCAGGTCAAAAGTATGAAGTCAACATGAGTGATAATTCTAGATTAACAGAAACCACAGGTCCCAGGGAAAACTTTGATGAGGTTTTTCTATCAGGAAAAACTACAAAGCTTCTCCATTAGAGATTTCACACACACCACACACACACACACACACACACACATATTTTTTTACTTTCTTCAGCAACCAAATATAATTCATTGAAAGTGTCCCAGTGCCATCTTGATATAACTTGTGTAAAGCAGGCACTCTAAAGGAGATATGGCAACATACACACCTCTACAAACTCATCATCTACATGAAACATTGTGCATGAAACAACTGCATGTGCAGTACATTTGCATGTACTGAATACAGGCAAAAAGGAAATGATTATTTTTTGGCTTATTCACTTTCACTAATTCCTGTCTATATCCATGAACCTGAGAAGAAACTTCCATCTTAACAAATCCAATGGTCAATTCTAGGCCATGACTAAAGAGTTCAAAACAGAAGCAGAGGGGGCGTTGTCTCTACCACCTTTCCACCGTATATTCCCTCAAAATCACACTTCCCTCCTCAGCCACGGGGCCCCTGAACGCCCTGACATTGCACCTGCACTTCCCTAGTGAACTCTCTCTTACTTCCCAAGATGCCTATCCGATACCACCTCTTCTCTCTCAAACTTTACAAACCCCTTCCCACTCTGACTCTCAGCTAATGATTCTGCCTCCTTCTTATGGGCAAACGTAAAGCACTCCGAAAAAATTATCTCATTTTCCCATAACCAAACCCTTCAATCTATCTCAGTTCAGTTCAGTCGCTCAGTTATGTCCAACTCTTTACGACACCATGAACTGCAGCACACCAGGCTTCCCTGTCCATCAACTCCCAGAGCTTGCTCGAACTCAAGTCCATTGAGTTGGTGATGCCATCCAACCATTTCATCCTCTGTGGTCCCCTTCTCTTCCTGCCTTCAATCTTTGCCAGCATCAGGGTTTTTTCAAATGAATCAGTTCTTCCCATCAGGTGGCCAAAGTATTGGAGTTTCAGCTTTGGCATCAATCCTTCCAAAGAATATTCAGGACTGATTTCCTTTAGGATGGACTGGTTGGATCTCCTTTCAGTTCAAGGTACTCTCAAGAGTCTTCTTCAACACCACAGTTCAAAAGCACCAATTCTTCAGTGCTCAGCTTTCTTTGTAGTCCAATTCTCACATCCATACATGACTACTGGAAAAACCATAGCTTTGACTAGACAGACCTTTGTTGGCAAAGTAATGTTTCTGCTTTTTAATATGCTATCTATGTTGGTCATAGCTTTCTTCCAAGGAGAAAGTGCCTTTTAATTTCATGGCTGCACTTACCATCTGCACTGATTTTGGAGCCCACCAAAATAAAGTCTGCCACTGTTTCCATTGTTTCCCCATCTATTTGCCATGACGTGATGGGACCAGATGCCATGATCTTAGTTTTCTGAATGTTGAGTTTTAAACCACCTTTTTACTCTCCTCTTTCACTTTCATCGAGAGGCTCTTTAGTTCTTCTTCACTTTCTGCCATAAGGGTGGTGTCATCTGCCTATCTGAGGTTATTGATATTTCTCCTGGCAATCCTGACTCCAACTTGTGCTTCATCCAGCCCAGCATTTCTCACGATGTACTCTGCATGTAAGTTAAATAAGCAGGGTGACAATATACACCCTTGATGTATTACTTTCCCAATGTGGAACCAGGCTGCTGTTCCATGTCCACTTCTAACTGTTGCTTCTTGACCCGCATACAGATTTCTCAGGAGGGAGGTCAGATCGTCTGGTATTCCCATCTCTTGAAGAATTTTCCACAGTTTGTTTTGATCCACACAAAGGCTTTGGCGTAGTCAATAAAGCAAAAGTAGATGTTTTTCTGGAATGCTCTTGCTTTTTCGATGATGCAGTTTGATGTATGGCAATTTGAACTCTGGTTCCTCTGCCTTTTCTAAATCCAGCTTGAACATCAGGAAGTTCACGGTTCACATACTGTTGAAGCCTCCTAGCTTGGAGAATTTTGAGCAGTACTTTGCTAGTGTGTGAGATGAGTAAGGTTGTGCAGTAGTTTGAGCATTCTTTGGCATTGCCTTTCTATGGGATTGGAATGAAAACTGACCTTTTCCAGTCCTGTGGCCACTGCTGAGTTTTCCAAATTTGTTGGCATATTGAGTGCAGCACTTTCACAGCATCATCTTTTAGGATTTGAAATAGCTCAACTGGAATTCCATCACCTCCACTAGCTTTGTTCATAGTGATGCTTCCTAAGGCCCACTTGACTTCACATTTCAGGATGTATGTGAAGGATGTATGGCTCTAGGTGAGTGATCACACCACCGTGGTTATCTGGGTCATGAAGATCTTTTCGTATAGTTCTTCTGGGTTGGGAAGATCCCCTGGAGAAGGCAATGGCACCCCATTCCAGTACTCTTGCCTGGAGAATCCCATGGACAGAGGAGCCTGGTGGGCTACAGTCCACGGGGTCGCAAAGAGTCGGACACGACTGAGCCACTTCACTTTCACTTTTCTGTGTATTCTTGCCACCTCGTCTATCTGCACCTCCATTAATCTTCTCTACCTTCACCAGTGGATGAACTATCTTAAGACTAACCCCTCCAAACTTTGCACTTATCCACCTTATTTTACCCACTCAAGGTCTTGGCTGCTACGATTAGTCCATGTCACTCAAACATCATTGAGTTTTCTCTTCCCACTGGTTTGCTCTCATCAGTATACAAACTTGCTATTTGACCTTCTATCTTATAATCAATACAAACACACCCCATGCATGCATGTGTACTAAGTCACTTCAGCTGCGTCTAACTCTTTGCGATCCCATGGACTATAGTCCACTAGGCTCCTCTGTCCATGGGATTCTCCAGGCAAGAATACTGGAGTGAGTTGCCATGCCCTCTTCCAGGGGATCTTTCTCACCCAGGGATCAAACCCATGTCTTCTGCATTGGCAGGCAGGTTCTTTACCACTAGCGCCACCTGGGAAGTCCCTCAAACACACCCCACTTTCTACCTTTTCTTGACTCCACAAATCTTTCTCTAGCTACCGCTTCATTTTCTCTCTTCCTCTTATACCCAAACCCCTCTATGTTGTATGTGTGTGTGTATATATATATATACACACACGTTGTCCAATTCTGTACCCCCAATTCTCCTTAACCTATTCCAATCAGATGTTTATGCACTTCTCAACTGAAACCACTTCTCAATGTCTTCAGTAACTTCCATCTTAACAAATCCAATGGTCAATTCTCAGTCCTCATCTTACTCAAACCCTCAAAAGCAGAATTTGTCCAAGTTGATGACTCTTCCTGAAATATTTTCTTCACTAGGCAGCTACTAGAACCCACACCCTACTGGTCTGACTCCTACCCCACTCCTTCTCAGTGTCTTCTGTCCCGTGTCTGAATTCTAAAGGTTGTATTGCTTCAGGGCTCCTTCCCTGGATGCTTTCTCTACCTACACTGACTCTCTAGGCCATTGCATCTAACCTCATAGTTTTAAACACCATTCATAAATTGGTAACAGTTAACATCCACTGGGGAGAAGGCAATGGCACCCCACTCCAGTACTCTTGCCTGGAAAATCCCATGGACAGAGGAGCCTGGTAGGCTGCAGTCCATGGGGTCGCTAGGAGTCGGACACAACTGAGCAACTTCACTTTCACTTTTCACTTTCATGGTTGGAGAGGGAAATGGCAACCCACTCCAGTGTTCTTGCCTGGAGAGTCCCAGGGACGGGGGAGCCTGTGGGCTGCCATGGGGTCGCACAGGGTCGGACACGACTGACGTGACTTAGCAGCAGCAGCAACAGCAACATCCACTGAATACATGCTAGACACTGTTCAAACACTCTGCTTGTGTTAACTTGTTTAACCCTCACAATAACCCAGTGACGCACATGTTATTACTATCTCCGTTTTATAGAGATGGTAAATTAACTTGTCCACCATTACACAGTGAATGCCAAAGTTGAAAACTGCATTTACACAGGATGGTTCCAAAGTTCTTGTACACTGCCTCTTTGCTAATGATTCTCAATCTCTAATCTAAATCCTGGCTTCTAACCTGGACTCCAGGGTCATAAATGTAAATCTCTTACCTGATAATCTCATATTTCTAGTAGACATCTCACAATGTCCAAAATGAGTTACTGCTTCCCCACCCTTATCCTCAAACCAACCTTGCTCTACCACGTCTTCTCAGTAAATGACATCAGCATTTACCCACCTGCTCAGGCCAAAACTGGTGACATGCAGCTAATATACAGAGGGACTGTGGGTGCCAGGACAGATATGTGTACTGAATTAGTAGAGCTTAACTTTTAAAAATAAATATAAATATACAGCTCTAACAGTTACTTCTTGCACCACAATGGATGGTCATGAGTATACTGGAAATCACAGACCTAGTCACTGCAAAAGACTCCAAATGGTCGAATGCTTCAGATCTCACCTTTCCTATGGTCACTTTTCCACTCACTAGCTGGAATGAATTTTGTCAAATGTAAATCAGACCTTGTCACAACTCTGTCCCCAAACTCTCCTATATTGTCCAATTACACTCAAAATAAAATTCACAGGCAATAAGGCCCAATATGCTTCAGCCCCTGCCTACTCCCTCACCCTCAATTCCTATTATTCTACACTTTGTTCTCTGCACTTGTCAGACCAGCTTTCTTGCTTTTCCTCCAACATACCAAACTGGTTCTCAATGAGCTAGATCCTGACTCATGATTTTCACATTTACCATTCCTTCTGCCTGGAATAAATTTTTGCAATATCTTCTGCATCCAGGTTTCTGCTTCCCTCAAAACAGCCTTCCCTGACTCATCTATCAAAACAGCCTTCCCTGACTCATCTATAAAAACAGCCCCTACTTGATCACATTCTCTCCCTTTACTCTGTTATATTTTACAAACTACCAATCACTTCTTCACATTATTTATTTGTTCATTTCCTGTCTTCTCCACAAAATATAAGCTCCATGAATGTTTACTCATCCTTGTATTCCGAGGGTCTAGAACTGCGCTTGATATAAATTGGTTACATAGGTAAGCAACATTGAACAGATGAATAACTTTTGTTTTAAAAGCATAATCCTTTATAATCCGTTGTTAATATTTCTCAACTTTATCAACCAAAACTGGTTGAAATAACATTCAAATCATTTTAAAATTCCAGATATCTACATTTTTACAGAATCAAAAAGAACATTTATATATGGTTTTATCTCTGTTCTTACCACTTAATTGACAATCAGGGGTGGTACTAAAATAGTAACAATCAAGTAGCACACAAAGAACTTTCTTACGGTAGTGAAGAAACTCAAGTTGAACGGTTCTATGAAGACCTCACCTACAAGATCTTCTAGAACTATCACCCAAAAAAGATGTCCTTTTCATTATAGGGGGCTGGAACGCAAAAATCGGAAGTCAAGACATACCTGGAGTAACAGGCAAATTTGCCCTTGGATTACAAAATTAAGCAGGGCAAAGGCTAACAGAGTTTTGCCAAGAGAATACACTCATCATAGCAAACACCCTCTTCCAACAACACAAAAGAAGACTCTACACGTGGACATCACCAGATGGCCAATACTGAAATCAAGTTGTTTATATTCTTTGCAGCCAAAAATGGAGAGGCAAAACAAGACTGGGAGCTGACTGTGGCTCAGATCATGGGCTCCTTATTGCAAAATTCAGACATAAATTGAAGAAAGTAGAGAAAACCACTACACCATTCAGGTATGACCTAAATCAAATCCCTTTTGATTATACAGTAGAATTGACAAATAGATTTAAGGGACTAGATCTGATAGAGTGCCTGAAGAACTATGGACAGAGGTTCTGACACTGTGCAGGAGGCAGTAATCAAGACCATCCCCAAGAAAAAGAAATGCAAAACGGCAAAATGGTTGTCTGAGGAGTCCTCACAAGTAGCTGTGAAAAGAGGAGAAGCAAAAGGCGAAGGAGACAAGGAAAGATATACCCATCTAAATGCAGAGTTCCAAAGAACAGCAAGGAGAGATGAGAAAGCCTCCCTCGGTGATCAATGCAAAGAAATAGAGGAAAACAATAGAATGGGAAAGACTAGAGATCTCTTCAAGAAAATCAGAGATACCAAGATAACATTTCATGCAAAGATGGGCACAATAAAGGACAGAAATGGTATGTACCTAACAGAAGCAGAAGATATTAAGAGGAGGTGGCAAGAATACACAGAAGAACTATACAAAAAGATCTTCATGACCCAGATAACCATGGTGGTGTGATCACTCACCTAGAGCCAGACATCCTGGAATGTGAAGTCAAGTGGGCCTTAGGAAGCATCACTATGAACAAAGCTAGTGGAGGTGATGGAATTCCAGTTGAGCTATTTCAAATCCTAAAAGATGATGCTGTGAAAGTGCTGCACTCAATATGCCAACAAATTTGGAAAACTCAGCAGTGGCCACAGGACTGGAAAAGGTCAGTTTTCATTCCAATCCCATAGAAAGGCAATGCCAAAGAATGCTCAAACTACTGCACAACCTTACTCATCTCACACACTAGCAAAGTACTGCTCAAAATTCTCCAAGCCAGGAGGCTTCAACAGTATGTGAACCGTGAACTTCCTGATGTTCAAGCTGGATTTAGAAAAGGCAGAGGAACCAGAGTTCAAATTGCCATACATCAAACTGCATCATCAAAAAAGCAAGAGCATTCCAAAAAAACATCTACTTTTGCTTTACTGACTACGCCAAAGCCTCTGGCTGTTATGGATCAAAACAAACTGTGGAAAATTCTTCAAGAAATGAAGACGACCTGACCTCCCTCCTGAGAAATCTGTATGTGGGACAAGAAGCAATAGTTAGAACTGGACATGGAACAACAGACTGGTTCCAAATTGGGAAAGTAGTACATCAAGGCTATATAATGTCACCCTGCTTATTTAACTTACATGCAGAGTACATCATGAGAAATGCTGGGCTGGGTGAAGCAGAAGTTGAAATCAGGATTACCTGGAGAAATATCAATAACCTCAGATAGGCAGATGACACCACCCTTATGGCAGAAAGTGAAGAAGAACTAAAGAGCCTCTCGATGAAAGTGAAAGAGGAGAGTGAAAAAGTTGGCTTAAAACTCAACATTCAGAAAACTAAGATCATGGCGTCTGGTCCCATCACGTCATGGCAAATAGATGGGGAAACAATGGAAACAGTGGCAGACTTTATTTTGGTGGGCTCCAAAATCAGTGCAGATGGTAAGTGCAGCCACGAAATTAAAAGGCGCTTTTCCCTTGGAAGAAAAGCTATGACCAACATAGATAGCATATTAAAAAGCAGAAACATTACTTTGCCAACAAAGGTCTGTCTAGTCAAAGCTATGGTTTTTCCAGTAGTCATGTATGGATGTGAGAGTTGAACTACAAAGAAAGCTGAGCACTGAAGAATTGGTGCTTTTGAACTGTGGTGTTGAAGAAGACTCTTGAGAGTACCTTGAACTGAAAGGAGATCCAAACAGTCCATCCTAAAGGAGATCAGTCCTGAATATTCATTGGAAGGACTGATGCTGAAGCTGCAACTCCAATACTTTGGCCACCTGATGGGAAGAACTGATTCATTTGAAAAAACCCTGATGCTGGCAAAGATTGAAGGCAGGAAGAGAAGGGGACCACAGAGGATGAAATGGTTGGATATCATCACCAACTCGATGGACATGAGTTTGAGTAAGTTCCAGGAGCTGGTGATGTAAAGGGAAGCCTGGCGTGCTGCACGCAGTCCATGGGATCACGAAGAGTCAGACACGACTGAGCGACTGAACTGAACTGAATAGCAGTGTTGGAAAGAAGTGATTTTGCCCATGCATATCTAAAAAAACCTTAATGATTTCATTCTGAGGAAGAGAATACAAAAGCATACCAGTTACATTTTATACAGTCTCAGACACACAATTCCCAGATTATCCTATGTTAGCAATAACTACAAAATTAACTATGAAAAGCAGCGATTAATGAAGTAATGTGTACCATTCTTTTATATAATGAAAACAGCATTTCAATCACTGATGTTGGATTATTTTGAGTGAAATAAGTTTATTAATCTCAGAATCAATTTCTACTCATCCCACTAAGTTCTACTCTATGAAGGTGCTGATTTTTTTTAAATGTTGCTCTCTCTCATGTTTTTTCAAAGCTACTCATAAAATGTCAGTTTGTCTTCTCTTTATCATACAACATTATCACACAACATACAGGTTTTTACCAGGCATCTAGTTCTATCTCTTAAAAGAAAGCACCTCTTACCACAGAACTAAACACAGGATCTGTTTCAGGGGGCATTCCATGGCACTTCATACAAGAAAAGAAAAGAATCACTTTATACCAAGTCTTTGACCCATTCAGTTTCTAGATCACTATGAAAAGCACCACCATCTTATCTTTCTTCCAACACGAAATCTAAGAGTCATCTGGAAGCCACTCACCCTTCTTTCTTTACATCAGGCTGTAATAAAATCTGATTAATCCTTTCTATTCTTCACATGCCTGAGCCTGACATTACATCTATTGTATGTTACTGCTATAATTTTCTCAAACTTCTAGCTTAAGGCCCCTCTTCCTTCTCGTCATCTCCAAAAGGCTCTATTTAAAAAAAAAAAAAATCAGTTTATCTAATAATTCTCCAAATTCTTACAACGTTTTCTATAAGCCTTTTTCTTATTAGTCTGAACTCTTTACTTTCACCTCAATCCTCTGTGCTCCACTGCTTCAAAAGTAAGTTCTCTAGTAACTTCTCATTCTTAGGTTTTCCCTAAACTGCTTTCCTTGTCTCACCTTCTTCCCCTAATATACATGTGGGGTTTGAAACTTCCTAATTTTATCTACATCTTTTTACATATCTTCCTTCAAAATTCATCAAGTTGAAGGAGAAATTCATTTAACTATGTCCAATCTTCAACAGTAAGGATATAAAGAATGGAGTAGACACAAAGGAATTGCAAAGACCGACTCTGGCTTGGAGCGGAAGGAACTGAAGATGACTTTGTAGGCAGAAGAGGCAGAACTGGGCAGGCGACAGGATATACAGGGGAAAAATCTGAAAGTTTCCAGAGACAGGAAGGAATGGGGTAAGTTTGGCTTAAAAGATTTATCCTTATAACAATATTTATCTAAGGGACATCCTATATAAAAAGGAAAAAAGGAGAAAATGAAGACAAATAACTAAGTTAGATGCTGTTTTCAATAAAAGAAGCAAGGCAGTCTGCAGAGAATAAAGGAATAGAATTATTAATAATTTAAAAATCATGTTATAAACTGTCAAACAGAACAAGAAAGAAACATGTGTACAGCTTGGTGCACACAATCACCAACACTGTAAAACCAAAACCAATTTACCAGTACATAGTCTACTGTAAAATCACTGTAATTACCTAAATATATTCTAAATTTTACTTTTAAGGAGCTCCTTGAGAGCAGGTTTCATCACAGGCCCCCTCTATTTCTTCCCACAACATATACTGTATTATGGGTATGAAAAGAAGAGGTGGTGATGATTTCTTTGCAGGTTTTCTTTTTAAGGTCAGTGAATTGCTAGCATAAATAAATCATTATATATCAGGAAACACATTTAGCTTACATACACACTGATTTTAAAAACCCTGAAAGATGGCTGATGCTCAAAAATACCATGTCACCTGATACCTCCTCTTTTTCTCTTCCACTTTTGACTAAAAGAAAACTTTAAAGTCAACCCAAAGAAGGTACGTGAGTTTATTATGCTTTTTCATATTTATGTGCCATCAGGTATAATAAATTTCTTCATCTATAAAACAGGGGTCCATAGGAGGTTCTTAGAGCAGTGCCCAGTACATAGTAGGTATTCAATAAATTTTAACTAGCCATTATTTGTGAATGCTGTTTTCTCTGTTCTGAGTACCACCAAGTGATGTTAAGGCCCAAAGAGCTTAACTTAATAAAAACTTGTTGGATATTGGATATTGATGTTGGTTCAAAATCGCAGTAGAAATGGTGTAATTACTTAGCTGCTCTCTCACAACAACAATACTATAGATAGAATCTGGATTCACACACTTAACAGCAACTTACAACCTAAAAGCTGCAGCAAATACATCAAAGCATTAGTCATTCTCTCTGCCCAACCCTGAGGAACAAAGACACTTTCTTCCTTAAATCTATTTTCAGTTCTAGATTCTCCTGTCTGCTATCTCTGCTCCCACACTTCTCACCCATCTGCACCTCTGCAGCTGTTTCTTAAGCTCCCCCACAGGTCTCTGCACTACTACCTCCTTCTACCTCATATACTAGTAGTTACTCCAGTGGCACCTGAAAAATCTCTCTTCCTTTCAAATACTTGTTTCTGTGGAAAAATCATGAAACTTCTAAAAGCCCAGGATTATAGCTGCAGCATAACCCCTTTTCTAGAGGTCTGCACAGCCCCCAGCATGTCAGTATTTTTGGATAACCCTCTAGCCAGTGCTAGACCAAGATACAGCTCATGGACTCTCCATAGGCCTCCAAAATCAGACTATGGGAACACATGACTGGAACATATAGGTATAGACAGCATCTCTCCCACAGCAAATTGAAAGCTTGGTCAGTACATTTTATTTTTCTTTCTAAATTATTTTCACCTTTCATTTACAACTCAGGCACTTAAGAAGATTTTTTTAGTCAAATGCCTTTCTCCAGGTGATCTTCCCAACCCAGGGATTGAACCTGGGTCTCCCACACTGCAGGGAGATTCTTTACCGCCTGAGCCACCAGGGCAGCCACGTAGTAACACACTATGCAAGAGGAGACTTTGGTGCTAGCTCTGCCATGACTAGCTTGTGACGGTGGGCAAGTAACCTCATTTAATGCCGAGTTTCCTTATACATAAAAGGTGAAGGATTTTGGCCTCAATGTGCTTTATGGCTGTATGCTAATATTCAATGACTGTATTATAATACTAAAGGCAGACTAACTAATTCTGACACACAGAGGCTTCAAATCAAACCATGGAGCCACATCTTCCTATTAATTCAACAATCCACAGTACTACCATAATACAGTGATCAGCATGTTCTCCAATTATGTACTCTAGTCAAGAAGGCACAAAGAGCAGAAAGAATTAAAGAGCGCAACAACAGTGAGAAGGTAAGAGCTGTTTAGCAGCCAAGCTCCTATAATCATGCTCAAGGATACTCTGTATTTATACAGTCTCAAACTAGAATAACATTCAAGTTGATTACTATTCATTAAAAAAAA
This sequence comes from Bos javanicus, assembly GCF_032452875.1. Lineage (NCBI taxonomy): Eukaryota > Metazoa > Chordata > Mammalia > Artiodactyla > Bovidae > Bos > Bos javanicus. The sequence continues at coordinate 34,216,841 of NC_083870.1, forward strand.
TGTGAATATCTATAACTAAAGATCACAGATGCACAATTCATGCTATTTACAATAAGATTATCTATTGTGGGAGGGGTCTCATGTTGATGTTTGGCATAAATCAACACAATACTGTAAAGCAATTATCCTTCAATTAAAAATAAATGTTTTAAAAAAGATTATCTATTGTTCATACTGATTCCTTTCTATTAAGGCAAAAGTAGCTAACAGAATAAAAATTCAGATTAAGGTAAAAAACTGACATTTCATCCAACATGCTTTTCAAGGTACAACAGTGATAGTGATAGTGAAGTTGCTCCGTCGTGTCCGACTCTTTGCGACCCCATGGACAGGAGCCAACCAAGCTTCTCCGTCCATGGGATTTTCCAGGCAAGAATACTGGAGTGGGTTGCCATCTCCTTCTCCAGGGGATCTTCCCGACCCAGGGATCGAACCCGGGTCTCCCGCATTGTAGGCAGACGCTTTACCGTCTGAGCCACCAGGGAAGGTCTCAAGGTACGATGCTTAACACAAAGACTAGTTTCCAGCTTTCTAACTCAGTAAAAGAAATGGTTAGCAAAATTACAGATGGGGAAAACATCACAGAACAAACAAAAATTGTTATTCAGCCTTTGAAACAAACAAACAAACAAAACACAAACATATCTTGCATTGCCTGGCACTGCTAGACACTGTGACTTCAAAGACAAATAAGTTTAGGAATTTATGGTCTTAAAGGAGAAGTTAGATCTATTTTTCTTGTGAAATTAACAAGTTTCCTTAACCTAAAATATAATTTTTTCACCTAGCTCACTGTCCCTCTAAGCATGCCAGTCTTCTGCATTTAAACATTCTTGAAAATACTATTCAATTCAATCTCAACTCTTTGCTGAAGCCTCCCCTATTCCCTCTGAACACAGTCAATTAATACTCCCTGCTCTGATGGCTGGCACAGATTATTTCCTTTCAGCATCAGCCCTAGAGGTTAATTTCCAAAATTAAGCCCCAAACTGTCCTTCCCAGTCACATCAACTCATTTTATCTCTAGCCAGCTCTGGATACTCAATAAGAAAAAAATTTTTGACTCTCTTTCCAGCTCCTAATCTCATAAACTGCTAATGGGTTTTTCTTGATTTTGATTAAAATGGTAATGAAACTTTTTGGTACAACCTGAAAATCCTTCCGCATCTATGTAATTCTCCTTCAAAGTGACTCTGACCAGGTTCAATTTGATCCTACATAGGCTAATGTCAAACACCAAAACACTAATACTTGAACAAATTATTTTAAGTATTTGAGTTGGGGTCTGTTTAGTATTCCACTAGCCCTAAACTCAAAAGCTTGCTCCTCGAAAGCACAAAAACACTGCCTTCTTTTTGTGTCCCTATCCCCAATCTAGAGCACATTGTAGGACAGAGTAGACACATAATAACTGTGGGGGAAATGGCTTGAGTTTCTATGAGATTCAGTGGTTGCCTAATCAACATTTTGCGAATGCCAGTTGCGATAGATGGAATTTTCAATGTTGGGCAGTTAACAGAAACAGGACATTTCCACTCCTCTGCTATCTTCAGTCAGCCCACACCCACTCGTGGTTACGTCTTCAACTCTCACCTCACAACTATATTTGACAATAAATCTGGACTCACTCACAAGTCTCCTATTTTCCCTGAGCTGTACTTAGGCCCTCAGTCATGACCGACTCTTTGCGACCCCATGGACTGTAGCCCACCAGGCTCCTCTGTCCATGGGATTCTCCAGGCAAGAATACTGGAGTGGGTTGCCATGCCCTCCTCCAGAGGATCTTCACAATCCACGGATCAAACCCAGGTCTCCTGCATTGCAGGCAGATTCTTTACCATCTGAGCCACCAGGGAAGCCCCCTATTCTCCCTATTCCCCTCTAAATTTTATTCTCAAACCCTGTTCCAGCTCTCTTATACCCATTATCTGCTTCAGTGAAATTAACTGCTATCAATCTGTCCTGTCCACTCTATATCCAATACCTGAAAGAGTGTAAGAAATGTTATGAGTGCTCATTACATATTTGTTCACTGAATGAATGAATGAATGAATGAATATCTTAACAATAAAAGATGGCAGTGAGTTGTGACTAGGACAAAGATAAAGGGTCTCCTCTCTGAGAAAGATTTTTCCAGGAAGTAACTATATACCAATCACCAAAGAGACTAAAAGTGCACTATTTTTATTAAACTTAATTGATACATTAAGAGTACCTGCCTACCCATAACCTCTTCTGGAGACATCCCTATTTCATTTGGGGGTTGGGGACTACAGGATCTGGGCCATGGCCCTCTCTATGACTGGATAATCAGTAAAAACCTCACACAGGACCCACCCAGTCACAGGCTGACAGAAGACCTACACCCTGTGTGACCTAGCTCCAAAAGATGAGTGTGTTAATGTTAGTCGCTCAGTCGTGCCCGACTGTTTACGACCCCATGGACTGCAGCCCACTAGGCTCCTCTGTCCATGAGATTTTCCAGGCAAAGATACTGGAGTGGGTTGCCATTTCCTTCTCCAACTCAGGGATCGAACCCGGGTCTTCTGCACAGCAGGCAGATTCTTTACCGACTGAGCTACAAGGGAAGCCCTCTCTGAACCATAGCCACTCTATTTTGACTTTTTAACTGTAAAATTTTTCTTAATAGCCAAAGCAGATGTCACCATTAATGACGTCAGTGTTTCTCTAGGTATAAGAAGATGCAAGAATTGGAACTCATAAAATCTTTTCCTGAAAGGATCTAACTATCTGAAGGCCTGTTCTGCCAGTTTTTCCCAGAGCACAGAGTGCCTCATTTATGATTTTCACCCTGAACTCCTTTCATGGGCCTTGAAAGTCAGCAGTGGCCATGACTGTATTTCATGACCATTCTATCCCATGGTGCTGAGAATGTCCATTCTCAGGTTTGGCAAAGATTTTGTTGATAGACCACTCAAAGTGCCTTACTGGAGTGAGTGAGTGAAGTCACTCAGTCGTGTCCGACTCTTTGCAATCCCATGAACTGTACAGCCTACCAGGCTCCTCCGTCCATGGGATTTTCCAGCCAAGAATACTGGAGTGGGTTGCCATTTCAACCAATCAATTATTGGAGGACTCTGCACTAGAAGACACAGAAAAAGTCATCCTAAACTACAAGGTCACAATGTGTGAAAACTAAGACTACCATTATAGCACATCAATACCATAAAGATATGTTAGTCGCTCAGTCGTGTCTGACTCTTTGCAACACCATGGACTGTAGCCTGCCAGGCTCCTCTGTCCATGGAATTTTCCAGGCAAGAAGACTGGAGTGCATTGCCATTCCCTTCTCCAGGGGATTGTCCTGACCCAGGGATCAAACCCAGGTCTCCTGCACTGCAGGCAGATTCTTTACCGTCTGAGACATGAGGGAAGTCCCCCCATAAAGGAAAGGATTCAGAAAGCTGGTCTGGAGAGAAAACAGTATAAACAAATGCACACAGAGACTCAGAGATGTCATGTGAGAGAGACTGCACAAAAGAAGACACGAAAAATAACTGAGGGAAGAGAGAATGTATGGGACCAAGGAGACAAAGGAGAGAGGCAGACACAAAGGAGAATCAGTAAGGACAAAGTAAAAAGAGGCAGAAATGGTGAATAATGAAGACAGTGAGAAAGAAACAGAATAAAGGCAGACAACAGGTGGCCAATGCCAATACTGCTTCAGTTTCTGCAGCCTGATTCTTCAGCTCTTCCTGCACTTTCATAAATCTATCTCTAGTTTAACAGTAATTCCCCTCTTCAACTCTAAGCTAGTTTGAGTGAGTTTTCTATCCCTTGTGACCCAACAAAACAAAACCACCATGACCACCACTTTGAATGGAACTGGCTTAAACCCCTTTTCTGGCCTTTAAACCTTTTTAAGTTGCTTCAATTAAATATTGAATGTAAGAAGAGATATTTATGACATGTGCAAGACAAAACAAATATATGTGTACCTATTACTCAATATAAAAAGTTAAACATTACCAGTTATCTGAAGTTACCTATGTGTCTCCTCTCAGTATCAATTACTTTTTCATTAAATATTTCTAGAAGGTAAATACGCAATAAGGGATGGGGAGAATTTTTTTTTAAATCTCTAACAACCAAGATATGTCTGGCTTACACAGTGGTGTAGGGTTTGTTCAGCTTCACATCTTTCATGGACTTGATCCTATCATTTTACAAGCCACATTATAAACCATAAAGTAGAAAGTTAACGTTCATAAACCACCTAAATGGGGACAAAATATTAAAAAAAAAAAAAAAAAAAAGATGCAGCTCACTTAGCCAAGTAGCTCTCCTCAAAATATTTTCACTTGAGAATATGAACAGTGTTACTAAAGATCATGTGTTTTCTTTGGACAACAAGTCAATTAAAAGGGGGAAGCAGGCTCTCTTCTTCACTTTTATGAAATATAACAAGTGTGCTTAAGGGATCAGTCATTTGCGAGCAAGAAGGGGGTTCATTTTCTGACTGCTGCAATGTTCTAATCCTGGCTTCTGGTGAGTAACTTTCCTTTTATTTCTTTGAAAGCAGAGCAACATAAAGTCACTGTAGTGCTAAGGCTAAATTACATGGTATATACATGTGACCTGACTGAAAACTATTTTTAAATAGGCACATTTCTTACCAGCTAGCTCTGCCTCAAAATTTTCTTGTGAAACAGAAATGTGAAATACACATTTAACCCATACAAATAATTCATAGCAGTGATGTCCTACAAAGTTAACTGTAATGTTACATCCATTCATCAAATTTTCACATTTAAAAATATTAGAATCATATTGCTACCTAAGTCTCAAACATTGATGGCAGCATACAGCACTTTTCTAAATGCCTATTTAATTGAATGCAAATGCCAACTTTAAAAATTCACCAGTAACAAAATATAAATTCAGTTGTCTACAATTTCAGTTCAGTTTCAATTCAAATTCAGTTATACATCCCTATGGATGTCTACAATTTCAATTTCCTTTACCATATAAATGCTCACCAAGGCTATAAGTCAAAACCCCAAAAAGTGGGTTCATACATGTATTTCTTTCTACTAACCTTTATTAGAGCATGAATTAGTAGCAGAATGGCAAAAAAGAGAGGTAATAAAAGGAAAGGAGAATGCAAAGTCTCTAGATGATTTCCCCAAAATTCTATCTATATTTACCTTTACCTAGGGGCTTCCTTGGTGGCTCAGTGGTAAAGAATCCACCCATAATGCAGGAGATGCATTTCGATCCCTGGGTCTGGAAGATCCCCTGGAGAAGGAAATGGCAACCCACTCCAGTATTCTTGCCCAGGAAATCCCATGGACAGAAGAGCCTGGCTGGCTACAGTCCACGGGGTCACAAAGTTGAACTAAACAACAACAAATCTTTATCTACTTAGCGACAGTAAAATGTAGCTTTTTAAAATACAGCTAGTAAAAATTCAAATCAATACTCTCCAAATGCCCTGTATACCTTTCCAGCCTTACCTCCTACACTCCTCCCATGCCAACCCTTTACTCCGGGGCAAATCTATTTGCTCATTCATATTTCTGAGTCTTTGTACATACTATTCCCTCTGCCTGGATGTGCTTCTCTCTACTCTCTGCCTTAAGAGTTTCTATTTATCCTTCAAAGTCTATCTCAAATGTCACCTCGGAGAGGACTTCCCTGATATGTCTCTCCCTCCTCCCAAAACTGGCTATTTTTTCTATAACAGCATTCCATTACCACTGTTTACTTGTGTATCTCCACAACTTGAACTGCTTAAGAGTTTTGTCTATTTCTCATTTATATCTCCAGGCTAGCAAAGTACCTGTGTACACATAAGACAATCAGATACCTAATCATAAATAAGTCAATAAACAAGCCTCCTTCTGAACACTGAAAACCAAAAAGCTTAATAAAAAGTAACCTTGACTAAATGCAATGCAGTGTCCTGAACTGGATTGTGCAGCAGAAAAAGAACATTCATGGAAAAACTGCTGAACTTCAAATAAAGTGTGAAATTAACATTAATGCATCAACATTAATCTCTTAGTTCTGACAAATAAACCACAGCTATGTAACACATCAACACTAAAGAAGATCAAGCAAATACTACACAGGAACTCCCTGCATTATTTCTGCAGCTTTCCTACAAACCTAAAATTATTCCCAAACAAAAAGCTTACTAAATAAACTTTTAAGTAGTCTAGAAAAAGTTGAAAACTACAAAATCAATGAGAACATGAACGTGGACTTTAATTACAACTGTAATAAAAATAAAAGAGTAAGAAACACATGTGTCTTCTTAGATATAGACAAAGAAAGGAAATTATTTTCAATAATCTGAAATGAGCCTAAACATGAAGAATTGTTAATGCTGCAAAATGGTAAAAAAAAAAAAAAAAAGGACTTACATCATTAAACTGAAGTAGTTCAATTTTTATTTTCAGAAATACATACATAACTCAATATTAAAATAACTTGCACAGAAAGGTTAAGACTGTGCCATCACGTCACATACATCAGAACTACAATATCTACATAAATCATTGTAGTATTTATATCATTACTTCAAACCAAGTCCTGTTCTGAAGTTAACAATTCCCATGTTCTAACTGCAGTACATAGAGGGGGGAATGTTCTATTAAAGGTATCTCACTCTAAAACAATCCTTCTGTAATTTACAGTAATTTGTAAAACATAACTTCAAGGTATGGGGCAAAATTCATTTCCTCATTAGTTCAAAAGTAGTGACTAAAGAGGAGCTTTGCTGCTCCTCAACTGATTTTAAAATATTTTTAACCTAATGATTCTAAAATTATATTGGTAAGTTCCAAGGTCATATCTAAGTATAAAATACTATCCATTAAATAAAACCTATAAAAACTAGAGATTTCAATACATGACTAAAACAGAAATCCAAATACAATGTTTAAAGATAACATGTTCCTAAGTTCTCAGAATTCAATGGAATACTATTTTACTTTTAAAATCCAACTTGAAAGGATAAAGGAAATTTTGAGTATTTAGCCAAGTGTAGATAGGTTGCACGATCAATCACTACAGGAAGATTAATTACAATATGACAAGAATCAGGTTATACTGCTCATTTTTAAAGAGGTCTGATTTAAATGGCCCCTGTTTTACAAGTGTAATAAGTGTTAACAGCAGGCCACGTGAATAAAAGCAGGAAATACAAGAACAATTTAAATATACCAAATAGTATATGTTTCAATCCTGGTGAGACATGCCTGTCATGCCAGCTATAGATTTATACAAACAGCTAAAAAAATAGGATACCGTCCACTTTTAAGCAATGAAAATTTTTTGAGATGTAAAATACTAACAACACACAAAAAACTTAAGACTTTTATATGATTATTAAAACATTTACCTGAGATACAGACATGTGACTATAGCAAAAAAACAGTAACAGGACAATGTATCTCAGCTAATCCTTAAAAGTCTTAAACTTTAAATATCTTCTAAGTTAAATTCAGAAATCAAAGCAAACTCATGTCTAAAGACTGTATCTGGGAACTCCCTGGCAGTCCAGTGGTTAGGACTCTGCGCTTTCAGTGCCATGGGCCCTGGTTCAATCCCTGGTTGGAAACGAAGATCCCATAAGCTGTGCGGCATATCCAAAAGGAAAACACAAGACTGTATCCTCCTGAAAATTGTTTCAAAGATCACCTAGGCCATTATTCAGGTACAAGTCAAATAAATTTGGTCTTTCTGGTATCCTTTCTTTGCTTGGTTCTTATCAGATATATTCATTTCTGTTAGCACCTAATAGCAAGACATCAAAAATAGTGTATTGCATTTACATACAGTGCTGCATCAAAACTGGAACAATTAAACAGTGATCCTAACACTGTTATTCAGTTCAAGAAGCTTGAATTACAGAAATGACACGGATGATTGCTACGTAGGTAAAACAATAGCCTGGATAGATAAAAGTTTAAAGATAACTCTAACTTGCCCAACACTGATAAAGAATTAGACAAAATGAAGATAATTAAAATAGGTAGGAAAATCAAATACTAGAAGAATTTATTTATATCCTCTTGAATATTTACATACAAGTACTTCGTGAATTTATGTCTTTCAAGTTTTAAACTTGTCTTTAACTATCTTCCTAAACAGCTTTATTATGTTACACTACTTTCAATCAGACTCAAGAAAAAGAGAAATAACACAAATATAGCCTTGTTAATAACTTGCTAAAATATTCCATCTAGTTGACAATATTAATTTCACAGACAAGGGACCCCTGAAGTTGGACCTCACTGTACAGAAAAAGGAAAATGAAGCTCAGAGATGAGGACTGCTCTTCCAGTTTTCAGTCTCTGCCCTACATTACATGCTATCTCCTATTTCTCAATTGAGTTACTAGTCCAAATAGATGGATTTTATTAGTGCTAGTCTACTGTATTCTGTTTACTACAAAACAAATGTTTTTAATTTTTATTGGAGTATAGTTGCTTTACGATGTTGGGTTAGTTTCTCCTGTACAGCAAAGTGAATCAGCGGGACATATACATATCCCTTCTTTTGTGGATTCCTTTCTTTTCATTTAAGTCACCACAGAGCACTGAGTACAGTCCTCTGAGTTACACAGCAGGCTCTCATTAGTTATCTATTTTATACATAATATCAATAGTGTATATATGTCAATCTCAATCTCCCAATTCATCCTACCCTATGGACTTCTCAGGTGGCTCAGTGATAAAGAATCTCCTGCCAAGCAGGAGGTGCCTGCTTCAATCTCTGGGTCAGGAAGATCCCCCAGACAAGGAAATGGCAACCCACTCCAGTATTCTTGCCTGGGAAATCCCACGGACAAAGGAGCCTGGTGGACTACAGTCCACGGGGTTGCAGAGAGTCAGACAGGACTTTCACAAAGAGTCAGACAGGACTTAGCAACTAAACAGCAACAACAACATACCACAAACTGGTAATCTGAACAAATTTAGTGTCCACTGCTCTAGACAATTCTTATAAGACCCACGTTTTAATTTTTTGGTCTTTACTGCTAATATTCTAGCTCGTGAATACTTAAAGCATATCTTCCTTCCCATTTCTCCTAACAAGCCCCACTTCCAAATAAAACCAAACAGAAGAAGACACGGCATGGATAACTAAAATCTAAGAGCAATCTCTTTACCAAATGTTTTTACCTACTCTCTAACAAAAACCTCTAAGCAAGGTTATTAACAAGGAGAAAAATGGTCCATTTTCCCTCTCCCTTAGCTCCGGACAATTTTCTGGTGCTCATAAAAATAATAGAGGGGGAAAAAATTAATAATAATAGAGGGAAAAGTTAGCCAGGAAAAAGTAGGGACAATGATGCATAGATTCTGAACTGATTATATGCATTTAAGAAAATTAATTCCTGAATTAAAAATCAAAGGTAGGACTTCTCTGGTGGTCCAGAGGTTAAGAATCTGCCTGCCAATGCAGGGGACACAGGTTTGATCCCTGGTCCAGGAAGATTGCACATATCATGGGGCAATTAAGCCTGTGTGCCACAGCTATTGAGCCTGCGCTCCACAGTGAGAAGCTTGTGAACTGCAACCAGAGAGTAGTCTCCACTCTCCACAACTAAAGAAAGCCCACGCTCAGCCATGAAAACCCAGCACAGCCAAAAATAAAAATATAAATTAAAAATAAATAAATAAATAAAAATAAAAGGTAATTAAATTCAAGTGATATTAACTACTCTGGTTGGATGTGTTGCTGTTTTGTTTGACCTTGCCATACACCATGTAGGATCTTAGTTCCTCTACCAGGGATTGAACTCAACCCCCTTGCATCTGGAAAGAAAATCTCTGAGTTGGATATGTTGATAATGGGAGCTTAAAATCTTGCATCTACCTGAAGTTGAATTTAATTACATCTCCCAACTACACAAAGTGACAACTTGATGTTGAAAATTAGCAGCCATGCTCTTGTGAATTAAAGAAAAACTAAATAATGATATGTTTAGCTCTTCAATTCATCTCATTCCATTAAGTTCAGCTTACATTTAATGAGTGTCTACTAGCTAGGCATTCAGTTCAGTTCAGTCGCTCAGTCGTGTCCGACTCTTTGCTAGGCATTATCATCTATTAAACATTAACTCTCTAGCCAAGCCTTTTTAATAGAGAACTTGGCCCACCTAGTCCCTGAAAGGGTCAGCCTTATGAAACTCATGATACCCCACAACCCTGCCATATTCCCACCACAGGTAGGCACCTGAAAGGGATGGGCCAATCTGATATTCTTTTCCAGGAACCCAGAATGAGAATCCTGGGAACCTGAGTCAGACGATATGAAGTACCTGAACTACCAGATTAGGCAGTGTGTGAGCCAGAGGTATCACAGTAAGTCAAAATTGAAGACTTAGGGAAGGGAAGTAGGAGCAAAGAGGTCCTGAGTGAGCAGAGAAAGCTGATCTGAAGAGGTGACTTACCAACAAAGCAGAGCAAGTGACCAGTCTCTAGGAGAAATGGGGGTAGGGGACATGTATTACATTCCACATGCATTCAACCTGCTTGTATTTCCTTTCTTATCTATCCTTGGATGTCTGATGCCTATAAAGTTGCCCACTGTGTCTTTTCAACAAAGACCTCCTTGACTGGAACAAGTATGAATGAGTTTCTTACAGGCAAAACACCTTAGCATTATATTAGGTGCTGCAGCAGATATAAAGATATAAAAACACCAAGTTCACTCAGCCCTCAAAGGCCATACATAGTTAGGAGCTGCTAAGTTTACAAATAACCATAATATAAGGTAGATGATAGCATAAAAAGTACTATGAGGTTTCAAAAAGAGGGATACATCATATCCAACTCAGAACATCAAAAAGGTTTCAGGGAGGAAAGGAAACTAAAATAGTAATCATAACAGATGGTGCTTGGAATAGTTAAAAAAATGTGTTTACTAAGAAAAATATAATGTTGGAGACATTAGTCAAGTCAATAACATAAAAAATCATTTTACTGGTTCAGGAAATACAAAAATCTGGTTAACAACTGAGTCACAGAATTTGGCAACTGACTGATTGTATGGATAAGAGCAAGCCAGGAGTTTAAAAAAAAAAAAGTTTAGTTTTCAGGGTAGGTGATTTTGAGAATGATAATCTCAGAACAGAAAGGTTCACAGGAGGTGGATTTGGGGAAGAGAAGTGAAGAGGGGAGGCAAGTTCTGTACTGGATATACTGACTTGAGGCAAGTGGCAGTGAGCAGTTCATTAATCACTGGGGAACTGTAGAAAGAGAAGCCCTCTAAAGCACAGAAAACGGTTTTCTCAAAATTCCAAGTAAAAAACCTTTAGAGAAAAGAGGTAAAAGACTTTTCAGTGTCTAGGTTTTCCCTTTGCATTCTGAATGTCCCATTTTTGCCCAGCTACTGATGTTCCGGTCCAAAGGTGACAGACTTTAAGGAGGTTAGGCAGTATCATAGAAGAACTTGATGAAGATACGGTTCTTCTCTCCAGAAAACCCCATGTAACCACAAATATTGCTAACAATTTTATAAAGTTTATGGATCTTCTGAAGCCCTAAGGAGTACACACACCCCAGGTTTTTTGTTTTTTTAAAAAAGGCATGATGTGAAAGACCCTGTGGAAGGAGAGAGTGGGTTGGAAGAAAAAGAGGAAATATCTGCAGGGACTCATCCACTCCCTTTTCCCTTCCAAGCAACTAGAGCATGAAGCAGCACACCATGGCGGAGAGGCAGAGTGACAAGCACAGAGCTCAAGGTCTGCGGTTTTACCAACCATCTGTAAGAGAATGAACTACTTTTATCAGAGATATCTGCCTCCAAACTAAAAGATTTTTAGTAGTAGTCTAACACTGGGCTGGAGGAAGCACAAGCTGGAATCAAGACTGCTGGGAGAAATATCAATAACCTCAGATATGCAGATGACACCACCCTTATGGCAGAAAGTGAAGAGGAACTAAAGAGCCTCTTGATGAAAGTGAAAGAGGAGAGTGAAAAAGTTGGCTTAAAGCTCAACATTCAGAAAACGAAGATCATGGCATCTGGTCCTATCACTTCATGGCAAATAGATGGGGAAACAGTGGAAACAGTGGCTGACTTTATTTTTCTGGGCTCCAAAATCACTGCGGATGGTGACTTCAGCCATGAAATTAAAAGACACTTACTCCTTGGAAGGAAAGTTATGACCAACCTAGACAGCATATTCAAAAGCAGAGACGTTACTTTGTCAACAAAGGTCCATCTAGTCAAGGCTATGGTTTTTCCAGTGGTCATGTATGGATGTGAGAGTTGGACTGTGAAGAAAGCTGAGTGCCGAAGAATTGATGCTTTTGAACTGTGGTGTTGGAGAAGACTCTTGAGAGTCCCTTGGACTGCAAGGAGATCCAACCAGTCCAACCTAAAGGAGATCAGTCCTGGGTGTTCATTGGAAGGACTGATGTTGAAGCTGAAGCTCCAATACTGGCCACCTGATGTGAAGAGCTGACTCATTTGAAAAGACCCTGATGCTGGGAAAGATTGAGGGCAGGAGGAGAGGGGACGACAGAGGATGAGATGGTTGGACGGCATCACCGACTCAATGGACATGGGTTTGGGTGGACTCCAGGAGTTGATGATGGACAGGGAGGCCTGGCGTGCTGTGGTTCATGGGGTCGCAGAGTCGGACACGACTGAGCGACTTTAACTAACTAACTAATACTCTGCATGCAACTTAATTTTTGCCCTGCCACTACCAGCAAAATCCTAAAGAAGAAAGCATTAACCTCATTTTGTGTAACAATGCTTTCTCAAGGTCTGCTAAGGGGAACTATCAAGAAATGGATCGAGATAGCACAGGAGTAGATCATTTAGTAACCCACAAAACTAAAAGATAATGTTTAATGCCTTCTACCACGAAAGAGTTGTATTAAAATTCTTTGAAGGTCTTTGAAAAGGGTTCATTAATATTTGAAAAAAAAAATTTGAAAAATAATCAAATATCTGTCTGAAACACCCTTGAAAAAAGCAACTAAAATGATGTTTTCCAATCATTGTAATAACAGAAGTCACCATTTAGTTAGTATTTATTTGCTAAACAGTTTACATATATTATCTCATTTGAACTTTAGAAATAAGTATCACATCCCCACTTTATATGTGAAAATAAGACTCCTAGGGCTAAGTTACATGCTTTGGGTCTCACAGCTAGTAAATGGAGGTGGGAATTGAATTCAGTTTTATGTGACTCCAAAAGCACTGCTCATATCCATTATACCAGCGATTCCCAACTTTAGTCACATCATGCTGCATGCTTAAAATTATAATACTTGTATAGATTACCAACGTAAACTGGAGAGACCTGGTGAAAATAACATACGTTTTCTTTATATTATAAAATTATGGCATGAAAAATAAAGTACAAAATGTTACAGATGATATTAAACACTAATTGGTACAAATCTTCCAAATCAAATATTTTCGATTGCCAAACTCAGAAAAGTGTACTGGTGGAATCATACCAAAAATGTTCAAATATCATTCTAACTGCTGTGAAATTTGAAAAGTTAGTTACAAAATGATTTAAAATCATAAAAATGATTTAAAAATTCAAAACCATAAAACATTTGCAAACAGCACACTGCAAGCCTTCCTATGCACTACACTCTGGTTAGGAAGCCCTGTATAACATAATTTTGTTTTTTTACAGAATATTATGATTAGACAGTATATCAAGAGCTTCTCAATAACACATCTAAAAGAAATTTAAACAAAAAGTAACAAAACAGGTACAATACTGCATTCCTCCTGAATTTCTGTAGTAACTTTAATTGGTAACATTCATTTTGTTAAAATAATAACAATGATTGCAACTTAGACCAAATTTGATAGTTTTACACAGAGGAAGTAAAAATGACTTGCATGTATATCAAAGGAGGTATTCAACAGCAAAATTATTTGTATACTGTGATAAGTGCATTTTGTTTATAGAAATAGCAAAGAAGATAATTTTAATTTCATATATGTGTTATGTCGGGAGAAGGCAATGGCAACCCACTCCAGTACTCTTGCCTGGAAAATCCCATGGATGGAGGAGCCTGGTAGGCTGCAGTCCATGGGGTCGCACAGAGTCGGACACGACTGAAGCGACTTGGCAGCATGTGTTATGTCATGACTCAAGCAAATGCATCTCTCTCTGCAACCTGCTTGAATCTGTTCATTTAACTTGCTCAAGAATATTAAAAAAAAAATTACTTAAAACAATGAAATTGATTAAAAAGTAAAATCAAATGTTGTAGTACTTTGATTTTTACCTACTGCTTTTGAAATTTCCTAAGTGATCATATGTTTAATTTTGGTTTTAATTAAATGCACTGTTTATAAAGTCATGTATTACAACAGCCTAATATCCTGAGGGGATCTCTGATTATGAATGTAAACCAAAATAATCATAGAAGATAAAAACACACCTTTACTTTCATAACCAACTGATCAATAGAAACAATGCTAATGCCTTGAGTACTATAGTTTATATCAAACATCTGAAAGATCCCAAGGAGCTATGTCCAACAGTAGCTGGCACATGCTGGTTAACAGTTTATATTTAAGCATCTACTAAATACCAGGGACCATGCTCATTCACAAATGATACCTGTTCTATGGAAGAGTAGCAGTTTGAAACTTCAGTTTTTTTTTTCATACATTCTGTAAGATCAAGTATTCAAACTGAAGGCTTAAACTCCAGTGCATAACTTCCTTTCTTTATTCAAAAAGCTGTTACCAGGCCTCCTGCAACCTACAAACTACCAAATACGTTAACATGAAAAGACTAGCATGGGCACCCTGAACACCCTAGAGTACAAAATAAACCCTGGGTTATGGTGGTACATTCTGTCCTCTGGAGCTTCACACCATAAAAATTTGGCACTTATCCTAAAGCAACTTCTTTTTCCCAAAAATCAATTGTTTTAAAAAGCAAAGTTCTATTGCTTACAGAAACCATTATTTCCATTTACTCTTCCCTAACAGATCCCTAGAAAATACTAACAGTGAAGAAAAAATATGGCCTGATTTATTGGTAAGCTGACATCAGGGTATTTTATATGATTCACTGAGCTTCTAGAAAACAATCTCTCAAAAATTCTAAAACTAACCAGGCTGAGTAAAATGCATCTGACTGTACATAAAAACTACTTAAAACAAATGTCAAGTAAAATAAACAGTAATTCCTGAAGCCAATATTTTTCGTTTGAAGACAAAAAAGCCCAGCTCAAAAGAAGTCTGTCACAGTCATCTTTTACAGTAAGTCCAATTCCATAATTTATCCTAAGATAACTGCATTCCCACTGCACATCATCCCTAGCAAATATTCATCAACTCCCACTGTGTAACCTATTGTCATCATCACATCCTATGCCACAAACCTCAAACAAGCCAGTCCTTAAATATCCTCAGCTCACACCAGCTCCCCCTTTATAAAAACAATGGAAGGAGTTATAAAAAACCTTAAGAAAATAAAAATAATAGGAAATAGTGGATAAGTACACACAGCCTCTACACTCAAACTCTTTACCTTTACACCTGAGAACTTGTCAGTTATTTCAACCATACACTTTTATGTTCCTGGACGACCCAGGGTTCCTCCACCTCAGCGAGAGCTCGAAATGTCCACTCTCTAATAAATGACAGGGTCCTATGTGACCACTCTGTCCAAGACCCCCTCTCTATTTATATTAATTATTCAAACCCCCACCCCAGCTCTAATCTGTCATAAAGTATCACCACGCTCCAAACTCACAGTTCATTATACAAGCCCAACACACTCTCCAGTCCTCAACACCAACTTACTCTAACCCTTCCCTTGAAAAACCTTCTCTAACATCAGCTCTTCCTTTATGAGCTTTTCCCATATTCCCAATACAGTCTCAATGTCCTATTGGACCACATTTCGAAGCTCCTTCGCTAAACACAATCCAGCATGGTGGCACACCCTCTTTCCAGACTAATTCCTACAACCCCAAAACCCCACCCCTTCATCACGCCCTCCGGCATCAGCCACCAACCCCACACCACGCCCCACGTCCGTCACGCCCTCCAGATTCTTCGGGGTCCTCTTCTCCCGCCCGGCCCGACGCCCCATTAGGACTCTCAAGCGCCTGGGCCCTCTAAACCACCCCGCCAGCCCCGCCCCCAGCCCCTCACCGAGTAGCAGCAGCTTCACTTCTTTGGCCGCTTTCTCCCCGTCCTCCCGCAAGTTGCGGTCGATCATCTTGCTTCGCTCCACCGCCGCCTTATCTTCGGCGCTCAACGTGCACCCCATGGCGGCGGCGGAAGAAGGGACCGGGCCGGGGCTCACTCAAAAACCGCGGAGACTGCGGCTTAGCAGGCGGAGAGAAGAATCTACTGCTGGGCGGCGGCCCTCTCCGTCAGCTCCCAGAGCGCCCAGAGGAACCGGATATCCGGCGTTTTACGACACTTCCGGCAACGCCCGCGGCCGTTACTTCTTCGACCTCCCTAGCTGGGGTAAAGGAGGCGTGACCAAAAGCGGAAGTACGGAGAGAGAGAGAGACCAGGACGCCGAGTGTTGGTTCCGAGATGTAGGGCGGCCCTGTCGAGTTTACCGGGCGCCGCTCGACTTTAGTCCCCTTTCACCTTTTTGGCTGTCTTATTTGGATGAATATAGAGATACCAGGGACTGGTTTCTCCGGTTCAAGGCACCCTCCCGAGGTCGCACGGCCGATTGGCGTGGGGAATGGGAATTCCCAAGAAAAGCCCGCAATCCGCACGGGAATTTCTGCTGGGAATTTTTCACTGGCCAGAAAACGCAGTTAAATTCTGGCTGTGGAGATCTGAGACCAAGTGTAGGATAGTTTGTCTGTTGGTGTCGTCCCAGCCAGAGCTATGGGATGAGAATTACAGAGTCTGGGCCTCGCCGCGGTCACGCTCCACATCTGGAAATAGTTAAGACCCACCATGCCTGGGACTTTGCAGTCCCTTTCTGCCCTCTCCTCTGGCTCACCTACTGGTACCCAGTGGGCTTGAGAGTTTCCCCGCTACTGTATTGGTAAAGGATCTCTTGAAATCGGTAACAGATCTTGCATAAGGTAAGAATGTGGTTTTTCCATGAAATTTCCATGCTGCCTTTCCCCCACACAAGCCAGGTTTAGCCCTGACATATTGTCGTGTGTTAAGGGCTTAGGACTTCTACCAAGATTAGTCAACCAAAGTTCCACACCCTAAAACAAACCGGTGCATCCTATTAAAATTTCCTGTTGTGGTAACACACGAAAAGAGAAGTCATAGTAAAATTTGTTTCTCAGCTATAGTATCACCTGGAAGTTGATAAATCCCCTATGAAAGCCCCACACTGATACCCTTTTTACTCATAATCCTGGATTCTATGGTGAAAGTAGCCCTACATTACCGTTACTTCCAAAGAGCCCCACAAAAGCATTCACCGTACATTCTAGGGAGGGGAACTCGTGCAGCCTCCAAGACCTTACCCTATGATTAAATATTATTTCCCCAGTTGAACCTAGACCTTAGAATATAAGATCCCAACAGAAAGATATATACGGTGACTGATGATCATTAGAGGGATTTCTTGAAAACCACATTAAATAGCCTCATGCACCTTAATTTATCAATGCCAGTTCTTCAAAGTTCCAAGTCTCCTACTCTTCCTAGTGACTGTTAGAATATCAATACTTACGGGGAGAAAGGGCAAGAAGAAGGGAAGAAAAAACGATATTTATTGAGTACCTATTTGCCAGGTATGACTAGGTACTTCGATGTATCATCTCGTTTATTCCTCACAACAACCCTGTAATTGTGGGTTGTTATCCACATTTTTACAGGTAAACAAATAGGCTCAGAGAAATTAAGCATCTTTCCACGTTCACACAGTGAATAAGTAGATCTGATTCCAAATTCACTCCTTTTCTACCATGCCATTATAAGATGTTACCTGGGAGTCTTGACAACAGCTTTTCATTTAGGATTGAGAGTTACTCCAACAACACTGGGGTGAGGGAAAAAATAACTTGAGAGCACAATTTTCTCAACCTGTTGATTTCTTCAGTGGATTTATAAGTCAAATTTTGCCTAGGAACTGCTTTCACAAGCTTAAGAATTACATATGGAACTTTACCAAGTGATCCTGGTGATTAGAATACTCCTGGAAAGTGGTCATGAAAGAAATTGTTGGGAAAGTTCTCAGCAGAATAGAAGAGAAAATTTTATTTCCTTCATGATCAACTCAAGGAAAAATAAATGCAAATAAACCAGCATATGTTAAATTCTGTAATAAACGCCAGTGAGGTCACAGTGTCAAGAAATTTCAGCCTAAATTAGCAATATCCTTCCACTCAAGACTTTCCTCCTTTGAAGTATGAAGTAGGGGTTGGAGGGCAAAGTCAAAGGAAAAGGCAAAATAAATTAACAAAATGGCTGCCAGGCAATGTTCCCCCTCCCCACCTACAAGCTTCTTTCCTATTTCCACTAGACTCACACTGCCACCTGCTGGCAACGCTCAGTCTGCTAGTTAATCAGTGATGTTTGGATGTTTTCCCCTATTTCTAAAATGCGATTCCTCATGAATTTATCTTAAAAGGGAGGAGAGGGTGGTGGAGAACATGCCTTCAATCGCAAAAGACTCTCTTCGACGTATAAATTATCTGAGGGAACTCCTCAGTGCAATAGGCCTTGCGCATAAGTCTAGCAGTAGGAAGACAGAAACCTGGAAAATTTCCTAGATCTGGAGAGAAAAAGCTGCCCTATTTCATTTAATAAATCATTTTGTTCAACTAGAGTTTCATCTGCAACCCCCACACTTTCCAGTCTGCAGAAAGCCTCCATGTAGACATCTTGCTGCAATGGGCTGAAGTCTCAAGTTAGAACCATGAACATATTTTTCAATATATTTCTCTAAAATTCTATAATGCTTTACTATATGTGAATGCTCTGTCAAAATATAAAACAAGGTACCTGATTCAAATTAAGACTGTGCACTCCTTGAAGGCAGTGACTATAAATCTGTGTGAGTCCCAGAGAGTGGGGTATTCAGCTATTATGCACTGGGTTGAACTGAAGGAGTCAATGTTGATATCAGCATAACTTTTTTATAATAAAAATTATTTATTAGCTGTTCAAAGGGGAAGCTATCCTACTCCCACCAACCCGACTTCCCCTTGAAGCTCAATAAACCAGGAATTTGTTCAAATACAGATCACATCACCATCTGGTCCTGCCTTGACTCTTTAATGTTACCTGATTGAAATGAGGGAAATGGATGAACAGGTAGTCCCAGATGGGTGTCCTGTCCAGTTTTGCAGTTATTCCCCCTCCTTTGAATATACCGCCATCAGTACCACCTAACAGTTTCTACAGTCTCAATCAGTGAACAGCTGAGCCCAGTTCCTGTGCCCCCTGTCCAACCCAGGGCTGCAGATAGGAGAGAGATTTAAGTCTTTGTCACTGAAGCTAATTTTGAGAGCGATGAATGGGAGTAAGGAAGCATTTAATGAACCATGGAAACCCCACCTTTCCCATTCCCAACCTTAGTCTCTTGTACCCGGTTGTCCAGGGGGCTGGCGATGGGTCACTGCCATGAGGAGAGAGATCAGGGAGGCCAGTTCTGGAAAATAAAGATTTACAGTATTATTGGTCAGGGTTATTGTGAGCCTCTCTGTATCCAACCACCTTAGCAATTCAAATGCTAACCCCCACCTTCAGCAGTCCACCCCCAATCCCTCCACTTCATCCTAAAACACAAAGAGAAAGAGCCATCCTGCTTTAATCTTCCCTCTGCTAAGATCAAGTCCCAAAATCAATCTCTCACGTCTAAGAGACAGACAGAAGAAATACAACAGAACAGCTGTTCCTGGAAGGTGGGAGACAGAGCTGCAGTTATCTTTCCTCTCTTCTACTCTATGGGCCCTGATTACTACTTCCCCTTGCTCTGACCAAACTCAAGAAAGGAATAAAGCTGGTCCTCTCACTTCAAGGAAACCTCAGGTTTAAAACTAGAAAAAAAAAATCTGTTAAATGGAAACACTTGGCTGCGATTTTGCCCTTTTTTTTTTAAGCCTAACAAGGAAATGAGAAGTCAGGGGTCATTTTCTTACCTTGCCTGGGTGCAGTTTCTACCATGGACTGTTACACTGAAAAATGAAAGATCCTAAAGAGTCCTCAGAATAACTCCACGCCTGGCCTGCTGCCCTATATCCTCCAACTCCTGCCCTTAGAATTTCCCTGCTTCCTGAGGCATGGAAATTTCACTGGTTGAAAAGCATCATCATCATCATCATCATCTCACCTTAGTGACCCTTGACTCTCGTCACCATCTCACCAGGTCCCCTCCCCCAGTAGTCAAGGATCATAGCCATGTCCAAGGCTTTTGCCACATATCCATCCAGTTGGCTCTGTTGCTGACCCAGAAAACATTAAGCAAAAGCTGTGTGCAGAGACCCCAGCCCCAGCTAGCCAGGAAAAGGTGATCCCACAAGGAGTTCCTTGCAGTTACAACTGGCCCCCAGCCCCATCACCCTCCAAGCGTCCACCAGCCCATCATGACTCCAGTCGTGGTGAGGGAGCGGGACGGAGGTAGCTGTCTGACATAATGATATCGCTGGTGAGTTGTTGTTCCAAGAACTCAGAGGTCTCCTCAGCTATCTGGCCAGGGATTCGAAAGTCAACTGCAGGTGGCTCCTGCTTGGGGCTGGGTACAGGTCGGGAAGCCCAGGACTCCGTGGGACAGCCAGTGCTCTGAAGAAACTGCAGGAAGTTCTCCTCAATGGAGCCCTCCCGGCTTGGCAGCCTCAGCTCCTCCTCTGGAGCCTGTTTGAAGAAGCAGACAAACTGCTTGCTGAGCTCCCCCCGGATCTGCCGATTAAGACATCCATAGAAGAAAGGGTTGGAAGTGAAGCAGAAGTAGCCAATCCAGGTCACCACATTCTCCACCTGCCCCGTCGAAACAGGCTGAGCACTCAGGGCGACGTAGAGGTGAAAAGAAAAGTAGGGCAACCAACAGAGCAGGAACTGTCCCCCCACAGCCAGGAGGACCACTGCTGCCTTCCCTCCCCCAAACGTCCGGTGTGGCGTGGTCTGGGGGGCCCCTGAGCTGGTGACCATAGTGGAGCGGCTGCTGAGAGACTCAGAGCGTTGCCGGGGGGTCTCCATCCACGTGGGCAGCGGTCCGTGCTGCATGGCAGCCACACGGGCTACTCGGAACATGCTGCAGTAGACCACTAGGATGAGGAGCAAGGGCAACAGGAAGTAAAGGACAGCAAAGACCACCACAAAAAGCTGGCAGTAGGCACTGTGGCTCCATTGGAGTGAGCAGCCTAGGGGGATGCCGGGAGCTCCCTCCTCCCGCGAGACCCTTCCCAACACTGGCACAGAAGCCATGGCCAAGGCCTTCACCCACACACCCACCAGAACAGAGGCCACCAGCCCCAGCGTCATTCGCACCTCATAACGCATGGGGTGGACCACGTAATAGTAGCGCTCCACGTTGATGGCCGACACTGAGAGAATGGCCAGGCTAACGAAGCATATGCTCAGGAACAAGTAGAGGCGGCAGGCGACCTCCCCGAAGAGATCATGGTCAAAGAGGGCGGAGCTGGAGAGCATGGCAAGGGGCATGAGGGTCAAGGCAGCCAGCAGGTCCACCAGGCAGAGGTGGAAGACAAAGACAAATTTTCGAAGGGCAGGTGTCTTGGCAATAACAGCCATCACAGCCGCATTGCCAGCCACAGCAGTCAAGTCCAGCAGAAGCATGAAGAAGAGGGCCACGGATTCTGAAGCCACGTCCCGCAGCCCTGCCTCCGGGACCCCGCTGGCAGTAGAGGGACCTGGGGTTTGAGGGGCCCTCCCCAGAGTGGAAGAGTTCCCTGATGACTGGGGGATGGGTGAGGACTCCATGGGGCCGAAAGAGGACACCCAGGGCACCTCCTGTCACAGGCCCATCCCCCATCCTAGTCCAGTGCCCCTGGGATGGCGAGCCCAGGCCCAGGCTTCCCAATTTTGTGTGTGCAGATCTTGGGGAGAGAGCGCCTCCTGCTGGAGCCTCTCTCACTGTTGCCAGCCTTCAAGGCCAAGGACTGAGGGCTCAGGAGGCAGCTCTGGTCCACCTTGGTGACTGCAAAGAAGCAAGAGAGGGAGCGATGCAGGAGCCTCACCAACTCAACACTCCATCTTCTGAGTGGTCTCCAGCTCCTTTTCCACTTCCTTTTCCTCTCTTTTCCACACCCTTCTCCCCTTTCAAGGACTGTTGTCCAGAGTCTAAATCCTCTGTCTCCCTTTCTCAGGGTCCCGCTGAGCTCTGGGATCGTGCCCCAGTTTTAAGGTTGCTTATGTAAATTTCCTGATTTCTTGTCTCCTCAGAATGGCAGGAGTCATTGTGGAGAATAACCACGAGATCCGGTTTCCAGTCCCAGGTCTGGGAATTACTAACTCTGTGGCTCTTCTCAGCTTCAGTTTCCTCATAAAGCCATCTGTAAAATGAAAGGAATAATACCTACTTCACAACTGTGTTTGGAAGATGATGCAGGATGTATTAATCAGATCCTAATAAGCAGTAATGTAAATATGGTGCTTTCCACGCGCCAGGCCCTGTTCTCAACACTCCATATATATTAACTCATTCTAATCCTTATGCAACCCTATGAGGTAGATATCCTTTCCCTACTTTGCAATTGATAAAACTGGGGCCTACCAGAGATAAAGGAACTTACCGAAGGTCACATAGCTAGTAAGTGGCCAGGTCCAGTTACACGCCCAGGAGGCCTGGCTCCAGGGCTAGTACTCCAGCCCACCGTGCCATGCTTCGCCTGAAGGTGCCCTCCACAGTGGCTGCAACACAACAGACATTCAATAAATAATTGATGAATTTGAAACATCTCTAAAAATGTCTCTCAGGCTTCTCTGGTGGGTCAGTGGTAACGAGTTCCGCCTGCCAATGCAGGAGACATGGGTTCCATCCCTGGACCAGGAAGATCCTATATGCCGCAGAGCAACAACCGCAACTACCGAGGCCTGCAAGCCTTCCAGCCCATGCTCCACGGCGACAGAAACTACCCACGATGAGAAGCCGGGGCACCGCAACGATGAGTAGCCCCTGCTTGCTGCAACTAGAGAAAAACCCACACAGCAATGAAGACCCAATACAGCCAAAAATAAAAATTAATAAATTAATTAAAAACAAAAAAAATGTCTCCCACTGAACCGGGGCTACCACTGGGAAGAGATCACCTGAGAAGGGGAAAGACTGTGCTTGAGTTTGCTCTAACATCACCACCCCTGAGCCAAAGAGCTGCCCCTTTGGGAGTGTTTAGAAGGACCAGTGAAAACAAAACGTCCCACTGGCAGGAAACTGGGAAGTCAATTCATCCAGCCTCCATTGCTCCCAAAGCCAGAAGGGCATAAGTCATATGATAGCTGCCCATCTCTACCCACTCATTAACTTCCCAAGGTCACTGTGCCCCTGGAGGTGGGAGAGGAGCTGCTCCTAAACTCCCACTGTCCAGGGTCCTGGATCCAGGGTCATTGCAGCTGACCATGGAGGGGCCTCTGGCCAAAACCCTCCTGTTCCTGGACTGTTACCATAGACCGAGAGCAAGAAGGGGGTGTAGGCATCTGTATAAAACGTATGGGGAGTGAAGGTGGGTGAGCATAAAGCAGAGAGGTAAACCGGAAGAAACTGGCAAAGGAAGAAGTCTCCGGGTTCAGCGTTTCTCATTTCTCTGATAAAATCTGTTTTATGTGTCTCATTATCCATGCTGAGTTCGCACAGAATTGAACTAAGTTGCCCAATGTACAGCTGACCCTTGAACAACATGAGTTTGAATTGCTGGAGTCTACTTACACGCAGATTTTTTTTTCAATAGTAAACTACAGTACTACAGGATTCCATCAGCAGTAAAGGATGCGGAACTGCGAGACAGAAGACCGACTATACCCGGATTTTTCACTGCTCAAAGGGGCAGCACTGCTAACCCTCACATGTTCAAGAGTCAGCTGTAATTTTAATTTTTTTTATTTCCATATGCCATTCTTTCAGTCCAGAGTCCCTCAGCATAGTGTACTAAGGTATAAAAATTAGAGGCAAACTGTGGCCATGCCAAGTCTGATGGGCTTTTTGCAGACAAGTCAGAAGTTTCCTGGGTCACTCTCCTCATGTGTTAAATGGGAGGATTGGACTAGAAAAACTTCAAGGTTTCCATATGTGATAGCATTGGATTGCTCAGTGAGTTCCTGGGCTATGGAGGGCCTGGTGGCTGCTCAATTAAAAACCCCATGATTTCTCTGACTGAAGTAAAGAGGCCCACATGGGGCAGATAGGTCCCTTGCCCCTCTATAAGCTACAACAGCCTTACAACCCTTGGTTTTTGGCATTACCATAAACTTTGCACTAATTTAACTTCTAGCATGCCATGCATGCAATAGGTGCTCAATACAACTTTGTGACCTGAATCAAACTCAGATTATTCAGTTGGATCCTTTCCTCCAGGATATACTCCAGGAACACTCAGTCCATCAGTTGTGTGCCAGCCAGGAGCCTCTTCTGAAATGAGTAAGTTGGGCTCCTGGACTTGAAGGAGTCCTAACTTTGGACTACCTACCTAGAGATGTGCCTCTCCCAGGGGATAAAAGACAGCTCATATCACATAGACTCAGAGTCTGTGGAGAAGGTGAAAGAGAGGGCTCAAGTAGAGACGCTTATCATAAGACAAGCTTCCAGAAAAAAATGTGGGAAGAAACACCAGGAGAGGCAAACTTGCCCTTTTCTTTCTATGCCATGACTCCCCCATCCCTTCTACCTGGGGTGGGGCCCAGAAGACATGACTCTGGGGCCCTGGAGCTAAAGGAGTCAAGGCCCACCACATCTGCCCAGATATCAAGAGTCTGCCAACAGGGCCTACCCAGGGTCCCCGACCACGGGAAGCAGATGTGTGTTCCACGTGGAGATGGAGAGGTGCTGTGCAGCCGTAATGGAGCCCTAGGCAAGAAGGCATTGAACATTCCTCTTTTTCACAGCCCCTCTGAGCCTTACCAGTATCTCCGCACTGCTCCCTAAATTCCAGCATTCCCATTTACCTTCTAAAGAAAAGCCAGCATACCCACTCCCCAGCACTTCCTCACTGATGGACCAGGGTAAAGGCTGGGAGCGACATGGGGTAACAGTTTCACAGTGGAAGCCCAGGGAGCCTCGCTCCACTCCTCGCTTGGTTATCGTGGCTTCTCGGATGCTCTTATCCTCTCCCTGCTCCCTTATAGCAACCCTTCCCTCACCTCCAGGACATCTCAATACCTGGAAGGCTTTGCCATCCTAGAGGCTGAAGTCTGGGCCTTTAGCAGGGGTACGGTCAAGTTACACATAGCCTTGTCTCAGGAGGCAAGATGTACATAAGTGCCCAGCCCAAGGCCGCAGAGGTGTTGGGATTCACATGCACCTGTTTCTTGGTTACAGAGTTTCCATCCCGAGGACCCGAGCCTGGCCTTCCTTCAGACAGGAGCATGCCCCCCCTAAGCCAGAGGAGATTTTCAGGGGGCTATGTCACCTCCCCCCGGCAGAGTTGCCCATGCCTAGGACACAGAGTTTCCCGTCGGCCTGCATGCCAAAGGACCTATTCCTAGGATGTAGGGGACCCGTTTCTATGACATGGAGCAAGATAGATGGGGAACCCTGTCTGTCTGCAGGATGTGGATACTCCAGCTGTAGATCAACCCCCATCTCTAGACTTCAGAGATGCCCACACCCCAATATTTCCTTCAGGATACCTGGGGGCCCATCCCTGGACAGAACTGCCCACCGTAAGGGAGGGTGGGCTGTACCCTTCTGTGGGGTATCTCAGCACTCATCACCAGGCCTGGGTCTGGCCCCCATTTCTGGCCTAGTCGACAACTCCTACCTTTGCTGAGCAGCTCCCGGTTCCCATGTGATAGCGCCTCTCAGCTGATGCTTCTCCAAGGCTGCTGAAGCCTGAACCACTGCAGTGATCAGTGAGAGGCAGCCGGCAGAGCAGGATGCTCTGAGAGCTTCTGGGTCCTAATGGCCTCCTGCTTCCCACCCAGACCCTTGGAGCCACTTCTGGAGCCAGGAGCCAGGGACCAGTGCCCCCAGGCAAGGTACCCAGGAGTGGGCCCAGCCCCTCCCACTCCTCTCAAGCTGCTAGAGTGGTAGCTCAAAAGCCTGGTGAGGCCAGGTGATGGCAGACTGGAGAGACCCTCCCGGCTAACCTGATGACATAAAAAGAGCACTCAGAGTCAGAAGATCCAGGTTTAAGGCCTGACTCTGGCAGGTCCTAACTGTGTGACCTTAGGCAAGTCACTTGTCATTTCTGGCCTTAGTTTCTTATTTGTCCAAAGGGAATGAAAATGTAAGTGTTTGCTAGTCGTCTCCAACTTTTTGTGACCCCATGGACTGTAGCCAGCCAGGCTCCTCTGTCATGGAATTCTCCAGGCAAGAATACTGGAGGAGGTTTTGCCATTTCCTACTCCAGAGGATCTTCCCCACCCAGGGATTGAACCTGGGTCTCCTGTATTGCGGGGAGGTTCTTTACCATCTGAGCCACCAGGAAGGCCCTCAAAGGGAATAGAAGGCAGATGATCCCTGAGGTTTCTGATAGCTATGCCATTGCTTGGTTCTGAGACATCAGAGCCAAGGCACTCCTGTAGTAGGCCAGCCAGCGCAGACACAGGGCCCGGGTCAGGTCTGACAGGGGCTGCGGCTCAAGAGCATGGCCCAAACTTGGGCTCCTTTGAAAGCTGCTTCCTGTATAGAGAGAACAGGTTTGGAGGAGAGCCAAGGGCCTTGTCCTAATCCTGCACTTGCCCCTCAAAAAGTGCTTTATTATTGTCTTCTTAGATAGTATGTTTTTCTGGTATGGGGCTGCGAGAGCTTGTGGAGACAGGAGAATTGAACACCCTCATAAGCCACCCTGTGGTACCAACACAGCACTGCTCCCTCAAGGCAGGGTGGGAGGCAGGTGCTTGGGGAGGCTCTGATTGTTCCAGATCTGTGGGGCTGAACAGAGCTGAGAAACATCATTGGCAGAAGGGCGAAGAACAGGTGATGAGCCTTTGGAAGTGAGATGAAGGGGCATGACTTCCCACAAACAATGAAGAAAACAGCTCCCTCAGGATTGGGGCTGACACCCAAGGACAGGATCCTAAGACTGTAGAGTTGCAAGACATCCTACAGGCCAAGGCATCTGTGTTTCTGAGGCCCAGAGATTGCCTGGGCCTCAGAGATTGCCCAGAGTCACATATGGCAGAGCCGTGAGCCTAGACAAGGAATTCAGTCATGATATCTGCTCCAGAGCCCTCTTCCCTGAGACTCACCTGTATGGGAACTCCTTCTGTCTCGAAAAAGGAAGAAAGGGAATTCTGGAACTGTTTACCAGACCCCAGTCAAACAGTCATAAGAACAATGAATTTCCCAGGGAACACAAAGAGGGCAAGGTGGCTGTCCCAGGCCTTGGGTCGACAACAAAGAGTCCGGCGACCAGCCCAGACCCACACTGTGGTCTCCACTGTTCCCGTCCACCCTCTCCTGAGCTCTTATGAGTGCCAGCCCCTTTACATACGAGGCCTTCAATCCCCGCACCAGTTCTATGAGGCAGCCATCATACACCTTACGTCACAGATGAGGAAATGGGTACCAGAGGTGAAGTGACTTTGTGCAGATCACATAGCTAGTAAAAACCAGAGCCAGTATTTGAACCCATGTCTGTCTGATGTCAAAGCATTTACTTCTTTCCCCTACCCCCCTGGCTTCTCTAGAGGTCTGACATGAGACTCTGGGGTGAGGCCCTAAAGCCAATTCCATAGAAATGGCTATTACCTTCCAGGAAACAGCCTAAAACAAAATTAGATGAACCTGAGTATAGGGAAATGTAATTAAAGTGTCAAATTAAACCCGAAGACAGCAAAGTGATTTTTATCTAACCTTGTGCTCTCATGTTGGCAGGATCATCCTGGCATCAGTCAGACCCTCTGGGATCAGGTAAAGCCTGTCCCTGATCAGGGCCCACATCATTCCTGCAGGGGCCTAGCTCAGACTGACATGGCCCCCGTCCAAGGATTCACAAAGAACCAGAGACTACACTTAGAATGGGATTATAGGAGGGTCTTCCCTGGAGCGTACATGGCTGGAACCCAGATTCAATCCTTGGTTGGAGAACTCAGATCCCACAGGCCACACAGTGTGATCAGGAAAAAACAAAGAGCGAGCACTGGATTGGTCAGAAGTCCTTGGTTCTAACTGGGCTTTACTCTGTTGGTCAACAGCAGGAACTTAGCCTGAGCCTGAGTATTTCTATCTATAAAATGGATAAAATTCTTCACTTCCTACTTACCCAATAGGGATTTGTTGTTGTTGTTGTTTAGTCACTAAGTCATGTCCAACTCTTTGGGACCCAATGGACTGTACCCACCAGGCTCCTCTGTCCATAGGATTTCCCAGGCAGGAACACTGGAGTGGGTTGCCATTTCCTTCTCCAGGGGATCTTCCCAAGCCAGGGATTGAATCCACGTCTCCTGCTTGACAGGCCGATTCTTCACCACTGCGCCCCTTGGGAAGCCCATCTAATAGGAATAAGAAGCCTACAATACCTAGCCTGCTTCTCAGGCTTGGGGTAGCTAATACAGTTACCCTAGCTGGTCCAACAACTGGGGTGGGGGCCAGCAGGCCAAGTCTCCAGGTCCTGAAGTCCCTCCCAGGATCCTGGCGGGGTCCTTGGTACTGAAGTCTGATTTAGTACTGAGGTCTGATTTCATCCCAGGCTTGCTCCTTGCCCTGCCTGACCCTTGCCCACCATCACCTCTTTTTTATTTTTGGCCATGCCATATGGCTTATGGGATCTCAATTCCCCAACCAGGGATTGAACCCAGACCCCAGCAGTGAAAGTGTTGAGTCCTAACTACTCGATCATGGGACAGTTCCCCACCAGCACCCCTTGATGGGGTTATGTCCACCCCTCCCACTCCTGCCTCCACAAGATGAGGCCTTGAAATGGACCAAGTTTATCTTTCATTCATCCACCCATGTGTTCAGAAGTCTCTCGAATGTTCCGTATGTTCCCACAGCCCCCTTCCCATAGCCCTTCGCCTGCTTAGTGGCACCCACTGCCCTCCTCCTCTCCTCTCTCTGGGTCTGTCAAAACCTGCTCTCGAGAAAGAGGTTGATAAATCCATTCACACTGATAGCAGCTTAATGTGTTCTCTCTCCAAGGAATACTAACAATTTAACAGGGAACAAAGGGAAGAAGCCGAATGTTGGGCTTCCGGCATCGACAAGGGGTGTCCCCGAGATCCCACAGCAAAGACTGGTGTTGCCCCCCAGGATGCCGACATGACGCCCTCCCAGCCCGCACCACACCCGCATGGACATGCAAGCCTCCCCATGTGGAGAGCAGGCTCACAACTGGGACCTCCCCACCGCAGCTCAGCTCCTGGCTGTCCAAAAATGCACCCGCTCCCAGGCAGCCAGCCCCCTGCCCACCATCTGTGGCCAAGCTGAGGGGCTGAAGAGGGAGTCAGAGGAAAGCAGAGGTGAAAGCCTTTCCATTCCCTTTATTACCCCACAGTCTGGCCTACACCCCCTGCCAGGAGCCAAGATCCGACAGTATATTCAGCCTGCAGCTGCCACTGGTCATGTGAGCCCATTGCTAGGTTACAGGGACCCAAAAATAAATCCTTCCCAACCAGATTAGAAACTGAGGGCCTTGGATGAACCAGACTCACAAGAGTGACAGGAACACCCACAGTGCCTGCGCAGGCCAGGCCTGCTATGAGACCGCAGAACCTTTCCCTTGCTGCCTACCCACCCCCAACCCATCAGCTGGGGCTCAATGCTGGACCTCCAAAGAAAAATTCCCAGAGAGCTGCTGGGCCCTTGCTAATTGCACTGTAAATAGGTATCCAGGCAGAGTGGCCCTTCCTCACTAGTATCAGGGGCTGGTTGGGCGATACCTCTCTGCCTCTTCTTCCCATCCAGCCTGCGCCTTCACATGCCCCGCCCCATCCCAGTGTATCTGCAAAGCACCATTAATCATTTGCCCTGTGGCCAGAGGGCCGGTCTGTGCCAGTTGCCTTTTTCCAGACTCCGGGAGGGAGGGAGATCTAGCAGTCACCCCAGAACTAGGCACTTTGACAGGAGAAATGTCACAACAATCTTTTGAGTTAGTTTCAAAAACTCCATTTACACATGTGGAAACTGAGGCTCAGAGAGGTTAAGTGACTTTCTCAGAGCCACACAGCTAAGCAGCTAGAAATCCCAGATCTCTATTTACTGAGTCTGGAGATGGGACAAGGAAAAGGACAGGGAAGCAGAGGGAAGGGAAGTAGGGGTCCCTGAAATCCCTTCCCTGAAGCCTGATAGCTGGACACTTTACTTTGAGTTGGGAGTGCTGTCTCTCTCTGCTCCTCACTTCCACATCCTGAGACCAGCCGCAGCTGACCCAGACCACCTGCCTCCTTCTTTATGGCTTTGGGCTCTGTCACCTTCTCTGGTCCAGGACCTAGATGGGGTCATTCCTGATGCTCAGGCCTGAGAAGAGTCATGTACAAATCCCTAGTAATCTTTACCCTTCTACTTCAGAACCTTGACCTGCAGTCAAAATAGCAGAGCTTTGAGGCTCATCATGGGTTCATGCTCAGTTGTGTCCGACTCTCTGCGACCCCATGAACTACAGCCCACCAGGCTCCTCTGTCCATGGAGTTTTCCAGGCAAGAATACTGGAGTGGGTTGCCATGCCCTTCTCCAGGGGATCTCCCTGACCCAGGGGTCAAATCCACATCTCTTGCATCTCCTTCACTGGCAGGCAGGTTCTTTACCACCAGTGCCACCTGGAAAGCCCCTGGTGGCTCAAACAGTAAAGAATCTGCCTGCAATGCAGGAGACTGGGTTCGATCCCTGGGTCAGGAAGATCCCCTGGAGAAGGGAATGGCTACCTACTCCAGCTTCTTGCCTGGAAAATTCCATGGACAGAGGAGCCTGGCGGACTACAGCCCATGCAGTTACAAAGAGTCAGACATGACTGAGCGACTAACACATACTTGAGGGTCATAGGGGGCTTCCCTGATAGCTCAGTTGGTAAAGACTCCACCTGCAATGCAGGAGACCCCAGTGTGATTCCTGGGCTGGGAAGAGAGCGTCATAGGAGGTCAGATAGCAATTTTACAGATGAATAGGCCCAGAGACAGGAAGTAAATTGCCCAAGGCTACACAGCTAGAGGGCAAAGGAGAAATGACCAGAATCTAAGCCTTTGGATTCCTATCCCCTTTTTTTGTGCCTGTCACTAAGGACAGCTGGGGGTCTGTCATACTTGGCGCTGGGGCAAACCCAAAGTTCCCCCAATACCAGGTTCCCTTCCTCGAACTGCCACATCTCCAAGGCCCTCCCACCTGCCTGTTCTCTTAAGGAAAGTGCTCCTCCCCAAGCAAGGGTCTAAGGAGGCCCAGACTCCCCACTCAGCTCCTTGTACGTATCTTGTCTCCGCATTCTGATGACACTCCTATCATTGCCTAAAGCCTCGGAGCATCCCATTCTCACCTCCTGCAACTCCCAGCAGCCCGAACTACAGGCTTCATGTTACTCAATTCATGAAATATTTCTTGAGCACCTTCTATATGCAAAGCTCTGTTTAGGAGGTAAGAAAGAGGGTACAAAGGTGAAACAAATACAAACATTGCCCTCTTGGTGCTTACAGTCTAGGACGGAGATGAAGCAGGTTATCACCTTCAAAGGAGAATCAAAATGCTGTGGAGGTTCAAAGGAAAAAGTGAACCCACTCGCTCAGGAAATCTGGGAAGGCTTCCTGAAGGAAGTGGCAGGGCTCTTAAAGGAGGAGTAGGATTTAAACTCCAAGTAAATCAAAAAATTGATGCTGTTGAACTGTAGTGCTGAGAGAAGACTCTTGAGAGTCCCTTGGAAAGCAAGGAGATCAAATCAGTCAATCCTAAAGGAAATCAACCCTCAATATTCATTGGGAGGACTGATGCTGAAGCTCCAATACTATAGCCACATGATGTGAAGAGCCAACTCACTGGAGAAGATCCTGATGCTGGGAAAGATTGAGGACAGGAGGAGAAGAAGGTGACAGAGGATGAGATGGTTGGATGGCATCATTGACTCAATGGACATGAGTTTGAGCAAACTCCAAGAGATAGTGAAGGACAGGGAAGCCTGGGATGCTGCAGTCCATGATGTTGCAAAGAGTCAGACATGACTGAGTGACTGAACAACAATAATTGGAAGAGGAGAGTAGTTCAAGTGGAAGCAGCAGGTCTTGGAAAAACATGGAGACAGGCAGGTTTATGGAACATCAAGGCAAGAGAAGTTGTCCAGTTTGACTGAAAATAATACATATGTAGAGAAGAAGTGAGAATAGAGAAGTAGACTGGCTAGACTGAAGGCCTGGTAAGCCAGACTGAAAAGTTAGCACTGAAAAGTGTTTTGAGCAGGGAAGCACAGGGCCACAAATGTACCCCACCTCCAGTCTTTCAGTGAGTCAGTTGATAAGTATTTACTGAACCCACAAGTTCCAGAGTGAGGGGTTGAACTCAAAGCTGGAAATTTTCCTCATCATTCCAGCCTAGAGAGAGGCGCAAAAAAACACATAGATCATCATGGAGACAGTGTCTGTGAACGTACGAGGAAAGGGGTGAACTCAGAGGAAAGGGGCCATCAGCGATGAAGTGATGTAGAGATCAGATGATACCCCTGCGTCCCGGGTGGGGCTCTCACAGGTGACCTGCATATCTATTCTGTGGGGGAGGTGAACAGCGGAGTGGTAATTCAAATGCCTGGAAACTCTCCCTTCTAGATTTACGTGTCATAAGATGCTGCCCAGCCTGATCTTCAGGGACAGGGCATCCTGGACCACCCAGCTGTTCATTCCAGGGCAGGTTGCCCAGCTGCCCACTCACTGCCAGGTCCTGGGCACTGACCTAAGAACAAAGAGCTGAGCTGGGTTTCCCAACTTGGGTTCCACAGAGTACTTTCAGCAGTGCCTGGCCTTGGACTGTAGGGGGCATCCTTGCTCTACATCTTTAGGACAGTGCCCCCTAAGTGACGTGTACTCAGCCCTTGGGGACAAACTGAGAGATAGGGTAACCTGACTCTTCCTTCTCCGGACTGGGCATAGCTGGGCACAAGGATACGAGCCCTAGGCTTCTTTCCCAATTTTCTTTCCTCCAAAGTCCTCTCCCTTCATTTCTGACCCACCTAAAACTAGGATCCCCATCCCCATTCAACTCTCATGCCCTTACGTCCGAGGAAGGGCCAGACTTCTAGAGCCAGAGCTCCTTAGGGATGGAGAGACAGCCTGTGCATAGTCCCTCTGGGCAAGGTGGAGAGGGACGGATTGTCAGCCCTGGCCCACCCACATGAGGACCCTATTGGAGAATTCTGTGTGAAAGCTTGTTCTCTCAGATGGCCTAGCCTGGAAGGGTAGCCCCGGAGGATCTAAATCAGCCCCGGGAACGGGAGGATCGATCCTAGATAGTGAGGACCTGAAGGAGAGAAGACGCCAACTGCTTGCTACATTTCAGGGCCTCTAGGCTGCCCTGACAGTAAGTAGCCACAAGAGGGCAGTGTTGATCACAGAGCTGCAAATAGTCAACTGCTGTTTCCAGGTAGAGGCGCCTCACTTCCAAACCCTCATCAGCTGTGTCCTTCCTGGGGGACTTGCTGTCTTGTGGGCCCCAATTTTCACCTTTTAGACTCCCACAATATATGCATGGAGGGCCAGATAAGCGGGCCAAGGATCCCAGGAGAAAAATCTCTCCTACTCCTAGGAGGTGGGTAGGAAGAAGTAGGCAAGCTAGCATCCTGGAAGGAGCACTGATTTCAGAGTTCAAAGGCTGCACCCGCGTGAGTGAACAGTGCACTTGTGGCTACTCTCCCCACTTCTCTGAGCCCCAGCTCCAAATGAGGGTTGGACTAGACCTGTAGGTGCTCTCTAAGGTCCTTTGCAGCTCTAAATTTTGAGTCTGAGTCTTAGCTGCTGTCGTCAAGTGGCTTCTCTCTCCAGGGCCCTGGCAGCTTGAGAGAATCAGGACCTGGGGGTAAGGGAGTGGATGCAGGAAATAGCAGTGGGCACTTCTACTCTCCACCAACCAGGTCATTCCTCTGGGAATTACAGCTGGAAAGAGATTCAGTCCTAAGACTGAGAAGGGACCCAGGAAGGGGTGAATGGCATCAGCCAGGCCCCAGAAAGACTCCTCTAAAGGGTTCCATTGGATTGGTTTGTGTATGACGGTGTGAATGGTAGGAGGGCTGGAGGATGGCTGAGCAGTGTTCCCTCCCAGGCCCAGGCTACCCAGAAAGCCACAAGGCCAGATTCAACAGACCCAAAATGGAGGCTACAGGAAGTTTAGACCCCTTCCCTTGGCCTTTGCTCTCCAAATCCCCTAACAATCACCTTGTCCCCTTCTCCCCACATTGCTCTGACCCCTGCCCTGCTTCCAGCCCACACCCTCATCCCCAGAAAGCAGAGTTCACAGCCTCGATTCTAGGGGAGGGTCCCTGCCTGACCAACCCATCTCTGTGGGCAGGGACTCCCTGCCCACCTGGCATCCCTCCAGACCAGCTCTGTTCCCTGTGCCTCTTTGTCCCCAAACAGTGTCTCCTGACTCCAGCCATTCCACACCAGGCCCCTGGACACACTCTGCCCAGCACCTCAGCTTCCCTGGTGGCCATCTGATCCGACACCTGGGGCCTGACCTTACCCAGTACAGGGTGTGTTCTGCTTCTTGCATCCTGTCTTCTCTTTCTTCCCTGCTGGCCTCATTTCTCACTGTTTTGTCTCTTATTTGGCTTCCCTCCTTCAATCTCTCTCCTGTGGCCTCCCTAGCCTGTTCTCAGAACTCTCTAAGTCTCAGAGCCTCTTTGCCCTGGGCCTTTGCTCCCCCGTCTCTGTTTCTTTGCCTCAGCGTACACCTTTCCTTTCTATCTCTCTCCTCCCTCACTTCCTCCTCTGCAGTGAATACATTGAGAATCCGATCCATTCCTCCCTGGACTGAAGGTATAAATAGCAGAGGGAGGCTGGGCTAGGAGCCAGACTTGCTACCAGCCTCTTCCTTGCAGCCCCAGGCTTGGGCATTTGGGACCAGTGGTGGGAAGGGTCCAGGGCACAGAGTTAGAGAATTGGGATTGAAAGCCCCTGTACAGGGTGGCAGACCCAGGCAGAGAGAGGATGTGACAGGAATCTGGGGGTGTGGATCTTCCAGTCCTCCCCACCAGCCTATCCACCTGCGCTAACATGGTTACAGAGTTCCTTCTTTGCTGCTGGAGAAGGAGCTCTGGGTCAGAAGACTCCCCAGGGCCACTCAAAGGCCTTGCTACCTCCTGGCCACAGATGCATGGGCCCAGGTGGCAGCCAGCAGACAGCAGCTGGGGACTAGAGTGGAAGTGGTGGCCTCAGGAAACAGGCCACAGTCTCACCCCAGCCAGCTCCCCGGCCTAATTAGAGACCGGAACAGGCATTGATCGTCCCTGAGCTCATTATGTCACAGCTGGGGAACAGCTGGCCAGTTTTTTCCAGGCCATTAGCTGCGCCATGAAGTGGAGAGAGGGAGGGGGCGTGTGAGCAGGATCAATACCCTGTCTGTCTGCGGGGGAAGCGCCTCGTGGCTGCCTCCTTCTGCACTCAGGGCCAGCCTTCTCCTCTCTGGAGCGGCCTGCCTGTGTGCTGAGCTCCTTGGAATTCACACACCAGGCTCAGCTCCTTCCAGTCTAGAGGCAGGAGAGACAGACTCTGACCTGACCCTGATCCACGGGGACCCCCTGAGTATTCTCTCTCTGGGGATGAGAAGGGCAGGAAAGAGTTTCAGGTTACCCACGCTGGGCTCAGAGGAGACCTTTAAAGTCCAGCTTCTCTCCACCCCCTAGGCAAGATGACACCTATGGCAGCTGTTTCTGCTGGCCCAGGGCCCACCTCTCTGTGCCCCCGGGCTGAGCCAGGCTTGGTTTCCAGGGAGCAGGGGCGGGGGGAGATGGGTGGGGACGCTCCAAACTTTGGGGAATGGCAGGTGGTGGAGGAGGGAGGCAAGCAGGTCAGCTGAGCGGGACCCAAGATAGGAGGCAAACTGCCCACATACCCTTACCCCCAGGAGGCCCGCTGTCAGAGGGGAGTTCAGCTTTATTCAATGAACTGGCTTTTTACTTACAGAGTTAGAAGGTGTCAAGACCTCTAAAATCCCCTAAACGATACTTCTCAATTTACAGAGAGAAAAAGCAAACTCTGCTGCTGCTAAGTGGCCTCAGTCATGTCCGACTCTTTGTGACCCTATGGGCGGGAACCCCCCAGGCTCATCTGTCTATGCAATTCTCCCGGCAAGAATACTGGAGTGGGTTGCCATGCCCTCCTTCAGGGGATTGAACCCTCATCTCATGTCTCCTGCATTGGCAGGTAGGTTCTTTACCACTAGCGCCACTCGGGAAGCCCAAGCAACCGCTAACATGTCTTAGGCTCTCTATGCCTGGCCAACTACTCTCAGCATTTTGCTTTAGTTCTCTCTGTCTTTTCCTACTGCTTCTATATGAGTTCTGATGGAGCCCTGGGGACTTTCAGTCACATGTCCTTAGGCTACCAGTAGAGTTGTGGGAACCACTGGGTTCCCCTCCATCCTGCCTCCACCCCACCCCATCCTGAGCACCACCCTGTGTCCAGCTGCTGCTTACTGGGCAGTTCCCCTATCCCATGAACAGAGGCCAGGATGAGCCACGCCCTCTGCTCCCCAGACGTCCCACCCTCGCCTCTGTTTCCAGAATCAGCAATGAATTGAGCCTGGGAGTCAGAAGGCCTGAACTCCAGACTTGAGTTTCCTGCTAGGCTTGGCTCCAGTCATGCAGAGATGGTGGACTGGTTTGACTAGATGAGCACAGAGGACAGAGGACCCTTAGAATGCATTCCTTGTGTTATGGATGAGGAACCTGTGTCCCATTGAGCAGAAGCCGTTTGCCCAGCTGGTTAGAGCAGATCTGAGACTGAGTTTGCCAGCTCCCAGCTGGTCAGCGTTGGTTCTATTCCACCACAAGCGTTGGCTCTAAGTTCCCAAAGCCACAGATCAAAGTCTAGTGGATCTCCCTTGACCCATCCACTGTGCCTGTGTGTTCAGTTGTTAAGTCATGTCCAACTTTTTGTGACCCCATGGCTGTAACTCTATCCATGGGTCCAGGCTCCTCTCTCCATGGAATTCTCCAGGCAAGAATACTGGTGTAGTTGCCATTTCCTCCGCCAAGGGATCTTCCTGACACAGGGATCGAACTCATGTTTCCTACGTCTCTTACATTGCAGGTGGATTCTTTACTGCTTGAGCCATCGGGGAAGCCCCTGACTGATCCAGCACATCCTGACAAATCCAACAAATTGATTCCTAACAAGCCCAGAGTGCACCCTCTTCCTCAGGCCTCTGAGAACCAAGCAGAATGCAGGTTGGTCACCGCTGCTGACAGAAACAGCTTCTTCTCCTGGAGTCTCTATCCAGTCAGGAGCAGCTGCTACCAAGGGAGCTGATGGAGCAGAGGCCAGCTGGGCACTGCGGTGTCTGATGTTCATCCATCTGTCTGTCCGTGTGCAGGAGGTGCCGAGAGCAGAGGGAGTCGGGTGGTAACCTGGCCTTGCTGAACTTCCTCCTGCCTGATTCACAGAGATAGAGCGGATTGGAAGAAATTAAGTATTGCTCCTTCTGCTGGCGTCGTGAGGAAAGAAATGTCTATGTGGACTTGAAGATGACACAGCAACTGGCCTCAGAATCAGGAAGAACACAGGAATGAGCTCCAGAGGCCAGCTTCCCGGGGCCATCAGCAGGATGGCCTCATCCTCGTCGTCTTCTCCTTTGACTCTGAAAGGAAGACTGACAGCCTTAAGCAGCAGGGGCTAGGATGCTGAACCCATGGTTCTAGTCAGAACGTAGCGGGGCAGGGGTGGTCGGACAGCCTAGTGAGGGAACCCTAGCATAGGGTGCCTCAGATGGGGATCTTGTGGCAAAAGAGCTCTGAGAAGCCAGGGGCACAGGAATCAAACCCCCTGAGCCTGGAAAAGGGCAGAAAGGCACCAGCGCTAAACCATCTCCCATCAGAGGGTCCGTCAGAATGTCCATGATGAGGAGAGCCCTTGTCCTGGCTGGGCATCCTGCGGGGGCCATTTATTAGCCCTGTGGGCTGGGGCAAGGCCTGGTCTCTCTGACCGTCAGACTTTCCTGATCTGTGACAAGATGCAGAGAGCAATGTTTGCCTCACAGGTTGCTGCAGCTTTAAGGCTCACGGCGGGAATGTCTGTGAGAGGCTTCAGAAAACAGGAATGATGATTTTCATTACCCTAGCGCCTGTGTGTGGCACTAGGACTCCGATGCCCAAGTTGCCAGCAGTGGTTTGTATCACAACACTGTGTACACAAGGACTTGGTCAGGAGGGACAGAAGCAAAGGGCCTTTCCTCCAGGAAGGGACTACCCGGCCCCACCAGCAGATGTTTATGAATCTATAACAGCATTCATCAGTCCCCCCAGGGTCCATCTGCTCACAGAGAAGAGGCCTAAGATTGAAGCAGTCAGGATGTGAGTGCGTACACACACAGGCACACACAGGGACACAGGCACACGCATCACAGCAATCCATGGCTCTGCCATCAATTGTGCTTCCTCCCTAGGTGCTGGGCCTTCTCAGCTCACAGTCCATTAAAGGATCAGTCTCTTTGGGTATAACATGTTGTGATGGTAACTGGTTCAAGAATTAAGAGAAATGTCAGTACTGAAGGGACAATTTTGCATTTATTAGTTTTAGTTTTCTGGGAAAAAGATACTACTAATGATTTATATTTGGTATCATATTTAATGACTTAAAAAAAAGTGTCACATACATTACTATTTACGCCACATAGCACTCTTAGGAGGTGCAGACTATTATCTGAGGCTCGGAGAGTTGAAGGGCTTTTCCTTGTCTTCATAGTTCATGACCTTGATATTTTCAAACACTACTGTCCAATTATTTTGTAGAGTGTCCCTCAGTTTGGGTTTGGCTGATGTTGCCTAATGAGTGGATTCAGGTTAAGCATTTTTATCAGGAATGCTACAGCAATGATGCCGTATTGTCAATTCATCTCCAAAGAGACACAAATGTTGACTTGTTCTGTTTCCGTCATGCTAACTTTTTTTTATTTTTTATTTTTGGCTGCACACTAGCTTTTCTCTAGTTGAGGCACCTATGGGCTTCTCTTGCTGCGACCCACAGGATGCTCGCTACTATTCGCGCGCTTCTCTAGTTGCAGTGTGCACGGGCTTAGTTGCCCCATGGCATTTGGAGTCTTAGTTCCCCAACCAGGGATCAAACCCATGTCCCCTGCATTGGAAGGCAGATTCCTAACCACTGGACCATGGTTCCCATGGCCAGGGAAGTCCCCAGGCATGCTAACTTTTATCAGTTGGTTAGGATCATGTCAGCCAAATTTCTCTACTGTAAATACAATTATAAGTAATGTGGTTATAGATTAATGAGCATTTGTGGGGAGATATGCTGAAATTGTGTAAATATCAGGTTCCTCATTAAATTTTCACCCACAGGTTTTAGCAGCCATGTTCTTACCTAAGTAAGTCCTTTATTACGATGATGGTGACCAAATGGTGATTTTTCTAATTTCCTCTCTTTTCTGTCTTTATCAGTTGGCATTCCAGTGTAAGTCAGTGCCTTCCCTTCTCACCATGTATTTATTTGTACCTGTATTAACTCATCCATTCCTGTTTTAATCAGTGGGTTACTATACTGCATACTAATACTAACATTAGTTACTTTGATGCCTAAATTGTCCCAAACTTGACCTGCATGTATCCTTTCAATCTGGATTATGTATCCTTTTGTTTCCATCATTCTTTGAGCACTTCCATACTTTCTTAGCACAAGGAGATGCTCTAGATTCAACTATAAATTTTTAGGCTGATCAGTCTTGGTTCTTTTTAGTGGGAAATGGTCTTTGGAAATAAAGACCTGAGTGATTGGTGTGTTCACTGCTATTTGGGTATCATTGCTTATAAGGACCTCTCAGCAGACAGAAACAGAAATATGTATGCACACACACACACACACACACCCCTACATCTATGTATCTATGTTTAAAACATGGGTTCAAACTAATTATGCCCATTCTGATGGCTTATTTCCTTTTTATAAATGTAACTCCTTTCACTAAGAAGCCATGAGAAATATGGCTCCCATTATCCTCAACATATTATTTTCTCAAGTCCTCTACTTGCAATCAATCTCCTAACTATATGGGCCATATTCTCTGCCCCAGCCTCACCAAACATTCTGGTTGCACTGGCCAAATTTTGACCCTAGTGTCACTGACCACATCAGCTGTGCTGGCTGAATCCTCCATCTATATCGAAGGGAAATAGGAGAGGAAGGGCACATTTTGTCATTTTTTTTAAGGATTGGATTTATTGAAGTTTGTCCTCATCACATAGTGAAATCAGTTACAGTCATTCAGACACATCACATAACCTAAAGATATTTGTTCCAGTAACAGAGCACCTTTAATGTTTCTAATAGAGCCAGTATTTATGAAATTATTTCTAGATGAATCTGAAAAACAGACTGTAATATGTATGTATTCTTCATTCTATATTTTTAAAACTCTCATAATCTGTTTTCTTATTTTATATCGATTCTAACTTTGTAAAGATGACAAAGAAGAGAATCTTTGTTCTACTGGTAAGTTCAGGAACAAACTTTTTAAAAAGGTATGTCAGAGACTAGTTGTTTACAAACCATTTCTTTTGCCTCCTGGGTGCAAGCTGGACTACATTTCTCAGTCTCCCTTGCAATCAGGTTTGGTCATATGACTAAGTTCTAGCCAGTGGAATGTGGGCAGAAGTAATGAAAGCCACTTCTAGACCCATAAAACCTTCCACACAGTTCTGCAGGCTCTCAGCCTCTACTCCATCTGCTGACTGAATACAGAGGATTCAGTAGAGGATTCCAAAGCCTAAAACAGTTAGCAGAGCCACAAGATGGATAATTCTAGGTTCTTGAATCACCCTGTGGGAGGCCATCAACTGAACATCTGCATTCAACACTTATGTGAATGTGATGTCCATTTGTATTGTGATAAGCCACTGAGACTTCAGGGTTATTAGTCAGGTCAGTTAGCTCACCCTAAGTAATACAGAAAGTAAACGAATTGCCCATGTTTACCCTTTAGAAGTGGTAAAGTATCATGTGGAACGTGACCTTCTGATCCCTACTTGAGGTTTCTTTCTATCAGATTGTGCATGTGTGTGTGTATGTGTGTGTGGGTGTGTGTGCTCACATGCTCTTTGCGACCCCATGGACTGTAGCCCACCAGGCTTCTCTGGAGTTTTCCAGGCAAGAATACTGGAGTGGGTTGCCATTTCTTCCTCCAGGGGCTCCTCCTGACCTAGGGATCAGACACAAGTTTCCTGCATCTCCTGCATTGGCAGGTGGATTCTTTACCACTGAGCCACCTGGGAAGCCCCTTCCTATCAATCAGACCAAGTCAAAAGTAACATTTTCCTTTTGGCCCATGACACTAGCCCTCCTTTTAGCCCTTCCCCTTTCCCAAGGGAACCATGGCCCACATTTGCTGTTTCATGGATTCATCTTCACCAACTGAAAGCACCTCACTTGCCTAACACCTGACCTCTGACAGGAGACTTACTCACCCTGTAGAGGTCTCTGATGAAAGGGGACCGCCCTTTCCTGCAAGCAGACTCTGTGGTTGGTGTGGCAGTGGTAACACAGCCCAAAGTTGGGATGGTCCAAAGGGCTTGGGGGACAAGTTGATTTCCTCCTCTGACACAGGAGGTCAGCAGGGGTTCCTGGTCACTCCTACATCCTGGCTTATTCATAGGCTGATAGCTACTGGTTCAGTGTGTCAGCACAGTCCAGGCTGCTAAAACATATATCTTCTTGAACAGGATGTTCCTCACCTTCCTCTCTCCAGACAAGACAAGTTTTAGAGACTAAGAGAGCTGGAGAGATCAGGTCAAGTGGGTGGGGAGGGTGGGACACAATGCAATAATACAGGGGAAAGGAAACCTCTGACTGGAGATGTGGCCATGAAAGGCCTTGGGAGTTTTCTCAGTATCACAGTCTAAATTTTAT
Source organism: Bos javanicus (assembly GCF_032452875.1). NCBI lineage: Eukaryota > Metazoa > Chordata > Mammalia > Artiodactyla > Bovidae > Bos > Bos javanicus. Next base: position 34,258,907 of record NC_083870.1, read on the forward strand.
AGTAATTCACAAACTCATATTTCCAGAGTTGGACAAAACTCCAAGGTTTGCCTAGCCTTCATTTCATAGAGAAAAGCCTAACTGTCACTTCATAGAGAGGGAATTGATGACCTGAGTGATTAAGGAGCATGTTTAACATCACAGAGATAGTCAACGCTAGGACTAGACCCCAGAACAGTGCTCTTAGCGCTTTTCTGCTTTGCTTGCAGGTCTGATGGGAGCCACTCAGTTCAAGCAGTTGTAGCAGCAGATGTAATTAGGATACCAAGTGCTGGAGAGTGTGGTCCCTGAGGACACATCTGTCCATGACCTTGGCCAACCCCCAAGCCTCCCTGAAAGCCTTTCCTTTCTTATATGAGAAGCCAGCACCCATCACCCACCAGGGTCTGACACAAACATGTCTGGGGTGAGTCGCTCAATTCCAAGGTGAAGCAAGAGTGGGAACATCTCCAAGTTAAAACTCCAGAGCATCTGGGAGGGGAAAGAGTCTCCAGACTGGAAAGGCATGGAAATTTCCCTGAACCCAGAAGCATGTTTGGAATAGTACCACTGCATCACCACCCCAGCCCGGCCTTGTTAGTGAGGCAAGCCGCAATCAGGAGATAATTAGCTTGCTGTTATTTATTCCCTGCTCTAATCAGCAGCCCACTGCTTGCACAGTAGAGAGGGCTCCCACCCCCAGAGCAGTGGGGGTTCTCAGGGACCTTTAGTTACCAGCCAGGAAACAAGTGGCAAAAGACAAAAGGCTGGGGAGACGAAAAGAGGGAGGGAGAGCCTTGACCACAGGACCCAGGCGCTGCTGGGCTCTGCACAGCAAACAAATCCCTGGGGAGAGGCAGCTGGGAATCACCAGGAGCCCCGGGCAGCGTTACACTCTGCTTCATTTTGTTCCTGGAGTTGGGCTTTGGTCGATAAAGGGCGGCTGGCGTTCAGATCCCTGTTCTGCCTCACTGCAGTCAAATTGCCTTTTTCCAAGGCGACTTTCAGAAAAAAAAGATGACATTTATCAAAGCCTGCTGAGTGGTGACCTTGGTGGGAGGGAGAGAGGGCGGGTGTACTGTCTGTGGAAGCAGGCAAAGAAAATGAGGAAAACCTAGAGGGAAGGAAATGCTTTCAAGCCTCAAAGTTGTTGGAACAAACACAGAGAGATGACTCAGGGTTGGAGGATGTGCTCAACCACACTCCCTCCTGGCCCCTTCTTCATCCTCAGTAGCTCATTCTCACGGGCAATACCTGCCTTTCCAGCCCAATAATAGACTGAGGATGCTCCATCAAACAACAACCTCTGGAAAGGGGTCAGGCTTATGACTTGATAACTGCAAGATACACAACCTTAGAATCAGTAGCAGTTCCAGAATTTCTGCATAGGGCAGGCTATGAGGCTGCTTTTTGATTGGAGCGGCAGGAAGTGAGGGAACCAGAAAACTTGTACTTTGCGTAGCAAAGACATTAGTGGGGTTTTTTTTTCCCTACATATGTCATACATCTGTAGGGCATGGAGGGCATGCATAAAGCAATCCCAACCCACTTATTGGCCCCACTGCTACATTTGTTGTTGTTGTTTGTCAGTCGCTCAGTCATGTCGGACTCTTTGTGACCCCATGGACTGCAGCATGCCAGGCTTCCCTGTCCTTCAACCAACTCCTGGAGCTTGCTCAATCTCATGTCCTTTGAACTGGTGATGCCATCCAACCATCTCATCCTCTGTCATCCCCTTCTCCTCCTGCCTTCAATCTTTCCTAGCATCAGGATCTTTTCCAATAAGTCAGTTCTTCACATCAGGTGGCCAAAGTATTGGAGCTTCAGCTTCAGCATCGGTCCTTCCAATGAATATTCAGGACTGATTTCCTTTAGGATTGACTGGTTTGATCTCCTTGCAGTCCAAGGAACTCTCTAGTCCCAAATACTACTTAGGATCCCAGAACTGGAAGAGAACTTAGGAGTCATCTGTAGGAGCTTGGGTCCTACACAGGATTCCGCTGTAAGTCTTCTCCCTTCTCTTCTCTGGCCTCATAAGCCCTTTACACATAGGCTTTTATAGCACCTGTCACCATGCATTGTGAACATCGATGTCTCAGTTTCCTTAACCAAACAGTGATACTTGAGAACAGACAAGGCTTCTTGTGCCTTCACCTTTGTATTTCACTTTTCCATTCCTGAACACTCACAGGAGTTCTTGCTATATGTGAATCGGGGTATGTGTGATAGAATGAATGAACAAACAAACGAAGGGACATCTGAGCAAAACAGTCATCCAGCCCCTGCTTTAACACTTCCTGTGAGGAGGAGTTCATTACCTCAAGACGGGAAAGATCCGTTACGGGACAGGTGAAATGTCAGAAGATGTTTCTGGATGTGGAATGTAAATCTGCTCTTATGACACTTCTATAGAACAGTTCTTCCCTTTAGAGGCTCAGAAGCACAGAGGTCCTCAATCTAGGATTCCACATATAAATCTTATGAGATCACTCCCCCCAAGAAATATGTGTAAAATTCTGTGTGTGTCTGCCCGTGTACTTAGGGGTAGGGGATCCATGGCTCCACAAAGGAGTCCTATTGCCACATTTTATTTATTTAAGTATTTATTTATTTGGCTGCACCTGATCTTTGTTGCAGCATGCAGGAATCTTTAGTTGTGACATGTGGGATCTAGTTCCCTGACCAGGGATCCAACCCGGGCCCCCTGCATTGGGAACACGAAGTCTTAAGCCACTGGATCACCAGGGAAATCCCTGTATTTCCAAATTTTAGAGCCACACTTCATTTGTTTACTCCCCCATGAAATGTATACTAGACAAATCAAGAGTCCTCAAAAATGCTTACTTTTTTATATTTTTTCCCTCCTACTTTTCCAAAGAAAGCAGCCTCCCAGGTTGCTATGTATCTTGAGCAAAACTAGCTCTGCTACTCTAACCACGGATGATTAGACAGGGATTAATTCACATACTGAAGTTAACCATGAGTGGGTGGGGCACACAGGAAGCTGAAGGAAAGAGTTTGATAGGAATTGTGATCAAAAGGGCGCACCATGTTGGATGGCAGCAATTTGACTCATTCAGAGGCTCTTCATGGGGAAATAAATATCTTTGGTGATATTCACAGAAAGTGGGTGACTTTGGAGTTGCAAGCCTCTTTTTGCCAATTCAAATCACTTTTTCAATTCTCCAAATCTTGGAAGCACTGGGCTCATAGTGACTACAGCTAATAAGGCAACTCCCCAGTTACAATAAACCTCTGTTGGGTCCTGCAATAAACCTGTCTTCCTGAAACCTATTAGGTGTGACTCTTCTTTGCAGTTTCAAAGATTCTGACTAATACACAACCCTCCAATTTTCACAAGTGGTTATTATGACTTCCTTCTAAAGTATAAGATCCTCATTGCTAAGCTATCCTTCATATATGAGCTACCAAAATAAGTATTCACACACATTCTCATTAAATCCTTATAAAATCCTACAGTAGTCATTCTCAACTTGGGTAGGGTACAAAGAACCACCTGACTCCACCTTAAATATAGATTCCCAAGCCCACAACTTCTAAGCAAGTCTGGGGTGGGCCTTGATATTCATTTTTTAAACAAGTTACTTGGAGATTCTGATGTTGGTAGTCTAAATCCCTCACAAGAAGAACACTGCCCTGGGAGTTTTTCCCAACTGCCTTGATGATCAAAATGCCTCTCAGACTCTGCCCATAGAAGTTCTGATTTAGTGGATAAGAGGCTCTGGAATTTTAATAGGGTAGGCATCTTGATGTTCAAGACTTCCTAGGTGGCACAGTGGTAAAGAATCCGCCTGCCAATGCAGGAGACCCAAGAGGCACGGGTTTGATCCCTGGGTCAGGAGGATCCCCTAGAGGAGGAAATGACAACCCACTCCAGTATCCTTGCCTGGAAAATTCCATGGACAGAGGACTCTGGTGGGCCACAGTCCATGGGATTGCAGAGAATTGGACACAACTGAGCATGCACCAAGCATAATGTCCATTTTATCTGTGAGAAAACTGAGCCCCAGAGTAACTTATCCACAGTCATGTAGATAGTTGACAACAGGGGTGAGATCAGAATCCAGCTCTCTTGACACTCAGTCCCACGCTCTTTCTGCTGGTCACAAAGGCCACACTACCTGTACAGAGGCCTGGACATAATAGGCAATGGATAGAGGTTTGTTAAATAGAATCCACGCAGGTTCTAGAGGGAAGAAACGATTTCTATAAAGCATATTTGCATCTTGTTCCACCCAGCCTCACCCCAAGGCACATAATACAGTGGTCTGCCCTAGGGGCTCAACAGATGTTTGTGAGAGAATGCATTATTGTATGATTACTGGACTCTGTGCTGCTCTATCTCCTTCCTCTGGCTGTGCTCCAGATTGTAAATGAGCTGCCCAGAACTGAGCTTGATACACGAGTGGTGGTCTGACCCAAACTGAGGATGGCAGGGTCTCCTTTGCCCATGTTTTTATAGGAACTCCTGTCTGTTCTGGGGAACAGGACCTTGCCCTTCCTGCCAGTCTGGGGTGTGCCCTCATGAAACCAAGAGGAGCTGACAGCTCTATTACTGGTCCTGGGCCTCCTCCCTCCTTCAGCCTCCACTGTGGCTTCCTAATTCTAGCTTCCCATTCATCAACACTTAGAACTCTGCTATACCCATAACCTTGACAGCTTTCCCCCAGTAGTTCTTTGCACTACTCCTAGAAAAGAACCCTAAACAAGGATGATGGGCACCAGACCATTCTTACCTCCCCACATTTACAGAATGCATATCACACATTACATACTCCATAGGAGCATGCATACTAAGTTACTTTAGTTGTGTCTGACTCTGTGTGACCCCTATGGACTGTAGCCTGCCAGGCTCCTCTGTTCATGGGATTCTCCAGGCAAGAATCCTGGAGTGGGTTGCCAGGCCCTTCACCAGGGAATCTTCCCAACCCAGGGATCAAACCCCCGTCTCTTACATCTCCTGCATTGGCAGGCGTGTTCTTTACCACTAGCGCCACCTAGGAAGACCACTATTAGGCACATGAGCCTATTAAATACACAACACCATTAGGTAGATACTTTATGCCCTTTTTACAGGTTAAGTAATTGGTTCAGGTCATCCAGTGAGTGGCAGAGCCAAGATTTGATCCTGAGGAGCCTCGCTCCAAACACTGTGGTCTTAACCACAAAGTTATACTCTCTTTCAAGGTCAACTCAGTTCTGCCTTGACCCAGCTTGTGAACTTGACTGCTAAGGCATCTTCCAGCATTGGTAGTCTAAACTTCTTTCATCTCATAAATTAGTACCAGCCCAGGTGCAGTGTGATTAGCTTGAGAACAGGCTAAGAACAGTAGAATGTAAGTGGTCAAAGAGTAGAAAATTCAGGCACAAATGAATAGGTAAAGACTCAAGAAGTATGATTACAGGGAAACACTTTATTAATTCAAAGAGTTAGCCCAATGGCCTCAGATAAGAGAAAAAAAAAATCCTTAACTGCAAGTTTATCATTTAGTTTAACTATAATCCTTTACAAAATCATAAAAATACAAGCTTCCTACACTGGAATACTAACTCCACATATAATAAAAACGAATCAAAGATTCATACAATGTGAACTAGCTTAGAAGTCTCGTGTTAGTTAAATTTTAATTTTAAATGTAAAGCCTTTCAAAATCAAAAGACAGTGTTGCATGTGCAGGAAGAGAAAATATTTTCAGACTGACAAAACTTCTTTTAACTTCTTAAAACGTGTTAAAAAAAAACACCCCAAATTTCTTTTGGAGGACTTCCTGGTTATCCAGACTTCCAGGGAGGAGCTCCAGAGTAGTCTTATTTGTCACAATGCCTTGGAACAAAAGTCTTTCATTTCTGAGATATATGGTCAGCTGCAGGCTGACTGAGGTAGGCGAACCCCACTGCTAAAGGCTAAAATATTATTCTGAACCATGAATTTATTTGTCAGCAATATTTCAAAGACACATCTATCTGATGACCTGTTGCAGAACTACTTTGAGAGGTCCATACGTGGATGTCAAAAGTCAAGAAAGGGTGTATGATTTAGCCATCAGGAATGATCACCTCTGTGGAAGCAGAACAACCCTGACCAAGAGCAATCACTACAGACTGAACAAGATGACTTTAGAATTATTAGACAATATATTTGTGCAATGGAATATTACTCAGTCATCATAAAGAATGGAATAATGCCATTTGCAGCAACATGGATGGACGTGCTGCGGCTGCTAAGTCGCTCCAGTCGTGTCCGACTCTGTGCGACCCCATGGACGGCAGCCCACCAGGCCTAGAGATTATCATACTGAGTGAAGTAAGCCAGACAGAGATGCTGAAACATCATATGACATCCCTTATATACGGAATCTAAAAAGACATGATACAAATGAACTTATTTACATAACAGAAACAGACTCACAGACTTAAAGAATGAACTTATGGTTGCAGGGAATTGGTGGGAGAATGCAGGGGAAGGGATAGTTAGGGAGTTTGGGACGGACATGTACCCACTGCTGTATTTAAAATGGATAACCAACAAGGTCCTACTGTATAGCACAGGGAACTCTGTTCAATGTTATGTGGCAGCCAGGATGGGAGGGGAGTTTGGGGGAGAATAGATACATGTATATGGATGGCTGAGTCCCTTTGTCTCCACCTGAAACTATCACAACATTACTAACCGGCTACAGATCAGATCAGTCGCTCAGTTGTGTCCGACTCTTTGCAACCCCATGAATCGCAGCATGCCAGGCCTCCCTGTCCATCACCAACTCCCAGAGTTCACCCAGACTCACGTCCATCGAGTCAGTGATGCCATCCAGCCATCTCATCCTCTGTCATCCCCTTCTCCTCCTGCCCCCAATCCCTCCCAGCATCAGAGTCTTTTCCAATGAGTCAACTCTTCGCATGAGGTGGCCAAAGTACTGGAGTTTCAGCTTTAGCATCATTCCTTCCAAAGAACACCCAGGACTGATCTCCTTTAGAATGGACTGGTTGGATCTCCTTGCAGTCCAAGGGACTCTCAAGAGTCTTCTCCAACACCACAGTTCAAAAGCATCAATTCTTCAGCGCTCAGCCTTCTTCACAGTCCAACTCTCACATCCATACATGACCACTGGAAAAACCATAGCCTTGACTAACGAACCTTTGTTGGCAAAGTAATGTCTCTGCTTTTGAATATGCTATCTAGGTTGGTCATAACTTTCCTTCCAAGGAGTAAGCATCTTTTAATTTCATGGCTGCAGTCACCATCTGTAGTGATTTTGGAGCCCGAAAAAATAAAGTCTGACACTGTTTCCACTGTTTACCCATCTATTTCCCATGAAGTGGTGGGACCGGATGCCATGATCTTCGTTTTCTGAATGTTGAGCTTTAAGCCAACTTTTTCACTCTCCACTTTCACCTTCATCAAGAGGCTTTTGCGTTCCTCTTCACTTTGTGTCATAAGGGTGGTGTCATCTGCATATCTGAGGTTATTGATATTTCTCCCGGCAATCTTGATTCCAGCTTGTGTTTCTTTCAGTCCAGCGTTTCTCATGATGTACTCTGCATATAAGTTAAATAAGCAGGGTGATGATATACAGCCTTGATGAACTCCTTTTCCTATTTGGAACCAGTCTGTCGTTCCATGTCCAGTTCTAACTGTTGCTTCCTGACCTGCATACAAATTTCTCAAGAGGCAGATCAGGTGGTCTGGTATTCCCATCTCTTGAAGAATTTTCCACAGTTTATTGTGATCCACACAGTCAAAGGCTTTGGCATAGTCAATAAAGCAGAAATAGATGTTTTTCTGGAACTCTCTTGCTTTTTCCATGATCCAATGGATGTTGGCAATTTGATCTCTGGTTCCTCTGCCTTTTCTAAAACCAACTTGAACATCAGAAAGTTCACGGTTCACATATTGCTGAAGCCTGGCTTGGAGAATTTTGAGCATTACTTTACTATCATGTGAGATAAGTGCAATTGTGCGGTAGTTTGAGCATTCTTTGGCATTGCCTTTCTTTGGGATTGGAATGAAAACTGACCTTTTCCAGTCCTGTGGCCATTGCTGAGTTTTCCAAATTTGCTGGCATATTGAGTGCAGCACTTTCACAGCATCATCTTTCAGGATTTGGAATAGCTCAACTGGAATTCCATCACCTCCACTAGCTTTGTTAATAGTGATGCTTTCTAAGGCCCACTTGACTTCACATTCCAGGATGTCTGGCTCTAGGTCAATGATCACACCATCATGATTATCTGGGCCGTGAAGATCTTTTTTGTGCAGTTCTTCTGTGTGTTCTTGCCGTCTCTTCTTAATATCTTCTGCTTCTGTTAGGTCCATACCATTTCTGTCCTTTATCGAGCTTATCTTTGCATGAAATGTTCCTTTGGTATCTCTGATTTTCTTGAAGAGATCCCTAGTCTTTCCCATTCTGTTGTTTTCCTCTATTTCTTTGCATTGATCGCTGAAGAAGGCTTTCTTATCTCTTCTTGCTATTCTTTGGAACTCTGCATTCAGATGTTTATATCTTTCCTTTTCTCCTTTGCTTTTCGCTTCTCTTCTCTTCACAGCTATTTGTAAGGCCTCCCCAGACAGCCATTTTGCTTTTTTGCATTTCTTTTCTATGGGAATGGTCTTGATCCCTGTCTCCTGTACAATGTCACGAACCTCATTCCATAGTTCATCAGGCACTCTATCTATCAGATCTAGGCCCTTAAATCTATTTCTCACTTCCACTGTATAATCATAAGGGATTTGATTTAGGTCATACCTGAATGGTCTAGTGGTTTTCCCTACTTTCTTCAATTTAAGTCTGAATTTGGCAATAAGGAGTTCACTTCAATACAAAATAAAAAGTTTAATAAAAAAAGAATTATTTGACAAAACTGAAGATATCAAGACACTGAAAGATGTCTATGGCACCCTTCTACCCACACCAATGATTCCTTTTCTGCCCCTGGTCAGTATTCACATCCTTGCAGAGTTTCCAGAAAGTGTGCAGGGTGGAGGTGGAAAAGAGTAAGGAGTAGCAAAAAGAAAAGAGTAATGAGTAGCAAAAAGGGAGTTGGATGTCAGATGTCCAAAAAGACATTAAACAAAAAGACAGTAAACAATGGGTGAGCATGCTAAAAGGCAAGTTAAAAGAATCAGAGAAATGAATGGCAGTTTAGGACTGAAGATGGGAGGAACAGGAATCTTCCAGATTGAGCGCCTTCGGGGACAAACTAGAAACGGAAACATTGGTCAATTGCTAGATATGAAATGGCTCAACTCAAATGGGAGGGCTTAAATTTCAACCCTTTAAGCAATACTTAGCCAAGCACTCACCTTTATTGCTAACCCTCCCAGAAATGGCTTCATCCCGGTGCCCCTTCTTTTTGGAGATAACTCTACGAATGACAAAACTCATCTTGACAGCATCAATACCACTGAGGTTCTCCACAAAATGAATATTTTTAAAACTAAATTTTCAAGTTTAAATTTGTAAATATTTTTAAATTGAAAAGATAGCCCAGAGAGTGAGAACTTAAAAATATGAGTGAATGCTCTAAACAGGCAAAACCCTAGAACATGGGAACAAGGCAGACAGGCGTGCAAGGTGATCTGTACATTTTTGGGGGGAGGGGGTTGGGTTTTTTACTTTTGTTTATTTATTTATCTTTGATGTTTTGATCTGTACATATGTTGACATCAAGACCAGGGGATCTCCTAACTCTCATGGAGAAAATTAGGTTTTTAAAAAGATAATACTTATAAATAATAAAACACATTCACAACTATTAGTTCATTTGATCTCCCAAACAATCCTATGAAATAAGCTCAGGTGCTATTATTGTTCCCACATTATAGATAATGGAATGAGATTCAGTAAAAAATAAACTGAAATACCGAAGGTCACAGAGCCAGTATACAGCTGACTTCTCTAAGACCAAACGTTATGCTTCACCCTTACCTATTGTATGGTCAGGCCATTCAACATGAGTGTGGGGTTCTTTCCTTTTTTTATGGCTGTGCTAGGTCTTCATTGCCCTACAAATTGCGGGATCTTAGTTCCCTGACCAAGGATTGAATCCAAGTTCCCTGTATTGAGAAAGTGAATTTTTAGCCACTGGACCATGGGGAAGTTCCCCAAAGTGGCTGTTCTCTTGCTCTCTTTATATAAACCAGTCCCTGCTTTACTCACATGACTATCCAATCTTAATTATAGCACTTAAATGGTAACTGCCTATGTGTTAATGGAGAAGGCAATGGCACCCCACTCCAGTACTCTTGTCTGGAAAATCCCATGGACGGAGGAGCCTGGTAGGCTGCAATCCATGGGGTCGCTAAGAGTCGGACTCGACTGAGTGACTTCAATTTCACTTTTCACTTTCATGCATTGGAGAAGGAAATGGCAACCCACTCCAGTGTTCTTGCCTGGAGAATCCCAGGGACAGGGGAGCCTGGTGGGCTGCCATCTATGGGGTCACACAGAGTCGGACACGACTGAAGTGACTTAGCATAGCATAGCATAGCATAGCCTATGTGTTTGCCCCTGACCCAGCCACGAGTTTCCTTGGTAACTGATGAGCCAACCTGATGTCAATTCCCCCTATAAATGGTAGCTTCCTGAGCAGCCTACCCTGAGTAGCAAAGATAGATGCCATGTCCTGCCTGCCGCCTGCCATACACAGTGGGGGTGTAGCTCCAAGATATTTTGTTTCAGGTGTGTAAGACTCCCCTATCTAATAAACCATTGATGTCTCTGTCTCTGGGTTCTTTCTTCAGTCTCAAGGCTGGGCAATTACAAGGCTTGAAGCCCAACAGCCCTACACTAGGCATTGAGATTAACATATAATGAATGTGCTGCTGCTGCTGCTAAGTCACTTCAGTCATGTCCAACTCTGTGTGACCCCATAGACGGCAGCCCACCAGGCTCCCCCGTCCCTGGGATTCTCCAGGCAAGAAAACTGGAGTGCGTTGCCATTTCCTTCTCCAATGAATGTGCTAATTTAATGCAATTATTAATTAATGAATTAATTCAACAAACATGTTTTAATGCCTATTAGGAGCCAGACCAAGGGTAAATCCCTGCTCCCAAGGAGCTTACAGTCTAATGGGAAAGCAGATATGTAAATAGAATTGTAAATGAAAAGTTTTATAAGAATATATGTATGTATGCTCACTAAGTGGCTTAAGTCATGTTCGAGTCTGTGACCCTATGGATTGTAGCCTGCCAGGCTCCTCTGTCCATGGGATTCTCCAGGCAAGAATCCTGGAGTGGGTTGCCATGCCCTCCTACAGGGGATCTTCCTGACCCAGGGATCAAACCCATGTCTCTTACATCTCCTGCATTGGCATGTGGGTTCTTTACCACTACACTTGGGAATCCCATAAGGACATATATATAAGAAAAGAACATCTAAGTGTGCCCAGCAAATTAGACTGTGTTGTCCTAAAACAAGAGTGGCCAGCTGCCTGGAGTCTTTAGAAAGAAGTCAAAAGGTAACTTCCTAACAAGGTGTCTTTCACCAGCTCTGACTGAAGTGCCCAGTGCTAGTTATTGAAAAAGAAAAACAAAAAAAAACACTTCTAGTACAGAGAAAAGCAATTCATCCAGTTTCATAACCTGGTAGACATACCCAACCTTTTTTGCTCAAATACTGAGCTGACCAAACAACCTTTCAAATTTTACTAAGGAACACTGGGTTGACGCACTCCAGCAAGAGGAAATAAACACCCACTATAAATAACCTGTTGCTTATTTATCCTGCCAAAGTCCTCTTTTTGTTGCGAATTAATAGACGGTTCTTCTGGTCTAGAAAGCACCTGTGGCAGACCTATCATGAGTCAATTTTTATACCAATGCCATCCAGTGGAACTTTCCATGATTATGTTCAAAAGGGTAGCTAGCCAAATGTAGCCATTAAGTGCTTAATAAGGGGCAACTAAGGAAATTATTTATCATGTTATTTAATTTTAATTAATTTAAATAGCCACATGTAGCTAGTGGCTACTGTCTTGGACGTCATAGCTCCAGATCCTTGGTACTCAAAATGTGCCCTGTGGATCAGCAGTGTCTGCATCACAAAAAGTTATTAGCTTCTTAGAAACACAGAATCTCAGGCCCCACCCCCTACCTAGGATTCAGAATCTGCATGTTAACAATATCCCCAGGCGATCTGTACGCACGTTAAAATTTGAAAATGGTAAGGTTACTTCTGAATGACCTAAAAAAATTTTTTTTAAGGGATTGACCACCATATCTGTGGTGACCTCTTCAAATTGCAGACACCCACACCTGAGGCCAGTGTCCAGCATAAAGGACCTTCTTTGTATCTGTCTCTCATCCATCCATAAACGTAGTGAACAGGAAAAGGAGAAAGCCTGGTACGCTGGGTTTTAGGAAAGTTAATACAGGATATGGGAATGGGATGGAAAGAACAAGAGTTTCTCAGGGATACCTCTGCAAAATAAAATGATGAAATTTCCTTGATGATTACTAAATATGGATGATGGGTATATGGGCATTCATAGGACTCTTTTCTTTGGTGTATGTTTGAAATTTTTCAAAATTGAAAAATAGACGTGATTTTTAGAGATGATGAATGTGATATTCAGCCTCCAAGAATGGCCTCCAAAGATCATCTCCTCCTGTATTCATAACTTGTGTAGTCTCCTGCAAAAATGAATTAGGACTGATCCTTGTGACCAAAGTGGAGGTGACAGGTGTGACCTCAGGAAGCTAGGTCATGGTGACTTCTGCCTTGTTCTCCCTTGGATCTCTTGCTCTGAGGGAAATTAGCTACCGTGCTGTGAGGAAACTCAGTCTCATAGAGAAGCCTTTATGGACAGGACTCAAGCCCTCTGGCCAAGAGCCAGCCCATCATACAAGTGAGCCATGGAACTGAGCCTCTGCAGGAGTTGATTCTCCAGCCCTAGTCAAGCCTTCCGTCGACTGTAGCTCCATTTGACTGCAACTACCAAGTCAGAACTGCCTTGCAAGCCACTCCTGAATCTCTGACCAAAAGAAACTGTGAAAGGCAATAAATGTTTATTCTTATATTAAAACAGTGAGTTTGGGGGTAATTTTTATGCTGCAATAAAGAACTAACACAATGTGACTTCAAAATTTCCCACCCCCTCAATACCTTCCCTATCTTATCACTGATGCCTGAAATAAATAGGAAAGACCTTTTCACACTGTGCATAGGATTAACATGCTAATACCCCTTGAAGGCCGGGAGCCGAGAAATTGATGCTTTCAAATCGTGGCACTGGAGAAGACTCTCGAGAGTCCCTTGGATTGTAAGGAAATCAAACCAGTCAACACTAAAGGAAATCAGCCCGGAATATCCATTGGAAGGACTGATGCTGAAACTGAAGCTCCAATACTTTGACGCAAACAGCCCAGTCATTGGAAAAGACCCTGATACTGGGAAAGATTGAAAGCAAAAGGAGAAGAGAGCGGCAGAGGATTAGATGGTTAGATAGCATCACCAACTCAATGGACATGAATTTGAGCAAACTCTGGGAGGTAGTGGAGGACAGAGGAGCCTCGTGTGCTGCAGTCCATGTGATCACAAAGTTGGACACGACTTAGCAACTTAACAACATAACCCCTTGAAGAGATAATACATTCCCTTAAATTTATGGTAAAATTTGTGACAGATATATAATCTTTCCTTTTAAAACTCTTAGCAGGCTAATGTATTGAGACATTAATTTCAGTCTTGCTCTTGCTGTTGTAAGAAACTAGAAAGAATAGAAAGGTAAATTCTCCCTTAGGTTCTAGCATCTGAAGAACAGCTAAAGTTTTAATTATAAGATCTAGACTCTGCTTATATGCCCTTCTTCCCATGCCCAACCCTAAAACCCACACTGGTTAACAGCTTCTTGGCGTTTCAGGAATTACCCTAAAGATGACAAGCCTCCCACCCCCTTCATTTTGAGGATTAGGTAACAGAGAAACTATGCTGGAATTGCCCCATGAAGGAAGTGGAAAGAAATTATACTGGTTTAGGAAGACAGCAAGTGGCCAGGCCTAAGGGAGGAATGAGTTCCCCCAGGCTGGGAAAGAATTTTGAGCTTCCAGAAAAGGAAACTTGTCCCTGGCTTGCATGAAATCGGGTTGTGTATGTGTGTGTGTGTGCGTGTGTGTGTGTGTGTATTTGACAGAGAACGAGAGATTGCTTCACAGGGTGTACCCCTACTCCTGCCCATCCAGCTTGTAGGTTGTAGAGCTGTACCCTTTAAGTGGTACCCCATAGGTCGTGGCATCAAGTCTTAAGAAAAAGGCCCTTCTCCAAATCTTTCCCCAAAATGTTGGTGAAGAAGGAATTCATAGGGCCTGGACTCCATCTTAGGCCTGTTCATGCTGATCATGCTCAGCCACCTTTCCAATGGACTCTGAACTCTGTGTTTAGTGCCTATGAAAACAACAGAAGGATAAGACCCTCTCCAGACAGGAGAACCTTGAAGATCGTACCTAGGTTACTCATCACCTAAGAAAAAACATACACTAATCACCCCTTCCTCCAGACAGGCCATAAATTTTTCTGTATCTATCGGAGTGTAACCTTGGGTTTATTGATTATTGGCTAATTATTTGACTGTTTGAGCACAAGACATAAATGATGGGGTTATTGGGATTGTATTTTCCTTGGTTTATATAAGTCTCAAGGAATTTGGGGTGGTGGGTTTGGACACATACACATGGGGTATAAAAGATTTTCACATATGCTGGTCGGGGTCCTTGGCTAAGAGGAGACTGCCTTGGGCCTGCAGGTGTAATAAACTGCACTCCACTATCTGCACTGTCCTTCTGAGTGAGTTTGTTTCCCAGACCACGTGGCTACAACATTGGAACTTCACAACCCTAGCGAGAGGGGAGAGAGGACCTCGGAACGTGACTAATGAATTTCCCGCCAACATTGACAGCTGGGAGCTGAGCCAGATTTTTCTAATTTGTAAAATTAGAAGACATGTGACGCGTCTTGGCCTGGAGTCAACTGCAGCGAATTGACTTCAGTTAGACCTACTTTTCCTGAGAGCGGTTTTGGTAAGTAGAAGGGTGGGGAGTTGGGGGATGAAGGGAATGGAAAAAAGTGGAAGAAGTAATAGGAGAACTAAGGGGCCAGTTTCCTTCTCCAGGTCAGGACCTGTTCTAACACAGAATGAGCAGCGCGTGGCCGCCCATCCACCTCCGACACAAACACACGCACGTGCGCCCCGCCCCCGCCGCGCGCACGCGCCCCGAGCCTCGGCGGCGGCGACGGGCGCGCGCGCGCGGTGCTCGCTGCCCCCACGCCGCTCCCTGCGTTCTGATCGCTGCGTCTCCAGCTCCCCGCACCGCTGCGCGCCTGCCCCGCGGATCCGGAGACTGCGGCCGTGATCTGGGGGCTCCGACGCTGCGGCGCTGGGAGAGCGGAGCGGAGCCCGGCGCGTCCCGGGGAGGCGATGTGATCGGGAGCGGGCCCCTGCGTAAGGCGGGCGCCGCGGCAGGCCAGCCGGTGAGGCGCTGCTGGGGGAGGCCGCGACGGAGCTCCCGGACCCGCCATGGGCTGAGAAACGTCCTCGCCGAGCAGGTGCAGTGATCAGAGGTCCCGGGTGGGGGGGGCGGGGGAGGCCCGCCTCAACAGGCCCCTTCAGCCAGGTTAGGACTCGCCCTGCCCAGCCTGTGCGGTGTCGACCTTCCTTCAGCTCCTCCCCAAAGGCTCTGCTGACCCCGCCTCCAGACCTGGGCCCTGCAACCCCTGTGACCCCAACAGCCCCTGACATTCTGGGAGATCCCGGCCTTCCTCTCCTGTTACCCCAGCCTGGCAGGCCCTTGTGCTCACCTCCTCCTCGGTCCCAGTATTTTGAGCCCACCGCCCGCACGGTACCTGGGAACAACTCAACATCGCTTCCTTTCTCTTCTAGCCCTACGAGGGGTGGTGCGGGGTTGGTTGGGGGAGGAGAGTGGAAGGAGGGAGACTGGGTCCTTCCCTCCAGAGACCCTGATGACCACAAACCTATACTCTCTCTTAAGCCTGTAGTGAAAGTGACCCTTCCTTACCCCACCAGAACATGCCCGGGTGATTTCCTCCCAGATCTTCCTTGTGGCCTTCCTCGCCCTCCGCAGTGACACTATGCAACCCCAAGGAGACCTGCGAGGCCTCTGGCTCCTGCTGCTGTCCCTGTTCCTGCTCCTCTTTGAGGTGGCCAGAGCTGGCCGGCCAGTGGTGAGCTGTCCTGCCTCCTGCCTGTGCGCCAGCAACATCCTCAGCTGCTCCAAGCAGCAGCTGCCCAACGTGCCCCACTCCCTGCCCAGCTACACCGCCCTCCTGGACCTCAGCCACAACAACCTGAGCCGCCTGCGGGCCGAGTGGACCCCCACGCGCCTGACCCACCTGCACTCCCTGCTGCTGAGCCACAACCACCTGAATTTCATATCCTCTGAGGCCTTTTCCCCAGTTCCCAACCTGCGCTACCTGGACCTCTCCTCCAACCAGCTGCGGACGCTGGATGAGTTCCTGTTCAGTGAACTGCAGGTCCTGGAGGTGCTGCTGCTCTACAATAACCACATTATGGCAGTGGACCGCTGCGCCTTTGATGACATGACCCAGCTGCAGAAACTCTACTTGAGTCAGAACCAGATCTCCCGCTTCCCTCTGGAACTGGTCAAGGAAGGAGCCAAGCTCCCCAAACTAACGCTCCTGGACCTTTCCTCCAACAAGCTGAAGAACTTACCATTGCCTGACCTGCAGAAGCTGCCCGCCTGGATCAAGAATGGGCTGTACCTACACAACAACCCCCTGCACTGCGACTGCGAGCTCTACCAGCTCTTTTCCCACTGGCAGTACCGGCAGCTGAGCTCCGTCATGGACTTTCAGGAGGACCTGTACTGCATGAGCTCCAAGAAACTGCACAATGTCTTCAACCTGAGTTTCCTCAATTGCAGCGAGTACAAGGAGCGTGCCTGGGAGGCCCACCTGGGTGACTCCTTGACCATCAAGTGTGACACCAAGCAGCAGGGGATGACCAAGGTGTGGGTGACACCCAGCAATGAACGGGTGCTGGATGAGGTGGCCAACAGCACGGTGACCGTGTCCAAGGATGGCAGTCTTCATTTCCAGCAGGTGCAGATTGAGCATGGGGGTGTGTATACCTGCTATGCCATGGGGGAGGCTTTCAATGAGACCCTGTCTGTGGAGTTGAAAGTGTACAATTTCACCTTGCACGGACACCACGACACCCTCAACACTGCCTATACCACCCTTGTGGGCTGTATCCTCAGTGTAGTCCTGGTCCTCATATACCTGTACCTCACCCCGTGCCGCTGCTGGTGTCGGGGTGTCGAGAAACCTTCCAGCCATCAGGCAGACAGCCTCAGTTCTTCCATGCTTAGTACCACACCCAACCACGACCCTATGGCTGGCGGGGACAAGGATGATGGTTTTGACAGGCGGGTGGCCTTTCTGGAACCTGCTGGACCTGCGCAGGGTCAAAACGGCAAGCTCAAGCCGGGCAACACCCTGCCAGTGCCAGAGGCGACAGGCAAGGGCCAGCGGAGGA
The DNA here is from genome assembly GCF_032452875.1 of Bos javanicus. NCBI lineage: Eukaryota > Metazoa > Chordata > Mammalia > Artiodactyla > Bovidae > Bos > Bos javanicus. The sequence goes on from NC_083870.1 coordinate 34,276,416, forward strand.
TGTCGGATCCGGAATCGGTCAGCTCGGTCTTCTCTGATACGCCCATTGTGGTGTGAGCAGAATGGGTTGGTGGGGAGATTCTGCCCCAGGAGAGGTAATGCGCCCTTGAAGGATGTGAGGGGGTGGAAGAGAGGGCTAGCTGCCCAAGGGAGTGGGTTCCCCTCGAACTCAAGGGAATTGGCCACAGGTACAACAGCAGGCAAGACCCCAAGCAGGGTGTGGCTGCCATGATTTTCAAATGTGGATATACTAATCCTCAGGCAAATACGACACCCCTTCCCAGAGCCCTGACAGTTCTCAAGGTGTGGAATAAGAGGGTGTCTGCTGGTGGGAATGAGGAAAGGGGTGAAAAAGCAGATCCCCTAAACTTTTTTGAGGTCATCTCTAGCTCCTTCAGAGAAAATCATTCAGGAAAAAGAGTCACTTTTTTCCTTTCTCTGCCCACCCACACCTGTGATGTTGTGTGTACTGGGGGGAACTTCCACAGGAGCCACGTTGGGGAAGAGCTAGATTGTCTTCCTTGGCCAGAAAGTCACATCACGCGTCACAGCTGAGGAAATGGGAAACCTTTGGGAAAAGAAGTCAGGAAAAGCCTGGGACCTCAATAACATTCCCCATAGCTGTTGTAAGACTTCCCAGGAACACCATCCTCTTTCCAGAGGAGCCCTGGGTGCACGGGTCTTTTGCAGGAGCTTGGCCTGTTGCCTGTCAGATATGGCAACAATATGAGATGCGGTATCTGTGTCTTATCATGGGACCAGTGGCGCAGAGGGGTACAGCATGAACCAAGGGGTCCCTGTGACAGTATAGACGCCAGCACAAAACCTGTAGATGGGGGATAAACTCCAGATTGGAACCAGTTGGTGAAACCCTTGGTTAGCATCTGATTCCCAGCACCCGTGTGTCGGGTCAAGGTGTGGGGTGCTGGAAGCAGAGTGTCTGTGGATGCCTGCCACAGACGTGGGATGAGGGCCTCTTTGCATGAGGAGGTGGACGGTAAACCAGCCACTGCTACGTAGCATCCAGTGGGATCTACCTGATTTTCTGTGTATGCCATCTCTTCATTTGTTCTCCTGATAGGCTCAGGTAGAATTCTAAGTGTTCCCTAATATGCTGCTCTGCAAAAGAAGGAATCCAAGAAGTCTGGCCCCAGCTGGGTTAGCTTGGGCTCAGGGGTGGAGGGGACCAGGCAGACATCTCATTTGTGCTGACCAAGCCGCCTTGCTCCTCTCTTAGAGATCTCACCCCTGCTGCAGAGCTGGAGCATGGGATTCATCATCTGCGGAGCTGGAATCAAGTGGTCCCTGCCACAGAGGAGTGGCGGTTCAGAGGGTGGCTTAGAGTTCTGCCCTCTCCACAAGGTTCCAGGCAGTCTTGTAACAGAGACAGTCAGTGGCACTAAACTTTCAGGAGGCGACCCTCTCAGCCAGAGGTGTGCACAGTTGTCAGGCCAGAGGAACTTAAGGACAGGCCCAACATTGCATTCCATCAAAGTGGCAGAATACTTTGGGCATAGAGGTGGCCACTTCCTTTGACTCTACTGCAGGCCCTGGGGGTTGGTTTGCTCTGAACTTTGGCAAGGGGACCTGAAGGGCAAAGGTGAAAATGTTCTCTGACCATCTTTTCAGTCTGTCCCCTCTCTCCCACCAAGTCCCCTGTCCTTGGAAGTTCTCCAGCTCTTCCAGTTTTCCAATCTGCTGTTTAGGTTCCAAGAAGTGTCATTTACCTGTGGGTGAAGGCTGCTTGCTAGGAGGTCCTAACTCCCACTGCCTGTTAAGATCCGAGGTGGGGACTAGAACTCAACATCTTCCCCTTGTCTGTTGCTGGGATGTCAAGACCGCTGTCCATCCTTTATTAGTAACCTAGCTTTGTCGAGAGAGGTGCAGCGTTTCCCTCAAGTACTTGCATGCTCATAGGGATGCATGCTTATAGGTCTGCATGCACCCCAGCACCTTGACTTCCATCAGGATGATTCTTCAGTCCCCACTAATGTCCACTTCCAGAGTGGTTTCTACTTATGTGCACAATTTCATGCACACAATTTTCTTGCCCTGTAGGAGACTGTGACCATGCCAGGCTCTGCAGATACAAACTTTTGTACTTTTGATTTCTGAACTGCCTAAATCTTCACCCACATCTCTGTGGCACTCCGTAAAGCCCAGATTTAGGACAGCTGCAGGTTGAAGACCCTGAGAGAAGGGTTGATGAGGAGCAAGCTGGCTCTTCAGACTCCTCAGAAACCTTCCTTAGAGTAATGGTATGTCAGAAATAAATGTAAAACTAGGTCAGTGACAGATCCAGAAGAACACTGGCAAGGGACCAAGCAGCTGTAAGTTGCTCTTCCTATGGTAACTGCCCTAGTAAGCCAGAGGCAGGAGGGAAAAATTGTGTGGTCATATTCCAGAGACTTCTAAAGATTCTGACACTGAAGCTATAGGAACCAGGATCCCTTCCTCAGACTTATCAGAGAAAATCTCACCTCCAGGCAGCAGCTTCCCCTCTAGGCATCATCTAGGGCTGTGAAAATCTTTCAAGTGGATGTCAGATGAAGTAGGTCCTCTGGACATCCTGAGTTCCCAAGGACTAGGAAGGCCATCTTCCTCCTAACTCCTACCCAGTTTAGGGCATGAGGCTCTTAGTCTCCCCACTGTATCCACTAGGTTAGCCAGGACCTACCAGTTTGAGAGCCTGGTAGGTGTGCCTGGCTTCCCCACCAAGAGACTGAACTGATTGGCCTCTTCCCATGGTTTCAGTGACTAGAACCCAAAGGTAGCTTTCTACTTGAGGGATTGGGTACTCAGCAGATGTAAGCTCACTGGAACCCTGTGTAGGAAACTGCCAGGTCTGGTTATAAGAAAAGGTCAAGTGATCACCCCCACCCCCATCAGTCAACCAGACATGTCTCCCAGGAAGCAGGTGTCCCTGGAGACAGAGTATGTCAGGGCTGTACAATCTGTCTGTGTGATTGTTTGTAATCTTCTTTCTTTCCCTGTATTTATGAGGCTCCTAAGAAGGAGCTGGGAGTGGGGATACCCCAGCTAGGGAGAGTGAAGGCGACTGATTCCAGTTTTCCGTGTGTCCTTACCTCTGTACTTCCTTTTAGCCCTGCTGGCGAAGTGAGCAGGCCTCCCCACGTCCAGGATCCTAGTCCTTCCACTTGTGTGCTCCCAGGCTGGCAAACCTTGGAGCCTCTGGGCTCTGAAAACTAGACAATGATCATTAAAACCTGGCTTGAGTCTCTGTTCTGGCGTAGTCTGTGACTGGTTTATCTTTTCAGCCAGTGGGGAGGGTTCACAGCACCTCAGAAGGGTGCAACCTGTCTAGGGGGAGAATAGTTAAATGCTGTTGCTAGGGCATGGGTAGAGTCCACATCCAGGCGCAAAGACAGACAAGGGGTCAGCCAGCCTTTTCTGTGAGGAGCCAGACAGGAAACATGTTAGACTTTGCAGCCCGTATAGTCTCTTTTACAGCTCCTCAGTGGTGCCATTGTGGCAGGAAGGTACAGAAAGTGCACAGACAGTGGCTCTGTTCCAGTCAACTTTATTTATGGACATTGAAATGTGATTTTCATATCATTGTAACATGTATTTGAGGGTTTTTTTCAACCATATATAAGTGCAAAAACTTACTGGCTCACAGACCACAAAAAACCAGGCAGCAAGTTGGTTTTGGCCAGCGGACAAATTTGCCAACCCAATGTTCTCAAAAGAAATGTCATTGACACTTTAGCAGGAGAGAGTCTAGAAATTCCTTGACTTGGGGCTAGAGCCTGTAGATAATGAAGGCTTTCTGGATCCCTGGGGAGGAGGGTTGTCTCCCTGAAGAGCCCTCTTGAAAGTCTGGATCAAGCCTACAAACTGTACTGTGGTAAAGGTTTGAATTGGGTTAAAAGAAATGACGGTGAGCAGCTTGGGTCCACAGTCTTTTGATTATTACCAATACATGTTCATGTGAGTGGTAACCACCTTAGTTTGGCTTAAAGTATATTAGTGTAATGGGCAGGTGGTATTCATTGACAATGTAGTGTGTCCTAGCATGGCATTGGACAGAGAAATGCAGTCCCCGCTTTCTTGGTACAGAAGACAGCCTATCAGAAATTGGCCCAGATTCTACTGAACTCTGAATAGGCAGTTTCTTTGGCTACTCTCTTGGTATTTCTGGAAGGGGATTGTCATGGTAGATTCCCAAAAGGGAGGGGAAATGGTATAACAAAAAAAGAAAAGAATCAAAATTGGGGGAATTCCTTGGCTGTCCAGTGGTTAGGACTTGGCATTTTTACTGCCCAGGGCCTGCCTGGGTTCAATCCCTGGGTGGGAAACTAAGATCCCACAAGCCACACAGCGCAGCTAAAAAAAATAAAGAATCAGAATTTGAATAATTACCTCATTTATTACACTGCTAAAATCTTGACTAAAGGGCGGTCCTCTTCTGTCTGGAAAGTTGTCTTTTTTTTCCATGAGGGAACAACTAAAGAGTGAGGGATGGAGACACCTCACAGCCAGTCACACCAGACATATCAACCTTGGCAGTCAGTGAAATGACAGATGTTGATGCCACGGCGCCCCCAGAGTCTACATGTATTTGGTATTTTTTAATTTTTTCAAAGCAGTTTTTGCTATGGCTGAGTTTAGCCAAGAGGATGAGCTGGTAAAGAGAACAGGTCTGGGGAGGAAGACTACTGAAAATCCTCCCCTCTGTTTTGGCCTGTGTCATGCCCTGTCTCTGTGCTTAGGAAGTTTTGATACTCCTTTTTCCATCATCCCAAGGCTCTATCTCTTCAACCCTCCCCATCCCCCTGCCAGTCCCCCAAGAAGTTCCATAAATTCTGGCCAAGATGGTCTGCCATGTCTTGCGGCTCTTCCCCTAGCTCCTCTTAGGTGGCACTGCGGGAAAATAGAAAAGGTTAATATGATGGTTATCTTTTAGAACAGAAAATGTTCAGTGGATTGGCCAGCCTGGTCTCTCTCCCATCTGATCTCTCAACTCCTTCCCTTTCTGCAGTTGTAACTCTTGGACCCCTTATCTTGTGTCTGAAGCAACCACTGGAGAAGCTTCACTTGCCCCACCCACACTGCAGAAAAGACTCAGGACCACTCAGTGGTATGGTCAGCTTGTTTGGTCTGGCTACAGGCAGCCTCCGCTGGATGCTTTCTCTCCCCAGAGTTGAGAGAAGAAAGCTAAAGCAGCTGCCACATCAGGCCCCATCATCAGGCATATAGCCTGTTGTGTGGAAAACATCAAGTGGTGAAGATACTTAGACCTGCCCTGAGGCCTTCCAGTTGGCATCAGCCTGGTTACAGTCCCAGAATCACAGTGGGTGTGGAGAGAACCAACCTTTAGGACATAGATAGGACCCTGCAAGGACTTCTAGGTGCCCTACAGCATTAGCATACATAAAGTAAGAGTCACTGACCCCAGAGTTGGAGGCTTGTATGCATATGTGTCTGCAAACACACACAGATTAGGGAGCGCCGCAACTGGATAGAACTTCATGCTGCTTTTCCTTCACCTCCCACTGCTCCTTCCCTTGGCTGTAGTTTGCTTTAGGTGTGGACCTCAGTAGAAAGGTCTAGCCCAGTACTGGGAATCCTTAGAAAGCACTGGGAGATAACGGGGGATCTGCCTGAAAGACAAGGGTGCCAGGGGGCCTCATGAATACTCAGATAGAGTTGAATCCTCTGGTACCAGAGGATAGAATCACCTGAAGTAGCTACTTAAAATGCTTTCACAAGAGGTTTTACAAAATCTAGGAAATTCTGATAGAAGCAGGTAGATTTAGAACTTATTCCCTGCACACTGGCAAGTTAGTCAAGGCTTCTGGGTGAGTGGGTGGGTAGGGAGAAGGTCGTCTTACTGGAGGGAATCTGCCTGCTTTAAGCTGAGCTGGAGACCATCTATGTTAAATCACTCTCTGGAGCAGTCCTGGGGCACTGTCCTCCTGCCTTTCAGCTGTGTCTTTCCTGTGTCTACACTGGTGACAGTTGTTGAGGCCATGACCACAATGACTGATCAGTGTTTCATTCCTGGATCCCAGGATAAGGGAGGAAAAAACACCCAAGATTAAAAAATAGTGAAGCCTCCATGCTACTATGGTGCCTGCCTCTCTGTGTCCACTCTAGGAAGACTGCTGACTGTTCTCAAACCAATGGAATGGAAAATATCCTCAAGTTAAACATAACTGCTTTCATGGTACATGTGCATGTGTGTGTGTTAATTCCAATAATGTCCTTTGAGGAGGAAAGGACAGTGATCCTACTCCAAGAGCCTGAAACAAGGAGAAACAAAGTTGTGAACAAGCCAGGGGCTGTGCCTCACAGCTTCCCACCTCCACCCTGGGTGAGGGCCTGAGGCAGCCTGTGGCTCCGGGGGCAACCAGAGAGCTGGTGTGGCAGTGTGGGTCGACTGCTGCTCCTCCCTTCCCTGTCTGTGGCCTGTCTGCTCCACCTTTCCCTCGGAAGAGCAGGATCAGCCAGGAGAAACTTAGATAGACTAGCAACCAGGAGCTCCAGACTGAGACCAGCTCCAGGAGCTCCAGGCTGGACCTGGGGCATAATTGGACTGACTCCAGATCTGCAATCAGCCCCATGACTTGAACACATCACCTGGCAGCAACTTAGGACAAGCTTCACTAGAGTCATAGCTTCCATAGCACTCCTGGCCTTGCATCTAGGAGGAAATGTCTGTGTTCTCTGACGGTGGCCAGAAACACAACCTCTCTGAGACTTGGATCCCCTAAGCATCATCATCCATAACTATTTATTGCCTCCCTAAAAGAAGCATAAAACCCAGAGCCAGGCTGAGAAAGAGATAAGGACAGGAACATAATAAGCCGCCTGTTTACATGTGTTTACTACTTTGAACATCCCAATGCATGTTAACATGCATTCTGTCATCTAGTGCTCACAACATCCCTCTGAGACAGGTCACGTAGTCAGTGATTTGCCTGTGGCCACACCAGTGTCAGGGGCTGGGTAAACCCAGACTGCAAGTTTCCGAGCTCCCGGATCGATGTTTCACTTCATGATACATAGGGTCTTTACGCCAACCAAACGCAGGGGCAGCGGGAGCACTAAACCAGGAGCCTCCCTGCTCCCTAAGCCTGCAGAGAGTCATCAGAAATGCTGGGGGAGTCAGGGGTGTCCCCTGGAGGCCAAGACAGGTCAACAGACAGCTAGGCAGGAGTGCTAGATTCAAGGTCAACAACCACCAATGCCGCTAGCAGTGTCAGCGAAGCATACACTGTGCCCTTTGGTCAGGTGAAAAGGCCTGACTGGTTTACTCAGACGCTCAGGGATGCTTCCAGGAGGAAGGCAGGCTCAAAGCATGTCTGGGAGGTAAGACTTCTGACCCCTCCTCCCTCTGCAGCCCAGGAAGAGGGGGACGGTGAGGGCTGGCTGACTCAGTCTGCAAGTGCTTGGAGATCTGGAGCTGAAAGGCCTCAGCCCTGTTCAGCTAATGATTATTATTAACTCTGAGCAGGCCTTGGCATAGCAGCCAGCTGGCTCTGGGAGAATGCCTGGATCTCCGACAGTGAGGTTTTAAAAACAAGACCCATGGCAGCCATGCCTGGTGTGGTGGGGGTCGGGGGGAGGCCAGGCTAGTGTCAGAGAGTGGGGCGGGGTAGTCTGCCCTGTGAGAGGGTGGGGCCAGGAGGCAGCACAGGCTGGCAAGAGATACCTTTAATGCAGCTGAAAAGCCCAGAAGGTGAGGCTGGGAGACTTCCCCACACAGAGCTCCTGCCATGCAACACCACCCCCAGTGGGGGGTGGGGGAGTGGAGTATGGAGGGGAAAGGGTGGCCAAGGGAAAGATGGGGGCTTGGGTGTGGTATCTGAATCCAGAATGATAATCCTATTACCATCCTGGATTTGGATACAAAAACCATCTATATTTCTAATGTCCTCAAGGTTGAGTTTGAATGTAATCATATTTGGAATCAGGACTCAGTGAGCCTGACATGCAAATTTGTGCAAACGACACGGAAATTTAAAAAAGTCTCGAGCACTTTTATTTTTAAAGGCAAAAGAGGCTGGCTACTAGCAGCTTTGCTTAGTCAGACAAGGGCAAAAGGGCAGCCATTTGTTTCTCCTTCAAGACCTCTGCCTCATTTCTGAGGAGCCCAGATAATACCCCAGATGGGGAGACACTGGATGGTGGCGGGGGAAAAGAGGGTACAGGGGGAGGAAACACCAGCAGGAGGCATATGCAGCCACCAGCCACCAAGATCCCAGCTGGAGGAAGAGTGCCCTGGCACTGAGGTCTAATGGCTGTCCAGCTGCTGCCCTGGGATGGGAGGGCAGGTGGTGATGGAAGGAGCAAGGAGAGGAGGGGAGGGAAGTCCCTCCACAATCTGGCCAGCTGGGAAGAAGGGCTCCTCCTGGTGACCTCCTCCCAATACTGCAATCAGACTGGCTAAGCAAGCAGAGACCACCTGTGCCCCACTCTCTGCCCTGTGCCCCTGCCTACCCCCAGCCGGGGCCTACTGGTCAGAGAAGTGACAGCTGGGACCCCTTCCTCCTGCAGAATATAAATGACTTCCCCCTTCCTCCCGGGGCTGGGAATAGACATCAGCTGGCACTGCCCACGCAAACTGCCGGCTGTCAGCCCGCCTGCCCGCCCACCGTCCCCCGCACCACCTGGGAGGAGGCAACACCTCAGGCAGGCTCGGGCTCTCTGGTGTTGCCTGCTCAGCTCCCCGAGCAAGCTCACCCGGCCTTCCTACCCTGCTGGAGACAGAGTGGGACTCCCAGCACTGACTGTACGGGCCATCAGAGAGGGACTCCCTGGCCAGAATGACCCAAGATGACAATCTCCTCCATGCAGCCCCAGTAGCCATCTCTCCCAAGGTCAGACCACAGTGGAGAGCTGGAAAGTAGGAAAAGGGCAATGAAAGAGACAGGAATAACCAGCAGGGGCCCCCTTGAGATGCTCAGGGTCTGGGGCACTCCTAGGAGATGCCATCTGACCAGCACAGTCTGCTCTGAGGACCCTTCTGCCCCTGCCATTCTCATGCCTGTCCTGTCGAATCATACCGACCTCCCTGCTGTTGAGTCACCCAGGGAGGAGGTCTGGAACCTTCTAAAGGCCTGGGATAGACAGACTATTGCTATCTGGGAACACCTCCCCCTGCTCCTGGGACCTCAAATCCTAGGTCCTACTCCACAGGTCTCCCAGAGTCCCCACTGAGCTCTCTCTACCTGCCTCAACACTGCTTTCCAGGCTTGGCCATTCTCAGTTTTCGCCATGACCTATGGAAGTCCCAATCCAATGGAGAGAGGAGTCTGGCAGCTTACAGTCCATGGGGTCGCAAGAGTCAGACATGACTTAGCAACTAAACCACCATCAACCACCACAATGGAGGTCCCAACTCCTCGATGAGCCAGACCACAGTTAACCAATGTAACATCCAGCTCTCACCAACGAAGGATGAGGGCAGTCTGTGGAACTACTTTCAGTCTGGAATGAGCAGGGGTCTCTGCAGGGAACAGAGCCAAGCCCTCATTTGCCAGCTGGCACCAAATTCAGCCCGCTCCTGGGCCAAAGAGCTGGCAAGAGATGACACTGAAGGGAAGCTAAGCTGATGAGGAGAGGAGAACCAGGGAGACTGTTTTCTCTAGATCAGAACCACCCTGCCTTGTTTCCTTGGTTCTTACTTTGTTCTAAAAGCTTTGGAATAGCTCCAGGAAGCTATGTGCTAAGGCAAGGACCCAAGCCCCAAGAAGGGCAAAACACGAGATGCTCAGGACTGCTCTGCCACTGAGAATGGACGTCTCGCGGCCCCAAGCCCAGATCCCAAGATTAGCTGAAGGAAGTTCTTAGCTGGGCTAAGACACCCAGCCAGGAGCCAAAGCCTGGTTAAGCCAATGCCTTTCTGCTCCTCCAAAAGTTTAAGGTGTCTTTAGTGCCCTTAATGTCTTGGCAAGTAGGAGCTGCAGACCTTCACCCGGGCCCCTTCTCTCCACAGCCCCTGATGCTTTGTTCCCTGGTGCAGGGGCCAAATCAGCACAGGTTCTGGGAAAGCCAGGGGGCCATATTGGTCCCTCTAGAGGGGTAAGGAGACAATGAATGTAAGAATTACACCCTGAGTCTGATGAGTGGTCCAGCCATGGTTCAGAGGTGGGAAGATGCTCTGTGACATCAACTTGACAGACACTGAATGGTAGGAGAGATTGTTTAGAAACAATCACCCATTACACAGATGAGGAAACTGAGTCCCTGAGACACTGGACTCACATAAGGTTGCACAACAGAGCCTATAAGGACCATACCCATAAAAAAATGTACATTGGCTCTCTCCACTACACTGCTTTCTCAAAGTGACCCAAACAGCTGATGCCACTGATAAATTACAGGAATCCAATTTTTCATTAGGCATGCAAGCAAGAGATGACTGCCAGTACCACCCAACACTTCTCTCCCATCAAGAGTGGAGGCTTCAGGATCAAGCTCCCCATCACCTATCACTTATGCCCCATCCACTTCGCCGTTTTGGCCCACTGAGTCATCTGTCGGCAACGGCAGCTTGGGTTTCTGCAGCCTCCACCCCAGCTAAGACATACAAAAACCCTACCCCTTCTGAAGTGGATCCCTGAAGGTCGCTAAAGGAGCCAGTGAAGTCCAAGTCAAGTGTCCCATTTCGATTCAGAGTTTGGAGGAACTCACATTTCCATTTTCTTCCTTGGCAAGTAGGAGCTGGAGATCTGGTGCATTATTACCAGGGCTGGATAGAGGGGCAGCACCAGGCACAGGTACCAGGCTGCACCTTTGATCTGAGCCTGGAACCACACAGAGTGCATGCCCAGAAGCACTGTTACTGTAGCCATCAGGTAGACCACCAGTCCACATGTCAGATGGTAGAGCTTGAGACGAGCCACCCTTGAGACCCTGGCTGCCCGGGGACACAGGAGGCAAAGTCCACACAGTGCCTGGCCGATAGTGGCCAGCAACGTCAGAGCCCCTACCCAGCTGTGCCAGGACGCCAGGTGGGGCAGCTCACTGCGGGTCCTGCTGGAGATGATGAAGCCCAGGCCCAGGGCTGCACAGAGGATGGCTAGGGTCTGCCCTGCCCAGTGGAGTCGGATCCGGGCCTTTCGGGAGCAGAAGAAGAACAGGGAGTGCTCGGGCGAGAAGAGCAGGATGGCCTCAGCCATGCAGAGGCAGAACTGTGAACACAGGAGAGGGCCAGTGAGCCTCAGGCCCGGCTCAGAGGCCTGCAAAAGGGGAGGTGCCCTCATACATCCAAACAAGGAAGACAAAGGGTGGGGGCTAAAGAACTCCCACCAGGACCACCTGCCTCACAGGTAGGCATTTGTGGGCAGAATTAGGAATCCACGCTTGAGTGGAAGTGTCATCATTCAGGCTGACATCCATGCCCTACTACCCCCCCTCACCCCCCGCCCCACATCCTCAATAGCAAGGACTCTCATTTCTTGACCAATGGAAACAGCAAAAGTTAAACTTTCTCCTGAACTCTGGGGGTGGGGAGCAACTGGATAACGCCCCTTCCATTCCTCTTTTCAGGCCCACAGTGGAGAAAATGATGGTATCTTCCATGCCCTCCCACCGCGTTATACCACCTGATTACCTATAGCCCAGCCCTCCATGTTTCCTGATCTCAGTGGTTGCAAGGAAAGATGGGGCCCTGGGTATTTCCCCCCACCTCTCTGAGTCAAAGAAAGGTTAAGCCTTCTAAAGGCTAGATGCTTCCTTAGGGGCATATCCAAACCAATCACCCAAACTCACCGCCAAGGCCATGAATACAGGGTGCCAGGAGAAAAGACCTAAGAATCAAAGAGAACAGACTGATGGCGGGGCACCATTGGTTCTGCCCCTGTGGCTGGCTGGAGCCCAAAGAATCTGGCTGGAGGGGAAAGGTCAGTGTAGTGTCTTCAACTCTTATCAGTATCAGAACCTCCAGACAAAGTGGTGCAGCCAAAGGGCCTTAGGCTGAGCAACCAACAGGGCAAACATACCAGTTTGGCCTGGATTCCCCATTCAACACTTTGCAGCTACCAGGCCTCTCTCCTTTATTTGTTGCATCCGTGAGGGGCTCTGCTGGTGACGAACTAGCGAGTTCAGTTAGTTCGTTTCAGGCTTCTCCTCTCCTCCCAGCACCCAAAGCCCCACCCTTCCAGGACCCACCCCCAGGACCACGCCCCACCACGCCCTTACTACACCTCGACAGTCGCCCATCCACTGCGAGTCCCCACTCCACGCCTCTTAGCGCTCCAAGCGCAGTCCCTCAAACATCTCGGCCCCGCCCCTTGCCTGGCCCCGCCCCCTTGCCTGGCCCCGCCCCTCCCGGCACACTCACTGGTTCCTGGCCGGGACAGCACAGTCAGGAAGATGGTGAAACCCATAGCAACCAGATGCGCCAAGATCCCACTGCCTTTCCGCAGCCAGCGGGTCAGTCTCGGCTCCCTCGGCGGAGCGAGAACCAGACCTACCTCCAGAGACTGCATGGCGGCGCCCGGCAGCCGCACACTCCCAGCTGCCAGGGCAAGTCTTCCGGGTTTGCGATCGCGGAGGCGGCCGCGGATGCGGGAGAGGCTCCTCCCCGGGACGCCGCCGACAATGCGGCGGCTCGCCCACAGCGCCCTCTGCAGACTGGGGGAAAGAGCCTCGGTCCTGGAGAGCCCCGCGGGCAGAAAGTGAGTGGACAGCTGCGGGCCCACCTTTTTTCTTCAGCCAACCTCATTGGTGTCTTTATGTCTACACGGGCTTATGAGGCTTATGTCTCAGCCTGTGAAAATTACTTTCATGACAACTGATTTCACCCAAGTCACAAATCTGATATACAGAACCAAGAGTGTGAAACCAGTTTTGAGCAGTTTTCCAAAAATACTGGATTTCCCTAGTTGCCCACTCTCCCGCCACCCCTCCTTCCGTCTTGTTAAGGGAGTTAGAGTCCCCTCTGCCTAAAAGCAAGGAGATTGAAAAGGAACGGATAAAGCTAAAAACTAGTGCCCCGTGCCTGGTGAATTAGGGTTTGAGGACCAAAGGAGAGACACGCAACAGTCGTGTCCCCTATCTGAACAGTAGCTCTTGTCCCCAGTGAGACAAATGGAAAATCTAGGGCACTCCCAGCCCTTGCCGCCTGCACACCATCTGCTCAGCCCTGGGGAGCCAGGTGATCCTGAGGGACTAGGACCTCCCACACGCTGGCTGCCTCCCACACCAAGGGGATTTCTGTAAGTGGTCTTACCTTTTCCCTTTCTGCCTCCAGAAAAGGTGTGCTTCCGCTTAAGAAGGCCTACCTGGGAGAGGCTGAACCCCTTCCTTAAGAGTAAACCCACAGGCCATGGGGCGAGAGACCAAAACAGGCAATCCCACAGGAATCAGGGACATCCTGAGAGCAATTACAAACTCTACTTCAGCTCCAGTGGTTGAGAAAATGAGGCTACTAGTACGAGGCAGGGGGAGCTGAAGAAACTGAGGCAGTAATTCAGAGACAGGATGCAGGTGCCGGGTTGCTGGAAGACCAGAAGAGGGCCACAGGCTGATTCTCCTAGACCTTCAAGGCGAAGATCCAAGAGTAGACCCAGAGGTGTGGCTCCCCTCCCCCATCAAGTTTCCTTCCCCCAAAGGACTGTAGTCCTCTTGCTCACTAGGAGCCCCATGCCTCCTCATCCCAAGACTCCCCCAGTGACACAACCTCTAGCCATTTCCAGAGACTAAAAGTACAAAAACATATGACCATAAGAGATTCTTTTGCAGGCAAGTGATAGCAGCTGGAGGCTGGCTGCCTATCAGGTCAGCCTCCTGGGGTGTAGCTGGGGACAGTAAGGACACTCATTTTATTACACTTCTTTCCTTCCTATGTTTCTGTTTTTATATTTTCTTAGCAGCAACAGAACAGGAAGACAGTCTTGAGGTATTTTAAAGAGGTTTTTTTTTTTTTCTTAAAAAAAATAATATAAAGTTATAAAAAGCGGCAGCAGCCTGGGGCCCGGATCTGGAGGGGAGGAGGTGCTGGCGGCTCCATTGCAGTGGGCAGGCACTTTCTCGTTAATGGGCTTTTGACTGCAGGAAGACAAGAGGCAAGAGACAGGGTCAGGCTAGGGGGTCTACCTGTCCTCCTATCCAGTGAACTATGTGGGCCATAAAAGCTAAGGTTCCACTTCCTCCTGCTGGTCTTGCATAAAGCTAGGCATGGGGGAGGATAAATGCCTGCCCAGCAGAGGCAGTCTGGAGATCACCCATGCAAGTGGGGGACACAAACACACTCAAACCCTGGGCAACTGTCAACTTATTATTACTCTCATATGGGTGCCAAATGTGTTGGGATGCACCTGGTCAGTGCCTAAACCAGGATGGCATCCCCTCTTCCCACCCAATTCATCCTTCCTGGCTAAGATCATATGTAAAGCTCAGAGCATGCTACTTCAGGGCTCCCATCAGAAGAGGCAAATAAATCTGGCTGCTGGCTTTACTGGAAACCCTGGAGAGTTTGCCTGACACCTGAAAACCTGGCAGTGGATACATGTGCAAGGTGGGCAGTCATGCATATGGGGACCTTGGGTGGTGTCCCTGCCCTTTCAGGCCCTAATGCCCGAACACAAAACCAACGAACAAGACCAGCCCACCCACCCTGTGCCCAGTGTGTTAGGCCACAGCTCTGGGACCCCAGCTCAACCCCACTGCCCAAACCTTTCTTATCAGAGCTCATGGAGTCCAACTTCCTTTCCTTCAGGGAACAGAGGTAGCTCCAGTTCCTGGAGTGAGGGCCACAGCCAATTCAGATAGTGGCCCTTTAATTAAAGCAAAAGTTGGGGAAGGGGGAGAGGCAGAGGCAACATCTCCTTAGCCCAAGAGACAGGGCTGGGGAAGGGGAAGGCCCATCAAGCAAGAGCTGGGGTCACCTCTCCCTAGAGAAGATGGCCCAGGAACTCTCAACTTCCCCAGTCTTCCCCTCCCTGCACAAATTTTTTACTTAGGCACCTCTTTCTGTCAGGTTCCTGCTGGGCACGCCAACCTCATCCATCCTGACCCTTTCCCGCCCCCGATCTTCAGGGAGCCGGGCTGGTACCTGCAGTGTAGAACACTTCTCCTCAAAGGCCAGGGCCGGACCCGGCTTCTTGCGGCGCACAGAGCAGGCCGCGTCAGTAGGGGCACCGGCCTGGCAGTGCTTGGCCTTCACTGGCCGGCAGTAAGTGGCCAGGTTTTTCCGCTTCTTGGCTACCTCCTCCTCAGAGAGGCAGTTGGTCGGCAGCGCCTTGGCCGCATGTCCAGCCACCCCCTGGCTGTCCAGCTGAGAGGCCTTGACTGGCGTGGGGGGCTGATGAGGGGAACCCCGACAGTCCAGAGGCCCTGCCCTCTTCACTCTTGGCCCCACCGTCCCATTAAGCCCCAGGCCCAGAGCAGGTTTAGTCTTGGCTGTGAGGCCCCGGCATCCAGAGGGCTTGCCTTTTCCAGTGGGCTCCAGGATGCAAGTCCGTTTGAAAGTGGTGGGGCCGGGCGATAACTTTCGCTTTCGAGAAGGAGCCTCCACCTCAAGCCTGTCCTTGCCTTTGGACGACTTGCTGGCCTTGGAAGGTGGGAGCTTGCTGAACGACGGGGATGGCGTGTTGGCAGGCAGTGGTGAGGTGATGGCCTGGCTCCCGCCTATGCACTCCGCCTGACTACAGGCGGCTGCCACGTTGGGGGAGCCTGCAGGGTAGCTGGGGACAAGGCTGTCCTTGGTGGGGGGCGTGGAGGCGGGGCAGGTGGGTCTGGGAGGTGGGCCTGGAAGGCGAGGGCTGCTGCCCGTAGGGGATGGACTCAGGGGAGCAGATGGGAGGGAGCTGACAAGGTGGGATGGAGGCTCAGCCGCCGGTGGGATCTTCCTGTGGCAAAAAGAGAGCCCCCCTGTGATGCCAAACAAGCCAGAGGGCATCCCTACCAATATACAACAGCCTTTCCGCCCCATGGAGAAATGGCCCAGAAACCCTGGTGGTGCTGCCATCTTCTGGGAGATGCTGGAACTGAGGAACACGAAGAAGGCCCAGGGACAGACAGAGATGGAACTAATATATAGATGCTTTAAGAATCTCACTGTAAATCTCAGGTTAGCCATCCCCTATCCCTACTTACCTAAAAGGTACTGGTAAGAGTTAAGATCCACCCCCAGACGACCCATTCATGCCCGACCTTAGCCTAGCTCCAGGCCGCCAAGTTTCCCCACTTCCTCTTCATCCTACTTGGGGGTTTCCTGGCCAATAGCCAAGCCACGTCTCTAGGTATGTGTGAAGAATTAGGGCTTCTGAAGCCCATGAGTGCCTGGGACCCAGGGAGGGAAGTTCTGGGGCCGAGAGACTCACTTCCACATGTGGGAGCTGAGGTGCCGTTCCAGCATGGAGCTCAGGGCCGAGCAGAACCGGTCCAGCCGGCGGCTAAACACGTAGCATCCTGGACTCACCAGCCGGCTCCCAAAGGTGCAGAACTGGAGGCAGAAGGAAGGTACATGGTTACCGGTGCCTGAAATACAGGGAGGGTACCTTCACACAGAATCGGACCTCCTTCCCACACTCTGGGCCAGGAGGGCTGCCCCTTCACCCCCAGCCCCCTGGGTCCTTACCGCCTGTGGCCGAGGAGGCCGGTTTGCATAATGGCAGTCAGTGGGGAGGTGGAGTTCATCAGATGTCCCCTCCTCCTCACTCTCCTCACTGGAGGCCTGGGCCCCACCCCGGGGCAGGGGGAAGGGGAACAGGCCTGGATCCCCATCACCACAAGGGCCTTCATCATCCAACTCACTCTCAGAGGAAGCCCGGGACCTGGAAGGGCCAAAGGGGATGTGAGAGCAATGTGATAGACGTGGGTTGGGGGCGGGGGTGGGTTGTCTCTGAACCCACCAAGCTCAAAAAGCCAGGGCAGACACCCTGTGGGCCATCAGACAAAGAGGAAGGGGGCCAGGGAGGGAGGGGACAGCAGAGCTCAGAGAGTCAAGAGCCAGAAAGATCAGGGGCCACAGCTCCCAAGGGATTCTCTCCCCAGCCCCTTCACTTTCCAGGCCCTGCCTCCTCAGGGGGAAAGTCTGCTCCAGATTCGCCTCCTCCAGAAAATCTTCTGAGTGTAACTGCACTCAGCTCGGGTCAACCCAGTCAATTTTCTCAACCCCCTTCTTGCATCACATATTCCTGTGAGCCTCTCTGTGAGCTGAGCCTGTGTTTCGTGTCTGCCCCTCGTGTTACAGGCAGAGATGGGTGTGTGTCTCCTTCAGCAAGGCAGGCTCTCCCCCGGGTCCAGCGCAGCCTCTGCACACGAAGGGGCCAGTGAATAAATACACAGAAGGACTGCCTCACCCAGGACCCTGACCCTTCTGGCTCCCCGATGACGACTTTTCGCCTGGTGGGAGCAGCTGGGAGAGTGATTCTATCCTGGGTGTTGGATCGCTACAGAGAGGCAGGGGTATTGTAGTATGCCAGGTTAGCAGCGGGGGAATCACCTGCTTCCACATCACTGCCAGGTCTCCTCCCCCACATCAGGGTGGAGTGAGCAGCATTTTCCAGGACACCCCGGGGCCTGTCTCCAGGGGTCCCTGACAGTTTGGGGCCAAGCGTCCCCAGGTCAGATGGGTGCTGGCTCCTGGACCTACCTGGGCAGTGCACAGTAGGGGTAGGTCGGCTTGGCACGAGCAGAGAAGGCGCCGCTGGGAGCAGCTGCTGCTGCCACAAGTTGGACTGAGGCGGGGGGCTCCTGGGAGGGGCGCTCGAGAGCTGCCTCCTTGCGCCCTGGGCTCTTCTCCTTGGGAGACTCCCCTTTGCGGGAATTGGCCTTCAGCTCTGCCACCAGCACGTCAAAGTCCTTGGCTCGGCCCTGGACCTCCCGGCGCTGGTGCACCGAGTGGATCTAGAACACAGCAGGGTGGAGGGTGGGGAGGGGGTGTGAGCTGAGCAGGGGAAGGGGAAGCAGTGTGTTCTGGCTTAGGCAAGCAGACAGATTAGGGGGGGATCTGGGAGCCACCCCCCTGCCTGCTGTCCCTACCTTGGGCCCACTGGGGCAGCCCCTTCTCCCCATCCCTGGTCTGGGCTTAATCCCCATCCCTTGAGTTGGACCTTGGATAAGATCGCACTTCCTCTCCCTTCCCAGGGTCCATGTTCTCCCTCACCAGGCAGAGGGAGTAGAGCTTACCTTGCAGGTGAGAAGGCGGGTACAGATCTTTTTGGTCTCTGGATTTATTACCCCACACTGCCTGTTGAGGTCGCACTCCTTCCCTGTGGGGAAAGCAGGTCCCATGAACCCCACAGCCACTTAGAGGAGGCCCAGGGGAAGGTCTGGCATCTTCATGCCAAAGGCCTGGGAAGAGCTGGGCCTAAGGCAGGAAAGCCTCTGGCTCTCAAGTCTGCGGCTGTAGCCTTCCAGACAAACTCCTCTGGACATCAGCAGCATTCTGCTGGGCGTAAGAACCATCCCGTCCCCATTACCAGCCCAAGAATCCTTTGAGGGGCTCCAAGCCCCAAAAAGAGCAACATATACCAAGAAACAGGAGCAGCCACAGGCATCTGGAATGCCAGGGAAACCAGCTATGGGAGGTTTCTGGTGCCCTGGATCTAGGTGAGAAAAAAGATAAAGGTCCATAGCCCAGGGTGAGGAACAATACCTTCACCCTTGGGCACAGGCTCCCACAGCCTTAATCAGGACAGCTGGACTGAAGAGAATCTTCCAAGAAAGCAAGCAGGTCGAGTGAGTGCCCGTGTCAAGGGATGACCAGGGGTCCCTGTACCCCAGCAATCTGTGATGGCCAAGCCCCCTCTTCACTGACCCCCTCTCCATCAGACCCAAGGACAAAGTTGTCCAAAGGAGTCCCCACTCTACCTTCCTGACCCCCAAGACCATGACTACTCACGAGCCATCTTGCGGTGGGTTTTAGGGGGCAGCTTGGCCCCACCAGGCTCCTTTTCAGAAGGGCTGCCTTCAGTCCGGTGACTGGGACCCTCGCTGGGGGCTATCTCGATGCTCTCTCTGCCAGGAAGTTCTTTAGAAGGGGATGCCATGGGATTTTTTCCAGGGGAGTCCTTGGTGAGGCCGCCTGGCTGGCTGAGGAAAGCAGAGGGCGGGGCCACCCTGATTCCATGTCCATCGGGCTTCGGAAGACTGGACATCTTCTCCAGATTCACCACAGGCACGAAAAGGCTATACGTGGAGAGACGGTGTAGGCTGGGAGGTAGGGAGGCTGGGTCTGGGCCCCGGATTCTAGCCCAGGACCATCTCCTTTCCCGGAATTTGGGTGGGCTCCTGCAGGGGTGCAGAACTCGGGACAAGGGAATCCCATATTCCCTGGAGCAAGCGGAAGGGAGCTGCAGAGACAGCTGGCTCCCTCCCACCATGAGCAGTGCCCATTGCCCCATGGCTGCTTCCATTTGTGTCAACCCCTCCTTGGGCTGTGTGGTCAGGGCTTGTTTCAGGGAGTCTCCAGCCTTTCCTTACCAGAGGTTGTCCTTCTGGGTCTTCTCAGGAGGCTGATGGCCACGGCTGCGAGACCCCTGGCCCTTCTCCCTGGAGGAGGTTTTGGTAGAACCTGGGCCCCTACAAGCAGGGCCCTGCCCATTCACTACATGGCATTTCTGAGAGCTGGCAGGGGCTGGAGGTGGAGGTGGGGCCCGGGTGTAGAGCTTGCTGAGGGGCCCATGTCTTCTTTCTGTCGCAGGAGGAGGAGAGAGCAATCGAGGTGAGTGCTATTAACTGCCTCCTGCCTCATCCTCCTAACCCTGCTCACAGATTTATGATAGAGAATCTGCAGTTTCCGAATGTTAGGTTTTAGATTTGCCTCCTTCCCCTTTGAATCTGCACCTTCAAGACTGAAAATTCTAGGACTCTGCTTCCTGAACCTCTTAGCTCTTCCCAGATGCTAGAACTTTACTCCACCAGATGCTAGAAGTTTGCTTCAACAATAATCCCAACCAACCACAATGTCTGAAGCTCCACCCCACCCCACCTTCCTATTCACAAAGCCTCCCTCCATTACCCACGTGACCTCCCAACTGGCCCTGTCCTCAGAGTTCCAAGTTCCACCTTCCCCTGTTCCCTCTATCTCCTCCCTAGGGCTCCCCTCACCGCAGTGCTTCTGGAAAGCTTGAGGCTTCACCACTTGGCTGCAATGGTTACATACAACCAAATAGAAGTCGTCATGGGCAGGGCAGTGCCCGAAGATGGACATGTCTGCAACGACAGAAGCCCTTATCACTGGGGCTGGGGATGCCAGTGTTTCCCTGTAAGATCAGAGAAGAGACCCACCCACCACTCAGATGACACTTCCCCTCCCAGCTGATATAACAGGCTTTATGATGGATGCTTCCAGAGTTCAATCTAACCAATCCCTAAGAATGCAAGCTTTCAGGTGAGAGAGCACCAAACACCAATGATTAGGATCTCCCTCAGTAAGTCACAGGAGCCAGAGGAAGAGGCTGACTCAGACCTATCAAAGTGAGAATGCCCAGACTGGCTGCTTCACCGGCTGCAGCCACCTCCTAGGTGGTGGTAGAAGAAGGAAAGGTGGTCCTGTCTGCCCTGGGCCCCAGCCCTAATGTGTGCCGACTCCCACCTTCTTTAATGAGGGTCATGGCATCCAACTTCTTCGGGTTTTTGTTACTCTCCTCCAACTCAGCCCCTGGAGGAGAAACACAGCTCAGAAGGACCACTCCCATCCCAGACGCCCATCTCCAACCCGACCAGGTGCTGTGGCCAAGCAGGAGGAAGCCCCTGCCTCTTGACAAGCACCCGGTGCTCAGGACCACCCAGAGAACCATTCAGTGGGTCTTTCTCAAGTGGTCATTCTTCCTTCACCTGCTGCCTCTGGAATAAGCTGGCTCCACCTCGAGGATCCTTTCATGTGGCTCCTTTACTCCAAGGTGCAGTTCAGGATCCCACTGCTGACTAGTTGGGTGACTGTGGGTACTTATCTCTTTTCTGGGCCTGCTTCCCCATGTAAATGGGGAACAGTCCTTCACTTATTTTACTACAGATCCCTGAGGCCCTCCTTGACATTTCTCAGATGTGTTCTTTCTGCTTTTTTGTGGCATCCCAAACAGATACTCTCCCAGGTCCCCAACCTCAATTTTGTTTCACTTGGGTTGCCATGCCATTGTGAAAGTTACACCCAGTTACTCAGGTCCTGCACTGACAGGATGGCCATACAGCAGAGAAACTGCTATCTTGGGGCCCTTCAGCATCTTCAAAGTCCCCTTGGTCAGCTACGAAAACCCTCTTCCTCTTAAGGGGGTTTGGGCAAGGGTTGCCCTTGTACCTCAGTTTCTGGGTTGATGACAAAAACATCTTAGCTATGCAAAGCAGCTCTTTCCCCATCCCCCTACCTTACTGCTCTCCCCTCCCTCCTCTACGCCCCCTCCCTGTCCCTTGGAAAAAAAAAATCAATTCTGAGTCACCAAACCCGTCTGATTCCATTTCCGGTTCTCAATGCACCCAGACCCTGACAATGGCCCCATCCTTGCCCACCCAGCATGGGGCAGTTCTAGGGTGGCCTGAGGCTCCCACTTAGGTCTGCTTCTGACACCTACTAACAGACTTGCCCCTTTCTAGAATGAGAATACTGAGAGTCTTATATAATCTACAGCTGTGAGGGGGGGGGGTGGGTTAGGTATGCAAGAGACAAGGGGCAGCCCCCACTCTGAAGTCGGTTAAAATGCAGTAATGGACAGAACTGAGCTGGGAGTTGGATGTCTCAGAAGAGAACAAGTGTCATCAGAGACGGCTCCATGTGGTCTCCTCCTCCACCTCTTTTCACTTGCAAACTTCTTCAGGGGCGTGATGCCTGCTGTCACCCCAAAGACCACGAGGCCAGATGCCCCCTGGGGCCCAGGAGACAAAGATCAGGAAAGGGGCTGTCAGCCTGCTCCACCAAAAGCACTCAGGGGCCTAGAGAAGGTGGGTGTCAGGGGAGAGAGCCCGGGAGGTAGGGCAAGAGGCCCGGGAAAGGACGAGGGGTTGGAGGCATGGATGGATGGACAGAAGGAGGGAGGAAGGGAGGATGGATAGATGGATGGACCGATGAACTAATGCGGAGGAGGCGGGGGTCCAGTGGCACTGCAGTCGACAGGCAAACGCCGAAAAGGAGCAGAAGGTGTGGGGCAGAAGGCGACGGAACAAGGGGGGTTGGGAGGGGGGCACAGAAGTGGGGTGCGTGGGAAACACGTGGAGAGGACTGTTGCGGATGGGGAAAGCCCGAGGCAGGTGCAGGAGGGGCGGAAGCTGGAGGACAGCAGGCAATTAGAAACATAAAGGAAAGCAGATGTAGGGGCAGGTACTGGGCGACGGCAGAGACAGAGGTGGGCAGGGTGGGCTGCTGGCGGAGAGCCGGCGCTAGGACCCGGAGGCGCGAAGGTGGCGGAGAAGGCGGGCACTAGGACCCGGCGGGTCCTTTGTTTGGGGGGCCGGGGAGCCGGACGGCGGCTCCCGTCGGCAGCTCCCCTCTGCTGGCGGGGGCCCGGAGCAGGGGAGGGGAGACAGGGATGGGGTCTTCAGACTCTAGGGGAGCTTCACTCACCATCGGCCGCGGGCAGATCGGCCCGCTCCACCCACGAGCTCCAGCTCTGTCCCGCGAAGTCATCGAGACTCGGCACCCGCCGCTCCAGAGCGGCCATTGCTGCCGCCGCGCGTTCACGCACCGCCATCACCGCCGCGGACGCGCGCCCGCCCAGGCGCCGCCGCCGCGCGGCCCCCTCCCCTCATCCCCGCCGCGGGCACGCCTCCCCTCTCCCTCCCACCTTTCCAGCTCAGTTGCGCAAGTGCAGCACTATTCGTCTGGCTCTCAGTCTCTCGCCCACATAGCCTTCTGGGAAATGTAGTCAGCTAGGTGGTGCTGTTGCCTACTGAACTTGCCGCGAGAGCCCCTCCAAAATGCATGATTGCGGGGGGAGAAAGAGACCAAAGCCTCAGGACCTCCTCTCTTAACCCTTGTGAACACATTCTTTCTGCTACCAGCCCCTCTCTTAAACTCACTGCACACAGACCCCAGTCCCAAACCTCTCTGCCCAAGATGCCCCTTTAAGCCGTGCCTCCGCCAGCTGGCTGGCTCCCCTTCTCGGGCTGGCGGCCACGATCGACTTCGCTTCCCTGTAGATCGAATAGGGTAGGTGCAGGGAGGTGGGCGCTATGAATCAGAAGGGCAAAGGGAGGGGGTCTGTAGGATGTGCTGAAGGACACAGGGGTTGGAGTGGGGGAGAATCCTCAACTCTGGTGTGTCTTTGTGGGAAACCCACGCTGCCCTGATGCAGAGCAGAGGGTTGGAATAGCGTTTTCTGGATTTGGTAGGACCTAGCTGAGCTGACCACGATCACCTGTCAGGATGACAGAAGGCTATCTGTGAGCCAGAGCCAGCCCCGGAACTGGGGTAGCCCCGAGGCTGCTGGTGTTTGCAGCATCTCTGGTGATGCGTCTCTCCCCTTCTGATAACTGCGATCGATGATCGATACCCTGTATCGCCTCTTCCCAAATCCTGGTTGGACCCCGACTCCATCCATCACTTTGGCTTCTTTTTCTAACGAATATTTTCTGTGCTGGCAGGGCTGCTACCAGAGCTTCATCATAGGGTGATTTCTCATCAGATCTGTTATTTTCCTTGCTAAGGCCTAGAAAATATTGATACCTTAATCACCCACATCTTTCTCCTCAGCTGATAACGTTCTTTCTCACCTTCATACACTCAAGACACAAAAGCCTGTCCCTTACCCCATCACATCGGAAAAGAGATCCTAATTCTCTTTTCCCTTACACCTCACCCCGTATTCATTCTTTCATCTCAGGGGAAACCAAACTGGAGGCAAAGAAGTCAAGGTCTGTGACTTCAAGACCTCTGAGCGTCTTCTCATTTTCACCCAAGGAATGTTAAAGTACTTCAAGGATGATCTCTGATGGTAGAGCTTCTTAACCTGAAAGCCATAGATGATTCCTAGGAGATTGGCAAATCTGGTGACATTGAGCATAATTTTGTGCCCAAGTGTATTTTTCAAGGGACTATAAATGAAGCCTATAACTGTCTGTCAGAAGGGGCATAGAGGTGCAAGTTTGTAAGGTTAAGAGGGCAATGCATAAGGCCCTCAACTCCTGACAGGAAGCTAGATTAGGTCACAAATGGTAGGAGAGCACAAATGGAAACAGCATTGTGGAAGCCACTATCTCCTGCCTTTTGAGTTTGCTCTAAATTTATTAATGAATTTCAGTTACTTTGGATTGAGGAGATGTCACCAGGCTGGGGTCTGCCAGGAACAACTCAGCCTTCAGACTCTTATCGCTGGGAGTGCAGAGTGGAGAGGAGTAGAATGATGTTTTGGTTGAAAATGCTGATATTTGTCCAAGAACTTAAAGCAAGGGGAGGAGGAAAATAAATCCCCATAAGGGCTACATTCTTGGCTCCTTCATGGCAAATGCTTGAAGCACTGTTTATTCATATGTATAATGACAAGCACCAGAAAACAACATGCAACATTCTCCCCCCACCCCTGATCTGCAATCCCAGAAGAAGGACATCTACAACCATAATAGTGGAGGGAACTCGTGTTCAGAAAAGGTCCAAGGTGGGCATCCTGGCAGGGTCAGAATTTACTAGGGCAAAGGCAAGTGCCCTGCCAGCTGGCTTCCTCCCGGCAGCTGGAGAAACCAGACACCTTGTCCTACCTCAGGCCCCACTAGGCAAAGTGGTGATGCCAGCCCTGGTTGGAGGGAACATGAGTCCTCTGAGGACAGTCCAGCCCTCTAAAAGTAATGAGGTGAAGCAGCCTTTCCTTTTAGGATGGCCATGAAGAGAGAGGCCATAGCCTAGATCAAGGCTCTTCTGGCTGAGAACAAGCCAGCCACTTGAAGAGGATAAAAGAGCCTTCTTGGCCCAAGGGAGAGCTCTGGGCTAGGAGTCCTTGGTAGGAGTGTATACCTACCCACCCCCTTTCCCTAGCTGAAGGGCCAATTAGTAACTTAGGCCCCCCAAATGAGAACACTTTATCCATCACATTTCAGATGAATTATAAATACGTACACAGAATGAAACATAGTTCCAGTAGAAGCTGCGCACAGACCCTCACAGGGGCCAACCTGAAGAACCATGAAGGAACCCCTTTGTTCTCTGAGGCTCTGGAGCTGCAGGCAAAGCTGTCCCACCTTGTCCTTGAGTAATCACAGGGACAGCTCAGGACAGAGAGAGGTTCAGACTTAGAAACACCCTCATCCCCATCTCCCAGCTTCCCTCCTCAAATCCTCTCCCCGAAAGCTAAAAAAACAAAATACCTAATTTTTCACTGAAGGAATCTGGGGCATTTGAAGATATAAATCTCACACTCCCCTATCAAGCGGGGAAACTCTGACCCAAAAGATTGGCCCAAAGTCAAAGGTCCTGCCACCCGGGTTCCCCAGTAATGCACATGTTACTGTGGAGGGTGCTGAGGAAGGTGAGGAGGTGGGAGGGGTTGACTCAGTCCTGAGGAGAAACTGGCACAGGACACACCCACCTTTGGGATGACAAATGGGCTAACTGGCACTGGTTTGGAAAATGGCTGGATCTGCCTTTGTCCTTCTTCCCTGGGCAGCTCTATGGCCAGGGCAGACTGAAACGTTTTGAGTGGCATGGGAGGCAGGTGGCCCTTATCCAGTCAGCAGTGACTCCTGGGCCCTGGGGTCCAGAGAGGGACTGAAGGAGGTATCAGGAAGAGGAGACACACCAAGGACAAATATGGAACTGGGTCCCGAAGTGAAGAAGCACCAATAGCATCGGCCTGCCCTGGACTGAGGTGGGGGTGAGGGGTGCGGGGATAGAGCCTGGAAAAAAATGAGGAGACAGAGGAGGAATGGAGGACAAAGTGAGAGGGCATATTCTTTCATAAAGGTGAGAAGGAGAAATGTGAACCAGCGTCCAGAGAAGGAGCAGGGAGGAGAAAAAAAAGAAGAGAGTGAAGGGGAAGTGGGCCCATCCATCCATGTCCCGGGGCTCTGGGGCAGCTTAGACTCGTGATGGTCCTTTTTCCTCCTTCCAGAGCCCCTAGCTGACCCCACAGGAATGAAAGGAAGGCCTGAACAGACTCAGAAAGGGATCTTGAATGCTTCAGATCCAAGAGGCTGGGGAAAGGAGCTGGACAGAGAGGCAGGAGGTGGGGAGGGCTGAAACAGAGAGCCTCCTCACCCCCTCATCTTGTGTCCCAAGTGTAAGACAAGCCCAAGAAGGGGGACAGGGAGAAAGGTAGAGTTTCTAGGGCAAGTAGGAGTTCAGAGTATTGGTGGAAAGTGCCCCAGCAGGGAGGGGTGGGAGAACTAAAGGAATAGAAAAAACTGATATCCCAGCAAGTTTCCTGGCTACTGTTTGTTCAAGTTGCAACTCAGTTGCAATTGGGACCCTCTGGAAGGCTGTTTTCTAGGCAAGTCAGCCTCCTGGGTTCAAACATGATGGACTCTGTGGGCAAACAGGGGCCAGAGGAGCGAGTGGGGAACATACTGAGCTCAGACTGATGTCAGGTCAGTGCAGACATGGGGCCTTGATGACAGCCACTGAAGAGAGGTCACTAAACCACTGGTGGGCACTCCATGCAAGAGAGCAGGGAGAAGGCTGCCAACCAATTTCCCCTCCCCCCACATTTATTGAAGCTGGACAGATCGATAGAAGTGGCAGCAAGGAACCAGTCTCAGGTCTCCTGACCCCAGCCCTTGCCTGCAGCAGAGGCTGGTTCTCAGAGGCTGTGAGGGTACATGTAAGACCCCAAGGAAGATGCCTGGGTCCAGGCAGTAGACAAGAAGCGCTGAGCTCCTGCCATCTGGGACTCCAGGAAGAGGAGGGATAGGAAGGCACTGGGAGGGCTGCCCAGGTTTCCAACAGCTGGTGCCTGCCCATCAGTGAAGACGTCTCAAAGCCCAGAATGATGGGGGAGGGAAGTTGGAGGAGAAGGAAGAGGGAGGTCCTGGAAGCCGGAGGTGGTTGAAGAGGTGCTGTTCTGTGCTGTTCTGTTCGGGAGTAGCTGGGGGCTGCTTACTGCTTCTCCACCGCTCCCTGCTCAGCTGCGCTCTCCGGGCTGGTGCCCTGACCCTGGTCCTGGCCCTGCCCATGCCACGGGGTCTCCTTGAACACAAACCAACAGTTCCCGGCCCACAGGAAGAAGTTGATAAAGCCGAAGAGCTGCAAAGACATGGTAGGGGGAGGAGGGAGGTCGTGAGAATAGGAAGGAAGGCATTGTGGGAACAGGGAGGAGGGATGCCTGCATGAGGTTGAGGGAGGGAGGCACAGAGGGTTAGAAAGACTGAAAGACAGAGGAGCACGGTTTAGGGCCATCACCCATTAAGGAGCTCTCTGATGAAGGTATCTAACTCTGTCTGCAGCATGCACCCAAATTGTGGCTTGGTCGCTGGGAGAATGTGATTCCTGGAGTGGAGCATCATGCAAAGCAGAGCAAAGAGCAAGGGCTCTCATGGTGCCTCGCCCAGCATCCTTGGGGCCTCCTGGGGTGGGCGGGGCCAGAGCTGTCCAAGGTGCTCCTTTCCTAGGGCAGCCACCCAGCTGGCTCTATCCAAATATTTACTCAAAATACTTAAAAAACTATCAGCAGGAAGTATTTAGGGGAGGTGTACAGATGTCTGCAATTAACTTTGAAATGCATTAACAATAAGATGGATTGATAGATGAACAGAGGCAGATAGATATGTGATAAAGCAAGTCTAGTAAAATGTTAATGGTACAGTCTAGTTGATTAGTGTGTGGGTGTTCATTGTAAAAATTCTTTCAACTTCACTGTACGTGAACATTTTTACAGTACAGTCTTGGGGGGGGGTGCAGGGAGGTGGAACCTATCATGAAAATTCCAGCAAGGTCTAGAAAGCTCCCTGGTGTACCAGCCATTAAACCTTTCAGTTACTGGGCTTTGGAGATGTTTTGACCATTTTCAGGGAGAGATTTCCCTAAGTAAAAGTCTCTCAGTCGTGTCCGACTCTGCGACCCCATAGATATACAGTCCATGGAATTCTCCAGGCCAGAATACTGGAGTAGGTAGCCTTTCCCTTCTCCAGGGGATCTTCCAAACCCAGGGATTGAACCCAGGTTTCTATCTGGGGATGTTTAAGCCAAAGCTTTCCAGGGCAGGGCTGAGGTGGCTGAGATGACAGGGGTACATTTGCAAAACTCAAGGCCTCAGCTATCTACCAACTGATATAGAGATATTTTGATGTTCTAACTAAGGTGGCCAATACATGCATACCAGCTGGACCCACCACTGCCCAAAACTCTTGTCCACCCTGGAGCTCCTTCTCATGCACTCTGGGTCAGCTCCCAGCTTTGAGCCCCACCACAGCCCTAGGCGCCCTCTTCATGTGCTCATCTGTGTGCACACACATACACATAAAGAGACAGGAGGAGTGGGAGGTGGTCTCAACGAGCATGCCAGGAGGTGGGGAGAATGGAGGGAAATGGGAGGCAGAGGGCAGAAGAGGGAAGAAATGGGAGGTTGAGTGGCCCTTCCCAAATGTCCCTTGGGGTCAGCCAGAGGCCAGCAGCCAGCGTGAAGCAGAGGGGATGTGCTGGTTGCAGGTGCTGGGGATACCAGCTGTGAGGACACCCTCCCTGTTCTTCTCAGCCCCTACTGCTGTGACTGGCCTGGGCATCAGGGACAGTGCTGCCTCCCCCACACCCCATCAGTGGCCACAACTCTCACCACGGAGATGTTGGCCAGTCCCATGGAGGGTGTGGCCCCGGCACTGCACACTGCTTCCTCTCCATGGCACACAGACATGGCGGCGGTCAGGCTGGATGGCCGTGTGGCCCCCTTGACATCAGTCAGGCCCTTGCCCCAGGCAGCTGCAGCTACCAGCCAAAAAAAGGTGAAGGAGACAGTCACACAGAAGTCCTGGGAGGAGCAGAGGGACAGGAAATACAGTCAGAAAGGAATCCATGATTCTGCACTTCTTTTCCTCTTGCCCTAACGCACTGTGATCCTGGGGTCCCAGGACAGCTGCCTCTTCCCATCCTACCTGACACCTGGAGGCTCAGGGAGCCTAGATCATTCTGGGGAATCTGCCATCAAGAGAATCCTGCCAGCCAGGGCTACCCTTGTCCATGCCCTCAGAACTGAGGTCAGGGAACAAGTCATCCATTGGTCAGTGTCATCCCCAAGCCCAAGCAGCCTAAACGCACCACGTTCCCCTGCCCCAGCCTTTGCTTTGATCACCATTGCTCAGTTACACCTGGTGGTAGAGTTAGGGCAGACTGCAGGAGATAAGTGGGGATCCCCTAAGGCACCCTTTCCACCTTGCATGCCTAGGATAAGGAGAAAGCAAAGGGGAAATAGTATTAATAATAGCTGGCACTTATGGAGGCTAACTATATACTAGATATTCTTATACCAGATATTTTATCCTTCCAAAACAGTGAGATAGTTATTGTTTTCTTTCCATTTTTTAGTCAAGGAAACTGACATTTAGAGAGGTTAAATAACTTGTCAAGAGCATATGGCTAGTAAGGGACATTGCTGGGGTTTGAACCCAAGCAAATCTGACTCCAGAGCCTGCTTCCTGAAGCTGTTGTGCCTCCTGTGAGCAGAGCAAGTGATGGGAAGTCGGTAGACACAGCCCTGAGACGTGGGCCTTCTACAGGCCCAAGGACCTGGCAACCCCAGCACCCAAAGGGACCAACAGCAAAGAGCTGCCAGGGAGATCGGGGAGGTTCACCTGCGAGGGTCAGGGACCCAGGAAAGCTGCCATGCTTGTCTTCAGCCCAGGATGTACACTTCCTCAGTATCTCCTCCCCACCCCATCCCTCCTGGCTGTGCCCACTCACCACCAGTGGGAAGCGCCTATTTTCCGTATAGAGTTTGTGGAAACGCAGGTAGATGACGAGCGCAGCGATGGTGTAGAAGAAGGAAAAGATGCCCAGGGTCACGAAGAACTCGGCAGGGGCAGAGAAGTCTCCCATGAGGTGCATGGTCTTGGAGGTGGATTCATCGTCACAGAGGGGCATCTCATACTGGACCCGGTTCAACCTGCAGGTGGCATGAAGCCAACCCTGAGCTCAGGGCGATCCTCTCCCTGTGCAAGCAGCAGGCCCTCCCTGCCCCAGGGGTAGTCCTGCTCCGGTTAACGCCCAAGGACTCTTGCAGAGCCGAGAGGGGCATGTAGGGAGGAAAGTTTGTGGAGGGAACCTTGGAGTCAAGACAGGAATTTCCCTGGAATTCTGGCCAAACTCTACCTCCCGCTCGGCCACCACCCCACATTCATCCATCCTGCCCAGACATGGTGACCCTGTATTCCCAAGTATCTCCAGGACCCTTTAAGTCATAACCACAATATATATAGTTCATCTATTTCTGTCAGCCAAACCATCAGGGGAATCAGCTTCATTCTGCCCCTGGGAAAGCACTGTGCCCAAGTTAAGATTGGAATTACCCGTTCTCAGACTTTAAGTCCCCCAGTGAGACTACATTAGACCAAAAACAAACACACTATTATGTGCAAGAGACAGCTGATCTAACTTGGATGCTGCTACTAGAAATTTCTGAAGAGGTGAGCCCTGTCCCTATTCTCCTCTGAACACTTGGGCTCCCCCTTCTCTAAGCTCCTAGATACCCAGGAAAGAGTATTCCCTTCTACCTCCTGGTCAAGGTGTGCCTCCTTGTATTCTGGTGGTACAGGTGAGTGTCCCCCTTCAGCTCTTTAGGATCTGAGTACTGAAAGCCTTCCTTACCTTCAAGGCAGGGAGGAGGCTATGGAGGGTGGAAGAGACTTGCCCAACTAGCCCAGACTCCTATAAGTCTCCACCCCACACAGTGGGGTTCTTTCTGTAGGAGCTGTCATTACCTGCTATTGGTTATTCATAGACTGGAACATTATTAAAACAAGGGTTTATCTGAGTTTCCCTTGTATTTTTCTCTGGCTGCTGCTGCTGCTGCTAAGTCGCTTCAGTCGTGTCCAACTCTGTGCGACCCAGAGATGGCAGCCCAACAGGCTCCCTCGTCCCTGGGATTCTCCAGGCAAGAACATTGGAGTGGATTGCCATTTCCTTCTCCAATGCATGAAAGAGAAAAGTGAAAGTGAAGTCGCTCAGTCGTGTCCGACTCATAGTAACCCCACGGACTGCAGCCTACCAGGATTCTCCATCCGTGGGATTTTCCAGGCAAGAGTGCTGGAGTAGGGTGCCATTGCCTTCTCCTGTCTGAAATTCCTAAAGGGCAGGAAGGGCCTGTGCCTTGTAATTCTATTTGAAACTGGAGTGGCACACAACAAAAGGTCTTTAGGTTTCTGGAGGAGGAAGAGACCATGCAGGTCCTCCCAATGCAATGAGAGAGGATGTGCTGGGTCAGAATCAGCTCATGCTCACCTGAAGGGATAGCCGAATGAAACAATGATGGCGCTCACATCCTTGGCTTCGTTGTTGCAGCGAACTGTTGCTCCTGTCTCCCCGCTGTAGGAGCCGCAGGACCCGAAGGCGAAAATAGCAAAGAGCTGAGAGAGAGTGAAGCCCGATTGAGAGTCAGAAGGTCTCAACTGGCCAAGATCTATCCCTCTGAACCACCCTCTCACTCCTAGCAGGTACAGATATGGGATGGGGCCAAGTGAAAGTGAAAATGAAAGTCACTCAGTCATGTCTGACTCTTTTTGACCCCACAGACTATAGTCCACTAGGGTCATCTGTCCATGGAATCTCCAGGCAAGAATACTGGAGTGGTTAGCCATTCCCAGGAGTCCCTTTAATCAAGTCCCTTCTGGCCAGGGACCCATGGCTTCTGCTGGTCTCCCAGCCTCAGGGTGCTCTGTTCACTGCACAGGATGCTGGACCAAATAGCCAAATGCATAGGGTTGACTTTGACTGCTACCTGGGAGGGAAATGAAGAGGGAGAAATGGGCAGTTTCTAAGTCTCCCCACTGGATGTGACATTGGAGACCACAGATAGCCTCCTTAAGATGATGACTAACACAAAGCAATTTAGGCTTTAGAAACTTCTATCTCAAAGGTGCACTTGAATTTCCTCCCCAAGGGAGAGGCATCCTAGAAATTCCCCTGTGCCAACTGAGATCAGGCATGCATGGAATTCTTTCCATTTCTCCTTTGAAGGCATCATTCAATCTTGTCATTACCTTCTTGCTAACTTACAGTGACTTCCTGCCTCAGTGGAGATATAGCTGGAGGGGACCACTTCTGCCAAGCCTTCAGAGGGACCAAGGGGGCAGGGGCTGGGCTGCTGTCCCACGGTACCACCAGCTAACTTCTCTTCCCCTAAAGGCACCTTTCCTTCAGCAACAGTGCTGGCTGGGTTACCAGCAGTCCTGGCTCAAACCCAGAGAAAAGTATCCTCCACTTGCCTTATCAGCCTTTGCTATTTCCCCAGTGGTGTTTCACTTTATAATCTGTTGATGCTGCCATTTCTCGGTGTTGAGAACCAAAGGCATTTCAGATTACTTGAATTGTTTTCCTCTTCACCTTTCATCACATGTTACTAAACCTCCTATCTTGAGTGAAATGGAATTTCCTCATCCTACAATTTTCTAATTTCTTCCTGGGGACACACACTTTGGTTAGAAAAGAAGGTGAGAAATTGGAATTTCTTATTCTCCCACATCATCTGTTGAGGCCCCAT
This sequence comes from Bos javanicus, assembly GCF_032452875.1. Lineage (NCBI taxonomy): Eukaryota > Metazoa > Chordata > Mammalia > Artiodactyla > Bovidae > Bos > Bos javanicus. Next base: position 34,308,937 of record NC_083870.1, read on the forward strand.
TTCCTGTGTTCTTACCATTGGCTTGTGCATGATATAATCCTTTGTGTTAAGCAGTGAGCTTACTCTGTTAATTGTTCACTTTTTGTATGTTTCTTTGTGATTCAGTATCTCAGACATGAATTACCTAGAAGACAGCTAATTCACATCCCAACCCTGCATCCAGAGTTGATAGAATAGAGTTGTGTGCATGGTATCTTGCTAATGCCCGATAGTGTTGTGGAAGGAAAAGAGAACTGGGTTAGGAGTCTGGAAATCTGGGTCCTAGTCCTGGTCCTGTCACTAATGAGCCAGTAACCTCTAACAAGCCATTCTGTTCTCGGTATCTCAGTTTCCTCATCTGTAAAACAAGAGGTTTGGAGCAGGCCATCCCAAGGCCTTTCCAGCTCTGTGGTTCTCTCACTCTGAGGGTAGCTCTCTCCATGTGTTCTTGGCTGGGTTTGCCAGCAGCTGCGCTCTGGCCCTGGGTGGTGTCCGGTGCCACTGCCCCACCTTGCATCGCCTGGCCTGGCAGATCTTCTCCAGGCTGGAGCCACTGACCCCTCTCTAAAGGTCATAATGGGTACCTCTCTGTTTCTAGGAGGCTTAATTCGAACAAACAAGAATTGTCTCCATCTTAACACTCCTCCAGGAAAGGAGATCGTATAATCTCTCTCCAGTGCCTGAATAACCTCCTGATCTGACTTAAACTACAGAGGCCACAGTAGAACCCTGTTTGCTCATCTTCTTGACAGAACTGAAGGGAAGTCACTCAAAACCTCTGCATCATTACCTTTACATACTCCAAGTGGCCTCCCTGGCATAACCATGGCACTCCTCTAGCTCATCCTCATAAGGATTCTCTAATCTTTTGTCAGCTCTGTGGTTCTGAGTCCTCGTGGAAGTTTCTTTGTTCCTCTTAGCTTCTGGTGTCCAGAACTGGACACAATTAGGACGTACCATTCTAGGAAGGGCAGACAGTTGGATATATTTTTACTGTTAGCAGTTAGTGAGTGGCTCTGTATAGGTCCCCCCTAAAAGTTGGCACTTCTCACCTAGGGCAATGAACAGTTAGTTATGGAGCTTCTGTTTTACCAGCACTCTCTTGACTGGCACTCCTGACCAGCTACAGAAAGATGTCATTTATTGAGCATCTACTATGTCCCAGGCATTGTTCTAGGCAATATGACTTATTAGTGAACAAAAAAGAAAAGCAAAATCTCTGTCTTCATGGAGCTTGTACCCTAGAGCTTCACTATCCACTATGGTAGCAATTAGCCAAATGTGGCTATTTACATTTAAATTAATTAAAATTAAATAACATTTAAGATTCAGTGGCTCGGTCACACTATCCACATTTCAGGTGCTCACTAGACACATGTGACTAGTAGGTTCCATGCTGAACCACACAGATTATAGAACTTTTCCATCATTGCAGAAAGTTCTGCTATGTCCAGAAGACAGGCTTAAGGTTCTAAAAATCCTGAACCCTGCTTTATGATTCCTCCATGGGCAAAATACACCCATAGTAACATTAGTATTAACTGTATTCTCTTCTATTCTGATTCTTTGAAAGTCAGGAGTCTCTAAACAACTTATATAATTTTATTAACCAGAATATATGGTTAAATCAGAACAACACAGTCAGAAGGTGTCAGATAACAGATGACAGTTTGCTATTAAGTGAACGGACGGGGGAATCTCGGGAAAATCTCTCAGGTTCACAGAACAGCAGAGCAAAAAGGATCTCAGAGATTATCAAGCGCAACAGTCTCATTTCATAGAGGTGGAAACTGAAGTCCCAAAAGATTAAGTGACTTTCCCAAGGTCACATTTAGCCAATGTGAGAGCCAAGCTTAGAATTCACAACTCCTGATTGCCGGTTCACTGCTCTTTCTATGTCATCCATTCATTAATCAACAAAGAGTTATTGAGTATCTACTTTGTGCCAGACGCTGCAGAATCCAAGATGAATAAGACCAGTACCTGCTCTCAAGAGTTTGCATCCAGAAAGGAGTCATGCTCAAATAAAAGCCAAAACATAACCCAGGATCACAGAATTATTAAGGCTGAAAAAAGATATCTCCAGTCTGTGCAGGGAGGATTGCAAAGAGGGAGGAAGTAGCTGTGCACCTTGGGATGCAGGAGCAGAGAAAGATGCTTTCCCAGCTCCTTCCACCTTTCTGCACCAGATATGCCTTTTTCCTGAACTGTATCAGGGGACTGAGCCACAGGGAAGAGTGCAGAAGACCAGTAATCACCCCTGTTACTAGACACCAAGCTGGTCATGAAGAACAGAAGCCAAGGAAAGATGGAGACCCTGAGACAAGGGGCATCTCCAGGGCTCTGATACCAACTAGCCTTCTTCCTCATGGGCCTGCATTGCTGGGAACAGCAGTGGCCACACTCTCCTCCTCCTCCTCCTCCTCTTCCTCTTTCTCCTGCCTCTGCATCTCTTTTGGAAAGATGTAAGAATAACCTTGCTAGTTTAAGGATGAGGCTCTACTTTGGTGCTGACTTGCTTTTTGGTGATAACCTTTGTCAGTCCTGAGAACACTAACATTTCCACTTAGCGCAGAGCACAAGGAAGACAAGATCTCCCCCAAAGCCTGTTCCCACAATCATCTCATTGGTTGTTACCGACTCTGATGGTGTGCTTTTGAATTCTCCATATTTATTGAAATACCTTATTTTCACTACTGAGACCCCAGAGCCAAATAAGTGACTTTGGTACCTCAAAGGTGAGTTACTGATCAAGGGCATGCCCAGTTAAACATAATATGACATTATCGGAACAGCGGGCTTCCCTTGTAAGAATCCGCTTGCAATGCAGGAGACCTGGGTTCGATCCTTGGATTGGGAAGATCCCCTGGAGAAGGGAAAGGTTACCAATTCCAGTATTCTGGCCTAGAAAATTCCATGGACTATACCCATGGGGTTGCAAAGAGTTGGACACGACTGAGCAACTTTCACTTTCACTTCATTGGAACAGTGACTGAATAATCCAAGCGATTCATACCTTACCCTCAGAGGGGGCTAAAGGGGAGAAGGAGGATAAGGAGAAAAAGGGGGCAACAGAGGTAGAGATGGTTGGATTACATCACCAATTCAATGGACATGAGTTTGAGCAAACTCCAGGAGATGGTGAAGGACAGGGAAGCCTCGCTTGATACAGTCCATGGGATCACAAAGAGTTGGACACAACTTAGCTAATGAACAAGAACAGAGTAGGGATTTGACAGTAACATCTAAATGATCTTACCAAAGGACAAGTCTAGCTGACAGTCTGCATAAGGGGGAAAGTTAGGGAGAATGAGAGGTCTGGGAACCAATACTTATTGAATACCTCTTGGATTGCCAGGCTCACCATGGTCTTCTCAGATGCTCCAATGCTTTACAGATATTGCTTTCTATAATCTTTCCAGAGAGCTCATGAGATGTATCTTACCCTCATTTACAGATAAGAAACTTAGACCCATGAAGATTTCATCACTTACCCCAGCTTCCATAGTTAGAAAGCTGAGAAAAACTAGTTCTCCAATAATTGGTATATGCCCATGTTCTTTGCCTAGCTTAGTGTAGACTCAGTGAGACCCCAGAACTGAAATTGAGGTGAGATTAGTTCATGTTAAAATTTTAAAAAGATACGCTAATAGAAGAATAACATTACTTTATCTCACCAGGATTCCAGTAAAAGCTTTGCTTTTTTGGTAATAGTGACAACAGAGTTTTCAGTTATCATTACAATAACTGCAAGCTTTGTGTGTGGTGTTTTTTCCCCTTTGTTGAGACAGGAGTATTTGATCCCTCCAAGCAGGAAATATGCAAAAAGTCCCAAATGATATTTTCACTGTCATTTTGGTGCTGGTTCCTGGGGCCAGTACCTGTGTTCACCTGGAGAGACTCAGGGCAAGTGAAACTCACTTTGAATTCAGGTTACCAGGTTGGCAGTAAAAGCAAAGCATATCTCTTTATGAGGCTACCCTTTGAATGAAAGCTGAGTTCAGAGCCTAGCCATGGACTCCTGGATTGAGTATTATGAGAGAAAAGCATAACTTCCTCTCTAAGAAACTGAGGATCTTAAAAGTCAAACAGGTTTTAACTCTTAGGGATCAGCGCCGACTGTGGACGAGACCAGGCATTGCTTTGTGCAGCCTTACAGAAATGTTATGGGTGTTGGCTGGGGTAGGTTTGGGAAAAGGATAGAAAGGTTGAAGAAAGAAGCCTTTCAGAATCCGCCCCCCACGGAGGATGATTCCGTGGTCTAATAACCTCATTGTTTTCCTCATCCCTTGACAGTCTTTCTCAAATTTCCCTTAGATCCAATTGTCTAGTTTAATGATAAAACCGTACTGTTTTATTTCCGGTTCTGCTCCTCTGGATTGCTCATAATGGCTTCCCAGCTCTGGATAGCAGACACATAGAGGCTTAAGATTACTCTTCCATGGCCCCCTCAGATACTCAAGGGGTGCGTCAGAGCAGGGAAGTGAGGAGAGGTGAAAGAGCTCAGTCAGCAGTTATTCCAAATGCTCTTGAGGCAGTAGGGAGAGTGGAAAGTCCCCACTAGGTCCCAGAGTTTGCACTTGGGAGCTCCCCAGGCTGGCCTGTAGCCCCAGTCAGGGTCTCAGATATGGGAAGATAACCCCAAATGCACTATTGCTTCTAAATTCCAGATCTGATGATTCTCATCCAAAGGACGATTTACGAATCAGTGACACAGTGTTAACTCCTGTCTCCAGTGAGTTAAAAGCCCTTTAGAACTCAATCCTCCTCAGTATTAATGGTAACTTATTCCCCAGCTGAATTTTGTGCTGAAAGCATATTAATTAAGTTATTCACACACCATTTGGTGTGCGGATTGTCTAACAAATCTCTTCTCTGATAGTGCGCTAAATGCTCCCGACAGGTCTTTATAATTTGAAAGAGTGACTGCACCTGTCCAGGATCCTAATTTATACACTGGGACGGACAGAGAACATGCTAAGGTCTCAAAGTACCAGTCAGGCAGGAGAAGATGGTGTTTCCCCTATACCACTACAGGGAAACTGAGGCCCTGGGCAAATGATTTCTTCAAGGCCACAGAATAAGTCTAATCAGGGTAATGTTCTGGCATGCCAACCTATTTAGAGCAGAAAGGGACTCTAGGGACGGTCTGATCAACATTTGATTAATACTGGAAACTGAAGCCCAAAGAAGAGATTTTTGCCAAGGTCAAGTAGATAGAAAAGGCAGGTCCAGGTCTGTATCCTAAGGCCCCAGCTTTCCAGCTCAATGTTCTATCTTAGTCTGTTGCTGCTACTGCTGCTATGTCACTTCAGTCGTGTCCGACTCTGTGTGACCCCATAGACGGCAGCCCACCAGGCTCCACCGTCCCTGGGATTCTCCAGGCAAGAGTACTGGAGTGGGTTGCCATTGCCTTCTCCATATCTTAGTCTACAAGGCACGTTCTGGCTGATTTTTATTGTCTTATTTTTCTTTTCTTTATTTCATCCTAGGGCCATGAAATCCATTCATTCATTCACGCACTTGCTCCCACAGTTACAGCAACGCAGATTACACGTGATCTCAATAGAGCAGGCCTGCCAGCCAGGACCCTGTCCCTTGAGTCCACCTCCAGGATCAGTCAGGCCCTGGCAGGTCTGGGGACAGGATGGTACCCGTCGCCTGCCTCCTTCCCTCCTCTGCCCTCCGCAGCTTTCCTCGTCCCCCTTGTCCTCCTCCCCCCTCCCGCCACCCAGGAGTGGTATGTGCAGGATCAGAGTTCTGGAAAGGTTACACCCGGGTCCTCTCGCCCGGGTGAAATGTGAGCGCCCTGGGCAAAAGCTCCTTGCACATAGAAGGACTGAATCCGGGACTCCGCATGCCTCGTTCCTCACCCTCCTGCCACCAAGTGCTGGAGAAGCAACCCCAGCGCACCCCTCCCCCGCCCACCTGTCGCCGCCCCCCACCCTTCCGCCCGGCCAGCCGCAGCACCTCCCCACCCCACCCCCCAACTCCGGCCACATTGCTTAGGGTCAGCGTCACAGCCCAGGCTCCCGAAATAGCCCTCGGCTGGGGCTGCAACTCACCCACTGGAGAACTTTGATGAAGCCCAGCGGCTCCTCCAGCCGCCGCCAGCGCAGCCCCACGAGCAGGCGGTCCACCTGCAGAGACACAGCCCGCCCGGGGTCAGGGCGGTGGAGGACCAGGGAGGGCGCTGCCCTCTTTCTCCCACTCACATTCGGGAGAAGGGGAGGAATAAGGGTCGGCCCGACACCCCGGTAGAGGACGAGAGGCGAGAGGGAGCCTCAGGGGCGTGAGGGGAGTACCTGCTGGCGCGGCGACTTGTCCGCGGTGCGGCTGGAGCTCTCCGTCGAGGACATGCTGGCGCAGCGGGGCCGGGGCGCGGCGCGGGGGCTTCGGGGGCTGCGGGGACTGTGGTGGGGCTGAGGGCTGCTGACCCGCGGCGCGGGAAGCGGGCGGTACCGGAGCTGGAGCGGCCGTCGGCCGCCCGGGATCCAGGCTGGCTGGGTGAGTCGCGGGGGGCGCTGCTGCTCGCGCTCTCCGAGGCCGCGGCCGCCGCTCTGCCCGGCCGGTTGCAGAAAGCCCCCGAGTCCAATTCAAACTTCTGTCAAACTCGCGAACCAACTTGGCAGCCGAGTCACGTGGCGCCCGCTCGCGAGCCGTCCTCCCGCCCCCTTAGCTCCCGGGTCCCTGCCCGCGGGACTCCTTAAAGGGACCTGTGGCCTCTGCGGGCAGTTCGGCCGCGAGGGGGCTCCGGTTCTTTGCCAGAACCTCCAGGGGTCAGCGAGACACCGCGGCCACCCGACCCACAACCCAAGTGGGGAACTGGCCCGGGGCGCTGGCAGTCACCGGCTCCCAAGTTTATCTTTCCCAACTTTCCTGGATTTGGAACTTCTCAGTGCCTTTCTTCTTCCTCAACATGTAGAACCTAAAGCATTCTCATCAAAGCATTATTATCAGTGCTGAAATAAAGTTCTAAAACTTCTGGTTAGCAAACTGCTTTCTCCCCAAATCTTCAAAGCCAGAACAGATGAAAAGGGCAATAGAAGATATCCAGTTTTTGCTGTCTAGTTAGGCGTTGCTTTAATTTTTTCACAGCAAAAACCATTCTTACCTTAGTGATGTAAAAGTTATGGATCACTGAAAAGTATAAACTCAGCCTCCTTTAAAATAGCCACTGCCATTTAAATGAGAGTGAAAAATAGTCTTTGAGGAATGGAGAGGGCTCAGAAGATGTACATTGTGTTGAAAATTTGACGTTATTACTTACGATCCACCATAAATCGGTCCCTAATTTTCAAATTGGGTTCTGCACGAGCCGGAATAAGTAATGATGCATATTACACGTTCGGTTTACAGGAGTGTAAATGTTAAGTACTGAGAGGTTAAGTGATTTGTCCAAAGTCACTGAGCGAGCCAGTGGGGATGGGGGTGGGGCATATAGTCAAAGAAACTGCCTTCACCTTCTAAAAATTGGCTGTAAATGTGTATCCATCGCCTGAGTATCATTCCTGGAAGTCCCTTCTGGTACTTCAGAATGACTTCTGAGGGAACATTTAGCTATTATTAATGCGATTTGTCCCCTAAGTAAGTGCCTTCCAAGCTTGGAGGTGGTCAGTGAGGGGAGTCAAGTCACCTGGGCTTGAAGGGAATTTCTCCAGTGGACTTGCATGCAAATCTAGGCTAAGCAAGGAACTGCTGAGTGAGTCCCCAATCCATGAATGCCTACATGCTCAGTTGTGACCAACTCTGTGGCCCTATGGACTGTAGCCTGCCAGGCTCTTTTGTCCATGGCGTATCTCAGGCAAGAATACGGTAGTGGGTTGCCATTTCCTTCTCCAGGGGGTCTTGCAGACCCAGGGATTGAACCTGTATCTCTTGTATCTCCTGCACTGGCAAGTAGATTCTTCACTACAGTGCCACCTGGGAAGCCCCCCTCCTCAAACCAGTTGTTAATAAATTATCCTGCAGTCTCAGAGATTCCTTTTCTATGGAATAGGGATAATAATTTCTGTCCTTATTTCATAAAGTGATCAGCAGCTTAAGTGGTATAAGGTATGTAAATACCCACACTACACACATGAAATAATACACTCATTAGCAATGTCAACAACAATATGCATGTGGAATACAATGCAATCAGAGAAGAATCAGAATAACACAGCAAAATTCCACATACCCACCAATCAGCCTTGTGAAATTTTAACACTCTTCCTCATTTGTCTCAAATCTATTCTTTAAAAACAAAATTAAAATTGCATGTAAAATTGAACCCCTGGGTGTACCCTCATATCATTCTCTCCCTTTTTCCTTGCTGTAAGTAACAACTATCCCATCCTGCATTTGTTTTTAGTTAGCCTCATGTACATTTTAGTGCTTTTTCTCTCTCTATATATATATAACTATATACATGACTGTATGACTGTATCTAGAAATAACACACATTCACCATTGTATTGTTTTTCGGATTGTTTTAAACTTTATGTAAACAATATCATACGTTAGGTATCCTTCCTCTGCTTTTTTTTTTTTTTTGTAAACATAAGGTTGTAAGAGTCATCTAGCCTGATGCACGTACATTTAGTTCATTCCTTTTAGCTATAAGGAATTCCACTACATACATATACCATATGTATTCACTTATTCTCATATTGATGGACATTGAGGTTATTTTCAAACATCTATTCTCACAAACAGTCCTGCATCACATGTGTACATATGTCCTTCTGCATCTGTGCCTAGGTTGCTTCACAGCAAGACATTTCCAAACTTCTCTTTTTTAATACAAATGCTGGTAAGAAATACATTTTAATGTCATGATCCATGATATAAATGGAAACAAAAGTTTCACAAAAAGCTTTCATATTTTCTATTCCATTTCATTTTTTAAAAAAGTCTGATGATCCAGAAGCAGATCCAGGTTTTGTGGGGACTAAAGTTTATACAATTTGAGCACTCTCTTTAGAAAAAGAATAGAAAATTATGAATAAAAATATATCAGTCAGATATTGGAAGAAGCTTTGCAAGTGAGAGGTCCTGAAGCTGAAGCTTCATTAGTTTTAGGGTCCCTCTGAGTAGACACACTAAATTAATTTAATGATTCACTTATAATGATGGATCTCTACCAGCAGTTTGAGAAACATCACTCTATACCTAAAAGTGAGCTAGCTGGGTCATGAAATATGAACACTGCAACTCTGAGTTTTGATAAATGTTTATATCCAGGTAACCACCACCATGATCAAGATAACAAAAGCTTCCATTATTCCCAAGTGTTTCTTCCTGCATTTTGCTGTCAATCCCCAGTCAACCACTGATCTGCTTTGTCATTATAAATTTGCTTTGCTTTTTCTAGAATTTCAGATTGGTGGAATTATACAGTATGTATTCTTTTGTGTTTGGCTTCTTTCACGCTGCATAATGTTTTTGAGATTTATCCATATTATTGCTGTATTTATCAATAGTTTGCTCCTTGTTTGTTCCTGAGTTCCATCCCATCACTGTTTATTCACCTGCCAAAATATATTTGGGTTATTTCCACTTTATTTTTTAATATTATGAGTAGAGCTGCTAAAAAACATTTTTGTGCAGGTTTTTGAATGAACATAAGTCTTTATTTCTAGGGTAAATACCCAGGAATGGGATTTCTAGATTATTTATCTAACTTTATATAAAACCACCAAACTGTTTTCTAGAGTGGGCTTACCATTTTGCTTTCTCACCAACAGTGTATTCCAGATGCTCTGCATCTTCTCCAGAACTTGGTATTGTTAGAGGTTTTTTTCTTAGCCATTGTCTTTTTCTTAGTCAGTGGTACCTTATTGCTGTTTTAATTTGCATTTCCCCAATAGTTAATGATGTTGAATATGATTTATGTGCTTATTTGCCATCTGTGTATCTTTGGCAAAGTGTCTGTTCAAGTTCCTTGCCCATTTTTTAGTTGGGTTGTTTGTTTCTTACAATTAAGTTCTGAGAATTCTTTATATATTCTAAATGCAAGTCCTTTGTTGGATATGTGATTTGGTAATATTTTCTCCCAGTCTGTAGTTTGTCTTTTCATTCCCTTAACAGTGTCTTTTCCAGAGCATAAGTTTTACATTTTGGTGAAGTCTAATTTATCTTTTTTTAAAAATGGATCATGATTTTGGCATCCTATCTGAAAACTCTTTGCCTAACCCTAGGTCACATATATTTTCTCCTATGTTTTATCTTAATGTTTATAGTTATATACTTTCCATTTGGATTTTTTGAGCTTTGTTTTTTCTTTTGTATAAAGTATGTAATTTAGATCAAGGTTCTTTCTTTCTTCCTTCTTTCCTTCCTCCTTCTCCTCTCTGTCCACCCTTTCTAGGCATGTAGATATTCAGTCGTTCTAACATCATTGTTTGTAAAGACTGTTCTTTCTCCATTTAATTGCTTCTGTGCTTTTGTGAAAAAAAATCAGTTGGTCATATTTGTGCGACTCTACTTCTGGACTGTGTCTAATCTGCGTCTCTATGCCCTTGCCAACACCACACTGGGTTGGATACTGTAGCTTTAAAGTAAATCTTAAAATAGAGTGATACAATTCCTCCAACTTTAGTGGTCTTCTTCAAAATTGTTTTAGCTATTCTAGTTCCTTTGCCTTTCAAAATAAATGTTAAGATCAGCTTGTCCATATCTTAAAAAAATTCTGCTAGGATTTTTATTAGAATCACATTAAATTTACCTGCCTAGATCAATTTAGGCAAAATTGACATGAATTTTATGTTGCATTTTTCAATCTATAAACATGACATGCTTCTCCATTTATTTAGGGCTTCAATTTCTTTCATCAGCATTTGCAGTTTTCAACATACAGATCATGTATATGCTTTGGTAGATTTATTCTCAACTATTTAATTTGTGAGAGAACCCATTATAAATTATATTATTTTATTTTTTAAATATAATTTTAAGTTTCCTTTTGACAATTGTTAGTATATAGAAACATGATTGATTTTGTTTCTGTTGACGTATCCTGTGACTTTTCTAAACTCACGTTTTAGTTCCACGAGTTCTTTGTAGGTTCCTTGGGATTGTCTATGTAAACAATTATATCGTCTGCAAATAGAGAAAGTTTTATTTCTTCCTTTATGAACTGTATGCCTTTTATTTATTTTCCTTGTCCTACTGCACTGGCTAGGACTTCCAGTATGATGTTAAATAGGACTGGTGACAATGGACATCATTGCCTTGTTCCTGACCATAGGACAAAGTATCCAGCTTTTCATGATTTCGTGTGATGTTAACTCTATGTTTTTTATAAATGCCCTTATCAGCTTGTGTCAGTTTTTTTCTATTTCGAGTTTGCTGAGAGTTTTTAATCATGGATGGATGTTGAATTTTGTCACATGTTTTTTCTGTATCAATTGATAATGATCATATATTTTTCCTTCTTTGGACAATTATGACAAGTAGGTAGATTACACTGATAAATTTTTTAGAATTTTTTTTGGCTACACTGGGTCTTTGTTGCTGCACACAGCCTTTCTCTAGTTGTGACAAACCAGGGCTAGTCTCTAGTTTTGGTGCACGGGCTTCTCACTGTGGTGGCTTCTCTTGCTGCAGAGCACAGGCTCTAGGGTGTGCAGGCTTCAGCAGTGGCATGTGGGCTTGGTAGTTGCGGCTCATGGGCTCTAAAGCATGGGTTCAGTAGTTGCAGCATGGAGGCTTAGTTGCCCTGTGGCATGTGGAATCTTCCCAGACCAGGGATCGAACCTGTGTCTCCTGCATTAGAAAGCAGATTCTTAATCACTGGACCACCAGGGAACTCCTACTTTTTAGAATTTTAGAAGGATATGTAAATATATGTCTATATAAAATTATATAGAAATATATATATCATTTTTAAATAAAGTATTAATACATGTATACACACATACATATATGTGTGTGTGTGTGTGTGTGTGTATATATATATATATGCATACATACATTTTATTTTTAGAGCAGTTTTAGGTTCACAGTAAAATTTGGCAAAATGTGCACAGAATTCCCACCTCCCTACCCCGTCCTTGCACACAGCCTCTCCAATCATCAACAACCCGAATCAGTACGGTACATTTATTTGTAACAATCAATGAGCCAACAATGACACATCATTATCAACCAAAGTCCATAGTTTACATTAGGGTTTACTCTTTGTATATTATATAGTCTATGGGTTTTGACAAATGCATAATGACATGTATTCACTCTTATAATGTTATGCAGAATAATTTCACTACCCTAAAAATATCCCAAGCTTTACCTGTTCATCCCTGCCTTCCCACCACCCCATATCAACCAACTACTTATCTTCCTGCCTCCCAACTTTTGTTTTATCCAGAATATCACACAGTTGGAATCATTAAGTATGTAGCCTTTACAGATTGACTTCTTTCACTGAGTAATATGTTTTTGTTTCAGTTCAGTTACTCAGTCGTGTCTGAATCTTTGCGACCCCATGGACTGCAGCACGCCAGGCTTCCCTGTCCATCACCAACTCCCGGAGCTTGCTTAATGTCCATGTCCATTGAGTCGGCGATGCCATCCAACCATCTCATCCTCTGTTGTCCCCTTCTCCTCCTGCCTTCAGTCTTTCCCAGCATCAGGGTCTTTTCCAATGAGTCAGTTCTTCCCATCAGGTGGCCAAAGTATTGGAGCTTCAGCTTCAGCATCAGTCCTTCCAATGAATATTCAGGACTGATTTCCTTTAGGATGGACTGATTGGATCTCCTTGTAGTCCAAGTGACTCTCAAGAGTCTTCTCCAACACCACAGTTCAAAAGCATCAATTCTTCAGTCCTCAGCTTTTTTTATAGTCCAACTGTCACATCCATACATGACTACTGGAAAAACCATAGTTTTGACTAGACAGACCTTTGTTGGCAAAGTAATGTCTCTGCTTTTGAATATGCTATCTAGGTTGGTCATAGCTTTTCTTCCAAGGGGCAAGTGTCTTTTAATTTCATGGCTGCAGTCACCATCTGCAGTGATTTTGGAGTCCAAGAAAATAAAGTCTGTCACTGTTTCCACTGTTTCCCCATCTATTTGCCAGGAAGTGATGGGACCAGATGCCATGATCTTAGTTTTCTGAATGTTGAGTTTTAAGACAGCATTTTCACTCTCCTCTTTCACTTTCATCAAGAGGCTCTTTATTTCCTCTTCGTTTTCTGCCATAAGTGTGGTGTCATCTGCCTATCTGAGGTTATTGATATTTCTCCTGGCAATCTTGATTCCAGCTTGTGCTTCCTCCAGCCCAGCATTTCACATGATGCACTCTGCATATAAGTTAAATAAGCAGGGTGACAATATACAGCCTTGATGTACTCCTTTCCCAATTTGGAAGCAGTCCATTGTTTCATATCTGGTTCTAACTATTGCTTCTTGACCTGCATACAGGTTTCTCAGGAGGCAGGTAAAGTGGTCTGGTATTCCATCTCTTTCAGAATTTTCCACAGTTTGCTGTGATGCACACAGTCAAAGGCTTTAGCATAGTCAAAGAAGCAGAAATTTTTCTGGAATTCTCTTGCTCTTTTTTTAATCATGATGTGTTATTCTTTATATGTTGTCTATTATATATGCATATATTATATATTACTGAATTCAATTTTTAAATCTTTGTTGAGATTTTTTTTTTTTATTTGGTTGTGCTACTTGCTTGGCAGGCAAAATCCTAGTTCCCTGACCAGGGATCAATCCCTATGCAGCAGAAGTGTGGAGTCCTAACCACTGGACCACCAGGAATTCCCCAGCTGGGGATTTTCTTCACCTATGTTCATGAGGAGTATTGGTTTGTAGTTTTCTTTTTTGGACTCCCTTTCTTTGGTTTTGTTATCAAGGTAATGGTAGCCTCCTAAAATGAGTTAGAAAATGTTACTTTCTCTTTATGTTTTCTGGAGAGCTTTTTAAAAAGCTGAAGCTGTATTGTAGCCAAATCAACTGACCATTCAATGTAACATAACTCAGCATTTTTTAATCTATGAAATTATTCCACAGCAGATATTTCATTTTTTAAAAAATTATGTCTGTTGGGAGGAGAGGTACCCTACAAAAGGAGACTGATTTCTGCCAAATTTCTGTCCTGAATAGTTTTTTGTTTTGTAATTTTAGACAATCTTGGATTATCTAAATTTTAGATAATCTTTAGGGGAGACCCTAAACACTTGTTGGACTTTTGGTAAAATGACTTCTACTATTTGGAATCCTAATTCTGTTTGATTTGGATTTTTAAACAATTTATAAAGGCCTAATACATTTCAAAACCACTTAGTATTTGTACATTCTTCAGAACAGTTCATTTTAAGGGAAGAAATATACATGTGTGTATATATTTGTATACATGTAAAAATCAATTTATATATATATAAAAATAAAAACCATGACAATTATTGTGTGAAACAATGATTTAAATATTTCTATTTTTTTTTCTGGAACCAGTGACACATTGAAAACATTCTTACATAAACAAAGGCATGGAAGTGTGAATTGCTGAGGGATATTGGTGTTCAGCAAATGCTTTTATTTGCCCTGAAAATCAGATGTATGAAGGGGCATAGTAGGAAATAAAATTGGAATGGCAGTTGAAAGTAAGGGTCTTAAGTGATAAGCCCTTAGACTTTACTGACTGCTCACTCATATTCTGAACAGAAGAGGTGATAAAGAATAGTGGTTAAGGACCAAAGTCAAGTGAGAGAGATCTGAGTTCCAAACCTAGTTCTGCCATTTAGTAGCTATATTTCCTTTCCAAGAGACTTATTTTTCCTAAGCTTCCATTTTCCTATCTACAGAATGGGGTTAATGATGTTACCTACTTTGAGGGGTTGTTATGAAGACTAAATAAGATAATATAGAGAGATATTATATGTGGTGCCTGCCACATAGCAAATATTCAGTAAATATTAGTGACTACCTGATAAGAGCTGTGCTTCAGGAATATTAATCTGGCAGCAATGTGTATAAATTATGTAAGTACATGGCTTTCCTTCTTAAAACAGAATCAGAGCCTTCCAAGGTTTGTGCCAAGAATATTTCAGAAAGCTGAATCTCCAGGTGGAATGGCATGTCTCTGCAATTGAATTACCAAGATTTAGAGGCTACTCTGAAGGTCAGAGAAGAGGGAGTCACGACTGCATTACTATTTTCTATATTTCAGCGTTCCCATACACTGTGCTATTTTTAAGCACTGAAATTCAAGTATTTTTGTTGGTGTAATACCATTATCCTAGACATTTGTTGACAACTTTATTTACTCTCTTTAGGTCCTTTTCAAACCCTCTTTCCTTCTGCTCTAACCCCCTCCTCATCACTACCACCATAAACTCTCCCATCCCCTCCTTACCACCCAGTTCCAGTAACTCCCTACCTCTGCTAACTTCTTCATCCTCCACTATGCTCTCTCAGCCAAAATACTGAGTGAGGATTAGATAGGAGGAGCCTCTGAAGTAGGAAATCTCCCCACAGGAGATGAAGAAAAGTCAGATTTAGCTAGAGCTCACAGGAGAGAAATCATTTTCAATCAGAGGAAGTAGCCCTGAAAACTCTGTGGGTTGCTAAATTGGGCAAGAAAGTTTAGAAGCTCTTCCAGACCAGCTACAACAGAGATGATGTTATGTGTGTGGATGTGTGGGGGGGTATAATGGAAGAGCAGTAAAGCTGCAAAAAGCAGCAGAGCCAGTAGTGGCTAGCAGGGTATTTTGTCATTTAAAAAATATATTAAATAATACTTAGTTACATTAATCGGAGAAGGCAATGGCACCCCACTCCAGTACTGTTGCCTGGAAAATCCCATGGACAGAGGAGCCTGGTAGGCTGCAGTCCATGGGGTCGCTAGGAGTCGGACACAACTGAGCAACTTCACTTTCACTTTTCACTTTCATGCATTGGAGAAGGAAATGGCAACCCACTCCAGTGTTCTTGCCTGGAGAATCCCAGGGACGGGGGTGCCTGGTGGGCTGCCGTCTATGGGGTCTCACAGAGTCGGACATGACTGAAGTGACTTAGCAGCAGCAGCAGCAGCAGTTACATTAATATTTTTTAAACTTTGTAAATTCTGCTGACTTTTCAAAGTCAGTTTGAGTAGGATTCTGTTTGTTACTTGTTGTTCTAACACAAACCCCAGCTGAATACAATTCTGATGCTAACCACCTGCAGTTGGTGCAAGACTACACAAATTTAAGGGCACAGTTCTCAGCAAGACTGCCCTTACATCAGATGCCAGCAACACTCTGAGGGTCCCCAAGTCACCCACACTTCTGACCAACTGGCAAAAATTCAGGGATTCCTATGATCCCCTCAGGTTCAGTAAGTCACAAGAATAACTCACAGAACTTAATGACTCAGGAATGCACAGTTTAGTCAATTCAGTTGTGCCTGACTCTTTGCGATCCCATAGACTGCAGCATGCCAGGCTTCCCTGTCCTTCACCAGCTCCTGGAGTTTACTCAAACTCATGTCCATTGAGTCAGTGATGCCATCCAACCATCTCATACTCTATTGTCCCCTTCTCCTCTCACCTTCAATCTTTCCCAACATCAGGGTCTTTTCAAATGAGTCAGTTCTTTCCATCAGGTGGCCAAAGTATTGGAGTTTCATCAGTCCTTCCAATGAATATTCAGGACTGATTTCCTTTAGGATAGACGGGTTGGATCTCCTTGCTGTCCAAGGGACCCTCAAGAGTCTTCTCCAACACCACAGTTCAAAAGCATCAATTCTTCAGTGCTCAGCTTTCTTTATAGTTCAACTGTCACATCCATACATGATTACTGGAAAAACCATAGCTTTGACTAGACAGACCTTTGTTGGCAAAGTAATGTTTCTGCTTTTGAATATGCTGTCTAGGTTGGTCATAGCTTTTCTTTCAAGGAGCAAGCATCTTTTAATTTCATGGTTGCAATCACCATCTGCAGTGATTTTGGATTCCCGAAATATAGTCTCTCACTGTTTTCATTGTTTCCCTATCTATTTGCCATGAAGTGATGGGACCGGATGCCATGATCTTTGGTTTTTGAATGGTGAGTTTTAAGCCAGCTTTTTTACTCTCTTTTTTCACTTTCATCAAGAGGCTCTTTAGTTCCTCTTCGTTTTCTGCCTTAAGGGTGGTGTCATCTGCATATCTGAGGTTATTGATATTTCTCCTGGCAATCTTGATTCCAGCTTGTGCTTCCTCCAGCCCAGTGTTTCTCATGATGTACTCTGCATAAAAGTTAAATAAGCAAGGTGACAATATACAGCCTTGACGTACTCCTTTTCTGATTTGGAACCATCTGTTGTTCCATGTCCAGTTCTAACTGTTGCTTCTTGACCTGCATACAGATTTCTAAGGGGGCAGGTCAGGTGGTCTGGTATTCCCATCTCTTGAAGAATTCCCATCTCTTGAAGAATTAAGTGCAGGAATGCACTGCACTTAACAATTTAGTTTTATTTAAAGGATACAACCAGGGCCAGCCAAATGAAGGGCAGGGTGAAACCTGGGAGGGTTATGAACACGAAGCTTCCATATCTTCTGCCTGGGGAGCCAAGACGTGTCACCTTCCCAGCACACCTGTATTTACCAACCAGGAATTCCTCTGAGCCTCAGCATCCAGAAACATTATTGGGATTTCATTAGGGAGGCCTGATGCATTGGGTCATTAGCCACATGATTGGACTCAATCTTCAGCTGTATTAGAGATGTTTGCTCAGGTTCCCCCTCCTTGCTGTCCCCCCTGCCTCTGCATGAATTCAATCCCTCACCACTTCTCACCTGAACCCTTAGTACAGCTTCTTGGTTCCCATTCTTATTCCATGTCAGTTTCTCACTGGTTGGGCCTCCTTATTCTAGCAGTTTCTCTGCCTTGATGAAGCCCCAGGAGATAAGCTTAGTCTGGAATAGTACAGGTGGGAGTTCTTCATCCCTAGTTAACCTGCAAAGTCCAAAGACAATCTTGAAGATCCTTGTTACCTGAAACAGAGAATATAATTAATGGGAAATTTAGGATGTTTCTCACTATTCTCTCATCTTCTTGTCAAATCTGTCTTTTTGAGGTCCATGTCATCCATCCATTCATCTTTTATCCCTTCTGAATGCAATGATCTGCCAGATGCTTGGCCATTTTCCTCACCTGACTCATGGCTTTCCTGTTCCTTTCCTGGGCAATTATAAAGTCCATGTGGCCTCTCTTATCTCCAATCCAATGAATTTCTTCTTAACTCCATGTCATCCACAATCCTCTACTGTTGTCATGCTGCCATGTCTCCTTAGACACTCTTATTAATTCTTATGGCTTTAGACACAGTCTGTGTACTCATGACTCCTAGTTACTCTTCCAGTTCAGGCTTCTCTTCTGAAATTCATACCTCCATATTCAGTTGCCTGTTTAGCATATTCCTTACATGACTCACACTCAGGCATCTCAAACTCAACTTCTCAAAACTTATATATTGCTTCTTTGAACTTCCTTTGGCAAATCTGCTACATTTCAGCAAATGATACCATCAGCCATTCAAGTGTGCAATCTACCTTTCTCATCCCTTCATTTATTCTATCAAGTCCTATTCATTTTACCTCCGAGATATATCCTGAATCTGTTTACTCCTCAACATCCCCAGTGCTGTCAACCCAAGCCAATGTATCATCCCTTTTAGCCTGGATGATTGCAGGAGTGTCCATCAGGCCTCTATTTGTTCTTGTATTCTTTCAACCCATTCTATACATAGAGAACATGTATGTAAGTTGTTGGGTTTTTTTATGTACACATTTTATCTTTATTCTCCTCCTTAAAAATATTTTAGAGGCTTTCTGTTTTCTCGGAGGATGTTGTTCAAGATCTTTTGCATGTTCAACAAGGGCCTTGCATGATCTGGTTCCCTCAGTCTTTCTGGCTTGCTTCCTGCCACTCTCCCCTTTGTTCACTGGGCCTGTCACACAGGCCTTGCTCTTTTCTGAAGATACCAAGCTCCCTCATGCCTCAGAGAGTTTATACATACAGTCCCATCTACTTTGAACATTCTAGACACCCTTCTCCTATCTCCATCTACCCCTTAGAATGTGACAGAAGACACAACTAAATAAAATACAACTCTCTTTCCTTAAGAGCTCATGGTTTAATAAGAGACTTGTGCTGTGCTGTGCTTAGTTGCTCAGTCGTGTTCAACTCTTTGTGACTCCATGGACTGTAGCCTGCCAGGCTCCTCTGTCCATGGGGATTCTCCAGGCAAGAATACTGGAATGGGTTGCCATCCCCTCTTCCAGGGGATCATCCCAAATCAGGGATCGAACCCAGGTCTCCTGCATTGCAGGCTGATTCTTTACCATCTGAACCACCAGGGAAGCCCAAGAATACTGGAGTGCATAGCCTATCCCTTCCTCAGGGGATCTTCCTGACCCAGGAATTGAACCAGAGTCTTCTGCATTGCAGGTGGATTCTTTACCAGCTGAGCTACCAGGGAAGTCCAATAAGAGACCTACATGTAAGCAAAATAAATAAATAAACAAAAATTCCACTGCAGTATATAAATGCAACAGAAGTATGGCCAAAGGAAGAAATATTCACTATCTCTAAAAGTCAGGAAATTTAAGTAGAAGAACCATACGTCCCCAAGGACAGAGGCAAGGACTCGAGGTGATATAAGCAGTTTGGCGTTGTTGGAGAGTAAAGGCAAGGGGGTTGTGGGAGATGACTTGGATGTTGTGTTGATGGTTTTATCCAATATGCAAAGAAGTTGCCCTCTATAAAGGATTCTATGTAGGAGAAATATGAATACATATCAACTGAAGTGCTATCAAACTGGTAATGATGAGAGAGAAGGGCCTCAATAGAAGAAGGTGAAGGCAGGAAGTCAAGTAGGAGAATGCTATGATAGTCTTGGCAAGTGGGGATGGCAACTGAATTAAGGCAAAGGTAGTGAAAATGGAAAAGGAGATGGGCAGAAGATATTTTTAAGGGGGAGAATTTGATAGGACTTGAGGACTGAGCAAAACATGAATTCTTGCCTTTATGGAGTTTGCATTCTACTGTAGAGGGCAGATAATACGTCCAATAAACAAACACATACATGACACAATCCCTGTCATGCTACAAGCTATGAAGAAAATAGAGCAAAGTAAAATCCCAGCAAATGAAGGAGAGAGTTATTTTAGATGAAGTGGTCCCTGTGAGGGGATGACACCTGAACAGAGAAATGAGCCATGTGAATATCTGGGGAAAGAGTATTTTAGGTAGAGTGAACAGCAAGTACAAAGGTCCAGAGATGAGAATGTTCTTGTCATATGTCTGAGGAAAAACAGTGAAACTAGTGTGATTGAAGTACAAAAAAAAAAGAAAGGGGAGAATGAAGAAGATAAGGTCAGAATATAGCAAGAAGCACATAGATCATGGGAAAAACCTTGGGTTTTAAGTGTGATGGGAATCACTGGAGGGTTTTGGAATAGGGAGTGGCATATCCTAACTTATACTGTAAAAAAAATCACACCCAGAAGACTACAGTGGGACAAGTGGAAGCTGGGTAGCCAGTTAGAAGGAAGGGATCTGGGTGAGAGATGATGGCAGTTTGGACTAGAAAAATAGTGATCAAGTTGGTGATAACTAATCAGTTTGGTTTGTATTTTGATGGCAGAGCTGATGCAATGTGTTGATGGATTAAATGAGGGTAGCAGAAAAAGAAAGGAGTCAACAACGACCCCAGTGTTTCTGGCATGAAAAACAGGCTGAATCACTGAGCCATTTACTGAGATGGAAAAGACTGATAGACAGGAAGTCAAGAATTTGATTTTTAGACATGTTTAGTTTGGAATACTATTAGACTTCCAAGTAGAGTAGCTATTGGAGATATGATTAAGATATATAGTTTTGGATACATTGGCATATAAATGATATTTAATATGATAGAATTGGTTAAAATGAGTATAAGCAAAAGCTGAGAAGAAGTCCAAGGATGGAACAATAGAATACTCTAAGGCTTAAAGGTTGAGAAAAGAAGGAAGATCTAACAAAGAGACTGAGAAGGAGTGTCCAGTCAGGTGAGAAGAAAATCAGTAAAGGATAGAAGCCAGGTAAAGGTAGTCTTTCAAGAAAGAGGAAATAATCAACTGCTTAAATGCTGCTATTAGGTCAAGTAGTTTGAGAATTGGATTTGGCAACATGAAGGTTATTGGTGACCTTGATAAGAGAAGTCTCAGAGAAGTAACAGAGATAAAAGGTTTTAAGTATCATAAAAGGTTAATATACAGTAGATAAAAAGAAAGTGAGAGGATTCTCTACATCAAGAGGAGCAGAAAAGTAGTGCAGTACCTGAAGAGACATATGCCGTCTGAGGAGGGTTCCTTCAAGAAGGGAGGAAAGACTGGTGATGCAGAAGAAAGAGGAACATAGGTGAAGAAGTAAAGTTCTCGAGTAGGTGAGTTCTCTGGATATTTGAATATATAGGCCTGGAGCTTAAGAGAGAGGTAAAGGCTAGAGATACAGATTTTGGAATGATTAAACTATATATGAAAGGGGCAAATGTGAGACTGACAGAAATTGGGATGAATGAAAACCAGAAGCCAGGGAATAGCCACAGGTATCAAAAATTAGAGGAAATAAGGGGAGTAGATCCAGTAAGGAAGATTGAGAAAGAATATCCTCTATTTTTCAGCTATTTTTATGCTCACAGCACATGGCATATTGTTTCACTTCTCATGCCTGTAAAGCATTTCCTTCCCTGGATTCATACCCATCTTTCATAGTACTTTATAAAAATCTTCATTAGCACTTATTTCACTGCATTTACATTATATGTCTGCTTCTTCCACCAACCTGAAAGCTCCCTCTGCCAAATACTTTATTCATCTTCTTATCTACAACTCTTAACATAATGCATAGAAGGTGCTAAATGAATGAGGCATGGAGCAGGGGGAAGTTAATCCACAAATAGAGTGTGTGATATATAAGCATAAGAAAGTGTGAATATGCCTTTTATGCCTTTCTGAAAGAAATAGACATGTTGGAAAGAATTCACCAGAGAAGCCATCTGGCATATTTTTTTGTAGAAAGGTTTTGAATTATGAATTCAATTCCCTTAAAATAGAAAATATAGAATTTTCTCTTCATTATTGTTTCAGTTTTATAAGTTTTATTTTTCAATAAAAATTTCCACTTCATATGAATTGCCAAATTTATTGGTATAAAGTTGTATTCTCTTACATTTTTAATGTCTATAGGACCTGTGGTAATGCCCCCTTTTTATTGTTGATATTGGTAATGTATTCTCTTAAATTCTTCTTTGATTAGTCTTTCTAGAGTTGATTAACTTTTTTAGTCTTTTTGAAGATTAGTAAGTTTTGCCTTGTTGATTTTCTCTCATTTTTTTGCTATTTCTGATTTTATCTTTATTTCCTTTTTAAACTGTCTTTGCATAAATTGCCTTTTTCTAAATTTCCATCCACGCTCTGAATTCTGTCAGTAGTTCTCTAGCTAAAGTGGCCCACTGGAGAAGTCTCAAGTCTGGAAGGAGTGGGCTTGCATTATTACTCCACCATGCTCAGTCATTAGCTAGGAGTAGGTTGTGGGAAGTGTGGCCTCAGTTGTGAACACACTGGCGGATCTACATCAATATCTGAGGTCATCAATTAACTGTGTACCACAGCAGGAAATCCAGTGGCCCATTTTCAGAAACACCACAATCCACTCCTTTCCCCACAGATCTACTTCTTGCTGGTTTGGGGGAAAGCTCTTCCATGGACCTCTCTTTCTGAAGAGAAACTTGGAAGAGGGTTAGTGGAATGAACTACAGAAACTGGTCTGGAGGCCACGATTGATAACTCATTCTCTCCCTTTTCCACTACCTACTCTAAATTCTTCTCACCTTCAGTTACCAACTTAGCAGGTCTTGGTGGCTTATGTGGTGGTGTGGTTCAAACTTCTATTTCTGTGGAGACTAAGCTCCTAGAAACCACATCCTTCTGAGGCCAGAGTTGCTGCATGTGTTCACAGTTACAGTGAGGCAAGGGAGCATCAGGATATGCCCAAGCGGATCACATGGAATCTGTAAAAAGCAGTGATACCTTCTACTGATCAGGGTCAGTTTTCCCTGTCATGATGGTGACTTCTCTTTTCATCTACTGGTCCCTTGAATAATGAATTCAAAGTGCCCTGGTGCAATCATAGCTCATAGTTCAACAGAACCTTTGTTATGACCCTTGACAGGAGTGTAATCCCTTTGGGGACCAGTACCTCCAACCCTACATATTCCAGATTTGTAGGTATTGGAAACAAAAAAATCCTCTAGTGGGGCACTGGTAGTAAAGGTAAGCGCAGCTATTTCTGCATCCACTCTTTGGTTAGTGGACCCATGTATTTTTCCTACCAGGTTCATAAAGGCCAGGATTTAATGTGTATAACATATCCTGGATGATAGCATCTTAGTTTTTCAGAGTTGCCACTGGCATTTCACTTGAACCTTTAGAAATGTCATTCTAACTCTTTATCAGGTCAGTTTGTTCTGATTGGTGTGGTACTGATGAGGTCATAGGTCCACTCTCGCACTTTTTTTTTTTTTTTTTAACCATGAAACAGTTGCCCTGTTTGGATGCTACGTTATGCAGGATTCTGTGCCTGTGGATTGGACATTCCACAAACCCCAATACAGTTATCATGAAAATGAACTACTGGCCCCTCCAGAATGGAAGGAACCCAATGTAGTCAACTTGTCACCAAGTAGCCAACTGTCTCCCTGAATAACAGATTCAAACTAGGGGCTCAGCATTGGTCTCTATTGCTGATATGTTGGCCATTTAGGCATCAACAGCTAGACTGGCCTTAAAAACTTGGAGTCCAAGCTTCATGGGCCCACAGCTAGCTTCTGTCTTCCATGGTGGCTCACTTGGTAAAGAGTCTGCCTGCAATGTGGGTGACCCAGGTTCAATACCTGGGTCGGGAAGATCCCCTGGAGAAGGAAATGGCAACCCACTTCAGGAGCTAGCTTCTGTCTCTACGTGGGCACACCATTTGTGTGCCTGCGTTAGCTTCTTAGGGCTGTGTTACCAAAGTGATTTAAACAACAGAAATGTATTTTTAAACAATTTTTAAAAGTATTTATTCATTTATTTTTGGCTGCACTGGGTCTTCAGCAGTTGTGGTGCACGTGCTTAGTTGCTCCAGGGCACGTGGAATCTTCCTGGATCAGGGATTGACAGGTGGATTCTTACCCACTGTACCACCAGGGAAGTCCTAAACAATAGAAATATATTGTCTCACATTCTGGAGGCTAGAAGTCTGAGATCCAGGTGTCAGAAGGCTTGAGTCCTTCTAAGGGTTGTGAGGGAAAACCTGTTCCATGTTCTCTTCTCTAGCTTCTAGTGGTTTGCTGGCAATCTTTGGCATTCCTTGGTTTCTACTGCATCACCCTCATCTCTGTTTTTATCTTCACGTGGCATTTCCTCTGTGTGTCTGTCTTCATATGGCCTTCTGCTTATAAGGATACTGCTGCTGCTGCTGCTAAGTCGCTTCAGTCGTGTCCGACTCTGTGCAACCCCATAGATGGCAGCCCACAAGGCTCCCCCGTCCCTGGGATTCTCCAGGCAAGAACACTGAAGTGGGTTGCCATTTCCTTCTCCAATGCATGAAGGTGAAAAGTGAAAATGAAGTCGCTCAGTCGTGTCCGACTCTTAGCGACCCCATGGACTGCAGCCCACCAGGCTCCTCCATCCATGGGATTTTCCAGGCAAGAGTACTGGAGTGGGGTGCCATTGCCTTCTCCTTATAAGGATACTAGTCACATTGAATTAGGGCCCATCCTACTGCAGTTACGATGTCATTTTAAATAATTACATCTGTAAGAACCCTATTTCCAGATGTCACATTTTGAGGTATGGGGGATTAGAACTTTAACGTATAAATTGGAGGGAGGAGGCAGGCTTGGAGCGTGTCCCAGAAGAAACCATGGCGTCGCTCAGCTGTGGTACCACCGTCTGCGTTATTTGGAGAAGCCCAAATATGGCTGCCCCGCCTGCTTTGTGCCCTACTGCTCCTTGCCCTGCTTCTGGAAGCACAAAGAGCACTGCAAGCCTGCAACTGATCTTGTTGAGAAAAAAATAAGATCAGCTCTTACTGCAAAAACTAAAAAGTGTGGAAAATGAAGATGATGATGATGACTCTGTAGCTGATTTTCTCAATAGTGATGAGGAAGAGGATAGAGTGTCTTTGCAGAATTTAAAGAGTTTAGGGGAGTCTGCAGCGCTGAGGAGCTTACTGCTCAAGCCGCACCTCAGACAGTTGATGGTTGACCTCAATCAGGCGGACGACAAGGCCAAGCTTATGCAGGCCTGCATGCAGGAACCCTTGTTTGTGGAGTTTGAGGACTGCTGCTTGAGTATCGTGGAGCCATCTTAGAACAAGCATCCTTAAGGTGGATGACTGTGCTGTCTGCTCCTCCTGGGAGGCCATCATGTGTGGGCCCTGCCCAGGGCGGTGCTTCCAGGACTCAGCAGCCGACGTCAGGTGGGCCGCCCCAGCCCCCTCTCCAGCACTGCAGGCTGGGGCACAGGCAGGTGGAGGTACTCACGGTGGCAGACCCGTATGGAGAAAGAACTTGACGTTCAAATGGTTGTTTTTAAGTGTTTTATTTTTGGTATAATTAAGACAAATATTCACTGAGTTTCTACACCCATTTGAGTAAAAACTTGCTCAGTGTTTCTAAATAAAATTATGGTGTGATGGTTCAAAAAAAAAAAAAATGGGGGGGAGGATACAATATAACCCACAATAGTTCCCATCAGACTGGTTCCAAGGTAGCCAATGATTAAGATTGGTAATGACAATTGGATGAGTTATTCTACTTCATTGTTTAGTACCTTTTCCCTGGCAAGTGCAAAATGTGTTACAAAAATCTTCACAATTCATGCCCATTCCTGTATATCCACCCACAAGACTCTACCCTAGACCTTCTTGTCTTTGATCTTTCAGGCCTTTTACTTCCCAGCCCCCTACCAGCGAGCCAGGCCATTGACATATGCCCAAGCATCTCTATATATTTACTTCAGTCTGCTTCTCCTAATATACAAACTAAATGACCAGGGACACTGCTTTAACTCTACCCATTAGGAAGATTTTTCCTCTTCTCTATTTTTCAAAGCCTATCAAGTATGTGGCTACAAAGGAGCCACTATCTAATTTTGGTTTATACCCACATACTAAGCTGACTCATCCATTAAACCAAACTCAGCCTTTATTCCTTCTCCTTCAGCTGGTCAGCTGTTGGTGCAGCTATGGTGGGTGACATGGGAGTCTGGATTACTTGGTCCTGCAGCTTACAAGTATCTCAATTGTGCTTGAGCTCCATTTCAGATGTACTATTTCCATCTTATAATAAATGCTACTGGGTCCATCTGAACACCAAAAGAACGCAGACCATAACGGGCAGTTCTGGGCACAGGGTCACTTGGAGTCCCATGGTTAAGTGTTTGGTTTCTACCAAGGTGCAGTATCACACTAGGAGTTGTTTCTTAAAACTTAGGTAATTTTCTGCTACAGATAGAATGGCCCCACTCAAGTCCCAGGGACTACACTTTGATTTTTCCACAGAGGCTTACCTAAGTTCTGTCTTAATTCAGTTTGGGCTGTTATAATGGAATACCACAGACTGGGTGGTTTAAACAGCAGAAATTTGTTTTTTGACAGTTTTGGAGGCTGGAAGTCTGAGATCATGGTGCCAGCATGTTCAGGTTCTGATGTGATCCCTCTTCCTGCTTTGGAGACAGTCACCTTCTCATTCTCACTCTGCCCTCATGGGGGGTGGGGGCAGCCAGGGAGAGCTATCTGGTGTCTCTTCTTCACCATCACGTTGGGAGTTGAGGCTTCAACATATGAATGGGGATGGGGACAAATTCAGTCCATAATATTCCACCCCTGGCCCCCTAAAATTCATGTCATTCTTGCATGCAAAACACATTCACTCCATCCCAACAGCCCCCAAAGTCTTAACTCATTCTAGCATCAACCGAAAAGCCTCCTCTAAATATTATCTAAATCAGATATAGTGAGACTCAAGGTATAATTCATCCTGCGGCAAAACTCCTCTCCAGCTGTGAATCTGTAAAATCGGACAAGTTACGTGCTTCCAAAATACAATGTGGGTGGAGGGGGCAGGCATATAGGATAGGCATTCCCATTCTAAAAGAAACAGGAAAGAAGGAAGGAGTGATGGGTCCTAAGAAAGTTCAGAATTTAGTGAGAAAAATTCCATTAGATCTTAAGGTTTGAGAGTAATTCTCTGGCTCAGTGCTCTGCTGTCCAGGTCCTACGGGGTGGCAGCATCACTCCCAAGGCTTTGCTGTCTAGTCCCACTCCTAAGGCTTCCGGCAGAAGCCACCTGCCTGTCAAAACTGAGGCAGTGGCCCTGACGACCATCTCTTATTCTGTCCTGTCCAATTCAATAAATCCAACAGCCGTCCTTTATTTTTTCCCATCTCTGTCCTCTTCAGTTCAAATTGGCAGTGTTTCTGCTCATGTAATCCCATATACTCCTTTTCAAGTAATAATCTAGTAACGCTGTTGGGTTTTTCATTCAAACACGTTTTCTCATTTTTTGCAACATGGGTAGGCTGAAAGTCTTCTAAGTCATCAAGTTCTAGTTTCTCTTTGCTTTTTAATTCACCTCTCTCCTTTCATGTTTTACTCTAAGTAATAAGGTGAGACCAAGCCCTTCCTTCAGTACTTGGCTTAGAAATCTCCTCAGCTGAATATTCAATTTTATCACTCAAATTCTACCTTCCACAAAACACTAGGACACAATTCAGCCAAGTTCTTTACCATTTTATAACAGGAATCACCTTTCCTTCAGGTTCCAGTAACATGTTCCTCATTTCCATCTGAGATCTCACTAGATTTTCCCTTAATGTCCATATTTCTAGCATGTAACTTAAAATCATTCCAGCCTTTACCCCTTATCCAGTTCCAAAGCTGCTTCTGCATTTTAGTTACTTATTGCAGCTGTACTCCACTGCTCATATCTGTATTAGTCAGGCTCCTCCAGAGAAACAGGAGTTAGATAGAGATGTAAATTTATTATAAGGAACTGGCTCACGTGATTACAGAGGCTGAGAAGTCCCAAGATTTGCAATCAGCAAGCTGATGACCTAAGAGAGCCAACGTGCATGTCCAGTCTGAGTTCAAAGGCTTGAGAACCAGAACACCTATGGTGTAAGTTCCAGTCTGAAAGTTGGCAAGCTCAAGATCCAAGAAGAGACAAGGTTTCTGTCCAAGTCTGAAGGCTAGAAAAGACCAGTGTCCTAGCTATACAGTCAGGCAGTTGTAATTCCCTTTTACTCAGTTTTTTTGGGTTCTATTCAGGTCTTAAATTGATAGGCTGTGGCCCACCCACATTAGACAGGGCAATCTGCTTTACTCATTCTACCAATCCTATGTTAATCTCATCCAGAAACAAACCCCTACCCCACCCAGACGCACCCAGATGTTTGACCAAATTATTTGGGTACTCAGTGGCCCAGTCAAGTTGAAACAAAATTAACCACCACAAGCTCCAAACTGCATCTTTTCCCACTCTTGACCCCTCTAATACAAGAGTCTACTGGAATAGTAACAGAGATACTTGTATAGGAGACCGGACCATCTGAAGAGCCCTTCTGTTCTGGGTCTCAAAGCTGGAAATCTTCTGTTACCTAGTATATAAGCTGGAGAAGTATTCCTAGATACGGAATATGCCCTAGAAGATGAACAGAGATACCAAGCCCCGTGCATTCTTTGTGGCAGGGGATGCAAGATGCAACTTTTTTACGTGTAAGGATGGACCCTTAAAAACTTCACTGAAGTGACAAATCCTTGAATCTTTGCAGCATTTTTCTACTTTCTGGAGCATGGGCCTTACCAATGCCTCCAGCATACTAGCCACCTCTTGCTTGCACTTGTCTGCCCAGCATAATATCATCTATGTAATGGGTCAATGTGATATCCTATGAATTGTCCAGGTGGTCCAGATGTCTTTTGACTATGACAGAGGATAGAGTTAACTTATCCTTGAGGCAAAACTGTACGTAAATATTATTTATCCCACATGTATGTGAACCTTTTCTGATATCTTCTCTAATTAGAATGGAAAATAATTCATTCAACAAATCACTGGCCATACACCATATCTTGATGCCTTATTAATCTGCTCTTGCTAAGTTGCTTCAGTCACGTCCGACTCTGTGCGACCCCATAGATGGCAGCCCACCAGGCTCCCCCGTCTCTGGGATTCTCCAGGCAAGAACTCTAGCAACAATAGTATGCCCAGCACAGCAGGTGTGATTAGAGCTGTTACTTGCTAAAGCCTGCAATAGTCTACAGTCATTCTTCAGGATCCATCCAGTTAGTTTCTGCAGGGGCCAGACTGGCTAATTAAATGGAGACATGACAGGGACTGGGCTTCCCAGGTGGTGCTAGTGGTAAAGAATCTGCCTGCCCATGCAGGAGACACAAGAGATGCAGGTTTGATCCCTGGGTCAGGAAGATCCCCTGGAGGAGGAAATGATAACCCACTCCAGTATTCTTGAAGAATTCCATGGACAGAGGAGCCTGGCAGACTACAGTCCATGGGTTCATGAAGAAGTTGGACATGACTTAGAGACTAAACAACAACAGCAGCAACAAATTACAAGGTTGGTGCCAAAGTAATTGTGGTTTTGGACTGTTGACATCTGCCATTTGATACTGGAATATATTCTTAAATGTGGTTATGTTATTCATCATTTTAATGCACATTTCTTGCTATATGTTTTTTGCTAATGAATTATTACTTGCTATGTATTTTATATATATTTTAAACTATGGAAATAATGTTAGACAAAAAAAGCAAATTCAAGCGATTTTCTTATGCAAGTTCAAAATGGGTCATAAAGCAGCACAATTTGCAAGGTCAACAACACATTTCTCCCAGGAACTGCTAATATACAGTGCAGTGGTGGTTGAAAAAGTTTTGCAAAGCAGACAGGAGCCTTGAATATGAGGAGTGTGGTGGCCTGCCATCTAAAGTTGACAATGACCAACTGAATCATCAAAGCTGATCCTCTTACAACTACATGGGAAGTTGCCCAAGAACTCAACACTGACCATTCTACGGTCATTAGGCATTTGAAGCAGACTGGAAAAGTGAAAAAGTTCAGTAAGTGGGTGCTTTATGAGCCGATCACAAATCAAAAAGAACTGTCATTTTGAAGTGTTATCTTCTCTTATTCTGTACAACAACAATGAACCATTTCTCAGATTGTAACATGCAATGAAAAGTGGATCTTATATGACAACTGGTGATGATCAGCTTAGTGGTTGGACCAAGAAGCTCCAAAGCACTTTCCAAAGCCAAACTTGTACCCAAAAAAAAGGGTCATGGTCATTGTTTGATGGTATGCTGCTGGTCTGACCCACTACAGCTTTCTGAATCCCAGCAAAACCATTACACCCGGGAAGCATGCTCAGCCAACTGGTGAGATGCACTGGAAACTGCAGCCAGCACTGGTCAACAGAAAGGGTCCATGACAATGCTGACCACACATTGCATAACCAATGCTTCAAAAGTTGGATGAATTGGGCTACAAAGTTTTGCCTCATCCACCATATTCACCTGACCTCTTGCCAACCGACTACCACTTCTTCAAGCATCCTGACAACTTTTTGCAGGGAAAATGCTCCCACAAGCAGCAGGATGCAGAAAATGCTTTCCAAGGGTTTGTTTACCTAATCCTGAAGCACGGATTTTTACATGACAGGGATAAATAAATTTATTTCTTATTGGCAAAAATGTGTTGACTGTAATGGTTCCTATTTTGATTAATAAAGATGTTTGAGCCTAGTTACAAAGATTTAAGATTCAGGGTCCAAAACTGTAATTGCTTTTGCACGTAACTGTCAAATAGATCAATTCCAATTACATACACAGGAACTGAAGAAATGATCATTGGGTGGGCCCACAGACACCATGGACCCGCTGTTACTGACTTTAGCAAGGACCCCATTTACTACAAGGCCCTCATAAGTGTCCAGTCTAACAGGGGGCCATGACAATGCTTGGGTCTCAGGGTACTGATATCCATTTTTTGAGTCAATTTTCTGGTTATCCCTCTTCCACGTTGTGTACAGTCACTATAGTAAATGGCCACAGGTCTCTTTGGGGAAGGACTGGAGAATTATTACATGTATAACTTGCTGAAGTGCTGCAGGATCTGCCATCTCTTAGTCAATGGATTTCGGATCTGAAAAGTGGCCCAAATCCAGACATTGAACAAGGGATAATGAGTTTTTGGCTAGGGTTGGGGGTGAGGGGGACCATCTTCAGTCTCCTATTTTTCCATCTTGGCCTATTTTTGGTTGTAGATGTTAACTTTACCTCTAGAGATGCTAGGCTCTATATCCATCTTCATAATTCCCTGTCAAGGCCCTTGGCTGCCAATCTTGTCAGAAGTGGCTCATCTTTTTAATATTTGTGGCCTCCTGGTGATTAAGTGCCACCATCTGGCCTGTATTACTTGGGGGAAGGGGGATATTATTTCCATAGTTATTAATCAATCCCAGCTCTGTTCCAACCCCAGACTGTTCCTATGTCAGCCCAGACTTCTTGGTGATGCTCTTGCCCCTCACCAGAGGATTTCTGACGGCCTCAGTGAATGGTGTGTTTCCTGGGCCTTCCTGTGGAACATAATCCTCTGATGGGTCCTCTGGCCTCACACCTATTCCTGCATGCCCACTTCCTTGTCTTTTTATTCATTCTTCTACCACATGCCAGGGTAACTGAGACATTTCTACTTTACTCAGCATTGGCCATCCCTTTCTCTAGGTTCCTAAAAGCCCCCCTGCAGTTTGTTTCATCCCCAAGGGTTTTTGCTACGGTGTTAAATCCTGTACCTCCAGAAAGTGCTCCTAATTCAATGAATCCCTGATTATACAGTCTTATATTCCAGCCCCTTTGATCAAGCAACCTCAAAATTCAACTGCAAGATACTCTCCTGGCTTCTGTCTGTATACGCTAGCTAGTTCTTACAGCTCTTTGTATATAATCTCTTTCCTTCTGTATCAGGCCAAGTATGTTCTCAGCTGGGCTTCGCTAGGATTTAACTCTAGTTACTGCCCTGGCAGCCAGTAGAAGAGGTAGGGACAACTTCTATGTTGCCTTGTGGGGCAGTGGCTCTGCAGTGTCTTTCAGCATGAAGGGAGTAAGAAGAAGAGGTAAACCACCTCTGCAAATTTTGAGAGTTCATGTGGGGCTTGCAGAACTAACATCCTTACAGATGTCCATTCAGATGCACTATCTCTTGTTTCAGGTTTTCTCAACCAGGGCCCTGACCTGTTGCCTCTCTGAAGTCCTGAGTCAGTGGCTTAACTGTCAGCTCTTCCACTATAGGAGATAAAAGCCTCTTTGAAAGCTACTAAAGAGGCCCACTGTCTCTCATACTTAACCATTAACCAAGGGAGAACCCTTGCTTTCTCCTTATTCCTTTCCAGAGTGTCACTACAACTTGGCAGTAACCAGTAAACCCCACTGCCCTTACAGGTATGTTTCGCCCCCCAACCACCATGTATTTCACATGCCTGAAATTGTGCCTGCAAGGGCTTTCTCCTCCACTGGGATGTTTTCCCAGGTTGTTCTTAGTCGCTCAGTCGTGTCCAACTCTTTGCGACCCCATGGACTGTAGCTCACCAAGCTCCTCTGTCCATGGGGATTCTCCAGACAAGAATACTGGAGTGGGTTGCCATGTCCTCCGTCTCGGGATCTTTCCAACCCAGGGATCGAATCCTGGTCTCCCGCATTGCAGGCAGATTCTTTACCATCTGAGTTACCAGGGTAGCCAGGTTACTAATGATTAAACCTTTAGCAGCTAGATCACCAACTGTGTTAGTAACTACCCATGCCCCTACACTACTCGGGAAAGCATCATCTTTGTTTACAAGGTAGTGAGTGTGCCATCACACTTTCTCAACTTTCTATGTTTTCTTGGACCTCTCCTGGTACCACCTGTGCTAGTTTGGGCCCTCTAAGAGGCAGTTGCCAAAGTGTGATTTGACATGTACATTAGCTAGGGCTGGGTGGCTTAAACAATAGAAATTTATTTCTCACTCTTTTGGAGGCTAGAGGTCCAAGATCAAGATGTCAACAGGTTTGGTTTCTTTTGGGGCCTCCATCCTTGGCTTGCAGATGGCCACTTTTGCAGCATGGCCCTTCCTCTGTACACATACCCCGAGTGTCTCCTTACGTGTCCAAATTTCCTCTGCTTTTAAGAAATCAGCCAAACTGGGTTAGGGTTCACCTTAACAGGTTCATTTTAACTTAATTGTGTCTTTCAAAGACTCATCTCCAAATACAGTCACATTCTGAGGTACTGTGGGTTTAGAGTTTCAACATATGGATCCTTCAACATATGGATCTTGGGGAAATCACAATTCAACCCATAACAACATACAAGATATTTATTAGGGGAGCTATCTGTCAAAGATAAAAGGGAAAGGAGAAGGGCAGGTGTGAGAGTCTGCAAACTGTGACTATCAAGTCACATACCTGACATCTATGCAGAGAAAAAAGAAATGATTGAGTAGGCAGGTCTTAGACTGCAGCACAAATTGAAGAAACTCTAAGTTAGGCTGATGGGTCCTCCAGTCAAAGCTGCCCATCAGAGGAGTCCCAAACGTTACAGCAATGCAGCACATTAGCAGCCTTGTGCAGTCACTTCTAAGTTAGAAAACTACAGGCACATAAAGAATTCCATTTAGGGACCAGTTCTTACTGGTTTCTTTGCATAGTGTTACACTCTGGCTATTATTCTGCCACACTTTATTTTGCTCCAGGACCCATGTGCCTAGCTCTCCAAGATGTTTTTATATCTTTCTTATTTTTTGAGTCCAGTTCATTCTCTCATGTTTACTTTATTCTTTTCCTTTCTGTCTTCTATGGCTTCCTTATTATTTTTTTTCAGAGGATATCCAGTTCAACTTTCAATGAAACATTTATTGAACGGGATTGATTATGGGCAATAAATACAGTAGGTGCTGGATTTTTATGCCCTAATGGTCCACTTTCTTGGGAGAAAACAAGATTTCCCTTCTTATCCACAATCAGAGCTACCTGCAGCTTCCTTTCACTTATGATATATAGGGCACAAGCACATTTACCCTGAGAATTCTACATTCAAATAATTTTTTGACACTCACCATAATATCTGATAGTAATAAGGGCTGCAAAGCACCCTGCATCCCTAGGTGTTCAGGACATATTATTATGCCTGAAGTGAGCTTCCCTGGTGGCTCAGTGGTAAAGAACCCGCCTGCAATGCAGTTTGATCCCTGGGTCTGGAAGATCCCCTGGAGAAGGAAATGGCAAACCACTGCAGTATTCTTGCCTGGGAAATCCCATAGACAGAGGAGCTTAGTGGGCTGTAGCTGTAGTCCATGGCGTCACAAGAGTCAGACAGGACTTAGTGACTGAAAAACAACAACAACCTATTTAGGTACATAGGTAATATTTATGTAGATATGTATAAATAGTTACTATATATTAATTTCAAAAGAACTTCAGAAGAGAAAGCATAATGAACTTAACTAAGCATAATGAAGCTTAACTATGGCCTTTGTAATAGAAAGGCCATATTAAGCTGACCAGAAACTTGAGGGATAAATCTAAAAGATGTCTGAGGACTACTCTTGGAATTTCTCCTCAGTTTTATCAGTGTCAAACTTATTGGCTAGGGGCCACAAAAACAAAATTCCAGTTGAACTCATGAGGAAAGGACATAAAGGATGGGGAAAAAGATATCAATACTCAGAAGGCTTGTTTCTACATTTCCTTAACATTTCCAAATGAATTGCCTTGGTCATTTACAAACGTAATCTGAGGCCAAGTCAGGAACTTGAGAGAAACAGGCCTGGAGAGGTTGAGGCCTTGACCAGTGGTATATTATTAACCAAAAATGGAACACTGGCATTTCTCTTTCAGTCATACACCACCCACTAAATGACTTCCTAACTGGCTATCTTTCTTGAACATATCATTTACAGTCTTTCTATGAAGCTGTGAGTGTGCTCTCCTACCCTTAGGGAAGGTAAGTTAGAAAAACAAACAAGACACTGCTGTCCATTAATTCATGGATAATAGAAAAAGCAGTGAACAATCTGAATCCCAGATCCAGAGCTCTGGGTCACTAGGTTGAAGCCTGTAGTACTAGTGGCTGGGGGGTAAGAATGGAAGTCCCCTACACATGAATGAGTTCCCTTCCAAGAGACTTTAGTAAGTCCAATAAAGTTAGCCTAAGCACCCAACTAACACGATCAGCTATATAGTACTGTACTGTAATAGGTTTATAATACTCTTCACACTAATATATAAAAAAGAAACACAAAAAAATAAAGAAAACACTTTTAATCTTATGGTACAGTACCTTGAAAAGTACAGTAGTAACCAGCTACATCACCACTGCTTTAGCTCACTTCAGGATATCTTGGGCTTGAAATAAAGATACTATACTACTGTACTCTATATAGTACTGTAAAGTACACAAAAGCAAAACCACTTGTAAAGGCACACATGTGACAGTGTATGGCAGACATGTGAACTAACTTAGGTAACTGGACATGCGAAGGTACTTCCTATCTTTGAAAGTTTGCAACTTTCAACTTTGAAATTTCCTATGTAGGAGACTTACTGTAAAATTACCCTGGCCATGGGGAAACTTCAAGACTTTCCTACCAACTAAAACTCACCAACTTTTCTCAACAAACGAGCCATGGGAGGGGTGGGCTGAAGTGAACGGACTCGCTCACAGCACCGGTACAGACGCATCCAATTATTTCCCAAGTTCAGTCCTGGAGGCAGTCACAGCACCTGGAGGAAGTCTGCGCCGGAGCCGGAAGAGCGGGGTATACAGCTAACAGCCGGGCGGGTGGAAAGCGAGAAGAGCCTGGGACAAACGCTCTCCGATAGGGACCCATCAAACCAGGGCTCAGACAGTCTGGCTCGCCATAAAATTACCCAGTTGACAATCTTGGGACAGTTCACAAGAACTCTAAAAAAGTGAACTCTGATCACACGCCTTCAGTTCCGAGCGCCCCTGGCAACCACTAGCGATTTAAAACGGAAGAACGGCCTTTGTCCCGCCCACCCTGGGCCACCGGAGGCCCGGCGGGTTAGCTCGTTGGCCCAATCACCTCGGCGGGAACTCCGATCAACCAATAAGAGACAGGTATGGGAGAGAGGGGGTGGCGAGCGCACGCGCAGCTGGGAGAGTGGCCCTGGTAGTGTGGCGGTGTGGGTGAGTTGGTTGCAGGTGGACTCGTGTTGGCTCTAAGAATCCCGGAGTAGCCACTGCCGCTTTCTCCTGCCCTTACCATGTTTCTCACCCGGTCTGAGTACGACAGGTCTGTATGGCTGGGGGGGGAAGATTGGGTCAGGTAACGGGTGGGCGGACTCGGGGCCCGGTCTGGGCCTGGGTTCTGCCGTGTCATCAGGACACCCCACGAACCCGAATTCTGGCCCAGCCTGGGGGTCTCCTCCCTTCCCCAGGCGTCCGCTGTGTTCTCCAAGGCTAGATTTGCGCCCATCGGCCTCAGTTGTCCTACCGCTGAGTCACTGCTTGATCCCAAGTCGGTGCGGAAGCGTGAAGCTCTGCTTTGTACTTCGGAAAGAAGGCTGATGGGGGCCGGAACTCTGACCTTTAACCCGGGGAAGGCCAGGAGTCACCCTCTCTCCCCTTCTTTTTGTGCTGAGTGTGACTGCCTTTTAAAAGATGTAAACGCGCTACCTGGAAGAAAAAGCAGTTAGGGATCACTTAATGGGTTTGATGATTTCAGCTCCCTTTTCTTTCTAGGAGGACAGCCTCGTTTTCCGTTTCTTAGTTGTAGGAATAAAGCTGCTATTCCTTTGATTGAGTTGTAGTAGGGCGTCCTGGGATGTTTAGTTTCTGCAGAGGAGCGAAGGAAATCTCAGCTTTACCAAGATACAGTGTCTGGAGTCAGATTTTGTGGGAACTGGAATTTAGAGTGATTCTCAAGTGTTTTGTCATCATGCTGATTCAAATAGCCTTTTTGACTTTTTAAAAAGTTTAAGGGAAGTTGCTTTAAGTGTGTCGAAAACCAAACCTGTTTTTGAAATCAAAGCTGTGAGATTGTTGTATCTATTTAAAAGAAAAAACTTTCAGAGCTTGGGAATGTTAATATTAAGTTGTATCTACTTATGCTGCAGACATTTTTACTTTCAGTTTCTGTTTTGATCAGTTATGATTCACATAGCTATTAAGTTGCTTAAATATTTGAGGCCAGGAAAAGCAGATGTTTTTTCTTTATTAGATGGGTTTGAGAAGCTGCATTTCTTCTCAAGTATATGTTGATCGTGTTGAAAGTTTTATCACTTAGAACCGCTACTTCTAAAAAAACCTGTTTACTGACTCAGAAGATGTATGTGAGGCTTTAAAACTAACTTTTTTCTGCCGTCCTATAAAATATCTTTGTTGGTCGGTATTTATTTTCTAGAACATTGAAGAGAATCGTCTTTGTGTGATACAATTTTGAGTAAGGGTGTGTATGATGGAAATTGTTGTCCTTATCAGAAAACCTTTATTAAGGTTTTTGTGATCATTTACTTAACAGCTTTATTAACTGCTTTGTGTTACTCATTTTTGTATCTTCTTGCATTTGTGCTGAGTCTCTTCACTCGTGTCTGACTCTTTGGGACCTCATGGACTGTAGCCCACCAGGCTCTTGTGTCCAGGGGATTCTCCAGGCAAGAATACTGGAGTGGGTTGCCATTTCCTCCTTCATTGTATCTTCGTAAGAATGCCTAAAATATAGTCTGCTTAGCTAATATACTTAAATGCTTGCTGTGTACAAGGCACTGTTATAGTTGCTGATCATACAGCAGTGAACAAAAATCAAGATCCGTGTTCTCATATGGGAGACTGTCCTTTAAAAACTACTTAACAGGAAAATTCTCTGGTGGTCCAGTGGTTAGAATTCTGGGCTTTCACTGCTGAGGGTGCAGGTTGGATCCCTGGTTGGGGAACAGATCCTGTAAGCTATGAGGTATGGCCAAAAAAAAAAAACCACCACTATTTACAAAAGTAACTACAGTATAAGTTAGAAATGTGTTCGTGTCATTAGAAAAGCTGAAATCAACACGATGGGAGTTTTAATGACAGAGGTTGCATTTGATATTATAAGGGGATTATGGAAAACTTTAGAAGGAGTTGATATTTAAACTGAGTTCAGGAGTAAGAATGTAATAAATATGCATAGTAAGAGTCAATAGTTTTGAGGCAGAGAATATAAGATGAACAGAGGAGGGGCCATGGGAAAGCCACAGTTCATGTTTGGGAAAACTCTAGGCTTCTGGCACATATGATATACATATGGGAATAGGGGGAGTTCAGAGAAAAACATTGGTGCTAGGTATTGGGTGGTTTTTAATTTGAAGTTGAAGGGTTTGGGTCTTATTTTGTGCCATTAATTATCATTTTAAGTTACATAGTCATAATTGTATTGTATAGAAATTAATTGACTGGATTAGAGAAAAGAGTCAATACCGGTTAGATGGCTGTTACAGTTAGGTGAAAGGTAATGAGGGCATTGAGCAATGGAATGGAGAGTTGAGTTACTGTGGGGGAGGAACTGATTTAAATTAATATGACTTGGCATATGGTTAATATGGGCAAGGGCTTCCCAGGTGGCTCAGCGGTAAAGAATCTGCCTGCCCATGCAGGAGCTGGAGGTTCATCCCTTGGTCGGGAAGATCCCCTGGAGGAGGAAATGGCAACCCACTCCAGTCTTGCCTGGAAAATCCCACAGAGAGGAGGCTGTTGGACTACAGTCTGTGGGGTCGCAGAGTCCAACACGACTGAAGAGACTGAGCACTCATGCACTATATGGGAAAAGGGAAGGATTAAGTCAGATCATTCAGAACTTTCTAGCTTGGGAAACTGGGAGGTGGGAGGTGTTTTAAAGTAAAAAATGAAGTAGGAATGGCAGCAGGTGGAGCTGATTTCGAAAGGATGACTGGATTTAAGGTATATCAGATTGGAAAGTGTTAAGTGTTTGGTATTAATGGGATATCCATGTGGAAACACTCATAAGACATTCAGATTAACGAGGAAAGAGGTCAAACTGGCAATAGAGATTTGGAAGTACTTTTGCCTGGAAAATCCCATGGACGGAGGAGCCTGGTTGGCTGCAGTCCATGGGGTCGCTAAGAGTCAGACACAACTGAACGACTTCACTTTCACTTTTCACTTTCATGCATTGGAGAAGGAAATGGCAACCCATTCCAGTGTTCTTGCCTGGAGAATCCCAGGGACAGGGAAGCCTGGTGGGCTGCCGTCAGTGGGGTTGCACAGAGTTGGACACAACTGAAGCGACTTAGCAGCAGCAGCGGCAGTGCTTAGCATAGATGAAATAACCCAGGAAAAGTTTGAAAAGAGGACCAAGAGCAGAGCCCATATTAGAGAAGATATGGGAATACTTCACCAGGATGAAGTTCCTGAATTAGAGCGAAAATACTGTATTCATATTCACAGAATATGGTGGCTCAGACGGCAAAGCGTCTGCCTACGATGTGGGAGATCCCTGGGTCAGGAAGATCCTCTGGAGAAGGAAATGGCAACCCACTCCAGTACTCTTGCCTGGAAAATCCCGTGGACGGAGGAGCCTGGTAGGCTGCAGTCCATGGGGTCGCAAAGAGTCGGACACGACTGAGCTACTAAACTTGCACTTTCATAATCTGTGCCATTCAATACCAATTGTATTGTGACAGATCAGGATGGGGGTTTTTTTTGCATTTGAGAGAGGAAAAGTTAGGTGACACAACTAGAATTTAAATCCAGATCTTCTGCCCTGACTTCCCTCTCAGTGATTTTTAAAAAACTGTTCTTTAGTGTCATAAATTTCCTTTTAAATGACCTTAAGGAAAGCACCTCTGGGGAAAATGAGAGGCTGGAATGGTGAGATTCTCCTTTGAGTCCTGATAGAAGCTTGTCTCTGTAGTCAGATTGCCTAAATTCTCCTTCCAGCTCTGGTTCTTGTATGCTGAGTGACTTTGAGCAAATTACTCAACTTCTTTGTATCTCAATGTCCCCTTCTCTAAAATAGTATCTGCTTTAGTTTACTTCATGGGATTGTCTGAGGATTAAGTGTGTTGTCATTTCTAGGATTATAACAGTGCTAAGCATATAGTAGATGTGCAGTAAACATCAACCTTTATTATCTGTTTTATGTTTGGGATTTATACACACACACATATTTCTTTGGGGGGAAAAACGTTTTTGATAAAACAAATTTGAAAACACTGCTGTTTATCATGATAGTTACATGTTATAAACTCCAGATTCCATAAACCAAGGAACACAACTATTTGCTTTTATTTGTTCAAATATTCTTCGTGTCCATCACGTGCTGAAAGCTTGTATAGCTAATACTATGCTGCCTCTTCTCCAAAGGAATTTCTAACAGAACTGGAACAAGGAAAGGTTGGGAATTGTTTAAGGGAGAAGAGCATTCTGGCATATAATTAGTATAATATACTGAGTGAATTAATCAGGTTAGGTTTTAGGAACCACACAGATCTGTCTGTTGTTCCAATAACAGTACTAATTCATACTTATAAACAGAGAAGTGTCCCAGTGGCTGATTTCTACTAAAAAGAAATGTCAAATGCACATAATGGAAAGAGGATAAGAATAAATGCACATTTTATTAAGAATTACCTGATAGTTTGGGGGCATGAATTTACCAAAGGGATTCCAAATTGATTCAGGCTTGAGGCAGAAAGTCACCTACTCTCATTAGATCAGTTTGAAGATACTCTGGGAATGGGAAAGAAGTGTTCTGTATATAGGTTCCATTCTCTTGAAAAACTGTTAATGTACCCAAAAAATAGAAGATTGTTGTGGTTAAAAGAGAATAATGACAATATGCACATCTGAGCTAGCTCTCAGGGAACTTGAGTTTAATGTCTCTACGTTTTTGTTTTTTCTTTTCTCTGAAAATTGTAATACCTTTTTTTTTTTTTAATTATAGGGGTGTGAATACTTTTTCTCCTGAAGGAAGATTATTTCAAGTCGAATATGCCATTGAGGCTATCAAGGTATAGTATCAAGTGGGATAGTTTTTGAAATTTCATGTTTAATGCTTTGCTGGCAGAGCATTTGGAGTAAATGTATTTAAATAATTTCTTTAGAAAATGTTCTTTATCTCCCTTTAATCACAGTTAACCATAAAAATATTTTAACTGAAGTATAGTTGATTTACAGTGTTGGGCACAATTAACCATTTTTATATAACAGATTCAGTCCCAACCATTTGAAAGCTTTTTTAAACAAATAACTGCTTCACAGTTATATAAGTAGCTTTTTCTTAGTGGGGTTGGAAGGACATGTTTGTGTTTGTAATGTTCTTAACTATAAAGAGCTGCTGCTGCTAAGTCGCTTTAGTCGTGTCTGACTCTGTGCGACCCCATAGACAGCAGCCCACAAGGCTCCCCCGTCCCTGGGATTCTCCAGGCAAGAACACTGGAGTGGGTTGCCATTTCCTTCTCCAATGCATGAAAGTGAAAAGTCAAAGTGAAGTTGCTCAGTCGTGTCCGACTCCTAGCGACCCCATGGACTGCAGCCTACCAGGCTCCTCCGTCCATGGGATTTTCCAGGCAAGAGTACTGGAGTGGGGTGAGGGGTATAGAATTCCCGAGTTAG
Organism: Bos javanicus; assembly: GCF_032452875.1. Taxonomy (NCBI): domain Eukaryota; kingdom Metazoa; phylum Chordata; class Mammalia; order Artiodactyla; family Bovidae; genus Bos; species Bos javanicus. The sequence continues at coordinate 34,350,577 of NC_083870.1, forward strand.
CACCTGTGAGATATTTTGTCATCTTGAACAAATTATTTAACTGATCACCTGTATTCTTGTTGGTAAATTTGTCAATTTGTACTAGATATTTTTGGGACTGAATAAGAGATGTATTCTGTAATCTAACAACAAAATTGAATAGTTCAAACCAGTTTTCAAAAAATTAGTTAGAAAGTAAACTGTATACTGAAATTTAGTTATGTGGGATCTTCTCTTTGTTGGATTGTGGATAGTCTAAATTCTGATTTAAATCTAAATTAGGTCTAGGAGAATTAGGCCCAGGCATCAGTATTTTAAGGACTCCCTTGGTGATTCTAGTGTCTAGCAAGGGTTGAGAATTACTGATCTAGTCCAGCTCTTCACTGTTTGAATCACCTCTACATACCCAAACAGGTTCTGTTTTTGTAGTTCTGGTGACAGGATATTTTCTCACTAGATAGCTCATTCTGTTTGAAAATAGGTCATAATGGTTTAGAAATGTATCCTGTATTGAATCAAGAGTCTAGCTTCATGAAATTGTTTTCAGTTGGCCCTAGTTTTACCCTTGAACCGTACAGGATGTTTAAACCTCTTCCGTAAGACAATTGCTCACATATTTGAAGAGAACTGTTGTGTTTCCCTCTAAATTACCTCTTCTAAAAAGTGTATATTGGGAGAAATGGTTGTATGACAGTCTGGAAAAGGGCAAAGCAGATTCTTAGTTGAAGATGTAGAAGTGAAGGTGGAAGCATTGTAATAGATAGTGGGCAGAAAATGATGGGCCAGCTACCTGAGCTGTTTTTCTGTTTCCTCACAATATTGTTTTCCTGAGAGTTAATAATTCTTTTTCAAAAATTTGCCTGATTTAGTATGTAAATATCAGTAATTCATCCCCAAGGTCTCCAACTGATGTATATCCTTTCAAAGCACCCAGGCACATTAAGTATCCTGTTAAAGACTCTTAAAGAAATCTTTGAGCTCTGACCTGCTCCAACCTGACTGATTCTCTGGGCCTGCGGCATAGCTATACATTTAGGATCTTCTGTTGTCATCTTCCTTTAACTCCCTCTTGCATTGTTTTATTATTTTATCCTTAAAATGATCTGATATAAATCAGGTTGCTTCTGGACTTTCTTTACTTAGCTTAGGATGTGAATTTCTCATGTCTGCTTTATTAAAGAATTAAGAATCCTTTAATTCTTCAAGGATTAAAAAAAATTTTTTTTTCTTTAGATTTTTTTTTTCCCCTTGAACTAGCTAGATTCTTTAGATACATTTTTTTGAACTGCAGATCTTGAATTAGTGGGCATTGGGTCAATTTAGCAAGTAGTAGGAGCATCTCTCTTTTTAAGTGGAATGGAGCAATGGATTTCAGGCCCATAGTGTTGGTGATTTCTTTTCTTTTTTTCATGAAACTTTGTTTCTATTATATTTGTTTCTTTGTGTCTATTTGTACATTTTGGTCGTGTTGTAGAATATATTTCTTAATGTAGATTTGGATCAGAAAATTTGAAAACTGCCTCTTCTCATATCATGCCTGAAGGGTATTTTTGGCTACTCACTTCTGAGAGCAGTGTAGGGGAAGAAGGCTGGGATTTATAACATTAAGCTTGTCAATTTTTACTTAATCCCCTTGTTTTGACAGTAGTACTCCTGCCTTTGAATGTGCGTGGTGTCCTCCAATGTAGACACCCTCATTTTATGCTTTCCAGAGTCGTCTGCGAGAGTGGGAATGGGGAGCCTACTGTAGCTTTAAGTGTGGAGTAAGGGATCTGGAAATCTGTTTCTTAAGCACACACTGCACTAATCTTGTAATTTTTAGCTGTTCCACTTCTATTCCCAGAGGTCCTTGTTGCCATCATTCCCTTTTTGAGCACCAGTAGTGGGGTGGTCCTGTGATATAAAGCAGGTTGCTTTTGTACTTTGTTTACTTAGCTGAGGATTTGGGTTTCTTGTGTCTGCTAAGTAAATTATCACTTCCCCACCTTCTTTCTTGAAAATTTTGTTGTTTCTGTGGCTTTGCCTTTCTCTTTGTCCTAGTGTATTTATCCTACCCATGCTTAAGCCCTTTAATCTCCTATCCTCAGGCTTGGGGAAGGAGTGGAGCTAATGTACATATTCAGTCTACACCTTTACTCAGAAGTAAGAGCATTCATTTTTTACATAAAATTCTTTGGCAGTTCATTTCCTGAAGTTATGCATATACCGTGGATTAAGAAAATATACAAATGAAAAGCAGGTATATACTTCTAAATAATGTAATGGCAACCCACTCCAGTATTCTTGCCTGGACAACCCCATGGAGCCTGGCATCTACCATCCACGGGGTCACAAAAAGTTGGACACGACTTACTGACTCAACAACAACAAAAAATAAGGTCATAACTTTGTGCATTTGAAAAATAATACAGATATGTATGAGCTATGATCATCCAGTCTGCATATGTGTTGAAAGCATGTTATGCACAATGATTCATGAAATTCGTTCAAATACTTTACGATAACAGACTCCAGGAATCTGATGCTCACACCAACAGTCATTGCTTTTAGAACTAAGTGAAAAAAATGATTATTTAGAGGAGCAAGCACACATAGTCCTGGGAGACATTATGAATGATGGGGTGGGATTTGGATTGGAAAAGGGAAGAGTATATTCCAGGGGTGACGGCATGGCAGAGGTGCAGATGCGGGGGATGACATGGCATGAGAAAATGGATTTGGCTGCAACGAGGGGATCTGGTTAGAGGATAATGTGTAATAAAGTTGGAAGAGAAAAGTATGATTAGGTTTTGAGAACTCTGGAGGCTTGCTTGGATTTTATGTGTAAGCAGTATAGGGAGACATTGGTTCTTCACAGAAGTATAATGAGAATAGCATATTATTGTATCAGTTAGGCTGTCCATGAACAATGCATTGGGAGAGAGATTAAAGATGGGGAGACTAAGTAGGAGGATGTTGAAGTCATCTTGGCACATAAAACAGCTAACATCTGTTGCTCGTTTATTATGTGAAAGTTGCCATTTTAAGTATTTTATGTATTAGTGTGTTTACCCTTCTTGATGTATAGATATTGTTATTATTATCCCCATTTTGCAGATGTGAGATGAAGGGTGGGTGACTAGGATGGTGTTGTGCAGCTGGAGGGATGAAATCAATCTATATTGTAGACTGCTAGTGACCTTGAGAGAGATTTTTATGTTGTTGGTGGTTTTTCTTTCTTTCCTCTTTTTAAAATTTTTTTAAGTAAAATTTTTTTTCTGGAGGTCACATAGATTTGAGGGATATCACCTTTTGGGATAATTCAAGGTAGCAGAGGTAAAAAGATACCAAGTCCAAAAGAAACATTAGTTGTATTATTTCTTATCCACTATGTTTAGGACTTTAGAACCTGCCCCTCTCCAAAAAATTGGCACTAGAGTTGATTGTTTTCCAGACATTTTGAGGACCTATTGAACTTCCCTTTTACAAGCACAGAATTCTGTAAATCAATGGTCTTGCCACTGACGGGAATAGTACATTATTTATTAGGGGACTCCTGTTCTCTCCGTGTACTAGATATGGCTGATTGAAGCTTCTATCCTGTGAAGATATCCAGAGAGATTTCTGGTGAGTAGGTGAGACTATTCTTTGACTTCTCCGTGATAACATAACCTGTTTTTCTTTAGCTTGGTTCCACAGCCATCGGGATCCAGACATCAGAGGGTGTATGCCTAGCTGTGGAGAAGAGAATTACCTCTCCACTCATGGAGCCCAGCAGCATTGAGAAAATTGTAGAGATTGATGCTCACATAGGTAAGAAGTAGGGGAAGTTCGTTCTGTAGGATCTTGCTGAGTTCATCAGTCTTCTTTGATGTTTCAAGGGAGGTTCATTAGGTGAACATCTTATTCCCTTGTTAGCTGTTGCTTTCCAGGCCATTGTGCATAACATCGGTAGCAGGAAGCAGTTGTAGGATTCACCTACTCCCAGAAGTTCCTTTCTCCCTCAAATTTAGACTTCGCAAATGTGATGGTTATTGAAATATGTAAAAGTTGAATCATAGGCCAGTTCCCTATGATGGCTGGGTCTTCGTGGATGTATAACATTAGGAGGCCACCTGGAGCAGAATTATCGTGTGGGAAGCTAGGGGTGTCCACTGAGAAAAGAGAAATTCTTAAAGATCTTCAGAGTGACTAAGGTGCAGAGAGTATAAAGATAATAGACTTTGACCCAAATCACTACTCTTCCTCCGTTTTCAGATTTATCATTTTATTCTATCTCCCCCTGCCTTCCCTTCCTCCCCTTTTGGGTCTCTGATAAATTCCCCTCCTGTAGCTTCTGGCATCATTGTAACATAAGGAGTAGTTCTTATTTATAGCATGGCATTTTAGTTGACTGCCTATATTTGCTTAACCTATCTATTCATCTAATTAATGAAACATTGATAAAATAATTAATTGCGTGAAGACATCAGAACCAAATGCCATGGTGACGAAGGAAGCTTGACACTATCTCTTTCGTAGATACAGAAACTGAGATTTAGTCTTTAAGGATTAGAACATTGTGTCTATCTCAAGCCATCTCATATACCTTTTGGAGGTAGGTCAGGGTCACTTCATTCAACAAACTGACAATCTTCTATGCGCCAGACTTTGTGCTAAACACCCGGGACACAGAAAAGAGACATAGACATAGTCCTTTGTGTTCTAGGAGCATGCAGTTTAATCACAGAGATAAACATGTAAATAAGTCAATGTAATTAAGTGATGTAGATATTAAGAAAGACTGTGGCATATGCTTAGTCTTTCTGAGGGGAAATACTTAGTTTTGCCTGGGGCCTGTGGTAGTGAGGCTTTCAGAACATAATTCCATAAAGGTGAGGCTAGAGCCGAGCTGAATTCTAAAGGATGAGGAGCTGTTTACCAAGCGAGTAAGTGTCTGGGTGTAGCAGGGGAGAGCTTTGTGATCAGAGGGTATAGAAAAGAGCAAACCTGTGATGGTGTAAAATATAAAATACCCTGGCACCGGCAACTTGGGATGACTGGGAGGTATAACATGGTAAGAAATGAGTCTGGGATCAAAGAGTGTCCTTTTTACCATATGAAAGAACTTAAACTTGATCCTTTTGCATTGACATCAAAGATTGTATGCATTGAGGTGATATGATCAGATTAGGATTTTAGAAAAACCATTCTGACAGTAGTGTTGAAGGTAGAGTGAATGGGACTGAAACTGAAGGTGGGGAGACCAGGTCAAAAATTTTTTCACAGTCTAAATAAAGAGATGAGGAAGGCTTTAGCCAAGGAAGTGGCCGGACATCAGCGAGGTAAGGATTAATACCAGACAGGCTAATCAGATAGTGATCGATAGAATTTGGGATTTTTGATTGGTTATGAGGGCCAGGGGAAGATGGAGTCAAGTAGGGGAATGAGTTGAATCTGTGGTCTCTCCATGCAGATATATTAAGGGAGTCATTTGGCTTTATAGGTCTGAACTGTGGGAGTGAGACCTAGGCTGGAAATTTGGATTTGAGTCATGACATGTTAAGTAATAGCCATAATCTTGGCTTCCTGGGCCATCTCTACTGTAACTAGTTGGTGTTTGGCCAGGAAATGAGATTTTTTATTTTACTTTAGGGTGTTCCACTGTAGCTTATAGTGAGATAGTTATTGAAAATTTTTTCCCCTTATTTTTCCTATTGGAGTGTTAGTGCTTGCATGGGCTACCAGGAGTGCTAAAGGAATGTTTGAGTATGTAAATACGACAATTCATGTTTGATTAGCTGTCCTTCTCTGTCTTCTCTCTTAATAGCTGGACTTCTGTGTCACTGTGGATGGTTTTTGTTAGTGATATAATTATACTTGTGTTCAGTGCAGATACTTGCTCATTTAATCTTGTGGGTATAGTGCTGTGGGATTGCTGGCTGGCTGCTGTGGTTTCATTCCAAAACTTCAGTTATTTCCTGAGTGGATGAAAGAGTTCTACAAGGATCTGGCTTACTGGGTCACTGTTGCTTTTACATTGCAGGTTGTGCCATGAGTGGGCTAATTGCTGATGCTAAGACTTTAATTGATAAAGCCAGAGTGGAGACACAGGTAAAGTCAGCATCAACTCTCCTTTCTACCATGATGCTTGGGTTCCTTGTTTAGTGATGATACAACTGCCTGGGCTGTACTGCAGCTATCTGTGTTAAAATCTGATGTCGCTCTTGGGAGTGATTTTGAGCAGAACCGCTGGTTGTAACTTTCTGAGGCCTGGAGTCTAGCCATCCAACCATTGCGGCTCTAAGGAAGCCCTGGTAAATAGTGCTGACAGTCTCTTGCTTTTTCTTGATTTGCCTTATATAAAGTAGGCGTTGCACTGCATTCTGTTCCCTAATTGACTTTCTGTGGGAGCACCATAGCAGGAGTAGAGGTAGCTAAAGGAGTTTTGCCCCACCTGCCCTTTGCTGCTAGGCTTGCAAATGACAGCTCTCCTGTGGTGAGTAATGATATGTGCCAGGTGATAAATGCTGCTTAGGAATACTGATTTTTTTTTTTTTTTTTAACTGAGCTCTTGCTGCCTGCAGAGTAGACTGGTCAAAAAAAAAAAAAAACCTGATTGGTAAAAATTCTTTGTGCTTATTTGCAAGTTTGCTGTCAGTACTTACGTAAGAATAAGTCATTCAGTTTAAAATCCAACAGAATAATAAAATAGAATCTTTGAGGGAAAGTGGCACTCAGCTATTAACTTGCACTTTGTGAAGAGACTAAATTTGGTTCTTTGAGGGGTTAGCTGTTTTTCAAGGGAGCGATCCTCTAGCCATCATTGCCCAGAGTCCTTTTGGTATAACTTTATTTCCAGAGCTATTCCTTTTTCTCTCATGCAGTCCCAAACATTTGAGTTTAGTGTTAAGGAAAACACACCCGAGCTTGAGCCTTCAGTTTTTAACCACAGTTCAAAGGGATGTGTGTAGTGAGATGGTGGGCTACTTTTAATGCCCTTCTTGTGAAAGACAGACCATGCATTGCTCTTCTTTTAGAACCATTGGTTCACCTACAATGAGACCATGACTGTGGAGAGTGTGACTCAGGCTGTGTCGAATCTGGCGCTCCAGTTTGGAGAAGAAGATGCAGACCCAGGTGCCATGGTGAGTGTGGTGACTGCGCCAAGCTGTCTTGCTGTCCTGTGGGACTTAGGGTGTCTGTCCTCGGAGCATGTCTTTCCCTGGTCTTCTTGCCCTCTTACTTCACTGCTGTTCACCTTATTATCTTCTGATTTGTGGTTCTAGTCCCGTCCCTTCGGAGTAGCACTGTTATTTGGAGGAGTTGATGAAAAAGGACCCCAGCTGTAAGTACCGTTTTGCCATTTTTCTCCTGATTCCTTTTCAGGAGACTTTTTTATCATTTGGGATGGGATTGGTTGTTTATCAACTGAGAAAGATTATTATAGAGTTGTAAAAATGAAGGCCTTCTAATTCTATAAAGTCAAGTGATTCTGGGCTGCTTACACAAAGACAAATTTGGGGATTTTATGAAGAGCACCCCTATTGGAACCAGTGCTACTTCTGGAAAGAAAGGAGAAGTAACTTTGTTACTATAGTCAAGATATGTTTAGAGCCTTGCTTTCGAATATTGATTTGATCCTTATCCTCAAATGGTATTTGGATAGTCATACATAAGTGTCATATTTATATATACTGTATGTATAGAGTATATTTATATGTACTTCTCTAAATCCCAGAGGAAATTATTATTTGTTTTCTTAAGCACTTTTTAAAAGATCTGATTTCTCCAGCCATGGAACGTCTTTTGGACGTATGCCTTGGTATTTCCTGGCTGCAGGGCCAAGCATTTATATTTTTTTAGAGAGATGTTTGTAATGGAAAATATCACCATTTCTTAAGCATTTTAATCCTCTTCTTTTTGGTGGTGTTGCAGGTTTCACATGGACCCATCTGGAACCTTTGTACAGTGTGATGCTCGAGCAATTGGCTCTGCTTCAGAGGGTGCCCAGAGCTCCTTGCAAGAAGTTTACCACAAGGTAATTAAGCATTCTCATGCCTTCATTATTATTTTTAAAATCAGGGTAGAATTTACATACAATAAAATGTACAGACCTAAGAATTTATATCTGTGAATTTTGATGATTGTGTATACCCTGGTAATCACCACTTAAAATATAGAACACTTCCATCATCCTGTCCCAAAATGCTTGCCTCCTCTCCAGTCAGTCTCTCCCTCCCTTTCAGCCACGTTTGCCATTGTAGATTAGTTTTGTCTGGCCTTTTTATAAATACAGCCATACAGTTTGTGTTTTTGTGTCTGCATTTTGTTCAACATACTGTTTTTGAGATATGTTCATGTTCTTGAACATTTCAATAGTTTCTTTTTATTGATGAGTGATACACCATGGTATAGGTATACCACAATTTGCTTATCCTTTATTTTTATAGCTTTACTTAGCATTTTATATTGACTACTCTGGCTCTTCAAGCAAGTGGGCTTTTTACCTTTGTGAGATGGGAAGATTTGGTTTTGGGTGACTCATTGTAGTGGCTGAAGACTGCTATACTTGTCATTCAGGTGGTTCATATAGGGATGTCTGCTTATAACGGCCCTTCATAGCATTGCTTTTACATGTGCAGGAAATTAAGTATAAAATGGGGTAAGAAAAGAGCAGATTTTCTAAACCTTTGGGCTACCTTCTAGATCATTTGGGAATTATTCATAGGATATCACCATTATTTTCTTGTTTTTAAATTAAAAGACAAGGACTGGAGAAGTTTAACTCTTTGTCCTTCAAAGATCACTTACTGTATTAAAGTTGGGGACTTTATTCTGGTTCAAAATAAAGCTTTTTTCCTCTGAATAAATGTACTCTACTTATATACCACTTGCTTGGATTCTACAGATAATGCACTGTACTTACTAAGATGTTTAATTTATTAATATTTGCTGAATCATTTTTTCAGAAAGATGGGGGTTATAAGGGGGATCTGTGTAGGAAAGGAGTTATTGTACGATTAACGGCCACTCTTCTTACCCTCTTTGTTTCAAGTCTATGACACTGAAAGAAGCCATCAAGTCTTCACTCATAATCCTCAAACAAGTAATGGAGGAGAAGCTGAATGCAACTAACATAGAGGTACTTTTCTGTTTTATTGATTTTTATTCAGATATCATAGCTCTCATTGCTAAAGATTAAATAGGTCAAGACAGTCACATTTTTATATGCTCAGTTCTTAAGAAATTATTGGTTTCCTTTGAGTAAGCAATTCTAGTAAAGTAGTAATGGCAGAAGCCAAAGTGTGATGAGTTAAAGAAGAAAAGGGAGTGATGGAGTGGACAAAACAAGAATATGCTGCCTTCTCAAGAAGACATTAATGTCAGTAGCAGCAGGCAGCATTAAAGAAAAGGATTTTTGTCTTTTTAAGGATACGGAAAGACAAAAAATACTTTTATAGTCTGAAAAGAAGCAAGAGAATAGAAAAAATGTTAAAAGAATTTAAAGCAGAAGTTAGTGATGGGAAATTTCTCGAGAGAGAAGACATGGTACAAATGAAGGAGTTCATTTTGGAAAGTAGAATTGATTCAGCATTATATAGAATACCCATTACATGCCAGGTATCAGTAGATGCCAGGGATACAGACACAAAGTCCAGTTCCAATTTAAGTGTTACTAGTATACTGTGTGGTATAGAGGACATACAGATAATTACAGCTTGGGTTGATACTTCGGTAATAGCAATAAGAATGGATTGACACGGGAACATATAACTTACACTGGGACATTAGGAAAGGCTACTGGAAGAAGTGATGTTTGGAAAAGGGAGAAGAGAATGGTATTCTGGAAGAGGAGATAGCACATGTAAACCATCATCGGGCATCAAAGGGAACCTTGAGGATTTTGTCTTATCGTTGGAATGTGAGATGTAAGATGGGGAGATGATAAGAGATGACACTGGAGAGACATGGACTAGATTCGGAATGCCCTAATTTAACATTCCAAGAAGTAGACAGGAAGAAAGGAAGTAACGATAAGATAAGGTAAGTTCGGAAATGAATTGGGAGAGAGGGATTATATTTCCCTGGTGACTGTTAGATCACCTTCTGAGGGTGGGTCAATGCAACAGTGAAATTAAGAAGAATGGGAAATATTTGGAAAAGTGTTTTCAATAGGGAAGAGAGAAGACAGGGATGAGTAAAAGGATTGCTGAATCACATTAAAATACTGGCTAAGGCTGGAATCACAAATTGTAAAAAGTCAGGGTAGTGGTTACCCTTGGAGGCATGGTGTGTATGTATGTTTTAATTCAGAAAAACTTTTAAAGATCAACTGAGGCTGGAATCACAAATAAGCAATTAAACTAGTCAGCACTTAACCAGGATACTTCTCAGCTGTACTCTTTATGGACTGAGAAAATGTATATTTGAATTAAACCTCTGAAGGAGGATTGACGGGTTGTGGGCAGAAGAATGGAGAGTATTGTTATCAGTCTGTCCCCAGTAGAGCCAGCTTCTGTGGCTGCAGGGAAAGGGGCAAAATTGGATGCCAGGACAGGGGCTGGCCTAAAGGTGGGGCGATCTGAGAAGAGTTGGGATGTGGGGGTTGGGGGGCATTTGGCTTGCTTGGATTCTTTACCACTGAGCCACCTGGGAAGCCCCTTATTTTCTCTATAGAAATGTCTGTTCAAGTCCTTTGCCCATTTTTAATGTGGGTTATTTGGCTTTTTATTGTTGAGTTATAGGCTCAGTGGGATATTCTTGATTCTGAAATGCATAATGCAGTTAATAATAATTTATAAAAGTTCCTCCCAGCTTAAATTTGGATTGACATTCCCTTGAAAACATTATCTTGGTTATTCCTTTGTCTTTCTCTTCCCATCACCAATTTTCAACCAAACCTATTAGAACAGGTGTTTGTCCTCAGTTTCTCAATTACGTTTATAACTTGTTGTTGAGTCATTAAGCCACGTCTAACTCTTTGTGGACTGCAGCACGCCAGGCTTCCCTGTCCATTACTACCTCCAGAGTTTGCTCAAACTCATGTTCATTGAGACGGTGATGCTATCCAACCATCTCATCCTCTGTTACTCCCTTCTCCTCCTGCCCTCAATCTTTCCCAGCATCAGGGTCTTTTCCAATGAATCTTTCTCTAGAAAAATAAAAAAATTAAACTTACCTTTGTCAGCCTCTGTCTCTACCTAGTATCCTTTTTGAAAGATCAACTTTGTTGAGGTATAATGTACACGCTATAATGGGGACTTATTTTAAGTTTACAGTTCAGTGAATTTTGACAAGTGAATTACCCTTGTGACTACCACCACAATCAAAATACAGAACATTTCTGTCATCCCCAAAAGTTCCCTTAATGCCCCTTTTTAGTTACTGACCTGCTTTTTGTCACTATCGGTTTGCTGTGCATCTTCTAGAATTTCTTATAAGTGGATCTACAGTGTGTATTCTTTTTGTGTCTCACTGCTTTCACTTAGCTTCATAATTTTGAGATTCAAGAGCCTGTTACATTTTATTGCTATTGTCTTTTTTAACCTTTAATTGCTAGACGATGAATCTGTATTCATCGTCCTCACTGCCTCACCTCTCAATTATTCCTCAATCACTGCCATTGGTTTCTGTTATTTTCGAGACTGTCCCTTGCTAACATACTCCTCTTATCAGATTTCATGGTCATTTTTAAGACTTACTATATGAATTTTTCTGAAGCAGACACCGCAAATTTTCGACACTTCTAAAACTTGTCGTTTTTCCTGAAAACCATTTCCTCCTCTCATGTTTCTAATCCTGAAAAATGACAAGGTGACACCTGTAGTGTGCCTGTCATTCACAGCAGAAACCTTGAAGACATTGACCTCCCTTTGTCTTCACTGATTTGTGCCTTTGCCTCCTTAAATAACTCTCACATCAGTGCCTCTTCTTCATCCCTTCTCCCAGGGCCTTCTCTTAAGTCTCTCATTTTTCTGCTGCCTTGTATATTCTCAGAGATTTCCTAACTGGTCTTCCTGCTTCTAGCCTTGCCCTCCTCATTTTCATTCCATTTCCCCTGCTACTTCATTGTGCTACTGAAGTGGATTTTCTGAATTGCGTAGCTAATCTCGATTGTTCTCCACTTTAAAAAAGTCTTTTCTAGGGGGATTCCCAGGTGGCTTAGTGGTAAAGAATCCATCTGCCAATATGGGAGATGCAGAAGACACTGGTTCGATCCCTCACTTGGGAAGATACCCTGGAGGAGAAAATGGCAACTCAATCCAATATTCTTGCCTGAAAAATCTCATGGAGCCTGAGGGCTACAGTCCATAGGGTCACAAAAGAGTTGGACATGACTGAGTACAACACACACATATGGGCAGCCAGCTGCTAAAAAAGTCTTTTTGTGACTCTTATTGTCTGCAAGATAAATTCCAAACTTCTTTTCCTGTCACAATAATTCACTACCTCTTAAAGCATACGTTTAACCTGTTAGGTTAATTTTACCTGAAATTATCATTACATCAATTAAAAATTGCTAATCTTACATGCAAGAGATACAAGAGGCACAGGTTCAATCCTTAGGTCAGGAAGATCCCCTGGAAAAGGGAATGGCAACCCTCTCCAGTATGCTTGCCTGGAAGTTTCCATGGAGAGAGGAGCCTGGCAGGCTGGAGTCCATGGGGTCACAAAGAATGGGATGCAACTGAGCATACGTCGGAAGGTTAAACAGCAAGTGTGCTGGTACCAGGGCTTCCTCGGTGGTAAAGAATCTGCATGCCAGTGCAGGAGATGCAGTTCAGTCCCTGGGTCAGGAAGATCCTCTGGAGGAGGAAATGGATACCCACTCTGTTATTCATGCTGCGACAATCCCATGGACAGAGGAGCCTGGTGGGCTACAGCCCATGGGATTGCAAAGAGTCAGACATGACTGAGTACCCATGCACAAGCAAAGAAAAAAAAAACAAACAATTTTACATGCAATTATCTTTAAATCCTCACAGTAGCCCTATGGGATAGATGTTCCTATTTCCATTTTACAGAGGAAGAAACTGAGTCTTTCAGAAGGTAGGACCTTGCCCAGAGTAATAGCATTGGTAAATGGAGGGATCAGGGTTTGAACTGCCTCACCTCTCATTTATTCCTCAATCACTGCCATTGGTTTCTGTTATTTTCGAGACTGTCCCTTGCTAACATACTCCTCTTATCAGATTTCATGGTCATTTTTAAGACTTACTATATGACTTTTTCTGAAGCAGACACCTCAAATTTTGAACACTTCTAAAACTTGTCGTTTTGGGGCCTTATTTGGGGTTGTGTACTTTTAACCACTTTAATATACTGTGTCTCTGAGCTCTCACTCCTAGTACTCTCCATTTTGTCTCATCTCATATGCAACCTCTGCTCTGGCCATTCAGAATTATTTTCAATAATTCTGTTTTTTTTTGCAAATACATCATCTTGTTTCATGCTTTTATGTATTTGCATATTCATCCCGCCCTCTGCTACTTAAGATTGCTGTCCTTGAAGCCTTCCTGGACTCTCTAGATTACTCCTTTGTCCCTTTCTCTGTGTGCCAGGCTCTGTTACAACCCTTATCTGACATTAAAAGCATTTGGCCTCTATAACCCTTAGTGACAGACTTTATCTTTGGATCTATAGTGCCTTGTACAACCATAACTTGTACACAGGTGCTTAGCAGTTAATTATTGATCACATCAGGAAAAGAAAATAACTCTTTATCTACCTCACAGAGGTTTTTTGAAAGTGAGATGAATAGAAAAGTAGCTTTCATATTCATTATGTAAATAAATGTATCATTATGTAAATGCAATGGATTATTTTTACTCATCTAGTGATGAGTACCTTTCTGAAAGCAGTATTTGGTTTAAGTCCTATTAGTATTGATTTGCAACCTGGTTTTACGGGACTATTCTAATTCAGGATTACCCAGTTTCTGGTTTTTAGCCCTTGTAATGGTTTAGGAGGACTAGCTTGTGAGCCATCGGTGACTTGACAAAAACTCTAGCCCCTCACTCTTCCTCTGGTTTATTGACTTTGTATCTCTCTGTCCTCATGTCCTTAAGGAAAGTGTTTATATATTTTAATTTCCTTGAAATAGAACTTATGGTCTATATGGACATCAATAAATTATTTGACATATATTTTACAAATGTGTTTGGGACTCTTCTGACATTTCAGGTACTTGGATAGATCTTTTAAGAGAATCTAGTGGAGACTGCAGGGTTTTTTTAGTTTGTCCCTAGACTAGATCTTCAGGTGTTTTGAGATGTGCAGTCATAGTCTTTTTCTAAATTTTACCTGTAGTTGAGGCAGACTTTCATGTTCATATCATGGAACTGGATGGGCAGTTTTCAAATTATACTAAATACTAGTAGTGAATATTACTCAAAAAATGCCCTACTATGTTTAATTTTAAAGTTAAAAAATAAAATATAAGGAAATGACATCTCAAACAAACGCAAAAGCTGAAGGCAAAAATGAAGTTGCCCGTATTCCTCGGTGTTGCCCTAAAACATGGGACTGTGTTGTCAGTAGAGATGATGGGAAACCTGGGGATTTGGTTAAATTTGAAACTAACCATCTTCTGCCCCTAGTCTTATATTGCTTAAATATGTTGTAACCTTGACTGCTGGATTTTACAAATACCTTGAGTCACAGCTGATTTCCTATTGTCAGTGTTAATGGGATCTTTTCATGGCCAGTCCTTTTAAAAAACAAAACAAACCTTTTTCTTACTAAGTTAGCATATAGACAATTTTATAGAAAATAGTACCCAACAATAATAGTTAGGTGGTGCTTATTATAATGTTTTAAGCACTGTTCTAAGCATTTTACATGGATTGACACATAGTCGGACACGACTTGGCAACTGAACAACAGCAGCAATCGTATGAGTTAGGTGCTATTCTTATTATTATCTCCATTATCCCAATATAAATTGAGGCACAGCGTGTCCAAGTATCCCAGGGTCACACACAAGCTCAACTTGCAAGTGTGTGAATATGCTTGTCTATTTCAGAATTTAACCTGTCTAAAGAAATCTTCAACAGAAAAACGTTCTGACCCCAATTTACTGCTGCTTTTGTGATCCTTGTTGAAGTAATCTCAAGAAGTGACAATGATACCAGGCATTTGGTTAACTATTATGTGGTTGGTTAACCTCAAAATAGAAAATTTGGTCAATAAGAGTTTTTATTTTAGAGTCAGAGAGCTATTTTAGGGACCTGCTGCTGGAAAGGCTATCCCTGGGACAGCAGATCCCTTAGTTCCTAATGGACAGCTGCATCACCAACAACTCCTGACCATGCGAGGACTAAAGCAGGTAATCGAGCCCAGTTTATTAACCCTTCTCTGTTTTCTTTCCAGCTAGCCACAGTGCAGCCTGGCCAGAATTTCCACATGTTCACAAAGGAAGAACTTGAAGAGGTTATCAAGGACATTTAAGGAAGTGTGATCCATAGAATTTCTTGGGGACAATTTCAGTTCTTCTAGTTGCCCTTAACTTTTATTTCCAGCTCCAGTTCCTTGGGAAATCTCCAGTGTATGTGCATTTTTTTATGATGTCTGTACATAAAGGCAGTTCTGAAATAAAGAAACATTTAAAATATTTAATAGACTATTCTTTTTTAATGCAGTCTTGTGTATAAAATGCTTATATTAGGGGCAAAGAGGATGGTGGTATTAACAGCCCTATCCTACCAGAATATTCTAAAATTGTTTTAGTGGCTCTCTACAACAGAATCAACTTATTATCAATTCCTTGGTGTTGACAGATGAACTTCCAGCTGGTCCAACTCCTTCTCATGTGTAATAGATATTAATACTACTGTGAACCCATTTCAGTTCTGTAATTTTTCTTGAGTAAATGGGTATTTTTGCTGCTTTCCTTATATGAAGAAGATGCTACTAACTGACCATCAAAAAGAACATGTTTTGAGCTCCTCCCCCAAACACTGATGGCTTGGAATAAGCCAGCTACAATGTTGTACTAGTTCTTGTGCCTTAATAGATAATTTGGAATGAGATTTTTTTTTATGAAGTCAATCACTATAAAAGAAATGAATTCATGATCTTGGTTTCGCTGGCAATCAAAAGTGGATTAAATTCAGAAGTAGTTTTCATTAGACTTGGAAATATACTATGAATTTCCCCCATTAGAGCTGCCATTATATGACTGGTTGAGATTATTTAAAAAATCAATCTGTTGGAGCCTAAAAAATGGCCATGTGAAGTAGGTATCTTTACTTATAACATCATACTTAACAGATGAAGAATCTAAGGAGATGTGACCATAGACACAAAAAATTAAGCTCTTAGGACTTGAACACAGATTTTTCTGGTTTTAAATTATCAGCTCTTAATTTTTAAAGTGTCGGGTATGAGAAGCCTAGATACCTACTGAGTAAGAGGGAAACCTCAATGAGATTTGAGAATATACTGTCCACAACATGACTAATCCATATGTGAATAATGCATAATTGATTGTGTATTATTTTCATTAATATTTCTAGGAAATTTTACTCTATTAAAATTCTGATTATTTGAATACGCTGAATTCATATTAAATTCATACCTTTTCCCAGCAGAAAACGTGTCCTTATATACATTTGGAAACTGCAATGATGGGAAACATTTGGGAAAAAAGCTTTGCTTGAGACATACACACATAAAGAAAATAGGGAACTAAAGGTATATTGTCACCAGTGTTCTGGAGACAGTTCTAGTGATATATTAAATATTGCATAATCATGAGATTAGTTTCTCTCACATTCACTTCTTAAATCCTAATAGGAAATGCCATTGAAAAATCATCTCAACTAATATTTATTCAGATTTAGCAAATTTGAGTACTAAAAATATAGTAAGGTTTTAGGCATTGGAGATAGAGCTGTGGTGTAGGTATGGTCTGTGCTCCAGTGAAGCTTCTAGTAGGAAGAACTAGACAATAAATACCTATTTTAACTCAGTGTAGATGAATGCAGCAATGGACTAAACATGCTTTAGGGAAAGGTGAAGTTGTGTCTTGGAATCACGTATATTATGTAGGGAAGAAAAAAATACTAAGGAATAAAGTAGCTCTCAGCCTCAGCTTACACTGTACAGGTGAAACAAAAGTAATTCCCTTTGTAATCCCAATTACAGAGTTATTGGAAGAGATCGACTTCAGTTTTCTGCAGAATTTTAAAATTTCCTTTAAGGTTTTTTTGCGTCTGTTTAAATAGAAGAGACATAATCTTACTGACAAAAACAATGGTTATGTGATGTGTACCTGCTTTCAATTCATCTTTCTGGTTTAGGATTTATCTTGGAGAATAGTATGGTTTTAGTAATAGGATAAATTTACATATTTTAGTCTTGCAAGTAAGGTAAGATCTTAGCTGTGGTATTTCACAAAGGAGGTCTGACAGTGCAACTTTTATATTTAGTGCCTGTGTCATTAGATGAAAGTGAAATACTGAAATAATTCATTCACTCAAACACTGAGTGCCATATGCCAGGTACCGTGTCCCCAGCGGCTAGTACAGTTTGAAGAAGGCACCATACTCTGTAAGCATATAATGAAAACTGAAAGCAATATATTAAATAACTGCAACGATATAATGAGTTTAAATAGTGGGGTATTTAGTAATTTCTCCAGGAGATGGCACTGTTGAGTTGGCTTTTTTCTTTTCAGGCAGTAAGACAATAGACCTTTCATGTATTGGCCCAAACAAAGAAATATTCCTGTATAGCCTGTCTTCTCTCTCCAGCTAATCACATGCTACTGGAACTGACTGTCTTGTGATCTACTCCCCAGTTGGCATAGATTAAAAAATAATCTGTATTTTAAAAATCTGACACATTGTAGTTAATGGAAAAGAACAAATTGTTCACCAGTTTTCATGGAGCTTTATCTTGTCAGTTCAGTAGCTGAGAACTTGGAAGACTATTCCAGTGATTTTACCTTTCAAAATTATGTTTTCACTTGTCACACCTTACTATGGTTGTTCTGGCAAAATGTAAATTTGTAAACATTAAAGTAGTAAATTTTTGTTTGTAAATTAACATGACTAGAGGATTTTAATGTAACACTGGTTGGGGCACTGCACCATTCATTTTGCTCTACAATATCATTTGGGTTTACCTGCAGTAATTATTAAGAGTAATTTTTAGTGACTTTATTTGGGTGTAATGTTTTGTATATTTTGTGTCTGTTCCCTATTTTACAGAACAACTTCTGGCATTCTGAAGGGATGGAGTCAGTAAGGAGAAAATCCAGAACTGGTTTTACCTGCACTACATGTTCCAGAATAGTTACATGTGCAGTTTCTGCGATAAAGGCAACAGCTTAGGGATTTTATTTATTGGAGGCAGGATGCTAAATTAGGGGATATCATATATTGAAAATCAAACTTGTGCTGTGCACTCACTGCAGGGTTAAAGTACTTTGATAAAGATAAATGTGCATTTACGCAATAATGTCTAAAGTAGGCACTGGGCAATTATATTGCACCCTTTTACCTGCATTGCACCCTTTTACCTGCCCCAACATCTACTTTCTAACTCCAGGAAAACCAATAAGCAATTCCTGTTTTGGCCTAACTCCCTACCTAAATGGAAGATGAGTGAGAAGAGATTTCACCAGGCTTGCGTGAGTCACGGATGTCCTGATGTCTATGTGCCTCACAAGACTCAGCCCACACAATTCGCATTCACTTTTGTCAGCAAGGCGGCTGCTGCAGTAGACAATGGACGCTCCAAAGTGCGGGGGTTAAAAACCAGAAGCACCGGTTCATGAAGGAGCCCCCTTTTCCAGATAAGCGAGCTCAGGGATTCTCTGAGAAAATTTTCCAGGCGCTGCCGCAACCCAAAGGAATTTTAGGGGTGTCTCTGGGGGAGAAGAGGTGACCAACCCAGCCCCAACTTGAGGGTGCCAGGGAGAGTAGTGGGGGGTCGGGACGCCACGGAGCGGGGGGCATTCTTGTGAAGGAAGGAAGCTCCTCTTAACTCTGGAAGCCGGGCCTTGGAGACGCGGGGCGAGCGGGGGATGACCTCAACCGTCTCTGCCACGTTCCAGCCAATCAGTCCCGCATCTTGGCATCCGAATCCAGGACCCCCGAAGCCGGAGGCGACGCGAGCCAATGAGCAGTGGGCCGGGGAAGAAGGACAAGCGGCCAGCCTATGGGGGCGGAGAGGCCCGGCTCCGCGTATCCAAGGAGCGCCGGGCTCCGGCTCGGGGGTGTGGCGCGGCGCCTGCGGGGGTGGGCGGGAGCGCCCGGCTGCAGGTGTCCGAGGCGTAGGCATTCGGCGGCGATGGAGCGGCCCGGGGGAGCAGCGGACAGCCTCTCGCGCTGGCCCCACGGCCTCGGCCTTCTTCTCTTCCTCCTCCAGCTGCTGCCGCCGGCGACACTCGGCCAGGACCGGCTGGACGCGCCGCCGCCGCCCGCTGCGCCGCTGTCGCGCTGGTCCGGCCCCGTCGGGGTAAGCTGGGGGCTGCGCGCGGCCGCGCCCGGGGGCCCGGCTCCCCGCGGCGGCCGTTGGCGCCGCAGCGCGCCCGGCGAGGACGAAGACTGCGGCGGGGTCCAGGACTTCGTTAGCAGGCTGGCTAACAACACACACCAGGTGAGCGGGCGCCAGGTCCGGCCACCTCCCGGACTGCGAGGTACCGACCCTCGTACCCCCAGAGGCCCGCCCGCCAGGCCCGCGCAACCGGCCGCTCTTTCTCTGTCCGCGCGCCTCGCGTCCCCGAGGAAGAGACCCCGGCCGCGCGGCGCCCGCGCTCACCCGGCCGCGGCCCCGAAACTGCGGCTGCAGGAGGGCCGAGTCGGGCCGAGGGAACGACCCTCGGTTGTCGCGGCCCAGGAGGCGGCTGTGTTTCGTCACAGGGGAGGCCGGCTTAGACTTTCACAGCATTCTTTTTTTTTTTTCTTCCTAAGTTGTCAAAATCTATCGAGCGTTGTTGTTTTCCGTCTGTATGAATAATTAGGATCGAGTAACGCTATCCCCCACGAGGAAGCTGCAGGAGTTAATTACCTTTTAAGTGGTTGGAGAAGTTGGGGCTGCGCAGAAGCAAAGGTGTGCCTTCGTGGGGTCAGTACTTCCAGGGTCGGTCGCTGGTGTTCAGAAGTACCAAAGCAATTATTAGGCTCCTATGTGTGTTTTAATAGCTAAAGAAACAAGGTTGTCTGTGGGATTACAGTGTGTGATCTGTCTTACGCCTTCAATTTGGTCTTCTGTCTTGGTATTGGACTCTAACCAGGATGTCTTGACACTGTTTTAACAATGGTTTTCGATGGTGAAGAAACACTGCAGAGATTCTCCTTTGAGCCAGGTCTTAGACGAAAACTTTAGAAATTGTGGCAGTTCTGTCTCTGGGGATAAGCATCTCAACCTTTGCACACTACTGGATTGACAGTAGTCAGTGTCCTGGCTACGTGCTCTAGTGCAACCTGGGCATCTTCCTCGTATTTTTTCTAGAACTAACGATTTATTTGTTGCATAATGTCTTTTCAGTTCAGTGCATTTTCTCCGTTATATCTCTTCCTCTTTCAGAGAGAGCCGCAGTGAGGGGACAGAGGTGAGTGGCTGACTGCACTTGTCTTTGTAGAACCACATTCTGTACCAGCCCAACTTCAGCCTCCCCTTGATCTTTCTTCCTCTGCTTGGACTAGTAATCTGTGCAGAATTCTTTGTTCTGGGGACCCAGGGCAATTTCAGCCAAAGCACAAGTAGTCTGGGAAAACTCTTGCTAAATGCAGTCCAAACAACAGCTGTAAAAAGGTGGCCAAGCTAATGCTGACCTGTGGGACAGGTTGGATGCACATAGGGCAGGATGAGAACTGGGAAGTCTTCCTGTTTGACAAGGAAAAGAAAAATGTTATAGACTTCCATCTCACAGTGGGGAGTGTAGAAAGGCTTTACAACACCAGTGCCTAATTTATAACGGGACCACTTCCTTCCTTGAGCCAGCCAGACACAACATTCTTACTCCAGACACAGCATTCTTACTCCATATTTGGCTTCTTCTCTTGCTGATTGACCTACCTTTAGGACCTGCTGCTGCTCCTGGATTTATTCTTTTCGTCAGAGTCTTCCCTGGTTGGTTTGAATTGATATGTCATTTGTAATATATTGGTTTCTAAAGCAAGAGGTTGAAAAAAAAAAAAAACTGGCTCAGGAGGTGCTTAGGCCAGATCTATCAAGAGCAGATCTGAAATCTCATTCTTTGAGGTCTCTCTCTCTATATATATATATGTTTTTTTATTCCCCCTTTCTTTCATTTTATTTAGCTACTCTTTCCAGTGATGTTTTTAAAAAATTGCTTTTTAAGTCTTCTTTCAGTGACCTTCTTTAAGAGAACTATTTTTGCATTTCTTAATTGTCTACAGTTTCTTCAGAGATCCCATCTTTTTTATAGCATGAATATGTAAGTGGAGCCACTGTTAATAATAATCACCTTAGAAACAGTTGAATAAAGCAGTTCTTAGCAGTGCACCCACCTTAACCAAGAGTTGTTATGTAGTGGTTTCTTCTGCTTTGCAATTCTGTATTTTTAAAAGTCATAATGAATCATCCTGAAACTCTGTTGAAGAGATCCTGTTGTGAGAGCCTTTATAGACAGTGTGAAATAAATGTATCAGCATGACTGAACAACTTTCTAACTTTCTATTAGAAATATTGTATACTTTGTACAACTGGGAAAGTGCCATTTAGAGTAGTTTTTCGTAAGATAACAGGGTTCAGTTCCTAAGAAGAATCAAAAGTTCCTGGTTCTCTTCTTACTTGTTATAGGGATAACCTGCTGTTCATGTCAAGCCTCCTTCATGTAATCAATGTAGGTGAATATCTTCCACTGTCCAAGATGTGTTAGATATTGGAGGTGCCAAGATACAAAGAGAGAGAATTCAAACTGGAGAACGAAAAGCCTCAAAGCTTTTAGCATATCTCCTAGACCTGTTCCTGTGGCCTGTTTAGCTTTGTGAGACTATGCTGGGGTTTAATCTTTAGAAAGCAAAGTAGAACTAAAGCATGAGAGTGCTTTTATATTCTTCAAGTTTTAGAAGACCTTGTGCTGTAATGACCTATATAGACTTGGTCTCTTCAGTCATGAAATCCAGCAACTAAGTGTGTGTGTGTATTTATAAATGCTTTTCTTCTTAGACTCAATAAATAACCTTCCTTTTGCCTTTAACCCCGAACTCTTTTCATGACACACTTTTAACTGATTCTTTCCTTTAAATGCTTAGAGTGTTCATGACATGTATAACCTTTGTGCAAGAGAGAAGTTGAACAAGCCTAGACGATTTTATTAATGTTGGTTGCTAAGTTGGATTGCTTCAAAACATTCCTTCTATAAGCACCCCTTTGAGGTTAGGCCTGAAACTGTGTCTTAAAGAAACAGATGAAATGCCTTGGCCAGAGTTATGGCGGTGGCTGACATAATTTCCTTACTTCTCGTTCCTGAGTTCAGACCATTTGACAATTTCCTTAAAACTTTTAACACTTAGGATTAATAAAGCCAGGAACTGTGGTTCATTCTGTGTCCTTCTGTTCCTGTCATTAACTGTTTCTTTACATGTAACTTCACAACTTCTACCCCAACATCAAAGCGTCTGGTTTCTTAAATAAAACAGGCCCTGTGGTGAGGCCCTGTTGTATGGGGTGTCAGTTCTGAGAAGAATGTGTGTGTTTGTTTGCTGGTGCTGGCAGGACTCAGTCCAGGCTGACAGGACTGAATGTGCCTGTTGGAGGCTTTATGGAGTGACTGCTCGTAGCCTGTTGCGGATCTTTGTCACACCCAGAAATCTGAAGGTCAGTGCCTTTAACTGCCCTGAAACTTTCTAACTGCCTCTTTTATTGCAGTACCCAGCCCTCTCCTTATACTGCCTTCCCCAGCACTCCCACCTTCAGCCTCTAGTTAATCTTCTCTTGAGCCCTGTTTCATCCATTCGTTTTGAGGTCAAGGAATAGAAATTCTCTAGGCTCTCCTTCCTGGTCCTGATTGAGCAGAATGAGCAAAATCCTGTTGAGGACTCTGCACCCATACAGTGTATCCATCGGACCTGTAACCCCTAGGAGATGTTCAAATGACTTCTGTGTCTGGGATTTCAGTTAGCAGTATCAGCCAAGTTGATGAAGTATACTTATCTGGGGAAGGGTTAGTTATCATCTGAGGTTTGGTTAAGGTGAGGGTAGAGAGCTAGCCACGTAGAATAAATGGCTCAAAGGGGATCAGATCAGATCAGTAGGGTAACAATTAGGTAAGTTCTCTGCTGACTCAAATATTTGGCTCTGCTCATAGTGATTTTTAATTAGAAAATTAAAAACACAGGTTAGTTTCTACTGGCAATTTTCTTTTTATAATGGTGATAATAATAGGCTCCTCATCCTGCTGTTTTGATCAGATATTTTGTGTTAGGTTCACAGAAGCGGTTAACAGCCTCTTTTGTACTCTGTTGATTTCAAATCAACTCTTGCCAGTAAACGTTGGGTTCTCAGTGAGTGACTACAGAGACTGTGCCCCACAACTTTGCCCTAGTTGGCCCGTTACTCTCTTGTGATCCTCAAAGAAAGGGCAGTGCTTAATACTGAGTTGTAGAGATCAGATCAGGAGAGTCACATTTCCTCTTCCTCCTCCCTTCCTACTCCTCAAAGTTCTCTCCTCAGAAAGTGGACTGTGCCTTGAGATTGGAGAAATGAAGTACAGATGTTTTATACAATTAGAAGCTAAGATAGACCAGAAGTTAAGGTAGACCAGATATCAAATTTGACATGTAACTAAAAATACAGCCTTTTTAGCAAAAGGCTGTGTGTCAGTGGCTTAAAAAATATTATAAAACAGATACTGCATTTGTAAATTTCTTAAAAAAAAATTTTTTTTAATTATCTCTTTATTTTTTTCTAACCAGTGTTTCTATTGTATCTTATACTCTTTTTTAAACACTTAGTGAAAAACTTGTTCTCCCCACTGTCTTTCTGGCCTCACTGATCTGTATGTAGGTGGTTCTGAGGAGTAATGGGGCTTGAGGAACAAATTGGTCAATTTCAGTCTGTTCTAGGCAGGTGTTTTTGGTGTTTTTTTTTTCCTTCTGACACTGTAATGGTGACTATAGTCAAGGTTGGGTTAGTAGTATGTGGCTTTGAGCTAGCTGGCTTGGATGAATCTTCATGATAGACTCTTCATGCTTGTAGAGGCTGTTAGGTGAATGCTGGACATATGGAGGTGTTTTGCTTGTTTTTTCTTTCCTTTTTTTTAAGATTGGAGCTATTTTTCCTTCTCTGTTCTCAACCCCAGTCTCAGGAAACCATAGCAAAGACAGAATCTTCCATTCAGAGCCCGTGGTGTTTTGCTGAGAAAGTTTTCTATGAATGTAATTTATTTTCTGTTTTGCATTTCAATATCTGGCCCTCAACTTCTCATCTACAACATGAGAAGTTTTGGACTAGATTGAAATGTTTAATAAGTTCTGTGATTCATATAGAAGAAGAGGAGGCCAGAGGTTGTGATCACAAATGTTTATTGGTTGATTCCAAGTTTAGAAGCAAATTGTGGCTGTTCTGCTTCCCATTTGAACTTGAACATGGCCTGGATTTCACATCTGGGGTAATTTGTTACCACTTCCAGAGCTTGCTTCAGTGAAATACGAGTGTTCTTAAAGATAATGGACGTATTTTTGTCCATATATTTATGAGAAATTTAACTCTTATTTGGGCAAAAATACTTTATTGTTCCTTGTTGATTGGAAGAAATCTAATTTTAATCAAAGCTACTAGCCTGGATAGTCCAAAAGAAAACCAAATAGATACCTAACAGTAAATTTGTTTTCCTTTTCCTTCCCTATAATACTCTTCCAAAAATGAGGCTTTTTTTTTCTTTTTGTTATGGCTGCTTGTGTGTTTGAAAATAGATGGTCAGCCTCCCATAAATATACTCAGCCCTGTGCTAGTTAGAAACTTAATGTGTGATTAATTGACTTGATTTAGATTTCTTCTTCATTGGAAGAAAATGTATGTTTTTTTCCTTCTAGGGCTTATGTATCTCTCATATTTGCTTTTGTTAAGAGTTTTGCTCTTTTTACCTGAATGTTCTAAAAAACTAAGTTCTAATGTTGTATTTGAGCCTATTTGCAAATCTAATTCAACAGTAAGATCATCCTGAAGAGAAATTGAACTGGGAAGGAAATTTTTAACTGACTTTAGTACTTCTCAGATAATTCAGATCAAATGTTTATCTGGTACCTGCTCTTTGTCAAAGGGATTCCCGTCATAAGCATGTTATATACAAAATTCAAAAAAGAAATCTTAATACCTAGACTTCCCTCGTGGCTCAGACAGTAAAGAATCTGCCTGCAATGTGGGAGACCTGGGTTCAGTCCCTGAGTCGGGAAGATCCCCTGGAGGAGGGCATGGCAACCCATTCCAGTATTCTTGCCTGGAGAATGAATCCCCATGGACAGAGGAGCCTGGAAGGCTACAGTCCATGGGGTCACAAACAGTCAGACACGACTAAGTGACTAAGCACAATACTGGATTTGAATCCTGACTGCTGTTTCATAGTGTATTGTATGATTATAGATAATCACTTAACGTCTCTGACCTTTATAGTTTTGTTGTTGTTTGTTCGTTTTACTAGAGATTCAGCTTTAGGATTATTTGGTGAGTCAAATGAGAAGTTTTATCAAAATGTTTGTTAAAAGTAAAGTATTGTGTAGGTATCCTTTTGGAGTTCTGGCCTGTGCAGAAGAAAAGTTAAACATTAAAAAAATCTGTATTGTTGTCATGTTAAGGATTTAGCTGTTCAGTGATGGTTTGCTGAGAGTCTGAAAGAATTTTAGAAGAAGTCATGATGACTGCAATGCAGTAGTCTGGAAAGGCCTCATGGATGAAGAGAGAATCAAGGTGTGGAGGAAATTCTTAGGGAGACCTGTAAAGGCTCGGAGATAGGAGGAAATTCTTAGGGAGACCTGTAAAGGCTTGGAGATAGGGAAGTCCACGATATGCTCAAGGGATGATCAGCAGAGACTTTCTTTTGGGAAGAAGTAGTTGATGAATATGAATAAGGTTTCCGGAAAAACCTAGTTAAAAAGATAGCTCATTGTAAGGGAAGGAAAGAAACAGGAAGTACAGGGAGGGAGTCTGCTAATGGTACTTACTGGGGAAAGTATTTGAACAGTTAGTGGTTGACAGAAGGCTGCTGCTGCTGCTGCTGCATCGCTTCAGTCGTGTCCGACTCTGTGCGACCCCAGAGACGGCAGCCCACCAGGCTCCCCCGTCCCTGGGATTCTCCAGGCAAGAACACTGGAGTGGGTTGCCATTTTCTTCTCCAATGCATGAAAGTGAAAAGTGAAAATGAAGTCGCTCAGTCGTGTCCGACTCTAGTGACCCAATGGACTGCAGCCTACCAGGCTCCTCCGTCCATGGGATTTTCTAGGCAAATCAGGAGGCTAGACAGGAGGCTAGAGCTAGATAAACCAGAGGTGGAAATGGAGAGCCAAGAAGAGTTATCCTTTTAGAGGTCGACCATTCTCTGTGGTCTTGGAAGAGTATGTCCAGCCTGGAACAGGACAGAGGACAAGGCGGACCATCTTTTGTCCTTGAAGTGCTCAAGGTTTCAAGGAACACTTCAGGACTCCTGGACCTTACTGAAGGGGGAAGTGAGCCCAGGGATGAGAAGTTCAGGAGCTAGAAGACAATGAAGCCTGTGAATGGATTTTTCTGAACATCTGTCAACAAGGATAAAATTGAACTCTTGCTGATAATGTGCTTAACAGTTTGAATCATAGATTGTTAGGCTGATTAGCTGGTCAGTTCTCTTACCAATGAGGCTAAATAACTTGCTTACAGGCCAAGAGCTGGTGTAGAACATGTATGTCCTGTGGCGCTGCATTTGGAAGGTTGCATAGAGATATTTTAAGTCAATTCA
The DNA here is from genome assembly GCF_032452875.1 of Bos javanicus. NCBI lineage: Eukaryota > Metazoa > Chordata > Mammalia > Artiodactyla > Bovidae > Bos > Bos javanicus. The sequence continues at coordinate 34,377,425 of NC_083870.1, forward strand.
TTTGCTTTAAAGGTAAGGCAAGATTATAGACTCTGGCTGTAAGTCATGTAGTTATGAATTCCTCTCTGCTCCTTAAGGTCATAGTTCCCTTAACAGAGCTCAATTAGCCTTTCTAAGCCTCAACTCCCCATCATGTAAAATGGGAGTATTATCATAAGACTTTGAAGAGAAAACATTTTGAAAACCTTGAATCCTACCATGTATGTAGGATTTATGTAATTTCTTAGTAATCCTGTTGATCTGTTTCTGTGTCCATAGAGCCCAATCGTCAGCCAAATGATGCTGGTAAATACCAGCTCCCGAGGAACATGTGCATAAAAGGAGACAGATGAGGCATAAATGTATTTGGTTTCATTACTTGGCAGGGTTGAGTGACAGCCTTGGGCGGGGGTGGCAAGAATGAGAGTGAGTCAAGATTGGCAGAAGTGTAAGAAGCATATGTGTTCTTTTTTTTTTAAGCTTCATGATTACAGCAAAATTTAACTTGTTAATATGAGTGATACTAACAAGTAATATTAATTTGAGTCCACTCCAGTGTTCTTGCCTGGAGAATCCCAGGGACGGGGGAGCCTGGTGGGCCACCGTCTTTGGGGTCACACAGAGTTGGACACGACTGAAGTGACTTAGCAGCAGCAGCAGCAGGTGGTGATTAGGAAGGAATGTGATCTCAGGTTAGACCTGGATTCAAAGTTTAGTGGTGACCAGGGAGAGATGAATCTTAATGAACCTTAGTTTTTTCATCTATAAAATGGATATACTAATACCTACCTCCTTAAGGTCCTTGTGAAGATTAAATACCTACCTCTTAAGATTCTTGTGAAGATTAATTAGGGTTTGGTGTGTATTCATCCTTTATTAAAGGTATTTTATGATGATTATCTTCACACAGCTTCTAATGGATTACTAGTTAGATGCTCAGATATTTGTGTATGCACTTAAAATTTTTTTTCATAGCTGAAATATTCCAGGAGAATGAGTATGGTTACTCACAAGAACCAAATCTGGATTAAGGAGTACATTCTACTTATGTTCTTGGACTTGGAGTTTAAAAAAAACTGGGTCTGATAAGGTAAAGACTGTCTATCCAAAGTGTCTGTTTTTTTAATTTTATTTATTTTTAATTGGAGGATAATTGCTTTACAGTGTTGTGTTGGCTTCTGCCATACACCAGCATGAATCAGCCATAGGTGTAAAACTGCATAATAAACCTAAAGCTTGGGGCTTCCCTGGTGGCTCAGTGGTGAAAAATCTGCCTGCCTGCCAATGCAGGAAACATGGGTTCAATCTCTGGTCCAGAAAGAGCCCACATGCCTCAGAGCAGCTAAGTCCATGTGCCTCAACCATTGAACCTGTCCCCTAGAGCCTGGGAGCCACACCTGCTGAGCCCAGGTCTCACAGTTACTGAAGCCCGCGTGTCCTAGAGCCTGTGCCCCGCAATAAGAGAAGCCACATATTGAAAAGCCCTTGCACCACAACCAGAGTAGTCCCTGCTCTCCACAACTAGAGAAAGCCCATACAGCAACGAAGACCCAGCACAACAAAAATAAATGTGTATAAAACCTAAAGCTTAGTGAAGGAGAAGAGAAATATCACTGAACGATTTTTTATTACGTGCGTATCTCTTTAAAGTAGCATTGCACCACTTCCTGGCCTACATTAACTCTCCGCTCTGGTTGAAGTTGCGTCCTCACCAGTCGCTGTAGCTTGCCGTGTGCTCCGTTGCTTCTTGTCTTTGTTCTCATGGCATTCCTCCTGTCTGCCTTTCTAGCTCTGTTTGGTGTTTTCTGTTCTCTCCTATGGCACTTAACAGCACTATGTAATCGAGCACTTTACTGTAGCATTCAATTTTGTATTTACTTTCATTTATCCCATTGGTATTCTCCAGATTATAGACTTCTTAAAGATAGTACAAGCATGCCCCTTAACTTCACCCTTTGCCTCACACAGTGCTAGAGAAACAGTAGTCAGCAAATGCTCAGTCTGGACTCAGCAAACACTTGCATTCTTGCTCTGCCCCTTGTCAGGTGTGTAGCTTTGAGCAAATTACTTAGCCTCTCTGAACTTCCTTCATCTATAAAGTAGCAGTGATGCTTTATGTATCATGAGTGCTCAATAAGGGTCAATATTATTATTATTCTTTAATTCAGCCATTTTTTATTGAGCACCTACCACATGTTAGGCCTTGTATTGGGTCCTGGGAACTGATACAGAGCACAACAGACAAGATCCCTGCCTTTATGGACCAGTAGACAAAATAGACATTAAACAAATATGTAGTTATAAATACAGTAAGTACCAAGAAGGAAAAAAGCAACTGATAGAGCTCCTGAGAAATTATTTAAGCTGGTGCTTAAAGATGAATAGAATTTTTCCTGTAGGAGTGTCCCAGGCAGAGAGAACAACATGCTCACAGATGTGGGGCTAAAAAGAGCATAATGCCTCCAAAAATCTGGAGGAAGGCCCGTGTGGTTGTTGCAGAGAGAGTCAGGGGCTGGCCTCCACACCCTGTCGGGAGCCATGAGCTTTTATGGTTCAGTTAGCTGGCAACTGGTGAAGACCCTTTCATCATTTTCTTTTCTTTGAAATGAGACTAAGATGTAAAAATTAAATCCTAAGAGTTTTGAAATTTAACTGATTTATTAGGCATGAATAGAAATGAATTATCCCATGAAAATGAATTTTTCAGTAACTGTGCCTACCCTTTTAAGTGCCAAAGTTTTTGTTGTTTGTTTTTTAATGAATATCTTTCTAAAATACTTCTCTGCTTCCTTAGTCAACAGTATGATCTTGGATCATTAAGGAGATTAAATTATGCTGTACCACGACTCACATTATTTTAACGTGGTGTGGCACTAATACCCTCAAGGTCCGCTGAGATTTGCGGGGCTATTTTCACCCATTTCGAATGGCCCAGATTTATAAGCTTAGTGAAATGGTCTGCCTTGCTGAAGTTTACTCTTTTTTTCCTATAAAAATGATGGTCCCCTTTCAAGATCCTGTTCCTTCTTACTGTTGTTCCTGTCTCTAGAAACACTGTCCCCTAAATTTAACTTCTATAAACTAAAAAATTTTACTTAGCTTAATTTTACTTCTGTAAGATGCTTCTGTAAACTAAGAAAACAGGTTACTAATTTTAGACAGTGTAACAGGTTTAGCAAGCTGATTTGGCGTGATGGTCTGCAGGCTTCTCTTAGTGGTCAAGTCTGTAGGTTTTTACTGCATGGACAGTGGCGTCAGAGGTCTCTCTCCCTTGGTTCCTTTCAGTGGGTGCCCAGGTTGTTGAGTTTTCTAGATACGGGATTATTGTTGCCCTTTCTTGTTGACACTAGACTATTGTGGAGCAAGGAGCTGATTTTTTTTTCCCAAACGAAGACAGAGCAGTGGAAAAGCAAACTGAGTTGTGAAATTATCGATGAGTCATAGAATATTAAAGCTTACAAGAATTAGAAATGTTGTTGTTCCAGCTTCGTCACCTTGGTGGTGAAGTGAGGTTGCACTGCTCAGATTCACAGAGCTATTGGCAGAGGCAGAAATAAAATTCCAGTTGACCAGGTATTAAGCCAATGCTCTCTCTGTATCATCCAGCCTCACAGGAAACTGAATAATTGAATAGATTTGCAAGCTTATATGCTGTTTTATGTTTAGCCCTTTTATTTCTAAGGATAGTCTCCAGGAGAACTGGAACGTTTGTGATCTTATTTTTGGCTCATGTTGTGTGATCCTAGCAGTGCCTTATTTAATAGAACTGTATTCTGTTAAGGTTTTCTTCCTGCCCGCAGGAGCTTTGCCCAGTTTGTCCCAGACCTCTCTTATACATCACTATGTCCTGTCTGTCCCTGTGTTTCCTGGTTGGGTTTGGAAGCCCGAACCTTCAACTCTAAGCCTTTATGGAGTCACCAGTGCCTTGTTACTTCATTTGACTCTCATTATTCCAGTGAGTGAAGGAGCATAATATAGTTTTATTCCTGAGGAAATATAATAGATTCCCAAGACAGAAAATGATTTGTGCCTGCTTTCCCAACCAGCTAGTTACTAGACCAGGTTTTAACACTCTTTTGCAGTTTTATTTTCAGTGACAGGTTGTCTTCTGTAGGTTGAATATCTTGCATGTTCAGTCTTCATTTTTAGACTTCTGTTAAGTGTGTTCACAGAGTACAAACTTCACGAGCACAGAGTGTGTGTTATCACTGCTGTGTCCCCAGTGCCCGAAAAAGGGTCTGGCACGTGGTAGGCAAGCAGATTTTTTGTGGAAAGAAGGCATGTGTGTGAAGGGTGACATCATTCACTCCCTGTTTATTTGCCAGAGAAGCTGTTCCTGATGGCCCGTCGGGTCATCTGCAAGTGGCTTTTAAACTGGGTCCCCCCATGTGAAACTGACCCAGGCTCAGTTGTGTTGTTGTGAGTTCTTTGAGTATTTTACTTTCGATTGGGTGTATAACTAAAGATAGACAAAGATTTCTCATTACCAAGTTTTTTTTCCCAAGCTACAGTGACTCTTGGGACCAACTGTGAGTTCTCCTAGCCATAGCAACAGTAATTTAATTAGGCTTCTAGTTTAATTAGATGTGAAGACAAAGTTATTTCTGTGAAGAATGTTGTGTTTTGTGGCCTTTATTTTTTTCCAGATGAAACTGAAAAAAAATTTTTTTTTAATTTTAGTTACTCAGTCATGTCCAACTCTTTGCGACCCCATGGACTATAGCCCGCCAGGCTCCTCTGTCCATGGGGATTCTCCAGGCAAGAATACTGGAGTGGGTTGCTGTGCCCTCCTCCAGGGGATCTTCCCAACCCAGGGATTGAACCCAGGTCTCCTGCATTGCAGGCAGATTCTTTACCACTGAGCCACCAGGGAAGACCAAGATGGAACTAGGGATGAGCCAGATGAGCATAGAAATGGACATTTGTGTTCATTCATGGTCTCTTAAATGTGTGAACCTCAAGCTTTTAAATGGTGGGCATTAAATGTGTGTATGAGTCTTGCATTATCCAATGTCAAGGTGAATGTATTTCAGAAAGCTGTCACCGACTTTCTGACCTAATGAGTCCCTGGAAGCCCACTTGGTTGTCAACACCATCAGTGACTCCCTCTACCCAGAGCTCCCCTGCTGGGGTCAGTTACGGCTGTCAGCACCACCCAGGACACTGACCATCACGGTCCCTTCAGCAGATGATGCGGTGGGGAGCAAGCCAGCCACTCCGCAGAAACTGTGAGGAAGAAACATCACCATAAACTCTACCAACAAAAGGTGCTTTCTGTTAGTATTTAGAAGAAGTTGCTTTTAACCATAAACATAAACACACAATTTTACCTGCTATTCTGTAAATCTGCTTTTTACTCAACATGTTTTGAACCTTTCAAAGTCAGTAAACACCTGAACATTTTCAGTGACACCTGGTATATATTGTTTTATTGCCTGAGATAACTTACTTAACAGAGCGTCAGTTCTTCATCTAGAATATACCGATATAGTAATATGGGGTTGTTACGTGGATTAAATGATAATGTGTGTAAGGCTTGAACACAGTAGATGGCCTGCAGGATGTAGTGAACATGCAGGTGTGTAACGTCCTCTCTGAAGATGTGTAATTATCCCCTGGTGATAAATTCCTCAGTGGGATTGCTTGAGTCATGTGGTTGGGACATTTTCAGTTGATTCACGTCACCAAATAGCTCTCCAGAAAAGTTAACAGCGGTTTATATACTCCTCTCCCACCCACGGTGCACACAGGCGCTCTGGTCTCCACTTCTCCCTGGATGCCTGTTGTCAAGCTTTTCCAAAAGGTGGAAAATGTTATCACATTCTTTTTCTCTGATTACTAGTGAGATTGAATAACTTTTCAAATGTTATTGGTCATTTCTGTGTCCATTTGTGAATTGATTGTTTGTGTCTTTTACCTATTTTCTTTTGAGGGCTTTGTCTTTCTCTTATTGACCTGAACACTTTGTATATTAACCCTTTGTTGTGTTGCAGATAGTTTTTCCAGTTTTGTTCCAACTTTATGTTCAATATTTTGCTATTAATTTTTTATATAGTCAAAGTAATTGATATATTAAGGGTTCTGGCTTTTGTATCATTTTTGAAATGGCCTTCTCGTTCTAAGTTTGTAAAAATATTCACTCATACTTCTAGGATTTTTGTGGCTTAACTTTTTGTGTTTCAATCTTTGGTCTATGTGGAATTTAGTTTGGAGTGGGGAGGGGTGGTAGGAAGGAAGTTAGGAATCCAGTTTTTTTTTTTTTTCCAAATAGCTAGCTTTACCAACTCTCTTTTACCAATGATTTGAAATGCCTGCTTTATCATACATTAAAAGAAACTTTGTCTAGTCTTGACCTTTGTTTTGTTCTATTGCTCTGTCTTGTCTATTCCTGTGCCAGTAACTGTGCTATGAGATTAATAAATCTCTCACTGGATGTGGCCAAGTTTCATGCTCATCTGCTCCTGATTGGATCAAGCTGACATTTTACATAAGTAGTCTTAAATTTCTTGGTTTCTGAGCTTTCTATGATAGGGTATGATTATGTAATCTGAACTACTGTATTTACTCTGTGGTCCCTCTGGATGCTGGTTTTGGATCGCTAATCACACAAACAGCATGTTTACGTGGTTTCCCTTAACTCTGACTTGCTTCTAGAACCTACATTTGGCTGGCTGTTTAGCAATATGTAGTGGCCAGATCGTGTTGTCTTTCTGCTAAATAAGCTACCTCTTAGGCATACTACACTGGGGCAGCACAACTATTGTTTATCAGAAACAAAACAGGCCTCAACTCTGCCACCTTTTCCATTTCAGTTGTTGTGTATGCAGCTAATACATAACATCTTTTTTTGTAACAGCGTTTGAGGTAGATCCTCTCCCTGCTGTTGGCTGGACTCCTCAACTCCTGAATGTTGTTGTGTATTTATTATTTTCATATTGTAGGATGTTCATTGGAAATACTGTGTCGGAGGTTTGGGGTTTTCTGTTCCTAAAGGGCTTATTCTGCCTTGTGGTTCTTTCTATCCACAGAACTTTGTCCTCTGCTCTTATTTCTCTTATTCATCTTACTTTGCCTTGATTAGAGCAGTTGAACCATAACTTATTAGTTGGTTATGTTCTGCTGTATATACCGCTGGAAACCTTCCTTATGTGAGTAAGTGATCCTGTGGCGGCGTGTCAGTTTTCTTTGGGTGTTTCAAGAAGTGATTTTCTTTTCACACACATTTCCTTTTCTCTGTTTTCATTATCCTTTCATTCCCACCATAACTGTGTTTATCCTGATCTTGAAGTTCTTATTTAACAAGTACTTGATATACTGTATTCTCAGCACTTTACTAGTTGGTGAAATCAATATGTTTTATAATATGTGTTAACAGTGTTACCCTTTGAATTTTTTCAAAATACTTGCCTATATCTTCGTGTTTGTTCTGCCTGCACAACCCCCTCTGCCATATCCACTATTATTTATATCTGTTCCCACCTCCGTAAGCTCTGTTTAAATCTCAGTGGACAGACTTTTATTTCTTCATAGTAAAATATTTGAATTTCTCTTCTGTATAGTCTGAGCCACTAGACTACACAGAGGTGGCTTAGATGGTAAAGCGTCTGTCTGCAATGCGGGAGACCCAGGTTCAATCCCCGGGTCGGGAAGATCCCCTGGAGAAGGAAATGGCACCCCACTCCAGTACTCTTGCCTAGAAAAATCCATGGATGGAGGAGCCTGGTGGGCTATAGTCCATGAGGTCGCAAAGAGTCAGACACGACTGAGCAACTTCACTCACTCTGTATAGTCTACTCCTGGCCATTGCCTCTAAACACTTTGATGTATTTGGGGGAACTTCACCAATTTTTGACTATATGGAGTTGTTGGTAACTACAGTGGAAGGAGAGGAATAAGATCACTATTGTACATGTGAACACTCAAGAATACACACTAGTGTTTAATAATGTTTCGGCTGGCAGTAAGGGCATGGGAAGAAACCCTGTTTAGCCATTATTTACCGAAATGGTGGAAACCACATTAGAGGAGGGGTTACACACAGGTCTATTTTGGTAGCAGGGGTTTGTGAATAGACTTTTATGGAATTATTCATGGGATACTTAATATCTTGTAAGATCTTGTGCTAGGCCTGACAGGTAATACCAGATCATACTATTTACCATCTAAGAAGTCCCAGCATAATTTGAGAGTACAAGCAACAGTACTTGGAGAGTTCTGTACAATTTATAGTACAAACAGCATCCATAAGAACTGTGCAAAGTAATGCCTAAGAAGAGATCATTCAAGCTCTGATAACTAGGAACTAGAATGGTTGGTTTTACATGGAAAAATGGGATTTCAGCTGTCTTTCAGATCTTTTGCACTGGTGTAGTCCCTCTCTTGTGGCTGTCAAAAAGAAACACCCACAATATGGGGTGCAGCCACTATGAAAACAGTATGGAGGTTCCTCAGAAAACTAAAAATGGAATTGTCATATGATCCAGCATTCTCACTCCTGGGTATATACCAGACAGAAGTATAATTTGAGAAGATTCATGCACCCTTGTGTTCATAAGCAGCACTATTTACAATAGCCAAGACATGAAAACAGCCTAAATGTCCATCAGCAGATGCATGGATAAAGAAAATGTATGTGTGCAATGGAATATTGTGTATATGTGTGTTCTTAGTCACTCAGTTGTGTCTGACTCTTTGCAACCCCTGGACTGTAGCCTGCCAGACTCCTCTGTCCACGGGATATTCCAGGCAAGAATACTGGAGTGTGTTGCCATTTCCTCTTCCACGGGATCTTCCTGACCAAGGGATTGAACCTGTGTCTCCTGCATTGGCAGGCAGATGCTTTACCACTGTGCCACCTAGGAAGCCTAATGGAATATTACTCAGCCATTAAAAAGAATAAAATAATGTCATTTGCAACAACATGGATGGATCTAGAGATTATCATACTAAGAGAAGTAAGTCAGAAAGAGAAAGACAAATACCATGATATCAATTACATGTGAAATCTAAAATGGGACACAAATGAATATATCTACAAAACAAAAACACACTTACAGATACGGAAAACTGACGTGTGGTTGCCAAGGGACTGCAGGGGAGGGAGGTTGGGAGTTTGAGATTAGCAAATGCAAACTATTGTAGAAGAATGGATAAACAACAAGATTCTACTTTGTATAATGCAGGGAACTGTATTCAATATCCTGTGGATAAACCATTATGAAAAAGAATATATACATGTTTAACTGAGTCACTTTGATGTACAGCAGAAATTAAACTCAACATTGTAAATCAACTATACTTCAATAAAATAAACTTAAAAAAAATCCTGCCAGATAATGGTGAGGACCAATGGAAAAGTTCAGAACAGAACCCTTCTTTAAAACCCGACCTTTTAAAAGGTATTCTCCCTGGGTATAGATTTCTGTCTTTACAGCTTTTCCCCAGTTCTCGAAAGACTTTGATACACTGATTTGCATTGTTTCTGAAGAGAGATCTTCTATGATTCTTTATTCCTCTGTATGTAATATCATTTTTTCTTCTGGATACTTGTAAGATTTTTATCTATCACCAATTTTGAACAATTGGAACATGATTTGCCCTGGTATAGTTTTCACTGTGTTTCTTAAGCTTGGGGTTTGTGAGGTGCTTGGATCTCTGGGTTTATATTTTTCATTAAATTTGGGGAATCTTTGGTTATAATTTCTTCAATTTTTTGTATTCACACCCTCCACATCTTCCAGACTTCAATTATATATGTGTGTGTGTGTGTGTGTGTGTGTATTTATTGGTTTATATATAGTTGCTTGAAGTTCTTTAGCTCAGTGATTCTTTGTTAATATTTATATTTTTGGCCTTTTTTTTGCTGTGTTTCTCTTTGGATAGTTTCCACTAGGTATGGCTTCCAGTTTATTAATCTTCTCTTCTGCAATGTCTGATTTCCTGTTAATCCTATTCATTGTAATTTTCATCTAGGGTGTATATTTCTCATCTCTAGAAGTCCAATTTGAGTTTTTTAAAATACTCTTCCATATCTTTAATGCTCATCTTTGCTCAGTCTATTCTCTAGCTTCTTGAGTGAACATCTGGAGTATTATTATAACTTCTAATGTCCTTAATGTTATTATTTGTGTTATTTCTGGGTCAGTTTGATTGATTTTCTCCTCATTATAGGTCCTGTTTTCTTCTTTGCATGTCTGGATTTTTGTTGTTGTTGTTAACTGTTGGACATGGTGAATTTTATCTGCTTGAGTGCTATATATTTTAATATTCCTATAAGTATCCTTGAACTTTGTTCTGGGTCATGGTTAGGTTACTTGACAATAGTTTGATCGTTTTCAGTCTTGTTTTTAAGTTTTTTAGGCAAAACTAGAATAGCGTTTGGGTTAACTTTTCTTCATTACCAAGGTAAAACTTTTCTGAGTATCCTATCCAGTTCCTTGTGAAATATGAGGTTTTCTGTATGGTTGTTGGAAACAGGAATTGTTTCTGGTCCTGACTAAGGCCCTGATATTGTTTCCTTCAGTTTTTACCCTGGCCTCTGGTAGATTCCTAGCATTCATGTGATGATTAGTACTCAGGAGAAAACTTGGCAGGGTGGTTAGGGAGCCCACATCTGTAGATCTCCACTGTTCTCATTCTGTACAGCTCTCACCTCTGTCACACACTTCACTATGAACTACAGCCTCTTTGGCTTCCCCAGACTGTCAGCTCATCTCTTCAAAGGAGAAAGACCTCTGGACTCTGCCTTGTCTCCCCTTCCCTGTACCATGGCCTGAAAATTATTTCAGGACAGTACACTAGGGCAGATGTAGGCCATCGTTTGCTGCTTCTCTTTCAGGGATCATTGTCCTTCATTGCCAAAAGTCCAGTGTCTTGAAACCTCTGTTTTATGTATTCTGTGTTGGTTTTTATTTTATTTTTAGTTGTTTCAGGTGGAAGGTAAATCTGATCCATGTTACTCCATCTTGGCTGGAAACAGAAGTCCTCTCAGAATAGAACTTTGACATTGCATACTCATTTCTGTCTTGAGGAAATTAAGTGGATCTGGCCATATCTTTTCACTCCATATCCTCCCTTTCAGAGCTCTGAAAGTAGGTCTTCTAAGAAATGAATTTAATCTTCATTGTCTTCCATGTGCTATGCTGTTTGTGCCGCGCTCAGTTGCTCCATTATGTCCAACTCTTTCTAGCCCACCAGACTCCTCTGTCCATGGAATTCTCCAGGCAGGAATACTGGAGTGGGTTGCCATGCTCTCCTCCAGGGGATCTTCCCAACTCAGAGATCGAACCCACGTCTCCTGTGTCTCCTGTGTTAGCAGATGGATTCTTTACCACTGTGCCGGCAATAAGGAATCTGCCTGCCAATGCAGGAGACGTGGGTTCAATCCCTGGATCAGGAAGATTCCCTGGAGGAGGAAATGGCAACCCATTCCAGTATTCTTGCCTGGAAAATCCCATGAACAGAGGAGTCTGTAGGCTACAGTCCATGGGGTAGCAAACAGTCAGATACGACTTAGCAGCTGAGCACACTATGCTGTGTATTAGTTGCTAAAATGAACAGGCCTGGTCCCTGTTCATCTGGTCCCTGAACCAGATGGGCTTCAGATCTAATGAGGCAGGCAGGCATGATTCTTGTTGCTATAATTAGAAGTAATACATGTTTTGAAATGTCTAAGATGCTACCACAGTGTAGAATGACATGTATATTTTGTTAAACATGATAAATAAGCAGTAGAATTAATGGCCTTTTGCTGACATTTGTAAATTCTGTCTCCTAACCATGACCAGATTGTCCACTTCTCCTGGACATCTGTAATCTTCCTGTTAAAGGGGTAGGATTGAGTCTGTGGTCTTGGTTCCCCAATTCTCCTGGATTTGTTTCCTTTCCATATGACCTTTTCTTTCTATCTGAGCTTTGGTCTGTTGATAGATCTGATTTCATTATTTTCTTTTATTTACAGCACTATAAGAGTGGTAGAGACTGAAATATAAAAAATTAATTGCATTTTCTCTAGGTGGATGAGTTTTCTCAGTGAGTTTATGCATTTTCAAAAGTAAAATGTAATTGGTTGCTGGGAAGGGAAGACCAAGGGTAGCAGAAGGCCACTATAACAGTTAATGAATTTCACTTCCATTTTCCCAAAGGAACTCTGGATGGTGAATGAGGTCAACTGTACTTTGATTTGTTTGGGTTAAGTTGAGGGTTGCTAGTGTCATCTAATAGTCCTCCTCTTTCTGTGACTGAGCAATAGAAGATATGAGTAATGCCAGTGTGTCTGCTGACTGCGTCAGGTGTGTAGAACATTGCCTGAAAAGTGAAAGCTTGATCAAGCTAGCAAGAGCTCCAGTGATGGAATTTTTCTTTTATCCTAATCAGCTTTTGTGCCCAGAGCCTGTCTTGGAAAGATAGCCTTTGTTTAGATGACTGTTAGCCCGTGCAGTCTGTCTGGTATTTGTGGAAACTCTGGATATCCCTGTTTCTCCTCAAGGAGCTCATTGATGTAATTTCAGACACTGTATCCTCACTCAAGAGAACATGCTGTCTTGCTCTGTGTGGTATCTTAGAAGACGCGCTGCTGTGTCAGTTTTTAAGCTTCTGGTTCCAGATGTCTCTAGCAGCAGACCTACTTTTTCTCAGATGCTTGGCCAGCTTACATGTATGAATAGCCTTTCTGTCCTGCAGTGGCTATGAGAAGCTCTGAGCATTTGAGAGTTAACTAGCGTTTACTGAGCAAGCCGTCTGTGTGGCACTGAGTGTACTATTTACAGAGATTGTACAAGAGATTCCGTCGACCTCAAAGCTGCTTACAGTACAGGGGAAAGTGGCGTAAGTGAATTTAGCGACGCATCTAGTAGGACCACCAAAGAAACTTAGAAGGTAAGCCAAACAGTTAATGTGTGAGTTCTGTTTCTTCAGACGTCTCTGTTGCGATTGGTGGCTTGAGTGACCATGCAGCTGGAATCCCACCATTTATAGACATGCTGTATTTTGAATCAACTTTGTGGTTTGGGAAGGATGTATAATTCAACAGATGCTTATTGAGCATGCAAAGTATCATGGTAGGCACAGGGCATACTATAAAAATGACTATAAAAATTATATCCTTGGCTCCTAAGGAACTGCTCATATTTGGAAAGGCAAGGCATATTTAAGACTCTTAAAATCTTTGTAATATTTTTAAGTCTTCATAAAAGAAAAGCATAGTCATCAACAAACTACTAACTCCTCTGGGTGGTGGGGCTGTGGTGAGGTTGTGGTGGGGAAGAGGAAGGATCTTCACTTCTTACTGTATACATTTCTAATATTAATATATGTAGTAAGAAGTTTTTACCAAGTGCCAGTGTTGCCTTTTTGGTATTATTTCTTTATCGGTTAAAAAAGTGATAGAGACTAGTAGATTATACACATAATGTTAACTTTATGTGTATCTCTGTGTGATAAGATTTATATTTTCTTTGTTGTCTCTCTCTATTATTGTCTGGGCTTCCGAGGTGGCTCAGGGGTAAAGAATCCACCTGCCAAGCAGGAGACATGGGTTCGATCCCTGGCTTGGGAAGATCCCCTGGAGAAGGAAATGGCAATCCATTCCAGTATTCTTGCCTGGAGAATCCCATGAACAGAGGAGCCTGACAGGCTCCAGTCCATGGGGTCGCAAGAGTCAAAACAGGATTTAGCGACTAAACAACAATATTATTATCTACTTTTTTCTATAATGGATATATATTATTTTATAAATAGAGAAGAAAGTATTGGAAAACCAAAATTTGAAAGGACCTACAATAATTCTTATAATGAATTTTAATATGATTACCATATTTTGGATACAGCATACCAGCTTTCCCTTTTTTGTCTCCTCACTTTCACCACAACTTTATTAAGGTGGTTCTATTATTATTAATATTATTACTATTGTAGTTATTATTATTAAATAAAAAGGTGAAACAAGGGCATTTACTCTTGCTTCTTTCCCTTGTCATTTGGGTGTATTAGCCTAGAAACAAAAAGAATCCAGCTATTAGCTATTTGGCTGTACTGTGAAGGCTCCTTAGAAAAATTTAAATTATGCTGATTGGGTTACAATTATATCTGTCATTGTGGGCTGTGATCTCTTGTTTTAAAATATCCTAAGAATACTTTTTGTATCTTTATATTTAGTTCTGTTGGAGAAAGCAAATAGATTATCCCATCTCCCCATCTGGTACAGTGAAGAGAACTCATCTGCTTGGCTTACTTTGTGTGAGAGAGAATTAAAATTTCCAAGTTATTTGTGATTCAGGTTAAGTAGTTAAATGCTGTCTTTTCCAAATTTTGTTCCAGAAATCCATATCCCCTTTTAATTGTAAAGATAATTACTTTGAAAGTAATAGTGGTCTGTGTTATTTAAAGAAGTCAAAGATTGAAGAAGAGATGTCATTTCTAAATGAGTTTTTTTTCCCCCCTTATAGCATGTATTCGATGATCTCAGTGGCTCAGTATCCTTGTCCTGGGTTGGAGACAGCACTGGGGTAAGTAATGTTTTGACTTTGTTGATTCAGCCTAGCAAGAAGATGGTGTAGATTTGGGGGAGTTTAAGTGCTAAATGTTTTACCTTCTGAAATTGTCTCCAACTTCAGCTGTAGGAAATGCATTTGTAGGACAGACTTCCAGAAGGCTGTGGTTGGTTTGGTTTTGCTTTTAGAACTAGGAACATCTTGTGACCACCTTCTTCCATAATAGAAACTAGACACCTTTTTAGTCTTTGGTGGCTGCTTGATATCAAGATGAGCAAGAAGAAGAAAAGAGAAGAGTGCTGTGTGAAAAGGGAGCCTTACAATTCTTGGGAAAATTTCTGTGTGGAAGTAGAAAACGGCACATTATACATGTTGGCATTTTTCCTCCGAATTGTATTGTTCCTGTATCCTTTCCCATAGTTAGTGTTAAAGGACTGTGGCAGCCATGGGCTTATCACTGTTCAGCTCCATCTGTTGTCCTTCCCCCAACCACAAAGGAGGTAGGTACTGCCAGGATTGGGGGAATGAGACAGTCAGTAAGCTTCTCCTTAATCCTCGTAGCATGTAACCTGACTCCCAGTAGGAGGTTTGCTGAGGATTCATTGGCCTCAGGTCTTGAACAGGGCTTGACATTACCTGCTCTGTTATTATCCTGCCTGAGCAAGGGCAGGGACCACAGCTCATGCCCTCCAGTATTCCAGTAATGTATGTATCAGAGCATTGAGGCACGTGAGGCTATATCAGAAGCCGAAAGAAATACAATTTTTGTACTAAAGAACAAGTTATTAATTTTTAAATTGCTGGTAGAATTTCTTTAAGCCTGTCTCATTTGCTTCTAAAATTTGAGTTGTTCACTATTTCCCATGATTTATCACTTTATCTAAGATAGTTGATATCTCCAAGATTTCTTGTTAAATGGCTGTATGAGACTCCCTAGCCTCTTATTCCAATCTATCACAATCATATCTTCATGCATGTTTTCTCTAGAAAAATACTTATTTAAAAAATTGATTTCATGGAGAACTAATAGCAGGGAGAAGAAGAAAAGGACAGATGTGACATAGCAACCTCTATTAGAGCATTCACCCTATTCTAGCCTTGTAATCAGAAAGAGATGATTCTTGACTGAGAATATCTTAGAATAATGTGGATACAAAACAGTTAAATTCTTCCTTTACTGTTATTTGGAGTTGATTAGCTCTGTTTCCGGAGAAGGCAATGGCACCCCACTCCAGTACTCTTGCCTGGAAAATTCCATGGACAGAGGAGCCTGGTAGGCTGCAGTCCATGGGATCACTGAGAGTCGGACACGACTGAGCGACTTCACTTTCACTTTTCACTTTCATGCATTGGAGAAGGAAATGGCAACCCACTCCAGTGTTCTTGCCTGGAGAATCCCAGGGACGGCAGAGCCTGGTGGGCTGCCGTCTGTGGGGTCGCACAGAGTCGGACACGACTGAAGCGATGCAGCAGCAGCAGCAGCTCTGTTTCACACTGCATCAGGTGTAGGCAGTGGGACCATCTCAGCAAAATTAGCTGAGAATTTGAATCATTGTAAGCCATAATCACTTGGTCCTTCTTGGTTTTCAGATGTATTACAATATAGGCTACTGTGAAGTAGAATTATTGGCAATCTTTCTGATATTCAGATGTTGCAAACATATAATTGGATTATGTTTCTTATTGACCACATGCTTTTGTCTCTCCAGATCATTTTAGTCTTAACCACCTTCCATGTACCACTGGTAATTATGACTTTTGGACAGTCCAAGCTATATCGAAGGTGAGATGCCTAGCATATGATTGGGGAATTTGATTGAGTAACATATTGTGACTGTAAGTTCTCTGCTTTTCTAGGCATGATGGGATCTAACAGTTGATTTAAAAGATCTTCTGGCCATCTTAAATTTTCACCAGATTGTCGCCCTTAGCACATTTTTTAATATCTAATTAGCAACCTAAAGCAGCATGAAAAGGAATCTAGTTCCAAGGAAATAAGGTTGACCTGACTGAGTGGCAGAACAGTAAAAGAAGATAAAGGAAGAGTCTATAGGAGTGTGTGTATGTTTATTTAAATGGATATTTATTTGTGGGGAGGTAGCATAGAATAGAAATGGCAACCCACTCCAGTGTTCTTGCCTGGAGAATCCCAGGGATGGGGGAGCATGGTGGGCTGCCATCTCTGGGGTCGCACAGAGTCGGACACGACTGAAGCGACTTAGCAGCAGCAGCATAGAGTTTAACCATCTTTCTACTTATTATGAGGACAAATGGTTTTATACTCCTGATGTAACAATCCTTACTCTACCTTCCAAGTGATTTTTCTTTTTTGGCCCCACTATGTGGCTTGAGGGATCTTAGTTTCCTGATAAGATATTGAACCCAAGCCCTGGCAGTGAGAGTGTGGAGTCTAACCACTCGACTGCCAGGGAAGTTAAATACCTAATATCTAAAATATTAGATAATATTTTTCATCTAATGTTATGAGCCCCCAACAGATTGTTTTTAGGTCCAAAGGAGGTTCTCAGGTCAGGCCTACCAAAGTGCCTGGTAATGATGATGGTAATATATGTTCTGGGACTATAGTCTGTACTGTGACATTCACAAAGTTTGAGAGTTGTCTTTTCAAAGGTCCAGCTTGGTTAAAGGGTAGGATTCTTTTCTTTACCTGTAAGATTCAAAGCCAGCTAACTCCCAGAAGTTGCTGATTGTCTTCTCAATCGTGTGTGCCTATCCCATTTTCTGCCTAGGGACCTAAAGAAATTTGACATTTCAGCAGATAATATAGAAATTACCCTCTGGGCCAAAGGATGTCCCTGGAGCCACCATACTTTCTGAGGGTTCTTTGATTGATTGTTGACGTTGGCCAAGGTGGGAGCGAACCCATGTTGAAACTCTAATATATATCAGTCCAGCCTCCCTTTTCCAATAGGTGACCCTTGACTGCTGCTCCTGAGTCTGGAGCCAGTGCTTTCTGCCCTTCAACACAGAGACTTTAATTTAAAAAAAGAGGTCAAGAAAGAATTGCCATCTTGAAATTGTTGTACACTGCATGAAGGCAGATTCTTGACTAACTTGGGGTTCTCCAGCAACTAGCTAAATGACTGACACATAACAGGCAGTACATATTAATCGAATGAAGGAATGTCTTGTCTTCTTTAATAATTCTTAGGCTAATAGTATTTTTATTTGTTTGATAAGGATTGACAAGGTATTACAGAATCCTAATTCTAGAAGGGACTGTAATTTATAGGTGATTTTGTATATTAAGTTAGAAAACTAGTTGAACCATTTCGGGTAGATGAAAAGTATCCTGTTTGGGAAGGAAAAAAATGCGTTAAGATTTTTGTAACTTTAGTAAACTCTTTCCATTTTTTAAGAAACTTTGCTGTTGTAAAATTCTTTATGATACAGTTTTCCTTACCAATTCACCTTCCATTAAAAAAGCAATGCAACCATATTATAAAACATTGGAAATTTTAAATGAAAAAAAATTCACCTTAAAGTCAAGTAATCTTATTTACAGTTTATTATCTTGACTTTTCCCCTTTAATGTTGTACCATATAACTCTGTAGTCTTAGGAAGCAACATGGTACAGTGTAAAGTTACCTCTTGGCATATAGGCCTGGGGTTGAATCTCAGCATTATTTGTGAGCAGAATGAACTTGGGTAAGTCATTTAACCTCCCTGAGTCTTTTTGTCATCTGTAAAAGAAAGATGATAATAGCAGCCACCTTAGAGCCATTGAGAGTTGTGCTTTGCAGCACCTATCATGGAATAAGAACTTGGTACCGTTAGCTGTTGCCTTGCCAGTGGCCAGATACGGCATGTAACCAGCATGTACTGGCACTGTGGTGCTATTCATAGTTTTTTTTAATGAATTGAAAGCCTTCCATACCAGTTAATAAAAGGTGATTTCCTGCCTGCCCCCAGGTGCCTCCATAGCTTCTACAAGTACACCCCCACCCCAGCCAGCATGGAAGTGTTACCAACACCTGATGTTATGAACTATAACCATTCTGATTGGTCACTGCTCGTACCATATTTGTCAAATTCTTATCATTTTTGTTAGATTGAAAGAATTTACTTAATCATTATTCTCTTGGACACCTAAGTTGTAGTTTTTTCACTATTGTTAATGCTGCTGTGATAAATATCACACATGTATGTCATCAGTTCAGTTCAGTCGTGTCCTACTCTTTGCGACCCCATGAATCGCAGCACGCCAGGCCTCCCTGTCCATCACCAACTCCCGGAGTTTACTCAAACTCATGTCCATCGGGTCAGTGATGCCATCCAGCCATCTCATCCTCTATCGTCCCCTTCTCCTCCTGCCTCCAGTCCCTCCCAGCATCAGAGTCTTTTCCAATGAGTCAACTCTTCGTATGAGGTGGCCAAAGTATTGGAGTTTCAGCTTTAGCATCATTCCTTCCAATGAACACCCAGGACTGATCTCCATTGGACCTTGCTTCTATCACCAGTCACATCCACAACTGGGTATCGTTTTTGCTTTGGCTCCATCCCTTCATTCTTTCTGGAGTTATTTCTCCACTGATCTCCAGTACTATATTGGGCACCTACCAACTTGGGGAGTTCCCCTTTCAGTATCCTATCATTTCACCTTTCATACTATTCATGGGGTTCTCAAGGCAAGAATACTGAAGTGGTTTGCCATTCCCTTCTCCAGTGGACCACATTCTGTCAGACCTCTCCACCATGACCCACCCGTCTTGGGTGGCCCCACACGGTATGGCTTAGTTTCATTGAGTTAGACAAGGCTGTGATCCGTGTGATCAGATTGACTAGTTTTCTGTAATTATGGTTTCAGTGTGTCTGCCCTCTGATGCCCTCTCACAACACGTACCGTCGTACTTGGGTTTCTCTTAAGAAGATGCCTATTTCCAGTTTTTATTATGGTAGCAAATGAAAACCTCCTCTCTGATCTCTGCATGTTTTGAATCCTTTACTAAATTCCTTCTCTTGGTTGAATTATGTTCTAAACCTGTTGCTTCAGCCGCTTTTTTGCTTGCCTTCTGAATTCACGTGTTAGCCTCTATAGTGCTCTTCAATCAGGTGGCTAGAACTGGACCGACCTGACAGACCAGAGTCATACCCATGGGGAGTGCAGTGTTTTCACGACTGCTTTTCCTGTCCTTTTGCTTTTCAGCGTTGTGCTTACTTTGAGACAACCCCAAACAAAACAAAACAGTATCGCTGTGTTACTGCTTAAATACCTACCACCCTCTGACTCAGCCTTTTTCCATCCTATATTTGTCTAGTCTTGTGAGAAACCACTAATATACACTTTACTAGAGAGTAAAGCGAGTTGTTTCTGGTATAGTATGTTACTAAGGTTCTTTTTCTTCATTTTGCACACCAGGTTTGTTTGTTGGGTTTGTTTGGTTTTACCAAGGTCATTTTGAATATTAATTACTTCCTCCCTGCTGTGAAATGAAAACTCTTCCGAAATATGGGTGGAGACTGTAAATATGCCTTGTTGCCTCCCCAGCTAGGCTGGCCTGGCCTAGTCTGAAGTGACTCATGTTGTTGGACACACCAGCCAAGAGGCACGTGTTGCTTGAGAAATGGGAAAGGGAGGGAGCAATTTGAGCAAAATGAGTCCTGAATATGCTGAGCTTGTGCAACTGAGAAATGAAATAAAAGCCTGTTGAATCTGCTCTGAAGACTCTTCTGTTTTTCGCAGCTTTAATGATTGTATTATTTATTGGATTGTCTTTCTCTCTCAAATCTTATGTGGTCAAAGGTTCATTTGGGATTCAAATAGGAGGCAGCTAATGAGATGCCACCTGCCATAAGCAGTGCCGCATGGAGGTATGTGTGAGGAGAAGGAAGTTAGTTGTTTCTGTTACCTGTGCCGAGTTAGAGGGAGCACACTTCAGAAAGAGGATTGTTAACAGATTTGGGAAATAAAGTCCCTGGGCATTAATGATTGGATAGAATTGAATAACATACTAATATCTTCAATTAAAGGGAATCATATTTGAATAGTATAAATTTTGATTCCCTCTTCAGGAATGTTAATTCATATAACAGATAATAAAGTTCATTTACCTCTCACTTGCAAATATGAAATTAAAAAGGAAATAACTAGCTATAGTTACGGAGAAGGCAATGTCACTCCACTCCAGTACTCTTGGCTGGAAAATCCCATGGATGGAGGAGCCTCGTAGGCTGCAGTCCATGGGGTCGCTGAGGGTTGGACACGACTGAGCGACTTCACTTTCACTTTTCACTTGCATGCATTGGAGAAGGAAATGGCAACCCACTCCAATGTTCTTGCCTGGAGAACCCCAGGGACAGGGGAGCCTGGTGGGCTGCCGTCTATGGGGTTGCACAGAGTCGGACACAACTGAAGCGACTTAGCAGCAGCAGCTGTAGTTAAGATGACAATTTGATTTTCAGGAACAAATATTGTGTGCCTTTTTGTTTTATGGCCCTTTGAGTCTAACCTTTCATTGTAAGATTAACTTAGTGAAGCACATTATGTACAGCAAAATTCTATACCAAGTTAACAGAAAACTGCTGGACTGTTTTACTTGTGGTTTCTATTTCCTATTCAAAGTTGTTCAAATTTTGGAAATTGGTAAGGGAATCTCTAAGAGATTTCACATTAAAGTTTATACCGTAGTCAATGTAAGTTTTTCAGGATGTTACCTGAGGTTTAATAAAAAGGATAACTTAAATATATGCAACAGAAACTTCTCTGACAGTTTAGTGGCTAAGACTCCATGCTTCTACCACAGGAAATGCAAGTTTGATCCCTGGTCAGGGTACTAAGAACCCACATGGTCAATAAATAAATAAACAATAAAGATATGCAGCAGATACTAAAGCAGAGTTCAGTAAACCAGGTTCTCCAAGGCATCTCATTATGACAACCTTTTTAATGATATGCTTGGCTCAGTTTTCACCTTAGTAGATTATTAGCAATGACTGCATATTCTAATTACAAGGTTAGCATAAATTCTGTTTGCAGAATATATTTTTCTGCTTTTTTGTTTCTTAAAGTTTATTGAAATGTATGATGATGGCATTTTACTGCACCTTCATTTTTACAAACTTAGGGCATATAAAAATCATGAAGCTAGGTGGTTTTTGTCACCTAAATATTCCCATGATTTTCATGGGAATGAAAATCCTGTTCTTAGGATTGTCTTATTGTCAATCAGAGCAAAATAAGGACCTCAGATACATACTCACATTCCTTCTGATAAAAAGTTGTGTGATTTTATTTATAATATTTCACCCTCTTTATTTTCCTACTTGTATTTTCAAAACTTCTGTAGAAAACATGCATCCTTTTCAAGTAAGGATAAAACACAATGAAAATTAAATTTAAAACACATAAGGTAGCATCAGAGACAGTTGGGGTTAAAACAAAGAAACTGAAGTATTGGGAATTCAGTTTAATGTAGATTCAGATTCTGCCCATCTCACCCGGTAGTGGTTTCAGGTCTGTAAGTCTTTTGGAACATTTTAATAAGCTACATTCTCCTTATTGATCTTTTAACTGGAAATCTCAATCCAGTTAGTTCTCATTCACAATAATTATGTTCTCCAGTCTCCATGAATACTGAATTAGTGAATATTGAGCCATTGCTTCTAGGGGAAATACAGAATTAGGTTCCTGCAAACTTCTGGCCACAGCATTCATTTTCTTCAGTTGATCAGTCTATTAACCTTGTTTTATGTGTGTTTCTGTTTAAAGATACCTTATGTGTATTATTGATTCGTTGAGCTCACAACCAACTGTTGCAGAAAGAAGTTTATCTAACTCACATATTTTCTCCAGAAACACTAAACAGCACTTCATAACTGTGCTTGGGGACTATTTAAATAGCAAAGCACCAACAGAAGGCACAAAAATGCAAAATGCAGAGCAGTAAACAGACTGTAAGGAAGATACTCATGCACAGTATAAGAGCTGAAACAAGAAGGCAGGCCAGCCGCTTGTTGGACTTTAGAAGGGAACATGAGCCCCAAGTGACACATTTTTCGCTGCCCTATGCATATCTGCCAGTGACTAGAAAAGTGCCATGCGTATTGATTTGGGGTTACAAGTCTGAGTAGGCAAATTTATAAATATGGAATCTGTAAATAGTGAGGATTAACTGTATAAGCTTTCTCAATTAGTGGAAACTACAAAACTAATTTTTTTGGAGTTTTTTGTCTTTCTTTTTGCTTTTATGTAATCATTTATAGTGACTTAATCATGGCAAAAATGAATTAAAAGAGTAAAGAAGTGGTTAGGCCTGAAAATCAACCAAACAAGGATATTTATGCTTGTTTGATTGTTGAAAAAAGTAAAATGTAAGATTCTGTGAGATATTTATTGTAGGATTCTTTTATTGTTACTTTTCATTGAATGTCTGCAGGTCAAATGCCCATTGTCACAGTCCCTCTGTATTATAAATGAAAAGTGGTCAAAAATGGAGGTGTGATTCTTCATTATTGGCATTTGGGTTGAGTGTCAGTCAACATGTTAGTCTTCTGGAAAAATACCCTCCTGAGTCCTTCGTCTTAGGAGGAATTTTAATGCTATGTCTTATCAGAACTCCATGTGATGATTACTTTTTTTCCATTTATTTAAATAATGTCTAGATTTTTCATGTTCTTTGGTGGTATTAAGCTCTATCCTCCCAAAAACGTTTGTACTCTAGTACTATTTTTTATTGTTACAAATGTACATATTCTTATACATGTTTACACCACAGATATAGCAAAAGTGATCATTTGTTTTTGCTAACCAGGAAGAGCTTTGTTAGGTTTGATGTATAGAATTGTTATTAAAAAGACTTACTTCTAAAGCAGATGGTTTCACAGGGCTTTGTTAATGTTTCCTGTTCATAACTCTTAATTATCATATGGAATTTGAAAAGTGATTTCTTTTTCAACGTGTTTCATTGATTTCCTCTCCATGATGTATGATGTATGCCAATATATATGCTGATAAAAGATAAAGCCACTTTAAAGCAAAGTGCCATATTAAAATATATTCCTGGGCCCAACATGGCCTTGACAAAACACTACTTAAATCCCAGCAGGTTGACACTGGTCTCTCATGCTCCATTTGTTTATCTGGCTAAAGTGCCAGAGTGTTGTAGCAGATGATTTTTTGTTTCCCTCGTGTTGCTTTCTTTTTCTGAAGGGCAGGGATGTGTTTGTTGTGCCAAGTTCTTGAAAAGCAAGCGCACTTGCCAGCAGGTTTGTGGAGGTTCCCTGGGATGTCACGATGGAGGGGTGATTTGTGAACTGGTGATAATCTAGTTGCTGCAAACCCTTTAGGACATGGTCTGAGCTATTGATGATGTATGTACTGTAGAACTAGGACTTGAATATGCGTATCTCTTGGCCTGCTGTTGAGAAGATAAGAACTTTTCTTGTACTCAGAAGTCAAAGGCAGGGTAACAGGAATCTGTTGGGTGGTTTCTAATCCCTATTTTATTTAGTTTTTTCTGTGTGTGTTCTAAGAGATGGAAAGACAACTTAAAAGTCCCATGTAGTTTGCTTTAGCATGGTGAAGGGACCTGTACCTTCTCTCAGAGATACTTCCCTCCTGTCTCTCTTCAGTTTCCTCTAAGCGGACCTTTCCTGACAGGCCACAAGCCCTGGCAAGAAAGAGCAGGACCACTGGTTGCCAAGGAAGAATTCCTTACACGTAATTAAAAGTTGTCTCAAGTTTGGGGCTGAGCGTTAAGAGAATTAGACTGTAGTTTCAGTTTTGCCCTTAATTGACTGGTTGACTTTTGATGAATTGCTTCCCCTTGAACCTCCTCCTCTGTGAAATAAGGGAGTTTGACAAGATGTTCTCTTCAGTTCCTTGCCTGTCTCATGGTCTGTGGTTCTGTGATTCTTTTTCTGTTGCGGCTAATAGCAAAACTGTACCACCTCTTAAGTCATATCAGTGAAGACCACTATACATTGCATTTATCATGGGCAACTGACTTGCAGTGCACTGTGGGCAGCACTTATGATACTGAAATTTAATTAATATTAAGGTCTAGCATCATATTGGAGGAGGAAATGGCAACCCACTCCAGTGTTCTTGCCTGGAGAATCCCAGGGACAGCGGGGCCTGGTGGGCCGCCGTCTATGGGGTCGCGCAGAGTTGGACACGACTGAAGCGACTTAGCAGCAGCAGCAGCAGCATTATATACCATGTTAGAGCTGTGCATAGTATTAAATACTCCTGACTTTTTTTTTGTCTTACTTTTTGAAATCTAAAAATTGACTTCAATACTTCACAAAGATATTGTTGAAATGAACTTTTGGGAAAAGCTTTAAACAACCTGGGAGTTGAGATTAAGTTTATCTGTCTTCTTTAGCTGTGTGCTGCATGCATTAAGAGATTTGTGCCTAAGGATGGTAACTTTGGGGGAGGAGGTACTCAAGATCCTGCTACTTAACTTACAAGCTTTATCATGAGTACAATACAATGCATTGATAAATTAGTTAGAAGGCCTTTGGCTACCTTTAGCAGAGAGCCCAACTCAAACTTTTAATATAATAGCTTAAGTAATAAGGGAATTGGGACTTCTCTGGCAGTCCAGTGGTTAAGACTTCACCTTCCAATGCTAGGGGTGTGGTTTCTATCCCTGCTAGGGAACTAAGATCCCACATGCCTCAGGACTGAAAGATCAAAATAAAAAACAGAAGCATATTGTAACAGTTCAATAAAGACTTTAAAAATGGTCCACATCAAAAAATCTTTAAAAAATAATAATAAGGGAATTCATAGAGGAAGGATGGGTCGATTCAGTGCAGCGTCACAGGCTACCTGTCTGGAATCCCAGAACTATTTCAGCAGTACTGGCCACTTATGTTGGCTTCTACTTCAAGTTTGGCTCTCACTGTATCAGAATGCCTGTAGCATTTTTTTGTTCTGTTTTGTATTCACATAGGACAACATGGGAGTTTCTCAGCGTTGATGCTCTTGGCATTTGGGGCCAGATGCCCTATCTGATGCCAGATGCTTGTGGCCCTCTCTTTTTTTGGGACACTGTCCCATGTATTGTAGGATGTTTGGCAGCACCCCTGACTTCTACCTACTACAATGCCAATACAATGTCAGTAGCACCCAACCCTGACTTGTGATAATGAACAATGTCTCCAGATATTACCAAATGTTTGCTTGGTGGGGTGGGGGCATGGGGCAAAAATACCCTGGTTAAGAACCACTGATCCTTAAGGAAGACAGACCATTTCATTAAGTGATTGTCTTAAGTGTGTTTCCTAATTGATCCCAGTTCTCCCACTTTTTTCTTACTGGCTCAGTCTAGGTCCTTTCCTCATTCCTGACCCTGTCACCCATGAGGGATTGGAACTTCCTTCCACTAATTAGGCCCACCACCGTGGGTAGGGGTAGAATCAGGAGGGTGAGTGCCTCTATAAAGCTGCCGGAGAGTGAGGGAGGCTAGGTACAAACCCAACAGTGCCCATGACCTCTGCATTCTAAATTTGTCCTTTTTTCCCCTCTCAGTGAGGACTATGGAAAGAACTTTAAGGATATCACAAATCTCATCAATAACACATTCATTCGGACTGAATTTGGCATGGCTATTGGTCCTGAGAACTCTGGGAAGGTGAGACTATATCATACGTGTACAAAACTGTGCATAATACCATGTGCAAGGCCGTCAGATGTTGATATTTGAATGGTCCAGTGATACACAGCAATATGTTTAGTTTACTATTACAATATTTGCAATATAATAAAATGAAACAATTTAATACTGATTACAAAAGATTGGCATTTTGCACACAAGTTGTTTTCTTTGGACCTTGTCTAAGATGCATCAAAACTCTTCATAATTATGTGGTGGTTGTTTAGCGTTACAAGGTATACGTCTAAAGACAACATTCTAGTCTTTGGGGAAACTGGCTAATCTCAGACTGACCAAGCTTATCTTCATAGATACAATGCACTGTCTCAGGACAGTATTTTTTTTCGTAAGACTAATACTTCAGGAAGAGAGTGTATCAACTAATCTATTTTTATAACTCTTCTTACTTTTGGAACTAAAATTTTTGAACAAATGTCTGGTGAAAATGGTGGAGGAACTTCATGTACTTTTATAGTATTATACCCTGGTTCTGAACTTCCTTCTCCCTGACCAGGTGATTTTAACAGCAGAGGTATCTGGAGGAAGTCATGGAGGAAGAATCTTCAGATCATCAGATTTTGCAAAGAACTTTGTCCAGACCAATCTCCCTTTTCATCCTCTGACTCAGATGATGTATAGCCCGCAAAATTCTGATTATCTTCTAGCTCTCAGCACTGAAGTAAGTCTATCTGAAGAACCTGTCTTGCCTTTCGTGTTTTATAGTCTCAAAACGCACTGTCTGAAGAGGACTGTGTAGGTGATGCTTTTTATGTTGGACTGGCTTCTAGTGACTTCTTACGGTATGAAGTGTTGGGTTTTTGGTGTGTGTGTGTGTGTTTTCCTATACGGTAAAGGACACAATTTTCATATGCTGTCTATACCAGATAGGTATGTGTCTAGTAATCATTACAATTTTTTTTTTAAAGTGAACAGATACTTACTATTAGAGTAATGAACCAGTAAACAGTTTAATCATTCATGTTCTGCAAGAGACAGACATAAATTGTTAAACTTTTAAGATTGTTATTGTTTCTTTCCTATGGCCAAACTACACCTTTATAATTTTTTCTTGTTCAGTCCTTAGTATAAAAACCTGTTGATGTCTGTCTTTGATGCCCATGTGTTAAATATCTAGAGTCCTAATTCCCTGCACCCCCTATCCTATTCCTGTACTCTTCCAAGAAACCACAGGTGGCCCTCCCACCTTTGTTCGGAAAGTTTCCTGAGGAGCAGCTCAGCTTTACTATTCCTGGAGGACCAGTCTGTTTTATCATGGATGTTAAGGGCCCAGAGTGGCTGAGTTGCCAGACTATGATAGTAGTCATAATTACACTCTGTGTTTATATGGCTCTCTCTCATCATTTGCTTAGAGTGTGGTCTGCTGACCTGCAGGATCAGATAAAAATCCCTGGGAGCTGGTTTAAGATGCAGATTTCTTGGCCCCGATCCGGATATAGTGTGTCAGTGAGGTGGCTAGTGTTTTTAACAAGCTTGCCAGCTAAGCTTGCACACTAAAGTCTGAGAGCCATTGCTGTGATGACCATTCTGGGAATAGAAATAGGATTATCAAATATAGACAAGTTGGGCTGAGCAACAGGATGGCATAGGGAGGATGAGAAGGACACTTGGAAGAGAGGTCTGGGTTCTGGGTCTTCTGGGGGCAGAACTTTCAGCTGAGGTCAGGCTGGGAGGCTCAAGCAAGGTCAGAGTTAAACTCAGCCAGAGGAGGAGAACTAGCCTACCGGATAGGCTTCACGTCTGAAAGCAACAATTCCTGGGAATTGGCCTTCAGCAGCTTGAGTCGGACACAACTGAAGTGACTTAGCAGCAGCAGCTTGAGCTGAAGGCCCTTCAAGGGAACGAAGAGACCCCTATTGGAATGGACAGAACCATTGATCTGCCTTTGAAAACCCCATCACCCTTACCAAGTATCTTAAGTTTATTAAAACAGCTATCCTAGGGAGAGGCAAGCACAATATGCCTTTAGACCTGAAATTTCTTCCCATTACGGGTGAGTTTGAAGTACAAATAATCAGGGTGGAGAGATGGACCAATTTGTACTAAAGTGTAAATAGGTGATATCAGACCCTTCCCTATTTCTAAGTAGGATTAGGTTAATTCAGTGCACGATGCTGGATGCTTGGGGCTGGTGCGCTGGGAAGGCCCAGGGGGATGGTATGGGGAGGGGGAGGGAGGAGGGTTCAGAAAAAAAAGAAAAAAAATAAAATAAAATAAAAGCTAAAAAAAAAAAAAAAAGAAATGCTGGGAGGTGAATGTTACTAGAGGAGGAAGAGTTAAAGAAGAATAATGGGTGAGAGTGGAGGACCGCTGAAGTTATTTCTGCCTAAACCATCACCATTTCATTTGAGCTGCTCCAGGACATTTCAGTCCCACCTCCAGTGGGTCTGGGCTCACTAGACTCCTATTGCCAATGTCACTGAAATTGTCAGTTTTTATCTTATGAAGTCTCTGCTGCACTTGAAAGTATTGACCTCCTTTTGGGAATTCTACTTGCTTGGCTTCTGTGGCAGTCCCTTTGGTTCTTTCCCACCTTCTAACCATTGCTTCTTAGTCTCTTTTTTAAACTCCTTTCAACCTCCCCTTAAATCCCTATTGCTCATTTTACTCTGAGTAGTCTCTTCCACTCTTTACCATTTTGCTACCACTGTGATATATAAGATTCTCAAATGCCTACCTCTGGTCCTGGCTTCTTCCTGGGGCTTCAGATGCCTTTCTTGCTGTCTGCTGGGTATCTCTAGCTAGATGTCCCACACGTCCCTCAAACTTAACCTTTCTCAGCAACATTGTTCTTCCCTTCATCCTTATGCTGGCTAAAGATTCCACAACACTGCTTTCCCCTCACCGAGAATCTCAGAGTGTTCAACTTTCTCACACACACACACGCACACACACAGACATGCACTCCATCCTGCCCTACAGGAAAGTGTCCAGTTCTACTGAATCTAGAGTCTATATTATTTCTGAGCCTTTTCCTCACAGCTGTGGCTTCAGGCCTTACTAACTCTTAAT
Organism: Bos javanicus; assembly: GCF_032452875.1. Taxonomy (NCBI): domain Eukaryota; kingdom Metazoa; phylum Chordata; class Mammalia; order Artiodactyla; family Bovidae; genus Bos; species Bos javanicus. The sequence continues at coordinate 34,406,548 of NC_083870.1, forward strand.
GCAACAATTAGTCACTGCTTTCCCTGCTTCTATTAATAGTTTGAACCCTCTGAAATCCATCTTTCCCACTGTCATCCAAGTATTCCTCTTAAAAAAAGTAAAACTGGTCATGTCATTCCCCTACTTCAAATATCCCATATAAAATAAGAACCGGATTCCTCAGTCTGGCACAGAAGGAGGGCTCTGCACGAGCTGCCACCCCCTCCCCAGCACTGGCTCCTCTCTTCACCTTGGAATGTTGCTCCATCTGTGTCTGAAGGCTTCAGCTCCCTGCACACACTGAGATATTTCATCACCTCTCTGTCTCTGCTTGTATTAATCTCTTTGTGCATTGACATCTCATCTCCCATTTGCCTTCTTTTGGTTACACTGCTCATCATTTAAGACTCAGTTTGGCTGTCTTCTTCACAAGTCAGCTCTGATGCTTTGTCTCTCCTTTCCCTGCTCTTACCCCAGAGACTATGTTTCCATAACACTTACCGTGTGTATTGAACTTTCTTATGTGTACCCTTGTTAAACTGTGAGCTCCTTGAGAGCAGAGAGTATGTCTTATTCATCTTTGTATCCCCAATGCAGCATCTGGTACACTTGGCACATAGTAGGCACTTCATAAGCATTTGTTATTCTGATCCAAGACCCTAGGGGGGCCCCATAAACTGTGTGTCTATGAGCTCGGCAGCTTGGCTGGAATTTCAGTGTGTGTTTTTACTGCCCTGAATGATTGGATATGAATTATTAAAAGGTCATACAAGCAGCTGCACATGATAAAACTGGAATTTTGATAAGTCATTTATAATCTTTCAGAATGGCCTGTGGGTGTCCAAGAATTTTGGGGGAAAGTGGGAAGAAATCCACAAAGCAGTCTGTTTGGCCAAATGGTGAGTAACAGAAGATTCCATCCGTGCAGAGCCCTAAACCTTTCCTGATGATGCTGCCAGAAGTCACACGAATCAGTGTTAAGCACTTAATAGGTGCCAAGTGCTCTTCAGGGTGCCATAAGGGATGTGAGAGAGGGGTGCAGCATAGACCTTGACCTGGAGGAACTTCTAATTCTGCTGGGAAAGAAGACTTGTCTCACTAAATGTTAAAATATAAAACAAGGCACGTCACCGAGTAGGTACTGCCTGTAAAAGGTTTATTCTGTGTAAACGGTGACATCAATTGCAATAGCATAAAATACTGCTTTGATTGGGGGACTTACATGCTTCTCTGCATGCACATTTATGCTCCCTCATCTAGAGATCCATGTCAGTTAGGTGGAATATAGTGAGGAATCAGGAAGAAAGCTCAGAGAGCTTCCAGGCGGCCAGAGTCACACTATCCATGCACCACAATTCGTTCACTTCTCTTGATCGCCCACCCCGTCTGCTTACAGAGGATTCAGTGGAGGAGGCTCTTACTCAGGAGTCAGGTCACCTTTGTTCTAACCTGGATCGGCTGCTAGTCAGTGGCTTGACTTCTCTGGGATTTAGCTTGTTCCTTCTATGAAAGGAGATTTAATTGGGAAGTTTGGGGGATGGTTGAGCAAGAATTAAGAGCTGTCATACCTCCAAACTCTGATTAGGCTCAGATTCTTGTTTAGAGCCTCTTTCTTCTTTCTCTTTGACTAATTTTAGCAAGTTCATTGATCTAGTTTCCCAGTTGATAGCAGGTTGCTGCCAGAAGTGGGGTATGTGAGTGTAAACAGCAAGCACAGACCAGCCTGAGAGTCCGCTGCCTGGGAGCCGCACGGAAGCAGGAAGAGCTCTAAGAACAGGCAGAGACAGAGAACAAGACAGAGAAATAGACAGGATGGAGGGATTTAGTGCTGTGTCAGGAGCTCAGACGGTAAAGCGTCTGCTTACAATTCGGGATACCTGGCTTCAGTCCCTGGGCTGGGAAGATCCCCTGGAGAAGGAAATGGCTACCCACTCCAGTATTCTTGCCTGGAAAATCCCATGGACAGAGGAGCCTGGTAGGCTACAGTCCTTGGGGTAGCAAAGAGTCGGACCCGACTGAGCGACTTCACTTTCACTTTCAGGAGAACACAAAAGCCTCAGTAAGTTCTAATGGGAACATTGCATTACAGTTTCATACAGTTGGTGTTCATGACAGTGATCCATAATCCCAAGGAAGAGTTTGCTACTTATTGTTCTTTGCTTGGAAAGGTAGGAAAATATAGACATAGACATTGATATAGACAAGGTGTGATATAGACATTGCCAAATATGTCCATTGAAATTAACTAAAACATTTAAAAAATGATGCTTAAGCAAGCATCCTTTTTTAGGAAATACTAGTTAAATTAGGTTTTTATAGCACTACTGTGGTACACATCGTGTGTCTGCTTTCGTTTTATGTATTTTAATTAATTGTGTTTATATCTTATATGATCTTATCAGGAAGGAATTTTTAAAGTAACAAAGTTAACAAATTATTTTGCTCCTGATAGACCTAAAATATGTAGTGTGTGTTCAAATAAGACTATAATAATTTTGATCATTAAAGCTCACCTTTACATCCATATATCAGATCACCACAATGTACATTTTAGATGTCTTACAATTTTATTTGTCAGTTATACCTCAATAAAGCTAAAGGAAACAACAGAAGACTCATCTTTAAAACTAAAGAGTTATTTTAAAATGGTATTTCGTTTTGTATCTTATACAAGAATTTTTACTCTTGTTAACTTGCTTCATTGAATAGTGTCTAAATATAAGATTTGGGCTGCTGCTAACTGTTTACTCACCTTTTAGATCTTTGGTTTCTAGAAATTTACAGTCTAAAGCTCTGAAAGAACATGCTCAGACCCAGCACCTTTTTTGTTTTATTGAGGAACAGTTGATTTATAATATTATAATCATTTTTGATGTATAACATAGTGATTCAAAAATTTTATAGGTTATACTCCATTTATAAAATGGAGTTATAAAACATTGGCTTTGTTCTCTGCACTGTACAATGTGTCCTTGTAGCTTATTTATTTTATACATAGTAGTCTCCACCTCTTAATCTCCCACCCCTTTCTCACCTCTCCCCTACTTCCTCTCCCCAGTGGAAACCCCTAGTTTGTTCTCTATATCTGATGCCCAGCACCTTTTGCTGGTGCTAATCTATAAGTCCTATCAAGGTCTGAATCTAGTTCCTTGGAACTCCCTTTCCAAGTTAGAGTTTAAATAATTCAACTTCTGACCTAGTTGTCTATTTCAGATGAAAGAACTAAATTATTTAGTTCATGCAAAGCACTGAACTAGGTTCTAAAGGGAAACAACAAAACTTAGTACCTGCTGTGAAGAACTCAGTGGTGGAGTAGGAGAGGTAAGGCACACAGAATGCAATTGAAATAACCAAACAGGAGACAAAGGAATGGCCAGGCGGCTAACACAGAGCTGCACGGGAGAGCTGCACGGGAGAGCTGCACGGGAGAGCTGCACGGGCTCTCGAGCAGCACTCCTCAACCTAAGCACTAATGGTGTTTGGACTGGATAGTTCTTTGTTGTGGGGGACAAGCCTGTGCATTGCAGAATATTTAGCAGCATCCTTGGTCTCTCCCCACGTAAGAGTTGTAACATCTCCCCTCCCCCACTGGTGACAGCCAAGACTGTCCCCTGGGGAGCAATATCAGCCCTGGTTGAGAACCACTGCTCTAGAAGTTTGCAGCAAAGGAGTCTTCAAGTTAGAGTGACAGGAAACTTCATGGAAGAGCTAGATTTTAACCTGGAGCCTAAAGATTGTGAGGGTAAGATTTAGTCATGTAAGAGAAAAACATTTTAAGAAGCGAACAGTCCGAACCAACGCAGGAGGCAGGCTTGGAGAGTGTAACGAGACCAGTTTGACTGGCTGGAAGAGTTCACATAAAGAAGTAGTGGAGTGTAGAGAATGCCTGGGAGCAGACTGGGGGGACCTAGATATGATGCTGCGGAAGAATCAGGTGTACAGCATCCGAGAAAGCTGTTTTGGCTAGTACCCATGGGTGACGCTTATTAGACCTGCCTGGAGCTGAGTGATTAAGGTTAATGCAGTCTGTTAGCAGTCTTGAACCGTGTCTTTTCCCTGTCTTTGCCTCATTGTAGGGGATCAGAAAACATCATCTTCTTTACCACCTATGTGAATGGCTCCTGCAGTAAGTATATTTTAGTCCCAGAAAAGAGTGTCCTGGTGTCCATTCATGGTAGAATATTCTGAGTTGTAATAGGTAGAAGCATCAAAGATCTTCCATTCTCTCATAATTTTAATAGCTAAAGATAACTAGCTGTTAGTGATTTTTAAAATCTTGGAAGCACAAACAACCAAGTACTATACTGTGCCTTGAGCAAATAAAAAATGCAGGCTATACACAGAGACACTATAACTTAATTTTAGCAATGTACATAAAGTAAATATTAGGCTACAACCAATAGCAAAATGAAATGTATAGTGATTTCTGCCAAAGAGCATGGGCTGTGTTTGTGTTGGTGGAAGCCACTGGCTTTCCAGTCAGTGGCACAAAGCTGAAAGCATAATCTTTCATTTATGCATTCAACAGATTCATTTCATTTATTCATTCATTGGAACACCTGCAGTAGTATGTTAAACACTCTTCTCAGGATGGTGAGAACAAAACACCCAAGGCCAGCTCTCATGGAGCTTAAATTCATGTAGACATGTTGGATGATCAGCCAGAAAATCAAAACTCAAATGATACAACTTAAAATACAATAAGATAGTTTCAAACTGTATCATGAAGAAAGTAAAGCAGGATGCTGTGGTGTTTTAATGGAACACTGTACTGAAATTAATCCTCTCTTCCTGTCCAGTATAAAACTTCACATGTATAAAGATAAAACCAAAGTGTGAATTTCCTGTGTCAATTCCTATATCATTTTATATTGTTATCTGATTAACATGCATAGCATTGAAAATTCTGTTGCTATAAAACTAAGAGTAGTTCTAAAACAATTGTTTTGAACTAGAGGCTCACCAGTAAGTGAAATTTTAATTAATATTTTGTCTTGTTTAAGAAGCTGACCTTGGGGCACTGGAATTACGGAGAACTTCAGACTTGGGGAAAAGCTTCAAAACCATTGGTGTGAAAATCTACTCATTTGGTCTTGGGGGACGTTTCCTTTTTGCCTCTGTGATGGCTGATAAGGTGGGTGTTTGCCTCTTTTCCTTGGGTTCTGATATTTCTGAACCTCAAAATATGCCTCAAACAGATAGCTTCAGTAGATGTACTGATGGAGTTTCTTGCCTTTTGTAGTATTTAGTGTCACTATTAGATTTGGAAGTGCTTCTTTTTATCGGAGCTGAATGATTCTTCTGGACTTCTCTCCACTTTGGCCTGTGTCACCAACTGAATTCTGGTGTCTGCTTAGGATATATCAACCCAGTGTTTGGGCTTTTCTCACACATGGATTCTGAAAAAAGCAATCTCCTTGCTCATTATCCAATGAAAATAATGGAAACATATAACATTTTTGAGTACCTACTGTATACTAGGTACTGTTCTGGGTTCTGGGAATATAGCAGTGAACAAATCAGATAAATGTCTTGCTCTCAGAGTTTCTATTCAAGTAGGGAGATAGATACTAAACTAACAAATATGATGTAATATCAGGTAATGATTAAAACTATGAAGAAACCTAAAACAGAGTAAATACATAAAAAGTGGCAGGAATTGGAGCAGCGCTGTTCCAGATAGGGTGGCTTGGAAGGGCTCTCTGAGACCCGACTGAAGTGAGAGGATAGCTGCGTGGATATCTAGGCTGAGTGAGCGCAAAGAGCCGCGGGCTGGCGCGTGCTCGGAATGCTGAAGGTAAGTGAGAAGGGCAGCGTGGCTACAGCACGGGAAAGGGCGGTCCCAAGAGGGCAGCCGGTGGACAGATCACACAGGGCCTCTGTAGGTTGTGAGCAAGACCTTGGCTTCCATTCTTCATGTGTTGGGAAGCTGTGAAAAGGGTGCAGGCGGGGGAATGGTTTAACTGGCTGTTTCTTTTGATGGAATAGGTGTGCATAGTGTCACCTGAGGGTCAGGAATGGAAGTAGCAGCAGCAGCAGCGAGAGAGACAGTAGGTTGGACCAGGCTGTTAACAGTGGATGAGGGGAGACGTAGTAAGATCACGGATGTATTTTTAAATGCTAACCAGTAGTGTGTGCTGGTAGATTAGATGCAGATTGTGAGAGAATAAGATGAACCAAGGATAATTTTAGTCTTTGGCCTGAGCACCTGCGTGAATGGTGGTGCCATTTACTGAGATGGAAAGGACTACAGGAGAAGCAAGTTTGTGGGAAGAAAATCAAGAATTCAGTTTTGGATATGAGATGCGTATAAGATATATAGGTGAAAATGTCAGGTAAGCATTTGGGTATATGAATCCCCCAAAATTATATAGTATAATTATATGGAATGGTCTCATCTAGCTGTGTGACTAGATGGTATCTTGTAGGGGAATGAGTAGGTCGAGAAGAAGTGGGAGGGCTGAGCACTGGGTGCCCTGGTGCCCCTCACGGAATGGTGAGGTGGGAGAATACGAGCTTTCATAACAGTTGTACCCAGTGAGGAAATGGATAATGAGATGTGTAATTATTAATAATAGTGTGCCTGTTAATGTCACCGCACATGGTGTTATCTTGAAAGCCAAGTGAAAAAAAGGTTTCAATGAGGAGGAAATGATCAGCTGCATCAAATTCAGCTGAGATGCGGAGTTAGATGAGTTCTGAGAATTATCCACTGGAGTTGGCAAAGTATAGGTTGTTGGTGACCTTGATGAAAGCAGTTTCTTTGGAGTACTGTGGTTAAGAGACTGATTGGAGTGGGTTCAGAGAGAATTAGAGATAAGAAAAGTAGACAAGGTAACTACACATCACGCCCTTGAGCAGTTTTGTAATAATCCTCCCAGCAGCCCTATAGTTCATACTGTTATCTCAGTTTAGGAAATTGAGTAACTTGTCTAGGTGGAACTCTGGTGGAAATCAGAATGTGTAATTCCAGAGATAGCTGCCTGTACACTGCTGCTGTCCACAAAATTAAAATTCCACTCTGTGCTTTTGAACTCCAGTTTTTACGTATAACAGCGAGTATAAGATTCAAAGTAAACATCTAAGATGTAAGTTAGAAAAGTAAGTTAAATGGACTCATCACTGAACTTTAAAAAGACTAATTCTCGTGCCCTGGCTGAACTGTGTCTAGAAGCTATTTTAAACTATTTATCAGATAGTACATGTTAATTGCCTCAACCTGTGCATACGTGCTAAGTTGCTTCAGTAGTGTCCAAATCTTTTTGACCCTATGGGCTGTTGCCTCCACGCTCCTCTGTCCATAGGATTCTCCAGGCAAGAATACTGGAGTAGGTTGCCATTGCCTTCTCCAGGGGATCTTTCTGACCCAGGAATCAAACCTAAGTCCCCTGCACTACAAGCAGATTCTTTACCATTGAGCCACGAGGGAGACCTGTTTTAACAGCTAAATATTCCCTGATCAGCTTCCTTATGTTAATTTCTGACTCTCCTTGCCCTCTTTCCAGCCTGGCCTGTTCCCTCCATCATGGCTGTTCTGAGAGCCTTCCTTAAAGAGGAGACGTGTCACATTTTGATTTACTTCATGATCTTCCAAACCTGGGTTTCATCTCCATTTTCCAGACCCATTATCTAATTCGATGATGCCAGAGCTATCTAAAAGAAACCAAACTTCTATGCAGCAGCCATCATTTTAAGAATTATCTGAGCAAACATGCAAATGGCTGCAGAGCCAAGCTCATAATGGTCCCAACAAACCCCTATCTCTGTTGAAGGAAATTGGCATGTCAGAGGTTAGGAGGAAATATTGGTATCTTAGAGGGCCACACAAGAACAAAGAAGCCAAAGAGAAAGCCAGGATAACCTTATTTACAATAGAATGGATTATTCCAGTGCCTGGATCTTTGCAAAAGGTTAGAAAAAGCTTGGATAATTGGTACTAGGACCTTTCATTTATAATAGATGTACCTAGTGAGGAAATAGGTAATGAATATAATTATTAAATAATAATGTGCCTATTAATGTTACTGCATATGGCATCTTGGTGGAATATTTAAAAGATAAGTATCGGCATTTGTTCCAGGATACAACAAGAAGGATTCATGTGTCAACAGATCAAGGAGACACATGGAGCATGGCCCAGCTCCCATCTGTGGGGCAGGAACAGTTCTACTCTATTCTAGCTGCTAATGATGACATGGTGTTCATGCATGTAGATGAACCTGGAGGTAAGAGCTTTGCAAATGGTTCACCCTTGACTGCATAGAGACTTCAACTCCGAACCCTGTTTTAGTAGCTTTCCTTCTCAGTGTGCATGCTGCATCATTTTTGACTCTTTGCGACCTTGTGGACTATAGCCTGCCAGGCTCCTCTGTTCATGGGATTCTCTAGGCAAGAATGCTGAAATGGGTTGCCATGCCCTCCTCCAGGGAATCTTCCCAACCCAGGGATCAAACCCACATCTCTTATGTCTCCTGCATTGGCAGGAGGGTTCTTTGATTTTTCTTTTCACCCCTGGGAATTTATTAGTGGCCTACTTGTTTTAGAGATGATATGTAGCCTCTGTTAAAAAGGCCACTTGCTTTGACCCTCTAACATGGTTTGTAGGTATGTCCAGGTGTTCTGGAGCAGTGCTGCTCAAAGAATGGTCAGAGAACGGGGACTGATTTGCAAATTCTTTATTACCAAATAAGTGCAGAAAGCAGCATCAAGCATTTAGAAACTCTTACAGCTCTTTGACAAAGAAATTTTGTATCTGTTGACTCTAATAATAAAAAAATTTGAAGATTGTAATTTTTTCTTTCTTTTGTATTTCATTTTTCTAGTGATAAATTTTTCGTTATATTTACAAAAGCATCAGTTTGTGACAAAATTTTAAAATTGATCCTTCATCACAGAGAGTTTGAGAAGCATTCGTTTAGAGTAAAAAGATTTAAAAATGTGTAAGATATGAAGCTAAATGCAATGCCTCTGCTACCAAAATATAACTGATTATACCAAAACATAAGAGCTTTTCTCTAACGTCTGAGTAATTTATTAAACAAATTCATCATCTGCTATGTTCAGGCACTAAGCTGGGTACTGGAATTAAAGATGGCCACAAAGTTCTTAACTTATCAATCCTTGATTAGCTCTCAGGTCTGCATCCGCGTCATGAAGAGAGACAGTTGGCTGATGCGTGCATGTGTATGTGTCATATGTATGATTAGACTGTTGTTTTTACTCTGTTCCCTCCCAAGACTTGGTGGGTTTTTTGTTTGTTTGTTTGTTTGTTTGCCTATTCCAGACACTGGATTTGGTACCATATTTACCTCGGACGATCGAGGCATTGTCTATTCCAAATCCTTGGACCGACATCTCTACACCACTACGGGTGGCGAGACAGACTTCACCAATGTGACCTCCCTTCGTGGGGTCTATATGACAAGTGTGCTCTCAGAAGGTGGGTCCTTCAGCTGAATGTGTTCAGAGCGGAGGCTTTGGGGGAAACTGATGGTCCTGTCCTCTCAGTAATGGTGCTTGCCTGGCCAACAAGCCTGTCTGTGAATTCTGGCTCTCTGTTTTAAGTAAGTTATGGTGATTAGAACTAAGAAAGAACAAAGCAACAGCAGGCATAAAGAAAGATTTGAGGTTATTTTGTTTATGAAAAAAGTCTTATGTATTGGGAAGTTCAGGCCTGTGGGAAGGAGTTTGAACCACTTTGCTTTTCTGATTGTCAAGGATGGAGCAATAGCCAGCTCAGATTTTTCCTGTGTTCTCTTCACTGGCTCTGCAGAGCCCAGTTGAACAAATAAACACGTTACTCTGAAGTACAAAGGGTTTTAAGGTTTTATTTATTTATGTATTTACTTTTTCGGTAGGAGTGGGGGGTGTTTGTTTTAATTTTGTGAACACCTTGCAGCTGTCTACAGGATCTAGGTGATTCTGGCCCCTAGTTCCTCCCAGACATCGCTCCTTCGCTTACTCTTGCAGTCACTCCAGTCCTCTGCCAGTCCTTAAACTGGCAGGTTCACACACTCTTGGGTGAGAGATTTGCAGTGACCTCTTTCTCCAGATGTCTACGTGGCCCACACTTTCCTCCTCCCAGCCATTGGTTATGTTTCTTTCTGATGAGACCTGCCCTGACTATCCTGTTTTAAATGTCAGTCTGCCTCCCTGCTACACACGCACTCTCTCATTCCCAGTTATCTGTACAAGATTTTTCCAAAGCATGCATTTTCTAACACACTATGTAATTTACCTATTTACAGTGTCTAGTGTTTGTCTGTCTCACCCTACTAGAATATATATTCCACAGAGTTTTTTTTTTTCCTAATTTGTTCACAGATATATTTCCAAAGCCTTACAGCAATTTTCATATAGTGGATAGGCAATAAAACATTTATTGGGTAAATGAAATTTACTTTATTAGCTTTCCTTTTTAAATTTTCCTTAAGAAAACTCAAAGCACTTCTTTTAATTTAAATGTGCAACAGTTTATGTGTCATTAGCAATAGAGAATAGGGAAGACACATGAAGGAAAAAAAAATGTGTAAGAGAAATAGGATATGGCGTGGTAAAGAGACAAAAGCTAGGAATTATTCATTGAGACTTAATGCAGATAATTCAAATCTTGAGATTTCCTAAAATAAGCCTGGTATCATGGCCTTAGTCCAGATTAGAGTGCCTTCCCATTGTAGATTTTCCTCCAGGGCAAGCAAGCAAGGAAGAATAGAATTGTGTTGATAAGGAGATAAATGGTATCTTTTTTCAAGAGTAGCAGTCTAGATGATTTCTGGAATCAGTAGAATCCTGTTCAGGTGCGAAGCCTCTTTCAAGTATCGTACTCACCAATATTGACCCATTTCACTGGACGTCAACATCTTGTGGGACTCCAGGGTTCTATTGGTATTACATAATCTCTGTTAGAGAGTTATGCAATGATAAACTGAATTGATTAGGGTGCTTCCTAATCAATATATCAAGATTAATGTCATCCTTTTCCTATTCAGATAATTCTATCCAGACTATGATCACTTTTGACCAAGGAGGAAGGTGGAAGCACCTGAGGAAGCCTGAGAACAGTGAATGCGATGCTACTGCAAAAAATAAGAACGAGGTTTGTTTTATTCCTACTGTCATATGTATTCGGAGCAAAGCAACCATTCTGTTCTGCTCTTATTAGTGCCAGGCTTTTGAATAATGAAGTTTTGTACTTGCTGAGGGTCCACAGCTAACAGTGGAAAATTGGGAAATGAGAGGTTGAAATTAACTAGGATGTGAAAAATTTGAACTGTGAAGAAAGACGAAAATATTACACTTTATTTGTCTTTAAAGAAAACCAAAACTGAAGGCTAACAATTTCAGTCGGTTTAGTTCAGTTGTTCAGTCATGTCCGACTCTTTGTGACCCCGTGGACTGCAGCACACCGGGCTTCCCTGTCCATCAACAGCTCCCAGAGCTTACTCAAACTCATGTCTATCAAGTTGGTGATGCCATCCAACCATTTCAACCTTTGTCGTCCCCTTCTCCTCCCGCCTTCAATCTTCCCCAGCATCAGGGTCTTTTCCAGTGAGTCAGTTCTTTGCATCAGGTGGCTAAATTATTGGTGTTTGAGCTTCACCATCAGTCCTTCCAATGTATATTCAGGACTGATTTCCTTTAGGATTGACTGGTTGGATCTCCTTGTAGTCCAAGGGACTCTCAAGATTCTTCTCCAATACCACAGTTCAGAAGCATCAGTTCTTTGGCACTCAGCTTTCTTTACAATCCAACTCTTACATCCATAATCACATCCATACATAACTACTGGAAAAACCATAGCTTTGACTAGACAGACCTTTGTTGGCAAAGTAATGTTTCTGCTTTTTAATATGCTGTCCAGGTTGGTCATAGCTTTTATTCCAAGGAGCAAACGTCTTCATGGTTGCAGTCACCATCTGCAGTGATTTTGGAGCCCCCCAAAATAAAGTCTCTCACCGTTTCCATTGTTTCCCCATCTATTTGTCATGAAGTGATGGGACCGGATGCCATGATCTTAGTTTTCTGAATGTTGAGTTTTAAGCCAGCTTTTTCACTCTCTTCTTTCACCTTCATCAAGAGGCTCTTTAGTTCTTCTTCCCTTTCTGCCGTGAGGTTGGTATCATCTGCATATCTGAGGTTATTGATATTTCTCCCAGCAATCTGGATTTCAGCTTGTGTTTCATCCAGCCCAGCATTTTGTATGATGTACTCTGCATTTAAGTTAAATAAGCAGGGTGACAATATACAGTTTTGACATACTCCTTTCCCGATTTGGAACCAGTCTGTTGTTCTATGTCCAGTTTTAACTGTTGCCTCTTGACCTGCAATTTGTGCTAACAGTTTGTATTATACTAAATTGCTGAATGAAAACAGAGTGGTCAGATGGGCCAGTGATTAGTTAAGAGTTGCGATGGCAGCTATGACACTTCAGCAACTCTACAGAAAGCCATCGACCAGCCATTCATAAGCAGTGCAAAGCCGTACTGGCCAGAAACAAATGGAGGAGAACTTGGCCTCTCTTCCCATCTGCCAGGGCTCCACGTGGCCTGTGGATGTAGGTGGTGACCTGGTCTAACATGTGGATTCAAGAGCTGAGCCCTCTGAGGAAAGGCCACAAACTAGAGATTCAAAGGCATTGCTGCAGGAGAGCCAGGTTCCATGAGTGACAGGTCTTGACAGGAAAGGAAAAAAACAAGCTTTGTGTCTGACTCTTTTAAAGAATTTGAGAGGAGCTTAGCAGAACCCTGGGAGTTTCCTTCAAAATTGACAGCATTGGTAATTCCAGGCTCTCTTCTGAGTACCTGCCTACGGCTGGTATGTACTCTGCTGTCCTGACTGGGCTTTCTGTTTTAAGAGACTCAACCAGTGGGAGATAAATGTACCCACACCATTCCCATCACACTCTCTCCCTTCTGTGTCTTCATGACCACTGTGGAGTCTCTCCTCTCCTGCTCCCCTTCCCACCCCTCCACCCTAGCCTTGCTCTGCTCCTGCCCTCTCCACCTCAGGCACAGGCACAGGTGCAGTGGCCTCCTTACGTACCTTGCCACCCTCATGCTGCTGTGCCTCTCCCTCCCTAGCACTCTTCATGGCTCTCTTTTGCCCATGATCTGGTGAATGAAGGTCCTCTCCTCCCCCGGCAGGTTCTCTTCTGCCTTTTCATTGTTGTTGCCCATTTCATTGTCGTTGTCACCGACACACCCCTTCTTGTAACTCTGCTGCTCCCTGAACACCCAGTTATTCCTGGGGAGGTTGTCCCTGTCTCCCCTCCCCCCAGTTCATTAAAGTTAGTGGAAATCCTGACCATCCCTCAGTTCAACTCAGTTCAGTCGCTGAGTCGCGTCCGACTCTTTGCGACCCCATGGACTGCAGCACCCCAGGGCTCCCTGTCCATCACCAACTCCCAGAGTTCACCCAAACTCGTGTCCATTGAGTTGGTGATTCCATCCAACCATCTCATCCTCTGTCGTCCCCTTCTTCTCCCACCTTCAATCTTTCCCAGCATCAGGGTCTTTTCAAATGAGCCAGCTCTTCTCATCAGGTAGCCAGAGTATTGGAGTTTCAGTTTCAACATCAGTCCTGCCAATGAACACTCAGGACTTATCTCCTTTAGGATGGACTGGTTAGTTAGAACTAATCATTGCTCTTCATTTCATTAGCAGTTTACATGAAGCTTTTTTTAACTGCAATAAAATTGCACACGGCATAAAATTAACATTGTAACCAATTTGAGCCTCTTTGTTTACTTGTTTATTTTCTGTGATTTTTTGGCAACACCCTGTGGCATGTGGGGCCTTAGTTCCTGAACCTTGGTTCCCGGACCAGGGGTCAGACCCTTACTCCCTGCATTGGAAGGTAGGGTCTTTACCACTGGACCACCGGGGAAGTCTCCTGAACCTCTTTTAAAGCATCCTTTAAAGGATTACCATCCTGCTTTATAACCCAACTAATTTCTAAGAAATGTTTCTTAAAGACAGGACTGGGTCTTATTTCAAATCACCACCACATCTTGTTCAGTATCTGAAATATGGCAGGTGGTCATCAAGTTGGGAAGCCTCTCATTTTCTTTAGAGAAATGTCTTTTCAAGTCCTTTGCCCATTTTTAATGTGGGTTATTTGGTTTTTTGTTGTTGAATTATAGGCTCAGTGGGATATTCTTGCTTCTTAAATGCATAATGCATTTAATAATAATTTAATAATCACATTTACAGAGAAAGAAAATAGAATGGTGTCAGGGTCTGGGAATGCCAGGGTCTGGGAAAGGGGGAATAGGCAGTTATGGTTTAATGGACACAGAAGTTTCAGTTTTGCAAGATGTGGAAGTCCCAGAGATGAATTATGGTGATGGTTGCACAACAGTGTGAATGTCCTAACACTACTGAATTGCACCCTTTAAAATGCAAATTTTACGGTATGTTATTTTAACCACAATTTTTTAAAAGAGTATCCCACTGAAGTCTGGGTTAATAAGTTAAAAAGCCTTATTATTAGAAGACTCTGAGATGAATAAAAAAAATTACACCTTTGGTTTTAATCTAAGCTTTGGTGTCTTTCCACAGTGCAGCCTTCATATCCACGCTTCCTATAGCATCTCTCAGAAACTAAATGTTCCGATGGCCCCACTGTCAGAGCCTAATGCTGTTGGCATAGTCATTGCCCATGGTAAGCAGCCCTCCCTCACCTCTGTGGGAAGAGCTAGTTGAGTACATTGAAGCTCAGTCATAGCATGGAACCCTGTGAGAAAACCACCATCCATGGCTTTTACCACCCTTTGCAGAATTTCTCGCAAGATAAAGATACTGTGGGTTTTTCATGGACTCCCATCAGAGAGCAGCAACATGACCTCTTCCTTTACCAAATTGTTGTGGCCTTTTTTTTTTTTTTTTTTATTCCAAGAGGCCTGATGGGAAATAATCAGAATAAACTCATTCAGAATTCTTCTCGTGACAGTGACTCCTCTCTGTTTCTCTGCTGACGTGTGCTGATGAGATGGTGGGCTGTGTTGTAGGTAGCGTGGGGGATGCCATCTCCGTGATGGTCCCAGATGTGTACATCTCAGATGACGGGGGTTACTCCTGGATGAAGATGCTGGAAGGACCCCACTATTACACCATCCTGGATTCTGGAGGCATCATCGTAGCCATTGAGCACAGCAGCCATCCGATCAATGTGATTAAGTATGCATGAGCTCAGCTCCACCCACACTGTCTGCCCAGAAGGCTACCGCGGGATGTTTTTCAGTTTGTGGGGAAGTTCCGGACCCTGATTCAGATTTAGGCATTCTGCAGAGCTGCAGGGGAGGTGCTTGAAGGGGTTGCATTCAGAGCAACTCAAATTAAATGGCTTTGTGTTTTTCCTCTGACTCTGCTAGCTTACATTTTTTATCACTTAAAAGAAAAAATGTTCTTCTCTCTTCCCACAAGAATATTATGGATGCATTGAAGCAGTCTGGGTGGTAAATGACTCCTTAAGTACAAGTTCTTATTGTATAATTTCTGTTTATTGACTCAGAAGCCCGTTCTTATATGGGTCACTATTCTTCCTTTCCCTTGGAAGAATTTTTATAAATGCATTTTCTTCCATACTATTTGAGTGAATCCCATTTCCCTGTTAACTGCAGGCATTAGAAATTAATATAATTGTCAGTCAGTAAGCCGTCACCTAAATATGAGAGTTCTCTGATTTGGGATGAAAACAGCTGGAGTGGTTTCCTGATATTCCAGTAAACGTTGATCCTCTGTCACGATCTTCCTCTAACTGTGGTTTCAGGTTCTCCACAGACGAGGGTCAGTGCTGGCAAACCTATACATTTACCAAGGAGCCTATCTACTTTACGGGCCTGGCTTCAGAACCCGGAGCTAGGTCCATGAACATCAGCATCTGGGGCTTCACAGAATCTTTCCTGGCTCGCCAGTGGGTCTCCTACACCATCGATTTTAAAGATATCCTTGAAAGGAACTGTGAGTGTCTCCTTTGACCTTTTCTATCAGAAACTTGTAAGCCCATTTTCCTAAATAACCCATCCAGTTCAGTTTCTTCTAACTGGAATAAGAAAATCATGTATATGAAAGAGGATTGAAGGATGTTCCACGTGGGTGAGCAGGCAGTGAAATGGTACCAGAAAAGCACTTCGCCTGTTTGGATTAGCACTATCCAAGAGAAGTAGCATGAGAGCAACATATATAATTTAAATTATTCTGTCAGCTAGCTACATGATACAAGTAAGAGGCAAAATTCATTTTAATAATATAGTTATTTCAGTATGTCTAAAATATCACTTTAACATGTAAAACAATATTTGATAATTATTAGTGAAATACTTTACACTCTTTTTAAAGATTTTTAAAAAAAAATATTGGAGTATAGTTGATTTATAATGTTGTATTAGTTTCACTATACAACATAGTGAATCAGTTATACATATACATATACCCACTCTCCTTTAGACTCTTTTCCTATATAAACTGAGTATTGAGTAGAGTTCCCTGTGTGCTACAGTAGGTCCTTGTTAGTTATCTATTTTATATATAGTTAGTGTGTATGTCAATCCTAGTCTCCCAAGTCATCACTCTCCCCTCTTTCTCCCTGTAACCATAAGTTCCTTTTCTGTGTATGTGGATATTTCTATTTGTAAATAAGTTCATTGTACCTTTTTTTAGATTCCACATATAAGTGATATCATATGATGTTTATCTTTGTCTGACTTACTTCACTCAGTATGACAATCTCTAAGCCCATCCATGTCACTGCAAATGGCATTATTTCATTCTTTTTTATGGCTGAGTAATACTCCATAGTTTATATGCACCACATCTTTTATTTATGTGTGATGTACCATATCATACATATGTACTGTGTACAGCATAGTATATATGTACCACATCATCTATCATTCCTCTTTTGATGCTTTTATTTTTATGTCCTGGCTATTATAAACAGTGCTGTAGTATGAACTGCAATATGCCCCTCTGATCATAGGGGTACATGTATCCTTTTAGATTATGGTTTTCTCTGGTTATATGCCCAGGAATGAAATTGCGGAATCATGGTAGTTCTATTTGTAGTCTTTTAAGGAACCTCCATACCATTCTCCATAGTGGCTACAGCAATTTACATTCCCACCAACAGTGTAGGAGGGTTTTCTTTTCTCAACACCTTCTCCAGTATTTATTGTTTGTAGATTTTTTGATGATGGCCATTCTGACTGGTATGAAGTGATACCTCATTGTAGTTTTGATTCTCTGATAATTAACGATGTTGAGCAGCTTTTCATGTGCTTTTTGGCCATCTGTTCTTTTTTGGCCATTCTTTTTCTTCTGAGTCCTCAAAATCTGATGCATATTTTACACTCACCCTTACTGTAAATCTCAATTCACACCAACCGCATGTGGATATTTAGAAGAGTTTAGTTTTGCACTTTAGATCTCTGAAGCATTTTCTGAAAGTTATTTTCTGCTTGTAAGGATAGTACGTGTTTATATTTGTCTAAAATTACTTCATAAGACTTCAGGGTTTTTCACTGCTGGTTACAGCAGAACTATAAAGAGGAAACTTTAGAGGAAAATGTGTTACATCTAATTGATTATGTCATTTATTTAAATGTTGAAGTAAGGAAGTTTTCCTGCAGAGTTTGGCTTGAATATCAGTCACAACTGAGACTCTAGACTGGCTCCTGAGCAGGCAAGAAGCCCACACTGACCATTTCTGAATGCTGTGACTTCAAACTGGAAGACATGTTAAAGACCCAGAAAAATGGCTTCAGAGAAGGAGTTAAAATATTCATTTCATGGTATTCCTAAAGAATCACAAGCAAACCCAGACCCCCAGTACTAAAGATGCTGGCACTGTATTGAAAATAAGAAGGATAAAAGAAAAACTGGACAAAAAGTGACCATCTGTGACCCGTGATTGCTTGGCATAATATGAAAGAAGATATAAAGTTTCAAGATGCTTGGGTTAAATTTTGGTCCTGACTTTTTTAGACTGTGTTAGGGGCCCATTTCCTTAGCATGTTAATTTAGTGACTCCTGCAGGAAGTAGAGACACTTGGTTTGGACCTTTTCTACAAGATGTTTCAGTGATTTAAAACCAGAGAGTCATTATAATCTAAATTCGTTAAATAGACTGTAAAAGAGCTGGCTTATGAGTTGTCCCCTCTCCAGATGCAGGCAGCTTCTATAGTTATCCCTGAAGTTTAACATCATTAAAAGATTGGTTAAGCACTGCTCTTTAACAGGCTGGGTGCTAGTCTTCATATCCTGAAGGATAAAAGCCCAATCCACAGTCTTTAGGCCACAGCCTTTGAGTTATTTTTCCAGGAGTGGATGATATGACACACTGAGCCAGGTTGACTGTCATTAGCAGTCTTCATTTGAAAGCCAGTCAACAGGCAATGGCACCCCACTCCAGTACTCTTGCCTGGAAAATCGCATGGATGGAGGAGCCTGGTAGGCTGCAGTCCATGGGGTCGCTAGGAGTCGGACACGACTGAGCGACTTCACTTTGACTTTTCACTTTCATGCATTGGAGAAGGAAATGGCAACCCACTCCAGTGTTCTTGCCTGGAGAATCCCAGGGACGGGGGAGCCTGCTGGGCTGCTGTCTCTGGGGTCGCACAGAGTTGGACACAACTGAAGCGACTTAGCAGCAGCAGCAGCAGCAAGAGTTAAAAGACTAGAGAATGTTTGTGCTCGCTTCATCAGCACAAATACTAGAAAGAGAATATTTCCCCCACCTTTTGAAGCATTCTCACCCTTGGTACAATTAAACCCTTGCTTTTGGTTAATTGGCGTCTTGCCCTAAAGGCAAACATCTGGTTGCTTACCTCTGACGGCCCCTGACCAAGAACACAAGTGCACAAGACTTAAAGACAGCAGCCTCTCAGTCTGGAAGTAACTTTAGAGGTTCTCCATCCACCTTCCTGCTGCACAAGGTTTTTCTTAGAACTCAAATGGGCTGTGAACTGCAAAGACTCCTCCCTTGGCTTGAGGAAAGGCCATTCACTAGTAGGCTCCCACTAATGCAACTTTCTTTTGCAATTCCAAAGCGAAGCAATAGGTTAAGTCAGACATCTGTACTTTTCGTCTCTTCTTTCTTTCTATTGCCTGGCAGCTGTCTCACATAGTGGATTCATGTAGTTTCCTGAAGAGCCTGTCTTTCTTTTAGGTGAAGAGAAGGACTATACCATCTGGCTGGCTCACTCTACAGACCCTGGAGATTATGGAGATGGCTGCATTTTAGGCTATAAAGAACAATACCTCCGGCTACGCAAGTCATCTGTCTGTCAGAATGGTCGAAACTATGTTGTGACCAAGCAGCCGTCCGTCTGTCCCTGCTCCCTGGAGGACTTCCTCTGGTATCTGCACCCCTCAGATCCCTGTCAGCCACTTCTGTGCTGGAGGACGCAACAGACAGTTGAAAATTATTTCAGTCCTTTTTTCCCCTTTTTTCCTCAAGAGTGGAAAACTGTTGCTTCTTCTTTCCTCAAGGAAATTGAGGCACAGAGGAAGGGAAGCAGAATTGTTAGTAATTGAACAAATAACATTATTGTATCAGACCATTAATTATTGTGCAGAACCAGCAACAACCCCCGAAATCCTGACTTACCCGTGTGAGGAAGGAGAGGAGTGTAGAATGAGGATGCGAGTAAGAAAGCAGAGAGAGAAGGCGATAGGACAGAAGCACCATGCAAAGTGGGGCAGGAGCTGAGAGCTCAGGGGAAACCGGGCTTTAGCAAACAGCCTAAGTGCCTTGGTTCAGCAGGTGGGGCTAGCTTTGGGGTTGTCTGCAGGACTGCAGGCAGAGAGAGTGTGGCTCTGTCCTGAGAGAGGAGATGCCATCAGAATGTTTGGTCTCTATCCCGTCAAGGCTCCGGAGCCATCATGGTGGACCCCTAGAGTTCAGAACCATCCAGGCTTAAGGATTAGTTTCATGGCTGGCACAGGGTTAGTTGATTGTACAGGGGCGAGGGAGTCCCTTGGTAGCCTAGCTTAGGGCGAATAAGAGGAACTGCTTCACATCACAGGTACTAATCTTATGGAACTTGTTAGCTGCAGAAGAAGCTGTCAGGGAGGTAGAAGTGGATTTGGAAAAGAAGACAGGAAGATAGCAGTCCTACCCTCCTACAGTGTATTCTCCCGAACTATAGGTGACAGAGTATGGGACTGAACAAACCCCCGTCTGACCATGTGTTTCCTCCTGTGTTGTTCACATCTGTGTGTGGGATGGCCAGGGGCCCTCCCTTCTCTATTTCTACAAGGGAAAATGGCACTCAGGTCACTTGGATGTTATAATAGGGCTGGAGTTTGTGGATACTGTCAGACTCTGAAGGGCTCTCTCACCCTTAATGGCACACAGGCTGACTCTCGGTCACCTGAACTACTTCTGTTTTCCAAACATGCTCTGCGGCTTCAGAGCTCCATGCCACTGTGCGTGCTGCTGCTCCTGCCTGGAAGGTCTTTCCACATTTGCTGCTTGACCCCCCAAGCCTGGTGAATTCCTCTTTGGCCTGTAATACTTTAGCTCAGATGTTGCCTCCTAAAGCCTTCCCCAGTTTTTCCTCATCTAGGCTCCCACTGCACTTATTATTTTTTACAGCATTCACTATATTTTAATTCTTGTGTTTAGATTAGATTCCACCATTAAAATCTAACCCCCCTGAGCACATATTGTATTTAATAATCACATAGTCATAATGATAGCAGCTGACTTTTTTAAACATTGCCTCTGTGCCAGACACTGTCCTAAGCAACTCACACTTCTCTTCAGCAGCCGCATGAGATAGGTGCTGTGTTATTTACATTTCACAAAGGAAGAAACAAAGGTAGAGAGGGGTCATGACTAACTTGCTGTCACGTGGCAGAGCTGGGATGTGAACCGGGCAGTTAGTTCTGCCCCAGAGCCTGCGCACACACCCCACGTGCCTGAGGAATGTATACTTCGTGAGTGGGGAGGGTGTGGTCCCTGGAATTTTGGATTGAACACACAAAAGTTTTTGCCAGAAATTTCTCCTTGCTATTGGAGGCATGATGTCTTCTCTTGTTCTTCCTACCCTCTCCCTTCAATATTTGTCAGAAAACCTTGAAGTCCAAGCAGCATCTATATATTTACCAAATATTCATTGAATATTTGTTAGGCACAGGGCAGTGCAAAAGTGATAACAGAAATTTTATTATAGACTCTTCTGGTAAGAGTCACATGAGTATGTTTGAAAAGAGAAACTGTAAGTACCTAATGGATTTAGAGAAGGGAGAGATTCTTCCATCCAGACCTAAAAGGAGTTGGATCAGAGAGGCTTTGTAGAGGCGTTGGCATCTGAGCTGAGCCCTGATGAGCTGTAAGATTTGATCTGTACATCTGGAAAGAAGCAGATCATTAAAACCAGTAGACTGATGTGAGCATAGGCCCCCAACAGCACGATCAGGAAGGTTGTGCTGGGGCTTCCCTGATGGCTCAGTGGAGAAGAATCCACCTACCAATGCAGGAGACATGGGTTCAATCCCTGGTCTGGGAAGATCCCACATGCCCCAGAGCAACTAAGCCTGTGCACCACAGCTACTGAGCCCACATGCTGCAACTGCTGAAGCCCTTGGCGCCTAGAGCCTGTGCTCCACAACAAGAGAAGCCGCCGCAGTGAGAAGCCCTACATTACAACGAACAGTAGCCCCTGTTTGCCGCAACTAGACAAAGCCCACCTGCAGCAACAAAGATCCGGGGCAGCCCAAAATAAATAAATAAATAATTTTCAAAAAGAAAGAGTATGCCGGAAGATAGGCTGTGAGGGGAAGCCGTGGCTGCCACAGGAAAGAAGCGAGGGCGTCCAGATAGGGGTGCTCAGGAAGATAGTGCCCTGGACAAATGTAAAGAAATGACAGAAGAGGCCAGCTCAAAGGAGGAAACATGATACGTTTTGAACATTTTTGTTTCTTTGAGGTTCTGTCAACAGATGTATGTGGCAATGTTCAGCAAGTATTTGGAAATGTAGGATTAGAGTTCAAGAGAGGTAGAACCTGGACGTTTTATTAATTTTTTGAAATTGTTATTTACTTGCATTTTTGTTGCTGTGCACAGGCTTCCTCTAGTTGTGACGAGCAGGGGCTGCTCACCGTTACAGTGTGCGGGCTTCTCACTGAGGTGGCTTCTGTTGTTGCGGAGCACAGGCTCAGCAGTTGTGGCTCCCAGGCTTAGTTGCTCCGAGGCATGTGGAATCTTCCCAGACAGGGATCAAACCCAAGTCCCCTGCGTTGGCAGGTGGATTCTTCTCCACTGGACCACCAGGGAAGTCCAAACCTAGAAGTTTTAGTTGCAGCAAATAGTTAAGCAAATAGTTAAGCTCACGAAGGGAGAGCAGATACAGAGTAAGAGAATGGATGATAGAATCTTGGGAAACATCTGCACCTACGTGTCAGGAAGAGAGCAGAGCCAGCAGTGACCAGAGAAGCCTGAGTGCAGCTCTTGGGGCTGCAGCGGGTGGGCCCAGCGGTGTGCCGGGTGGCCAAAGTGAACAAGACAGAGAAAGCCCCAAGGTTGGATGACTGGTGGGCCTGCAAGGGCGCAGACATTCATTTTCAAGGTTGCAGCAGGGGGTTCAAGCCAAGATGCAGAGCGTAAAAAGTAAAGGAGTAAAACAGAACAAGTAAAAGAGAAAATTGGCCAATAAGGGAGAGAGGGTGGTGAAAGAAGAGGACAGGTGCAAGCTAAGGAGAAGCTGCCGGGTGAGGGGACTGGCGGTCCCTCCAAGCTGTTCATGAAGCAAGCCCCCACCTAGGGGCATGAGGTGCCAAGGCCCTGCATATCCTTCCTTTGGGGAAAGCAGAGAAAGGAGAACAGGTCACTATGGAGAGATGGGATGGAATGGAGGGCAGGGATGGGCATTCACATTGGCATCAGGCACCATCTAAGAGGCTGAGAGGGACACAGATGTGGGGAAGGCAGGAAAGGTTGGATATACACTCTCATGGGTATAACATAATGAGTTATTTGGAGATGAAAGAATTGCTAAGTTTCCGTGCGTTTAGGTCTGTGGCTGACACACTGTTTCGCTGTGTCTTAGTTGCGTGTATCCCTACCCGCTATAGACTGTGCGATTTCCCTTCCCTGAGCTGTCTGTGTGGAACTCCTAGCTACTGAGTCCTCAGTCCACCAGACCTAATCCATAAGCCATTCCCCGCCCCCCAATTAAGCCCTCTCTGTGTGCTTTTGTTCCTAAAGAGACCTCTTTATATGTCACAGACTTCCTTAGCTGTTTTCTGGCAACCCAAGCCTGGAATATTAACCATCCTCTGCCCCACATAAAGCCTTCACTGCTATTTGCCTCCTGTCTTTCAGCAACTTTGAAAGATACATTCTTTGCTTATTCTTACAGTGATTTTGGCTACTTCCGTCCAGAAAATGACTCCAAATGTGTGGAACAGCCAGAACTGAAGGGCCACGACCTCGAGTTTTGTTTGTACGGAAGAGAAGAGCACCTGACGACAAACGGGTGAGGCGGCTGCTTCTCCCGCGTCGGGCCCGTGTCTCCCCTGTGCAGGGAGAGAGTTCCCTCCACGCTCTTCTGAGTATTTGAGAGAGTCTAGAAAATCACTGTCCGGTAGAACTTTCTGTGGTGGGGGAAATGCTCTATAATCTGCTGCGTCTGATACAGTGACCCCTAGCCCTCTGTGGCTATTGACACTAGAGTGAGGAACTGAAGTAATTTTGATTAATTTAAAAGTAAATAGTCACCATAGCAGAGAGTGCCATTCTAGAGGAGCCTGACTGCCTACTCCCCTGATAACTCTCCCCTCCCCTGTGTACTGACGGGCTTCCCAAGCAGTCTCATAGGGCAGAAAGTCGGCATGTCATTGCAGCATGGCAAGGGATGTGTGGTCTGTCCAAGGACTGAAACTACACAGGATATCCCCCCAGCACCCCTGTGGATCTCCCCCAAGCCCTGAAAGATGGTGTAAGGACCAGAAGTTTTTCTGCAGCTTTTCACATCTTGTTTTCAGGAAGTAAGCAAGAATCCAGAAGTGCATCCTTGTATTCTGTCAACACCTTTTCTCTGCCCCTCAGGTACCGGAAAATTCCAGGAGACAAATGCCAGGGTGGCGTGAATCCAGTTCGAGAAGTGAAAGACTTGAAAAAGAAATGCACAAGCAACTTTTTGAGTCCAGAAAAGCAGGTGTGTTAAAGTAGATCTGGTGTAGATACAAGTGGGGTTTTGAGTTCTGCCAGGAAGGTCAAAGTTACAGTGTGTCGAGAGCTTTATCACCTAATACAAGTGGCCAGAACACTTATGTCAGGCTTCCCGTTGCACGGAAACTGTTAGGATGAAGGATGGTCACTTAAGCCAACAATAAGCTCATCTACTGAAAACTTTTCTGGGGGAGGGAAAATGGTGCTCAGTATTTATCCAAGTCTTAGAAGCTTAGGGTTGAGAAAATTTCTGAGGCTCAGAGTCACTTAGAAAAAAGACTCAACAAGTCCTGCCATCAAGGGCTGGGGTTTTGCACGTGTGGAAGGGAAGGGCATGGGACCCTGGTTAGTGGGGATCTCTGTGCCGAGTCATGTCAGGTGTGTTCATAAGGAGAACCTGCACCGCGGTAATAAGGGGCTGGTCTTGATTTGGAAGCAAGTTTGGGAGCTGATTCCAGATCTGTGGCATTGAACTGTCTGGCCAGGCTATGGGGATCTGGTAAGAGGAACCCTCTTGATAAAGAGGTGCTGGCCCAGCAGTGTGAATGGGAACAGAAGACTGTGGACCCCAGGTACCTAATCTGGAAACTGAGAGATGGACAGTCTGCAGTCCCTCCTGTCTAACCTTCTCAGGAGTGAGGGCCTGACGGGGTGGAAGAAGGCAGGGGGAGAAGAGTGTGTGGGTGTGTGTACTTGTTGGGGGCAAGCTCCTGCTTCTTTGCATCACTGCCCTGCACTCCTGGCGGCTGTCCTCAGAGTGTTTGTGTGTGTGATTGCACAGGACTCCCGCCCACAGGGACACAGCTTGTCCCAGAATCCAGCTCCGCCTCCTCTGGGATACACTGAAAACACACACTCCCTATCTCCCACCCAGAAGCAGGTAGGTCACACTCAGACAATGATATGACAAAGTTTATTTATAACAACATATGAAAACTTAAGAAATGAATCTTGTTATCATGGGAGGGCCTGCCTGACAGCATTGGCACAGCTCCTTCCCAGGTGATGGCTGTATGCTAGATTCATTCAGCCCACTTACTATCATGGTCTCTCTCTCTGCTTCATCCTTAAAAGCTCCAAGACTTACAACCAGTGGTCACGGGGAACAGTCACAATTGTATTTGATCTAGAACCATAGCTTCCAGTGTAACTTTGACATTGAAGCCCCTGAGTTTGCACTATTCTGACAGCTTCAAGGCAGCTCAAGTTTTGATTACCCTCTGCCAGCTATGGTATTCTCCTGGTAGCACTGAGATGGTCATCTTGAGGGGTTTGGGAACGTTTCATCATCAGGTGCCTAGAGACTACAGACCGTTGAGCAGAGAAATAAGAAATTGAGCAGCCTCTTTGAATTCAGTCCTGGAATATGCACACCCAAAATTGATTGTGTGTTTGTGTTTTAATTTATCAAGAATTCCAAGTCAAATTCTGTTCCAATTATCCTGGCCACTGTGGGATTGATGCTGGTCACAGTCATAGCAGGAGTGCTCATTGTGAAGAAATACGTCTGTGGTGGAAGGTAAGGAACCGGAGTCAGTCAAACCTGCAAGTCAGCCAAGGGCAGAGTCTGCCGCTGGCGAAAACTGACTAGTTGAAGTGACGTTACTGAAACATCGGACCCAAATCTTTCCTTCCATTTTTCATATACCAACTATAGGCTGTGCTTCCTGTATGTGCGGCTCATTCTATGAGTGTGTAAAACTTGGAGAGTCCACAGCCCTATAAGAAATGCATTCTTCCTCACCACGTGAGGGTTGACAGCAGTTTCTGCCCCCAGGTTCCTGGTGCATCGATACTCAGTGCTCCAGCAGCACGCAGAGGCTAATGGTGTGGATGGTGTGGATGCTTTGGACACGGCCTCCCACACTCACAAAAGCGGTTATCATGATGACTCAGATGAGGTGAGACTGTTTCTTCTTGAGGGGTGGTGCAGAAGTCTTTAAAAAGAGTGATTCTTTTTTTACTTATGACCAAGGTATGTTTGAAGCAACGGAGGGTATAAGCTAGAAGCAGCAACTTAATGACTAAGACTTGGCCAACCCAGAAGCTACGTAACGGCTTTCAAAATAAGGATTAGGGATTTTTTTTGGTCTGTAAATAATATGGCCCGTGTCTTTTGTTTTTTCAGGACCTTCTGGAATAGCTCCTCAGAAGAGCTGGGACCGAGTACGAATGATGGACCGCAGTACCTCCTACACTCCCTGTGGCTCCGACTTAGGGAAATAAATTTCCCATTGCGAAGGACCCAGCTCTGTTTCTGCTGCTTCCATCAAAGCCAAAAGGACCTACACTAAAGAAATAGGGGGGTGGGGACCCGAAACACTCTTGCCAATTGGCTCGGAGAAGAGAGGGGAAATTTTTAATTCTTTAACTTTATGAGTTCTGTGTTTTTGCAAGGTATGGGCCCTTTTTGGTTTTGGTTTTTAAGGGAAATGAAATGGAATTGAAGGGAACTTTTCACTAACCCCACGGTCACATGTTTTGCGCGGCGCCTACCCCAGGGCACCGGCCAGCTTCGTCATCAATTCTCATGAAGCCCTCGGTGCCGTCCCTGGGCTGTGCCATCCCTGGACAGTGTCAGCACCACGAAGCAGCTGCAGAGATGAGCAAAGAGGCTGCAATGACTGGCACAGCCTGGGCAGCCTCTCTCCCTCTGGGGCCAGCCCTGCTCCAAGAATAGTGCACACCAGCTCCTCACATAGATCACTGCTTTTTGTTATTTCTTTCAGGAGCCATAGGCCACAGTGATTTTTCTTTTCCCCTGTTTAATTAGGCAATACCCTTGTTAATTGCCCTTTGGCAACTAACTTACATGTGCTTCCAAGACACTAAATCAGGAAAACCAAAAGGGCAATATTTTTAACTTGGGGCAGGAAGAAGGGAACAGCAGAGAATTGACTAGATTTAGCACCTATTAAAGAAGAAATTCTTGCTTCTTCCAAGATCTTTCAAGCCATGCCTTATGTGTGTGCCAGTGGACTTGCTCAAGGATGGGGCTCAAGCTGAGTACCCAGGCTGAGCAACCTCTTCACTGGAACGGCTGGTGGCATGCGCAGCACAGCCTCTGAGGACGACTCATCCGTGAATCATTAGAATGGCTGCTTATTCGCTTCCTCTTAGGTTGCTGCTCTACATGGAGCTGTGACTAGACATGTTTTCAGTTTTAAGCTTTAAAAAAAAAAAAATTGAGTTTTGTTACCAAGTTCTTCTTCTTACCCCTCCACTTCCCCAGCTTTGCCAAGTAATTTGTTGGCTTGAAACTTTGAGCCAAACCAAGTGAAAAACACGCTTCTAGTGCAGATTGATGTTTTGTGTGATACATTAAGTTCATATTTTACATTTAATAAAATGTTCCCGTTGACATTTTAAAAAAATGGCATAAATTAGAAAATGTAGCGATGCGGATTTTTGGGTGGCCAGACAGTGATGGAAAGCTGTCGTCATTAGTTTTAGTACAGCTTGACTGTTTGCTGTACTCGGACACAGTAGTGCGTTCCCAGTCAGCACAGCTACTGTGCTGGTCACGGTTTCTCCCAATAGTGATGACTGGGGATGTTCTTTGGTAACTGCCATTTTGCTGCTGGTTCATTTTATGGCTAGAAAGTCAGGAAAAAGTAAATGTGCCAAATGAACTTTTGTCAGAATGTGTGAGCAGATGGCTGAATTGTCTTCTCACCAGAATGGATTAACAGCAGTAGGGAACGCAGGGGAGGGAGTGGATGGAGAATTTTAAAGAAACTTTGAAACTGCAGTAAGATTAACGTAAGTCAGGGAACTATAAAGTTAAGGCAGTTTTTGTAAAGAGAGTTCATATTTGTTAGAGCCAGAGAGCACTAGTTTTTTAGGAAAATCTCATTCCTTTTGTAAGGTTTTTAAATTGAAAGTAATTCCAAAGATACACCAGCTCACAAATGATCAAAAAGTCTCAGCTTTTATCCCATTCACCCTCACCTCCTGCCCCATGTGAATTTGATGCCCAGAGAAGACCTGCGTAGACCATACACTCTTCTCCCCACATGCACCCACCGAAGTAGATGTGCCGACATATGGTAATTCTCTGATTAGTTTTACATGTAAGAGAGTTAATACTCTTCTCCAACCGTGTAAGACTCAGGACAGTGATACCTGGGGTTTCTGTAGAACTTGGTAGTTTTCATGGCACTTTTTCCCTTGCATTATGTCATTTGAACCTCACAGCATTCTTGTGAGATTAAAAAAATAAACCACAGGGTTTGTAATCCCCATTAGAGATGGAGCTGAGGCACAAAAATGAAGTAAAGGTGTCAAGGTCCCTGAGTCATGAGTGGTGATGGTGATTGTCTTCAGATCTCAGGCACTTTGATGGATGCTCTTGCTGCCAGGTGGGAGCAGGCTGCTTTCTTACAAATGTCTTGCAGTTCTTCAGGGCACGGGTCAGTGGCCTTTCTTTCAGAGCAGCATGTAGAGCTCTTTTGCCAACTTGGTAAACAGGAAATTTTTCGTGGCTGGAAGCAAAAGTAATGGTAATTTTGAGTATGTGTTTAGAAATCGCCCCTTACCTCATTGAAGGTCACGGTGGTTCAAGAGTTTGGGAATGGAGTCTCCACTGATGAGTCACCCTCTCCGTTTCCCTTGTCCCCCACCCATGACTGGCTGGAGAGCTTAGTCAGTTTGAGGACTGCTAGCAAGCCTGGCTGGCTAGCCTTCCGCATCTCACAAGGGTATGTCCCCGGCCCAAGATGAAAACAGCCTAACAGAGCCACGATAGCTCCTAAGAAAAAAAGATTTCTGATTTGTCCTACTGATGTCAGGTTGGAGCATTATCTCTGAAAATAAAGTGTAGTGTCAGGCTTAATAGCACAAGGGACTGTTTCAGTAATAGAAGTTAGCGTCATAAGGTAGGTTGGACATAGCAGACTGTCCAGAGTGATCTGAGCTCTGAAATCCAGGTGGTGAACTCACCATCTTTCATGCTCTGTGGACAAGTATCCTGGACTTAAGAGGGCTTTTGGTTTTCGGTGAGACCTGAGACCAGGGATGCATACGCCTAAGCTGTTCATCGAATGGGAACGCCACTTAGAGTGAAAGTGTTTGGAGGACTGTGGCAGTTCTAGGCTGGGCTCAGGAGATTCAATAGATTGGCTGTAACTAAAGCTTTAGAATTTGTCATCTGCCTCTGAATAGGCTTTCCAGGGTGTCTGTCTCATTCTTAGGTTTACCTCTGGGCCTCTGCATGCCGAAGCTAGCCTTTCATCCCTGGCAGATCGGTAACGCGCTGGCCACCACTGGCTCTGTCAACCACAGCTGGTTCTCCCGTGGCCTTCACCATGGGACAAGGATAGAGGAGTGCAGGGCGATCCACATCCACTCCATGTGCAGGACTGGCCTGGCTTCAGTCTTTGTTTTCTAAGCAAGTGATTCCAGTAGAGAGTTTCTTGTTTCCTCTTAGGAGAGCTTTAAAGAGCCCTGCTTCTCTCTGCAGGGGCTTGGAGCTCACCCTGCTCACTGTTGGTACCGCCCCCTTTCCCCACATTAACCTGGATACCTAGAACTGCTAAAATAGGAAGAGCTTCTGCTTTTCACCTTTGCTACTACCTTCCCTCAAGCAGATAAATAAACGTGGACTTACATGTCCTTCAAACAAAAACCAAAGTTGTGGATTTTCACATGGTAGTGATAGGGAGGCCAGACTGTTCCATCTGCCACCACTTTGCCCAGCTCAGGTTGCACCAGGGACACCGTCCTGCCCCAGGAGGGCCAAGGCCTCGCCCTCATGGAGGGTGATTGAAATAGCAGGAATGTGTTGATTTCTTGGCTACTTTGCATTATAACAAAGAAGAATCAGAAGAAAGAATTAGAAGTTGTCTTCAGCAACCTACTGTGTGCATTTTTTTTCACACCGGTACATTCTTAAGCATCCTTGTTTATATAGAATAACATAAACTAATCTGTACCTTTCTATATATATATATGTGTGTGTGTGTACATATATACATGTATAAACTGTATAGTGTACATGTTAATGATATGCCCAAATCCTTAATGCAGTTCTCATCCTCCGCATGCCCTCAGTTTGTGGTCACGTGACTTGAGTGTTCCTGATGATTCTGCCCACCTCCTGTGTTTGGACGTCTAGGGAGGAGGGTCGGGTTTTGATGGTACCCTCCTCATCCTCGTGCACAGATATGCTCAGGGTCCCCATGTGTGCCTGGTATCCATCCCTCTCTTGTTTCCTATTCCCTGTCTGAGCATGTGGTCCCTCCTGGTTCTGTACCTTCTCTGCCTCCTCCCCAAGCTGTCAGATAGCCTTCCTACTCAAATCTAAAGCAGTATTAAGATCATTACTGCATGTGCACTAAAAACCCAAGTTTTCTGTTCCCTTGGGGCAGAAAATTGCATGTGAGGTGGAATAATCAAGTTTCAATGACCTATGTCAGTTGCACAACAAAGCCAGACCCCAGAATAAAATTCCACAAAATGGAAATAAAACTCAAATTTCTTTAGCACTGTGTAAATAAATCTGGATGTGTTTAACTTTGTACTGGTAATTTTCTGTATATTTGCAATATTTGGGTTAGAAATAAAACAGACTGGACTTTATTACCTGACCTACTAAAATGACTAAGCTACAGTTTGTTAATATGAAAGTTTCTCCACTTTCCTAGCTTCAAAAATTGAACCCCAGCAATCAGAGAACATCAATTAATGAGCCAGGACTATGTGTAAGTCCTACATGAAGGGTATTAGGTAATTTATGGGAAAAACTACTCACTTTTTTCTTCTTCATGCTCTCAAAGATCTACCCCCCCATGGGTGTTTATAAGACCAGATTTCTTTTTCTTCCTCCCCAGAAGTATAGCTGACCCACCCTGGTACAGCTTCTCAGCTTTGATTGCTACATTCTTCCTTCTGGACGCGGCCGCATGTCATTACTGTCTTGAATTACATGATCCTTTAGGAGGTTCGACAGACAACAACACTGAGGAGTTTACCTTCAGCACTTCCCTACTTGCCCCTCTCACATTTCTCCTGCTACTCTTACTCATAGTCCTTCCTAACCCGTTTCATTAAGGACCTTCAAAGAGTTGCATCTTGACTCCAAAATATTTCTTTCAGTGGAGGTTACTGCCCACCCCCATTGAGCCTTTAGCCAAGCCAGACGACTGCTTAGCCTGCTGTCCTGGGCTGGGGGTGGGGGCTGGGGGGTCTTTCCATGTAATGTTTACTCTGGGGCCATGGTCTGAAGATGACCAGGCAGAGACCTTGCTCCTGAGGACCCCATGTCTGCTGGAAGAGTCCTCCCCCCGGGGAGGTTATCCAGGGTGGTTTATTTTCAAGAATTCTAACAGTGTTCTCAGACTTCCTGCAACAGAATTAGTAAGTTGCTTTTTTAAATGCATATCCCACCCAGACCTACTAAATTAGCTTTTCCAGTGGATAAGACCCTAGGAGTTGGCCTTTTCTATTTGATTCTTTCGTACCTTCAATTGCAACAAGGAGCTAATACCAAAAGCTTGAACCAATCTCTTCATCAAAGCATGGGGATAAGAGGGGTGTTTGGAGTACCCTGGTATACCGTCTGGACCTGTAAGGGCTCTGCCTGGTTCAGATAAGAGAAATGTGTCAGAAAGGCCTTTACACCTGAGAGTCCTGACATTAGCACAGTCTCTCACCACCAACCCCAGAGATCAAGTTCCATAGTCACCCTCTTCAGCCATCCTGCTGCTGCTGCTAAGTCGCTTCAGTCATGTCCGACTCTGCGACCCCATAGACAGCAGCCCACCAGGCTCCCCCATCCCTGGGATTCTCCAGGCAAGAACACTGGAGTGGGTTGCCATTTCCTTCTCCAATGCATGAAAGTGAAAGTGAAGTCACTCAGTCGTGTCCGACTCCTAGCGACCCCATGGACTGCAGCTTACCAGGCTCCTCCGTCCATGGGATTTTCCAGGCAAGAGTACTGGAGTGGGTTGCCATTGCCTTCTCCCTTCAGCCATCCTAGCTCTTGATAAAACAGTTTTCCTGGATCCCAAGTGGGTCTACAAGTTGTCCTGGCCCTCAGTCCCAATATAAGTTGCAAAGATGAGTTCTGGGCTTCTGTCCCACGACCCTAGGTAGTAACACAGACTCCCAGGATCCTATTGGCTGCCCCCAATTTGAGGGCCAAAGGAGAAAAATGAGTAAGGAGCTCATTCTTTGAACCATGCTCATTGGTTTCCTTCAAAGAGGGGAAACGGGGGATGTGGAAACTTGCTACTTTCTACTCAGCTTTGCTATGAACCTAAAACTGCTCTTTTAAAGTCTACTTAAATATATATATATATATATATATATATACTCACATAAAATATATATTCACAGAGGAGATGCCAGCTTCTGGAAATAAGAAAGGGAGAGTACAATAGGAAATCTGATCTATCGGCTGTACTGCATGGAAGGTGTAAGTGATGGTCTAGTGAGCCTAGAAATCACACAGGACCTTTAGTATGTAACTAACACCTACTGTGCGCTGGCCACTTTCATGCACTTTTACCATTTTATCCTCAACACAATCTTGGCATCATCATGCCTTGTTTCATAGACCAGGGACCTAAGGTTCAGAGTCCATGATTTTCCCGGGGCCGCCTAGCAGAGGAATAAGTAGCAGAGTCAGGGTCACACTCAAGTCCTCTGACCCCAGGCCCCTGACTCCCCTCTTACAACTGCTGCCTCTCGTTTACTCGTACTTTTATCTCATAGGCAAGGGAGCTTTGAAAGGGTTAAGTGCTGGCCCAACCTAAAAATAGCTTACATTTATCGAGCACTTAGTTGGCTACACACCGCTAAGCACTTTACACAGATTACCTCTTTGAATGCTCACAACAGCCCTAAGACTGTTATCTCCATTTCACAGATGAGGAAACAGACCTAAGAGAGACTGTTGTTACAAGGCACAGCCAATTGGTGATGAAGCCAAAGTGAGTTGGGGGTCTAGCTCCAGGAATTGGAGGTCTGGCTCCAGGGTGCAGACTTTGCCTTCCACTTCCATAGGGCAGGTGGGTGGGGTGGAAAGGAGAGGATGGGGCCCCTTCCTGTGGACTCAGACACCCTTGGATGAACTGGAGATCAGGAGCCAAGATGTCACCCAGTCCTCCCCCCAGAAGCCAGAGTTCCCATGTGAATGGTCTGAGTAGGGAGGGGCTGTCTGAAGCTCAAGCGCTCCTCTCCCTCCCCGGTGCTGTGTGAGAGGTGTCGTCTCTCTCCCAAGATAACAGGGCCACTGGGCCCTCCTCCTGCAGCTATTCCAGGCTGTGATCTGCTTCCCCTCTTCCTCTAGCCCCCGCTTCATCCCTCATGGGAGTCAGTGGGTGAGAACAGGACAGCCCAGTTACATGACCCTGGGGAGGCCAGACTGGAGAGCAGGTGCTCAGCCCCTCCCTCACCGTCATCAGTGAAAATCTTCCCCTGGAGCCCAGCCTCTGGGTGGCCCAGCATGGAGGCAGCCACAGCTCCGGAGGCAGCCTTGAGACCCACACTGAAGGTGAAAGAAGCCAGCCCAGCAGATGCTGATGGACCTCAGGCTTCACCCCGGCGGGGGACCGGCAGCCCCCTTCCCCAGCTCCTGCCCCCCATAGAAGGTGACTGGTGGGGAGGGGGTAGGCCGGGCAATGGGTGTTGTCCGTGGGTTTTGCAGAGCTAAATGCTTTCATGGGATGGGGACTTAGGATGGAGGAACATCCACCGGAACCCACCCCCCCTTTGATGGACTCTTGCTGCTCAACTGCCTCTGCTGGGTTTTTGCTTTTTACCTGAGAAGCCAGTGAATGGTGTTTGTGATACGCTACAGTAACTAATACTGATAGGCTTATATTTTTGCCTTTAAAATGTGCCAGTCACAGGGACTAGGAAGACCTGATATATTATTAACATCAGTCAGGGAGGGAAAGAAGGGTGAGATTGTATCCATCTGGACCAGGAGAAGAGGGAAACGAAAAGCTTGGAGCCACGGGGAGGCTTAGTGCTGAACAGATGTGACACTCTCGCCCTCAACAGGGCCAGGAGTCCGAGACCTATCCCAATACCCCCACCGGCTCCCATGGGAAACTCTAGCCTCTTCTAACCTGAGCGCCACAGAACCAGAGACCTTTGAGGAGAAGCATTCTAAGGCTCCTTTTCTGTGGTCTCTGTGAGCCTCTCATCAAAGAGGTGTTTTTTGATCTAAGAGGTGGTGGGTGCCTTGACCAGCCCTGAAATTCCCTGCAGCCCTGCTGCCCACCCCACACCTGGCCCTGGCCCCACAACTGGCCTCTGTAGCTAAGAGACTTCACTGGAGTGGCTCCCATTGCTCCTGGCTCAGCCAACCAAGGGAGACTGGTTTTTGCCCTCTCCTGCAAAGAAACACTGAAAAATGTTCCCTGTACAAAGTCCCCACTTGTGGCCCCTTGAAGCCCTAAGTGCAGAGGATGCAAAGACCACAAAGGAGACAGCGTGGAATGCCAGGATAGGGAGAAGAAGAAAAGACAGGGTCTAGACTCAATTCCCAGGGCCACCTCCAGCAGCTCCGTGGACCTTGGTGAAGTCAATGGACTTCAGGGCTTCAATTACTCTCTATAAAATGGTGATTATTAGTATCTACCTGATAAGGTAGTTGGAAGGATTGTTGAGATAATCCAAAGTGCTTTTGAAGAGGCCAAATGAAGATGTGAATAGATAATCTATTATTTCCAAGTCAGGAGTAAAGGCTGAGTTCTACCTGCAAACAGGGTTGTGGTGGGAAAGTCCACAGCCTCTATCATCCTATGGAAGACAATGGGTCTTCAGAAGCTGTTTGAATGTCAATGGCCCAGAGCCAACTGAGTTTACCCCCATTAAAAAACAGATGAAGAGAGCAGAAGTTATTGGGAACATGTTAGGTTGGAATGGTCTTGAGGCAGAAAGCCAGTTTTGTCCCCCAGAAGGCCCAGGGAATAAGCCAGGGTGAGGGAGGGAGAGAGCCAGGACTTCTGACTCCTTGACCACTGGTCTCTACAAAGTCCTGGGAGAGGGTGCTCATCCCCCGATACTTACCCCTCCGGCCACAGGGTGGATGCTGTGGGCTGTCAGCTCCTGACAGCCCCAGCCCATAAGTGAGGCCTGAAGGACCACATTCTTGTGTGTGGTCTCACCCACGGGCATCCCAGAGGCCCCTGACAGTAAAGCCTCCTGGTGACACTGTGCAAAGTGTTTGCATCTGTTACCCATTTGGAAAAAGAGTTCAAATGCTAGCTCTGTCCTGTGACCCTAGGCAAGTCAATCCACCCCTTTGGGCTTCCATCTCTCATCTGTAAATTGAGAGGTAGAATTAAATCAGAATTCTGAACCCTTTGCTGGATATGGATCCCTAGGAAAACCTAATGAAAGCTGTGGGCTCTTGCTTCAAGAAAAATACTCAACAAAGCTCAGGGAGTTCACAGAATTACTGAAGTCTATCCAGAGGTCTTTAAGGGGTGCCATGGTGCTGGCCTGGATGGCCCCCAAGTTCCCTATGAGCGCCAAGGACTTCTCCTTCCTCTTAATGCCTCCTCTTTCTCATAGGGAGTTCTATGGGACCTAGAGAGGCACAAAAGTGAGCATGTGAGCACATGTGAAATAGAACAGGCGTCAAAATATTTGCAACATCAAAATAAACTGCAACTGGCCAACACTGAGCTTTTAGTCAAGAAAGTGCTCTCCATGGCTAAGTAAGTAAGTGGAAGTAGGATGCTAGCACTGGGAAAGCATCCTTTATCACTCTCAGCACACGTGGAGGCACGGTGTCCTGAAGGCCACACTGGGTAGGGGCCAGAGGAGAGCATTCATGATAGCGAGAGGCCTGCTTCCCTGGTGGCTCAGTGGTAAAGAATCTGCCTGCCTGCCAATGCAGGAGACACGGTCTGATCCCCGGTCCGGGAAGATCCCCCATGCTGTGGAGCAACTACGCCCATGCCCCACAGCTATTGAGCCTGTGCTCCAAAAACTACTGAGCTCATGAGCCATAACTACTGAAGCCCGTGCGCCCTAGAGCCCGTGCTTAGCAACAAGAGAAGCCACCGCAATGAGAAGGCCAAGCACTGTCAACTACAGAGTAGTCCCCGCTCTCTGCAACTAGAGAAAAGTCTCTGCAACAACAAAGACCCAGCACAGCCACAAATAAATAAATACATAAAAATTTAAAATAATAATAATAAGTGGCCACGGGACAGGCTGCATCCTGACACGGAGAAGACGGGACCCTGAACCCCAGAGGGAGGGCCCGTCTGTAGACCTCAGCTCGATCGCTCCCTGCTGACCCTGGGCCCTCTTTCAGTCTGGGCCGCTCTGTGTCCTCACGCTCAGGAAGCTGCATGCCTAGCCTTGAAGCAACCATCCTCCCTGCCACTCTCCCTTCCTATCCTCTTTCTTCCTTCTACAAATATTTATTTTGTATCTATTATGTGCCAGGCACTGTTAGAAAAATGCACAAAATAGGCAAAAATAATTTCCTTGTAGAGATTACATTCTATGTAAGCAGGCAGATAATAAATAAGCAAATAAAATGTATAAATAATGATAAAGTGCTGTGCTGAAAAATAAGACAAAGAAGATAGAAAATGCTGGTATGGGAAGAGTGCTTGCTGGTTTTGGGGTTTTTTTTTTTAATAAGTTTGTCTTTTTTTTCCCATTATTTTTTAAAGATCTATTTCTTTATTTTATTTTTTGGCTGTGGTGGGTCTTAACTGCTGTCCTTGGGCTTTCTCTAGTTACAGTGAGCCGGGGCTACTCTTCATTGCAGAGCTCAGGCTTCTCATTACATTGGCTTCTCTTGGTGCAGAGCACGGGCTCTGGGGTACACGGGCCTCAGTAGTTGTGGCTTGAGGGCTCTAGAGTACTGGCTCAGTGGTTGTGGCACACAGGCTTAGTTGCTTTGGGGCATGTGGGATCTTTCTGGACCTGGGATTGAGCTCGTGTCCCCTGCATTGTCAGGCAAATTCTTATACACTGCGCCACCAGGAAAGTCCACTTGCGGTTTTTTTTTTTTTTCCTAATTTTATTTTATTTTTAAACTTTACATAATTGTATTAGTTTTTCCACTTGCGGTTTTTAAACAGGATATTCAGTGAAAGCCTTGTTAATAAGGTGATTTGAGCAGCAACTTGAGAAGAGAGACCAGTGCATGCAGATAATTGAGGAGAAGGTTTTCCAAGGCGAGAGAACAGTAAGTGCGAATGCCCTGAGGCAGGACTGCGCCTCATGGACTGGGGTTGCAGTGGCAGAAGCAGAGTGAGGGAGAGAACGTCAGGTTTGGAGTCCTCAAGGTAGCAGGACCATTGTGAATACCGGTTCCAACTGTGAGACAGAGGGGCAGCCAGTGTAGGTTTTAAAACTTTTCTGGCTGCTAAGAATAGGCTGTGTTGTTGTTGTTCAGTCGCTAGGTCACGTCCAGTCCTTTGCAACCCCATGCACTGCAGCATACCAGGCTTCCCTGTCCTTCACAATCTCCCAGATAGGCTACAGGCAAGCCTTAGACACTAGCAAGATCATCAATTACAGTGAAGATTTGGGAGAAGGTATGGAAGTTTTACAAGAGGAGGATGTGCAACAGTCACCCGGGAGAACAGGAGACTGAAGGAATTAGGGAAGTCTGGCAGAAATGCCAGTGTCTATTTAGAGGTAGTGGCCATCCATTTAAATTGCCTTTTTTTTTTTTTTTTTTAAATGGCTGCAATGGGTCTTTGTTGCTACACACGGGTTTTCTCTAGTTGTGTTGTGAGGGCTTCTCACTGAGGTGGCTTCTCTTGTTGCGGAGCATGGCTCTAGGCATGAGGGTTTCAGTAGTGTGGTGGGTGGGCTCAGTAGTTGCGGCTTGCGCCTTAGTTGCCCTGAAGTATGTGGAATCTTCCCAGATCAGGGATCAAGGCATTGCCCCCTGCTTTGGTGGGCAGATTCTTAACCACTGGGCCACCAGGAAAGTCCTGGCCATCAATTTAAAGTCAGCATGGTTTTGTAATATTTTCCCCAGCCATGCTGGGCTATACGGATGCAGGCACCAGGGGCATGGTAGTTAACTGGGGCTGGGTGTTATTAGGATGTGGAAAGGATTAGGGATTTGAGTGGGTATGCAAGGAGTGAATCTGATGACAACCGTGGAGTCTAAGCTGGGTGAGAAAGAAAATGATAACATTGAGAAGGGTGATGGAGAGTGCAGGGGTGGGAGGATAATGGATCAGAGGTCTCGGTGGGCTGAAGGGTCGCTGCTGGTGAAATACTAGAGGGAGAGGGTTGGAGGGATGGATAGGTGGTGCTGAGAGTGGGCTGCTTGAAATTCAGATTCTAGAGTGGCTAGACTCTATTCTATTGGCCTAGACAATGACTAAAGGAAGCAAGGGCTGAAGCAGGGGAGGATGAAATCTTTGGAGGAGGGGTAGGCAAGGCTGTGAGGCGGCCCTGCAGGACCTGGAAGGCTGGGTGTTGAGATGTCCAAGAATCTTGACTTCAGCTGTGTTGGAGAGAGTGACACTGAGTCAGTGTTACCGTCATCAGCATGAGAAGAGGGTGACAGAGTCCTATCTTCAGAGAAGTGTAAGATGCATGTTATATCCTATGGATCAACTAATGTTTCTCTAAGAAATGCTGGTACTTTTTGGGTCCATGGAAATCTTTGGAGTGACTGGAAGCCGTAGCTTGCCTTGTGGATTTGCTCTTTCAGTAACCACTTACTCACACAGGCCTGTGCACACACATGCCCTCATAGTCTTACACTCACACACACTCACGCTCATGTACACTTCACTCTTTCAGTGTGTCCATCTTGTTCCCTCACTCTCCAGACCATAATTAAGCCCATCATTCTGAACTGCACAGTCCTTAGGGAATCACTGAAGGAAAGTCGTTAGCCATGTGAAACCAAATTAAGTGAGGATGTTGACAGTTAATTCCCATGAACAGAGAAGGAAACTTCAGCAGGTTTCAGTAGAATTAGGAGGGATTCTCTTTTTTCTTTTTCTTTTCTTTCTTTTTTGTTTTTTTGGCCGAACTGCATGGCATGTGGGACCCTAGTTCCCTGACCAGGGATCAAACTCATGCCCACTGCATTAGAAGCATGGAGTCCTAGCCACTGGATCACCAGGGAAGTCAGAAGAGATTTTCTATTCAAGAGGAGTCAAGATCTCTGGACTTTAAGTAGCTTCCTTCTCCACTATTTGGGTTTTTTCTAATTAATTAATTAATTTGGCTATATCAGGTCTTAGCTGTGGCACGAGGGATCTTTGGTTGCAGCACGCAGACCCTCTAGTTGCGGCTCTTGGGCTCAGTTGCTCTGTGGCATGTGTGATCTTCCCCAACCAGGGGTCAAACCCACATCCCCTGCATTGCAAGGTGGATTCTTAACTATTGGACTACCAGGGAAGTCTCCTTTCTCCACTAATTTGTAAGACAGTATTCTGTCTGAGGAAAATTCAGTGCTAGGAGCAACACAGCTCAGAAGCCAAGGGCTCTCACGGCACTTTTCAAAATGCCTTTTTCCTTAGACTCGTGAAGGGAGAAAACCACACTGCCACTGTCTCAGAACTGGTCTCAGGAAACCAACGTTGTGCTTCAGGGTGGTAATCTTTGGTGCACATCCCTCCTGGCATCTGAGGAGGAGAAAGACCTTGGGTAGCAGGAAAAGCCAGGTTTCTCCAAGGTCAGTACAATTAACACCTCGCCTGACTGTGGATGTGTGAAAAGAAAGGCCCCAGATGAGCCCTGCTATTAACATTCTTAGCAAGGGTCAGATTGCTCTCTTTTGCTGGGCAAACCAAATGCTGGGGTGCGCTGGGAAGGGCTTGCTGCAGCCCAGACACCTGGAGCTGTCACACACTCCTCTGCCACCTCCTGCACTTTGTCAGCAGCTTTAGACTAAAGTCCATCCTCTGCCCTCCCTCCCTCTAGAGCTCGGAGACTGCTGAGAGCAGAATCTTCGCCTGCTCGTCCTCAGACCTGGAACATTCTTGTCACTTAAGTTTGTCCCCTCTTGATCCATCCTCTTGTGAGGGAACCCCATTTCATTTTTTTTTCCTCATGTGGACCATTTTAAAAGTCTTTATTGAATTGGTTGCAGTATTGCTTCTGGGTTAGGTTTTTGTTTTCTTTTTTATGTTTTGGGTTTTGGGCCCCAAGGCATGTGAGATCTTAGCTCCCTGAGCAGGATTGAACCCACACCCTCTGCTTTGGAAGGTGAAGTCTTAACCACTTAACCAGGAAAATCCCAAGGTCCCTCCTAACTCAGAGATTCTATGAGCAGTACAAGGGACATCAGAGCTGGCTTCTCCCTAGCCCTCTGCCCAGCAAGGGTGAGGGGTTCGCTCCCCACCCAGCAGTGGGGAAGCAAGGCCAACAAGATGAGGTTTTGAGCCTCCTTTTCAATTGCCACCCTCTTTTTTCAGAAAACCCTAAAGTCATATCCGCCTGTTCTCAACTCCTTGGTCGCTTGCCAAGATGGCCACAGGAGAGGAACACATCACACAACACTTCTTCTGTTCTTCATGCCCCTCCTCCACCCAAACCGCCAAAGTCGAACAGAGGGCAGCCGAGCAGAGCGGGGTCATTCAGCTGCCGGGGCTCTGAGCTGCCCAGTCCTTGCTGAGGCTCCAGGCCCTGAGCCACGTGGGTGGGACAGCACTCAGAACACGGCCCTGCCCCCAGCCTCGCCGTACCACTCAGTCCCTGTGCGTTGGTGCAGAGGGGTGAGGCGCAGCCTAAGACAGCACAAGCCAGGTTGAAATGTAAGCCGCTCGGTGAAAAAGGAAACTAGGCAAATAAAATGGACAGCGTGCACTAAACATTTCTGTCTATATTCATCTACAAAGCCCAAGGAACCTCGTGATGGTGATGGGGGTGGAGTGTGGGAGTGAAGTTCCTGGTCTCTGAGCAAGGCCTACAAACTGAGGGGTAGGAAGAGCTTTGTAGAACCTTTGTTTTATTTTCAACTCCACCATTCCAATTCTGCATTATGTAATGTACATTTTAAACAGTTCTATTTGTAAGTAAACATACATGTATTGGGGTGAATGTTAAGGAATGTATTCACAGGGACATGTATGTTATCATAAAGGCTGGAATCTGCTATCAAGCTGCTATCTGCTGGAGAAAGGAGGAGAAAGGGGAGCTCCAGAAGCCTGGAAAACAGAGTAGATTTCAGCCAGGACCCCAAGGGAACCCATCCTCCAACCTTACTCCTGAGCATCTCCTGTCTTCGTCCTGGAAGCCAATAAACATAATTTAATCTCTCTTTCACTGGAACAGCCTGGAAGATCAAGGGGGTGGGGTGAGCAATGGACCTAATCTTTGCGAGATTCTGATTGTACCAAGTGATCTTCCACAGACTGGAAGACACTACACAGGCCCCTGAACAGGGTGGCCTCGAAGAGGAAGGGACCCAGGAACCAGGTCCCCCCACAGTGACGTCAGCGCTGTCCTGGTGGGTTCAGAGTGTTGACTACCTCTGGGTCTGGCCCCAAACTGGGAAGTGGGGCTGATACTTGGGGGCCAGGATTGACACTGAAAGTGGCCTTGATAAAGGGAGTGTTGTTGAGGACAAATGTAGAAAAGGAGTGGAAAGACAAACCACTCAGGCTAGACTGGTCCCTGCACAAACAAAATATCTCAGTTGACGAAAAGTCGGTGGTGGAAAGTTACAGATTAAAAGAGGTAGGAGTCAGGCTCACCCTTCAGTGCTCTTTCTGCCTATACTTTAACACTCTCTCTCTCGGATCCTTCAGCTGGTTGCTTATCCCTAAATCTCACTGAGACAACGGTGCCGTCTTCTCATTCCCTGAGGGAGGGCTGAGTTAGCTGAGTGTTGCCTGGGTCACCCACCTATGGAACACAACTCGATGCAGCATCCACATCCTCTAAACTCTCCTCTTCCCACTACAAGAAGCTCACCTCCCCCCTCTTCTCTATCTTTCCATCATTCAGAGCACCCCAAGATCTGGCTACCTTGGGCCCTCAGGCAGACCTACATCAGGAAGGTTGGAGATACCGTGAACCTTCTAATCCCATTCCAGGTGATCATACCAGGCCCACGTTGAGTCCATGACCAGAGCCAGGCCAGGGTTTTGATTTGGAAACAAAAACCAAGAGTTCTGCTAGTGGGGGGCAGCCATCCTGGCCTTGAATGGAGGGTGCATGTTCCCCAAAGTTTGAGGTGGCCCTTTCATCGGCAATCCTGAGGGGGGTTGGGATCAGGTCAGGTCAGGCCAGGCACGCCTAGGGGATGCTGCAAGGCTAATCCACACCCTTCAGTCAGCAGAGATCTGAGAGCTCTCAGCTTGTGGGGCTCTCAAGAGTCTGGCGGGCATCCCAGGTGGCTTAGTGGTAAAGAACCCACCTGCCAATGCAGGAGATGCAGGAGACGGGTTCGATTTCTGCATCAGGAAGATTCCCTGAAAGAGAAAATGGCAACCCACTCCAGTATTCTTGCCTGGAAAGTCTCGTGGATAGAGGAGTCTGGCAGGCTGCAGGCTATGGGATCACAAAGAGTCAGACATGACTGAGTGACTGAGCACAAGAGTCTGGGCAGCTATTGTTAGTCCCAGCTCCCCTGAGTGTCCATGACCTAGACTCCCAGAGGGTGGGAGATGCAAAGCCCTTTCTCATGACCCTGAGACTGTTGCCTAGAGATGCAAGTCCCCTGGGACAGTTCATCAAGCTCTCACTCAAAGAATTTGCAGCTGTGAGTCAAGTCACCATGTGGACCTGGTGGATCTGACCCTTACTGCAGCTGGGAGGGGCGAGGGGCCTCTCGGGGCCACTCACAGTCATCTCCCTATTTCTCAGGGCAAACCCAAACCTCAAGCCATCTGGACGCGTGATGGCTGTGCCTTGGACACCAGTCGTGTGAGTGTGCGGAATGGGGAGCGGGACTCTATCCTCTTCATCAGAGAGGCCCAGCGTGCTGACTCGGGTCGCTACCAGCTCAGTGTGCAGCTGGGCGGGCTGGAGGCCACCGCCACCATTGACATCCTGGTGATTGGTACTGTGGGGGCAATGGGAGACTGGGTGGTCCTCGGGGCTCCCACTCCAGCCTGAATGGGATCTTCACAGAGAGCTGGGGAAGCGGGACTGTGGAAGGTGGAGGGATGGCTGGCATAGCAGAAGCCCCTCCTGGAGTGATGTCATGGCATGAGCGGTGTGTCATGCCCACAGTCATGCTTGGCCCTTTCAGAGAGGCCGGGCCCTCCTCAGAGCATCAAGTTGGTGGATGTCTGGGGCTCCAGCGCTACCCTGGAGTGGACTCCTCC
This sequence comes from Bos javanicus, assembly GCF_032452875.1. NCBI lineage: Eukaryota > Metazoa > Chordata > Mammalia > Artiodactyla > Bovidae > Bos > Bos javanicus. The sequence goes on from NC_083870.1 coordinate 34,449,936, forward strand.
CCAAGACATGGGCAATGCAGCCCTCCTGGGATACACGGTGCAGAAGGCTGACACCAAATCTGGGGTGAGGCCTGGCTGGGAGAGAGGGAGGGAGGAATACAAACCTCCTGGAATGGGGCTCTGGTGACTCCATGCGGTTGGCTGGGGATCAGTGAATTCCCTGAACAGGGGTCTCACTCCCTGTGTGTTGTGGGGAACCTGCAGCTGTGGTTCACTGTGCTGGAGCGCTGTCGCCGCGCCAGCTGCACGGTCCCCAACCTCATCGTCGGCAACTCCTACGCATTTCGAGTCTTTGCTGAGAACCAGTGCGGGCTCAGCAAGAATGCCCCCGTCACTGCTGACCTGGCCCACATCCAGAAAGCAGGTAAGGCACCACCAGGACTCAAAGCTGTGAGGAGTTAAGGAGAAAGAGTTGGAGAGGGATGGGGCCCTCAGGCATTTGTTGCTCCCCTCAGCTACTGTTTACAGGACCGAGGGCTTTGCCCAGAGAGATTTCTCTGAAGCCCCGAAGTTCACCCAGCCCCTGGCAGACTGCACTACAGTCATCGGCTACGACACCCAGCTCTTCTGCTGCGTCCGTGCCTCCCCCAAGGTGAGCAGGGAGGTCTGTGCATGGCTGGCCTGTGTTACTTTCTGCCTGCTGAGGAACATTGTAACCAAAACATTTATTCCTGTCACCTTCACAGCATGTTAGGTAGGAACTGTCAGAGCACTGGGGCTCAAGACAGGCCGATGGGGATAATGTTTCCAGTTTGCCTTTTTAATGTTTGTTCCTCATACATGAAGATGTCACTTAATGTTCCTGCTGCTGGTGCTAAGTCGCTTCAGTTGTGTCCAACTCTGTGTGACCCCGTGGACTGCAGCCTACCAGGCTCCTCCGTCCATGGGATTTTCCAGGCAAGAGTACTAGAGTGGGGTGCCTTCTCTGGTCATTTAATGACCTGCTAGCAACTGGGCACGAGGTTCCAAGCTGTCTCTCTGGTAGGGGCGATGGAGTTGTGTTGGTATCTTCTTACTCTCCCCCCTCATCTTTATCTTCCAGCCGAAGATCATCTGGCTGAAGAACAAGATGGATATCCAGGGCAACCCCAAGTACAGAGCCCTTACTCACCTGGGAATCTGCTCCCTGGAAATCCGCAAGCCTGGCCCCTTTGATGGCGGCATCTACACCTGCAAGGCGGTTAACCCCCTGGGGGAGGCATCCGTGGACTGTCGGGTGGATGTGAAAGGTAAGGGCAGACCTGTCACTTTAGGGTGCAAGCACCTCCTCACTCCTTAGGTGGAAAATCTGAGGGCAGAGACACAAGCCTAGAAGGAGAAGGGCTTGGGTGGCTTCCCCTTCAGGCCTTCTCATCACTGTCGTCATCAGGATGTATCTGAGGAGCCGTCTTTATTATCCACTCTTTCATTTTTCACCATCGTAATTCTGTAATTTAGGAAGAATCGCTATTTCCGCTTTGCAAAGGAGAGACCTGAAGCACAGGGAGGTGACTGGTCAGTTTACTCTGGATTTCCAGTGTTGGGTAGTTGAGGAGTTGGCACTGTGGCGGAAAGAGGCCAAGACTCCTGGACCTCACCCAGATTGTTTTCATTCAACTGTACAATCTTCTGACTCAATCCCAGAGAGCTGCAGCTCTTTGTTGGGCATTTAGACTTTCATCTCCAGTTGTTAAACAGAAATACTGCATAGTCTCTCTACCTCTTTTCAAGCATTCGCTTATTTATCCATTCCTGTCACCTTGCTCAGATCACCATCATTACATTTATTTTTAATTTTATTTTTATTTATTTGGCTGTGCCAGCAGGATCTTCCATCTTCATTGCGGCATGCAGGATCTTTAGTTGTGACATGTGGGATCCAGTTGCCAGACCAGGGATCAAAACCAAGCAGCCTGCATTGGGAGTGTGGAGGCTTAACCACTGGACCACTAGGAAGTCCCCATCATTGCATTTAGAATATTGTTTATAATAATCTATTTACTGATCTGTTTCCCCATAAACTATGAGGACTTTGAGGGCAGAGACCATCTTATTGGCCTTTGTCCCCCAGTGTTTAGCCCAGTTTATGACACACAGTGGGCCCTTTCTAAGTGCATGCAGTGTGAATCAGAGCTGAACGGGCCATTACATGTCCTATTCTTCCCTCTGCATAGATTCCTAATTAGCTCCATAGACTTCTCCCAGACCTGAAAGTATATCCCTTGTTGATGTTCTCAAAGGTGTCCCAGAGATTTCTGAGATGTTAACAATGAGAAATGTCTGAATTCTTGCAGCTCCTAATTGAGGCACCCTAAGCGGAAATGGGTAACTCTGAGGAAGGTAAGGAAAGAGGGACAGGGGGTCTGAGTGGAGGATTTTATGTTTATGGTTAGTGTTGTTGAATCTGGGACAGATATGTATTCCTGACCTTTCAACCACACACTCACTGGCAACCACTTTTTTTAATAGTTTAATGTATTTTAATAGCAAACATAGCCAGAAGGCAGACAACATTACAAACATGTACTTGCATGTAGGGCAACTCAGAAAAGTATACTGAATGGATGGAATCTACTGTATAATTAAAATGCTATAAACAGCATTTAGTTGAAGTCAATAAGAAATTTGCTTGTTTTAAAAAATCCAAATGCTGGCATTGTCCAGAAAAATTTAACTGGTTTATTTATTTATTCTCTTTCACTTTTATTTTTTGAATTATGGAAGTATGATAGCACATTTACAGGAGACTTGGAAAATACAGAACAAAGTTACATATAGTTCCACTATGACAGGTTTATTTATTACTGTTATAAAGTTGAACTGCTGAATCTTGTTTACTGAAACATTTTGACTTGCATTAATGCTTTATGGTCCCACATTTATCTTAAAAATTCACACAGAAATGAAAACGGAGAAACTACCAGTACCTGATTTCTGTCCCCCATTTTTCCACTTGCAAACATATACTTAGGTACCTTTTGACTCAATAGAAAAAAAGTAATGTTTAGAACTACCAATAGCAGGAAGAAGAGAATTTCTTTTTTAAAGAATGAAATGTATCCATCACAGTGCATTCTTAAGTAGGTTCTCCAGGTTTGTGGTGCTAGCTGGATGTCTTTGGTATAATTGTTACACGTTTGGCAAGAACAACACAAAGGTTGATATTTTCAAAAAGGCCGACCAGATAGGCCTAGTTTGCCCTAGTTTGCCTCCTGTGAAGCACAAATAGCTACACTCTAGAGGCTCAGATCTGTTTTGAGGTCCTGGGCAATTTTCTGCACCAGACGCAGAAAGGGAAATTTGCTCATCTAATGACTTCTGCTGCTGCTGCTGCTGCTGCTAAATCGCTTCAGTCGCTTCCGACTCTGTGCAACTCCACAGACGGCAGCCCACCAGGCTCCCCGTCCCTGGGATTCTCCTGCTGCTAATGACGCCTAATTTCACGGAGTGCCAATAGTACCAGTCCTGCTAACGATGAGGTTTCTTTACCCCTCCAGTAGAGGGCGCAGCTTTTGTAGCCAGTTGCTTTACCAGCCATGGATTTGAAGGCAGTCTTGAGTCACCCTATAGAGACTTCTTTAATTATGCCCCCTTCTCCTTGGCTGGAGCTCTTTGAGCTAGAGGCAGTGCTAGCATGTGAGAGAGATGGCAGAGCAGCTGCCACTGTGTACACAATTCTTTTCTTTTAACCACTTTTCTTGTAAGTGAATAAATACTATCATCCATGTGGAGGAAATTTACTATAGATGAGGTCTACTTTTGTCTCAACCTCTATCTATCTGTACTCCTCAAGCTGATGTTAGGAATTAAACTTAATGGTCTTCTGAAGAAGAGTAATACCATCTACCTAATTATAAGGGGGGGGGGATGGGGGGATCTGTGGGAAGGTGCTGTAAGGAAAGGCATCAAGGAAACAGTCAGGAGTGGAGGATGGTGGAGGTCACGGCCTCCACCTCCTCACGGCAGAAAAAGAGAGAAGATGTTCCTGTCAATAAGTGTTTCCACCAGAGTATGTTAAGCATGATGAAAAACAGATTAGTTTGCTTGCTTTTTGCTTTGAAGCTTTGGGATTCCTTCCCTTCCAAGAGAAGAAAACCACTGTTATCCTTATATGTCAATAATAATTGAACATGTGGGTTATGCGGTCCCAAGCAGCACATTATTGACAAAGGGCAACTTAGATTGTCATGTTGAACTTGACAGCTCCTTCAAGACTCTACATCATTCACAGTAGAAATGTTGTGTACAAGCTGATGTGGAAAGGAAGCTCATGAGAAAATTAAAGAGAACTGGTTCCCAACGTCTCCTCTGACTTGCAGCTCCTGGCTGATGAAACCCTAGAGTGAATTCCATCCCAGAAGCCATTTATTTAAGCCTCTCACTGCTCTATAGCAAATGAAAACCCCGAGGGATGCATTAAAATGCAAACTTCTCAGGAGAGCTCTCTCTGCCAGTTGGCTTGCACAGTCAGTTCTCTCGCCATCCCTCAGTTCCCTCTCTGCGTTAAGGTTGAGGTTAATGACATTGTGTTGGTGTTATCCTTGTTACTGTTAGTGGCCCTTTCCCATCTCTCCCAGTCAGTGCCAGCAACGAAGCAGGGTAAATGGAGAATTCAGAGCACAGGATGCAGAGAATGTGAATGGGTTGCCTCAGCAGCCTTGATGCACTCTGGCTGTTGGCTGTTATGGCCACAACATACCCTCTCTTTTCTGTGCCTCCAGGAAGCCTGTGGCGAGACTGTGTTCTTAAGAAGCTCCAGCACAGTGTCTGTTTGGACTAATCTAAATAAAAGTGTGGCTCCTCAGTGCAAAAGTGTCCATCTGTTTGAGGCTTTCTATATAGAAAACAACTGAGAAAATTGCAATCCTTTAGCCAGACTTATGGAATCTCTGGACCCTCAAGCCTCCTCTTTCTCTTCCTATAGCCATGTTCTCTTCCACAGAGATCCCTAACACTGTCCTTTTCTCTAGACAGTCATGACAACGCTATACAGTATCGGGTGCTCAAAGGGATGTTAAAGATGATCTGCCCTCTTCCTCTCTGCGCTTTCCAGTGTAAGTTGGAAAACTGGATGCAATTCTATCATAGAGAAACAGACAACAGGATACATGAATACACACATAGCTAATTAAAGACAGAGCACTAAAACCTGAGGGCTGGGACACAGTGAAGAAAGTGAAGCAGAGCCTCAATAAGCCCTAGAGAAAGAATAAAGGTGATGTGCTCTTGCTTACATGTTTTCATTTCTATAACAAATAACATACTGAAGGCATTCTGTGGCAGAATCTGCAGAAGATAGCGATAATTCCTCCCATCCTGGTATGGGCATGGTGCTCTTCCCATCCAGAATTGGAGTCTGTTTCTTTCCCCTTGAATCTGGCTGACCAGGTGACCTGTTTTGACTAAAAGAACATAGTGGAGGTGATGCTATGCCAGTTGAGAGGTCTACTAGTTTCTGTTTGTGCTTTTGGAAGTCATTGTGTACGTAACTGACCGGCTTCCCAGCCAATCATGTGCACAATTAAAGAATTGTCATGTTCCCAATTAAAGAATCTCATCATAGACTGCTGAATTATGGGAGGCCCATGAAGGACAACCAAGAATCCCAGCTGACAGCCAGCACCAGCGCCCTAGACATGTGGGGCCACCTTGGAGCCTGCAGCTCTAGACAAATCCAACCTACTCCTTGTGTAAAGACAAGCTGTCCTTGAACAGTCCAGCAAAACATGAGCAGATGAATAGTTGCTGTTGTTTCAAACCACTAAATGTACACATTAATACATGATTGAAACAGCCTTCTATGCATGAAGCTCTGAAGGCTTTATCTCTTTTAATCTTCATTTTACAAATGAGTTGAAGCTTATAAAATGCTCTAAGTTATGCAGCTGGAAAGTAGAAGCTCTAGGATTTGAACCAGGTCTGTTTGACTTAAAGCTTTCCATATTTCTTCTCATCTCTTTCACCCAGGGACCCCCACTGTTTGGGTGGGTCTGGGTTGGAATCATGGGTTTAAGAAAGAAAACATTCCTAGAAGACAGTAAATATAAGGCAAAGTTTTGAGAAAGGAAGGGATCTATTTAGGCCAAGTATGAAGAGCTTTTCTGTTTAGACTAAACACTTGCTTTCAGTTGAGACCAAGTATCTATTCCAGCCTTTCTCAACTGCAGTTCTATGAGAATTAAGTTCCAATGTCCCAAGGCATTCCTTGCATGTGATAAATTAACTTCTTCCTATGCATCCAGGATGTCACTAGTTATCTAGCATCCTTGGGACAACTGAGAAAACAGTCACACTAACCATATGTAGGGTCTAATGCACTTGCTGAGAATGTTGGGAGGACGGTTAAGGAGCAGGGGCCAGAGTCCAAAGCCAGCCAGTCCTGTACATAATGACCAAGAGGCTTGCCTGCATCCAAGGAGAACCGTACTGGAATCCTAAATTTTTCATTTATGCATTCAACACCATGCTCGAAGTACCTTCTGAACTAAGGCTTACTGTGTGCCTGGGAGGGAGTATGATTTCTTCATTAATTGATCTCTTCATTACTTATCCAAAATCTTTAATACCTATTCATACATATCATTTTGGGGTTGACCTGAGAGGGTCACATATTTCCCAGATTAGAGGTATTTAATGCTGAGTGAAGAATTCTTGTGCCTGGAATCTACATTTTCTGCTTTCATTGTCATTCGGATGGAAAAGAAAGTAGATCCATTGCTTATTTCTCTACAACAGCTTTCAAAATCATAATTTGGTGATAGAAAATTGGAAATGAGTTTCCTTAGGAGGAATTAACTCCCAACTTTCTAAAACTGTCTCCTTCACTTACCTGAAGGTGGGTGAAGAATTTCCTTACTCAGGCTGCTCCTAGGGGAAGAAGGCAGGCAGTTAATTAACAGCTTCTTTCCCTCTGATCTCCACTTTGCCACAACCTGCCTGGAGAGAAGGAAGCTACTGGCTTTGGTTTTCTTACCTCCAAAGAGTCTGAACCCTGCAAGCAACTAAAATTCCACCTTCACCAGGAACCCAAGGCAAAAGAGGCAATCCTCTTGTCTCAGCTCTTCCTCACATAAACTTGCAAGTTCTGGGTTTCCCCATCCTTTCCCTTTATCACACTACTAAACTCCAAGGCTCCTTTCTTCCTGTGGTATTTATTACAATAACATCTCACTCTTGCAAACCTCACCACCTCAACTTTACAGCTAAAAACTGATTAATAAACAAAAAGCCTATAAATAGCCAAAATAGTGGTCATAAACTCTGGAGACTGAACTTTCAGGCTCTTTGTTAATGGGAGAACTCTTTAACCATCTTTTGGGGACTTTTAATTTCAAATTTTTATATTTCTGAGAAGCTCTATTAACGGATGGCCCAGTCTATTCACAGGCAACCCTTGGAAGCAACAAAGAAAATCCCTAACAAGTAGGCTTAAACTTTTTACAACACAGCTTTTAATTTAGAGGAAGCCAGTTACAAATATTACCCTCAAAAGCTCTTAAGGCACACGGTATAAAACTCGATATTCATAATTATTCTCCTAACCATGTACTGTGACGATCACAATCCTCTTAGATAAGCGAGGGGTCAAATATAAGCTCAGAGAGGTCAAATGTACTCAATATTCTTATCAACAGGGGAGCCACGGTTGAATCTGAACCCAAATCTCCCTGTCTGAAAAACCCGTTGTTTTCTTCACACCGTGAATGGCTCAGGATCCGAATGTTTTTGCCCAAAAAGCCCGTGGAGATGCACTTCTTAGAGAACCTCAATATTCTTAAAATATAAATGTTTAGTTGCTTCCGTAAATTTGGAAAAATGTCAACTGAGGGATCGGGCTCACACGGCGCTTCCGAACGGAGTGAGCCTAAGAAAACGAATTTCCCCAAGCAGAGTATTAATTTCACCGCTTAAAAGCTCAGCTCTGAGCCGATGGAGAAGGAGGGGGCGGAGAAGAGAGTGCGACAGGGCGCGAGGCCCTCGCTCATTGGGCCGTTCCCACGCGCGCCGCCGCGAGGTCCAGGCTGCTGGAGGGAATCCAAGCAAAATTTCCCGGGCACGAGCGCGCGCTCGCGGTCTCCCCGCCTTGGCCCTCCGGATGGAGTCTTTCTCAGAACGGCTTTCCTCTATGCCCCACCTGCAGACTTCCGGCCGACTGCCCCTCCGCCGCCCCGCCTCAGGAGGGCGTGGGGATGCTGGCATCCACCAATCATTGAGCGCGTGTGGGGGGAGTGGGTGGGACCTGAGAGATTCGAAAGGAGCCCCGCCCCCTCGGAGCTGATTCCCGGGACTAGGTTGTGGAAGGAAAGCACCTTCCACCGGAGGTGAGGCGGACCGTAAACTGAAAACTGAGGGTGGCCTGCAGAAGTGGTGTGGATGCGGTGCTTCGGGGAGTAGAAAGGTGGCTTGGGGAGAGGAAGAACCCGGAGGATGGTGGCGGGGAGGAAGATGGGGCGCATAGACCGCTCCAGCGGTAGGAGGTTGGGTCGCAGAGGGGCGGGGGCCAGTGTGTGGAGGGAGATGGGAGTGCGGGACAATCTGCCCGTACATGCCCGGGTGGTAGCAGAGGTAGTTTACAGGGGCAAGTCCTACTGCGGGAACGCTTGCTTTACCTTCACGATTATTCCCAACCCTTGGCTTGCACCCGGAGTCTAGCTGGGAGGCCTTGGGCAGGATGGAGACGTGAGGAAAGGTGTTTTCTCTCCAGCTCAGGTGTCTGAGCTGACTCTTTCCTGCTTTCTGGAACATGGAAGATTTAGAAGAAGGTAAGGAAACGCTGGAGGGAAGAATGGGACCCTGTGATTGAGAGCCATGTTGGGGACCCAAAGCTGGCATTCCTTCTTTCCTCCCCTACAGATGTAAAGTTTATAGCGGATGAGACCTTGGACTTTGGGGGGCTGTCACCATCGGACAGGTAGTAGATGCCTTATCCTGTTTACTTTTTTCTCACAATGATTATTTCTAACCCCTTACTGCTGAATTATTGGCCTCAGGTCTGGATTGGTCATTTAACAAGGTTGGGTGCACTGGGGCTTCTGGGTGGCTGGGTGACTAGGGTCCTGTGACACTGCTGGGGATGGAGGGAGTGATAAGCTGGAATGAGATTTCAGGGTGTTAAGAAGAAGGGTAAGTGGATTTGTGGCATCTTCACCCGGCATAATTTCCAATGTCAGTAAGCATGGAAGGCCTCGTAGAACCAGGAGTTTCATCACTTAGATCTCACGGCCAGTATGGGCTTCAGGGTTTGCACTTGTGTTCTTGACTCTGCTGTGGGGGTTTTGCCCAGTCCCTCTTGCAGTCTTCTCCCGTGGGCATGATGCCTGCTTTGTTTTCTGTCTCAGTCGAGAGGAAGAAGATGTAGCGGTGTTGGTGACTCCAGAGAAACCCCTTCGACGAGGCCTCTCCCATCGAAGTGACCCAAATGCAGTGGCCCCCACTCCCCAAGGTCTGAGGCTCAGCTTAGGCCCCCTCAGTCCGGAGAAGCTGGAAGAAATCCTCCATGAAGCCAACCGGCTGGCAGCTCAGCTGGAGCAGTGTGCCCTGAAGGAGCGGGAGAACACAGGCGAGGGCTCAGGGCCTCGAAGGGTGAAGCCCAGCCCTCGGCGGGAGACCTTTGTGCTCAAGGACAGTCCTGTCCGAGACCTGCTGCCCACCGTGAGCTCTTTGGCTCGGAGCACCCCCTCTCCAAGCAGCCTGACACCCCGACTCCGGAGCAGCGATAGGAAGGGGTCCATCAGGGCTCTTCGAGCAACATCTGGAAAGAAGCCCTCCAGTGTGAAGAGGGTGAGTTGAGAGGGCTTGGCTTAGATGTGTGCCTCCGACACTGTGCATGACCCAGTACAGGCATTTTTCTTGTTGGTAAGATACTCAATTTCTACCTTGCAGAATTGTTGGAATTAAACGAGGTGCCATAAGCAAGGCACGTATCACAGCATCTGTGTATAAGCTCTGTAATGTCTGTAATAAGCTCTCAATAAATGGCGCTGGTGGTGACGCTGCTGTTGTTGGCAGCTAACTTCTGCTCTTCTTGCTGGGATCTAGGAAACTCTGCACCTCTGTCCCTGAGTCAGCCAGCAGAACAGATTCTTTTTCCACTCTAGTCCTTTTTCTCCCTCTGTGTGTTTCAGGAGTCGCCCACATGCAATCTGTTCCCTGCCTCCAAAAGCCCAGCGTCTTCCCCTCTTGCCCGATCAGCTCCTCCGGTCCGGGGAAAAGCTGGGCCCAGTGGGAGAGCGACAGCAAGTGAGAAGACCTGGGCAGTGAAGCTGTGGGTGGGTGGGTGTAGGGAGTGGGGAGGATGTGGTGCGAACCCTGAAATTCCTCTGCTTCTCTCACCAGGCCCACCTACCCCTGTCAGACCAGTCTTGGCCCCACAGCCTCCTGCCGGCAGCTCTCAGCGCCCGTCTCGGCCCCAGGGAGCAGCTGCTAAACCTTCCAGTCGACTGCCTGTTCCCTCGGCCGTTCCCAGGCCTGGCAACAGGATGCCACTCACCAGCCGGAGTGTCCCATCCAGCAAAGGTGCCCCTCCTTCAGATTCCCTGTCAGCTCGGAAAGGACTTCCAAGACCAAGTGCGGCAGGACACAGAGGTGAGGAAGAACAGACAAGAATAAGAAATCAGAAGGAATAATATTTGCCCTTGCCCAGCATGCACGCACTCTCCCAGTTGGTCACAGCGACTCTTCCACCCTCATTATAGCTGTGTCTGGAGATGGGGAGACTGAGTTAAGGAGAGGATGTGGGCCTGAGCAAAGCGTTCAAGCCTTGGTTTTTGAATACCTTATGTTTTTTACCTTGGGGAAGAAAGACACTATCCCAGACTCAGTCTGCCTTGACTGCACTATTTCTTTTTGAGAAGGTCGCTTGAACTCTCTGCTAACTCATGTCTTTTGTTGACTCCCATCAAGTTCCTGTTTCTCAACGACCAAATCTTCCCATCTCTGGTGCTGGTCGCAGCAATCTGCAGCCTCCCAGGAAAGTTGCTGTCCCAGGATCTACCAGGTAAGACACTGAGATGCTGTCTCTTTCTTCCTTATCATCTGCGCTTCCGAGCTGTTTTGCCCATCAGCCCCAAATCCCATGAGGCAAGATGAGCAGGAGGAGGGAGCCTCGAGGGGCACGGAGTCCCATTGCTTCCTACCGTGAGGAACTTGAATTCAGCTGGTGACAGATGGGCTTGTGAAAGAAGGGCAATTTAAAGCAGTTCCTCCTTCTGTCTCCTTAGGTAAAGGGATCAGGACAGCAAGCAAGAATTCAGTAGCAAACCACTACAGCCACTGCCTGGACTCACCTCTGTTCGGTTTCCCAAGCCTTCTCCTTGGAAGCAGGCCTGATTCTAGCAGATCTGGCCCAGGGATAGAAGAAAGAGCTGCCACCCCAGCTGGTGCTTCAGGACTAGAGACTGTGGGAGATGGGGTGGATTAGGGTTGAGCTGGAGGGGAATCAAACTCTGAGTTGAAACTAGATAGGGAAAAGAGGTTGCCTCCCAGTGGTGAAGTTCACACAGAGAAAATAAGAAATGCTGGAGAGTGTTTGTCCTCATCCACCCCCACTCTGGTATCCTGGTCCAAAGTTTGATTTTTTTCCTGGGCTTCGGTTCACTGGACATTTACATGTGAATGGCCTCTGTGGCCAACCTCCCTGCTCTCCGAGGAGCAGGCCTCCAGAATCACATCCTCTCCTGGACTCAGGCCTGTTTGGAGAGGCAGAGGCAGGCATCTGGTCTCCAGAACTTGTTTCCTGTGGATTCTGTGACTCCTAGTGGGCCAGTTTATAATAAGCTTACTCCATCAGTCTGCATTTTTTCCTAAAATAAAATGCATATATTTTTATATTCTGTGTACATGTGGAAGTAAATACTCCTCCAATTTCTAACAGATTTGGAGTAAACTCCTGTGTAATTTCAATGTGGGAGCCGGGATGGGTTTCCCCGGCTGGGGTCTGAATAGGCCCGAGGGCCTTGAGATTCCAGCTCATCAGGCAATGAGTAGCCCCCTTGCTGGCATTCAGTGGGAACAGGCTGCCTCTTCCCAGGCATTTCCAGGCTTCTTATGTTATTAGTGGGTCCAGATCAACTTAAGTATAGTTTAATTCACAGTATGTGAGCCTATCAAACCAGGGTCTTGGTAAATTATTTATATCCTAAATGTGGGTGTCTTTTCCTGGTAAGAGAATAGAGCTGCCTTGGAGCTGAGCATCTTGTCTGCTGTACTTCAAGGACGAGGGAGCCCTTGGGTGGGTACTCTGGTGTTCAGGTTTGCTGGTTGTCTCAGGGAGAAGATACTGATCACCTCCTCCTGTTGTGCCTCACATCTTTAGAATTGTTGGTGTTCTCCTTTTCTTTCCCCTACTAGAGGGCTGGCACCAGGGTTTATAAACTTGTGCTGTGCCTCGTGTCGTGAGTTATACATGGTGGAGGATTTCATTCATTTACTGAAAAAATAATTGAGTGCAAGATGGGGGTGTTTGTTAAATGAATGACAAAAGGTTTAACAGATTAAACTACGGGTCTCCCTTTTCTCACAGCCATTGATTCTTGGATCCGGAACCAGCTCAATTCCTTGTGAGTTTTGAGAGGATTTCCTCCTTGGAGGCCAGGCCCTGACTTAAGGAAGCCTGCAGGCAGCTGGATAAAGGGAGTGCGTTCCGGCTGGTGCACTGCCCCAGGTTTACACATCCATAGGTCCCCTTCTGAGGCACTAACAGGCCCTTCCCCTAGTTCCCAGGGCCACCCACCGCCCCCACCCATGGCTTCTTCCTTCTTATGGCTGATCGGCAGGTTCATTCACCTGTATCACCATGATAGCTGTATACACGTCACTTTTCCTGAGCCTCTTGCAGCAACTCCTGCAGCCTCTGGGCTTCTGAACATTGAGTTCAGGGACGGGGTGTGGAGATAGACACCGAGTATTTAACTCTGGAGAAATTTGGCAGAGGCAAGAACAACGTCAGGTGTGCATCCCGACTGCGTCCTGCACTGGTGTCTGACAGAAGCAAGTCCAGGCACACACTTAGGCGTGGCCAGCAGATGGCATGTTTGTGTGGCCTGGATGTGGGCCAGGTCCTGTGGATCCTGAGGCAAAATAAGCAGCAGACCCGTGTGTTGTTGCCACCTGGTGGCCAAAGAGGACAAGACATGTTCCTTTTGCCCTTTAGGTCAGTCTGGGGTTTGGTTAAAGGTTAACGGCTCTTCCAATCCCGCTGCAAATCTGCTTAAGCAACAATGCAGTGTTAAGGAGGCAGCGTCAGCTGGGGAGGAGCCCCCCCCATTCCCCCCAGCAGCTGCCCTTCTCCTTTGCTACCTGCTTACTTCCTTCCCTTTTGGTCAGGCTTTCTGTTTTTTCTCTTTCTGCACTCTACCTCCACCCCAACCCAGTAGCACCAAGGAGAGAAGCCAAGGTTTGTTGGCCTCTTACTATGCACTGTGAGCTGTTCAAAGCACTTACATGTGTTAACTCATTTAATTCTCATAAAAGCTCCATTAGGCAGAAGCCATCATCCTCATTTTGCAGGCAGGGAAACAGGCTCAGAGAGATTAAGTCACGCAGTCTGGTTCCAGTGTTTGTGTTCCAAACAGCTCCCCTCTGTGGCCCCCATGTGAACTGCCTATCTGGTTTGTTGAACAGATCGAAAAAACACAAAACTTGGGAACACAAGTGACGTGGCAGAGTGTACAGGTGGCTAGAGTGTGCATAGTTGCTTTATCTCCGATGTGGAGAAAACACAAGACGACCCAGAGGAGTGAAGTCAGAAGGTACCTAGTCACTGAGCACCTTTCAATTTCCCACCAGCCTCTTAACTCAACCCTGCCTACCTCCTGAATTCTGCTCCCAGAACAGGACTCAGCTGGAATCCTGCCTGCTCTGTGCAGCCTCTCCAGCCATATAGGTCCCTCCTGTCCTGGTGAAAAGCATACTTTCCCTGCTATCGGTCACATCTTCCTTGAAAATGCCAGGACATGGGCTCAGTACTGATGAGGCTACTCGGGGGTCGCCCACTGCTGCAAATGTCGGTAGAGGATATCTGAGTCCCCTGACCTGGGCCCTCGCAGGGCCCTGCCTGCTCTTGTTTTCCAGAGACCAGGCCTATCCCTTCTGAAAGGACAGGGACGCACACAGGAGGACACAGTGACGGTGCTCAGCCCGCACAGAACTAGTTTATTCAGTAGTATGGAGAAATGAAAAAACAAAACACAAAATGCTACCATATTTACAGTAACAATCAAACTGTACAATCAGATGGTTAGTGTCAAGTTAGCATCCAGCATCTTTGTATTTTTTTAAGTCAAGTCATCAGTAGTAAAAACCAGTTACGTTTTTAACCTTTTGCATGAATTGCCGAGGGGAGAGGCCAGGGGGAAGAATCCACGGCAGAAAAACCAGAGACCAGCCTTACAAATGAGAAATAGAAATATTTTCTCTACTCAGAGCCTCTTTTTCTAGCCACCTGCTCCAGAGGAAAGTCGGTGACAAGTCTGGAATACATGTTTAGTGTAAATGGTGACTCCAGTGATTAGCAGCTGGCAAAACCGAGGAGGAAGAGAAGAGGTGGGGAGATGACAGCCTGGAGCAAGGGCAAGGGCCTTAGGCCCCCTTGCCAGGACTGCTGGGTACACACCCAACCTGTGATGGCCATGTCAGACCCCCTGGGACTGGACCCATCCCAACACAACAAGCAAATAAATAAAAAATATATATTAACTCTCTCTTCGCAGGGAGCTGGGTGGTGAGGGGGAGAAAAAGGAACAGGACTTGGTCTTTTGAAGAAGAGAGCCAATTCCAAGAAGGAGATAAAAATAGAACATGTCTCAGAGGCCACAGCAGGTCAGTGGGGTTTGTCTGGTCCCGGAGGAGGGAGAGTGGACACGGGATCCCGGACTCCAGACCTGGGCTGGAGACGGCAGAGGGCGACCCGACTCCTGGCAGTCTTCCTCCTCCCTGTCCCACCCATACAATAGCAAAGAAGCGCAACTTAACAAGTGACTGGCCTTCCCCAGCACGGGGCAGGCAGGGAAATGAAGCACTTTTGGGTCAGCGAACTGAGCAAACACCCGGGCTGCAGCACGTGGCCGGAGTCCAGGAAAAGGAGAGGGGCGGGGTGGCCCGGCCGCCGCCTGGGGGCGCGGGTTCCCCTCAGAATGTGTTCATGCAGCATTTGGGGGTCCGGGGGCTCCAAGTCCTTCTGCCCCCTCTCCGGACAGGGCTTTTGCAGTTCCTGGAGGTGGCAGCACGGGCAGGGTGAGGAACGCCCTCCGTCCTGCCACCCTTGCCGCGCTGAGGCCCGCCCGGTGCAGCCCGCAGGGCACGATGCCCTGGGTGCATGTGGCTTCGTCCTTTCCTTTTGGTGATGGCAGACAGGGGGGCAGGCCCCCCGAGAGTCCCTCTCCTCCCAGAGGCACAGCAGATGGGAAACTGAGGAGAGGCTGGGAGAGCATCCTGGGGGGTCCTAGCCTCTTAGGGGAGGGAAAGGGGAGTCAGTTTCCAGCGTATAAAAAAAATTAATCCCTGAAGTCATGAAGAGTGGAGATCCATTTTTAAATCTTTTTTTTTTTTTTCCTCTTTTCTGAAAAACTTTGTCTTGGAGATGTTGGCCCCAGGGGTCCAAAGTGCAGTGAGGGGGATGATGGGGAAGGGAGTTGGCACTAGATGGCCTGGGGTGGGGTGGGTGCCCCTCCCGGCAAGGCCCAGGCTCCTCAGATGGATGTTTCGTCGCTGCTGCAGGCAGGCAGGCGGGGAGCAGGGGCAGGATAAAGCACAAGACAGGAGTGGGGGCATGAGTGCAGCTGGGGAAGGTAAGGGAGCCTCAGGGTGTAGGAACCACGGCCCAGGGTTAATGCAGGAAGTTAAAGAAGAGAAATCTGGAGAGGCAGGAAAGCAAAGTGACAGACAAGGCAGACAGAGGGTTAGTCAGAGCAGAGGAGACAGGGAGAAGCTTTCCCCAAAGAAGGAAGCAGAAAAGCAACCCCAGCTCCCCGCCCTCCCCCACTCTACCCGACGCCGGGCCGGGTCGACCCCGTGGGGCACCATGTCTGTGGGCACGTGGCCTGAAGGGCCCCGGACCACAGTCTGCTGCCAACCAGGGCGGCCTGGGGGAGGTCTGGAGGCAGGGCCTCGGCAGGGCTGCACCCTGATCCACCCACCCAGCCACACTCACTCGGAGCCTGACGAGTCCTCATCCACCGTGCCCGCCTTGATGCTCATGGCAATGGGCATGACCCCATTCAGCTGCTCCTGGAGGCTCTGCCGGGGGGGAGGGCGGGGAGGGGGCCCAGCCCGGCTGCCCTCGCTGGCTGAGGAGCCCCGGGAAGACGTGGTGCCTTGCTCGGGGGGTAGCCGGAGGAGGCTGCTCTTCTCACTGATCGTGGGCAGACACTTCTTCTTGAGGATACCTGTGGGCCAGAGGGTGGGCTCCATGAGGGGCAGGTGGAAGAAACACACCCACAGGCTGGTGGGGGTGGGGGGCTGCTAATGGGGAGCATGCAGCTGTGCATACCCCACTCACCTTTGTGAGGCTGGGCAGAAGGGCCTGGAAGGGGGCCCAGGGACCCCTCCCAAGTCAAGGCATCTCCATTCTCTCGTGGTCGCTCCTCAGAGGCCCCATTGCCACCACCTTCCTTTGCTGTGGTCCCAAAATCTCCTGGCCAGGGAACCTTCCCAGGCCCCAGGCCCCCATCTGGTGGACAGAGGAAGTAGATAAGGCCCAGAGAAGGCAGTCAGGAGAATCACCACCCTTGTCCCACCTCCCAGAAATCCCAGCCCCTGTGTCCTCCCACTGCCCCCAGAGGCCACAGCCCTGCACTGGCCCACCCTTCGGGGTACTGTGCAGGGGCAGTCTCTCGGCCCCAGGCCCCAGCAGGCTGTCCCAGCCCGGTTCTCCAGGGAAGGCTGCCTCCCTCTCCACTTCCTCTTCCTCCTCCTCGCTGTCTGATGAGTGGGTAGATGCATAGGAGCCGCTCTGGTCATCCTCCAGGGACAGGTCACTGTCGGAGTCTGTGTCTGGATCTAACAGGTGGGGGAGAGATCACGGACAGCCCATCTGCCACCACCCACCCTCAGTAAAAGCTGGGTGGCTGGGCCTCCACCCGCCACTGGCCATCAGGAGATTCCATCCTCACCATGCTGCTGGTTTTGACCTTCCAGGAACAGGCCACCGGGGTCCCCCAAGCCTGGGGGCCCTTGGCCAGGGTTCAGTGTGGACTCCTCCCTAAGAAGACAAGACACACTGGAGGCATCAGCCTGGCTCCTCACCTGTGTCTCATTCTCTTGTCTGTCCTGGGTCTTCCCATTCCTGTCCCATGTCCCTCACCACTTCTAGGTTCAAGCTGCCACTGTGTCAGCCACGGTGTGTGCTACCCAACTCCTAGCCACCTCGCCTGGGTCTAGCAGGCCTGGTGCCCTTCCTCTCTCCCCAGCCTGCCACCCCCGACCCCGCCTCACCAGGCCTCACCTCAGCAAGAAGGGGATGTAGCTGGGCTGACTCTTGCCCGAGCGGCTGGCACTGTGCAGGGAGCCGGCTGAGTCTCCGTAGGGCTGGTACAGCCTTCCATCCCCATACGGGCTGGGGCAGTTGTAAGACTAAGTGGGGAACAGATAGGTCAGTACGTTGGGAAGTGGGACGGGGTGGGCCCAGGCTGGGAAGTGGAAGGGCTGAGGGAGCTTGCCCTAAATTCTACCCGCCATGTACCAAGGACTGGAGAAAGAGGCACTACGTCCCTGCTGCCCCCGATTTCAGGGCCTGGTAGTGGTTGTAGCTCTGCTGTAGCTGTGCCAGTTCTATGTATCCCAAATACCCTGGACTTGGCTGTCTAACAGGGGCTTGTTAGCAAAAGATGGCTCTCCTGAGAGCATCCTGGGAGACACAGATTTACCAAGACACACAAGGGACTCTCAGGTGTGGGGCATTCATGACTGATTACCTGTCTTGGCCACTTTCTCCTATGCTCCACTCCCATCTCTCTCAACTCAGCACCCCCCTCCCCCACCCCCAACCATGCCCCTTCTTCCCAGGCCACACATACCATCTCACCACCCCTTCTTCCTTCAGGAAAGGATGTAAGGATGGAGAAAAAGTGGGACAAAAAGGACAGAGAATGGGCTCCTTGGGCCTCCTGCCTCTCCCCTGCCTCATACTCCCCACGACCCCTCCACCTCCCGGACCCCTGGCTCCCTCACCGAGGTCAGGGTAGACTTGGTGGTCAGAGCAGGGTCAGGGCTGGGCCTGCGGCTGCAGGCAAACTTGAGTGCTTTCCGGACCTCCTTGCTAAGCACCACGTAGGAGAGGAAGATGAAGGGGCCCTGACAGGCAGGAAGCAGCAACTGTAAGTATTGATTAAGGTACCTCCTAGTCCAGCTCCCCCACACGCACAACTCTAGCGGCCTCCCACAGGGCATGGGCCGGACCAGTACCTGGACACAATTGGAAGCAGCGAAGAGGTAGTGGAAGAGGAGGGTGTCACTGTTGACAGACAGCAGTGCCAGCAGCCACGTGGCGCTCAGCAGCAGCAGGACAGCGAAGGAGGGCCGCAGGCCCGAGCTGGGGGCAGGGGGCCGTGAGTCTGGCTGCGAGGCCTCCCACGCCGGTGCCCGCCCACCGCCCAGGCACCCCCAGCCCATACTCACACAGGGCCTTTCTTCTCAAAGCCCTGCCGCTGGGCAGCACAGGAAGCCCGGGCCGCCAGGATGTACAGGAAGACACTCATCTGGCAGGGGAGGAGGGGGTGTGAGGGGGGATAGTCAGGGCACAGACGGCTTCCCTCCCACCCCCGGGGACGCCTCCGCCATTCCTCAAGGGGAGCCTGAGGTCACACTTAGCCTGCTCCGCCCCACCCCCAGGCACTCTCTAGCACTTACCGAGACCGCAAAGGCCACGGGGCCGGTGAAACTCCATATGAGGGTGTCGTAGATGGAGAGCCAGCAGAAGTCAGGGTTCCCATAGCCCTCCGGGTCCAGGCCCACAGCTAGACCTGGGAGGGCGGTGACAGCGGTGGGGAGGGGTGGTCAAGGGACTTGGGAATCAGTCAAGCGGTCAAGTGGGCTCTAAGGGCCAGGTGCAGGGGACGAAGGGTTCTGTCCACCCTCTGTCCATGCCAGCCTCTCCAGCCTAGGGGACCCTCTCCCTGGGTGGGGCTCCCAGGCACCAAGTTAAACGAGAGGGACGCTTGTGGAGAACTCGGCCCGGGGCGTAGGGATGTGGGGCCTCCGGGCCTGGGATGTACGTGGGAGAAGGTAGCATAAAGGTGCACTGAGGCCCTAGGGATGCAGACCTCAAGACCCGGGCTGGGGGCGCGGGGTACCTGTGATGAAGGCGGGCACGCCCCAGCCCAGCATGTAGTAGAATCGCATGGGGCCGGCGTTGACATCGCGCACCTCGGTGAGCGCCCGGTACAGGTGCAAGGCCTCCAGCAGAGCCCAGGCGAAGGCGCAGAGGAACAGGAAGTGCAGCAGGATGGCAATGACCGTGCAGGCAAACTGAGGACCCAGGCCGCGCCCAGTCAGTGCCCAGGCCACGCCAGGGTGTGGGCTCTACTCTCACCAGACTGGAGAGGAGGGCCTGGGTGCTGGACGCTGCTCCAGCGGGGAGTCTGGGCCATAGGAAGGTACATCTAGGGTGCGCTGGGGAACCAGGGGGAGCTGGAGCGGCGGAAGCCACGCGCCAGGCCCCAGGCTAGCTCTTTATCCCTCATGGCTGCAGAAGCAGGATTGAGGGGAACGCTGGGGAGGACTGACATGGGACCATGAGAGCAGGGGACACTGGGGAAGGTTTCTGGTGAGGAGGAACATCTTACAGGGAGGTCAGCCTGGTTGATTCCCAGGAGGAAGACCAGCTGAGCCAGGCCCAGGGCGGCTGTCAGGTTCCGCCGGATGCCGTGCTGGTTGGAGCGCAGGGTGCGCAGGACAGCAAGGAAGAGGAAAGTGAGCAGGAGGGCGGCCAGGGTGACCCCGAGGGCCACATATGTCAGCGTCTTCAGTGGCAGAATCTCCCCATTCTGCAGGGGCGGTGGCAGAGAGACAGGGGGGTTAGGATGGACAGGGTCTGAGCACCCAGTCCAGAGCCCTGGGCTCCCACCCCCAGCCCTGCAGGCCCAACCTCGCGCCGAGACACGTCCATGAGCACGGCGAAGCTCGTCATGTGGTTGCACTGGCAGCTGACGTGGCTCTCGTTGCGGAAGACGACTTCACAGCCTCGGGCTGACCAGCCACCAGTGCCACTGACCCTGTGTGGGGGAGGCAGGGTCAGGAGACAGGAGAGTGGGGTGCACTGGGGTCTGGGGGGCTCTGCTCACAGCCCTGGGGCACAGGGCAGTGCAGGCTCACAGGATCGAGTGGTTCCAGAAGACACAGATGGGTTTGGTGCGCTCCTCAGTCTCCAGCAGCCGGAACTGCACTGTGACTGGCTTGTCCAAAGCACGGGGCAGGAGCTCCTCGTCGTCATGGACGCTGATGCTCACCACAGGTGTGTTGATGACGGGGCGTTTGGGAACTCTGGACAGGCAGGCACACAGTCACCACAGTATTCGTGTGAGTGGCATGCACGCATACTAAGTCGCTTTAGTCATGCCCAACTCTGTACAATGCTATGGACTGCAGCCCGCCAGGCTCCTCTGTCCATTGGATTCTCTAGGCCAGACTACTGGAGTGGGTTGCCATGCCCTCCTCCAGGGGATCTTCTCAACCCAGGGATCGAACCCACATCTCTCATGTCTCCTGCATTAGCAGGTGCGTTCTTTACCACTAGCGCCACTTGGGAAGCCCTGCGTGACTGGAGGACCCTTCTTATCACTCTGAGATGCTGCCAACCCCTGGTCCCTCTCTGTGGCTCAACCACTGACTGGCACCCCCACCCACTCCTGGTCTCCCCGGTCGCTCACCTCAGGCTGCGCTTGTCTGGGTCGTAGTTATGGGGCAGCAGCCCGGCCAGGGTGCGGTAGATGATGACGCTGGCCACAGCCTCACCCTGGCTCAGCTCCGGGTGCCGCCGCTGCCGCCGAGCCAGCTCCTCCGGCTCCTGGGGCTCTCCGGGGCCCGCGGGTCTGACCACAGGGGGCGTTTCTGGGATCGGGACATTGTCTACTCAGCTGGGTCCTTCATAGACACCCCAGCCTGGCCCCCTGACCCACCCCTCGGCCCCCACTGACCTCTGAAGACAGACTCAGGCAGAATGACCGTTGTCTCCAGGTCTGGGGGCCGCTCCCCCCGCAGGGCCTCATAGCGGGGCAGCTTGGCCCCAGCAAAGTTCCCCTTGTCCAAGCGAACGACAGAGATGACTAGGGAGAGGGCACAGGTCAGACCCTAGGTGAGGAGGGCAGGCCCCTGGCACGGCCCTGCACACTCCCTCTCCGGCCCGCCGGCAGCCTCACCAATGTTGGGCGTGACGATGGTGAAGGGGCTCAGGTAGGTGTGCCGCATGTTCTGGGCCAGAGCACTGGCATAGGCCTCATAGTGCTGCAGTAGCCAGGCAGTGCCGCCCTCTGTCTGCTGGATCAGCTCCCAGTGCCGCTTGTTGGCCGCATCCAGGAGGGCACTGCCCACACGCAGCAGATTCTAGGGTGGGCACGGTCACAGTGGGCTGTGCCCACAGCCTCACTCCTCGTCCCTACCAGCCTGTCCTGGACCAGCCCTGGCTCACCCCCCACCATGCCCTGCCCACGAATCCTTCCTCCTGTCTCTAACAGCTTCCCAGGGCCTGTGCCTACGCCCACACAGATGATTTGATGCGGGTTCCTCCTGTCCTGGGCCTGTGGGGAGGGCCCCTCCTCTGGCGAGCCTGGTCAGACCAGGTCCTCGTACAAACACTATTCTCTGTGGGTACCCTGCTTTGAGAGGGGTCGGAAAGAGGTGCTCTAAATGACCCATGTGCTGCGCCATGCATCACAGGTTCTCATGGAAGCCTCATGCCAGCTGGGAGCTCCCTAAAAGCAGAGAGGGGAGTGCCCCCCACTGTGCCCTGAGGTTACCAGGAGCTGGCTCACTCACCATGACCTCCTCCCACCCCACCTTCCCTGCCCACTCTGAGCCCCACCTCTGTGAAGTGCACGTCCTGTGTGGCGGACAGCCCAAAGCCTCGCTGGGCACTCTCGTGGGCCAGCAGCCGCGTGGCCAGCTGGTAGGCCACCTTGACATCACTACCAAAGTAGCCAGCTGTGTGTTGGGTAGCATTGCGCAGGAGCAGGGCCAGCCGCTGGGAGCGCCCCGAGTCCAGGCCTGACTCGTTTCTCTGAAGCCGCTCAGCCTGGGACCAAGACAGGCAGGGGGGTCAGCACAGGGAGGGGACAGTGAGGTTCCCAGAGGGCAGAACTGGAACTCCAGAGTAAAAGGACTCGGGAAGGGGAGAGACAGCCTCTGGGCAAGGGCCCCCGGAGGCAGGAGCTGGAGTTGTCGGAGTCCCCTTTCTCAAAACCGGGGAGGCGGGCAACTCATCCTGGGTGAAGACGGGGTGAGGGGCAAGGAGAAGCAGAGGAGACGGTTCACTTACAAATCCCTTCAGCTCTGAGAAGGTTACTGATGTGCAGTTGAAGAGGTTTGGGGGAAGCCACCCTCTGTGCTCGTCACAGTGGCGCACAGCAGTCCCTGGGGGAAGGCAGCCAGGAGCGCAGGCCTCAGGGAGAGACCTCGCTGAGTTCTGCAGGGGGCCAGCCTCCATGGACCGGAGACAGGGGACTAGCAGACAAGGGCCCTGCTGTCTGGCACCCCAGTGTGTGTAGAACACCAGAGCCAAAACCTCCGAGATCAACCCACAGGAGGGCTACAGGAATGGCCTCCCTGAGCCTCGGACTCGGCTGCCCTACTCCGGCCACCACCTTGAACTTTCTGCCACACACTCTCTGTTTCTGATCTCTGTTCATAGTCAGTCCAAGGGCCAGCACCAGCCTGCATCCTGCAGCTCCCCTGGGACAGCACCCTGTGTCCCCTGCTCCCCAGGCCATCTCTCTAGTGGCATAACTCCAGTACGAGGTGGTGAGTTGAGGATAGCAACCTGTGTGACTCATCTTTGAACCTCTAGTACCCAGCCCCGTGCCAGGCACACTACAGGTTTTCAGCACTTTTGTTACAAGTCCAAAATGTAGACACCTTTCATCTAGGCAAACTTGGGAGCAGGGGAGCATTGAGCCACAGAAGCATGGGACATGGAATCCCCCAGACCTGGAGGCCAGAGGTTGGGGGGTCTGCAGCCAGGGGCTCCCCACCCTCACTCTACTGATAAAGGCCAAGTCCTCTGTTTCATGTTCTGGGCCTCCAGCACCTACCGAAGGAGCCTTTGGGACAGGGGGCAGCAGCAGGCAGCCCAAAGCGGGTACGGGGCCACCAGATCCCAGCCTCGATGGCCCTCGGGCAGCTGTCGTAATTCACTGCAAGGAAATGCACCATCACTCAGGAGCAGTTGTCCCCCTACAGCGATGGCCGGGCTCCCCAGCCTTCCCAAGGCAGCCTCAGGTCTGCAACCCATCCCAGCTCCTGGCCTCCCTGGGACACTGGGGCCTGGCACACAGCAGGGAGGGCCACCCACCCATCTCGAGAGCCCTACCTTCACAGCCGTTGGTGGTGACCTCAGCAAAAGGGTTGTCACAGCGATCACACTGGCGCCCAATGACACCTGGCTTGCATGGACACTGGCCCTCCTCAGGGTCACAGACTCGGGACAGAGAGCCCGTGGGGTAGCAGTCACAAAGGAGGCAGGCGGGGCTGCCAGGGGGCCGGTAGTGGTTCTCCTGAGAGGGAGAAGGGACACGGGGTCGCTGGCTCAAGCTCTCTTCCCTGGGTGCTCACGGATCCTCTCACTTTGGCCCCTCTGGAGAGAGGTTCCCTGACCCGCAAGAATGGTACATTCAAAGTATTTATTAACTGGTCGTGATTCAGAATTGAACCCACCAGTGAGACACCAATCAATTAGAATGGGCTGCAAACAACCAGTACAGCTGGCCTGGACACACAAGGACAAATAACCACTGGCCCGCCCCAGTGGATCAAAGGCACATAGCCCTCAGCGCTCTGTGGGGAGGCTTCTTCCACCGCCCACCCCCCAAGGGCCCAGGAAGTACAGGACAGCGGCCGAGGCAGTCGCCGTGCAGGCTTGGCTCGGGGCAGTCACCTTGCAGTGGCACTCGCCACTTGTCTTGTTGCAGTCTGGATCGAAGCCTTTGCTGACATCGCAGTTGCATGGGCCGCATGTGGGGTGTCCCCACCAGCCTCGGGGACAAGGTTGGTCAATCCTGCGGAGAAGGGACCAGGGAGGAATGAGCTCCTTCAGCCATCCTGTAGCCACGAGTGGCCCTTCTGACCCCAGCCGTGGCCCAGCCAGGCTCCCAGGGCTCTGAGGGACACAGCGGACATTGGCAGTGGCCCCAGCTGCCAGCACGGATCCATATTACCTGGTCTCACAGTATGGCCCAAGGTAACTGGGAGGACACTCGCAGGTATAGCCATGGGGAGCACTGGGCTTTCGGGTACATGTGGACTGATGCTCGCATGGGTTCAGGTCACACACGTTAGTGCAGTTGTCACCATAGTAACCTGGGACCAAGCAGAAAGACGAGAGAGACTCAGTCCCCACCTTCCCCTGGCATTTTCTTCAAACCTGCCTTCATTCACCTCCTTCTATTCTGAGCAGCTATACCAGCTGGCTGTAGCTCTGCAGTGCAGGACGAGAGGCTCAGAGGGGTGAGGTGACTAGCCCCAGGTCACATGGCAAAGCCAGAGTGACCCACCCCCACCCCACACCTGCTGACCTGTCCCATTCCCCTGGGCCCCTGGCCTACCTGGATCACAGCTGCAGGAATAGCTGTCCCAGTCGTCACTGCAGTAGCTGTTGGCAGGACATGGGTTCGAGTCACAGGGGTCTGGCAGGCTGCAACCTGGCTCCACGTTGATGCTCTCCCCACGGCTGGGATCCAGACTGCTGACGCCCTCAGGCGTCTCGCTGACCCGAACACCCTGGGAGGGAGAGGGCAGTGGTGTTGGCCCTGTGTGGAATGGGCTTCTCAGTGTTGGCAGTGAGAAGGCAGAGCAGGAGGCTTACCTGCAAACAGCCCCGGAAGCCTCGGGCCACACCACTGGCCGGCCCTGGAACACCCCCGACGGTAACGTTGCTCAGGTGTAGCCCGTGCAGCCGGGGGCCCAGGTTGCCCTCTGCCCGCTGCTGCCCGTAGTCAAAGGACAGGATGGCATGGCCAGGGCCTCCACTGGCTCCCAGCGCCAGCTGTGCATGGTGCCAGTCGCCATCATTGGCCCGGCCTGGCTCCAACTGGAGAGATGAGGCCTGGAGCCCCGTGCCCTCCACGCTCAGCACCACGCGGCCCTCCCGAAGCTGGCACCAGAAGAAAAGAGGGTCAGCAGACTGCCTCGATCAGCTCATCTTCCCGCCCACCGTCCTACCTGAGCCACCAAACCCATCCTGCTGCCCAGCTGAGGCCAGGGAGGAAAAGGCATTATTTCCTGTGGGCCCGAGAGATGGCAGCAGTGATTCACCAAAGGAACCCAGCTGCCTTTTCTCTCCTGGGAAAGACCCCGCCCAGCCAGCTCTGACCCATAACCCGTGCCAGGGCCGCCGGCCTCACCCCTCCCTGCATCACCTGCAGAGTGATGGTGCTGCGCCCCCTGGTGACAGCCTGGAGCAGGACGCCGTTGGCCTGGCGTGTGCGGAACATGAGACTGAGGTGCCAGGGCTGGGAGATGGGCAGTGAGAGGCCATGCCAGGCCAGCAGGCTGCTGCCCAGGAAGCGCTGCGGGTTGGCCATCTCTGGGCAGGCAGACAGAGGCAGACTCTGAGGGGCGGAGTGGCCGAGTGCCCCAGGGGGCATGATGTTCAGTGGGGGTAGCTCCATGGGAGGCAGAGTACTGCCCCTCCTAGTGCCCAGGCTCCCCAGCTGCCCCGCCCTCCAGAGCATCTACCTGCTCCAGGTCCACCCCACTCTGTGCCCAGGCCTGCCTCTGACTGGGCCCTTTGTCTCCCGTGCTAACCCTTTCTGGGCGCTGCCCAGACACGCTTTTCCACCCACAGCCAAGCTCAGCCCGGCCCTGCCCAGGGCCTGGCCTGACCGTGCTGGGGTTCCCAGGGCTGCTGATAGCTCCCAGGCCCCAACCTCTGACAGCTGCCCCCATACCTACCCTGGGCACAACTCTTGCCCCCAAAGCCCAGAGGGCACTCGCAGCTGAATGCGTCCCACTGGTTCACACAGGTGCCCCCGTTGTGGCAACTGTTGCTGTCACACACGTTCTTCTTGGCAGGGCACCCTAGAATGAAGAGAAGGGTGCTCAGGCAGAGGCTCCTGACAGAAAACCTGTGGCAGTGGCTACAGGGGCTCTGAGCCCCCCACTTCCAGGGGCCCCCACACCAGGCACCTCCCACCGCTCTGCATTCAGCCTGACCCCGCCTCCCATACCAGGCATGGTGCCGTTGTTGGCAATGAAGTCGGCCATGTCAACGTGGCGGCTGTCCACCTGCAGGTTCCTTATGCAGCCCACGAACTGCCGGGTGCGGACAGGGAAGCTCTCGGGCAGGTCAGGCACCCCACCCAGCAGCAGGGGCCCTGTCAGGTCCAGAGACCTGGCAGGCGGGGTGGGGGGGTGGAGAAACGGCCGAGAAGTAAGGCTGAGTGGGGTGCTTCCAGTTCCTTCTCCTAGGGGCCCTACCGAGCAGCCAGGGGAAGGGGAGCCCCACCCTGGGGCTGCTCTATCAGACTGCTGCCCAAGGCTAGCTCGAATCCCCCAGACTTGCCGGTTGTGCCCCCACCCAGCCCCCGCGCAGAGGGCTGGGCAGGGGCAAAGGGTGGCCAGGTAAGAGAAAGGAATTGGTTACCATTTCAGGGCTCCCAAAGTCCCCCCTTACAACCCTCCCTCCCTGTGTGGCCCCACACCTTGCTGCACCCCCAGCCCTCTCCCCTCCTTACTTCTTGCTGCCACCCTGAGTGCCCTGGGCAGCGCAGGAGTAGTTGCCCAGCATAGCTCCAAAGCGCAGGGCTACCCCTGTATCACAGCCATCCACGGTCACCACAGCCACCTTCTGCTCCGATGGGCCCTGCGGGAGCCCCGTCTGACCCAAGAGTGGCTGTGGACAGGGAAGGGCAGAGAGGGGAAAGAGTGGGCCAGGGCCATTCATGGGCCAGCAGGCAGGAAAACACCAGCACATACACACTCCCTTTGTGTACTGCTACACACGCATACACGTGTGGTATACACACGTACACATGCACACGGATGTGTGCTCACATGACCATTTACCTTCCTTAATGTCCACTTGTGTTTGTACCTAGCAGAACAGGAAGTGTCTGTACCACCTAGCAGGATGGGAATGCCTGGCAAGGCAGCAAGTTCCACCCCTCTCTTCCTCCCCGTTCAGCCAGACAGACCATGACCAGCCCCCAGCAAGGCAGTGCCACCCAGGTCTGGGAGAGCATCTGAGCCCAGGACAGGGCCCTCTCCCCCGGGACCCCTCCCACACCCACCTTATTGTAGTACTTCAGCTGCACCGTGTGCCACTGGCCGTCACTGACCCCTCCGGGCACGAACGGGGACACGGTGGTGGTCGACTCCCCTGAGGAAAGGACCCAGGTGAGCTGAGACACCAGCTGAGGGCTGGGAATGGGGACAGGCCACTTGCGGTTGGGCTGTGCCCAGGTTTGGCTGGGAGAGTGTGCGACTCAGGGTCAAGGGTGGAGAGGCACAGGGACTCGGGGAGATGGGCGAGGACGCAGGGTCGCGGGATCACCTGCAGAGAAGGTGAGCTGGACCTGCTCCTGGATCACCTCGAGGGCCACGAAGTCATGCTTCTCATTGAAGCGCCCGTTGTACAGCAGCAGCCCATCTCGCTCCTTGGTGGCAAACCTGAGTGGGAGTGGGGGAGGGGGCAGGGAATGGGGCACCCACCTGGATACCAGCACCCCAGCCACCTAACTAGCCCTGGTCCTACTCAGAAATCTCCCGAGGGCTGACTCCTGGGCAGAGGCTGTGGGCCATATGGCTAGAGCGTGGAAGATGAGCACAAACCAGGACTGGCGGCACAACCCTGGCATCCTGGCTCCCACCCTTGAGGGTGGGTTGGGAGGAGTGTAGGTGGCCCTGGTGGGTGAGGGGCCTGCCAGCCAAGGGTACAAGGCAACTCCAAGTACAGGCCTGGCTCTGTCAACACCTCCCTCCCCACCTGCCACACAGCATCACCGCCTGACGTCCCACCTCGTCCACAGAACAGGAGGCCCCCCAGGCTGTCCCTGGCCCCTATTCCAAGTGCCCAGGCACTCACGAGAGGGCCAGGGTGAAGTGGAAGCGCTGGCGCAGGCCCCGGAAGGTGATGAAGGAGCGGGCAGGGAAGCTGCGAGTGGTCACCTGGCAGAAGGGCTTCTCGAAGTCTCCGGATGGGCAGTCGCACTTGAAGCCGCCCACCAGCAGGTTGACACAGGTGCCCCCGTTCTTGCAGACGCCTGGGGTGCAGCGGCCTGAGCGGGCACTCACTTCGCAGTGCTCACCTGGACAAGAAGTCAGGCAGGTGAGCACCAGGTGCCTGGGGGACTGGGACTCCTTCGCTCGCAGTGATCCCTCTGTGATCTCCCATGACTCCTATGACACTCTGAATCCCTCCAGCATCCCCACCTCCTCTCATGTGCTCATCCCTCTGAGCTCTGTGAAACCCTGGCTCCTTTGATGCCCTGCTTGGCGCACTGGGCATCCTCACCACAGTCCCATGTATCGCTGTCCCGCAAGTTCCCAGAGGCTCCCAGTCCCTCCCATGCCCTTGTTTGGGCCTTAAGAGCACAGGCCTGTGAGGTCCCTGATCACAAGGTCCGAGTCCTAGTGCCCTTTGGTGTGAGGGCTACCCAGCAAGCATGGGGGTGTTCTGGCCCCACGAGGGGGCATGCCTGTGGATGAGAGAGCCTGCAGGACAGCACAAGGGCTGGTGCCAACCCCCACCCCACACTGGTGCTTTTGTCTCTCACAGGCACCAAGATCAGCTTCCCTCCCTGGGGATGAGACCAGGCTTCCATTTGGATTTGTTGGAGTTATGGGATGGTGTGGGCGGGAAGCTGGGGACTCTCCAGAAACGGGGCAAGGAACTCCCACCCTGAGCCCTGGTGTTCAGACTGAGGACCTCTGTGCACTTGAGAGATGCTGAGACAGTAGGGAACTGAGCCCTGGGAGCTGAAACGGAGGAGCTGAAAATTCCAACATCAGATGGAAAAATCCACCCTTTTCTCCCCTCCCCATTCCCAGATTCTAGAGATAGGTTCTCAGCTCCAGTGCCTAGTGACTGGCTCTAGTTTCCATGGAAACTGTTGTTCGCCTACTCTAAGCACCCCCTACCCCATCCTCTTGGACAAAGACTTCCCTCCCCTCCCCCCAGTCCACCCCTCTGCTCCCCCCTACCCACAGCAGCAGCTGAGAGGAGTCAAGTCTGGCAAGTTCTGGGCAGGAAGATGCAGCAGGGGAGGCAGCAAGGCTGGCCTACCACGGCTGGCGAAGCGTGTGGGCATGGCTCTGGGGGAGAGGGAGCAAGGCCTACGGACCCGGGAAGGAAAGGCATGGAGAGCAGGGGATGTCCTGAGGGAAAGCAGAAGGCTGCAGGGAAGGGTCTGGAGCCGAAGCAGAGGCAGCGAGATCCCAGGGAGAGTCTGGGGACAGGATATGTAAAGACCCCTGGAGATAGGCCAACAGGCCTCTTGGTCAGGCCCTGCTTTACACACCTGGGCAAGGGTGGAGCTCCAGGTCACACAGGTGCGATGATCTGAAAGTTCCCATCCCCACACCTGAACCCCACCAGTCTCCCCAGCTCTTCTGCGCCTCCCCTCAACACCTGAGAAGAAAAGCACCCGCTGCGGCTCTGAAAGGCAACTCACTCATCAGTTGGGAGAGTGCATGTACTAGGCCCAGCCTCACGTCAAATCCAGGTGAGACCTGGGGCAAGTCACCTGATCTCACTCATTATTTCCTTAAATCACAGCCAGCACTTCCCACAGGCCAGCTCTTACCCGTATTAAATTCAGTACGGGTAAGAGCTGTATTAAATTAAATTCAACCTTGTCAAGGGAGTAGATTCATCACCCATTTAAAAATTCTACCCCATAGAGCGGTTAAGTAACTTGCCCAAGGTCACCCAGCTGCTCTTGTCAAAGCTGGGATACAAATGCAAGCAGACTGGCCCCAGGGCCAGCGCTGACCTCAGTTACACCATCTGGGGGTGGGCGCGGGTTGGGGACAGAGAAACAAGGCTCCCCTCTTCCTTTCTCAAAGGTGATTGTGAAAGAGGAAGGGGGACTTGTGAATGGCCAGTGTACCCTGTACATTCCCTCAGGAGAAGAAGGAGGTTACCGGGTTCTTAGCTTGATTGTGCTGGCCCTGCGGCCTTAATCCCGACCAGGGCCGCCCCCAGGCCTTCCCCTCCCTCCCTCCGCGAGGGCTCACCGGTGTAGCCATCACGGCAGAGACAGGTGTAGCCGCCCTCGCGGCTGCGGCAGTGTCCGTGGGGGCCGCAGGGCCGTGAGTAGCAGAGGTCCACCTCGGTCTCGCAGTAGTCGCCGGTGAAGCCAGGCGGGCAGCGGCAGCGCAGTCCCCCGACCGGGTGGATGGGCCGGAAGAGCACGGAGGAGGAGGCGATGAAGGGCGCGGAGGAGTCAAAGCGGAGCACGGACACGCAGCGCATGTAGTTCTCGCAGGGCTCACGCAGGCAGATATTGTCGTCGAAGGGCAGTACGCGCTGTGCGGAGATGGCCGTGAGCAGGCTGCGGTTGAGATACAGGCGCTCCTGCAGGTCCTCGGAGGGCAGGAAGGGTGGCCCGCCCCCGGGCCCCGGCGGCTGGCCCACCGACAGGCTCACGTTGAGGATGTGGCTGCCTGGGGCATCGGTGTCCCGCTGCACGTTGAAGATCACCACGTGGTCTGGGGGTGTGGCCAGCGTGGCGGCCACAGCCTGGATGAAAAGACCCAGTAGGGGCGACAGGAAGCGCTCGGGCGACATGTCTTCCAGGCGCAACGTGATGCTGTGCGTGAGCATCTCGTCGGTGATGATGGTGACGCGTAGGGAGCATTGAGCGGTCACGCTGTGCACGCCGTCTGTGGGGAGGCCAGACGGTCAGCACCCAGGGAGGGCAGGGGTCCCAAGCCATAGATCTGGCTCCGGGTAGGAGCACCCGGAGGAGGGCATGAGTGTGGGCGGGAACCCTGCTCGCACACTCCTGCACTGCCCAGTTGCCAGGAAAGGCTCTCCTTTTCTAACTGGCATAAAGGAGCCCTTAGGACGATGTATACCTCACCTGAGGGAGAGTCACTCCAGGAGGGCTCAGCCCCCAGCAGCACTCAGGGGGATTGATTTCCAGAAGTTCTCTTTGCATACTTTCCAGAACCCTCTGTTGCAAAGCATGTGTGTGTGTTAATTACTGGGTCCTGTCAACTCTTTGCAACCCCACAGACTGTAGCCCACTAGGCACCCCTGTCCGTGGGATTTCCTAGGCAAGAATACTGGAGTGGGTTGCCAATGTCTTCTCCAGGGGATCTTCCCCACCCAGGGATCGAACCCAGGTCTACTGCATTGCAGGTGGATTCTTGGTGGTCTGAGCCACCAGGGAAGCCTGTTGGAAAGCACGGACACATCTTTTAATGTTTGTGTATCTTTCCCTGCCCCAAGCCACGGACGGGTCTGCTCCCTTATATCAATACCAGACCAGGTGCTTCCCTGCACGAGGATCTTATTTTGCCTTTTTCTTACCTCCCTAGAGGGCCCAGAGCACCATGCTACTGCTAAGTCGCTTCAGTCATGTCCGACTCTGTGTGAACCCATAGACAGCAGCCCACCAGGCTCCCCTGTCCCTGGGATTCTCCAGGCAAGAACACTGGAGTGGGTTGCCATTTCCTTCTCCAATGCGTGAAAGTGAAAAGTTAAAGTGAAGTCGCTCAGTCGTGTCTGACTCTTAGTGACCCCATGGACTGCAGCCATGTACTGGAGTAGGGTGCCATTGCCTTTTCCGTAGAGCACCATGAGACCCACAAATATAATCCTCCTGCCACCTCAGCCTCTATGTTACTGCTGCTGCTAAGTCGCTTCAGTTGTGTCCGACTCTGTGCGACTCCATAGATGGCAGCCCACCAGGCTCCCCGTCCCTGGGATCCTCTAGGCAAGAACACTGGAGTGGGTTGCCATTTCCTTCTACAATGCATGAAAGTGAAAAGTGAAAGTGAAGTCGCTCAGTCGTGTCTGACTCTTAGCGACCCCGTGGACTGAAGCCTACCAGGCTCTTCCATCCATGAGATTTTCCAGGCAAGAGTACTGGAGTGGGGTGCCATTGCCTTCTCATCTTAACACTATTACAACCCTGACCCTGGCTGTGTTCCCCCTCCCTCATTGCAGTAGAGAATGGAGGGTGAACTGGGTCAGTGGGCCACCCAGTCCCCCTCCTACTAAGCCTGGTGGCTGCTTGGGCGCAGGCCCGCTATCCCCATAGCAACGCCCCACACAAAGCATTCTTCCCGCCCAACTCTCTGAGTTGCTGAGGGTAGCCCGGGGGGCCCTACCCCAGGAAATCTAGCTGAGCCACCTTACCAGTGGCAGGCAGCACCACCCACTGCCCTGATGTTGTGGGGTTCTGGGGGCCAGAGATGGAAAAGCCTGGGTAGCTCTCCACCCTGAGCCCCAGACAGAGCCCCACTGAGCTGACATCTCCTTTGGGCCTAGACTTCCAGCTACTCATCACCCACTTGGCTCATGGCATTAAATCCAGTGCCTGCCACACCCCCGGGCCACACACTCACTTATAAACAGCTAAGTACTAACACTCTGGTGTCTCACCCCACCCACACACACTAAGCCCAGAAATACCAGGCACACCTGAATGCACAAATACGTGGCAATGGATTTTCTTCATCTCAAAATGAAAGCTGGAGGCCAAGCGGTGAGGGAAATGGCTTGGTTGGGCTATAAGCGATATTGTTTATTTACTACAACGTTCTATGCATAGTAAGTGTTCAGTCGGATGTTCATGAGAATCTATTTGATCTCCATAATGAAGAAATGGTCTTTAAAACACAGCAGGGAGGCCCAAGTAGTTATTTAAAAGGACATCCTAGCAGGAATGGGGCAGGAGTTAGTGTTTCTCAGGTGGGACAGAGGTAGGAAAGGGCTTCCATGGTGGCTCAGTTGGTAAAGAATCTACCTGTAATGTACAAAATGAGGGTTTGATCCCTGGGTTGGGAAGATCCTTTGGAGAAGAGCATGTCAACCCACTCCAGGATTCTTGCCTGGAGAATCCCATGGACAGAGGAGCCTGGCAGGCTACAGTCCATAGCGTCGAAAAGATTTGGACATGATTAGCAACCAAGCATGCACGCGCACACTCACGGGTGTAGGAAAGGGATCTGGGAATAGATTCTTCGGCTTCTGTGTCATAGCACCTTGAGGTGGCTGACTGCGCCGGCAGCTAGGAAGGCTGAAGCCAGACACACATCTGAGCCGTGTCCTCGGCCCCCTGCCCACCTGCCCTCCAGCCTCACTGCTTGAGAATGTGCCGCCCGCTTGCTCTCACCAGCAAGCCTGTTGTCATCACTCACCTCTGCTCCTCCTTTTCTTGACTGCTGCTGAACAAGCTGTTCCTTCCTACCTGGACTATCCAGCCGCCAGCCCCACTCCCCCTAGTTTCCTAGCCCACCCTAAACTCACCTTTTCCAGGGAGCCTGCCCAGATTTATGACTTCAGGCTCGACTTTCCTCCCTCTTTCAGAGCCCCCTGCACTTAGTTCTGGAGCCAGCCCAGGGCCCTCGTGTACCTGGTGCCCAGTGATTCCTTGGTGTGAGAGTCCCTCTGGGCAGGAAGGAGCCCAGAGTCCACACAGAGTCCTCCTAACTGGCCAGGGAGGGGCGGGGCAGGCAAGAGAAACCTCTCCACCGTCAGCCCTGGGAACACGCGCCCCTCCCCATGTTGCCCCTCCGCCAGCCCAGTCCCCGCCTGCACCCCTCACCCAGTGTGTCTGTTGCTTCCCATCTGGCCCACCATCTGTGGCCACCTGCCCCCTCTGCTATTGTCCCCATCCCAGCAGTCAATGGACCGCTCTCTCCTTCCTCTTTGTTCCTTTCTTCTGCCTTGACCTGGGTCACCCTTCAGGTGCAAAGGCAACGGTAGGAACCGGGGTGGGGGGTGCATAGCCTAAGCCATCCTCCTGGGCAGAAGACGATGGGGATGGGCCCTGACCCCAGGAAACACCATCTGTGACAAGAACCTCGCCTGCCACACCTGAAAAAGTGTCAAGTCCCAGACTGGGGCAGAATTAGACGCCAAGCCTCCCTTCCCCTGGCAGATGCACTAGTGGGAGTTGTAGGCCATGGACGGGCACTCCTGTGTGTCCAAGCAGAGTTCAGGAGAGGCGGAGTTAGGAGAATTCGGGCCTCAGGAGAGCCACCCGGCCCATGCTGGGGCAGCTGAAGTCCCAGGGAACAAGAGAGGGGGAAATCGGAGAGGCAAAAACACAGAGACCAAACAAGGGAAGACAAAGGCCCAGGAAAAGAGCCAGCAGCGGAGAAACTGGGAAAGGAGGAGAGTCACACAGGAGATGGGGAGAGGACCACGGAGGAGACAGTGCAGAAAGGCCCCCAAGGGCAGACGCGGGAAAGAAAGAAGAGACAAAGAGCAAGAGAGGGAAACAAAGGGCAGCAGGAGCTGATCCCCCTCGCCCCAGCCCCCTGGACTTTGGGGTTGCCGTGGTGACTGCCTCCAAGGGTCAGGGCCGAGGGGAAAGGGTGGGGCTGGGCTGGAGGGCTGGCCGAGGCCTCCCCCTCTATTCTAGGGGAACCAAGGTCTGGGGGTCTGCATGGGTAGGAGCGCGAAGGCTGGGTGGGGCCTCCTCTGCCCACGTCCCTCGGTCACCTAGGGTGGACTGGGGCAGGCAGGAGGGAGAGGCCCTTCCCTTCCGGCCCTCCCCACTGCTTCCCAGCACAGAGAAGGACACGAGATAGCAGAGCTCCAGCCCCCACCTCCTCCCACTAAGGAGGAACTGAAGCTTCCAGAGGCATTGAGCCTGTCCATGACCTCTAAAAGCTCACGTGCCCTGGCTCCAGTGGCCACCTGAGGATTGGGGAGGGGAGTTATCTGTCCCAAAAGGACTATGAATGGAGAGGGGTCTGAAGCCACGCCCTGTGTCTTGCACACCTCACTCCTCTTCTGGCCCGGACTCCTTGGGGTAGAAGTGAGGCTCGCCAGGCAGCTCTTTCTCCCCTCTCTATGTGTCTGAGTGAGGGTGCCCTGACCCACCCATCCCCAGGCACAGCTAACAGTCAGTCCTCACAAGGGCCCCAGCTGTTCCCAGGCTCAGGGAAGGGGCTCCCTCCTTGCTGCCACTGTTGTCCACTCCCTGCTCCCGACAGAAGAGACAGAATGTTGCCCACCGCCCAGCCCCGATTCTCCTCCCCCAGCCCTTCTGTCCAGGAGTCTGCAGGCTGAGCGCTTGGCCAAGCAGCTGGAATGCCCGGCCTGGGTCCCGGCCAGGCTCCCACGCCCCAGGATTCTGTTCTCTTGCCACTGGATCCGGGGGCTCTGCCCTCAGAGGCCACTAGCGCCCTGGCTCACCATGGTCCCCACAGCCCATCCCCTGAGCCCAGGCTCTCACGGGCCGTGGGAAGGCCTGGCGTCTAAGAAGAGCCAGGCCGCAGGGAGGCAGGGGGCCCAGGAGCGCCATGGCCTGCCCCTGGCTCTGCTGCAGCCCCTCCCCCAAGCCGGACCCCGAACCACCACCTCTGACAGTGGGGTCTGTTTGGACAGAGACAATGAGCTCCAGCCTCACTTCCTGTGGGAGCTCTGAAGGGGAAAGCCAGGCCAGGCTCTTTCTGCCTGGAGGGAAAAGAATGTCCTAGACAAAGTCCCCCTCAGCTGGTCTGTGGCTCAGCCGGGAGCCAGAAGGGGCCCAACCGCAGGGTCCTGACCCTGTGGGGGCAACCCTGTGCCCCCACAGTCTCGGCTCTGTCCGAGGCTGTGTGAGATCACAGGGACGTGCCGGCGGGCGGGCGGCAGGCGGGCGTGAAGGGGTGGCTCGCTGCTCTGGGCCACAGTCCCCTCCATCCTGCCCCACCTCTCTTGGACCCCAGAGCCTTTTTCCATAATTCTCAGCAGCCACAGAGAAGACAGCCTCATGACACTTCCCCCACCACGTCACAGGCTGGTAGGCAGGGGGTAGCCGACCGAAGCAGCCCGGCCCAGCCTGGGGTGGCAGGCAGGGCCCACACAGCTGCCAGGATTCCTCGGGTTCTGTCTCCAGCTGCTTTGCATCCCTCAAATGCTGGGCCAGTCCCAGGTAGAGAGATGGGTCAGCAGCTCCTCCTCAGAAGGCCGCCCAGGCCCTCCCCCGAGGGCCAACTCCACCCCAGTGTCGCCTGGGCCCTTCCTTACCTGACACCAGCACGCTCATGACAGCCTCCAGAGGTCGGTTGTTGTCCAGCGCCCGACTCAGCCTCAGCTCGCCCGTGGACGCGTTGAGGAGGACCAGGCTGAGTTCATTCCCCCGCTCAAAGCTGTAAGTCAGGCTGTCTGAGATGTCAGGGTCGTGGGCAGGCACCCGGCCAATGGCACCCCCTGGGAAGCTACTTGATCGATTGGTGACATAGTTGTTGAAAAGTATCTCGAAGTTGCCCAGCACTGGTGGGTTGTCGTTGCGGTCAAGCAGGCGGACGTGCACTGTAGCTCGGCTCACCAGTGGAGCCGACGTGGCCTGGATGACCAGGACATATTCAGGCCGGTCCTCATAGTCCAAGTCCACCAGAGCGGTCAACTCTCCGGAGAAGATGTCCAGTTGGAAGACCTCAGGGATGTTGCCCTCCACAATCTGGTACATGATCTGAGCATTGGTGCCTTCGTCAGGGTCAGTGGCTGTGACCCGGGCCACTGCCAGCCCAATGGGACTGTTCTCTTCCACAAACACATCAAACTCATCCTGCTCAAAAACAGGTGGGTTATCATTTACATCCAACACTGTGACTGTCACGTCCATGGGCGTGCGGGCTGGAGGCATCCCCTTGTCCACTGCGTATGCCCGCAAGACGTACTGGGCCACATTCTCACGGTCCAGCCTCCGCAGTGTTCGCACAATGCCTGATGTGGACTCTACGATAAAGTCCCCGTCTCCATCATCGCCCCCTTGGAAGGTGTAGAAGACCCTGCCGTTAAGGCCAGAGTCACGATCAGTGGCTGAGATCTGCAGAACACTGGTGAAGGGGGGCACGTCCTCGTAGACACTGCCCTGGTAGGAGTCCCGCAGAAACTGAGGGGCATTGTCATTCACGTCATTCACCAGGATCTCCAGGTAGGTGGTGTCGGACTTCTGGGGAATGCCATTGTCCCGGGCAGTGATGGCCAGCGTGTAGGACACCTGGTCCTCATAATCCAGCTCAGCCTGGGTGGTGACAGCCCCTGTGTCCGCATCGATGCGGAACTGGGGGATGCTGTCCTCCATAAAGTAGGTGATGCGGGCATTCTCACCCGTGTCCTCATCTGTGGCACTGATGAGCACCACTGTGGTGCCTGCTGGCCGGTCCTCATTAATATTCACCGTGTAGTGGGAGCTCTGAAAGACAGGGCGGTGGGTATTGGCATCGGTGACATTCACCACCACTTGTGCCGTGTCCTGCCTCGTGCCATCGGAGGCAGTAACAGCCAGCACATACTGCCGCTCAAGTTTGTAGTCCAATGGCAGGGCGAGGGACACCAGCCCCCCACCACTCTGGCTGGTGATGGAGAAGCGGTTTCGGGTGTTGCCGCTGGTGATCTGGTAGGTGATGACGCTGTGGGCATCTCGGTCCACGGCCGACACCGTCACCACGCTGGTGCCCACAGCTGCATCCTCATTGAGCCGTACTGTGTACTCTGGTTGGGTGAAGGTTGGGTTGTTGTCGTTGACATCCAGGATGGTCACACTGACACTGGCCGAGGCAGTGAGTGCTGGGGTGCCATGGTCACGGGCTTCTACTCCAAAGCTGTAGAAATCAACCTCTTCCCGGTCCAGCTCAGCTGCCACAGAGATCCAGCCTGTGCCGTTGTTGATGGTGAAGGGAAAGTCGTGTCCAACCCCTGCAAGGCGGTATTCTAGGCGGGCATTGTCACCCGCATCAGCATCAATGGCCTGGACATGGAGGACCAGGTAGCCTAAGGGGACACTCTCCAGAACAGTAGCCTGGAAGGGGGTGCTGACAAAGATGGGAGCATTGTCATTGATATCCAAGACCTGCACTGTCACCAAGCCGGAGACGTTGGAGAGAGGGGGGCGGCCACCGTCCTGTGCCCGAACCCGTAGGGTGTATTCCTTGGTCGTCTCATAGTCAAGAGGGCTCACCACGTCCAGAGCCCCAGTCTGGGCATCTAAGTAAAACTGTCCCCGAGCGTTGCCACTCATGATGCTGTAGTGCACCAGAGCATTGCTGCCCTTGTCTCTATCTGAGGCTGTGACCCGGAGGACCGGAGCTCCTGGGGCCACATCCTCCCGCACCTGGACCACGTAGCGCTTCTCACTAAACTGGGGGGCATTGTCATTATCATCTTCCACCGACAGGAAAATGGCAGCTGTGGCAGTGCGTGGACCAGGGTCCCGACCCTGGTCACTTGCTTCCACAGTCAACTGGTAGGATTCCACCTCTTCCCGATCCACGGGGCCTCGGGTTCGGATGACCCCAGAGCGAGGGTCAATCTCAAAGACTTCAGAGGGGCTGCCCCCAGACCCCTCCAGCAGGCGGTATAGAATATTGGCATTGGGAGGGGCGTCACCATCTGTGGCTCTGACGGTAAGCACCTCATAGCCGACTTCCAGGTTTTCCCGGAGGCTCTCCTTGTACTCTTGCTGCTCAAACACAGGGTCGTGATCATTGGTGTCAGTCACCAAGATGGTGAGCGTGGCCAGGGCACTGCGTCGGGGCATGCCATGGTCCTGCGCCGTGACCCTGAAGACGTGCGTGCTCTTGGTCTCACGATCCAGCTCCTCGGCTGTGGTGACCGCACCAGTGATCGGGTCCAGGGAGAAGAAGTGGTTGGAGCGGCTATCGAAGAGGGCATCCATAGTGTACTCCAGTCGACCTGCCTCACCCTCATCTGGGTCAATGGCCCGCAGAGATGCCACAGGAGTACCTGCTGGCTGGTTCTCGGGCACTGTGGCCTGGTAGCTGGGGGGCTGAAACTGGGGGGCGGTATTCACGTTCCTCTTCCGACGTCCACCCATGGACTCTTCTGCTAAGCTGTCCCCTGCCCTAAAACCTGGGGCCTGCACCAGCTTACAGGACTGGCATCTCAGCCGTGGGGCCTTTAAGCACAGGTGCTCATGGGGCAGGGTGAGCTTGCCCTGTGGGGAAAGGTGGCCTCCTATGCCCAGAAGACGACAGCTCCAGGGGCAGCCTTCGGGCGCTGGTGGCAGGGGGATGTGGGCCCCGGATTCTGGACACCAGACCCTCAGACCATCATGGTGAGGCACCAGGTGGCCAGTCAGTTCCGTCCCCGCATCCCTGCAGCGGCTGGTGTAGAGCCAGAGGTTCGAGGATGAAGCTGGACAGAGCCAGCCCACGGGAGCGCAGGCCCCCGAGGAGCCGCGTCCGCCAGGCCCCAGGGAGCGACAGGGCCCCACTTGGTCTCCCAATAGTGGCGGCAGCAGCAGCAGTAGCAGCAGCGGCGGCAGCGGTGTCGGAAGTGGGGCACGGGCCGCCGGGCTCCGCATCTCTCCCCCTTCCCGGCCGGCCGGGTCAACGGCGGCCGCCGCTCCTCCTCCCGCTCTTGCGGACCCCGCCGCGCCTCATGCCCGGGCCGGGGCGCCAATCCCCGGGGGCTACTTTTGCGCCCCGTGGGGCCTGCTCCTTGATGCCTCACCGGAGCCCGGCGCTGCCCGCTCCCACGCGCCGGCTCCCACCGATCCCCAAGCCGGGCCCACGCTGGGTCACCCAGACCACCACGGGCTGGCGCCGCGCTTCCACTAGCACACCCGGCTCTCGCCACCTGCGCCGCGGCGCCCGCGGGGCCCGCGCGCCCTTGGCCCTGCCGCCCCGAGATCCTCTGAGTGCTTCTCGCCCGCGCGGGATAGCCCACCTGCTCCCCCGGAGCTGCGCACCCGGACCCCGGCCCGGCCCCGGGCGCCTCCGACGGCCCCCCGCCGGCCGCTCGTGCCCCGCGTCCCCGCCGCCGCTGCTGCTATCGCCGCGGCCCCGAGCCCAGCCCCACGTTCCCTCGCCTCCCCGGCGGGCGGGCGAGCTCTGCAGAGCGGCCGCGGCGGTGGCGCCTCATTACCATAGACCTGCTCGCGCCGCCACCGCCTTAAAGTGGCGACGCCAGCCGCACCAAAGGAGGTGGGCCCCACCTAGCGCCCTCCTCCGTACCAGTGATATAGAATTCACACATTACTACTCACTTTCTTCCCCTATCCCAATCCGACGCCAGGCCTGCCCCTGGGCCAGATTCCTACCACAGTCTACAAAGGAATTAATAATCAGAAGCCAAACAGCAAATAATAATGGTGGCAAACCCTAAGAATGTTTAGAGGTTTTCAAAACCTTTTGAAGGACTTTCAGAGGGCAAGTGCCCACCCTGACGCACACCCTCCAAAAGGCTGGATGCTGATAAGAGTCCTTGTTGCTTCCCCTCCACTGGTCTGGGTCAGACTGAGCTAAAACGGCCCTGCTCAATAGTATAAATCCTCCCCCTTGTGCCAGAGAGACACCCCATTTCCTCAGGAACACACAGTGACCATCCTGAGCCCCCAGCCCCGTACCCCTCAGCAAAGTTGTGGTCTAATCAGGCTGCCCCTTGGAGTCCAGCTGCTGAATGCAGTGCAGAATGACCCCAACCTCCACCTGGATGCCACCCGGGCTTGTCAGGGGGAGGTAGGCTGGGAATGTCAGAGCAAACGCCAGTGGGTATAAACATGCTAATATTAGCAGGTTCTGAGCCCCAGAGAGGGTGATACAGGGTCACAAGGCTGGAGAGGGGTGGGACCAAGTTTTAATTCAAACTTCCTGGGTCCTAGACCACTGGTTTTCACTGCCCCATAGGGCCTCTTGTCCAGAGAGATGACCTCTTGCCCCCTCTCCACTTCCCCATCCACATCCAGCTCCCCTCCTTCCACCCTCAGCTTTGTGACAGCAAACAATCCTGCCCAGGGCACAGGGCTCTGGAACCTCTCCACTCGCAGGCTTTAGACTGGACCTGCCACTTGAAGGGGCGTGGGAGATTCCAGGACTCCTGGCCAGGCATGGAAACAGGACCTTGAAGTAGAGCCAGGCATTGGGAGGTGGAGGGTGATCCAAAGGGACTTCCCTCTCTCATACCCTGTCCAGAGGCCCAGGGCCAACTGAGTGAGCAGCGAGGGGCTGGGGCCAGTGGTATGAAGGCTGGCCTGGGGAGGAGGTCCAGCCCACCACTGTCTAGCCGTGTGACTTTGGTCAAATGCTTGTACCAATTTCCTTTTGTAAAATGATGGGATAGAATAAGCTCAATAACTTCAAATTTTAATTTAACAGTAGAATCCCTTTTTCACTGAAATATAAAGTAGAAGCCCAGATGATAAGCAAGATAGAAGTAGTCCTGCTACTATTTACAATAGCTAGGACATGGAAGCAACCTAGACGACAGACGAACGGATAAAGAAGTTGTGGTACATATATAAAATGGAATATTACTCAGCCATAAAAAGGAACACATTTGAGTCAGTTCTAGTGAAGTAGATGAACCTAGAGCCTGTTATACAGAGTGAAGTAAGTCAGAAAGAGAAAAACAAATACCGTATATTAACACATATATATGGACTCTAGAAAGATAGTACTGATGAACCTTTTTCCAGGGCCAGAATAGAGATTCAGACATAGGGAACAGACTTATGGACACAGTAAAAGAAGGGGGGTGCTGAAAAATGGAGAAAATAGCATAGACATATATCACTGAAAAACTGAGAAAGTAGCATAGACATATATTACATATATCCATGTGTAAAATGGATAGCTGACAGGAAATAGATGCATAGCACAGAACTCAGCTTCATGCCCTGTGATGACCTAGAGGGTGGAATGGCAGTGCTGGGAAGGAGGGTCACGATGGAGGGGATATGTGCACACTTATAGCTGATTCACATGGTTGTACAGCAACACAACACTGTAAAGCAATTATCCTCCAACTAAGAATAAATTTTAAAAATAGTAATCTGGAAAAAAATATGTGCTGTGGGGTTGAAGTAGGACTCAGGGTCTTGCCCATCCCCACTGGGCCCCCTGTGGAGCTTGAGGGTCTGGAGGAACCCCGTTGAAAAGCACTGGGTCAGATGCTTGCTCTTTTCCAACAAGGACTCTGCTCATATCAGTGTCACTCTCAGCGCATCACAGCAGGAAACCTGTGTATCGCCTCTCAGGGGCTCTAGGCCCAAGGAACCTCCGTGTGACCACAGGGTAATGCCAAGAATGAGAAATCCGCTTTCTTCTTTCTCCCTGGGGAAAAGGAAAGGTGATGAGCTTTGGTGACAGCAAGAGGCATTAGGGTTACCCTACACTCTTGGCCATGGTGGTGGATGGGAGGAGGAGAAGGAAGTGGGCAGGGGAACCCCCAGCTCAGGGAAGTGCCCTCTTCTCTGACAGAAGATGAACAAGTCCAAGGAAGGCTCCAGAGATAGAAGGTGGCTTAAGTGGCCTCTGCGGGGCTCCGCCTCTCGAGGCTCCCTTTGACTCTGTGGTTTGGGAGGATCTAGGGGCTGTGTGGGCATCTTGCTCTTCACCTAATAGCCATGTGGCACAGAGAATGCTCGGAAATTATACCATCTGTTAATTATCCCTTGAATTGGGCTTGGGTAATGAGACTCATTTCTGCTGAAGACCCAAGCCAACACACGGAGAAACTGCAGCCCTCCATTCATCTCTCTCCCTTTGTACTAAAATAAGCTTGCTGGATGGGAGAGCGTGGCAGCCTTGGCTGAGGAACTTGATTCTGGAGCCTAGAGCTGAGGCAGCATGGGCTTAGGAAGCCCCCTTCGTTATGAACGGCCTTTTTGCCCAAGGACAGACCGGGTGGGGATGTGAGGAAGCCCTTCCTTCATCTCCAGGCAAATTTGGCAAATAGTCTCCCCACCCTGCTCCCAGGGCCACAGGATAGAGCTGTCCCCCTAGCCTGCTCTTATGCCCTCAGCAGCTTCCCCCTCCCCAAAGCAGGAAGGAAACTTCAGTGTCTTCTGTGCAGCCTTGTGGCTGTGCGACCCCATGGACTGCAGCCCACCAGGCTCTTCTGTCCATGGGATTCTCCAGGAAAGAATACTGGAGTGGGTTAGCCATTTCCTCCTCCAGGAGATCATCCTGACCCAGGGATCAAACCCATGTCTCCTGCATTGGCAAGCGGGTACTTTACCACCGAGCCACCTGGGAGGCCTTGTCTAAGCATTACGGAGTCTCAAACTAGGCTTGTCCTGGTGGTGTCCTCCTTGACCCCTAAGGGAAGGCCTGCCCATTTCACAGAACTTCCCAGCTTAAGGAACCTTTAGATCTCCCTCCCACATGGGAGAAATCCAAGGTGCAGCAAGATCTTGGAGACGGTTCAAAGGGAAATTACTGCTCATCTAGGCCAGCCCTCAGGAGGGAAAGTGACCTACGGGGAGAGCCTGGAAAATACACACACGTGCATAAGACGTGGTTCTCAACTGAACAAGGCAGCGTGGGTGAAGTGGTGGAACCAGGAGCAGACAAGACAGAAGAGGCTAAAGGAATTCAGAAGACAGAGTGGGGACGGTCGAAGAAATCTCAGATGGCCTCTTGGAGGAGGTAGGACTTGGTTGTCTCTTAAAGAATCAAGAATTGCATTCCTGGCCGGAGAAATTCATCAGCAAACTCCTTTAACCTACAGGTTAAGGGTCTTCTCTGAGGTGACACAGCTAGTACACGGCAGACCTGGGACTGGAACCCAGGCAATGTGGCTCCAGATTAAGCAGTATAAGCTATGAATGAATGAAATTTGAGGGTCACTTTGGCTGAACCCAAGACTGGGGTGGGTGTGGGAACTGCCTGGTGGTCTTGTGGTTAAGATTCTGTGCTTTCACTACTGGGCTGGGTTCAATGATCCCGCCCGCTAGTCACGCTGCATGGCCAAAAAATTTAATAAGATTGGGGTGGGAGTTGTGGCCCAGCATACTAGGGCAGACAGGGCCAGACTGGGAAGAACCTGGTGACTTTGTGGGCTCAAATCTGGGACCAATGGCCTGCTTGGGAGGAGGGGTGGGGAGGGAGGCTGCTGATGGCAGAGGTGGGTGGGCAGGGCAGTTGCTCTGACAGGAGAGAGGTGGGGAGAAGCCCTGGCTGTTGCTCTACAAAGTGCACAGAAATGGGGAGGGGAGAGCCTGGCCTCAGGGAGCTCCAGACACTGCTGCTCAGGGACCACGGGCCGGCGGCCTCCGGCGGGCTGGGATCTGCATGTTCTCCTGTCCACACTTGCCCGTGTGCCCAGCTGGCTGCCCTGCACTTTTCTTCAAAACTAGAGGGTGTGTGCCTTGAGGGTGGGCTCTTTATTTTATTTTTTTTTAAAGAGGAGAAGGAAAGAGTGGCCTTATTTCTTTGCCAGGCAAAGAGGGAACACAGTAGGCTAGCACCTCAGGAACTGTGCCTCCAAGGGTGGGCTATTTCTGAGCATCTCCACTTCATGCCTGGCACTCAGGGGGCGCTCAGCTCAGGTAGTATGGAATCTTCCTGAGGTTGCTTCCCCTCCAAACCAGTCACCACTCAGTCGCCTAAGTAATCTTTTAAATTTTTTTAATTAATATAATTTTTTCTAGATTGAAAAATATCTCCCCCAATTTTTTGTCTTGGCAAATGTCTAGCATTCAGAAAAATGGCTGAAATGGTACAACATACCCTTAGACACTCTCCACTCAGTTTCAATAATCATCG
This sequence comes from Bos javanicus, assembly GCF_032452875.1. Classification (NCBI taxonomy): domain Eukaryota; kingdom Metazoa; phylum Chordata; class Mammalia; order Artiodactyla; family Bovidae; genus Bos; species Bos javanicus. The sequence continues at coordinate 34,494,738 of NC_083870.1, forward strand.
ACACTGTACTTTCTCTCAGTGTTTGGAGAATGAAGTGAAAGTGAGGTGCAAACATCATGGGCTCCCACCCTCCGGTGCCTGAGTCAGAGCCCTGTGGGACTGGGACCGCTGCCACGCCCAGAACAGGATGATTCCTGTGTCATCTCGTGTCCAGGCCAATGCAGATTCCCTCACAGGTCTTTGATGGCTGTGCTTTTAAACCAGAAGTTTATGCATTACTTTTGGCCATACATTGCTTTAGTTTCCTTCCTTCTATCCTTCCTCGATAGCTTCCTTCCTTCTTTTTTGTGGTATTGACTGTTTGAAAAGTTCAGGCTAGTTTTCTTGTTGAGTGTGCCACTTTCTGGACTTTTCTGATGAGAGGACTCCTCGTGGTGTCCTTCGCAGAGTAATACTGCAAAGTCTGAATCTGAGCATGTTGCTCCCTTCCTAAACACCTGGCACTGGACCTTTTGGTTGTGCCTTGAATAAAACCCAACTTCATAGGGGTCCACAAAGCTTGGGATGGAATGGCCCAGCCTCTTCTTATTCCTTCCCCTTCACTCTGTTCTGGGCACCCTGGCTTCCTTCCAGCTATTGAATATGGTGGTATTGAATGTCCCCCTCCTTTATGGCACATATTGAAAATTTGTAGTACAAGGAAGTATTTATTTATTAATTTACTTGATTAACATCTGTCTTACCTACTAGCTGTGAGCTCCAGGAGCAAAGAGAACATGTTTGCCTTAAACACATAGCTAGGATCTAGCATGTCTGCTGATATGTAGCAGGAATTCAGTAAATATTAGTCAAATGAATGAATGGACAGTGGATGGAGGAACTGATGAATGAAACAGAGGGGTGACCAGGTGTCATTCCTGGAGCCATCAACTGGGAAGCCAATTGAGTCTCTAGGTTTTCTTTTGTGCAGCCCTGAACCCATTTACGTTAATCACAAAACTGTATTCCCAATGCTAGCTGCAGTCAGGAGCTGCAAGCCTGATGTCCCAGACAAGTTAGATAGATTTTCTTGGGGACTCAAAAGATGGCACTGGATGCCTTAACCCATGATAGCTTCAGTCAACAGTGCTGGCGCTGTTTGCAGATTCCATACAGATGTATAGTCCATCGAAGATCCAGTTGAGATCACTTTTGGCTCCTGAGCACAGAAGGGAAGAGACGGAGCCTGGGGCTGAGCTGTGCCCAGCAAGTCCCAAAGCAACATCTGCAATAACTTCAGTTCAGTTCAGTTCAGTCGCTCAGTCCTGTCTAACTCTTTGTGACCCCATAAATCACAGCATGCCAGGCCTCCCTGTCCATCACCAACTCCTGGAGTTCACCCAAACTCATGTCCATTGAGTCGGTGATGCCATCCAGCCATCTCATCCTCTGTCGTCCCCTTCTCCTCCTGCCCCCAATCCCTCCCAGCATCAGAGCCTTTTCCAATGAGTCAACTCTTCGCATAAGGTGGCCAAAGTATTGGAGTTTCAGCTTTAGCATCAGTCCTTCCAAAGAACACCCAGGGATGATCTCCTTTAGAATGGACTGGTTGGATCTCCTTGCAATAAATCGGAGTAGGCTGAGGAGAGAGCCCTCTCCAAACTTAGCTATGCTCCAGGCACTGGGCTAAGTCTGAGAAGTACACAGATGGACAAGACTCCAGCTCTGGCCTCAAGGAGCAACCAGTCCAATGTAAGAGACAATTCATTAATATCTGCGTGAGGGTGCAAGAAGTTAGGGAAGGCTTTGTAGAGAGGGTAGCATTTGAACCACCTTGAAGGGGAAGGACATGGAACAACAACTGATTCCAAATAGGAAAAGGAGTACGTCAAGGCTGTATATTGTCACCCTACTTATTTAACTTGAAGGCGATGGCACCCTACTCCAGTACTCTTGCCTGGAAATTCCCATGGACAGAGGAGCCTGGTGGGCTGCAGTCCATGGGGTCGCTAAGAGTCGGACACGACTGAGCGACTTCACTTTCACTTTTCACTTCAATGCATTGGAGGAGGAAATGGCAACCCACTCCAGTGTTCTTGCCTGGAGAATCCCATGGACAGAGGAGCCTGGTGGGCTGCCATCTATGGGGTCGCACAGAGTCGGACACGACTGAAGCGACTTAGCAGCAGCAGCAGAGTACATCATGAGAAATGCTGGGCTGGAGGAAGCACAAGCCGGAATCAAGATTGCCAGGAGAAATATCAATAACCTCAGATATGCAGATCACACCACCCTTATGGCAGAAAGTGAAGAGGAACTAAAAAGTCTCTTGATGAAAGTGAAAGAGGAGAGTGAAAAAGTTGGCTTAAAGCTCAACATTCAGAAAATGAAGATATTGGCATCCGGTCCCATCACTTCATGGGAAATAGATGGGGAAACGGTGGAAACAGTGGCTGACTTTATTTTTCTGGGCTCCAAAATCACTGCAGATGGTGACTGCAGCCATGAAATTAAAAGATGCTTACTCCTTGGAAGGAAAGTTATGACCAACCTAGACAGCATATTAAAAAGCAGAGACATTACTTTGCCAACAAAGGTCCATCTAGTCAAGGCTATGGTTTTTTCAGTGGTCATGTATCGATGTGAGAGTTGGACTATAAAGAAAGCTGAGCACAGAAGAATTGATGCTTTTGAACTGTGGTGTTGGAGAAGACTCTTGAGAGTCCCTTGGACTGCAAGGAGATCCAACCAGTCCATCCTGAAGATCAGTCCTGGGTGTTCCTTGGAAGGACTGATGTTGAAGCTGAAACTCCAATGCTTTGGCCACCTCATGCAAAGAGTTGACTCATTGGAAAAGATCCTGATGCTGGGAAAGATTGAGAGCAGGAGGAGAAGGGGACAACAGAAGATGAGATGGTTGGATGGCATCACCAACTCAAAGGACATGGGTTTGGGTGGACTCCGGGAGTTGGTGATGCACAGGGAGGCCTGGCATGCTGCGGTTCATGGGGTCACAAAGAGTCAGACATGACTGAGCGATTGAATTGAACTGAGCTGAAGGGGAAGGAAGAATTCCAGGGACAGGCCAGAGGAAAGGCATGGGGCAGTGGGAACAGCAGGAGCAGATGAGGGTGCATGTCAGTCCTGGGAGAGATGAGCAGTTGCCTGGGGCTAGAGCAAGAGACAAGAAGAGCAGCTGTTGCTGTTGCTGCTGCTGCTAAGTCACTTCAGTTGTGTCCGACTCTGTGTGACCCCATAGACGGCAGCCCACCAGGCTCCCCCGTCCCTGGGATTCTCCAGGCAAGAACACTCAAGTGGGTTGCCATTTCCTTCTCCAACGCATGAAAGTGAAAAGTGAAAGTGAAGTCACTTAGTCGTGTTCGACTCTTCACGACCCCATGGCTGCAGCCTACCAGGCTCCTTCATCCATGGGATTTTCCAGGCAAGAGTACTGGAGTGGGCAGAGGAGCCTGCTATTTTGCACTGTGGCCACAGTTTGAAGAATCTGGATCTGGCTGAGAAGTCTGGACTTATTTCATAGGTGGAGGGAGCCATCTGAAGTGTTTGGGCGGGGTTGGGGGTGGAGTGGGAGCAGGAGTGTCTGCACCATCTGTCACAGTGGGAAGGCTGTATCTGAAAGAGCGGCTGGGGTCAAGCAGACTGGCAGGAGGTGGCTGTAACAGTCCAAGAGGAGGAGAGTCTGCGCTGCAGCTGAGGAGCAGGCTGCCAAGCAGCCAGATCTGGGCGATGAAGAGAGTGGGACTGTGAGAAGTTGGCTGCTGGAGAAGAGGAGGGAGTGGTCCCGGGCGAGACTTCCAGGTATTTGTTTTCGGTGCCTGACTATCCAGAGGAGGGGGAGGCAGAGGATTGGATAGAGGGTTAGACTCTGGACTTAACAGTTTGTATTGTGGTGGAGATGTGGTAGGTGAGTCAGAGCCAGAGATGTGTGATGGGAGACCACAGATTTGGGATGTACAGCAGGAGAGCACACGCAGAGAGCGCATGCAGGTGAGAGGCAAGAGCCCCACGGACCCAGCCTTTAGGGGCAGCCTTGTCTCCTTATCCAGACCACTTCTCTAGCCCCAGCCCAACTCTCCTCACCTTCTACTCCAACTATTCAGGCCTTCCTCCTACTCCCTTATGCTGTTCCCACTGTATGGAACATTCCACCTTCCTTTTGAGGGGGTGGGTACTAGGAGGTTGATGAGGTCACAGATCCTACAAGTGTCCAGGGCTTATTTTTCTTTGAGGGAAAGGAGCCGACTGGGGTCATAATTCGATAGCAAAGCCTGGATGGGAAGTGTGAGCAGGTTGGTGGTTGAGGGGAATGGGTAGGGAGGGGAGGCTCAGGAGAGGCAGGTTGAAGAGAGAGCTGGCTGTAGAAGAGGGGCTCAGGCATTCCGAACAGGGGCCAAATCCGGGGCATAAGTACACAAGCACTGGTTTTGGAGGAGTAGGAAAAAAAAATTCTTTTTTTCCCTAAGACATGATGGAAGGAAGAGAAGACATTCTAAATGGGAGCTCAATTTTTCCCTTTTTTAGGGTTAAAAAAAGAAAAGACGTCTCCCAGAAGGGTCACACCACCTTATCAGTAATTTACACCTCATTGAAAATAATTTTCCAGACCATTTCTAACAGCAGGTTTGTGCAGGGAAGGGATGCCCTGGTTCTGTTGTGGAGGAGCCCTATCGCTCTCCAAAATGCAGGGCTCACCCGCCAATCAATAACAGCGCAGAAGAGGAACTTCCCCTTTAAAAGAAAACGGGATTTTTCTCAGAATTAGAGGTCGCTGGGACCCCCTACCTCTGCCCGCAGCTCCGGGGACTTAGAGATTGAGAACTGGCAAGGTTGGCTTTCCGTCTCCTTTCCGCAGATGGGGAGCCGCACTTGCCGGGGTACTGCAACAGGAACCTGCCTGCCGCACCCCCGCCCCCGTTGTGGGGGGGAGGGGGGAGGGGGTGAGCTCTTAAAAGGGCAACGTCAGAGGCTGCCGTCTCGGCACCACTAGGACCGCCCCCACTGGAGACACAGGGTAGCGCCCCCTTTTGTGCATATCTGGGAGGAGCTTTGGGGGAACCCCTTGCTGGGAGGTGACTGGAGGAGTGGGCAGGCCCCCTCATCCTGGCACAGGCTCTGACTTGCAGTACATTTCTCTGGGGCCTGTCCCAGCTCTGCCAGACTCACCCTGGGAGTGTAGCCAGGGCCGCCCCAGTCCCCCAGTGGGAGGTATGGGGAGGTGGCGGGGATGGCCGTTCTAAAGACCCTGGGTAAACGGAACCGCTTCAGGAAACGAAAAGCAGGACCCTTCACAAGGAAAGTGTCAGTGCCCAGGAGCAGTTTCTTCACTGACCTTGTTTGGCCGAAAAAGTGACCTTCCCAGCAGACTGAGTTCAAATTGCCTAACACTTTAAATAAAATTTTCTCTCTGGAGGTCTGTCTTCTAGATGTCTTTCTCTTGTTAGAGAGGCCTGGTGGCTCCTCTTTCAACTGAAGCACCCAACCTGCATCTTGGTCCCTGGGTTCCTGGGTGTGGGAACCAAGGGTTGATGAGAGACCCAGAGCTCTGACTCATTCCCCTATGCCTGTGGGGGTTTGCTGAGGTAACCTGGGTAGCTTAGGTTGGAGATGGGGCAGGTCAAGGTGCCAGGGATGAGGGCATCAGCCGTGGGTTGTGGAGGCAACAGTCAGGGTGGAGTCGAGGTTATCTGGGCCCACTCCCAGCCCTCAGCTTGCAGGCTGGCTGGCCTGTCCTAAACAAGACTTACATCAGCCCCATCCCACCGCTCCGGGGAGGGAAGGAGCTTGGTGTTCAGCTCGCTGGAAGAAGGTAAGCCACACCTTTCCCAAGGACTGGGAGTTCCTTGAGAGCAAGGACTGTGTCCCATTCTTTCTGTAACCCTTGCTCCTTACTGCACCTGGCACAGGGCAGCACACGGGTGTGTGTGCCTACGTATGTCTCCTGCTTGTGTGTTCTCGACCCCTTGGGGAGGGACCTCAGCCACGGGATCGTCCTTTCCTTCACAATGACTACTTTTCTGTCCTGTGGCTTCAGGAAGAAGAGGGTTGTTTACACTTTCAGCTAACAGAGCATTTGGTTCACACAGCACCTGTTTTCCAGGCCTCCACTCACTAGGCAGGCTCCCACACCAGCCCACACACTGCTCAGCCGCAGGGCAGGCAGGGAAGGCTGGGCAGGGGGTCTAGGCCTCATGGGCAACCAAGTCCAGAAAACTAGTCAGGTAAGAAAGTAGGTTGGCTAGGGGCCAGGGGCTGTGATGCAGGAGCTGGGCCTGGGCCTCCAGGGGCTCAGAGCCCCAGCTTCAGCCCTCCCAGAACGCTTTCAGGGCCACAGGGAAAAGTGGTGCCTCTTGGTGGAAGGTTTCTGGCACCAGCAGCCAGGAAGGTGGGAGTGGGGAGAAGAGGAAGCTACAGTGACCTCTAAGGCTAGGCGGGGGTGTTCAGGGCCACTGGAGCCTCTAACCCCAAAGTACAATGAGGTTTTCAAACAAGCAAGAGCAGTGTGTGGTGGTGACCAAAACCAGTCTTCTGCTCACTGTGTAAACTGCCTTTCTTCAAATCAAAATGTTGAAGCTACAGGAATGTGAGTATCTCGTCTTTCCAAGTACATGGGAGCAGCTTGCTCTTTTGTTCTCTTGCCCTGGCTTTGTCCAAGTGGGGGCATGGTTAGAGTAGAGGCAGGCTATGAGCCTGCCTGTGGTAAGAGGGCCATCGCGGTCACCCTTTCAGGTGCCCCAGTCTTGATGGGGTTTCCCAGCAGCAAGATCCACAGTTTCAGCCCAAGCCCCCAGTGGAAAAGCAAGCACATGGCCTCTTTTCTGGGTGCTAAGCAAGCTTCAGCAGGCCCAGGGAAGTTGCTGCTTAGGGACTAGGGAAAATGAAATAAAGCTCCCACGTGGCAGGCCAGAGTCCTGTTCTCATTCTGCCGAAGAAACACAGCAAGCATCAACCCCTGCTGAGGAGTCAGGACTCCTGGCTTCCAGGAGGCCGTTTTCTCATCTCCCCTACCCACCTTGTACTGTCTTCCCTGTGATGGGAGAGATATAATCATGTCCCCACCCTCCTGTCTGGGACTGCCACAGAGATAAAAGAGATCATCTACAGGAGGTACTTTAGGCTCCTAGGGGAGAAGCACTAAACTAACAGAAGGTGTTATTAAAGTGAAGTGTTTGTAGATTGCAGATGAAAGGCAGCAGGTAAATTAAGAGCCTAAACAGCATCCTCCCCAAGGGAAAGGGTGAACTGGCCATTACGCCAATAGTGGAAGCTCCAGAGAAAGGAATACAATGTCGTTCCCACTAGCCCCATCCTGTGGGCTCTATCGATTCTCTAGAGCTGTAGCAACAAGCTGCCAGGCAGTTAGTCTCCCATTTGGGGATGAGTGGAGAGAGGCACCTGTGAATAAGGCCCTCCCTGTTCCATGTGTGTTGAATCTAAGGGCTTTTTTGAGATTAAATATAGTCTCATCCACTGTGTTGTCTCGCCGCCTCCCTCTCTCTCTGTGAAGCCCTTCCCAGGGAACAGATGTGCTATGCAGCTTTTTATATCAACTCAGGTCTCTAAGCTGGTCCTACCTAACTGCTTTAACAAAGCAGTAGAGCATTTACAAAGGAGGGTCTTGCCCTTGCCCTGCAAGTCTGTGTGTCTAAGACTCAAAGCTTTCACTTTCCCCTTGAGCCTTTACAAAAGCTATTCCTGCCTTCCCCTACCTCCTCAAAGGCTCTCTGCTACATGGACAACCTTATATATAGCAGGACAAGCAGAAGTGAATATGGTTCCAGGGAGAACTGTCAGAGACAGGGTTCAAGCCCTGGGCAGAAGACTGAGGAAGAGTCCTGGCCTCCCTCAGAGATGCTTTATTACATGGTTTCATCAGTCACTGGTGATGTACCCTATGCCCAAATGAGAAAAGAGAACGTCACACTGTATGTGGCAGATGGTTCCCTTTGAGTAATGCAGTCAGGTGGGGTGGGCGATGCATGCGTGCTTGGCTCCCTGCCTTGGGCAGGTTCTGAGATTGCACCTGATGGCAGTGGAAGCCTGGTGGAGGGGACAAAGGAATGTTCAGGCATCGGTGACCTCCATGTTCTGCAGCTGGCTCTCCAGGGCAACATCTCTCGCTGCCCCTTTCTTCTTGCTGCCCTCATGCTGCTTCTTCTGCTTCTTGGAGGGCTCCTGGTCAATGGGCGCAGCCTTCACAAAGGGGATCAGTTCTTGGAGACCTGAAAGGGAAGTGTCAACCAGATAACCTGCCATTCCTCAAGGGTCAAAGCCCAGGGACCTCTGGGGAAAGTTCCATGAGACAACGGTGGGCAACGCTTTTCCTCTGTTCCTTTCTTTGCGCAGCCTGAATTTTAGCTGCATTTAAACAGACTAACACACCTGTACTGGCTACTTGTCAACCGTGCCCCTTGCAGTGCCTGGCACCAGGGGACAAGGCAGAGTTTGGGGGCCTGTGAATCATCAAGAAAACCTGGTGCAGGAGCGGGAAGATGCACAAGAGGAGGAAGGCAGGGAGCCTCACCTGGCGGCATGAATTCCTTCAATTTCTCAGGCACGAGGATGCCCTTCTCTGTCTGGTAGTTCTCCAGGATGGCACAGATGGTGCGGGTTGTGGCACACATGGTGGCATTGAGCATGTGGACAAACTCCACCTGCAAGGAGATGGTCCCCAGATGGAGCAGTTATACCCAAGCCCTTGCTGACCCTCTGAGGGAAGGAACAGACTACCCAATGGCCTCCTTCTTTCAACCCCTTTCAAGCCCCTGACCTGGAAAAGATGAAGGCCTGAAAACTGGGTTTGGAAAGATAAGCCTACAACCCAGACCTTCTTGCACGAGAAGGAAGACCTTGCCTCCACCTGTTCTGTGTAGACAAATGGGGATATCTCTATCTGGAGTTACAGAGAACAAAACCAAGAGGAGAAAAAACTAGAATTATTTTGTAGAACAGAGCTAGATTCAGGTTTCCATCTAGAAGGACTCAGTCCTGATTCAGTGAAAGTCATTTTCAGATTCCCTCTTTGGCCTAGAGTGAGCAGCTCAGGTTTCCCCATGACGCTGGGACATGATGTCCCCCAAAGGCCAAAATAAGGTGGCTCCACTCTGTGCTAAAAGGCCCCACCGCCTGCCTCCTCAGGGACCATCTAACCTTGTCCATCATCTTCTTGGTCTGCCCATATCGGATTCGGAGCCGGCGAGCCTGATAGTCTGTGCAGTTAGAACAGGAGACTAACTCACGGAAGGCCCCCGAGCCTGGAAACCAGGCCTCCAGGTCAAGCTTCTTACTGGCAGCATGATTCAAAGAACCTGTAAGGAAAAACCCCTAGAATTCATGAAGGAGGGATGCTATTTCAGAAGGCTAACCTTTAGCAAGCCCAAAGAGTTCTTTAATTCACATCCTATCCCTAGAAGAAAAATCATGCCCAGATATTCTTATCACCAAAAGCTCCCAAGGGAGAAGAGTGTGATATTTTAATTAACATGGGCAATTAACTGGATTGTGGGCTATTTCTTTGTGGGGCAGCCCCACTGGCCCGGGTGGTGTCTGTGGGATGCAGGAGAGGGAGGCGGATACCTGAGACGATATTCACGATGTGGTAAGGGATCCCCAGAGACTGGTAGAACTCCTCCGCGGTGGCGATCATCTCCTCAAACATCTCCCAGGACTTGTTGTCGTGTGGCGAGGAGTAGACAAACTGCTCTATCTGCAAGGACAGACCCGAGGAGACAGGGATGATGGGGTGGGGCGAATAAACTGAACGCTGAGGTGGGAGCTATCCTCGCAACAAAGACCTACTCCTACCCCACTGGGAGTCAGGTGGGGCTGGGGCCCCCGGCGAGCGACAGGGGCCGCACTGGGCTGGCTGGGGCTGCAGCAAGAATGGCTGCCGGAGTCGACAGTGCCCCACAAATGTGCTGGGTACTGTTCTAAGTACTTGCCATGTGATAACTGGTTTCATCCTCACAGGAGCCCAGTGAGGCAGGTACTACTCTTATCCTCCTTTTACGGAGGAGGATACAGCACAGAGAGTTTAAGCAGCTAGTTCAAGGTTACACAGCAGTAAGTGGTGGAGTGTGCCTTTGGACTCAGGCCGCCTGGTTCCTGAGTCTGTCTTCCAGCCTCTCCACTATGCGATTCTCAGCCTCTTCCCTACAAACACAGATGGGGGCAACGAGAGAAAAGACTGGAGCTGGGATGGGGCTGAACGACACGGATTTTGTTTCTCCACTAACCACCCTGGAGAGACAGACAGAAGAGTCCCATTCCTTGCCCTGACCTGTCTACTCACCTTCTCAAACTGATGGACTCTAAAGATGCCACGGGTGTCACGCCCATGGGAGCCCACCTCCTGGCGAAAGCAGGTGGACAGGCCGGCATACTTGATTGGCAAGTCCTCTGGCCGAAGCCACTCGTCCCGGTGGAGAGCAGCAATGGGTTGTTCAGAGGTAGCAATCAGATATTTCTCCTCATAGGAGTTATCATCAGACTTTTCACTGCCTTTGCCAATCACCTGTGGGAGCAGGGTAATGTTTACTAGTTAAGACTGAGGGAGGAGAACCTCAGCTCTAGCAAGAAGCCACAAAGAAGATCTGTGTGATGGGAGGATGAATTTTCCTCAATCCCTGCCCGAGAGTGAGCAGGAGATGCTAAAAAGATAAGGGAGTGAACAGGTCAGTCCAAAATGGGGTCCCTACGAGAGATCAAGTAATGCAAAAAGAAGAAAAAATATTCTGATACTATGTTCTTCTCTTGGGTGTAACATGTGACATGTGAAATCTCAGTTCCCCAACCAGGGATCATACCCATGCTCCCCTGCAGTAGAAGCATGGAGCCCTAATCAATGGACCACCAGGGAATTCCCTGTGATACTGTTTTTACTTTACCTAATAAATGAAACACTTATAAATGATGTATAATGGCCAATGACGGCAAGTATGCAATAAAACCTGAGCCGGTAGCAATATGAATTAATCCACTTGACAAATGTTTGTGAGGGATTTAGTAAAAGCCAAATTCTTTTTGCCAGTGCTGGGCAAAAGGAGATAGTCTCTGCTCTCTTGATACTTGTGGGTTAATCTAGGGTTATAATCCTTGAAGAATCACTCTGGTACTTAGCTGAAGAAAGTAATGCAAAAGAGAAAAAAAAGCTATACAGAACAAAGTTCACTGTAACTTACTGATAGCAAAAAAAGGAAGCCCTATAAATACGCATTTCCTACTCCAGGGGATCTTTCCAACTCAAGGATTGAACCCTTGTTCTCTGTATTGGCAGGAGGGTTCTTTACCACTGAACCACCAGGGAAGCCCAGGAGCCCCCTAAATATTCAACAGGGGAAGAGTTGGGTAGCCTATATCCATGCCGTGTAATATTATGTAACCATTAAGAAGTGATGGTTATGAAGACCATGCAGTTACACTGAAAAACGCTTCTGATACAATGTGAAATAAAAAGACAATCTATACGGTGTGATTAGAAGTATGAGAAAATATATGTATGAAAAAAGGCACTAAAAGAATATTAAAAATGACAACTGTATGAGGTAATGGGAAAGAAGACAATTTCCACCACCACTTACAAATTTTGTCATGTGGTATTTAATTAAAATTTTTTTTAAAAAAAAGAGGACAGCAAACTTCTCCTGGAAGTTTCCCAGCGTTTGGAAATCTGGGAAACGACCTTGCTAACTAACAGTGGGGACTTAACCCCGTGTGAGGCTGTTCATAGGCAACACAAAAACAATGGAGCTTGTGGTCTAATATGGTACAGCCAGTAGCCACATATGGCTATTTAAATTAAAAATGAATTCCTGGGTTTGCATGAACCCCATTTCAAGTGTTCAAGAGCCACTTGTGGCTGGTGGCTCCCACACTGGATAAGACAGAAACAGAGAACATTTCTACTACTACAGAGAGTTCTGTTGGACAGCACTGCTCTAGAGAATTAATGAACTGAGGTTATGAGCTAAGAAGTGCCAGCCCAAATTCCTCTATATGGAGATCTGTGATTCTCCTTGCCTATGGATCCAAGACGCATCCGGATAACAGACAGAGAATGCAGGGAACACAGGGAGCACCTGCTACGTAATATTTCTCATAATCCTTCATATAAGCTTCTCCCTGGTGTTACCTGCAGGGCATCTACTTCTAAAGTTCTGTCAGTGATCACTCATCCAATCTTGGGGGTTGAGATGGGAGAAAAAAAAAAAGAGAGAAAAGATAAAAAGAGGTCCCATCTGATAATACACATGTTCCTCTCATTAAAAGGAAGAAGAAGAGGGCCTGAAGGTTGTATTAATGTTTGGAGAGAGCATTTTGTTTCCCATGGCATCTTGAAAGAAAACATAACTCTGAACTCAACAACAGGACCTAGTGGGAAGAAGGTTCTGAGTAGTAAACTTCTCTCTCTCAATAGATAAATCAGATGAGGCCAGGAGCATTTGTCTAACTACTTCCTACATGGATTTAAGAAGGAAATAGCCAATAGGAACACAGTCCCTCTCCCAGCCCTCCACCCCTGATGGAACGGTGCTGAAGGAGAGGGACAAGTGAGCAGTGACCTCAGTTGTGACGGGTAGCCGTTAGTAGAGACGCCAGAAATTCTGGCACAGATGGGAGCGATGGCGGATGTTAAAGCTGACTGATTCAGAATGACCTTCTGTACCTCAACTCAAATCCTCTGGCTCACCCTGAGATACCTCATGGTTGAGAAAGTGCCATAAACGGGAAGCTACATCCATCCAAAGGAAAGTATATCTCCCCCGTGGAAGCTTCCTGTCTGGGGTCAGGAGTGGGTAGATCAGCAACTTTAGCAAGTTCCTGACGTCCAAGCTTAATAATAACCTATGAGCTTCTTTTCTAAGCTCAAGGTGCTAAAGATCAATTTCAGTGCATCACATAAACCATGTAGGGAAAAAAAAAGTAGGCTTTACATTTGGACTGTCCAAATGGTAGCCCCTAGTCACACGTGGTCATTTACATTAAGATTAAAATTTTACTTCCTCAGTTGCACTAGCCACCAAAGTGCTCAACAGCCGCATATATAACATTTCTGTCCTCTAAGGAATTCTTGCTGGAGAGCAGTGCGGTGTCTTCGAAATTAAACTTCTTACCTTAAGGAGATTCTGCTACACTGCCACAGGCTACTCACCTTATAAAGTTCTTCATCAAACTGGCTGAGCTGTGCCACTTCCTGCATGACCTCCTTCCTCATGAAGAAGGGGGTATAAATGGGAGTGTAGCCCCGACTTGCCAAGGTCCGAAGGGCAAACTGGATGAGTGCTTGTTCCAGGAACACCAGGACCCCCTGAGGGAGCAGAGACACAGCACCGAGTGACTGGGTTCTGCCACCATCACATCCATCTGCTAGTGTTTACACCCAGAGGCAACTGGGGGCACACAGGAGGCCGCAAAGACTGCAGATCCACTGACTCTAGAGACTCTTTCTTAACACCAGAGCTCAGCGTATCATCTGAAAAGCATTCCCTCTAAGATACAAATCAAAGGAAAAGGATGATGCACCCAAGGTACATGGGAGAGTTTCCTTGTGCGAAGTCTTAAAACACTGGACTTATTTGTAAATGCGCAACAAACCTATATGGACAGTGTTTTCAAAATGACTTTACCATGTCCTTTTTGGAAGGCTTTCCTGAAGGCGTCTTCCCTCTGTCCCAGCTGATCTGGGTTTGCTGCCTCTGCCCATCCATTCCCACAACACCCTGGGCACAGCACATATGCTCCTTGTCTGACTGTCCAATTACACAGAGCTCCTTAAAGGCAGACTGTTCTAATTCAGTCAACAAAACATATATTCATTATGGAGGATCACTTAGTGGCTTTTGTTCCAGGGAATCCTGATAAGCACACTCCTGCTTTAGAAAGAGAATTGCATCTAATTGCCAGTAAGTTTGTGATAGAAAGGCAGATATTTGGCCTCTTTAAGTGTGTTACGTTTTCTGCACTTCTTTTTTGCAGTTCTTTCCTTGTAACCGACCCCACTGGTTATAACCAACCTTTATAACCAACCTCTCACTCTTACCTTCAGGAAGTACCCTCGACTCCCAGCCACCACGGCCCCCTTTTCGCCTTCAAAGCCATCTACCATCACCACCAGGTCCACGTGAGAGTACTTCTTCCTGACTGTACAATCACCCCAAATCCTCTCTACTTTGTTGTCGGCATCCTAAGGAAGCAAGACCAGGACAGAGAGATGCGTGAGCTCTTAAGTCTACAGCCTCCATTTTTCCAAACCCTAATTTCCAAGAACAACCCAGGGCTCTGTGATGTCTCTGCTTAACTCAAACACTAGGTTTTGGCCCTGTGTACAGGGACTAGAGAAGGGAATTCGCTACAGAATTTGCCTTCAACAGAAAAATAATAATTTATAAATTCCTAGAAGCAATTCTAGCCATGGAACTGAAATCATGGTTTTCCAAAAGATCTGTAGTATTCTCTCTTTTTTTTAACCCTTTCAAATGAATCCTGGAAAATCCTATATAGGGAAAACCCTCTCCTGGACAATCCTCATTGCCTGGGGTACAGAGGAGAATGTAGAGTTCTTTTTTTCCAGGCTCTCCTTGGTCCTGGGGCCACATGAGGGCGGGCTCAGGGCTCTGACCTCCAGAGTCTGCCACCCCAGCCCTCAATGAGTTTAATGTTCAGTTCTCCAGGGAATGAATGAAAGAGGCACAGATGGGCCCTGCCACGGCTGGGGTGTCAGGGAACAAAGGCTAGGCTCTGAGCCGCTTTGTGCTGGGGAAGCTCCCACTCAGCAGGAAACTTTTATCATGCAGATTTCCCTTCAACCTGCGGCTTCCCAGCAGGGTGTGGGTGAGGGGTGAGGTTGATTCTGCAGATCCCTCCCACAAGGCGAGCTGCTACCAGGGGCAACAAGCAGTGGATGGGACAGCAGCCTGATTTGGGAGAGGTTTCCGTGCCAGGAGTCTCCACCTACCTGCTGTCTCTGCTATTTCCCAATCAGGCGGGGATCTGACTCTTTCACAGTTCTCAATTGGTGGGCAGGGCAAACACACAAAGAGCCTGCTTTTCTTAGACCGAGAGTGCCAGCTTTCACTGTCCCCCTCCCACCCCGCCCCCTTTCCCAGCGGAGAGGGGTGACACAGGGCAGCCGCTAGCGGTGGCGCTGCCACCTACCTCGTCATCGCTGATGGGCACCGACGGGTGCAGGAGGTTCCCGATCTCCCGAAGGCTCTCAAACCGCTCAGCTTCCAGTTTTATCCGCTCGGCGTCACACTTCAGGATGGCTTCGTCGACGAGGAGGCGGACTTTTTTGATCTGTGAGACTTTCAGGTTCTGTAGGTGAACAAGGCCAAGCCCGCCCCAGGCCACAGTAAGTCAAGGACCAGGTAGGCAACAAATTCTGTTGCCTCAACCCTGTTGCGCTCTAGTGACAACTCCTGTGATAGCATTTTCAAAACTGACACTGGAGGCTTTCAAAGAACTGAGAGTCATCTCACACAGGGATATATATATAGTCTTGCCTGACAAATCCACTGGCATTTTCTTTCAGGGTGCCTAAGGCAGAGATGGATAAATTCCAGCCACTCCTCTTATTCCCGTGTATCTCAGGAGTGTTAATACCATAACTCTTTAACAGCTCTTTCCCTTAACTTGTACTTTTTCTTTCTTTAAATTTTATTATTTTTAATTGGAGGATGACTACTTTATATCGCTGTGTTAGTTTCTGCCACACAACAAGGAGCAGCCATGCATTTTCTGAGCGCACCTCTCAGTGTCCTGATTAAACCAACATACTACACATTTAATTGCTCTCTAGAAAAAGCGCAAATTTATTAGAAGCAAGAGAACTTCTCTTTTTTTTTTTTGAGCGTATTCTTTTTTTTTTTTAATTTTATTTTATTTTTAAACTTTACAATATTGTATTAGTTTTGCCAAACATTGAAATGAATCCGCCACAGGTATACCCGTGCTCCCCATCCTGAACCCTCCTCCCTCCTCCCTCCCTATACCCTCCCTCTGGGTCATCCCAGTGCACCAGCCCCAAGCATCCAGTATCGTGCATCGAACCTGGACTGGCGACTCGTTTCATACATGATATTATACATGTTTCAATGCCATTCTCCCAAATCTCCCCACCCTCTCCCTCTCCCACAGAGTCCAAAAGACTGATCTATACATCAGTGTCTCTTTTGCTGTCTCGTACACAGGGTTATTGTTACCATCTTTCTAAATTCCATATATATGCATTAGTATACTGTATTGGTGTTTTTCTTTCTGGCTTACTTCACTCTGTATAATAGGTTCCAGTTTCATCCACCTCATTAGAACTGATTCAAATGTATTCTTTTTAATGGCTGAGTAATACTCCATTGTGTATAAGAGAACTTCTCTTAAACTTATTTTGTAGTCCTTATTGCAGGGGGCTCAAAGTGTACTCTGATTTCTTGGGGAGACCCTTAGCAGGTAGGGCAGGTCAGGAATAGCACCCCCAAGTGAGCCCTTTAAGTACAGCGACTTTGCTTTTTTGTGTTTGCTCTTGTCACGCTTCTGTGTTGCAGGTTTTGTGTTCAGTGATTAAACACTTGAAAAGTACTGCTTTAGGCCCAGTGTAGTGAATATATACTGAATTACAATAAATTGAAAAATTCCTGACTCTGTGGAAATGGAGTTATATAGATCAAACAATTCAGCTCCTGTTTTCTTCTCTTTCTACTCTTTTGTCTTCCTAATCTTGACTTTTCCACTCCACCTGTCTCATCTCTAATACTCAAGTATCAAGATTAACAAGGTAGATGAGGCTACATCCCAGCTGCAGAAATTCAAGAATGCAGCAATGCTGGATGAAGCATAGTGTCAGGACTTGCTCGTCCAGGAACAAAGTTAAGATAAAAGAACACAATCCCAGCCCGGGAAAGGACGATAACTTACAGTTAAAGTGTCTGCAGTGAGGTCATCGAGATTTAATACATCTTCTGGAATGGACTCATCATTTCCCACTGGCTCTTTTTTCTACGGGAAAGGAAAAAAATTAATTAGAACATTTCTGACATAGTTTTATAAGTGCACACCACACTAATGCATCATATAAACTAATCACAGAATTCTACATAACCTAGAGTCTCTAAAAGAGGCAACAGATGGGAGAGACATCAGTAAATTAGAAGAAGTCAAGATTTCAAGTCCTCATCCTGCCACTTCCTAGCTTTCTGATCCTGGACAGATGGTTTAACCTATCAGGGTCAGAGTGTTGACAGTATCAGGAACTCGAGAAGAAAATGTCTGACATGGACACAGAGTGTTACGGTCCCAGGATCATGTGAAAATGTTCAGTGTGCTGGTCAGGAGCCAGTGATGGGCAGATGCCTCTGTATCAATTTGTGAATCCCCGTCTACCTGCAGAGAACAAACCCAGCCCTTAGGCCTGAGGCTCAGGATAAAAATGGATGGGATGATGAAGTATCAGGAAGTCAAAGCAACACGGTTTTTGAGGAAAAAAGCCACAGAATTCAAAACTAAGTTTAGAGCAATCAGTGTGCCTTAGCAAAACGGCAAGGGTGTACCCATGACTAGATATTTTTCCCTTCTGATTTCTCTCCTCACCCTTCTTCACAATATTCTATCAAATCATCATTTTTAAACTTTACCCAGAGCTAAGGAGAAGATAATTCGAAGAGTCAAATTCTTCCTAAATTAAACGGAGATAAAGAATATTATCAAAGCCCATTATAACAAGACCTGTAAGACCTCAGGAAAACACATGTAAAAATAAGTTGAGAAGAATTAGGGTCTGCTTTGTAAGTAAAAACAATATACAGAAATCATGTTTTTCTAAAGATTTAGGCTTCTGTGGTGGCTCAGACAGTAAAGAATACAGGAGACCCAGGTTTGATTCCTGGGTCAGAAATATCCCCTGGAAAAGGGAATGGCAACCCATTCTTGCCTGGAGAATTACATGGACAGAGGAGCCTGATGGGCTATGGTTTGAGTAGGCTCCAGGAGTTGGTGATGGACAGGGAAGCATGGTGTCCATGGGGTCGCAAAGAGTCAGACACAACTGAGCAACTGAACTGAACTGAGCAGTTTTCACTTTTCACTTTCATTAGACATTCCATACACCAAAGTGAGAAGTCAGGATTCAATCAAAACCCAACTCACACCCTTCAGTGATTCAAGAAAAATCATCTTTAAATTTTGAAAAGTCTGACAGTATCAGAATATGAGTCTTGATAAGGACAAGCATAGACCACCAAGGTAGGGAAAAAATGGCCTAAACCTCAAGATGTTCAAGATGTTCCACTTGGTAGCTAAGATAGCTGAGGCCCTCTTGCTCTCTGATAATCCCTCAGGGGAGCAAATTCAAGTTCTGAGTTCAAGTTCTGGCTCTGCAACTAACTTATGGCATGATTTTAGACACGCTCCTGTATTTCCTAAGCCAATACCTATCTTAGGTATTTCCTACCCTTTCAATAGGGCTAACAAATGTACTACCTATACTCTAGGTTTACAGCAAAGATCAAAACCAAAATGAGATGTATGTGAAAGGATTCTGACTGCTTTCAGGTGCTATACAAATTAAAGCACCTCGAGTATTGTTTCAATGGACAGCGAGAGAGAACACTCCTTGTAGGACCAGCAGCTAGGGATCTAAGAATGTTAATGCAAATGAAAATACTCCCATCTTCTTGCTAAGAAAAATACTTGGTTGGCACTATCTGTATATATGCCCCCAAAAACATTCAGGCAGAAGTATATACGAAAATTAACATTAGTTTGGTGTCCCTGACATGCAACTGATTTAGTGTCAAGGGTTTCACCAGAGGAAGAAAACTGTACCATCATCATCCACGTCAATTTCTATAGCCTGTCACACACTTGAAAGTGTAACAAAACAGTGTTAAAGAGAAGGCTGCAGAATATCATGAAGGATAAGGTGTCGGATTCCCAGGGAATCTTTTTGTTATCATCTTTCTTGGTTCAGGTTCCTAAATTGCATAATTTTTTGGTTTATTTTAGAGGTTTACAACTTAAAAACAGGACAGATTATGGCTTACATTTAACATGTTTTATGAAAAATGATTAAAGAGCTAACGATATTTTTGAAGAAAGATTAAAAATATGAACCGATCTGGTTGCCAAAACAAAGTTGAGCTGAAATTTAACATTCTTCAGGACAGGAAGAATTTTTCTTGGATAAAGGCCAGTAACTACTTGCCAACCATTGCTACTCTCAATTGCTAAATAACTACCATGGTCTAGGCATTGTGCCAGGTTTTCTGTATTAAGAAGTTTTAGTTCTCACAATTGTATTCTAAAGGTTAGTGTTAGAATTGCCATTTCACACACAAGAACACTGAGGCTCAGAAGTTAACGTGCCTGAAGTCACATAAATCAAAATCTAGGATTTGGACTCAGTGTGTTCTTTTAATTAAAGAGTATGATGACACTGGGATAAAGACTGAAATCTACCACAGGAAAATCTTTCTGGCACTGTAGGTTGAGCTCAAGAAATCACTGGAAGGGATTATTGGTGGAATTCACATTATTAAGAACAGAAGAGACAATGAATGACTTGTGTGGCAAGAATCTTGTTTTACAACAGACTGAATATCTGTGTCCTCCAAAATTCACATGTTGAAACCCAATCCCTAATGTGACGGTATTTGGAAGTGGGGTCCTTCAGAGGTGATTACATCATGGGATCAGTGCCTTTATGAAAGAGAATCCAGAGAGCTCCATTGCTCCTTCTGCCATGAGGACACGGCAAGAAGACTGTCAATGAACCCGAAAGTGAGCTCTCGCCAATCTGCTGGTGCCTTAATCTTGGATTTCCAGCCCCCAGAACTTTAAGAAATAAATTTCTGCTGTTTATAAGCCATCCAGTCTGTGGAACTCTGTTACAGCAGCCAGAACGGACTAAAACATATTTGCAGACAGCAGATGGAGTCACTGATTCTTGAAAATGCCTCTTAGTTCCCTTCCTGCCTTCCTCCCTTTCTTTTTAAAATAACTTTCCCTCTTTGGTAAGAAATCCAGTAGCACACAGAATTAAACACTAAGCTAGAAATTATGTATTAACTAAGAATAAGATTAAATACCTCTGCTCAAGCTCTCCAGTCACTTACTGGGTTCTCTTACCTTCATTTTCTCTCCAATTGTCTTGCTGCATAGGTTCTTCAGCTTGTTCAAGTTGTCTGCCCGAAATCTGCCTGAAGAATAAAGAACCCAAGAATGTACCAAAGACAGGCACATAATTAACATACCTCATTCGTAATCATGGTTCCTTTGGACTGATCTCAGCCCAAGGCCGAACTGCAGGCAGAACTAAATGATGTGCCTCGTGAAGCTGTGAAATCTGAGAGCTTTAGCCCCAAATGTAGACAGCTTATATTGGTGATTACAATAGGATTCCCCAGCATTTGGTGACCATGAAAAGGCCATTCTGGGACTAAAATTAAAAAGTATCATAACTTGAATGATACCACTGTAAATAAAGTAACAAATCTGAGAAACCTGAAAATTACTTATGTAACTATAACCTGTTCAATTATCTTAAATTCATTTAAGGAAAACTATGTGGTATGCACCAGGATCTAGAAAAAAGGCAGTCAAGCTTCTATTCCCAAGAACTTGGATGCTACATCTCTATGCCAGAAATGGTTAACTTCCTTTGCTTTGATGCAATGCTCATCTGGCAGCCTTGAGAAGAATTCAATTTCTTACATTTTGTTTTCTTTTGTGCATTAATCAGCCTGCATAGGTACTCTGGCCCACATTAACATCATGGTATTGCAATTCATCAGTCTAACTCTGACTGGCAGAAGTTGGACCTCCTGAATCTAAGTTTTAGCAACAATATGTCCTTTAGCTTTGGACAGGTAAAATGATGACCAGAGATGAGATCATGAACTCCTTATTGCCAAATTCAGACTTAAATTGAAGACAGTAGGGAAAACCACTAGACCATTCAGGTATGACCTAAATCAAACCCCTTACGATTACACAGAGAAAGTGACAAATAGATTCAAGGGATTAGATATGATAGAGTGCCTGAAGAACTATGGACGGAGGTTTGTGACATTGTATAGGAGGCAATGATCAAGATCATCCCGAAGAAAAAGAAATGCAAAAAGGCAAAATGGCTGATTGATACAGCCTTACAAATAGCTGAGATAAGAAGAGAAGTGAAAGGGAAAGGAGAAAAGGAAAGATATATCCATCTGAATGCAGAGTTCCAACAACAGCAAGGAAGAGATAAGAAAGCCTTCCTAAGTGAACAATGCAAAGAAATAGAGGAAAACAACAGAATGGGAAAAACTAGAGATGAAAACTAGAGATATCAAGGGAACATTTCTTGCAAAGATGGGCTCAATAAAGGACAGAAAGGGTATGGACCTAACAGAAGCAGAAGAGATGGAACGAATACACAGAAGAACTATACAAAAAAAGATCTTCATGACCCAGATAATCACGATGGTGTGATCACTCACCTAGAGCCAGATATGTTGGAGTGCAAAGTCAAGTGGGCCTTAGTAGTATACATCACTACGTAGTATAACATAGTATATATCATTATGAACAAAGTGATGGTGATGGAATTCCAGCTGAGCTATTTCAAATCCTAAAAGATGCTGCTGCTAAAGTGCTGCATTCAATATGCCAGCAAATATGGAAAACTTAGCAGTGCCCACAGGACTGGAAAAGATCAGTTTTCATTCCAATCCCAAAGAAGGGCAATACCAAAGAACATTCAAACTATTGCACAATTGTACTCATCTCACATGCTAACAAAGTAATGCTCAAAATTCTCCAAGCCAGGCTGCAACAGTATGTGAACCAAGAGCTCCCAGATGGTCAAGCTGGATTTAGAAAAGGCAGAAGAACTAGAGATCAAATTACCAGCAACTGCTGGATCATCAAAAAAGCAAGAGAGTTCCAGAAAAACATCTACTTCTGCTTTATTGACTACGCCAAAGCCTTTGACTCTGTGAATCACAACAAACTGGAAAATTCTTAAAGAGATGGGAATACCAGACCACCTTATCTGCCTCCTGAGGAACCTGTGTGCAGGTCAAGAAGCCACAGTTAGAACCAGACATGGAACAATGGACTGGTTCCAAATTGGGAAAGAAGTACATCAAGGCTGTATATTGTCATCCTGCTTATCTAACTTATATTCAGAGTATATCATGTGAAATGCCAGGCTGGATGAAGCACAAGCTGGAATCAAGATTGCCAGGAGAAATATCAATAACCTCAGACAGGCAGATGACACCACCCTTATGGCAGAAAGTAAAGAGGAACTAAAGAGCCTCTTGATGAAAGTGAAAGAGGAGAATGAAAAAGCTGGCTTAAAACTCAACATTCAAAAAACAAAGATCATGGTATCTGGTCCTACACTTCATGGCAAATAGATGGGGAAACAATGGAAACAGTGACAGACTATTTTCTTGGGCTTCAAAATCACCTCAGATGGTGACTGCAGCCACGAAGTTAAAAGACGCCTGCCCCTTGGAAGAAAAGCTATAATCAACCTAGACAGTATATTAAAAAGCAGAGACATTACTTTGCTGACAAAGGTCCGTATAGTCAAAGCTATGGTTTTTCCAGTAGTCATGTATGGATGTGAAAGCTGGACCATAAACAAGGCTGAATGCTGAAGAATTGATGCTTCTGAACTGTGTTGGAGAAGACTCTTTATAGAGTCCCTTGGACTACAAGAAGATCACACCAGTCAATCCTAAAGGAAATCAATTCTGAATATTCATTAGAAGGACTGATGCTGAAATTGAAGCTCCAACACTTTGGCCACCTGATGCGAAGAGCCGACTCATTAGAAAAGACCTTGATGATGGGAAAGACTGAAGGCGAGAGGAGAAGGGGACGACAGAGGATGCAGTGGTTGAATGGCATCTCTGATTCGATGGACATGAATTTGAGCAAGCTCCGGGAGATGGTGAAGGACAGGGAAGCCTGGTGTGCTGCAGTCCATGGGTTGCAAAGAGTCGGATATGACTGAGTGACTGAACAACAGAGATGAGACAGTACCTAGACATGGCTATTCTTTTAAAGTTGTGCCAAACTTGACCTAAACTAAATTTAAACTTAACTTCAGTACAAACTATATAACTATTTTCTCATCTACTTATTCACACTGATTACAGAGATGGAGAACAGATTAAGGGTTGTCAGGGGTTAGACAGGGCAGGGGAAGGGAATGGAATACAGAGGGATGCTAGCAAAAGGCATCTCTGTGATGATGGAACAGTTGTGTATCTTGAGTGTGTCAGTGGTTATACAGATCTACACATACAATAAATTCACACAGAACTACAGGCACACACAAACAAGTACACGTAAAACTGGTGAAATCTGAATAAGGTCTATGGATGGTAGCAGTGTCAAGTTCCCGGTTTTGATATTGTGTCAGTTACATTAGATGTTAACAATGGGGCAAATGGTGAAGGATTTCTTCAACTATTTTTGTAACTTTCTGTAAATCTATATCTACTTATAGTTTTTTTTTAATGATTTAATCCCACTTATTGGCAAGGCCCTGTGCTAAGTGTTGGGAATATAAAAGAAAACACTGTACGAGATGCTGGGAAATAAAAGGTAAATATGACAATTAAAAAACAGTAACAATGCAGAATGTTTCAATCAATGAATATAGCATGTTCCTTCATTATCTTTAATCTCTCCTAGAAATGTTCTATAGTTTTCAGTGTAGGGATCTTGAATGTCATTAATTAAATATACTTGTAGGTATCAGATGCTTTTTAATTGTTCCCTGTAGATATAAACAGCATTATTCATTCTATATATTGTATACAGTGATCTTGCTAAATTTATTTAATATTAGTAGTTCAAGTTTTGCATATACAAACAAGTCATCCACAAATAAGGACAGATGGCAGTTTTACTTCTATTCCAATCTTTTCTTTCTTTTTCTTGCCTTATTTCATACTGTTCAGAACCTCTAACATGATGTTGATGAAAAGTGAGGGCAACAGACATCCTCATCTTGTTTCCCACCTCAGGAGTAAAGTATTCAATACTTCATAATTAAGAATAATGTTAGTTATGGATTTTTGATAAATATCTACTATCAGATTAAGGAAGTGCCCTTCTTTTCCTACCCAGCTGCATTTTATCATGAGCAATTAGATTTCCACATAAAAAAATGAGCTTTGATCCCTATCTCACATTATATACCAAAATCAATGAGATAAATCTACCTAAATGTGAAATGTAAAGTGATAAAACTTCTAGGAAAAAAAAAAAAAAGGAAAATCTTTTTAGTACTTTGGGATATGGAAAGATTTCCTAAACAGAGCATAAGCAGCACAAATTATAAAAGAAAAAAATCAATAAATTAGACATTATTAAAATCAAGAATTTCTATTCATTAAAAGAAAGTGAACAGACAAGTCATAGATTGGGAGACAATATCTGCATTGTATGTAATCTACAAGATCTTGTATACAGAATAAAGAATTCCTACACAGTAAAGACACTCAAATAAAAACTAGTCAACTGGCTTGAACAGATACCTCCCAAAACAAGCTGTCCAAATGCTAACATGTACTATATGAAAAGGTGCTCAATATTTTTAGTTATCAAGAAAATGTAAATTAAAACCACAAAATACCATTATATATCCACCGGAATGGCTAAAATTCAAAGGACTTCCAGTATCAAGGGCAAGATTGTAGACTGCCTACCCTACAACCTAGCAATTCCATTCCTAGTCTTAAAAGGCTGTATATAAAAAATAACATAAATGCCACAACAGAAATATCGTATATGGATCACATGTCCAGGTGTGGGCCTGAACAAACTGAGACTGGGGTGAAAGGGAAACACAAAGTTACTCCAGTGTAAGGGCCTGGTTTAAGGCAGTGCAATAGGGTTGAGGAGAAATAACAACTTCAACTGATAATTCCTGCAGTTAGTGGCAGATGATTTCAAGATACATGGAAATTTAGTGACTTTGAAAGTAGTCGAGACAAATGCCTATTATATGCTCAAATGTGTCCTCATTATATTACTCTGAAATAAAAGCAGAAATCACAGTTCAAATCCTTGAAGTTAGAAGAGATGTAGTAAACTCCAATATGGTGCTCTGACTCCAAGTCATAGCAGCTTTATATTCTACACAGAGCCCTCGACCTCGGAGGTCTACAGGCAGACATATACGTATAGTTGTAATGGAGGGCCTTATGAAGCTTGCTGTGTCCTCAGTCAGGGAACATGATCTGAGTTCTTCATGTGGCTCTGGGTTGCAACTCCTTGTTGCAGTTAATGATAGAAGAACCCTAATTTCTGATCAGAGGTTCAGATGTAAAAGAATCTTGAAACAAGATCCCTCAATGTCCACCTCAAGCAACCAGAAATGGGAAAAATCATTAACTCCCCTTAGCTATAGAGACTATTGGTTAGGGATGTCAAATAGAAAAGAATCAAATCAATAGATATGTAGAAAATAAACTACGTGAACCACTTTTCATATGGATAAGTGCCCTGAACACAGACTTCAACAAACCTTTGTCAAGTCCTTACTAAGGACCAGGTACAGTGAGGGGTACTGGGATTATGATTATATGTACACATCTGTATATGTATATCTTATATGTATATGCAGGGGCTTCCCAAGTGACACTAGTGGTAAAGAACTTGCCTGCCGATGCGGGAGACACAAGAGACCCCAGTTGGATCCCTGGGTCCGGAAGATCTTCCAGAGAAGGGTGTGGCAACCCACTCCAGGATTCTTGCCTGGAGAATCCCATGGACAGAGGAGCCCGGTGGGCTATAGTTCATGGGGTTCCAAAGGGTCAGACACAACAGAAGCGACTTAGCACACACATATGTCTACGTACATCCTGGGTACTGACACACAAATGATCAAAACACAAACTTGTCCCTGAAGAATCCATCCCCTCACCACATACCCACTCCTCAGGTACAAGACAGAACTTCCTAAAGACCTGTACATTATACCCAAGAGATTAGGTAACACATTTGAAGTCACTCAGCAACTGGACAATGGCTAGTGGTAGTGTTAGTCGCTCAGTCACGTCCAACTCTTTGCGACCCTATGGACTGTAGCCTGCCAGGGTTCTCTGTCCATGGGATTCTCCAGGCAAGAATACTGGAGTGGGTTGCCATTCCCTTCTCCAGGGATCCAACTTGGGTCTCCTGCATTACAGGCAGATTCTTTATGGTCTGAGCTACAATGGCTAGACTGATATAAAATCTGATACTTCTGACATCTGACTCAGTAAACAGTGTCCAAACTAGTTTTTTCCCCCTCCCATTTAATTCAATTGCAACTCAAAACTTCACATATGGATTCAGGTGGTGGGATTTCACAGTCAAACTAACCACCAGAATCAGCAGAATACCTGAGCTAAACTAATATTCTCCTGGTAACCAATACCCTCATATTACCAACTCTTCCTTCAACTCCTTCCCTACACGGGTGACACTAAAATGTACGAAAATCAACTTTCCTAACAGAAATCCACCATATTTTTGGACAGCGACCGCCTATGCAGTGAGCTGTCATAAACCTGGCTCTCTAGCTGGTTGCAGACCTATTGCATCAGACAGAATAAATCACGTGTTTGACTGTATCCGGCCAATTGGTGACTACTCCGGCTAGTCTAGGCAGATTGATAGGCAGAGGGTTATACGGTTTTATTTAGCATCATGAAGGATGCCCGGTCCAGTGCCAGGTTCTAGCCCAACTCTACCAATGTCTTTCCCGGAAAACTTCCACAAATCACAACTAAACAGCCTCAATAATTACAAGCGTTTCCTTGCTTCACCACACCCCTATGCCCATGTCTGATCTACCAAGGAAGATTATTCTCGGTTCTTAAAGGTTTGCCCACAGTAGAGGGGGAGCCCTTCCCCAAGGCTCCGGGTTCACTGTTTTTAGCCAGGAGCGGCCTCCTCAGTCCCAAAATGCTTCCAATATGGACGGAGTGAACCTACTGCGCTGTAGATATGACTCAGGTTGAAACCTTTGATTCTATCAAGAGAGAAAGAGATCACTATGACCTCGCTGAAGATGAGAAATAGACAGAAGGCGACCAAAGACAAGTGTTCGGAAAGGGGAACTCTCCAAACCTTCCCCCCCGCCCAGGCTTTCCTCTGGCTACCCTTGCAGCCGGAAGACTTTTGACAGCTCTTGATGCGCCTGCGCCACGCTCTTTTCCTAGACTCAGAAGTAGCGATCAGCACTCAGCCCGCCGGGAAGGGAAGCGCACAGCCCCGGCGGAGGGGGAAAGGGGGATAATCTGACTTCCGGATGCCTGATGCGTTTTGAGGGGCACAGAGAGCGCTTCGGAGCCATCGCAACCTGGGAGGGAGTCTTAACGAAGGGTGGAAGTTCAGGAGATCCGAGAGATGAAGTTGGGGATAGGGTCCGGGGATACTCCGCGCGTCCCGGTACTTACATCGTCGCCACTCGCTGTCTGCCTTCACCAGCTGGTCCACCAGTCCCGGGTCCTTGAAGCGCTTCTCCTGCGACTCTCGGATGAGTGCTGGGTCCCCCCCTTTATCCACCCGAAACAAATCCAGATCCAGCACCATCGTTCCTTCTCCCGGGTCAACACTAAGGGAAGTGAGGTTCGTCCCACAGCAGTCAGCCTATGACCGCCGCACTGCACCCGCGCACTGATCCGCCCTTCCTGCGCAGGCGCGGCGGAAGCTTGGGGACGCCCCACCTCTGGACGGGAAGCAGCTGTTTCGGAGGCGGGTCCGCGGATGGGTGGGCGTGGGCTTCCTTGGGTGTGTTTGAGTCCCGCGTGTTTTACCTTCTCCTGTGCTTTCTTTCAATGGCACCCCGCTCGAGTACTCTTGCCGGGAAAATCCCATGGACAGAGGAGCCTGGTTGGCTGCAGTCCATGGGGTCGCGAAGAGTTGGACACGACTGAGCGATTTCACTTTCACTTTCATGTATTGGAGAAGGAAATGGCAACCCACTCCAGTGTTCTTGCCTGGAGAATCCCAGGGACGGGGGAGCCTGGTGGGCTGCCTTCTATGGGGTCGCACAGAGTCGGACACGACTGAAGCGACTTAGCAGCAGCAGCAGAAGTGCTTTCTTTCCAGCCCTGCCTGCTTCTGTAGGGGCTCTAATTGTCCCATGGAACAGAAATGAGTGCCTGTTTCCTCCTCGTATTAAAGGACATATCTAAGACAAGGCCTGTCAGTATAATCACTGGCTTGGAAGCTGGGGCCTCCAGTAGATTCCAGTTTCCACCTTACAAGCTTCTAAGACTTACAAGTCCTAAGACTGGACCCTCTCTCTGAACCTCTACTCTTTTCTCCATCTTGAGTCAAGAGAGTGGCAACATGTTTTAATCCCCAGATTACTTCAATTCAAAATTCCTCCTCTCCTGCATGAGTTAGGATACCTTTCTTAATCTGATTATTGAGTAAACCAAACTGTCTCTTTTGCAACCCTTCAGATCTTGGGGTAGGAGGAGTGGGATTGAAGTCTTTCAGAGAGACACTTGAAGAGACTTTTTCAAGGGGAAAATAGGAGATTTGAAGGCAGTTTAAGATATTGAAGTCATGTCTTGCATTTATGTGAAAATTTCTAGAACAAAGATTTCATCATATTTTAATTTTATAACATTCAGGCCTTTACAGTGAAGTATTCTGGTTGCTGATTGGAGCCAAAGTTATCCAAAAATCTCCCTGATAACAAGAGCTTTATTTGAAGGGTTTGGGAATGGGCATACTCTTCCCTGGACTTCCCAGGTGGCGCTAGTGGTAAAGAACCCGCCTGCCAAGGGTCTGGACTATACCTGGAGGAGGGTATGGCAACTCACTTCAGTATTCTTGCCTGGAGAATCCCATGGGCAGAGGAGCCTTGCAGGCTACAGTCCATAGGATCTCAAAGAGTCAGACATGACTGAAGACAGCACAAACGCACACATACTGTTCCACATCCTTCCCACTTTACCAAGAGTTGAGAGTCCCACCCTCAGTGCCCCAAAGCTAACTGTGCTAAGACCTTGGTCTTATGCCATTTGCTTGTGCACCTGTCATGAGGGTATGGCATTGCTGTTCTGCTGCTGCTGCTGCTAAGTCACTTCAGTCGTGTCTGACTCTGTGTGACCCCATAGACAGCAGCCTGCCAGGCTCCCCCATCCCTGGGATTCTCCAGGCAAGAACACTGGATTGGGTTGCCATTTCCTTCTCCAATGCGTGAAAGTGAAAAGTGAAAGTGAAGTCGTTCAGTCATGTCCAACTCTTAGCAACCCCATGGACTTCAGCCTGCTGTTCTACTCCCCAGCAAAGCTCTGCCAAGCCAACTCTGAGGTGTAGGACATGGCTAATACCAGTGGTGGAGCTGACTAGTAGAGACTCAGGGGGAGACTTAGAGAAACGCATTGTCTGGGTTTGGCCCCCTAGGTTCTACATACCGAGGATGTTAGATTTAAAACCAGTGTAAAGGAAGTGTTGGAGCTACAGTCATTGAAGAAAGTGTGTAAGAGGACTGTCCTCAAAGTGTTGGGTTCCCTGAAATCTTCTGAGGGCAAGTGTTTGATGGGAGCTGACTGCTTTCCTTTCAGTGAAGGCAGTGCCAAAGTGTATTGTTTGCTAAGTTTCAAAACAGTGATGGGTGTTCCTGAGGCTTCAGGGGCCCAGGCTGAGGGGAGGAAAGTCACTGAGCTAACACTTTAAGGAGGTCATCAAACTAATTGGAAGGATGGCCTTAAAATTCTGATCTCTCCGAATTTCCTTAGGAATTTTCACCTTTAGTTTTATTGTTAGATTACAGACATCTAAAGTGGAAGGATGAGGAACAGTATGCCTATTCCCAAATCCTTACAGACATCCCGCTTTAAAATGCTCACGCTACCTGGTAAGTGTAATAAATTAATAGGATATTTCATTTATCAGAATCACAGGATTTTTAGAGTTGGAGGTGACTTTATTTACTAGCCTAGTCATAATCTTTTCATCCTCTTGTCCCCCATGTTTTGAAATATTTTTGTCTAACATGATTTTTAAAAAATGATTCATTTTCCCTTGATAATCAGCCATGTATGGCTGCCAATTAGAATTTTCTTATTAGCAGAGAATACCTATGTTATTACACTGAATAGTTCCTGTCAGAAGCTAACACATATCAACATAAATACTTTTGTTACGGAGTGATGGTGTGAAGCCATACCATTTTCAAATGGACTGATTTCTATTAGACTTTAATACTGAGAATAGTTCTTGGGTGCTGCATCTGAGGACTCCAGCGTTCAAGGAACCCCTTCTGGAAAAGAGTTACCCCAAATCCTTTACTTTTTGTATGAAGGAACTGAGGCCCAGGGAAGTTAAGTAATGGAACCAAAGCCTGATTACTTGTAAGTATCTTGCTTGTGTGTTAAGTATCTTGCAGTCGTGTCCAACTCTTTGCAACCCCATGGACTATAGCCCGCCAGGCTCCTCTGTCCATGGAATTCTTCAGGCAAGAATACTGGAGTGGGTTGCCATTTCCTTCTCAAGGGGATCTTCCTGACCCAGGTATCGAACCCGGGTCTCGTGCATTGCAGGCAGATGCTTTACCATCTGAGCTACTAGAGAAGCCTGATAAGTATCTAAGATAGTCCAATGTTTGGGCTTGTCCCTTTGTTAGCATTCCTTAGCAGAAAACAGGGCCTTGAGGAATCTGGCTAAAAAAAAAAATATGTGACTTTATCTTATACGGCAGAAACCACTGGATATTTACATCTTTATCTCCACAGGACCTAGCACAGCATCTTACACTCAAATGCTCAGTCGCTTCAGTTGTGTCTGACTCTTTGTGCTCTCCAGGCTCCTCTGTTCATGGGGATTCTTCAGGCAAGAATACTGGAATTGGTTGCCATGCTCTCCTCCAGGGGATCTTCCCAACCCAGGTATCGAGTTTCCTGCATTGGCAGATGGATTCTTTACAACTAGCGCCACCTGGGAAGCCCCACACCTTACACTGGTGGGTACTTACTAAATCCATGTTGAGTGAATGAGTTGTAGGGAGTAGAGTGAGGGGTTAGAAGCTTGTTACAGGTTCGGTTCAGAAAACAGAATCCTAGGTGAGATAGTACCATGGGGGTCCTGGGCAGCTTGTGGGCAGCCCAGGGGGAACAAGTACCTGCAGGGAAGGAGCTGGAAAGAGGGTGGGCACCCAGGCAGAGATGCCATCCGTGGTTTTCACCAGTTCAGAGCTGGCTAATGTGGGAGGGCTCTCCTGGACCTTGCCTTAGCACCTCCTTGCTCTTCTGTTGCTCTTTTGGGTTTGGAGTAGAGCTCAGGATTTGATAAGCAAGCCCTGTCCTCTCATTCCTCTGGTGGAAGGAAGACTTCAATGCCTACCTGTTGGCTTCAGGAGATGTTCAAACAGAGCTTGCGAAGCCTTTCTTGATCTGCCCCCTACCAACTTCTCTAATATGGTCCCTCTTTCTCTCTTAGTATTTCCCCCTTAAGCTCTGCATCCTGAGCTCTTTGTGGCTCCCCTTCCTGGCCTTGAACCTTTGTGTGAGTTCCTTCTGCCTTGAACTCTCATTTCCCGCTCCTGTTCTCCAAACTGGCTAATTCCTCCTTCCTCCTGGAATCTTTCTCTGCTACTCTCACCTCTCCCCTCAGATTGGTTCAGCACCCTTCTAGGCTCTCATTGTCCAGAAACCTTGATCATATTGTTTCAGCAGGAACTGACAGCACCACCTCCAGTTCTACTGCCCACTCCCTCCTGTTAGACCCACAGTAACAGGAAGTTATTGATATTTCTCCCAGCAATCTTGATTCCAGCTTGTGCTTCTTCCAGCCCAGCGTTTCTTATGATACACTCTGCATCAGATCAGATCAGATCAGTCGCTCAGTCGTGTCGGACTCTTTGCGACCCCATGAATCGCAGCACGCCAGGCCTCCCTGTCCATCACCAACTCCCGGAGTTCACTCAGACTCACGTCCATTGAGTCAGAGATGCCATCCAGCCATCTCATCCTCTGTCATCCCCTTCTCCTCTTGCCCTCAATCCCTCCCAGCATCAGAGTCTTTTCCAGTGAGTCAACTCTTCGCATGAGGTGGCCAGAGTACTGGAGTTTCAGCTTCAGCATCATTCCTTCCAAAGAAATCCCAGGGCTGATCTCCTTCAGAATGGACTGGTTGGATCTCCTTGCAGTCCAAGGGACTCTCAAGAGTCTTCTCCAACACCACAGTTCAAAAGCATCAATTCTTCGGCGCTCAGCCCTCTTCACAGTCCAACTCTCACATCCATACATGACCACAGGAAAAACCATAGCCTTGACTAGATGGACCTTTGTTGGCAAAGTAATGTTTCTGCTTTTGAATATGCTATCTAGGTTGGTCATAACTTTCCTTCCAAGGAATAAGCATCTTTTAATTTCATGGCTGCAGTCACCATCTGCAGTGATTTTGGAGCCCAAAAAAATAAAGTCTGACACTGTTTCCACTGTTTCCCCATCTATTTCCCATGAAGTGATGGGACCGGATGCCATGATCTTCGTTTTCTGAATGTTGAGCTTTAAGCCAACTTTTTCACTCTCCACTTTCACTTTCATCAAGAGGCTTTTCAGTTCCTCTTCACTTTCTGCCATAAGGGTGGTGTCATCTGCATATCTGAAGTTATTGATATTTCTCCCGGCAATCTTGATTCCAGCTTGTGTTTCTTCCAGTCCAGCATTTCTCATGATGTACTCTGCGTAGAAGTTAAATAAGCAGGGTGACAATATACAGCCTTGACGTATTCCTTTTCCTATTTGGAACCAGTCTGTTGTTCCATGTCCAGTTCTAACTGTTGCTTCCTGACCTGCATAGAGGCTTCTCAAGAGGCAGGTCATGTGGTCTGGTATGCCCCTCTTTCATAATTTTCTACTGAACTGAACAGGAAGTTGCTGTTGCTGTACTTGTGCAACAAGGAGGAACCATTTAAAAATGGTCAGGGAGGGCTGCCTGGACATGCGGAACTTTGACCCTGCCTCTCCCTCTGTTCAAATTGGAGCGAGGTGTCAATTCTCCCATCACTCTGAATCATATCTGTGCTCAGTCACTCAGTCATGTCCCACTCTTTGAGACCCCATGGACTGTAGCCTGCCGGGCTCCTCTATCATGGGATTTTCTGGGCAACAATACTGGATACGGTTGCCATTTCCTCCTCCAGGGGATCTTCCCGACCCAGGGATCAAACCCACGTCTCCTGCGTCTCTTTCATTTGCAGGCAGATTCTTTATCATTGCACCACCTGGGAAGCCCCTGTATCAAATTGAGAAAGCCTCAATTTCTCTGTTTCTCCAATACCCATTGTGGCTCTGTGGTTCTTAATTAAATGTCTTCTTTAAGTATTAGTCCAAGTCCTTAGTATCTTCTTGCCTGGTTACCTGACAATGTGTTTCACTTCACACATTCACCCCTTCCACTCTTCCAGTCCCAGTTTCAAGCTTGGCCATGTCTGCTGCTTATTTGATGCCCTGGGACAAGTACAATATATGGCTGAACTCATGTCAGTGAACTGCAGCACCCCCAGGTAATTATTCATTCACTCTTGGAGCCCCAGTGTATGAGCCAGGGACGATTTCACAGTGGAGTGACTTTGAAAACTGGATGGGGGTCTATCAGGTGAAAAGGAAAGCAAAAGCAGAGGCATACGTTAAGGCAGGGAAGTATGACAGAGCTTATGACTGAGGAACAGTGAAAAGTTCAGTGTGGTTAGAGAGGCATATGTCCAGGCAGGGAGGTATGACAGAGCTTTAACTGAGGAACAGTGAAAAGTTCAATATGGTTAGAGTGTATAGTGTGGAATAGGTGGTGCTAGTGGTAAAGAACTTGCCTGCCGTTACAAGAGATGTAAGAGACTGTAGGTTGGATCCCTGGGTTGGGAAGATCCCCTGGAGCAGGGCATGGCAACCCACTCCAATATTCTTGCCTAGAGAATCCCGTGGACAGAGGAGCCCGGCAGGCTATAATCCATAGGGTCACAAAGAGTCAGACACGACTGAAGGGACTTAGCACAAGCACACACAGAATATAAGTGTGTGCAGTTAGGGACCATGTATACCATATTACTAAATCTGTTCCTCACCTATTGTAGTGGGGCTAATACCTACCTCTAGGCCTGTTCTGAGAACCAGGTGGGCAATGTTATGAAAGAACTTAGTTCAGGCTTGATATGTAGACATGTCTAATTAACGCGAGTTTCCTTTCCTATTTTCCTTCTTAGTTTAGATTTTGGACTTCCCTGGTGATTCAGTGGTTAAGAATTTCCCTGCCAATGCAGGGGACATGGGTTCAGTCCCCGGTCCAGGAAGAGTCCACATGCCACAGAGCAACTAAGGCTGTGAGCCACGATGACTGAGCCCATGTGCCCTAGAGCCCGTGCTCTGCAACGAGAGAAGCCACTGCAGTAAGAAGCCTGAGTACGCCAACTGGAGAGTAGTCCCTGCTCCCTGCAACTAGAGAAGGCCTGCACGAATCAGTGAAGACCCAGTACAGCCAAAAATAAATACAATTTAAGACTTTAGATATTATTCTATAAGCAGGGGTAATATTTAAAATATTTAAATATTTAGGGAATTCCCTGGCAATCCAGTAGTTAAGACTTCCTTACTCTCACTGCCGGAGAAGGCGATGGCACCCCACTCCGGTACTCTTGCCTGGAAAATCCCATGGACACGGGGAGCCTGGTAGGCTGCAGTCCATGGGGTCACTAAGAGTCAGACATGACTGAGCGACTTCACTTTCACTTTTCATTTTCATGCATTGGAGAAGGAAATGGCAACCCACTCCAGTGTTCTTGCCTGGAGAATCCCAGGGACGGGGGAGCCTGGTAGGCTGCCGTCCATGGGGTCACACGGAGTCGGATACGATTGAAGTGACTTAGCAGCAGCAGCACTCTCACTGCCAATGGCCTGGGTCTGATTCCTGATTGGGGAACTAAGATCCCACAGGCTGCATGGTATAGCAAAATTTAATGAACTAGTTAGCCACCTGTATGACCCAGGTTTCTCTGGTAGCTCAGTGGTAAAGAATCCACCTTTACCGGAAACCAGGGTTTGATCCCTGGGTCAGGAAGATCCCCTGCAGTAGGAAATGGCAACCCACTCCTGTATTCTTGCCTGGAAAATCCCATGGACAGAGGAGCCTGTAGGGCTACACTGTCCATGGGGTCACAAAGAGTCAGGCACAACTTAGTGACTAAACAATAACAACACCCAGGTACCACCCAGTCCAAACAAATGTGGGTCACAACCAAGCAGCTGAGGGAATTCTTTGTAGGGACTAAGTGCCCTCAACTGGAGTAAAGGAAAGCACGGAAGCAGGAAAATCCAGCTGCACTGGGAAACGGTGGGTCCTTGATGTCCTCTAGGATTTTATCCACATCTAGTCCATGATAATCAATACCATACCCAAATAAGCTAATTTCACCTGTCTTTGTAGGCTCGTGGTTACGTGGCTGGCCTCAGTGCCACCCACGAGAAAACTGAAGCGGAGGGGAATGGAACTGACGTGCTCGGTGTTTTACATGTCCTCTTTTCCAATCCTCACCCAGTCTTGGGAGGTCAGGCATCATCAGGGGCGTTTTACTGTTGTGGAGACTGAGGCTCTGATGGATGGCTGATTCCTCAGCAGGTGGTGAGATGCTTGTGGCAGAGGTCCCTCTTGCTCCTAAGTGTGCTCTCTTCTCTGCCACTCTGGGGTTCCAGAGTCCTCCTCTTCAGCTTAAGTTTTAAGGGCATTTACCATTTCTCACTCACTCATCCAGCCATCAAACCTGTCTAAGAAAAACAACTGAAAGGTATATTTTTATTTCACAAAAAAAGTGTGACACGCGATACCCATCCCCTAACAAACTACAAACTCTTGGAATACAGAGTAAAAAGGAGATCCGATCAGTCTTGATGAGATAAAAATTTGGTTTCACAAAGTTGAAAAATCCATTACAAACTCTCTGTTGTATAAATATAGTCTGTCTTATCTTCAGTGCAGAGTGAGACAAAAAAAAAAGTTTTGTTGGCATAAGAAATCCCCTGGTCCTTGAATACACCAGTCTTCATTTGTACTCTCAGCCAAATACAGGTGACATCTACATGATAAGAGTTACATGTGTATTCTTGGACTCTAGGTAACTAAAAGGGATTTAATATTTTATCTCCTGAGCCCACTCTCCCTCCCCTAAAAGCTTGTGCAAAACACTATAGTCTTAGTTTACTAAAGATTTTTCCCATATAAAATAACATGTGTGTGTTCTAAATTTGACTATGGTAATAGGTGTACAATTCTGTAAGTATACTAAAATCTGTTGAATTGTATGTTTTAAATGAGTGAATTGCATGGAATTTGAATTATACCTCAATAGAGCTATTTTAAAATATCTATCATTTCTAAGTTGCTAGGGGAGCAACAGATGACCATTATAGCATATCTCAGAAGTTCCTGGCAGGATGCAGGGAATATTTGCAGAAATCAGTACACTAAGGGATATAGAAAGGAGATCTTGGAAGTATTATGATTAAGTCAGTGGAGTTTGAGGTTGCTCTAGGATCACTCGGTTTCAAGATGTCAGAATAAAGAAATCAACGGGGTAGGTATTTTTTTCTGATTGATTCTAGCACAGTCTGTGTACCTTCTGTGGCCTTTGTCACAAAATAGTTATTTGGTGGAAAAGCAGATGCCCGGGGCATTGTTGAGTCTATGGAAAATTTTAGGCTGGCACTCAGAAGCTGACTATCTGCCTCCATTGAGAGAAATTCCACCATGGCCACAGGTTCTGAGAGCCTGAGTCCCACAAGAGGAGGAAGAAATTAGATACCAAAGAAAAGCTTCTAGATTTATTGAATCAAAGGGACTGCCTGCCTTCAGTGATGCTGTTTCTGGCCAGAAGTCACAGCAGGGTTCCAGTTCTCGAAGACCCTTCTATAAGACCATTGCCAGGGCAGCAGGGGTGGATCATTATGCAGCATTTACAAGTGTCATCTCCAAACTTGACCTACCAGCTGGTCGCCAAATGGCCATTTGAGAAAGGAGACAAACCATGGGCAACTGGGCCCTTGAACCAGGACGTCATTCTAGCCAAATAGCGAGCGGAGGAGAATTGCCATTGGTCGAAAGAAAAAGAGAACTGAAACTCTTGCTCTGCTTTTACCATTCTAGTTAAAGTTCATCATTTACACTTGTTGTGAAAGTCCAGAAAAAGGGCAAAGAGGCCATTCACTTTACTCAACTTTAAGAACAAGGCTTACTCAACTTTAAGAACAGTGCTAGCAGAAGGTGGGGCCAGAAGTCATTTTCGTTTTTTAGCAGAAGCAGGGAAAGACAGGGGCTTGAAAGTGCGAGGGTTCCCAGTTTGGCGAACACCTTGTCTAACTCCCCCATGTTTCCTCCTAGAAAACTGGTCTGGATCTACTTACTGCTGGGGCACGGGCTAGAAGTCCATGCCTTCTTGGCCAGCCTACAGGTTGTTTATTCTGTGGCCGAGCAGATGAACTAAGCTTAGAAGCAGGCACCATGGCCGCCTCAGGTCCAGCCTGTTGTGGGCTGGTTTTCCAGTGTGGCCCCATTAAAACCTTGACCTGCTTGTGTTCTTTCAAAATATAATATGCGTGTTCCCTAATATGGTCCAAGCCTTTAGGTATGGGGTACTCAAGGATGAGGAATTTTCCTCACTGGCAATGTTTTGTCATTTTTAGGTAAAAGCAAATAGAGAATAAAGCTAGAACATCTGGGGTTGGGGCTTACCTGGTTCCCTTTAGTGTCATAGGGAGATGGTGGGAGGTTTAAAAAAAAAACCAAAAAGACGATGCTAGGGGGAGAAGAGATCCATCAGGGCTTTGGGCATTTTCTTGACAAACTTTTTCCTTTGGCTCCAGTGAGAACAGTTATAGCTTACTCAAGAAAAGGGAATGAAGTACCCAGTTTAAAAAACAAAATAAAACCTTCCTTTATTGCCTCTTTGTGCTTGTCAAGCCTCTTCTTACCCAGGGCTTACTCATCTGGCCCCAGCCTGTCCATTATACCAGTTGGAGCCAGTTATCCAGGAGAGACGAATCCAGGCAACCAGGAAGATGATCCATCAGGGGATGCCAATACCCTCCTCACCCAGCCTCTCTCCCAGAGAGATCATGAGCTGAGGGCAATGATCAGGGGAAACTCCTGGCTGCTTCTGCCCTGAAATAAGAGGACAGGAGGAGTCGTTTCTGTACTTAAAAAGAGAGAAATACTTTTGTTCCAGAGCAATAAGAAATATGAGCAGATGAAGCTATGGCTCTGAGGGCTGGTCCATTTTGGGAAACAAGATGCAAGCAAGGGAGTAATATATAAACAAAGTATGGGTGTATTTGGCAGGTTGGAGGCAAGCAGAAAGGAAGGTTTGGGTACTCTATAAAAAAACAAAGATCTGGAATTCAAACTTCTTCTGATAAGGCCACAACGAAGAGATTTCCAGCAGTGGGTGTTGCAGGAAGGTGGCACCCACATTGCCACAGGCTTGCAAGGTAATGTGTCCAGGTAAGGAGGCAGGTGAGGCAGGGCAGTGTCCCTCACAGGTCCATGTCTGGGCCTCCTGAGGATGTCTTCAGTGGCACCGAGTCAAACCCATCAGGAGTCCTCTGAAAGAGAGATGGTGACAGGAGCTGGCTGCTGCACATGGGCAAGTTTGGGGAACAAAGGAGAGAAATGGAAGAGAGGTGACAGAAAGAACCCTCCTGAAATTTCTGCTTTCAGTGGCTTCGTGGAAACACGGACATAAGATGGCCTCTATTCTTCTTGCTCCCTTCAGTCAGTCAGAGGATGAGGAATATCTTTAAACCCCTTGCTTTGCACCTTTGTCAAAGTCTAGAAGTTCCAGAAAGACCTAAGTGTCCCAGGGTAAACTGTTCTCCTATTGGTTAAACAAAAAGCATTTAGGGTCTAAGGAGGCCAAGGGAGTCACCCTGCAAGGTCAGCACAAAGGGAATGAGATTTGGCCAAGTAAACACCTACCCATCTTCCTTTCCTTTTCTGTTGCCACCCTCCCCACCCAGGTTAGATAAATTGGTCAGGGCAGCAGTGAACTGTGGGTGCTGGCAGAATGGGGCTGCAGAGGGTCCTGGCCCTGGAGGAATCACTCGAATGCTCTCTGCTTGCCCCAGGCCCAGCGACAGTGTGGTCTGTCTTATGTTTATGAGCTTCAGACTCATTCACCCACCCACCCAGAGTCAGCTCTCCCAGTTCAGAACTGTTCAAGAGTGAACAACTTAGATGAAGCTGTGACTCAGCCCCCAAAGGACAGGGGCCTGACATCCAGGGGACAGCACCCTCCACTGGCCAAAGGAGAGCCTCACTTCTACTGGAAGTTGATCCTAGAGGTCATCCCTTCCCCTCTCTCCAAAATACAAAAAGGGTTTTGGTTTATTGTTTTGTGTTTTGGGAACGAGGTTGATTCTGAACACATGGGTGGTTCAGTACTCCTGGAAGTTAAAAGGCCCAAACAGCCCATCCACTGGAGTGCATGTTGGCAGACAAGGAGCCTTGTGCAGAGCAGTCCTGGGCCTCAGGGGAAAAAGCATTTGTGTGAAAATACAGAAGACAGAAGCCAGGATTCTCAAGGCAGGAGGATAGAAGAGAATGGAGGGTAGGGAGCAGAACAGTGGTCCCTAAACAGTCGGGGGTCTCAGTGTCCTAGGACTCATGTCTTCTCCTGGCCTCCAGGGTGACCTCAGCGCACTGGCCATCATCCCTACCTTGGAGGTAAATGATTTGATCTTCCCAAAGAGTGACTTTTTGCTGGTAAAGATGAGGTCATCCTCCACATCCTCGCCTTCCATGATGGCACAGCTGTCAGCGGCTGGTAGGTCACAGTCCTTGAGGGTAGCATTCATCACCAGCTTGGAGTACTTGTACTCTAGCCTATGAAACAAGGGAATGGGGAAGACAAGACACCAAACTGTAATAAAAGGAAAAGGAGAAAGGTTGGGCTAAAAGGAGATATTCCCTTACCATGGGTGATGGAACTGAAACGTAGCAAAATGGTGTTAGGCCGGGGATTTGGCTAGGGAATCTGATTCCCAAGTCAAGGATCTTTTCTCTTAAATCTAGGTGTTTCTATGATCTCAAAGCTGAACAGAAATCATGAAACTGTAAAACCATTTTACCATTAATAATAGCAAATTAATAATTCTTTTTGCATTTCTTTTGACATCTAACAGCTTTTCATAGACTGCCATGTGGTACCATCCCTGTTAGGAGTTGAGGTGCGTATGTGTGTGCTGAATCACTTCAGTTGTGTCTGACTCTTTGTGACCCCATGGACTGTAGTCCACCAGGCTCCCTTGTCCATGGGATTCTCCAGGCAAGAATACTGGAGTGGGTTGCCGTGCCCTCCTCCAGGGGATCTTCCTGGAGGAACTGAACCCATGTCTCCTGTATAGCAGGCAGATTCTTTACTGCTGAGCCACTGGGGAAGCCCCTAGGAGTCAGGATAACCAAGGCATATCCTGGATGAGTAGCTCAACAAGCCTCTGGCCAGAGTCACAGGGACTGTAGCCAATACCAAAGAGCAGCCGTGTGAATTTATACTCTCAGATACTCTCCTTCCAGCTCAACAGTCCAGCCCTGGCCATCCCCAAACCCATCACATACTTTTGATTCTTTTTCCAAAAGTAACAGGTCAAGACAGTGAGCAGGATGGCGGTGCAGGTGCCTGCAGAGATGCCCACTTTCAGCCAGAAGTCTATTGTTTTGCAGATGGTGACTCTCTGCTCAGGCAGGGAGATGCCACCGGAGCACAGCTTTGGTTCTCGCCACACGTAAGTAGTCTTCTGTTGGGGAGAAAAACAAGGAACTCAGATATCACACTCGCCTGTCTCCTGGGAAGTCCCCAAGCAGAGACGCCTACCTGGATGCCGGCCACACAGCTGCTGACGATAGCATGGTAGTCGGCAGTTGAGCAGAGGGGGCAAGCAGCCACGCTCTCCCACAGGAAGTGGAAGTTACAGCCATCACAGGTCCCATCGGAGCACTTGCTAACAGAGCAGAAAGGAGACTTGAGCGCATGCTCGCTGGACTGTTGGGAAGATCTGGGTGGAGTCCTATCATTTCATAAATTGCCTGATCCGTCTTCTCCTTGTTAAATTGTCAGTTCCATCATGACCCTTCCAACTAGTTCTTAGCCTTAGTTTTGCTCTCTGATTTCCCTGATGATAGGAGGCCTTTCCAGCCTTCATCAGGGCCCCCACCCTCTGCCCGTAAGTTTCTTCGGACATCAGATGACAACTCATGTAAGCTGTCTGAGCTCTGGCACAGCTGCCCAACTAACCCCTCAGAAGCTCCTGTTCTCCCCATGGACATGGGACATTTTGCAAAAGTCACTTTTTCCCTTCATTTTAAAGTTTCTATTTTCTGTTGGGGTATAGCTGATTAACAAACAATGTTGTAAGAGTTTCCGGTGAACAGTGAAGGGACTCAGCCATACATGTGCATGTATCCATTCTCCCCCAAACTCCATCCAGGCTGCCACATAACACGGAGCAGAGTTCCCTGTGCTGTGCAGTAGGACCTTGTTGGTTATCCATTTTAAATACAGCAGTGTGTAGAGCTTCCTGTGGAGGGTTGGGTGTGAGGGGCCAGTGTTTGGGAATGAACTTCAGGTCACTGCTGTCTGCAATGTACTTTACTGTAATGTTTGCAACAAGAATATTAGTGACCATACATTTTAACACCACTGCTGGGCCACAGTGTGCCTCTTGGCTCCCCATCTCCCTGATCAGTCGTTGCCTAGCAGCATCATTTTCCAAACCATCTTCCTCAAGACATGGATACCCTCAAGATGTTAGTGTTGTGTGAAAAGAGGAAGGTAGGGGGAAAGGTTGTTGTTGTTGTTTAGTTGATAAGTCATGTCTGATTCTATCACAACCCCATGGACTGTGGCCCACTAGTCTCCTCTGTTCATGGGGTATCCCAGGCAAGAGTACTGGAGTGTGTTGCCATTTCCTTCTCCAGGGGATCTTCCTGGAGAATTGAACCTTCATCTCCTTCATTGGCAGGCAGATTCTTTACCACTGAGCCACCAGGGAAGCCTGGGGCTTCCTGTAATCAAATTAGTTCAAGATTCCTTGATTTAGTGCCCTTGGCTATTAAATTCAAAATTGGGTCTTTCAGCTGTAGAGAGATTCTTAGAATTCCCTGCTGCTGCTGCTGCTGTGGCGGCGGCGGCGGCAGCGGTGGCGGCTGCAGCGGTGCTTCAGTCGTGTCCGACTCTGTGCGACCCCATAGACGGCAGACCACCAGGCTCCGCCCTCCCTGGGATTCTCCAGGCAAGAACACTCGAGTGGGTTGCCATTTCCTTCTCCAATGTGTGAAAAGTGAAAAGTGAAAGTGAAGTTGCTCAGCCATGTCCGACTCTATGCAACCCCATAGACTGCAGCCTACCAGGCTCCTCCGTCCATGGGATTTTCTAGGCAAGAGTACTGGAGTGGGTTGCCATTGCCTTCTCCGTAGGATTCCCTAACCTTTACTAATTTGATAATAAGAAGGATCTATTATCTCATTGAAGAAAGTAGGCAAAACCACTAGACCATTCAGGTATGACCTAAATCAAATTCCTTATGATTATACAGTGGAAGTGAGAAATAGATTTAAGGGACTAGATCTGATGAACTATGGACGGAGGTTCGTGACACTGTACAGGAGACAGGGATCAAGACCATTCCCATGGAAAAGAAATGCAAAAAAGCAAAATGGCTGTCTGGGGAGGCCTTACAAATAGCTGTGAAAAGAAGAGAAGTGAAAAGCAAAGGAGAAAAGGAAAGATATAAGCATCTGAATGCAGAGTTCCAAAGAATAGCAAGGAGAGATAAGCAAGCCTTCCTCAGCGATCAATGCAAAGAAATAGAGGAAAACAACAGAATGGGAAAGACTAGAGATCTCTTCAAAAAAATTAGAGATACCAAGGGAATATTTCATGCAAAGATGGGCTCGATAAAGGACAGAAATGGTATGGACCTAACAGAAGCAGAAGATATTAAGAAGAGGTGGCAAGAATATACAGAAACTGTACAAAAAAGATCTTCATGACCCATATAATCA
Organism: Bos javanicus; assembly: GCF_032452875.1. Taxonomy (NCBI): domain Eukaryota; kingdom Metazoa; phylum Chordata; class Mammalia; order Artiodactyla; family Bovidae; genus Bos; species Bos javanicus. Next base: position 34,537,719 of record NC_083870.1, read on the forward strand.
TGATGGTGTGATCACTCACCTAGAGCCAGACATCCTGGAATGTGAAGTCAAGTGGGCCTTAGGAAGCATCACTACGAACAAAGCTAGTGGAGGTGATGGAATTCCAGTTGAGCTCTTTCAAATCCAAAAAGATGATACTGTGAAAGTGCTGCACTCAATATGCCAGCAATTTTGGAAAACTCAGCAGTGGCCGCAGGACTGGAAAACGTCAGTTTTCATTCCCATCCCAAAGAAAGACAATGCCAAAGAATGCTCAAACTACCACACAGTTGCACTCATCTCACATGCTAGTAAAGTAATGCTCAAAATTCTCCAAGCCAGGCTTCAGCAATATGTGAACCGTGAAATTCCAGATGTTCAAGCTGGTTTTAGAAAAGGCAGAGGAACCAGAGATCAAATTGCCAACATCCACTGGGTCATTGAAAAAGAAAGAGAGTTCCAGAAAAACATCTATTTCTCCTTTATTGACTATGCCAAAGCCTTTGACTGTGTGGATCACAATAAACTGTGGAAAATTCTGAAAGAGATGGGAATACCAGACCACCTGACCTGCCTCTTGAGAAACCTATATGCAGGTCAGTTAGCAACAGTTAGAACTGGACATGGAACAACTTACTGGTTCCAAATAGGAAAAGGAGTATGTCAAGGCTGTAAATTGTCACCCTGCTTATTGAACTTCTATGCAGAGTACATCATGAGAAACGCTGGGCTGGAAGAAGCACAAACTAGAATCAAGATTTCTGGGAGAAATATCAATAACCTCAGATATGCAGATGACACCACCCTTATGGCAGACAGTGAAGAGGAACTAAAAAGCCTCTTGATGAAAGTGAAAGAAGAGAGTGAAAAAGTTGGCTTAAAGCTCAACATTCAGAAAACGAAGATCATGGCATCCGGTCCCATCACTTCATGGGAAATAGATGGGGAAACAGTGGAAGCAGTGTCAGACTTTATTTTTTGGGGCTCCAAAATCACTGCAGATGGTGACTGCAGCCATGAAATTAAAAGATGCTTACTCCTTGGAAGGAAAGTTATGACCAACCTAGATAGCATATTCAAAAGCTGAGACATTACTTTGCCAACAAAGGTCTGTCTAGTCAAGGCTATGGTTTTTCCAGTGGTCATGTATGGATGTGAGAGTTGGACTGTGAAGAAAGCTGAGTGCCAAAGAATTGATGCTTTTGAATTGTGGTGTTGGAGAAGACTCTTGAGAGTCCCTTGGACTGCAAGGAGATCCAACCAGTCCATTCTAAAGGAGATCAGTCCTGGGTGTTCTTTGGAAGGACTGATGCTAAAGCTGAAACTGTAATACTTTGGCCACCTCATGCAAAGATTTGACTCATTGGAAAAGACTCTGATGCTGGGAGGGATTGGGGGCAGGAGGAGAAGGGAATGACAGAGGATGAGATGGCTGGATGGCATCACCGACTCGATGGACGTGAGTTTGAGTGAACTCTGGGAATTGGTGATGGACAGGGAGGCCTGGCATGCTGCAATTCATAGGGTCACAAAGAGTCAGACACAACTGAGCAACTGAACTGAACTGAACTGATTATCTCATTGGCTTCCCTGGTGGCTCAGATGGTAAAGCACTCACCTGCAGTGTGGGTGCCAGGGTCCATCCCTGAGTTGGGAAGATCCCTTGGAGGAGGGTATGCCAACCCACTTAAGTATTCTTGCCTGTAGAATCCAGGGCTACAGTCCATGGGGTCACAAAGAGTGACTGAGCGACTAAGCACATTATCTCATTATCTCCAGTCTCATTATCTCATTTAATCCTCATAACAACCCCCTGAAGGAATTTATTATCATCCCCATTTTGCAAATAAAGAAGAAGAGGCCTAGAGAAGATAAGAACTATATCCATAACAGAGCTGGCAAGTATAGGAGGGGAATTGAATCTGCCCCTGGCCATTAGTCACTCTGCTACACAGCTGCCCACATGCTCTAAAGAGTGAGGGTAACTTCTACTCTTCTGCTCCATCCTTGACATCTAAAGATCTAGGGTTTGGAACCATGACTGTGTCCCCAAGAGGCCATTAATGGAGCTCAGACGATTTTCTCTTTTGCTCTTCTTCAGTAATCTCTGTTTGGTTCTTGGGATGGAGTGATGCCAAGGAAGGGAGGCTGTGTCACAACCCTTTACCTTGGCAGAGACAGACTTCCAGGAGCAGGCTTGAGTGGACTGCATCTGACTCGGATGGTAGTTGATCTCCCAGAGCTGCAAGACTGGGTCACATCATTGGACCTGCAGAGCAAACAGCCGCCATGGGGGAAGGAGTCACTCATTGGTGCCACTGGAGAGCTGCTAAGTGAAGTCAGCATGAAACAGATACCTGGCTGGGTAAGTCTGGTCTGACACATAGGAGAGAGTGGGGGGTCAGGGAGATCCGGTCAAGGGGAAATGCACTGGTCTAGGAAAGGCTGTGCTGTGCTCAGTTGCTCAGTCATGTCTGACTCTTTATCGGCCTCATGGACTGTTGCCCATCAGGCTCCTCTGTCCATGGGATTTCCCAGGCAAGAATACTGGAGTGGGTTACCATGCCCTCTTCCAGGGCATCTTCCCAACCCAGGGATCAAACCTGTTGTCTTCTGGGTCTCCTGCATTGCAGGTGGACTGTTTACCACTGAGCCACTGGGGAAGTGCTAGGAAAGGCTAGCAGATGCATTAACATTGGAATCTCCTTAGGTGGGAGGGGTTGTCCACCCTAGGTCATTCAATATTCTTCGATGCCACCAGGGGCACACCCACCCCAGGTAATACCCAAGTAGCTGGGCTGGGGAACTCAGCCTTTAGAGCTCTCTGCTGGGCGGGTCTGCTAGACCCTGTTCTGGCTTGATAAGCAGTAGGTGGCTAAAGAGGGAGGGACGCCACAGAGATTGCGGAGAAGCCCTGGGTTTCACTTGCATTAGCCTGGCCTCTCATTTTCACCTATAAAAGAAGATCACGTCCGGTATTCCCAGGGACTCCGGGTGGAAAAGTTCAGCCGGGGAGGTGATGCCATCCAGAGTCATATCTGTTGTCACGCCTGCCAAATGAGAGCTCCTAATTAGTTCTCACTAGTAGCATTTAGCTGGCAACCACTTCAGTTCTTCCAATACCTGTTCGCATCCCACCTTCCTTCATCTCATCACATCCCTGAGTGGCTCAGGAGAGGGCAAACCAAAGGTTTATCAGTGGCCCCAGGGGCCCTTGGTACCCCAGGATGGAGTCGGAAACAGAGGTCAGGAGGTTGGGCCCCTCACCTGGGGCCTTTTAGCTTAGAGTCTGGGAGCCTCACTCACTCTCTCTTCACACAGACACACACTCAAACAGGTGAGAAAGACGGAGGTACTCACCGATAAGCCGGTCTGCGAGGCTGACAGGCTGCGAGGACACCCCGGCCTTGTAGCCTGTCACCTCTGGGGGAATGATGATCGCCTGGCACACGTAGGCTGTGATGGGTTTGGAGAAACCTGACTCACCCTCGGGGATCCGGAGGTCGGTGACATTGTCAGTGCACACGGACATTTTCCTACCCTGGGCAGGGGGTGCGGGAGGAAGTGTGAGGGAATGCATGATCACAGAAGAACTCCCGAAAGGGAACAGGGAACAGTTTCTCCACGTTTAAAACTTTAGCCTTCTAAGAGCACGCTGCAGTGGAATGATTCATCCCCGTGCTAATTACAAGACAGATTTTAAAAGATAAAGAAAGCTAAGAATAAGGCCTAGGTGCCCTAGTTTCTGGAACTCTGGCCCAGAGAGCCCCAGTCTTTTATTTCCTTGGAATCACCTGGAGCCCCTTGTGAGCAGGGTTGTGATGGTGGCAAACTGATTGGCAGATCTCATCTACCAGCCTACCAGTCAAGGGCCTTTCTTATCCTAGTCAGATTTCTAGGCAGGTCCTGAAATGTGTAACTGATCTCATGAAATTGATTTGGGCATCTGGCCTGCTTCCCATTCACTCTCTGTGTCTTCCTTGGAGCTGTGATTCTACCATACTTGGGAGAGGAAAAGGCAACCCACTCCAGCATTGTTGCCTGGAAAATTCCATGGACAGAGGAGCCTGGTGGGCTACAGTCCATGGGGTCGCAAAGAGTCAGACAAGACTGAGTGACTAACACTTTCTTTTCTCATCTTGGGAGGACTTTCCAGAGTGTCCTGGGGGTTAAAACAAACCCCATAACCAGCCCTCTCCCTGCCTTGAGGTAGAACATTTTAGGACCAATTGGAACCTATTCTATTTAAAAATATTTATCACTAGAAGAAAGACTGCTTCTCCTCCAGTCTGTAACAATGCAAACTCTCTAGAGTAGAACTCAGGAAAACAGTGGGAACTGGACTCCTTCCTCGAGATTTTGTAATAGAAGAAATATTGAGATATTTTTCCTTCAAAATCCTTTAAATTTATAGATGAATTATAATTTGTTTGCTAATATTAGGTCACTTGTTCAATATTTTAAATTGATGTGGACTAAGCATTTAGAATGTAGGATTTTCAAAATGATAAATTTAATTAGAAATAGACCCAATTTGCTAAATCTGGTGTCTTACTTCATGTTCAAGATTGTAAGAAACAGAAAAGGAACATGAGAACAGAAAGGTATCTTTACATTATATAAGAATAAGGGAGCAAAGAAAATAAAACTCATAGACTCTCCAAATTCCCATCTTTTCTCTCCCAACTCACCGAATGAACCTTTTGCTACATGGGGCTTGCTTTAATTAGTCTCCAGTTCCCAAGTTATCACTAACTGTCACTTCAGAGGCTTTCTTTTAACTTCTTCAAAGACTTTTTAAAAACGGAAAAGAGACATTTGTCTCTAATCTTTCACAGATAGTTTATTTCTTGGCATGTTCTCTCTATAAACACAAACCAGCTATTTTGCATGCTGCAGAAGATGGGTAGACGCTGTGTGGTGTAAAGGCCTTACCTCTACACAGAGTCACAGATTAAATGCTCAAGATGCTGTTTATTTTGCAACATTTGAAACTAACTTTCCAACCACTGATCATGGCTTGTTAGTAATTTAGTCAAGTGCAGTGGTGGTGTGATTACCCTTTACAAATATTTCCACCTTTTAAATTCGCATCCAAAATATTTGCAGCATCCTGAAATGCTAATGGTAACATGTAGTGTCAGCAAAGATACATGTAGATGAAACTATGAGTAGTTTATTTTATCTGGCTTCTAGAAAACAAAAGACAAGTGTCATGATTTCTGCTGCTGCGTCACTTCAGTCGTGTCCGACTCTGTGCAACCCCATAGACGGCAGCCCACCAGGCTCCCCCATCCCTGGGATTCTCCAGGCAAGAACACTGGAGTGGGTTGCCATTTCCTTTTCCAATGCATGAAAGTGAAAAGTGAAAGTGAAGTCGCTCAGTCATGTCCAACTCCCAGCGACCCCATGGACTGCAGCCTACCAGGCTCCTCCGTCCATGGGATTTTCCAGGCAAGAGTACTGGAGTGGGGTCCATTGCCTTCTCCAGACTACTTTTTTAAGGAAAAAAATCTTTCTCCTGCATAGTTTTTTTTTTAATCGAAGTATAGTTGATGCATGAGTATAGTGTTTACATAATCATTTTGAGGAAATAAAGGTCAGGGAGGAGTTAATGTACACCTTATTCTATTTTATTTAAGTAATTAACTTATTTTGGCTGTGCTGTGCGACTTGTGGGATCTTAGTTCCCTGACCAGGGACCGAACCCAGGCCCCAGCAGGAAACACACCAAGTCTTACTCACTGGACTGCCAGGGAATTCCCCACACACTATTTAATTTAATTTATTTTTTAATTCCCCTCATCTGATTTTAAACACATTCATTTTCCTAAATGTTTATAATCCAAATGATTTTATTTTAGAGGAGAAAGTCCTCAGGAAGAATAATAACCATTTGAAAATCTCTGAATCTGCCCCATCCGCTACTATCTGAACCTCCTGTGTCCTCTGGCCTCTGATTCGCTGGCGCCCCCTTTCCGTTCTCACGCTGTCAGTACCTATACAGCTTACCTGATTTCCGCAGAGACTGAGGGTAAAGTGGTGGAAGTATTTCAGTCCTTTGGAAGTGAAGCTTGGCCCTCCAGCCAGAGAGACGGTTTTTTCCAAAGCCAAGAAGTTGTACTTGAAAGTCCTGGTCGAAGTGCTGACTGAGAAGGTACAGTCATTGTAGCACAGGGAGTGGATCTGAGGGGAGAGGGGTCCATCAGGCTGGCTTCACAGGCAGGGCCTCGAGGGGGCCCGTGGAGAGTGGCACCAGTCACCCCAGCCTGGTCCAGCCCAGGCAGGATGAGAGAAGAGGAAGTGTGGATTAGGGGTGGGCATTAAAAGATGTGATTCCAGTATTAACACATATATGATGTATAAACCTCTCATTTTTCAGTAGGTAGTTGGATCAGATTCTGTACCTTGTTCCTATGCCTAGATTATAAAACTCCCTCAATAAACAAGACAGCCCTTCTTATGTTCAAGCAGAAAACAGCACTAGACACTCACCTAGAGCCAGACATCCTGGAATGTGAAGTCAAGTGGGCCTTAGGACGCATCACTACGAACAAAGCTAATGGAGGTGATGGAATTCCAGTTGAGCTCTTTCAAATTCTAAAAGATGATGCTGTGAAAGTGCTGCACTCAATATGCCAGCAAATTTGGGAAACTCAGCAGTGGCCACAGGACTGGAAAACGTCAGTTTTCATTCTAATTCCAAAGAAAGGCAATGCCAAAGAATGCTCAAACTACCACACAGTTGCACTCATCTCACACACTAGTAAAGTAATGCTCAAAATTCTCCAAGCAAGGCTTTAGCAATACGTGAACTGTGAACTTCCAGATATTCAAACTGGATTTAGAAAAGGCAGAGAAACCAGAGATCAAATTGCCAACATCTGCCGGATCATCGAGAAAGCAAGAGAGTTCCAGAAAAACATCTATTTCTGCTTTATTGACTGTGCCAAAGCCTTTGACTGTGTGGATCACAATAAACTGTGGAAAATTCTGAAAGAGATGGGAATACCAGACCACCTGACCTGCCTCTTGAGAAATCTGTATGCAGATCAGGAAGCAACAGTTAGAACTGGACATGGAATAACAGACTGGTTCCAAATAAGAAAAGGAGTATGTCAAGGCTGTATATTGTCACCGAGCATATTTAACTTACATGCAGAGTATATCATGAGAAACGCTGAGCTGGATGAAGCACAAGCTGGAATCAAGATTGCTGGGAGAAATATCAATAACCTCTGCAGATATGCAGAGGACACCACCCTTATGGCAGAAAGTGAATAAGAACTAAAGAGCCACTTGATGAAAGTGAAAGAGGAGAGTGAAAAAGTTGGCTTAAAGCTCAACATTCAAAAAACTAAGGTCATGGCATCCAGTCCTATCACTTCATGGCAAATAGATGGAGAAACGGTGGAAACAGTGGCAGACTTTATTTTTCTGGGCTCCAAAATTACTGCAGACGGTGACTGCAGCCATGAAATTAAAAGATGCTTACTCCTTGGAAGAAAAGTTATGACCAACCTAGACAGCATATTCAAAAGCAGAGACATTACTTTGCCAACAAAGGTTCGTCTAGTCAAGGCTATGGTTTTTCCAGTGGTCATGTATGGATGTGAGAGTTGGACTGTGAAGAAAGCTGAGCGCTAAAGAATTGATGCTTTTGAACTGTGGTGTTGGAGAAGACTCTTGAGAGTCCCTTGGACTGCAAGGAGATCCAACCAGTCCATTCTAAAGGAGATCAGTCCTGAATATTCATCGGAAGGACTGATGTTGAAGGTGAAACTCCAATACTTTGGCCACCTGATGCAAAGAGCTGACTCACTTGAAAAGACCCTGATGCTGGGAAAGATTGAAGGTGAGAGGAGAAGGGGATGAGAGAGGATGAGATGGTTGGATGGCACCACTCACTCAATGGACATGAGTTTGAATAAACTCCAGGAGTTGGTGATGGACAGGGAGGCCTGGAGTGCTGCAGTCCCTGGGGTAGCAAAGAATCGGACACGACTGAGTGACTGAACTGAACTGAAGTGGAAGAAGGGTGCCCAGGATAGCAGAAGAGACGCTACAAGTCTGTCAGCCCTCCCCCACTTAAAATTCACTGACCCCCAGATTCCTTTTTCCAAGTCTCTTTATAGGAAACTGAACCATAAACCCCTTTCTTGCTCATTTTAAGGTCCTCATGTGTTAATGGCCTCACTCAAGTGTCAATCCCTCCCTTTACAGCAGAAGAGGCTGGGGGGAGGAAGTTTGTGGCAAGAGTCCATGGTGTCCCAGTGAGGTTGCCAGAGATCTGCAGAACTGCTGCACTTACTGCACAGCTAAACTAAGCAGTGTCTGCAGGCTGCGTCGTGTCTTACAAATGTGTAGCCAATTTGTAATCAGTAAAATACAAGTTCACTGAAAAGCATTAATGAATAACTAAGAACTTCTGGTCATTGGATTCACTTTCTCAGATTCAGAAAACGCATGGGGCAACAGCACTGCTGTTCTACTTTAGAAGAAAGCCCTGGGAGAGGAGACAGCAAAGAGAATTAACTACATGTCCCAGCAAAGGTGGGTTACCATTCCCAAGAAGGGGGGGCAAATTCCCTTGATAACAAGCTGGAATGAAGTAGGCTGAATTTGAGCCACAAGTCCCATGACGGCTTCCCTTTTGGTCTCTGCACAGATGCCAGATAACCCTCTGGACCAGAGGGCCACAGATCTCCATTACCCATCACCTGAAGATGAGGCTTGTCGATGACTGAGACCCAGACCCTGAAAACCAACCAGTACAAGCTGAGAACTCTCCATCTATGGTCACACCCTGATGGGTTTCCTCTAGGACTCTAAGCTGGGAGTGCACCAGGGGGAGTTTGCATACCAGCCCCTTAAGAACGCCACCCAGGACCTGGCACCATCTGAGCTGGCCCATTCAGAGACGCAGTGTTAGGATGCTTAGCCAACCACGGGCACCTTGTTGCTCTTGGTCCCTGGACCACAGGGCATGCAGGCCTGGGCGCCATAAGGCTGGTGGGCTTTCAGGATCGTGTTAGGGGGACAGGAGTGGCAGGTTCCTGAATCCCGATCAATATAGTGGCCAGCAAGACAAGAGGTGCAGGAGGAGCCCATGTCAGAGGCTTCCAGGGCACACGGACGGCAGTAGGAAGCCACCCCATCCATGACATTGGTGACGTTGATGGAGTAGATCTTGGCGACATCACTGGTATACTTTCTTCCCTGGAAACAAAGACACAGGAGAGTGAGCTTGGCCTGCCGTGGCCTGAGAAGTAGCAATTGAGTGCTCTGGAAATAACAGAGTATGACTTAATCTTTTTTATCCTGTGATACTTGAGAAAAATCTTTAGAAGCATCCTGTTCTTTTCACTCACCTAACAGTATCTTTTGATGTGCATTTTTTGTTATTTTAAAGTAAGGACTGAACAATTTAGATGATGTATAAAAATATTCAGTACCATGGGGAAATATGTAGTAGGTATTCACATTTTTTAAAAAGCAGATTTTTTCCCCTTATAAAAGAAAAAAAAAGTATTTATAGTGAAATAAAGACTGTATAGAAGATACTCCATATGCTAACTAGGTTATCTCTGGGTAGTAAGATTATGGGTGGTTTTCTTCTTTTTGCTTTTTTTTTTTCACTTATTTCTAAGTTTTCTTCCAGTGAACTTACATTACTTTGAGTTAAGATAATAAAACCAGAGTTATTATTATTAAAGCAAGAACAGGACTGAACAGGGCACACCAGGTCAGGTACCACATATATCCTATCCTCAGGACATATATCCTCAGGACAGGTCTCCTGAGGAGGGACAGGTGATTTTAGGAGTTTCCAGGGTCATTTGGACAAGGCTGGATGCTCCTCAGGGGCTGGCATAGGCAGTCCTCTGCTTGACTCCTTACAAGTCTTCTAATCACTGGATTCTGAAGCTCAACCGCATGCTTAAGCTAAGGTAGGAATCCTTCCAGGGTAGGAGGTCTCTCTGGGCGCTGAGCCCTGAGGAAGGGGAGGAGCTTACTGTCTCATGGAAAGTTGTCCTCTGGAAGGCCCAGGTGAAGCTCATGGTAGCATTCTCCTCGATGATGTAGGTATAAGACTGTTTGCCTTTAGAACCTTTCCACGTCTCCACAGGACTGTTGGTCCTAGAATTCACACCCTGAACCCAAGACAGACAAATGAAGAAGGCATGATGGCTGGGCAACTGGGGAGAGGGTGCCCATACCGCTGCCATCCTGGGGGCCATCACAGTGGGCTAGACCCATATTAAATGGTGCAGTCCCTGACAAATAGTTGGCTCCTTGTCTGCAAAATCACTGTAAGCAGGGATGTCAGTTATGTTGATGCACCAACAGGGCAGAGGGGCCAGCCTTCCTGGAAGCCCCAAAGCAGACAAAGGAAGGAAAACATACCACCATGAAGTAGAGCTCGCAGTTCACAGAACAGATGGTCTCAAAGACAAACGTGATTCTGGCCACCTCTTTGTTCTCTGTGTCTGCCATCACTGACTGTGGACGTCTGTGGGGCAAAAATCAAAAGTCGGTTCCAGGGGCCAGACAGTGCTTAGTGAAGAGACCAGATGGCAACAAAGGGTCTGCTGGGGGACAGGACTAAGTTCTGAGTATGTTGGAAAGAACATGAACTGAATCCAATTCTATCATCCTAGTTGTCTGATCTTGATCTAGCTAAACTGTACCTTTCTTATCTGCAAAAAGGTGATAATATCTTTCTTATTTACCTCCCATCATTATGTGTTCTAAGTTGCTTCAGTCATGTTCAACTCTTTGTGACCCTATGGACTATAGCCTGCCTGGCTCCTCAGTCCATGGGATTCTCTAGGCAAGATACTGGAGTGGGTTGCCATGCCCTCCTTCAGGGGATCTTCCCAACACAGGGATTGAAGGTCTCTTGCATTTCCTGCGTTGGCAGGTGGGTTCTTTACCACTAGCACCATTGGGAAGCCCATCATTGTGGTGTGATCCAAAGGCATAACAGATGGGAAGTACTTTCTAAGACGCTGAATAGCCTCCCTAGCAGAGTGCGGGCTCCAGACCCACTGAATTAGAATCTGCAGCTTAATGTGATCCCCAGGTGATCCATGTGCATGGTAAAGTTGAAGAAGGACCACTAGCAAAGACATCAATTGTCTACACTCACTCAGCAGTTCAAACCCCCTCCCTATCTCCACCTGAACTGCAGGGTTTTGCACTGGTCAAATGAGCAGGTACTTTGATTCATAGCTTTTTTAGCAAAGTTCTCAGCCTGGTCCTTCTTTGGGGAAAGAGAGAGCCATGTCTGATAGGTGGGGATGGCAGGGTGGGGCGAATGGGGTTAGAAAGTGCTTTACTGCTATAATCATATTTGCAAATTGGAAAGTATTTTGGTGAATGTTATCTCCCAAAAGTCTAAGAAGTTTGCTTCCCTCAGAAACATAAGATATAGCTGTTCAGCTCTGAGTAATGTGAATGAAGGGAAGGGAACGTATTACCTTTCGAGCAAGTACTGTGGCTGAGCACTGTGCCCGGGATGGAAGGAGGGAGCTTGAAGGAGGGAATGGAGAAGCCAGATTGGCAATAGGGATGCTGATTCAGCGGTTCCCCCTCATCTTTAAAGCACATACAGGCAGAAGAGTTCGCTTGGGCTTTGAAAACCCATTTGTAGCTTTCTTTTTGGCTTTGGGCATGTGATTGACTTCTGAGGACCTCCAGTTCCCAGCTACTGTCCACTCAGTGGTGTGAACTGATGGGCTGGAGTTAGGCCAGAATCACAGACTGTCAATCCCTTTGTTTTACAGACAAGGAGCCCAAAGCCTAAAGGGGCACAGTGGCTTTCCCAAGCTCACCAAGCCAGTAAGTGGCAAAATTCAAGTGCCCGGTCTTTCAGTCCAGTTTTCCTTACACTGTACCACTCTGCCTGTAGTGGCTTTTTAATGGCAAACAAATCGCTTATTCTCCTAAGTGTTCTTGGGAGATGGGGATGAATATAACAATAAGAGCAATCCCTCCCAGGGACTTCACTGGTGGTCCAGTGGTTAAGAATCCACCTTGCAATACAGGGGACACAGTTCAATCTTTGGGAACGAAGATCCCACATATTGTGGAGCAACTGAGCCCACATGCTGCAACTCCTGAAGCCCAGGTGCCACAGCTAGAGAGTCTGTGCACCAGAATGAAAGACCCCACGTGCCGCAACTAAGCCCCAACGCAGCCAGATAAATAAATAAATAAAACCAATCTTCTTGTCCCACTGAAAGATGAACTATCTATGGGCATTTCTGGCCCTATTTTTTTTTCCGGTTTTAAAATCTTATTTGATGCTTTGAGAAGGGAGAATTTGAGTAGAATGTGACCAAATGGTAGGAAAAGCTAGAAGGGATGGGAGAGCAGTAGGTAATCAACATGGGCAGCAACTAAGAATGTGTCACTATTCAGGTTAACTTTATCAGACCTTTACTGTGGTCTTCCCTGTTCTTTTCTTGTTTTTTTTTAGACTGTTTTTTTAAATTTTTTTTAATTTTTAATAAACAAATTTCTATTTGTTTATTAATTTTGACTGGACTTTACAGTATGTGGGATCTTAGTTCCCCAACCAGGGAATTGAACCTGTATCCCCTGCATTGGAAATGCAGAGTCTTAACCACCAGACCCCCAGGAAGTCCTGTTCCGTTCTCTGTTCTGGACTGATACTTCTGCACACCAGAAGCCCTCTCATCTACAACACTCCAAGCTATGTGGGACTTGGATGTGGCCAAGGGTGGCGTGGTTTCCCCTTAGCTTTGTGCTCCTCACCTGAATCCTGGCACGACCAGGGTGAGAATCATGAAGTCATTGTCTGAAGCTCCAACAGCTGAATAAATGTGATCACCGGCCACCTCCCAGCCTGGAAAAGGAGAAGGACATGAGTTAGTGTCCAGTGGTCTCAAGTGCAGGGCAAATGTGTACCCAGATGACACTCTGGAAGAAAAGTAACACCATCCTTTGAGGCATCCAGAACAATCACCCAACACAAGCCATGTTACTTATCAGGCTACTTTGGTCAAAAACTCTGAAACTCTCAGAGCAAGACCTCTGCAGTGTGTGTACTGTTTCTAGTTCTGTCTCTAAAGCTAAAGTTTGCAGAATATATGTTCTTTGTCCATGGAGAGTGGAGCATTCAAGGGAGTGTGAGCATGATCAGCTCATTTTTCTCTAGACATCACTGTTAAGAACTGTGAGCTAGGAAGAACCGCTTTGGCAGGGCAGCTAGCTGAGAGCTCATGGTGGGGGGAGGTAGTTACCTGTCATGCCCTTGTACTCAAAGTTGATCCCGCTGAGGACGGTCGTCTCCATGTTCGTGGGCAGCGTGTTCCACCATTTGTATTCAAATCCCACGGCAGGCTCGGTCCCTGCTGGGCAGTGGCTACAATCTGGGGGAGCCACAAGATCCACGCATTCAGCCCGAAGGCTGCAGCCACCCCGGCTGGAGCTGTTGTTGCGCAGACAAGTGGCAACGGTGCTGGGCAGCCCCACAAAGGTGTTGCTGAGCACAGTTAACAGCAAGCTGACTCAATGTGTTTAGCAAACTTGGGGTGTAAAGGCTGACCCTTCATTCCATATTCCAGTACCCTACTCGCCCATCAAATTATTACTTTCAAAGCTTAAGTGTATCTTCGAGTCTAATACATATAGTTCATATTATTTGTCACGTTGTCATCAGCAAATGCCTTCACATTGATACGTCTACAGATCCCCCCAGCTCCTCTCCTGCAAATTCTGATTGTGTCAAGGTGGCCATCCCAGCTCCCCAAACCTTTTAGCTATCATCCCTGCCACATGCTGGAAGCCTCTGCTGTGAGGAGTGTGCCCCTTCAGGCCTGAGTCACATTCGCAGATGGATTGAGGAGGGAGGCAGGCAGTTCTCAGGTGGACCCACAGGCAGGGCCCGCGCTGACCTCTCTTCTGAATATGGTCCTCAGAGGTGGCCTGGCCCTTACTGCCTTCCTCAGAAGGACATGGTGTGAGTTCAGTTGACATGCTGAGTGCCCATGTGGCCCACCCATATGTGTGGTATGGGAATGGAGTGAGGCAGGGAGTGGGACGGGAGAGAGGTTACCGGAGCCATTGGAGTAAGAGCCATAAGGGCAGGGCTCGCAGGTGCTACTGTTGGTCTTGAAGAAGCCTGGGTTGCAGGGTGGGCAGCTGGTCTTCAAGCCAGAGGCAGGCAGCTTCACTGCGCCCTCCAGATCCTCGCTGCAGATTTTTGGCTGGGCCCATTTGTACATGAGCTGCGTCTGCAGAAACAGAGCCCGTCTCAGCCTGCCGTGTGGCATTAGCACATCTTCAGGAAGTTGCCTTGAGGATGGGGGGATTCTGGGCGCTAATGAAAGCTGCAGCAGGGTGGGGAACTTGGTTTGGGTCACCAGTGTATCCTAGGTACATTGCTTAGCGCCTGGCATATGGTCATGCTCAGTGAATATCTGCTGAATGAATGGACTGGGATGAAGAGGGACAGGCCTGTGTGTTGGATGGGAAGAGGGGACTAGTTTCCTCTAGAGAAAGCCCTAATTCCAGTGTAGAATCTTATTATTAATACTAAAATGTCACAGGAAAAGCAGCTGGTGAAAATCCCAGAACACAAAAAGGCATGGAGTGGAAGTGGTTTAGGTAACCCCTGGGGGAACAGAGGACGGCTCAGGTGTCCCAATTTGTCTTCTAAGTATTTTCTTTGCTTTTTCACTTATTCAGTAGACATCTATGGAAAGTCTAATATAAACATGTGACTCAGAGATGAATAACGTGGCCTGTGCCCACAGGGAGCTAGCTCACCATCTAGCAAGGGCATTGCATTGCATTACTTGCGTGCTCAGTCATGTCCAACTCTTTGTGACGCCATGGCCTGTAGCCCACCAGGCTCCTCTGTCCATGGGATTTGACAGGCAAGAATACTACAGTGGGTTGCCATTTCCTTCTCGAGGGGATTTTCCTGACCCAGGGATTGAACCCAAGTTGCCTGCATTGCAGGCAGATTCTTTACCCCTTGAGCAACTGGGGAAGTACCCTAGCAAGGGCAGCATAATAACAATCTCCCATGGGGGTATGAACCCTGTGTTCTCTGGGACATAAAGGCAAGAGCAATGAGGCTGGTTAAAGAGTACAAACTTCCAGTTATAAGATCAAAAAATTCTGGGGATCTAAGGTACAGGTGATTAGAGTTAGCATGGTGATTAGAGTTAATAATACTGTATTATATACTTGAGAGCTATTAAGAGAGTAGATATTAAACATTCTCACCACAAAAAAGAAATAGTAATTATGTGCCCTGATGGTAGTTAGCCAGCTCTATGTTGGTTATCAGCTTGCAATATGTAAGTGTATCAAATCAACTGGTACACCTTAAACTTCCACAATGATATGTGTCAATTATATCTCAAAAAACCTGAGGGAAAACAGCAAGAGGACTGATCAGCTTCCAAGTCAGTGAGCAAGAGAAGCACTGTATCTGTCACTTACTAGGACCATCCCTAGTCTTTCGATGGAGGCATTGGCTAGAGAAGAGCAGATGAACTGCAGGAGGCCCCTGGTGAGTCAGGGGTGAGGTTGGGCAACGTCAGGCTTCCTGTATGGTCACTGGGCAGGAGACCAAAGGATTGCATTGAGGTGATGGTGCAAATGTGCTATGTAGCATACCATATATGTAAGAAGGTGGGTGAACAAGGCATCAGTCCATTTTATTCAGGATAAGGTCTTGACAATGTCTTGAAAGGGCCTCATGTTGCCTTAGTTGAAGATGAGCCCCGGGACAGACAACTTGTGTCCCTGCTGGGCTCAGCCTTTCTCTGTGTAAAGAGCAGTCAGTGACCAGAGACCCGGACTAGTGACCTAACCTTATCTCATCCAGCTCATTTCCTTGAGTCTAATAGAGAGAAGGGTCTGGGGAGCTGGATGACTTGGGCCACCTCCTGGAGAGCACACTCAGCAGCCCCAATGGACCAGTGATCCCAGTCCCTGAGAAACCACTGAGGCACAGCAAAGGCCATAAAGGCAATCACAGGAGTCCTTTGATTTTAAAATACAGCTTAAGAAACAAAGTGAAATTCCGAGACTGAGCAGAACCAGCGTGGGCCTGAGGGCTGACACTTCCATAAGACACTCCTGGTGACCATGTCTACTCCAGGGTTCCTCCCTGAGCTGTGCTGTGGCTGGGCTGCAAGGTGGGAGCGCCGGCTCTGGTCCCACTCATCTATAGGCCCCCAAGGTGATCAGGAAATTGCAGACACCCAGGCTTGCAAGCATCAGGGCACACTGTGGATCTAGAAGTCCTTTGCCTGAACCAGGAGGGAGAAGAACAGGGCAGAAGAAGCAAAGACAGCCACAATCAGCCACATGTTATATCCTGGAGGGAGAAGAGCAGCAGGATTGTCCTCTTAATTAGTGGGTCAACTGAGACCAAGAAAATGACAGTAATTCCTTACAAGGTCAGGAAGAACACCAGACACTTTAGAACTGGGGCTAAGGTACAACTGATAGGATTAATCGTTTTGTCTGGCTGCTGGGGAAGGGGATTTTGCTCAAAAAATGAGAATGGGGCCAGCCAGTACATGGGCAGTAAGAGATAACTATAAAAACAATCACCATTAAGGACCGGACTTCATCCCACACTTAATTAGCAGTAAGAGAATTCAGCCAGCTGTCCAGCCAGCAAACATGTCTGCATCCTAATAGCCAACCACATGCTTAGTGCTGAATGATGCAGAATTCCCTACTCCTGTCTTCTTGGGAGGTTCTAGTTTAGGGATACAGACAGGACAGTTCATCCAGCATTGCTGATCTAAGGCAGACCCCACCACTTGTGCCCTTGAGCCATCCCTGCTCACTTCCTCAGAGTTTCCAGGCACTTGCCTGCCTCCTCCACACTTGCTGCATTCCCTGCCTGGGGAGCACTCTGGCTCTTCTCCACCTGACTCAGGTCTCTGCTCAGAGAGGTCATCCTTACCCTCTCTAAGCAGAAATAGAGACCGAGATATAGAGAACAAGTGTATGCATACCAAGGGGGAAACAGAGGGTGGGAAGAATTGAAAGTGTGGGATTTATATATGCATACTATTGATACTATGTATAAAATAGATCACCAATGAGAACACATTGTGTAGCTCAAGGAACTCCACTCAATGCTCTGTGATGACCTAAATGGGAAGGTAATCCAAAAAAGAGGGATTGTTTATCTGTTTATTGTTTATCTGTTGTCTCTCCCTTCACTCGCTCCCCGACAGAAATTAAGTGCCATGAGAGTGGATGTTTCCCTGGCTCTGTGAACTGCTGCATACCTAGTGCCCAGCACAGGACCTGGCTGTACACAAGAACTAATGACCTCCTCTGAAAGACCTGCCTTGGTCCCACCCTCCAACCTGGTCACTCCTCTTCCTGGTTCCCCCAGTGCCCTGCATACAGCCAGGCCCATCTTTCTCCTCCCCACCATCTTTTTCTTCCCCATCAGCTTTCTCCTCCCCACCATCTTTCTCCTCTCCTCCTCAGGGCAGAAGCCCATCTTATTCATCCTGGGTTCCCTGACTGGAGTATAGGGCAACAGCTGATACTCAAAAATGCCCGCTGACTCACTGGTGGAGCAGACTACAAAAAAAAAGTCTTTCTGAGGCAGAAAGCCTGTGGGGGAGAGGAAACAGGCAGAGACAGAGTAAATCAGGCCGTTCTCCAGTGAGCCAGGAAGCAGGAATCACCCCCTATACCAGCCTACAAGAGCAGTGCCGAGGGGACAAGTCTGATGAGAAAGAAGAAATAAGTATGTATGGACAGGCAGTCATTGCCCAGGGAAGGAAGCGAACGGAAGAAACCTAGCAAAAGAAAATGAAAGCATTTTTTAAAAGCAGAACATATGTCAGTGAGCAGCGAAACAAATGTAGCAAAAACAGTTTCTGACCTGAAAATGAGTGAGGTCATCTCATTTTGCCTGCCCACTGGCCCCAGGGTCACTGCAGAGGTCTGGGGGGTTTTCTCAGGTGGCAGCTTCACTGACCGCTGGAGCTGCAAATCTGGCAAAGCCCAAGGGGCAGGGGTCCCAAGACCGTGCTACCCACCTCTCCATTGGCATCACAGGCTGTGTGAGTGTAGAAGTAATCTTTATCTGTGCAGGCTGGCCGTGCTTTGCAGGTGGAGGATCCTTTCTCTAAATGGCAGAAGCAAGAACAAATATTTGAAGTGAAGAAAGCAGAGCTCTTGACCACTTGCACACGATGCTATAACACCCCAGACCCTGGGGTGAAGCACAGCACAGATCTTGCAGAAAGCAGACAGTGCTGCACACATACCTTCCCTTTGCCCGAGTGGCTTCATTTCCAGCCCCTGAAGACCTGTTCAGGTATCCGTTTTGCTTCCCTCCCTGATGCTGATGAGAAACCACTGGGCCTGCACTGTGGAGCAGGGCAGGGGAGGCGGGCTGGCCAGAGGACCACTGAGGGGGAAGGTGGCCGGAAGGAGCATCTGCAGATTTCTTACCACCAGCCCAATTCCCTGGAACCTGCCATCTTCCAGGTGCCTCAGAACCCTGACCGTGTGGGGTGGTTTTTCTACTCCTAAAGGGTTGAAGCAAAACCCTGTCCTAGGAAAGATTAGGACAGTGCCTCTGAATTTCCTCTTAATATGTGCCTAGAATGAAGGCCTCCCACCACTGCATTTCCTCATCTCCATTCAACCATCCTACACAAATAAAGTGATGGTTTAATCCCACTCTTTCCACTTTCTCCACCCACAGTCTTCACAGCGCTCTCTTTAAGCCTTGACCTGGACTTAATGAAAAATGTTATGAACTATCATTTTATTTACTTTACTTTCTGTGTGTTCTTATATCTAGGTTGGTTTTGCTTTAACGCTATGAACCCTTGGATAGAAACAACTGTTTCAATGAATCCCTCTTTATTTTTTAAATGGTGATAGTAAACTTTATTTTAAAATATTGATTATTTATTTGGTTGTGCCAGGTCTTAGCTGCAGCATGCAGGATCTTTAGTTGCGGCATGTGGGATCTAGTTCCCTGACCAGGGATCGAACCCAGGCCCCCTGCATTTCAAGCACAGAGTCTTAGACACTCGACCACCAGAGAAGTCCCTGAATCCCTCTTTAAATCAATGGATTTTACCTTTTTCTGAATTACAAATACTTTTCAGAGTTTGAAAAAAAAAACTGTTTTCCTGTATCCTGAAAAATATACCTAATTCACACAATTTTTAAAATTAATTAATTTTAATTGGAGGCGAATTACTTTACAATATTGTAGTGGTTTTTGCCATACATTCACATGAATCAGCCATGGATGTACATGTGTTCCCCGTCCTGAACCCCCCCTCTCACCTCCCTCCCCATCCCATCCCTCAGGGTCATCCCAGTGCGCTGGCCCTGAGCACCCTGTCTCATGCATCAAACCTGGACTGGTGATCTATTTCACATATGATAACATACATGTTTCAATGCTATTCTCTCAAATCATCCCACCCTCGCCTTTTCCCACAGAGCCCAAAAGTCTGTTCTTTACATCTGTGTCTCTTTTGCTGTCTCACATATAGGGTCATTGTTACCACTTTTCTAAATTCTATATATATGCATTAATATACTGTATTGGTGTTTTTCTTTCTGACTTACTTCACTCTGTATAATAGGCTTCAGTTTCATCCACCTCATTAGAACTGATTCAAATGCATTCTTTATAATAGCTGAGTAATATTCCATTGTGTATATGTACCACAGCTTTCTTATCCATTCGTCTACCAATGGACATCTAGGTTGCTTCCATGTCCTGGCTATTATAAACAGTGCTTCGATGAACATTGGGGTACATATGTCTCTTTCAATTCTGGTTTCCTCGGTGTGTTTGCCCAGCAGTAGGATTGCTGGGCTGTATGGCAGTTCTATTTCCAGTGTTGTTTTTTTTTTTTTTCCCCCGTTTTTTAAGGAATCTCTACACTGTTCCCCATAGTGGCTGTACTAGTTTGCATTCCTACCAACAGTGTAAGAAGATTTCCTTTTCTCCGCATCCTCTAATTCATACAATTTAAAAAAAATTTTCCAGGGAATTCACTTTCTCCAGAGTGAAAACCACTGCTTTATAGAGTGCCGGGACAATACTGCTCCGACTGCTACTGTCCCTGGTATGACTGCTGTGTCGCCTGCAGGTAAGCAGGTGATGATGGTGAGACCTTCTCTCTCAATATTGCTTGATGAGCATTTTAGTAGAATGGAATGAGATTTTTAAGTCAGACAGATCTGGATTTGGATCCTGTGTAATCACTTAGTAGCTGTGTCACTTCCGGCAAGTTACTTAACCTCTCTGAACCTTTGTGCTCTCAACCTGTACAGCAAGAAGAGTAACATCTGCCTTGCTGGAATCAGCACACACCTGACACACTGTAAGTAGGAACTTGCTAAATGCTGGTAACTATTATCACCTGGATTTATAAGAAATCTTTTTGTTTGGTAACCATCATGGAACTTTTAATAAGGATTAAAGTTTCCCTTCTTTCCAGTTAAGGCTTATTTCTCAACTGGCCTTTTCTTCCCAAGGCAACAAATGAGTTGCTAGATCTGAGAATCTCCTATTACTATGTTGTTGGTCTGCACTGGGGCCTCTTCTGTTCCCATCTTGTTATCCTGGGTGAGAGGAAGCTGCTGGCTGAGAAGCAGCTGGGGTCTTCTGAGCTCATTTACTCGGTTAATAAGCAAGGGCCTATTTCAACATAAGGGAATCCAGGGACTCCTGGTTTTGACACACCCGGCCAGGAAAAATTTGGGGGGAGATGCTGAAAACAAATCAATTCCCAGAACCTTGCATATTAGATTTAGCAAATTGCAAGTTATGTGTTAGAAAGTGTGTTCCACATAAGCACCTTTCTCTGCTTGTCAAATATTTATTCAAACTGACACCCCAGCTCCAGGTTTCAGCAACAGGTCCAGCTGTTTACACATTGACTACGGCTAGACGGGTTTTAACAAATGATTAACCCAAACGCTGAGCCAGACCTCACGTTCCTAGCTCAGGTTTCATCAAGGTGTTAAAACTGGGGACTGGTCAAGTTTGAAAGATTGGCCTAGATGTTTGGTGAGAAAATGAAAAGTGATTCCTGTAGGATTGGCCCTGGGCAAAACTGTATGAAGATAAAGTTTATTTTGAGGGGCTCCACCAGCTCTTTTTGCATCTTCTTCCCACCTCTGAAAGTATAACCTCATTCTGATCCTTTTTATCCAAAGAAAACATTTCCCCTGACCATTTAAGTACCTAATGAACACAAAACTCAGCTCTGACCCCAGCACAGACTCTGGGCAAATCCCTAACCTCTCTATTGTTGTTTAGTTGCTAAGTCAGATTTGACTCTTTGTGACCCCATGGACTGTAGCC
This sequence comes from Bos javanicus, assembly GCF_032452875.1. Lineage (NCBI taxonomy): Eukaryota > Metazoa > Chordata > Mammalia > Artiodactyla > Bovidae > Bos > Bos javanicus. The sequence continues at coordinate 34,559,071 of NC_083870.1, forward strand.
TGCCAGGCTCCTCTGTCCATGGGATTTTCTAGGCAAGAAAAGTGGAATAGGTTGCCATTTCCTTCTCCAGGGGACCTTCTGACCCAGGGATAAAACCTGAGTTTCCTGAATTGGCAGGCAGGTTCTTTACCACTGAGTCACCAGGGAACCTCTCTGAGCTTCTGTTTATTCATTTGTAAATGAGGAAGTCATTCCTGCACTGTGCTATGAGTAATAAATGAGATCGTTTTGTAAACTCTAAAGTGCTGGACCAGTGACTTCTTATTGTTACCTATACCCAGAGTGTTGTCACAGCAGAAGAAGACTGCTGGGACAGGCCTTAATGCAAATGAATAAATAAAACTAGTTCTTACTACATGCCAGACAGTGTTCTAAATTCTTTGTTTTCACCCATCCACACAATGACACTATGAGGCAGATACAATTATCATTCCCATTCTAGAGGTGAGAAAACTGAGGCACAGGCAAGTGACTTGCCCAAGGTGGCACAGCTAGTAAGTGGTGGAGCAGGGATCTGACCTGTAAAGATTTTGTTCTTGGAGCCCATGCTCTGAAACACTATGCTATTCTACTAGGAAATGAGTCCCTAGTATTGAACATAGCACAGAGGAATTAACCCTAGAGATGAAATTTAAGCTATCAGTAACAAAGACACTTTCCATCAAGGCTTTGTCCTTGACATCTCCGCCCCCATCCACTCCTCCTTACTCTAGGTCCTGGATATGGACAATGGCGCCTGCTGAAAGAAATCTGACTGTGGTCTCTGTCTCCAGCTCTTCCTTTCCTCACACCTTTTCCAAATGGCAACCAGAGTGGACTTCAAAAGTACAAGCCAGATTATGTCATTCTCCAGTTTTAAATTCTTTAATGTCTTCCACTGCTGATAGGATCAAATCCCAGTAGCAGTGGCACAGAAGGGTTCATCCATAACCTGTTCCCTGCCTACCCATTAGCCTTCGATGCTAATTCTCTCCAAGTAAGCTCCAGTGATGCTGAGTTATTCCTGGATCCCTGAGCCTTCTGGCCATGGCTCCTTCCAGAACATCCTGCCTCCATCAAATCACCAACTCATCTTTCAAAACAGTTATCTTTCAAGGCCACATCTAGTGCAGCCTTTCCTCCCTCCCCAGAGAGGGCGGACCACTCCCCTCTTTTGCTTCCACCACCACACATTACACTCAACACTCCTATTTCAGCACCTCCTGTACCAAGGAGTTACTTCACTTGGTGTTTTTTTTTAACCACGTTTCCACTTTTAACAGAAGCTGGAGGGCAGGTTCCAGCTCTAACCCCAGCCCAAGCCCTGGCACTCAGCTTGGTAAGCACTTGGAATATATTTACAAACAAAAGGCTAGCTGGTCACAGGGTCTCCTGTCACTCCCTTCATGTACATTGCACCAGAGGCTCTCATCATACTCTGCATTTTTGAAATCTCCCACCGACTCTGTATTCTGGAAGAATCAAGTCCCCAAGAAATTAAATGCTCTTTGTACCCCTGAGTTGAACATATTCTTCATAGTAAAAACTCACTTTCCAGTCAAAGGGGTGGATTGAGAAATCAATGGCAAAAGAAGACTAGATGGCAAGAATATAAACTCCCAAAGTAATACTTTTAGAACAGCTCTGTGGATAGACATCCATTTACATAGTGCTGATCAAAACACCCATAGGTATTTTTTCTAGAACCACCTTGCCCTTCAAATCCTGTACTACAGCCGGGCTGGAAAGGGAGCCGGAGAAAATGACTAACAAAGGCTGCTATTGACAGAGCAGGGAAGAGAAATAAGAAATTCAAGTGAAAAAACAGGAATTTAGACTTAAAGATAAAAACTTCCCCTAAGAGCTAAACATCTCTGTTGTTGCTGAAAACTACACTCATTGGGCAAGATCTGAGTAGATAAATAGGACTTTTGTTTTAGGATTGGTGTAGAAATAAGCAGTTCACAAGGTCAGTGGCTGGTCTTGGCTGAGCAATCATGTACTGTAATGCGTGTGCAAAGGGCGGGTGTGTCTGTGTAAAGATAGGGGGGAGGTCTGCTTAAGAGAGGGCCTTGAGCTCGGTTTATGTATTTTGTTGTTTACTTCCTAAGATGTGTCTGACTCTTTTGCCACCCCATGGACAATAGCCCACCAGGCTCCTCTGTCCATGGGATTTCCCAGGCAAGAGTACTGGAGTGGGTTGCCATATCCTTCTCCAGGGGATCTGCCCAAGCCAGGGATCAAACCTGCATCTCTTGCCTTGGCAGACAGGTTCTTTACCACTGAGCCATCAGGGGAGCCTGGATTTGTACATAGTTTTGTGTGAAAAAGGAAAACTGGAATAGTTATGAGCATTTGCAGGGCAAGGGAGAGGACTCTTTCTCTCTCCCTATGTGTTTCAGAACCTGTCTTGGAGATTGGTCCCTGGGCTATTGTCTGAGCACAGGGACCTCTGGGGACACTGCCCATCTTATACCAGAGCCCTGCTGCTCCCAAGATCCTCTTCTCAAGTAGCTAGGTTCCATTTCTCAAGTTGGGCTGCTTCAGGAAGTTATTCAGGGACTGCAGAAATAGGCTGCTATTCGCTGTCATCTTATCGTCCTTAAGAGGAGTGGTTTTCAAACTGTGTTCCAAGGAATCCTGGATTTTTTGACAAGGCCTGCTTTAAATTCAGTGGATGCTTTGAGTTCAATGCATAAAAGATTATAGCTTCTTGCTATCAAAATGTTTTACACATCAATACAACCTCATGGCTCTTCTAAATTAACCAATAATAATTGTTATAAACTTAAAAACATAAATTTATACCTCATTATCTACTGTATATAATATTTATAATCTTATTTAAGGTTTTATTAAAAAACAAAAAACAATTGCAACCCCTTTCCCTAGCTTTTCTAATTCCTCTAATTCTGAGCTGCTTTTTCTTTTTGCTATGGTACCCTGCACTTTTTGCTGTCTAATATACAATACACTTTATTACATATTTATTATTTAGTTATTATAGTTATTACTTATTCCTTTTACACTCCAGGATGTAAATTCTATGAAGACAGAAAGTGAGAATATTAGCCGCTCATTCGTGTCTGACTCTTTGCCACCCCATGGACTGCAGCCTGCCAGGTTCCTTGTCCACGTAATTCTCCGCGAGAATACTGGAGCGGGCTGCCATTCCCTTCTCCAGAGGCTCTTCCTGACCCAGGAATCGAACCCAGGTCTCCTACATTGCAAGCAGATATTTTACTAACTGAGCTACCAGGGAAGAGCATGAAGACGGGGATCCTTATCTAATTTGTTTACTGATGTATTCCAAACACCTAGAATAAGGCCTGGCAGATAGTAATGGCTTGATAAATACTTATTGAATGATTTCATTTCAAGAGTGATTGGTGGATTAGCCAGGCTCTTCCAGGGCCCAGAAAACAAGGGCTCTAGAAGAATCATCTTCAGCTTGGCCGAAAGGATGGCTCCACTTCCTGTTCATCTCTGTATATATGTTGGTACCTCCCCCCGCCCCACCCTACCCCACCCCTACCCCCCCTGCCCCCCACCCCGCCCCCACCCCGGCCCCACCGCTCCTGAAACACCAAACTCTTCCTGCCCTCACCTGAATATTTGTCAGGGTCACACTGGTGACAGGAAGTTTCTCCCTTATTGGAATAAAAGTTGGCTGGGCATAGTTTGCAGGAAGAGGAGCCCTGCTGGTCTGCGTACGTGCCAGGTTTGCAGGGGAAGCATTCTGAAGTGTAGGCCACCCCTGGGGAGGAAGAACCACACAGAAAGGCAAGGATTGAGCCTGGAGACTGAGGGCTGTGGGGACTAACCCCACCCTCCCTGCAGAAGTCAGCATCGGACCCCAGACCCAACCCCACTGTCTACAATCCGTACCTGTTATGGCAATGTTTCTCACCAGCACGGGCTTGGAGACTTTGGACCACACTGAGAAGGCTGTGGTTCTCCAGTAGAGGACGTTATTGCCTCGATTTAGCTCGACCTAAAAACCACAAACAGGAAAGAGTTCACTCACAGAGACAGATGCTGCTGGTCCATTGCATCAGCCTCCTGGGGGGACCCCTCCTGTTGCAGCCTGCATGGCAGCTCCTCTTCTGCTCCTCTCCCTCCGCCTCCTCAGCATTGCCCTTCTTCCCCCTTGGCTCAGTTCCTCGCTCCTCCGAAGCTTCCTCCTCTAACTCTCTCAATGTCCTCTCCCTTGTCTCCCTCAATCACATATATCATGAGCACTTCTGCGGTGAGACCAATGAAGGGACCTGAAGATACTGACAACAGCAAGGCGGAATCTCCCTCCTTTTTCTTCTCTGGTTCTGTTTATCCATGCCCAGCCCCAGGAACTGGGCCCTTTAAACCTGCAGAGCCCTGGTCCTTGGGGTCAAGCCAGAGGAGCGAGTCAGTTCACATCCATATTATGTCAACTCACGAGAGAAACTACAGCATCCTCATGTTGTCAGGCTCCTGCCCTCCAAGGAGAGAAGGGTGGAGGCCCAGACTGGGAGGAAGAGGCCTTTGTCCTTGGTCCCTTTTCTGGGGTCTCTAGGGAGAGGCCCTTGGTCCTTTTTCTGGGATCTCTAGGGAGAAGGCTGCTCTGATACTCACACTGTGAAATTCCCATCCTTTCTCTGTGGTTTTCATCCACCTCGAGTCATCTGCATTGGGCTGGCACTGGTCATTCTGAACCTGAGGCAGCAGGAATTTAAGATCAGAGTCTCAGCTTTATAAGGAAACAAGTGTCTTACCCCACAAAGCACCAGCCCTCCACAGGGTCCCTCTTATGGGAGAAAGACAGCTCAGAACTCATGAGCCTTGAAGTAGGGCAGGAGCTAGTTACACACACAGGATGTCAGTACACTGACACTAAAGAAATGTCGCAGAACTCAGAGCTATTTTCATGTCAGAACACGGGAAAGCACCTAGGACTCTCCCAGACTGTACTGTTCCCCACCAGCGTCCTCTGGCTTCCATCTTCTCTTTAACTCTTGAAGCTTCAGCTCATTTTGACCACAGTTCTCTCCAGAGGGAAAAACGACTGTGAAAATTTCCCAAGCGGGACTGTGTGTGATTTCTGTAAATGCATCTGAGCCTTATGGGGTCTTTATCTCCCACCTTCCCCTGCCCCCCAGCCAGGGGCTTACAAAAAACTCGAAGATGATGCTAGAGTCTGGGTAGTAGTATTCAAAGTTAACAGTGCCGGACTGCTTCAGGTTGACGGCATACATCAGCGTGGCCGTGCACTCGTCTGTGTTGGAGGCGATATAGTCTCCCAGCGGAACCCACTTGGACCTGTGAGGAAATGGGAGCCAAGCTCACAGTCAGGAGGCCAGCCTACCAGGGCTTGCGTGATCTCAGGTCTCATGTCCTGCTAGGTCTCTGCAGAATTTCAGACCTGTGATTCATAAGCGGAAGCTTACACCTGAAAATGTTCAGTGAAGAATGACGTCTGGGTCAAGGAGCCTGGAGGTACAGCCAAGGGGCGGTCAGGTAGGTGCACCCCCACATTATACAGAACTACCCAGAAGGCAGACGGCAGGCAATATTGTGCAGGTGAGGAGTGGGGGGGTGTGGGGTAGATAACATTTATTGGTTGCTTATTATCGCCCAGATAATGAACTACATATTTTGTGTTCATGATTTCTTTTTATCAGTAAGAGGAAGTGCAATTTTGTCCCCATTTAATGGATAGAAGACTGAGGCTTGTTGAGTGTCTTGCCCAATATAACACAGCCAGCAAGTGACAGGGCTGAGATTCAAACCCAGGTTTGCCTAATTCAAAGTTGTCAAAGAAAGTCGATAAAGCTGTTTTGTAGAACTCAGAAATCTATCCAGTCTAATCCGTTTTTTGTTTGTTTGTTTGTTTGTTTTTTAATGTCCACTTTTAGATGCTACTAGGAACTGGTTTTATGGGAAGGGGGAAGGGAGAAGGGATGTTGATTTTATTTTCTAAATATCTCTATTCTGTCTACCCTACCCAAGGGCTCTCCTTTTCCTCCCCAAATACCCTTCAGCTCTGAATCAATCCCAACCCACCTTCCAGCATCGTCCTGCCTCCTCCAATCCCTTCTCCACGGTGTGGCTGGAGGGAGCCTCCAGAACAAAAATCAGCCCGTACCACTTCCCTGCCTGACACTGCGGCTGTGTCGCCCCCAGTTGCACTCAGTCTGTGGCTCCCTGTTGCCCTCAGGATAGTTTACAAACCCTTCACCCACTCTCTATACTCACCCTACAGAATTTCTTTCAATTCTTCTGCGAAACTTTCTCTCACCTCTGGGTCTTCCCATGCACTGTTCTCTCCTTCAACAAACTTCCTCCTCCCTCCACCTAAAATTCCTGCTCATGTCTCAGAATAAATGTCACCTAATCTGAGAAGTCCGCCTTGCCCTGCTTGTGCTACGTGTGCATTCAGCTCTTACTCTTTCCCTCTCATGATCACAGTTCAGTTCAGTTCAGTCGCTCAGTCATGTCCGACTCTTTGAGACCCCATGAACCACAGCACGCCAGGCCTCCCTGTCCATCACCAACTCCCGGAGTTGACCCAAACCCACGTCCATCGAGTCGATGATGCCATCCAGCCATCTCATCCTCTGTCGTCCCCTTCTCCTCCTGCCTTCAATCTTTCCCAGAATCAGGGTCTTTTCCAATGAGTCAGCTCTTTGCGTCAGGTGGCCAAAGTATTGGAGTTTCACCTTCAACATCAGTCCTTCCAATGAACACCCAGGACTGATCTCCTTTAGGATGGACTGGTTGGATCTCCTTGCAGTCCAAGAGACTCTAAAGAGTCTTCTCCAACACCACAGTTCAAAAGCATCAATTCTTCAGTGCTCAGCTTTCTTTATAGTCTAACTCTCACATCCATACATGAGCACTGGAAAAAGCATAGCCTTGACTAGATGGACCTTTGTTGACAAAGTAATGTCTTTTAATATGCTGTCTAGGTTGGTCATAACTCTCCTTCCAAGGAGTAAAATCCTATTGTATTTCATTTAAATATGTGAAATATCCAAGACCTGCCGCCTTGCTTAAGAAATGCAACACAGGGATTTCTCAGGTGGTCCAGTGGTTAAGAATTCACCTCCCAATGCAGGTGATGTGGGTTGGATCCCTGGTCAGGGAACTAAGATCCCACATGCTGCAGAGCAACTAGCCCATACTCCACAACTACTGAGCCCATGAGCTCTGGAGCCCGTGTGCCACAACTAGAGAGTCAGAGGGCCACAGTGAAAGATCCCGCATGACCCAGTGAAGATTCTGTGTGCCACATTTAAGACCCAATGCAGCCAAATAAACAAACAAGTATTTTAAAAAAGAAATAAATGCAACACAGCAGAAGCCTTCGTGTTCCCCTAGCTAGTTTCAACCCCATCTACATCACACAAGCCTTTTCCCACTGCCAAGTAACCACTTTCTGGAATTTGGTGCTTAATAGCCCCTTGTGGTTCTCTGCCCTTTACTCATTGTGTATGTATCTCTCAACAATATACTGTATGATATTGCTTTGCCTATTTTTAAACCTGTGTAAATGGTATCATACTCATGGATTCTGAAACTTGCTTTTCTTTCTTCAACATGTATAATGATCAAGGGATTCGTCGATATTCACGGACGAATAAAAGCTCTTCTTTCATTTTCACCAGTATATAAGATTGCTTTCTACGGTTCACCCACATGTATTTATGCACTACTTGTTGATGGGCATTTAGGTTGTTTCAATTTTTTGATTTGTGCACACTCTTTTAGGAACATTCTGGCACTGGTCTCCTCCTACACGTGTCTGAAGCCTGGCTGGGGAATGGGGTTGGTGAGTAGAACCACTGGGTCACAGGGTTTGTGAACCTCCAACTTTACCAGCTACAGCTATGTTATGCCCCAGAGTAGATGTTATCAACTACACCCACGGGCAGAAAACTCCTGTTGCTCCGCATCCTCCCCACATTTAGAATGGTCAGACTTTACATTGTTGCTAGTATGATATGATAGAACACTGGTGTCTCCCTGGGCTTTAAACCTTATTTCCTTGATTATTAATGAGGTTGAACATCTTATCGCATCTCTTCTGATCACACTTTAATTCTTCTTGAATTGCTTATCTTCCTGCCTGGCTTGTTGATGCCGTGAGGGCAGAGACCAAACTTAATTTGCTCACTTCTGTGTCATCAGCACCAAGCCATGGATCTGGCGTGAGAGAGGGACTCAGGGCATTAAACAGATGAATGTAAGAGACGGTGATCAAAGACAATTGTGCTATTTCACTGCTCTGCCTGAGACCAGCCCTGGTCGCCAATGACTAATAATGACCAGGTAAGGTTCCAAATCCTCATCACCGATTCAATGGGCATGAGTCTGAGCAAGCTCCAGGAGATGGTGAAGGACAGGGAAGCCTGGCGGGCTGCAGTCCATGAGGACGCAAAGAGTCGGACATCACCGAGCGACTGAACAATGATAAGGGAACCTCAGATTAGTTCACTGTTTTCCCCCTGTGTTTGTCAGAATAATATGGTACTTCCAGCTCTTCAACAGTTAGTGTTATTCTCAAGTGAAAACATAGCCAAAATGCCTCAGCTGAGCTCATTCAAGATACCCAGCTAACCTAATGGTATTGATTTCTCCTTGTTAAAAGAGACAGCACTTAAAGCTGATGTGCTCCACGGCATCAGCTATAAATAACTCCTGAAGGTGGATGAATAATTAAAAGATGCCATAAGTGGGTTACATTTGCAAAATGCATTACAATTCTGACTTTTGTCAGAGCTGTTCCTAGTGAAGATCATTTCATGTTTAATAATAACAATCTGTCTTGATTTATTTCTAATGCCAGGAATCACTCCAAATCTTTCCAAGATTGCAAATCTTTCCAAGTATCATCTCATTTCCACCTTGCATGCAGACATGCTAAATTGCTTCAGTCATGTCCGACTCTGCGATGCTACGGACTATAGTCCACCAGGATCCTCTGTCCATGGGACTTTCCAGGCAAGAATACTGAAGTAAATTGCCATTTCCTCCTCTAGGGGATTTTCCTGACCAAGAGATTGAACAACGTGTCTTCTTGTGTCTCCTGCACTGTAGACTTATTCTTTACCATTGAGCCACTGAGGAAGCCCTTTGACTCATAATACTGAACTCTAAAATAACATAAACATTGGACTGTTAAAAGACCTGCTGCCTGACTCAGACAGTGGTGCTCCTAGGATATTTAAGTATAGGAATGGGAGACGTTGCTCTAACTTTTAAAAATTCAGGTGTAATACAATTAATTTTTTTTATCCTTTTGATTGGGTATAAGAGAAACTTTCATGTACTTTTCTCCTATATTCCTTGTCAATATTTAACAAAGAGTAGTGGACGATTGTCTTTTACATCCATGCAACCCCCCCAACTTTTCCTCTCTAAGACCCAAGTATTGTCTTGAACACACTAAATGTTATTTGAAGGCGGTAGCATGGGGCAGTGGAAAGCTTGGGACTGAGGATGAATTCTAGTCTCCCCAGTTGTAAGCTGATAACAAAGGACAAATCATTTAACCTCTCTGAGCCTCCAGTTCCAAATCTGTGTAATGAGAACAATAATACCTGTTTCACCCTCACAAGGGTTCTCGTGAGGATTAGAAAAAATAATGTATGCAAAGCATCTGGAATAGTGCCTGAACCAAGGTACATCATTTAATTCTTATCCTTAGAATTAAATATGTAAAGATTGGGTAAGGGCAGCTCACCCATTCTGTAAGCACCTTGGACTGAGTTTTCCAATTACTGAAAAGATCCTCTTCTGAGCTGGAGAATTCTCTGGTCACCAGGGTCTCAAAGGGTTTGGAACATCTCAGCCATGACTGACCAAAGCTCTGGTCCTACTTTATCTCCCCAAACCCATAAACTTAGGATTAGGAGACCAGATTTAGAAGTTGACACCAAAGCCAGGAAGATACTCGAGGCTTTGCACAGAGTGTTGCAATCAAATTAAGGAAGTGTTTTGGCTGACCCAAAATTCCATGGTAGAATTCAACTGGATTTTGTCCTAAACAGACTGGGCCATTTGACCCTTGTGCATCTTATCAACGTCTATCTCCTGGTGGTTTTCACCTGTCACAAGTGCTTATCAGTCGCTGGTAAGCTTAGGTCAGTAAGGCTGGGCTGAGTGGGCAGCACATCCAGCAGTCCAGGGGGGCCCTGCTCCAGCCCTCACCCCAAGGAGAAGGAGAGGAGGCTGTGGAGTGCTCTCTGCAGCCCCTTCCCCAGCATGGGGAGCAGGGAGGTAAGGGAGGTGAGGGGCTAAGGGGGAGGGGCAGGGGAAGAGGAGCGACTCACGAAGTACAGTTTTCGGTGGACTCCAAGGTGCTGTCCTCGATCTCCATGTTGGTTGAGAGGCTGGCAAAGCCATGGGGCAGTTCATCCCACTCATCGAACCGGATGCCTGTGCCAAGGGAGTAGCGACCCTCAGCACACGGCTTACACGACTGGTCCTTCATGTCCAGAAACTCCCCAGCTTTGCAAGAGAAGGCTGGAACACAAGAGCGGGGACAAGGACAGGTGGTGAGGCTGCTGCCACCTAGAAGTGGGCGGGTGTGGGCATCCTAGAGGGAGGAGCAGAGGATGGAGACCTAAGGGTTTCACACACTAAGAGCCATGGTGCATCTTCTATGACCCCGCTTGCATGGACTGTCCAGATTAGGCAAATCCATAGAGACAGAAAGTAGATCTGTGGCACCAGGGACTTGGGGGAGGGGGCATGGGGAGAGATGGCTAATGGATATGAAGTTTCTTTCTGGGGTGATAAAAATATTCTGAGATTAGATAGTGGTGATAATTATGTAAATCTGTGAATAGTCTAAAAACCATTGAATTTTAGAACTTACAGGGGTGAATCATTATTGATTTATCTATTGGCTGTGCCATACGGCTTGTGAGATCTTAGTTTCTCCACAAGGGATTGAACCATAAAAGCATGGAGTCCTAACCACTGGACTGCCAAGGAATTCCCAAAGCTGTTATTAAAAAAAAAAAAAAAAGACGTAGGGCCTTGTTGCAGCATTTTGGGCCATTCTCATTTCCTCCGCCATTCTGAGAGCTCCCCAGTAAAAGAGGGTACCAGAGTCTCTCGTCCTGACCCCTCTGAAGGGCGCCTGGCCTTTCGGCCTTGGATTTCCTGTTGTCTCTGGCCTCTGTCTTCTCCTTTCTGGTCCCACTGGCACCATGCTGGTTGGGATTATTGTGATCTGTTAAGTGAGCTCAACCATTGCAATGTCCTCCTAACGAGTTGCCTATTTCTTGTTTTTGCTCATTCTGTGGTCAGAAGTATCTTTCTGAAATACTGATACATACTTATTTCTTTTTAAAATTTATTTATGTTTAGCTGCACTGGGTCTTTATCTCTCTCGTGGCCGCGAGCCGGGGCAACTCTTCTAGTTGGGGTGCATGGATTCTCATTGCAGTGGCTTCTCTTGCTGCAGAGCATGGCGTCCAGGCAAGCAGACTTCAGTAGTTGAAGTGCAAGGGCTCAGTAGTTGTGGTGTACAGGCTTAGTTGCCTTGCAGCATGCGGGATCTTCCCAGTGCAGGGATTGAACCCATGACCCATGCATTGGCGGGTGGATTCCTAACCACTGAACCACCAGAGAAGCCCATACTATTATTTCTGGTATTTAAAAAATAATCAGGCACCACCCACCAACTTTTGGTTACAGACTTAAGCTCTCAATTTGGCACTCAAAGTCTTTTACAATTTTCCCCCAACCTAACCCCAACTGGCTTAATCTTGCACTCCAGACCCTTCTCCACCCCACTCCCATCCATCCCTTCCCTGTGTTGTCTCCACCTCAGGCCACATCCTCTTTTCTGAATGTGTCTGATGTTCTCCCACCTCCAACCTTTTGCTTGAGTGGTTCTCCCAGCTGTTCCTGATCCCTAAGCATCCATAAGACCCATTCTTTTCACTTCATCTAACACATCATATTGATGTGTGCCTCCTACCAGGCTCTGAGCTCCTCCAGGCATGATGGCTCAGCAACCGGCACAGCCACAGCAGGACCTCCCCTAAGGTTTGCTGAAAAAATGAATAGATAAACGGATGTCTGCTCCTCCCACCAGACTGTACGCTTCTGAAGGCAGAGGCTGTGCCTTATTTATCTTTGTGGTTCACATCGCAAGTGCACATATTAAGAACACTGGCCAAGTTTACTGAAGATGGCTGATTTGTTTCTGTTAATACTCAGATCTTAGCAATATCCATTTATTGATTTAACAAGTATTTATTTGCTCACCTACTGAATCAGGCACTAGGCTAAGCATATTTTAGATTTTAAATGCCCTCAATCTCCTTTCCAAATCATCAAAGATTCCTTGAGTCTAGTTCCTGATCTTTATTGTTAAAAATAAAAAATATTTTGTTTTTGCCTTTTCTAAAAGGAACAGCACAGGGAAAATAGCTGCTAGTGATAGGAAAGTTGTAGCTACAGAGTCCTAGAGGAGGGAATAGGAGCTGCAGGCAAGTCACTGCCTTTCCGGTTGCATGGTCAGCTCCCCAATCAGGGAACATTCTTGTTCCCTGAAGTGATGCCCAGTGCATTTTAAAGATCTGTCTCTGCAGAAATTTATCTTCTCTGGCTTCCTTTTCAAGAACGACTGCAAATCACAGTCTTTCCTAATGAGTGACTGTGGCTGGAGAGTGTAGACTGGAGAGAAATGCACAGACCAGAACAGAAAATGTATGCAAACAGAGAAAAATATCTAAGTGACACACAGCTGGAATGATTTTTACTTTATACTGTGATGGGATTTAAATTTGAAAAGAAAAATAAATTGAGATTCCCATCCATGAAATAGCACTCCTGCACCAAATCTCAGGATTTGGTGGATGGGGAGGCAGGGGTGGGGAGATCTGATTCCTTGAGGCAGCCGCACTGTCAGGAAGGGCCTAACTCGGATGGTAGGGGGCTTGGGGCAGAGGCCAAAGCTGAGAGGCAGGACTGCTTACAGCACTCGGTGCCCTTGACGGGGTCGGGGAGGCTGGTACACAGGCCTGGGGTGTGCGGCACGGCGACCCTCCACCTGGAACCTGTGCTGTCACACGCGGTGTACTCATAGTGGTACTCAGACTGCAGGGGAGAGAAGGGGCAAAGTATGCATTAGCATCTGTCAGACATTAACAGCTTCCCACCTACTTCCTGCCCAGCCAGAAGGCTACTGACACTCACCATCACAGTAATGGGCCCTGGGCCCCAGGGGAGGGGGTTGCTACAGGGAGAGGCAAGGCATCGTGGAGCTGAAATGATTCTTATGAAGAACATACAGGGCCTATATGGCCATTTGGATCATTCCTCTCCACTGGCCATGGTCTAGTCCCTAGAACCGCCAACACCCCCCACCCTCCCGCCTGCTTTTTCATGTCTCTCTGCTGTTGTGTATAAATAATGTCCTATTAGGCCAGAGCAATGTGAGAAGGTGACTAAAGAACAGGCTAGAAACAGGTGGATTTTTTCTTGTCCCAAACTGCAGAATTCACAAACACGGACTGGCCCATGAAAAATTACAAAGGATTGTCACAAAAGCTGTATTTCTATTTCCCCTGATTTCCCTGCATTCTTCATGCTCTCTTCTGCCCTGAAAAAACTATGAATTCCTGCCTCAAATTTTATGAAAACATCATATTTATCCCAGGCAGGTGATGGGTTCTCATCACATCAGCCTGCTGCTGCTGCTGCTAAGTCGCTTCAGTCGTGTCCGACTCTGTGTGACCCCATAGACGGCAGCCCACCAGGCTCCGCCGTCCCTGGGATTCTCCAGGCAAGAACACTGGAGTGGGTTGCCATTTCCTTCTCCAAGGCATGAAAGTGAAAAATGAAAGTGAAGTCGCTCAGTCATGTCCGACTCTTCGCAACCCCATGGGCTGTATTCACACCTAATTTTTCTGTGCAGTGAAAACTCATAGTTCACCTGATCTAAGAATAAACTGAATAACAACAACAAAACAGCCAAATCAAGCATATTAAATAAAACAAGAAGCACTGCAACAAAAATCACAGAAAGCACTGCTTGGGAAAAAGAAAGCACAATAGCTGTGGCAAATACTCAAAACATTTCTTACTCTTTTAAATCTTGTCACAAACAACAGGCCACAGAATTAATGTGATTTTGGCTTTGACAAGCATTTCGCAATCCTCACTTAACCAAAAACTATATTCAAGCCCTAAAGTACTTTGTATTACTGTATCCATAAGAAAAATAGAATTAATGTCCCCCTTCTACCCATATGGAAGGATGATTGCACATAAATGCAATGTAAGGAGTTGAGCTGGGGCTAAAACTGAGACAGTTTGAAGTGGGCTAACCTAAGAATTCATCAGAATCAAAAGGAGAAATCTGTACTTTTGGGAAGGGGTAAATAGACTTCATTTCATCTCTTCTAAGATGCATATTTCTTTCATATTTTAACACCTATGAAATCAAGTTGTGGCTTATACCCGACACAATAAAGAAGCACTGTGTCATGTTTTACGGAGAAGGCAATGGCATCCCACTCCAGTACTCTTGCCTGGAAAATCCCATGGACGGAGGAGCCTGGTGGGCTGCAGTCCATGGGGCTGCTAAGTCGGACACAACTGAGCGACTTCACTTTCACTTTTCACTTTCATGCATTGGAGAAGGAAATGGCAACCCACTCCAGTGTTCTTGCCTGGAGAATCCCAGGGACGGTGAAGCCTGGTGGGCTGCCGTCTATGGGGTCGCACAGAGTCGGACATGACTGAAGCGACTTAGCAGCAGCAGCAGTGTCATGTTTTAATTGATGGGGTTTTCCTTTCTTTTCGGTACATAAAAGCTGGTGTGCCTTACAAGCTGTTATTTCAGACTTGTGGATATGTGGTAAACCTTGCTTTTGATCTGTACTTTAAGAAACTTAGGGTAATGAGAGAAAAATCTTAGAGCTCCATTTCTATTGTCTTCTATTATAAATATAATTTACCAAATATCTATTGTCTGTCCAGCACTTAGAGGTACTAGAGGTTGTGCCCAGCATGGCTCAGGACAGCAAAGTGTAAACTGGGCATTTTTATCCAGAGGGAGAAGATGCAAAGGAGAAGGAGGAGCTGGGGGGAGCTTAGGATGAGAAGCTTTGACTTTAGATCAGATGTCAGTGTCATCTAGGAAAGAAAGAACACCTGGGTGGGAATTCTTTGTGCCCTTGGGCTACCATCACTCTCTTTTTTCTTTTAATTCCACTCTTTTCTTTATCCCAGAGGACTCTGAAGATGAATAAGGAAACTACACATTTTCAATTTCGGGTCTAAAAATGATATTCTCCAAAGGATTTTGCTGCAAGAAAGAGGGGTAAGATCCACAGTATGTAAATTACATAGAATTGAGTGAACCAGGCAGAAAAGCTTCATGTTCTGCCTGTGAACGTAATTATGCCTGTCATTTGCATGGTGCTTTTACACCATTTCATTTGATCTTCAAACTCCCCAGAAGGCAAGCAGAGCAGGGGGTGTTTCCTCCATTGCACAGATGACAAAACACTCCCCATGGGGTGAAGTGGCTTTGTCCAAGGTCACACAGAGCTAGAACCCAGGCCTTCCTACCAGGAATCCTTCACTCTCGGAAGTCCCATCAAACACAATCTCGGGCTGGGCCAAATTTAACAGCCAAATCTAAAAATTAAATAAGACAGTATTGGTTGTCTGCCAGCAGCCAGGGTCTCTTCTGAGGCCTGATAATTAGTGTTAAAACATCAAATCTGTTCGAGCAGATCATTTCAGTCACTCTGACTGCATTTGGCCTGTTGGAGACTCGAGAGCCACGTCTGCCTCTGCATCGTCTCTCATTTGGTGTCCCCTGTGTCCCACTTGGGTGGGAGGTTTGCTGGGAAAATGGTGGTTCCGGGCCTTAATTTCCCTTCAATATGTGCTAATTTACTTCATGTCCCTTGGGGATATTCACACCATCCAACGCAGGTGGCTCTGCTGCAGATGTTTCAGATCTGAGCTATAGTTGATCTCACCATCCAAGACGTCGGCTTAGACAGAGATATAATTGGCAGGACTCCTCAATTATATTCAGAGTTTTATGAACAAATCAATTCCCCAACACAACCTCAGTTTACCTAGTGACCTGACTTGGAGAGCATACGGTCTACATAATATGCAGATTCACAAAGGAGACACATGCATACATTTTTTAAAACATGGATTTTAATCTTTCTTTTTTTAATTTGGCTTTTTAGAAAAAAATCATTTAAAAATTCTGAATTTTATTTTATATTTGGTAGCACTGCACAGCATGTGGGATCTTAGTGCCCTGACCAGGGAGCAAATCCACGCTCCCTGCAGTGGAAGCACTCTTAACCTCTGGACCACCAGGGAGCTCCCAGGAGACACTCAAATAGATCTCATTCGTATGTCCAGCATATAATTCTTTGCTCTCCCCAGGCACAATGACATGACATGTCCCCAAGTCACAATTTTAAATGGGACACAGGAGGAACATATGACCTAGCTGCCTAGAAGTAACCTTTGCCAAAGCAGAGCTGAAAAGACAGAGATGGCCAGCTACAACTGTCTGAGGGACAAGCTCTAGGTGATTAGGGGGTGGCGAGGTCTAGTGTTTCACTGGCCTTCTTTCTGACAGGGAATTTCTCCATCCCGACTGGCTGAGGACACTGCCAACAGGTGGCCCAGACTAACTGGAGAATCCAAGGACTGCTCCCCAAACAGGCCTCCAGGGGTTAACATCGGGGATACAGCCCAGGCTGTTAAGGTCCTGAGGCCATGAGAGCTCAGTGAGCTGCTAAAACAAGCAGTCAGAGAGACTAAGAACAAATGGCTTAGCTGGACATTTGACGCTCTGGGCCTCAGTCTTCTCATTTGTAAAATGAGGAAGTTGGACTTAGGTGATTTCAAACGTCTAAGATTCCTTCCAGTTCCAATACCTTATTACTTCACATACGCACATTGCACACATTTCACATATGCACATATGCACATTGCTATGTGCATGAAAATCTGTTTTTCTTTCCATCTTTCCCCCTCTTCTTTCAAAATGGCATGTCTCAGTTTTTAAAGTAATTATCAAAGTAAGAAATATTAATTGTAGAACCTATGAAAATACAGGCTAGAATTAAAAAGAAAATTAAAATCTTCCAAAAGCCTACCAAGCAGAGATCAATACTTCTAACATTTTATTACATTTCTTTACAGATTTTTTTATATGTGCATATGCATTTATTGGGGCTTCCCAGGTGGAGCTAGTGGTAAAGAACCTGCCTGCCAGTGCGGGTAGATGTAACAGACATGGGTTTGATCCCTGGGTCAGGAAGATCCCCTGGAGAAGGAAATGGCAACCCACTCCAGTATTCTTGCCTGGAGAGTCCCATAGACTGACAGCCTGGTAGGCTACAGTCCGTGGGGTCCCAAGAGTCAGGCATGACTTAGCAATTAAACTACCATAGCTGAAATGATACAATATATGCATTTACTGATTTGTCTGCTTTTGGCTGTGCTGAGTCTTCGTTGCTTTGCAGGGACTACTCTTCATTGCGGCACGAGGGTTTCAATTGCTGTGGCACATGGGCTTGGGGACCTGTGGGCTTCAGTAGTTGCTGCACAGAGGTTAGTTGCTCTGCAGCATATGGATTCTTCCTGGAACAAGGATCGAACATGTATGCCCTGCATTGACAGGCGGATTCTTATCCACTGAGCCACCAGGGAAGTCCATGCATATGCATTTTTAAAACAAAATGAAGATCCCATGATATGTAGTTTCTTCTTCTGACTTTTTTTTTTTTTTTTACATTTTAGGTCACGAGCATGCTCCTGTGTCTTTAAGGTTGCACCACAGTTGCTCTAACCATTCTCCTGTTACAGGTCATTGAGTTTTGTCCAATTTTTCCTTATTTTAGATAGCACTACAATGAAGCTTTATGTGTATCTTTGATTATTTCCTTTGGAGAGATTCCCAGAAGTGGAATTACTAGAGTAAAGAGTATGAGTTTCTTTGAGGTTCTTGATCAGGGAGGGAGATTTCTAAGTCTTTTTAAATTTCTTCACTTCTTATTACAATAAAATTCAAATGTATATTTTAAGACAGAATATGATGACCCCCAGGTACCCATCACCCAGCTTCTATACTTATAGTTTCTGCCATTTCTGCTTATTTACTTCCACCTACTCCTCCCCACTCAAAGTTGTTGTTAGTTTTTCTAGGTTTATTTATTTTTAGGGAAAAATTATATACATTGAAGTGCACAAATCTTGTTCAGTTTGGATAAATGGATCCACTTGAGTAAAACAATGACAAGCTAAGAATCACTGCCCAGAGACAGCTACTGGCCAGAAAGGTAACCACTCGGCCACTGCCCCTGCCCTACTCCCCAACCCCCTCACCGCCCAGAGACAGAACAGACAGAACCAAGCAGAGTCTCAGATCCTGAGTCTTAAGGTCACTGAACCAGTGCTACACAAAGTCACAGCCACCAAGGAAGCAGGGAATCAACATGACTTGGGTTTGTCTTGGCTGGGACAGGGCCTGAGTCAAGAAACAGGTTCTTAAGTAAACCTGGATTCTGACTAGGGGCCTTAGGGTCTGGAAGAGGCCCCTCCCATTCTTCCACCAGCTGCAGGTTCAGCCCCTTCTCAGCATCCCTGAAAGGCAGATACTTTGGGGGAGAATGTCAAGATGGGGGCTGGGTGCCCCAGGCAAACACCTGAGCTGGTAAGTGGGGTCAGTAGGTGTTTGTTGGTACAGTGCAAATGCCTCTTTGCTGAGAAAGCATGTGATGCAGACAGGAGCAGATCCCATTAAACAATCCTGACTGCCAAGGAGAGACCAGCCCTTCCCTGGAAGGGAGGAGTAAGCTCTGCTTAGCACAGAACAAGGAGATCATGGTGAAATGTCAGAATTGAACATTAGTGCCCCCAAAGAGACTTTCTCTGTGGCTCAGCCCCAGCTGAATGGCTTCCAGAACTGTTCTGTGTTCTTTCTGCTCTGGAGTGCTCTCATTCAGGTTCTGGGTGGAAGGTCTGCAGACACTGGGACTCAGCGACCTTGACCTTGTAGGACCTTTTTGATTGTTCTCTGTCAGACTGCAGAGACTCCCTCTTTGCTCCTTTCTCTCCCTCCTTCCCAGGCTCTTAAGACTGCTGGCTCAGTAGCAGTGTCTCCTGGGTCCTAAAGTGTGAAAGTGATAGTCACTCCATTGTGTCTGACTCTTTGAGACCCCATGGACTGTAGCCTCTGTCCATGGAATTCTTCAGGCAAGAATACTGAAGTAGGTAGCCATTCCCTTCTCCAGGGGATTGAACTTGGTCTCCCTGGGTCTCCTGCATTGCAAGCAAATTCTTTACCTTCTGAACCACCAAGGAAGCCCTGGATCCTAAAAAAGAAGTGAAAGTGTTAGTCGCTCAGTCGCGTCTGACTCTTTTCCACCACATGGACTGTACTGTAGCCCACCAGGCTCCTCTGTCCATGGATCCACTTTGGAGTGGCTTGCTATTTCCTTCTCCAGGAGATCTTCCCAACCCAAAGATCGAACCTGGGTCTCCCACATCACAGGCAGATTCTTTACCATCTGAGCCTAAAGGTCTAGACATATCCAGCCCTCGATCTCTGGTGGCTAAATCTGTTTAATCATCACAACAACCTGAAGATTATGTTAAAAATACAGATTCCTAAAAAAAACAAAAACAAACAAAAGATTCCTGGGCTCTACTCTAAAGATTCTGGTTCTTCTCTAGATCCTTTTCTGCTTTCAACTCACTCTTCTATGGAAACTTAAATAATTATCCCATCAGGAAGCAAATCATATAAGTACATCTCATACAAGATGGGGGAGGTCACTTAATCTAGGATCCTAGACAATTTTCCCTACACAACCAAATCCAGAATTTTAGATATATGCATTTTTCTGGACACAGTTTTCATCAGACCCTCTAAGGAGTCTGCACACAGAGGAAAAATCATTAAAATCCGTAATAATGCATTCATAGTTTTTAAATGGCTTAATATTTTACCCCAAAACAGGCTGTTCACTTTTTAAATACCTTAACCCAGGGACTTTCAAATTCAGCTCCAGAATCTAGGGGTGTAGAGAGCCAGCCTCTTCAGAAGTGAGTGAGCATTCCTCACTTTAAGAGAACAAAGTTTTATTTTAAAATCTATTTTACATGTTTATTCTTCTCAGTTAAGTTTTTTAAGTTAGACTGTCAATTTTTATTAAAAGAAATTCTGCTAGAATTTTGAGCAGAATTGCATTGAACCTATAGGTAAATTTTGGGAGGTTTGATATCTTAACAATATTGAGTTTTCCAGACCATGAACACAGTATATCTCTTCATTTCTTTAATTTTTCTCAGGAGTAGTTTGTAGTTTCTCATTTATTGATCTTGCAACTATTTTGTTAAATTTATTCCTAAGTAATTTAAGGTTTTGTTTAAATCAAAATTTCCACATCCCAAAAAGTTTAACACCAGTATTTACTGGAAAGAGCAAATCCCTGAAGGTGAAATTGCATGCATGAAGCAGAGTTTCACTGAGTTAAGGCTGCATTTTGGTCTTCCTTTAATCACCTCATGCAGTCAGTGGTTTCCTCCTACCTACAAGCAATACCCTCTCTCTCCCAGAGCAGGCACCAGCTGACAGACCCCAAGCAGGCTGACCCCTGCCCACTGTCCTCAATCTGTGTGCTGTTGCCTAGCAACATAATGCCAGGAGCCCCGGGACTCTCAGGAGTATGGGGGGGGGGGCCTGGCCTTATGCTGCCCCTTCTTTCAGCACTTTCTATTCAACTCTGGATTTATAGAGTCCATTTTGATCAAAAACAAAAGAGATGGTGCTTGATCTCTCTGCTACGACCTGCCTTGCTGGTTTGGCCATGGACACATCACAGAAAGCATACACAGGGTCTCTACACCCAGCTGGGGCAGTTTGTGGCACCATGCTCTGGGCCAGACAGGCCCCTGACCTCACCATCTAACCTGTCTGTTACTAAGCTGCTCGTCCACTTTGGGCACAGCCTTGGTCTGGAGCTCTTGGGAGACAAGACTGGTATGGTGCTAACAGCTGCCACAGGTATGAGCACCCACGCACCAGGCTCTGAGCCGAGCACTTTACATGCATCTTCCTTTTAGTCCCCACAAGCCCCCCGATACTACCCCTACTGCCTCGACCTCCCTGTAATTCAGTCCCACTGATCCTCAAAGCCTGAATGACTTGTTCTTTCCATAGTACATATCACCTTCAAACATACGTTATAACTTATAGTTATTCATTATGTTCCTTGTCTATTTCTACTCCTGCCCTCACTCCAGATTAGATGTAAGCTCCATAAGAACAGGGATCTCTGATTTTGTTCACTGATGTAGCCCAAGAGCCTAGAAGAGTTCCCAATGCATAGTAGCTACTAATAAGTGTTCGTTGAGCGATTGAATCGAGGGCAAAAAGCATGCCTCGAGAGCAGCTGTGGAGCTATGCAGGCACTCAAGATCACAATCAAAAGATCTAGACTCTCCTCTTGCCACCCCACACTAAACAACTGTGACCAGTTATTAAGTCTCCACATACCACAGGTCCGTCCCCCATAGAACAGGGATGCCAACACTCTGCTAAGATGACTAACAGAATCCCCCTAAACTGAGTAACATCAAACTGTCAACACAACTAGGAGATTAGGTTCAGGAACACTTTTTGTAAACTGGTTAAAAAAGAAGCAGCAGCCAACTACTGCTATGACCTAGCTTGGAGGGGGGATATGGAAGGGGCACCCGGGCAATAGGAAAGGGAGAAAGGAGTCAGGTCACATTTCTAGCCTAACAGCTATGTGACAGCAGCAATTAGATTCTCCTCTGTTCTGCTGATGTTTACCACCTGTCCTGACTCACCCTATCCTCTGATCCCAGTCTACTCGTACATATGAAACAACATCTGTCCTTTTTCCACTTTTTCTCCCCAGAAACTCCCCCGAAGCTAATCTCCAAGAGAAAGGCTGGCTGTTGACATTTATGACACTTAGTAACTGTGGCCAGCCCATCAGGTGCAGCAGGCTTTTCGTATGGCTGGTGAATATCCCTAGGATTGAAATGGCTTTGTAGCCAGGAAACAAAATGTCCCTTTATAAATTCTAATTCCTTTCTGGTGAGTGAAAGTTTGGTACACACATCTGTCTACAAAGTAAGGCTTTATGAGATTGTATTTTCAAAGATGTGCCTTTCTTGGTTTTTAATGAGGTCAAGATGTTCCATTAAATGTTTTCACCTGAGCTTTTAATCACACATGAAAAAATCAGGTCAACTAGGTCCTGGCCTATGCAAAACTCTCCAAGGACAGCGTTGGATATGCTAGCTGGTTATGATGGAGAGCTTGAACCTGGAGGACAGAACTCTGGCCTAGAGAACAAGGCCAACAGACAAGGCTTCTGTAACTCCAGTGGAAGAATATATGTGAGCAACAGCACAATCCCCTAGTACACTGTTTCTCAAACTCTTCTCATTAGCCATTAGTCATCATCTTCCTTATCCCCAGCCTCTGGTAACCACAAATCTACTTTCCATCTTTATGGATTTACCTTGCCTCCTTTGTGACAGATTAGGTGACTATAGGTGCATAGGTTTATCTCTGGACTCTTCAGGATTTTTTGAATAACACTTTCTCTTCATTCCTTTTATCTAGCTAGCAATTTATATTAGACTGATAAGTAATGTTTATATGTTTATAAATGTACATTTTACCTGATGTGTTATAGAAAGCATACTTGAACTGCTTAAATATTTAGTTTTGCTTATTTCTTTAAAATATCTGAACAAATATTTCTTTAAAAAGTAAAATACCAGTCTTGGCATGGTCCTTTTGCTCTGATATTGACGCTGTTACATTCAGCGTCTCTTCAAGCCAGGAACCATGTCCTTGACACCTTTCTCCCTTAGGTCCTGTGTATAATCACTGACACCCTATCTATTTTCTGCCTGCAAAGTATCTCTTGAATCAGTCCCCCTGTCTCCACCCACACTGCTACTCAGGGAAGTGAACTTCTTGCCTAGAGGAGCCTCCTCATTGCTCTCCCAGCTTCCATTTCCTATAAATGGAATCATACAATATGTGGCCTTTTCTATCTGGCTTCTTCTACTTAGCATAATGTTTCCAAGGTTCATCCATGTTGTAGGATGTATCAGTACCTAATATTATGGTTCAGTAATGCTCCATTATATGGATATGCCACGTTTTATTTATCCATTCATCAGCTGATGAATATTTGTGTTGTCTCTACTTTTGGTGGCTAGGTGGTAAAGAATCTGCCTGCAATGCAGGAGGTGTGGGCAGATGTGAGTTTGATCCCTGGGTCAGGAAGATATCCTGGCAAAAAAACCCACTCCAGCATTCCTGCCTAGAAAATCCCAATCCTTGGGGTTGCAAAAGAACTGGACACAACTGGGCAACTTAACAACAACAATGCTGTTAGCAATATTCATGAATGAGTTTTTGTGTGAACATATGTTTTCAATCACTTGGGAACATACTTAGCAGTGGAGTTGCTGGGTCAAATGGTAACTCTATGCCTAACTTTTTGATGAATTACCAAACTGTCTTCCACAGTGGTTGCACCATTTAATATTCCCCCTAGAAGTGTATGAAGGTTCATAGCCACACCAGTGGCACTGTGGCCACACCAGAAGCTTCATGGCCACATCAGTGGCTCACTTTCTTTTTTAGGTGGACCCTCCACTACCGCCTGACAATCCTGTTTCCCTCAGGACCACATCCAGCTGTGTGCTAGAGTTCGTCTGAGCCCACAAGAGCTGACTAGGCTCATCTCTTCCCAACTCCGTGCCCAATGACACCGGTAACTTGAAACTGGCTATGATGAGAGTATTCATACCACCGCAGTCAGCAAATACTAAAAAGTAGGACTGCCCTTCCCCTCCCTAGAGAGTCAGTTGTTAAATATGTAGCAGCACACCACTAACAGCATCCATTTATTCCAAACTCCATAGCTTTCTCTGACTTGCTCTTATCTTCAGTTTGTAAATCCACCCTTCTCCCTACACATCCTCTACTTCAATTAAAATCCTAGCCTTTCCTAAGGTTCAGTTCAACTCTCTTACACAAAGCTATTTATGTAGTTTCAGTTGCCTTCATGGACTGATGACTCCAAGTTTTTATCTAGAGCTCAGCTCTTACGCTTGAGCTCCCAATCCTTATTTGTAACCGGCAGGATTCCTCAGGGACATCAGATCCAACTTTTATTTTTTTAATTAATTAATTTATTTTAATTGGAGGCTAATTACTTTACAATATTGTAGTGGTTTTGGCCATACATTGACATGAATCAGCCATGGGTGTATATGTGTTCCCCATCCTGAACCCCCTCTCCTACCTTCCTCCCCATCCCATCCCTCTGGGTCATCCCAGTGCACCAGCCCTGAGCACCCTGTCTCATGCATCGAACCTGAACTGGCGAGATCCAACTTTTAAAAACAGTTCTCAGACGCTCTCCCCACTGCTGTCCTGTATCTAACTGAATTATACTATCATCTGCTTCGTGGTGGCAATACTGATCTTCAGCATTTTGTTGTTGTTGTTTTTAAATTAATTTTTATCGGAGTATAGTGGATTTACACTGTAATGTTTCTTCTGTACAGCAAGTGAATCAGTTATATACATCTACTCTTTTTTAGATTCTTTTCCCGTGTAGATCATTACAGAGTACTGAGTAGAATTCCCTGTGCTATAGAATGCTTGTTCATTATCTGTTTTATATATGGTAGTGTGTATATATCAATCCCAATCTCCCAATTTATCCCTCTCCCCTTTCCCTTTGGTAATGATAAATCTGTTTTCTACATCTGTGACTCTATTTCTTTTTGTAAATATGTCCATAGGTCCCACGTGTAAGCAATAGCATACGATACTTGTCCTTCTCTGTCTGACTTGCTTCATTCAGTATGACAAACTCTAGGTCCATCCATGTTGCTGCAAATGGCATTATTTTGTTTGCTTTTATCACTGTGTAATATTTCATAGTATATTTACGTGCCACATCTTCATCCATTCCTCTGTCAATGGACATTTAGGTGATTCCATGTCCTGGCTATTGTAAACAGTGCTGCAGTGAACACTGGGGTGCATGTATCTCTTCAAATTATGATTTTCTCCAGATATACGCCAAGGAGTGGGATTGCTGGATCATAAGGAAGCTCTATTTTTAGTTTTTTAAGGAACCAATACACTGTTCTCCACAGTCACTGTACCAATTTACATTCCCACTAACAATGTAGGAGGGTTCTCTTTTTTTCCACACCCTCTCCAGCATTTATTGTTTGTAGATTTTTTGATGACGGCCATTCTGACCCGTATGGGGTGACATCTCATTGTTGTTATGATTTGCATTTCTCTAATGATTAGTGATGCTGGGCATCTCTTCAAGTGCTCATTGGCCATCTGTATGTCTTCTTTGGAGAAATGTCTCTTTAGAAATGCCATTTTTGGATTGGGTTGTTTGATATTGATTGGGTTGTGTTTTTGATATTGAGCTGCATAAACTGTTGTATATTTTGAAGGTTAATCCTAGGTTGGTAACTTCATTTGCAAATATTTTCTCCCATTCTATGTGTTGTCTTTTCATCTTGTTTACGGTTTCCTTTGCTGTGCAAAATCTTCTTAGCTTAATTAGCTCCCATCTGTTAATTTTTGTTATTTTTAATACTCTAAGAGTTGGGTCAAAAAAGATCTTGTTGCGATTTATGTCAGACAGTGTTCTGCCTATGTTCTCCTCTAAGAGTTTCAGAGTGTCCAGTCTTACATTTAGATCTTTCATCTATTTTGAGTTTGTTTTTGTGTATGATGTTAGAAAATGTCCTACTTTGATTCTTTGCATGTAGCTGTCCAGTTTTCCTGGCACTACCTATTGAAGAGATCGCCTTTTATCCACTGTATACTCTTGCCTCCTTTGTCACAGATTAGGTGACTATAGGTGCATAGGTTTATCTCTCGACTCTTCAGGATTTTTTGAATAACACTTTCTCTTCATTCTTTTTATCTAGCTAGCAATTTATATTAGATTGATAAGTAATGTTTATATTTTTATAAATGTACATTTTACCTGATGTGTTATAGAAAGTATACTTGAACCACTTAGATATTTAGTTTTGCTTATTTCTTTAAAATATCTGAACAAATATTTCTTTAAAAAATAAAATACCAGTCTTGGCATGATCCTTTTGCTCTGATATTGACGCTGTTACATTCAGCATCTCTTCAAGCCAGGAACCATGTCCTTGACACCTTTCTCTCTCAGGTCCTGTGTATAATCACTGACACCCTATCTATTTTCTGCCTGCAAAGTATCTCTTGAATCAGTCCCCCTGTCTCCACCCACACTGCTACTCAGGGAAGTGAACTTCTTGCCTAGAGGAGCCTCCTCATTGCTCTCCCAGGCTTTGCTCCCTCCTCTTCTTCAAGCCACCATCTAGGCTACAGCCAGAGTGACCCATCTGAGATGCAAATCAGATTGAATCACTGCCCCAGTGTTGCCCTCAGAGTTGGCACCAGACTCTTTGCCAGGTTTACAAGGGCCTTCACTTCCAGGCCCCTGCTTACTTCTCCAACCACCTCTCTCTTTATACTGCCATAACACTTTGAGATGGAGCCTTCTTTATCTGAAAGTAATTCAATTAAAAATATTCACTAAGAATATGGTGAAAGGATACAAATATCATCAAAGCAATCCCGGCATTTACAGGGACTGCTGCATACAGCTGAGTAAGTTGTGCACTGCACAATCCCAGGGGATGCTACTCACATGATAGTCTGCTAAGGTACTAGAGTATAAAATACATACAACAAAGTAAGAATACTATAAATATATACGGACATATAATATCAGGGAGAAAGCGACAGCTGAGAAATAACATGCTTTAAGAATCTAAAAAAGAAGTGCTTTCTTCAGTGCTTCCTAGCTTTCTTTTACCTCCAATCCATGTCTATAATCTGGTTTATCATATCTGGCATTCAGTCCTAATCTGAATAATTAAAATGAAAGAAGCCCTATCATAACTTGCATGTGATACTCTGATTTTGTGACCAGCATGTGCCCTGAGCCTTCTCCCGCTTCTGATTTTATTCTCTTAGACTCAGGTTTGCCATTGTGTCTTCTGTGTGCCCCTGTGCTACAGGCTACCCCAGGAGTGCAAATTAACTTCAGCAGCAAGTCTGAAGGGGGCAGGGATCACTTCCTGGCAGGAGAACCAGGTGGTGGGAGTCAGGGGGGCGAGGGACATTTACTCTTTATTCTGTATCCCTTTCTAACTTTTTGAGTGGATTACCATGTGGATGAATTACCTGCTCAAAAAATTAAATCCAGTTTTTTGTTGGTTTGTTTTCATGTTAACGCCTCCCTTTGAGAGGCATTGGGTTTTTTGTTGTTGTTTTGGTTTTCGACAGGATTCTTAGAATGGAGATGTAGGGAGTACTTGGCAGGGGAGGCTGAGGCCACATTTTACCACCTGGGCAGGAGCTGACGCTGTCATTGTATTCCTCAGATGACTCTGAGCCATGGGAAAATGTTCTTTAGAGGTAAAATTAGGAAATCAGGAAGTCTCAGCCTGCAGGTGGAGGGAGGGTGACAGAAGCAGTTTCTCTTATTATGTTTGATGTGTTTGGTGTGTCTCACCCAAGGGTCTTAGCAGCTATGGGCACTGTGAGTGCTGAGAACCAGAGAGGCTGAGGAAGCACCTGGGCAGGTGCCTCTTGTCCTGTGAAATGAAAACTGCTGGTGACAGGTGTAGCTGTGGGTGTACTGTTCGCAAAGATTCTGAATAAGAACCCCAGGACCTTCTCTGAAACAGCCTGACCCTCAGTCATTGCCAAGTGTCACCAACAGAGACTCTGGCCCAGGCTTCTGCCATCACTGGGCAAACTGGAGATGGGTGAGTGGAGAATCAGCTCTAGAATGTCTGTTCTGCTCTGGTCAACCGAATCCTAAAGGCAAACAGAGGCCTGGCTCTTGCTGAAGCAGACTTGGCTGTAGCCCAGAGCCAAGATCCGGGGCCAGGAGTGCCTGGAAATGTGCTTGGGCAGGTGGTGGCTTTTTTTTTATAAGATTTTTTTTTTTAATGTGGACCATTTTTAAAGTTTTTATTGAATTTGTTACAATACTGTTTCTGTTTTACATTTTGGTTTTTTGGCCACAAGGCATGTGGGGTCTTAGCTCCTTAATCAGGGAGCAAGCCTTCACCCCCTGCATTGGAAGGCGAAGTCCTAAGCACTGGACCACAAGAGAAGCCCTTGGGCAGGTGGTTTTAGAAAAGACTCCTGGCAGTTGACCAAGTTTCTGCACCCACAGACTCCAGTCCCTCTCACATAAAGCTGGAATCAAGTCACCCCTGCTGCTGCTGCTGTGTCACTTCAGTCGTGTCCGACTCTGTGCGACCCCATAGACAGCAGCCGACCAGGCTCCACCATCCCTGGGATTCTCCAGGCAAGAACACTGGAGTGGGTTGCCATTTCCTTCTCCAATGCGTGAAAGTGAAAAGTGAAAGGGAAGTCGCTCAGTCATGTCTGACTCTTAGTGACTCCATGGACTGCAGCCTACCAGGCTCCTCTGTCCATGGGATTTTCCAGGCAAGAGTACTGGAGTGGGTTGCCATTTCCTTCTCCACATTTCTGTGTGACAATCCCTAAATAACTGTGTTTTGCCTGCAACAGACACTCCACAGGTATTTTAGAAAATGTCATATTGTTGTAAATTGAAGCAAAGTCTGCTAATCCAAACTCCAAGCTGGTAGAGACATCTCTGATTGACCTGAGAGATGGTTAGAGCAGTTGGTTAACAGAGATTCGAAAGATCTAGAGGCAGAGGTATGTACTCTTCAAATTATTTAGCAGACATTGTATCTATACTAAAATCATTATTTGATTTAATTTAGTTTAAAATCTTTTCATTATTAGCATATGTATTTAAAAATTCAAATAAGGGGCTTCTCTGGTGGTCCAGTGGTTAATAATCCGACTTCCAATTCAGGGGACTCAGGTTCACTCCCTTGTCAGGGAACTAAGATTCCCACATGCCTCAGGACGGTTAAGCCCACACGCCACAAGTAGAGAAAACCTGTGCACGACAACAAAGATCCTGTGTGCCAGAGAAGATCCAGTATGCTGAAACTAAGATCCGATGCAGCGCATAAACAAACATTTTTGAAAAATAAGAATTCAAGTAAAGATGCGTGGGATGAAAGTAAATGTCCTCCTTCACCTTTTCTCGCTGCGCCCGTGAATGATGCCATTTGTCCTTCACGGGACCTGTGTCAGTCTGCTCGGGCTACTGTAACAAGGCGCCCCTAGTGGTGTGGCTCAAACCACAGAAATCCATTCTCTCACAGTTCTAGAGGCTAG
Organism: Bos javanicus; assembly: GCF_032452875.1. Lineage (NCBI taxonomy): Eukaryota > Metazoa > Chordata > Mammalia > Artiodactyla > Bovidae > Bos > Bos javanicus. The sequence goes on from NC_083870.1 coordinate 34,588,421, forward strand.
AAGCCTGAAATCAAGGTGTCAGCAGGGTTGATTCCTTCCAAGCTGTGAGGGAGAACCCGTTCTAAGCCTCTCCCGCCAGCAGTCATCGGAGTTCTTCGGTTCATGACAGCATAACCCCAGTCTTCATATGGTATTCTCCCTGTGTGTGTCTGAGTCCAAATTTCCTCTTTTTATAAGGACATCAGTCATACTGGATTAGGACCCAACCTAAATGACCTCATCTGAGCTTTACATCTGCGAAGACCCTATTTCCAAATAAGTCATATTGTGAGGTGGTAAGGCTTCCCTGGTGGCTCAGATGGTAAAGAATCTGCTTGCAATGAAGGAGAACTGGGTTCAATCCCTGGGTTGGAAAGATTCCCTGGAGGAGGAAATGGCAACCCACTCCAGTATTCTTGCCATGGACAGAGGAGCCTAGCAGGCTACAGTCCATGGGGCCGCAAAGAGTCCAGGGGTTGCAAAGAGCTCAGACACAACTGAGCAACTAATACTTTCACTTTTCACTTTCAGAGTACTCAGGAGGTGCTCTAAGGTACATATGGATTTTTGGGGGACACCAGTCAACCCACAACAGTGCCCATACTTCAGATTTTCCACCTAGACAAGGAAAAACTCACAGCTTTAGGTTCCATGTTATGAAATTTGAGAAATTTCCCTTTTTAGACCAAAAAAAGTAAAAGCAGAATTATGTTGCCCCTTGCAAGGGATATAAAATTAATGCTTACTATGCTTCTTTCACGGTCCTCAGACTTTGTGAATTTCTCTCTTTAATCTTCACAACCACCCAAAATTCCTTGACATCAAAGACTGTCCCATCTAAAGTCATGTCCTTACTACGCAGCTTAGAATCTGGTGCTGCAGCAGTCGTAAACAAATATTTGTTGAGTCAGTGAACTCTGTGGGGTAGATGTTACTGCTTCCATTTTAAGGATGAAGAGCCCAGTGCAAAGATACTCACGTACATCCCCCAAAGTCACACAGCTGGTAAGGAAGCTGAAGGTTTAGACTCAAGCCCAAGCCAGCCTTTCTTCGAAGCTCTTGTTATTTCCATTAAACTTAAGCCAATAGTTCTTAAAGTATGTTTGTAGGATTGGCAGTCCCAGCAGCACCTGGGAACTTTTTTTTTTTGAAAGTTACTCAGTTGTGTCTGACTCCTTGCAATCCCATGGCCTATATAGCCCATGGAATTCTCCAGGCCAGAATACTGGAGTGGGTAGACATTCCCTTCTCCAGGGGATCTTCCCAACCCAGGGATCAAACCTAGGTCTCCTGCATTGCAGGCAGATTGTTTCCCAGCTGAGCCACAAGGGAACTTGCTAGAAATGCTAATTCTTAGGCCTTTTCACGGAATCACAACCTCATGGATGGGGCCAGCAACCTGGGTTTTAGCAAGCTCTCCAGGTGACCCATTGCAGTTTGGCAGCCTCTGCACTAAACCAGAAAGTGGCTTAGAGAAGTCAAGAGTGGATGTGGACTTAGATATTGACTTTGTCTTTTTTTTTTTTTTTTTTGAGTCACCTATGCAGTTCCAGGATTTCCAGAAACCTGGCCTTCCATTCCAACCATTGTTATTTTTTGATGCTGAAAAATTACTTTATGCCACTATTTTTAGAAAGGAAGGAGGAGAGAGAGAAGAATGCCCAGAGATAAGTATTCAAATCTGAACTCTTTCTTCTAATTTCTTTCCTCTGCTGGAAATGATGAGACACCCTGGGAGAAATTCAGATGAAAACACCAGGAGAACTCTCAAGTTCATTTCAGCTCTTCCATCCAGAAAAGAGCCCTGACATCTTCTCGAGCATAAAGCTGGTAAGATGCTTTGAAAGCTGCCAAAGGACTTCCAAGTTTGAATGAAGTAATGATGAAGGTAGAATCAACTTAGCTTTGTAGAATTCATCCGCACAGTTGTGAAAGCAGAGACAAGAGCAGCAGGTGCAGTTTCTGGCTGAGCAGACATCCATTTCTTATCAGTAAACCAACAGGAGAGGGTCATAAAAGCCAGGTGTTCACTGGGCAGAGGGTCAGGACTCAGGAACGCATTGCAAGAATGACCTTGTTCTCAAAGAATGGCATTTTTCTTCTTGAGGGGCTTGATGGCAGAAGAAGGTGGCAGCCAGATGGCAATGGGAGGGGAAAGGTCCGGGGCCCTGTGAGGTGACGGCTTGTGTAAAGACCACACCAAGGTTCTGGCTCTGGGCTGTGCTTGGAGAAGGTTCGGGGGCTTTGCGGCTAAAGCAAGAGGAGGGAACAGCGCTCCTGCCTCACCAGCTCCGTTCTCCTTTGGGAAAATGTAATTCTATCCACCTTGAAAATGGGAGGTGGGGCTGGGGGGCGGGGGAGGGGGCTGGAAGAAAGCACAGGATCTAAAGCAGAAGGCTCAACTTCAAGCCTTTTGCCTAAGTTCACTTTCTTGGGTGGATTCTGCTACAAGATAGAAAATGAAATGCTCCTTGACGCGCTACTAAGATTGAGATGAGCTTTCCTCTGGCCCCTCCCACGGCGCCCCCACCCAGGGCCAGGCATCTGACAAGTCAGAGGCTCTGTTGCACAGTCATGTCCACAGGCTTCCCTGGGCCAGCCTGGGGCACCATCACTGGGAACAGAGTCCACGTCACCACCTCTTCCTTTGCCAAAGCAGAAATGGCCCGAGTCCAAGAGTGAAATTTGGTGGAAGAAATTAAGGCATTCTCTCTCATTTTCAGGAAGACCTCAGATGATCCTCCTGCCTTTTTAGCAGTCACAGGAGGAAATAGGACAAATCTTCCAACTTATTTATTTTTAGACCTACTGATAAACAAACTGTCTAATTTTTTCTTCCACTCTGAGCTGTGCCAACTTCTCTAATGGTTAATAGATAGTAATTAAACATCAAGTTCCCTGCTATTTCAATTTAAGACCAAAAGAAATTATTCTGGCTTAAAAGCTAAGATTCTCATTCTCTTTCTCTTTCTGCTCAAGTCAAACCCCCTAATATGTGCTGCCATTGCAACACATACCCTTCCTTTGTACCACCTGTAATTTTATCTGTGATGATTTCATATATTTATAAATATGTATAATATAAATGATTTATATTTCATATATCCACGCTTTGTGTTGTGCCATGTGTTCAGTCATGTCTGATTCCTTGTGACCCCACGGACTGTAGCCCACCAGGCTCCTCTGTCCATAGCATTCTCCAGGCAAGAATACTGGAGTGGGTTGCCATCTCCTTCTCCAGGGGATCTTCCTGACCCAGAGATCGACCCAAGGACCCTATGTCTCCTGCATTGCAGGCGAGTTCTTTACCTGCTGAGCCATCAGAGACGTCTCTATATATACATATATATATATAAACAATACCTGCCACATAGTGAATCTGTGATAAAATTTGTTGAAAGGCTGAATGCACTGAATGAATGAGTTCACACATACATACAACTCTTTTCTCTGGTTCAGTTTTTTTCTGTTTTCCAAAACATATATCTAAGCATATTACCATGCTGCTGCAAAGATTTCTCCAGTGTGTTCAGAATCAAGTTCAATCTTTTTCCCTAACACAATCTATTCTATAAAAGCCTCCAAGACTGGCCTCAATCTGCCTTCCCATTCCCTTTCCTCTTCCTTCCACTAAAGCCATCCTAGATAACCTGAAATTCCCCCATACAAGCCCTGCACACTCCCATCTCCTGGCCTCAGATGTTCTTCCCCAGTGATCTGCCAAAGATCTACTCTATACTGGGGGTGGGGGGGTGGGCTAAGCTTTGAGATGGGCCTTCAGATGCCACCAGTATTCCCTTAAAGGCTTTTCTGATTTCTTCTATTTCCTTCTGATAGTGCAAACACAAAGCTCTTTGTTTATATTCAGTTCTATCTCTTATATATGTGCATCCTATTTACGGACATATTCTCTCTTTCCCACTAAACTGTAAACTCCATGAGGGCAAGCACTGGCCACTTCATTCCACATTCCTAGCTGCAAGCACAGTGCCTGATTCATCGGGAGTGCTCAAAATGATTACTGTATTAATAATAATAACACGTAGATTTTGGAACATTAAACTTAGGAACAGCTAATGGAATGAATGATTTCATGATATACTGTGATGTGGCAGTTTTAAAATATGTCCACATGTTCTCTGATGTTTCTCCCTTCAAGAGGAAGGCAGAGCTTAATTCTCCTCCCCTGGGTACGGGCTGGACTCAGTGACTTGCTTCTAATAAACAGAAGATGGCAAAAGGGATGGTATATGACTTGTGATATTAAGTCAAAAGGGGTGTTGTGGCTTCTTCCTTGTTCTCTCTCTGATTACCTGCTCTGGAGGAAGCTGGCTGCCATGTCATAAGGACACTCAAGCAGCCCTATGGAGGGATCCATATGCAAGGAACTGACTCCTGCCAATAGGCACTAGAGTGACTCATCTTGTAAGCTTATCTTTAAGTTCCAAACTAGCTCTTAGGTGGCTGCAACCCTGGTCGACATCTTGATGGTAACCTCATGACAGACTCTGAGCTAGAATCTCCTGCTAAGCTGTTCCAAAATTCCTGACCCACAGAAACTGTGAGAACAAATGTTTGTTATTTTAAGCCACGAAATTTGGGGGTAGAGGCTTCCCTGGTGGCTCGGTGGTAAAGAATCTGCATGCCAATGCAGGAGACATGGGTTCAACCCCTGATCTGTGAAGATTCCACATGCTGTGGAGCAGCTAAGCCCTCGCACCACAACTATTGAGCCTGTACTGTAGCGCCGGGAGCCGCACCTACTGAAGTCCATGCACCCTAGAGCCTGTGCTCCCCAACGAGAGAAGCCTCTGCAATGAGATCCTGTGCGCTGCGACTAGAGAGCAGCCCCTGACTGCTGCAACCAGAGAAAAGCCTGGGTAGCAACAAAGACCCAGCACGGCCAAAGTAAATAAATAAATGAATAACATTTTTAAAAAAGAACTTTAGGGTAACTTATTATAAGGCTATTGCTTGATAATAGATAACAACAGATACTCTATGTACTTATCCATTCCCCCCAAAAAAAGATTATGGTTTTTAATTCTTGTTGGATCAAAGGAGCTTCCTGATTTTACAAGGTTAATGTAAAACCTTGAGCACTCCCAATGTGTAAGGCACTGAGTGAAAATACCGACATACTGTTCTCTCCACTGATAGACCCTACTACATCTTCAGTTCTTACCTAATTTTACCACATCTGTAAAGCACTCCTTGATTCTCTCACTTCTTTTGTGAAGTTCTCCTTAACCACTCCAGCCCATATTGAAATAACCTGTGTATACTTTGGCACTTGATAAGCACTCGAATTCCCACCTGTGGAATCCTTACTATATGCCCGTGTACCAGGCTGAATGGTGTCCCTTCAAAATTTGTATCTATCTGAAGCCTCAGGCTGTGTAAATCTCTTTTTTAAAAAGTTCATTTGGCCACAATGGGTCTTTGTTGCTGCACATGGGCTTTCTCTAGTTGCAGCAAGTGGGGGCTACTTTCTTGCTGGGGGGCATGGGCTCTAGGTCACATGGGCTCAGTAGTTATGGCATATGGGCTTAGTTCCTCTGAGGCATGTGGAGTCTTCCCAGATCAGGGACTGAGCCTGTGTCCTCTGCATTGGCAAGTGGATTCTCAACCACTGGACCACCAGGGAAGTCCAGAATATTATCTTGTTTAAATATAGTCTTTGCAGATATAATTATTAATAGTTCAGATGAGGTCATATTAGATTAGCAGTGGGTTAGTCACTAAGTTGTGTCTGTTTCTTGCGACCCCATGGACCGTAGCCTGCCAGGCTCCTCTGTTCATGGGATTCTCCAGGCAAGAATACTGGAGTGGGTTGCCATGCCCTCCTCCAGGGGATCTTCCTGACCCAGGGATTGAACCCAGATATTCTGCATTGCAGGCAGATTCTTTACTGACTGAGCTACAAGGGAAGCCCATATTGTATTAGGGTGGGCCCTAAATTCAATGCTGCTGCTGCTGCCACTAAGTCACTTCAGTCGTGTCTGACTCTGTGCGACCCCATAGACGGCAGCCCACCAGGCTCCCCCATCCCTGGTAATCTCCAGGCAAGAACACTGGAGTGGGTTGCCATTTCCTTTTCCAATGCATGAAAGTGAAAAGTGAAAGTGAAGTCGCTCAGTTGTGTCTGACTCTTAGCGACCCCATGGACTGCAGCCTACCAGAATTCTCCGTCCATGGGACTTTCCAGGCAAGAGTACTGGAGTGTGTCGCCAGTGCCTTCTCCGTAAATTCAATGACTGATGTCCTTATAAGAAGGCCTTGTGAAGACAGAGCAAGTCACGCAGGGAGAAGGCCATGTGATGATTCAGGCAAAGACTGGTGGGATGCAGCTGCAAAGTCATGGCCCACCAAGGATTTCTGGAAACCACCATGAGCTGGGAAAGGGCAAGGCAAAACTGTGCCCTAGAGCCGTCTGAGACAGCATGGCGCAGCTGACTCTCTGATTTCAGACTTCTAGCCTCCAGAATTGTTCTGATTTCAGACTTCTAGCCTCCAGAATTGTGAGGAAATAAATTTCACCTGGTTTAAAGCACCCAGCATGAGACTTCCCAGCTGGTTAAGACTCCATGCTCCTAATGCAGGGGGTCCAGGTTTGATCCCTGGTCAGGGAACTAGATACTGCTTGCAAAACTAAGACCTGGAACAGTCAAATAAATAAATATTAAAAAAAAAAATAAAACATTCAGCATGTGGTACTTTGTTACTGCAGCCCTAGCAAACTAACACAGCTAGTTAATGTTCAAATCTTCTTTTCTCATTTTCACAACAATCCTTCACGTTAAATACGAATAGCTTCTTTGATGAATGAGTCCCATAGCCATGAAAATTTCACCTGGGCTCTGCCCACTGTTCCTTCCTACGTGGCCTCCCTCCATCATGCACTAGATATCTACTTGTAATCGCTTGTTTCTTTAAAGGTTGTTTGTGTGTCAGCGTGAGCCTCAGATCATATAATACGTCTATGTCTCTTTTTTAGTCCATTACGTCCAATAAATTTGATGAACACATTATTTTAGATTTCAGTGGATTGAAATTTTAAATATAAGAGAAAAGAATAAGTCTTTGGTGTGGAAAGCATGACAACGACCTCCTCTTTCACTTTCATCAAGAGGCTTTTTAGTTCCTCTTCACTTTCTGCCATAAGGGTGGTGTCATCTGCATATCTAAAGTTATTGATATTTCTCCCAGCAATCTTGATTCCAGCTTGTGCTTCTTCCAGCCCAGCGTTTCTCATGATGTACTCTGCATATAAGTTAAATAAGCAGGGTGACAATATACAGCCTTGACGTACTCCTTTTCCTATTTGGAACCAGTCTGTTGTTCCATGTCCAGTTCTAACTGTTGCTTCCTGATCTGCATATAGGTTTCTCAAGAGGCAGGTCAGGTGGTCTGGTATTCCCATCTCTTTCAGAATTTTCCACAGTTTATTGTGATCCACACAGTCAAAGGCTTTGGCATAGTCAAGAAAGCAGAAAGAGATGTTTTTCTGGAACTCTTGTTTTTTTGATGATCCAGCGGATGTTGGCAATTTGATCTCTGGTTCCTCTGCCTTTTCTAAAACCACCTTGAATATTTGGAAGTTCATGGTTCACATATTGCTGAAGCCTGGCTTGGAGAATTTTGAGCATTACTTTACTGGCGTGTGAGATGAGTGCAATTGCGCGGTAGTTTGAGTATTCTTTGGCATTGCCTTTCTTTGGGATTGGAATGAAAACTGACCTTTTCCAGTCCTGTGGCCACTGCTGAGTTTTCCAAATTTGCTGGCATACTGACTGCAGCACTTTCACAGCATCATCTTCCATAATTTGAAATAGCTCAACTGGGATTCCATCACCTCTACTAGCTTTGTTCATAGTGATGTTTTCTAAGGCCCACTTGACTTCACATTCTAGGATATCTGGCTCTAGATGAGTGATCACACCATCGTGATTATCTGGGTCATGAAGATCTTTTTTGTACAGTTCTTCTGTGTATTCTTGCCACCTCTTCTTAATATCTTCTGCTTCTGTTAGGTCCATACCATTTCTGTCCTTTATCAAGCCCATCTTTGCATGAAATATTCCCTTGGTAGCTCTAATTTTCTTGAAGAGATCTCTAGTCTTTCCCATTCTGTTGTTTTCCTCTATTTCTTTGCATTGATCACTGAGGAAGTCTTTCTTATCTTTCCTTGCTATTCTTTGGAACTCTGAATTCAGATGCTTATATCTTTCCTTTTCTCCTTTGCTTTTCGCTTCCCTTCTTTTCACAGCTATTTGTAAGGCCTCCCCAGACAGCCATTTTGCTTTTTTGCATTTCTTTTTCTTGGGGATGGTCTTGATCCCTGTCTCCTGTACGATGTCACGAACCTCATTCCATAGTTCATCAGGCACTCTGTCTATCATATCTAGGCCCTTAAATCTATTTCTCACTTCCACTGTATAATCATAAGGGATTGATTTAGGTCATACCTGAATGGTCTAGTGGTTTTCCCTACTTTATTCAATTTCAGTCTGAATTTGGCAATAAGGAGTTCATGATCTGAGCCACAGTCAGCTCCCAGTCTTGTTTTTGCTGACTGTATAGAGCTTCTCCATCTTTGGCTGCAAAGAATATAATCAGTCTGATTTCGGTGTTGACCATCTGGTGATGTCCATGTGTAGAGTCTTCTCTTGTGTTGTTGGAAGAGGGTGTTTGCTATGACCAGTGCATTCTCTTGCCAAAACTCTATTAGCCTTTGCCCTGCTTCATTCTGTATTCCAAGGCCAAATTTGCCTGTTACTCCAGGTGTTTCCTGACTTCCTACTTTTGCATTCCAGTCCCCTATAATTAAAAGGACATCTTTTTTGGGTGTTAGTTCTAAAAGGTCTTGTAGGTCTTCATAGAACCATTCAACTTCAGCTTCTTCAGCATTACTGGTTGGGGCATAGGCTTGGATTACAGTGATATTGAATGGTCATGTATGGATGTGAGAGTTGGACTGTGAAGAAAGCTGAGCGCCGAAGAATTGATGCTTTTGAACTGTGGTGTTGGAGAAGACTCTTGAGAGTCCCTTGGACTGCAAGGAGATCCAACCAGTCCATTCTAAAAATCAGTCCTGGGTGTTCACTGGAAGGACTGATGCTAAAGCTGAAACTCCAATACTTTGGCCACCTCATGAGAAGAGTTGACTCATTGGAAAAGACCCTGATGCTGGGAGGGATCGGGGGCAGGAGGAAAAGGGGACGACAGAGGATGAGATGGCTGGATGGCATCACTGACTCGATGGACGTGAGTTTGAGTGAACTCCTGGAGTTGGTGATGGACAGGGAGGCCTGGCATGCTGCGATTCATGGGGTCGCAAAGAGTCGGACATGACTGAGTGACTGAACTGAACTGAAGGGTGTCACCTTTATCTGCTCATGCTCATTCACGTCCCTGTCCTTCAGTTACTCATCTCACCAACATGAGAATGTGTAAGCAATTTCTGTATTAGAGAGATAATCATACATATATATGTCTCTACATGGGAAAAATGAGCTGGTGAATATAAGAATCAGGAGTAGTCTTTTAAATAATCCGGGACTAAACCCCTATATGTTCTTTTTAAAATATGACTTTTCCTCCCATAGTTCTTGGTTGTCTTCTGATGTTCTGCTAACCTGTTATTTATTTTCTGTTTGGGCATAGCTCCTTCTTTTTACAGATGATTTACACAGCTGAATTAATATTTGTAAATGGAGGCTCTGGCTCCAATCTTTTAAAATTTCTTTACAAGGAAAATAAGTTGATCCATTAATTGAAAATGTAAGGAGTATGGGGTAGAAGGTGGGAGTAAGGTTCAAGAGGGAGGGGACACATGTATACCTATAGATGATACTTGTTGATGTATGACAGAAACCAATACAATATTGTAAAGCAATTATCCTTCAATTAAAAATAAATAAATGTACAGAGCATCTAGTCTGTGGGTAACACAGGGCTTAACATGCTGACTTTTCCCAAGTGCTATTCTGAGCCAAGGGCTTCCCTGGTGGCTTGGTGGTAAAGAATCTGCCTGCAATGCCGGAGACGTTTGATCCCTGGGTTGAGAAGATCCCCTGGAGAAAAAAATGGTAACCTACTCCAGTATGCTTGCCTGGAAAATCCCAGGACAGAAGAGACTGGTGGGCTACAGTCCATGGGGTCACAAAGAGTCGGACACGACTTAGCGACTAAACAACGCCAATCCTGAGCCAGAGCCATCCTTATGAGAATTTGAACAAAGTCAGATGAACAGATACAACTCATCCTCCCTTTATCTTTTCTCTTAGCGGCTAACTAGCCACTCTTATTGTCAGATGATTGGAGCTGGAGGGTGAAGTAATCAATTTCAAGCAGAAAATTAGCCAATTTCAGTTTTCTTTTGAATTCAGAAACAGCTTTCCTTTATTGTTCAGCACGGGGTAAGAAGAGGGATGCTCCAGTTAGCATGTAGGCTTATTATATTAAAGTCTGATAATTTTTTTTTTGTATTTTATTTTGTATCATCAGTAAGAATCAGATAATCACAATCAGATAATCAGGCCTATGAAATGCAATTTATTTATTTTTCCTGCTGCATAGTTCTATGGGTCTTTTAAAAAGTGTCTTTAATAGTACATGACAAATTTAAGAAGAAAAATAGGTGATAAAGGAATTTGAACAGTGGAAAGCCTAGGAAGTATGAAAAATATATTTTCTTTCAGTGGCTGTCAAGCGCTAACTATAATTATCTGTTCTGTGCTTTATCTGCTGTGACATAAAAGGAAAGCTTAAGAAGAAATGTGACAAATGGCACAACTTTTATCACGTACTGGAGGTACAATACAGACTGAGAAAAAGCTATGAGTTGGATCAACTTATTTTCAGGAAATTTAGCAGAATTAGCATCAGGCCCAGCTGTGCTGCCCAGGACCAGCTGCCAGCTTGGTAAGGCCAACAGGCTCACCAGTAGGGCCCTCCAGGTTTCTGTAATTTCCGGGTGAGAATGAACTCTGACTGCCCTCCTCACAGCCAAAGCCTCCCTCCTCCTCCATCAACTGCAGATGGAGGAGCCTCATGCTCTTTGAAAATCCATGCTGCCAACTTGACACACATCAATCGAAGTGTTAAACACTTGGACTCTTTGAACCATGATTTCTAGGTTTAAGAATTTATCTGCCAACAGACTCAAACAAGTGTGCATCAGGAGGATGTTCACAGCAGCACTCTTGCCACAGACGCAGCTGGAATCAACCCATTCACCAAGTTTCTGTTTCAATAAATCACGATACACACAATGAATCACAGTGGAACTATAGTGATGAAAACAGTAAAATAAAGAATAGGACAAATATTTTGATCTGATTTGTACAGAAAGGGCAAAAGAAAAGCCAGATGTGCTTGAATAGGCGAAAAAACATTTCGAGAAGAATATATTTCAGCAAGTGTTGACAGAGGTGAACCTTTGGGGATTTGCAGGTGGGAGGGGAAACTTGGACTTCTTAGCTTATACCCACAGCACGATTTGAATTGTTAGCTAGGACAGGCAGGGAATAGCAATGGTGATTAAGAGCTCAGCTGCCAGAATTCCTGCTCTTTTATAACAGCAGCCAAGTCACCTTAGGCAGGCTACCCTCTCTGTGCCTTAGTTTCATCATCTATAAAATGGGGATTAATTCAGGAAACTTTTTGAGTATCTACTACATGGCAGGCACTGGAAATATAGAAGTGAATAAAATATATAGGAGGAACTTCCCTAGTAGTCTAGTGGTTGAGAACTCGCCTGTCAGTGCAGGGGTCACGGGTTTGATCCCTGGTCTGGGAAGATCCCACATGCTGCAGGCAACCAAAGCCCCTGTGCCACACCTAAGGAGCCCCTGTGCCAGAACTACTGGAGCCAGTGCACCTAGAGCTGAGCTCCACAAGAGAAGCCACTGCAATGTGAAGCCCACGTACCACGATGAAGAGTAACCTCTACTCTGCAAAACTACAGAAAGCCCGAGTACAACCAAAAATAAGCACCAAATAATGCCAAGAGTAAAATAAATATATTTTAAAATAAATAAGACATACAAGAATATCAGCCCTCATAGACTTCACATTCTTGTCAAAAGAAATGGACAATTAAAATACATATATGTATGTATATGCACAGCTTCCCAGGTGGCGCAGTAGTAAAGAATCCTCTTGCCAATGCAGAAGATGCAAGAGATGCAGGTTCTACCCCTGGGTCAGTAAGATCCACTGGAGGAGGAAATGGCAACCCACTCCAGTTCTCTTGCTTGGAGAATTCCATGGACAAAGGAGCCTGGTGGGCTACAGCCCACAGGGTTGCAAAGAGTCAGACACGACTGAGCAGGCATGTACACATGTATATGCACACATATGTATATAAGTAAAATATATGTGAGATAGTAAAGAGTGCTGTGGAGAAAAATAGAGCAGGGAAGAGGAGATAAATAATGGTGTGGGGGAGGGGGGAAGGGGAAGCGTGTTAATATGACCTACCTCATAGAGACTCAGTGAGTTAATGAATGTTGGTCACTTAGAACATTCAATAAGTGTGAATTAGCATTAGTGTTATGAGCATATATTACTTTAACTTGTAAAAGTGAAAGGGTTGACAATAGGGATTAGCCAAGGTAGGTAGTTCATTTAATTCCTCATTAAAATGATGCCGTTCAAGACCATCTAATGATTTAGAATAATGTTCCCATTATGTTTTTTAAAAGCAGATCATAAAACAGTAAGACGTCATAGGGACAGAGTAAAGGGATAAAATAGGTGATTATATAGTTGATCCCACTAGGGGATTGTAAGTGGAAAAAATATGGGAGACCCCTGTTAGTTAATGATTACTCAAGAGATTAACCACAAAACCAGGCAGACTTAGTAACAAAACCATGCAACAGAAGCAAGAGACATGCTGCAAACAATAAAACGATGGTGGCAGAAGACCCACATCCTGCCCAGTGAGCTCACCAAGTTAATGATCCCTAGAACATGCTCTCTGCACACATGAAAAACAGTAACTTGTGGACCTAGCTTGACCAGGAGGGACAAGAAAACTCCCCTGTTCAATCTGGAGGAAGAGCTGATGATGGAAGCATGACATCTACTCAAGAAAGGCAAAGAAGTTCTTCTCCCCCTCCCCACTTTTCCTTTGATTATAAAACTGTAGCCCAGTAAGTTCTTGGGGTGTGGCATCTCTCGCCTACCTGCTTGTAAGCCTCACAAGCATCCTATTCTAATAAATCACTTCTTATCTATTACTTTGCCTCTCATTGAATTCTTTTCTGCACTGACACATAAATTGTGGTATGGAAGTTCTTTAGAGCCCCTGAAACAATGCCAAACGGTTTCAGAAGCACAACATTTACTAAGCACTTACTCTATGCTATGCATTTTGTAAAGCACTTTAAGCATTATCTTGCCTAATCCTCCCACCAACCCACTCAACTCCTTTGATTAGTTGACAAATTCTCTAACCTCTACCTTCAGCATGTTTTTCATATCTATGTCTTTCTTTTTTTTTATTATTTTAAACTTTTTATTTTGTATTGGGGTATAGCTGATTAACAATGTTATAAGAGTTTCATGTGGATAACGAAGGGATTCAGCCATTCATATACATGTATCCATTCTTCCCCAAACTCCTGTCCCATCCAGGCTGCCACATAACATTGAGCAGAGTTCCCTGTGCTTTACAATAGGTCCTTGTTGGTTATCCATTTTAAATATAGCCGTGTGTACATGTTGATCTCAGATTCCCTAGCTATCCCTTCTCCCAGTCCTTCCTCTCCCTCAACCATGTTTGTTCTCTAAGTCTATGAGTCTATTCCTGTTTTGTAAATAAGTTCATTCGTATCATATCTTTTTAGATTCTGCAAATAAGGGATCTCATAGGATGTTTCTGCATCTCTAACTTACTCCACTCAGCATAACAATCTCTAGGTCCATCCAAGTTGCTGAAAATGGTATTAGTCCATTCTTTTTGATGGGTGAGTAATATTCCATTGTACATATATACCACATCTTCTTTATCCATTCCTCTGTTGATGGACATTCAGATGCTTCCATGTCTTGACTATTGTAAATAGTACTACAATGAACATCTATGTCTTTCTATTTATCCCACTGCCACCATCCTAGTCCAGTTCCTTTGTTAGCTCCTCCTTGACCTTTGCAAGAGTTTTTGAACAGTCTCCTTGCTCATATCTCTCTGCTCTCACTTTTTGGCTTACCTCAACCTTACTTACTTTATTTTATTTATTTTTTTTTAAGATTTATGGACCATTTTTAAAAGTCTTTATTGAACTTGTTACAATAGTGCTTCTGTTTTATGTTTTGGCTTTTTAACCACAAGGCAAGTGGGATCTTAGCTCCCTGATCAGGGATCAAATCCACACCCCTGCAATGGAAGGCGAAGTCTTAACCATTGGACCACCACGGAAGCCCCAACCTTATTTGCTTTATACTCAAGCTAATCCACTATCTCTGCTAGAAATCGATTCTTCACTTAGTTTCCCATTTTCCAGCTTTGATTCCTATTGTACCCATACCTACTCCACCTTTCAGCCACGTGGTTTACTTGCAATCCTCAGGATCTTTTCCTCCGACCCTTCTATCTAGAAAGCACTCTCTCCCTCTCTCTCTCCATCTCTGCCTGCTGAAATTCTACTAATTATTCCAGAAACAGGTCAAGTGCCAACTGTTCAAATATGTTTTTTTTCTTTTCTTGTAAAACTCTAGATTGCCACTCCTGCATTGCTTACCACATGTTGACCCCATGTCATCATTTATATGTCATTACTTGTGGGCTTACTTTCCTGCCAATCAATATTTCTCAAGTACCTAAGACACGTCAAGGGTATATATTAGGCATTTTATATGTTTGTCCTATTTAATCCTCACAACAGCCTTGTGAGATACCTGCTACCATCTTGATTTTAGAGATCAGGAACCTGAAGCTGTCAGAAGTTAATTAACTTGCTTGAAGTAGCATCCTCACTTAGTGGCAGACTCATCACCATCCATTTACCGAAGTTTATTTCAATCTGTGTCTTCCAGATTCTGAAGCCCTTTGGGCCCTTCAACACAGAATGGGAAATCCCTTTGGGGGCAATTAGCACTGAGGCCTCAGGACAAGACCGATCTGGGAAAGGCAGCTTTCTCCTTCTCTCTCATTTGATTTAGATTCACTGTGCTATAGGAAATGCTCTTTTGGCTCTCAGCACTGAGCCCAGGCTAGCACAGGGCTGAAAAATGATTTGTGAGGACAAACAGCACCCAGGATGTTTAGTTCCACTGGTGACCCTGATTATTTTAAAATTGTGAAAGGAATGCCAAGCCCCAGCACATGTGTAGTAATCTAGAACTCCCAGCTCCCTACCTCCTCAGTTGAGGCTTTACCCTCAACCTCTTTGTTCCCTGATTCAGTCCAGATGGATGCCTTGAATTTCAGAAACAAGGCAGGAACAGCATTGCTGTCATTAGACTTGGCCTTGGCTGGTAAAAGTACTTGACTCACAATAAATTCATACGAAGATTAAGAACAGGGAAGAGTTAGTTTACCCTGAATTGGTTTTTCACCATTTAGGATTGGAAGCCCCCAAAACTTGTTGGGTCAGTTCATACTGTCAAACAAAGAATATTATAATAATGGGTTTATTCTCTTCCTTATGGATTTGGAGTCGAGGGTGTTCAGCAGCCACTGTTTGCTCAAGAAGAGTGTAAACAAGACTTGCTGACACCTGTGGCCAATGAACAGGACTCATAAGCCACTTTCACTCCAGAATGGGGTGTGGCTCTAATGGTAAAGAAGCTGAATGGGAAAGGGGGTTAGGTAACTCAAATTTGTGTTTTAACTGTCTTTTCTCTTTCAGTCCTCAAAGCAATCTTTTTTGAGTTGGGCATTACTGAAGTACCCGTTCTACAGATCTAAAAACTGGGTAGTAAGTGACAGGCAGGAACTGGAACCTGCCTGTTGAGTATGTTGAGCTCCATAGCTTTCCACTGCCCTCAATTTATGCTCTTGGCAAGGCCTTTTGCTTAAGCAAATGTCAATCATTTTAAAAGGACTAAAGGCAAAATTTGTACACAAGTTAGAGCTCTCAAATATCCATATTCTTCCCTCCCTAGGAAGCAAGATGATACAATGTGTTTAATTTCTTAAATGTCTCATATTTTCCAAAGATCTCAACAAGAAGTGGTAGTTGAACTCTAAGATTCTTACCTTCCACTCAGGGGACTCCAATGTTGGATTCTTAGGCAAGTGACTTTGCTTGGTGAAACTGGTTATCTTGATTGGTTAGACCACAGATCACCAAGGCCAGTAAGCCACATTCACTGACAAAATCATTCTGTTCCCAGCCATCTTTCAAACAGGTCATGAAGTGGCTGAGTGAAAATATGGATGATCCAGGGCAGGACATTGCTGGGACTGACACAAGTTACCAAAATTTCCATTGGTAAATTTTGGAGTGACTGGAGTCACTCATTCACATTCATGAGTAAAGTCAAGTATATTTATTCACACAAAAAAATCTCTTTTCCCACCCTCTCATTTCTTCATGATGTGTTGTGTTGTAGATAGTCTAACGGTTAGAATGTTGTTGTTGTTTAGTTACTAAGTTGTGTCCAGCTCTTTGCAACCCCATGGACTGTAGCCCATCAGGCTCCTCTGTCCATAGGATTTCCCAGGCAAGAATACTGGAGTGGGTTGCCATGTCCTTCTCCAGGGGATCTCCCTGACTCAGGGATTGAACCTGTGTCTCCTGCTTGGCAGGCAGATTCTTTACCACTGAGCTATGCTGGAAGCTAAATTGTTAGAATACCTTCATAATAATACATTTCCATGTGGGATGGGGTTGTTGTTGCTAATCAGTAGTTAATACTGACAACTTATAAATATTTCAACCTCTCAAAACCTTAGCCAAGTATGACACCTCAAATTAATTAAACAGGGCTAGACTCTTAATGTATTATGAAGTTTTTCACATTTCACATAGATAACAGTAATTTTTATTTTGCCTCCCCCCATGCCCTTCATGTAGTTCTTGTAAATATGTTGTTGCTGCCTCTGCCATATGGTTAAAAAAAGTTACTCAAAACACAACAAATTACTGTTATTTCAATACTATAGAAACCACTGAGTTTTATTACCCCTTCATACCTTTTTGTATCCCTCCAAAAGAATGTTCAAAGGCATTTTTGGTTGGGAGACATTCACCACTTATTCTCTGAATTATGTTGGCAACATTTTAGAAACACTTGAAAAAGACTTGCAACATATGTTAGCATAAGTCCAGAGAAGGAAAGCGGAGATTGGCAGGAAGCAAGATATTAAGGAATTCAACAGTCTGACCAAAGGTGGGTCATGCACTGTCAGGTACATTGAAGAAAGCATACTGGGGGAGGCAAGCTATAAACAGGATCCAGACTTTGCAGCCCACAAGGCAGCCAGATGTTGACTACCCAAGGGGACAGAGGTGACGGGATCCTCCAGTCCCTCTCGCAGACCTCCCACCTTTACCTGCCTTCCTTGAAGCCATGATACGATCACAAGTATTCCCACTTCCATCCATTACTTTCCTCTAGCCTTCCAAACTCCTTTCTTACCCCACTTCTCCCCTTCTCCACTTTCTATTTTGCCCCTCTGTACATAATCTTTTGTTTTCAACCACTTTTAAGGTAATTTCATTTCAGCTGGGAAACAACTCCTGTCTTCTTCCCTCGTTCCGAGCCCCTCCTGAGCTCCTTGGAGATGGGACCTTTCCCGAGCTCAGCAGTCTAAGCTGTGAGGGTGATATATTCTGTGAGTCCTCCAACGGGGTGGCCCCTCCATGACGCCAGTCTGTTCCTCTTCCTTCTTTCCCCTATCCCCAAAGAACCTAAACTCCGTGCCCTCTGAAACTGTCTGTGTCTAAGTCCCCAAGATCTCCGCCGGATCCAAGATTTTTTTGACCTAAGTGGGGTCGGGTCGGGGAAGACAGTACCTCTTTGCAGGCGTGAAGCTCCAGTCCCGCTCCCTGAGTCACCTGGAAGGCGGTCCCAACCCAGAGCAGCAGCCGCAGAAGCCGGAATGTGCGCGGCTCAGTTCTTCCCCTGCCTCTGGCAGAGGGATGGAGGCTGTGGCCAGGCTCAGCCATAGTGTTGCTCCGAGCGAGCGGCAGCAGCGGCTCAGGTGCTGCGGCTGCAGCTACTGCTGGCAGAAGGCAGAAAAAAAGGGGAGGGAGATTCACAGGAGGCAGGATGTAAGGGGCTGGGCTCGCTTCAGTCACCTCCCTGCGGCTACACCAAGGCCGCCCATCCTTCCTCCTCCCTCCTTTCACTTATCCTCCTCCTACCCACGTCGCCTTGGCAACCGCCTCCTCTTTCCCTTCGCGCGGGTGGGGCAGGGACCACGCGCTCCTCTGCCGCTCACCTGCCGGTCGCCATGGCAGCCGCCGCCGCTAGCGCGCGCGGCCCAGAAATGCACGAGCCCAGGGTCCGCAACCGGCCCAGCAGGCGCGCACAAGGCTAGTGCAAAAGAACGCGGTGGAAACAACCTCCAAGCCATCACCAACAAATTCATTATTTCGGGCCATCGGCTGCCTACGAGCATCACTAATTTTGCAGACGTGGCGTTCTACATATACTTATTAAACATCTTGTTAAAAGCAACAGAAAAATGACCGCGATGATATCTCTCCTCCAGGGATTATAGCCTGGAAGACTGGCCCGGGTAGGTGTTACCTACTGTAACAGCTGCTTCTGGAGGTCTTACTTCCACCACACCAAACCCATTTGTGAATTTACAACCAGTCTTGTGCGAAGCCCTGGGACTCACATAGTCAAGCTGAATTTAAAAGCAAGGCGAGTTTGCCTTAGCTGGGCAATTTTCTAAACACACCTGGACTCCTCTGTCTTTTGACATCCCCATTCTGCCATCGCTCTGAGAAATCCTCTCGTAAGATTCCAAGGAGAAGGACATTTCAGGGCTGGCTATCTTTTACGAATTCTTTCCTAAACTGAAGTCTTTTGCAGAAGATTTGTAAGACGGGAGGCCGGTGTTTTTCACCGACGGCTCACGAGTGCAAATCCAGAGCTCCCGAGCACACTCGGCGGCTGTTTCCGCTCTGTGTTCCCAGAAGCTTCTTCCCGAGGGGCCTCCCGCGTTGGACCGCCAGGTGGCGCCCTTCTCGGAGGGACTTCGCCTTAGTCACAGAAGGCCGAGCAGTTGCCTGGCAACTGAAATTGGGCGTTCCAAACAATTGGGACCCGGGCTCCTCCGCGTGCTAGGTTGTGTGCGGCTGCGCGGGTCTCTCACCTCTTAAGAGCGCCTCGCTCGGTGTTTTGCCATGCCTCTCACCCGAGACCCTTTCCAGAACCCTGCGTTGGATAAAGATGATTCCTACTTGGGAAAGTCACGGGCTTCCAAGGTACTGAGGTTTCTTACGCAGGTACCCAGTAGGGTCGACCTTACTCTTCTGTCGGCCTGACTGGAAGAAGTGGTAACTTAACTCTGGGGAGGACACTGAGTCAGGTACGAGAGAGGTCTGTTTTCTGCCTACCTCCATGATCCCATATTCAGGTCTCCCCACCTTTCACGGTGCTTTTGAGCAGAGGGAAGTGGCGTTCTAGTCCAGAGGAACAAGGGGCACTTGCGGACCTAAGTAATGATTGGTCTGACGGGGCTTGCACAGGCCCAGATTCCACCAAGCAAAGCTTTGCCCTATTTGGGAAACTCTTCTATGAAGAGACGTGAGGTATATAGAGTGGGAAAGAGGAATCAAACACCAGGTCATGCTTTATACATCTGTCTTTGATTCATGTTGGAATGTGTGTGTGTATATATGTGTTTCATGATGGTCCGGGAGGAGTAATGGACCCTGAAGCAGTGATGCAGGGGGTGGTGTTAAGATGCAAAGGGCAGGACTGATGGGGCTTTGTGGCTGACTGGATATGGGCCCAAGAGAGTGGCCAGTCTAGGAGGGCTCCTAGGTTTCTGAGGGCTTAGCTGATACCATTTACTGAATGAGGTGTCCAGGAAAAGCAGGTTTGGGGAGAATGACGTTGAGATCAATGATGTAGCTGTTGCTTTTTGGTGCCTGTGGGACACTTCTGTGGAGATGATGAGTAGACAACACGGTTAGGGCTGTGGGTTGACAATGTGTGGAAGCCACAGTATTCATATAGTGGTACTTTAAGCCATAGGAGGGAATGAGCTCATCCAGTGAATGTGAGAGTCAGAAAGGCAGAAATGAAACCCCTGGAGAATCCCACTTAGGGGCAGAGAGAGAAAACAGAGCTGAGAAGGAAGCTGAGAAATAATAGCCAGATGCAGAAGAAAAACCAGGAGGAGCTAGACCCATGCAGGATGGAGAGAACATTTCGTGGAATCAGAGTTGTGGCGTCAGAAACCACCGAGGTCAGATAAGATCAGGTCTGGAAATGATCCATTTGACCTAACCACAAAGGTTATTAGCAAGAGTAGTTTCAGTGGATGCTTGAGGCAGAGGTCGGACTGTATTGGTATGGAAAGGGGATGGAAAGGGGGTGGGAGGGAAAGTGGAGAGTAGTATGTGTTGACTCTTAAAGAAGGCTGGCTGGGTAGGAACATCATGGAGTCGTAGCCAGACAGTGACGAAAGGATGAGGAGAAACTGGCTACAGAAGATGCCAGGATAGCACAGCTCCCTAAAGTACCAGGAAGGGCTGGGTTCAGGAAGAAGAGTTATTCTTGAATAAAAGGGACTTCCCTTTCTCTGAAATGAAAGGAAAATGGATAGTGAAGATGGCAGCTCATGCTAGACAGGCCTGATTTTCTCAGAAAGACCATCTCACCCTTCTGCTTGTAGAGATGATGAGGCTTAGGCAGCCTTGGAGGACTGGAAGAGCTACCTGTGCTTGCATCATATGTAATATTCCCATCTCCTTTTCATCTTTCTTGGTGATAACATAGTGCCTGGTCCACACCCTTCAATTAATGGTGAGCTGAGTCATGCAGCACTGTGCCATATACCGGGGATGAAGAAGGTTCCAGCATCAGATAAGATGAATGAGAGTTCTACTAGGTTATAGCTGTACTCACTGGAATTCAGTCACTGGTTCCATGAGCATCTCATTTTGGAACACCATGTTTTAGGTCACTGTGCTGGGTACTGGGGACACAGTGGTGAGCAATATGGCATTTTACATGTAATGAAGAAATCAGCTATGTGCTTTTCATATTCATACTTGTGGGGTTTTAATGAGAGAACCAAACATTCAATGAATTTTTTTGACATTCCCGCAGAAACAATGACCCTTCCTTGCTTACCGAAAATTTTTTCTCACCTGTTTAGACACTGTTCTCTCCTGATTCTCCTCTCCCGATTCTCTTGTCTCTGACTGCCCCCAGCCAACCCCATTATAATATTGTGCAGTCCTCATGAACCACCTCTTCCTTTTTGGTCAGATTCTTTTTGGGAGGCTTCAGCTGTTACTCCAACAACTGCATATTGCATTAGAATATCTTACCTCTTCTTCAAACTCAGGTCTTCTGAACCTGAGCTCATCTTGCCTGTCTGCTCCCCATCCTTCACTTCATGTCCCACTTCACCCCTTTCCCTGTCTTCCTGGCCCATTTCTTTCAGTTCTAAGGGAAAACTTAGGAGGGTCAAAAGGCTGGGAGGCTTGCCCCATATCATCCTTCTCGTTTAGATGTCTCGATTCAATTAAAATGGAATGGCATGAGGGGATGGATGTCACTGATGCTACCACATCAGCAAGGCCTTCGGTAACCAGTTGTGGGTGTGGTTTCTCTTTTGCAGAAACTGCCATATAAGAACCCAACTCACCTTGCTCAGCAACAGGAACCCTGGTGTCGACTCAGCTCAACTCCCACAATTACCTCCATGAAACGGGATGGTTTTTTTTTTTATTCAGAGGTACCTAGCATTGAAATGCTATTTCTCATTATATCCACTTAGGACTAATGACTATCCTTTTTGAAAGGCAGGCTGTCCCTGACTGCTTTAGCAGCTTTATCTTGCCCCCAATCCAAGATCCTATCTCTGGGAAGGCAAAAGGCTTGAGTTTTGCTGCAGTTAATTATTTGGAGCAAATCATTCTCTCACTAGACTTCTCATTATAACCATGAATGAGGTAAGGCCCATTAAGCTCAAGAGGTTCCCATGTCTCCAGGAGAGCTTCCCACTCCTTAGACTTAAGCACGAGACAATTCTGTATGGACAAGATTTAAGAAGTCATCATGTACAGTAATTTGGTGTGTAAAGAGCTGGTGGGTCTCAGGCCCCAAAAGGGTTCACTCTGCTTTGGGAGAAGAGTAGAACCCAATAGAACCCAACTAGAATGGGTACACGGTGGCAAGTTAACCCTGAGAGGGTTGGCTTCCTCTGTAGATACCAAAGGATGACCTGGATTTCCGCTTAGCAGCCTTGTACAACCACCACACAGGGACATTCAAGAACAAGAGTGAGATACTCACACACCAGGAGACCATCCAGGATACCCGCCGGTAAGTGGTGGAGGCAGAGCCTCTCCCTAAGAACAATGCCATCCAATCAAGTAAGATAAACCGTCACCTGGGAAATAATCGATAGGTTCCTATTTGTATAGATTTTTGCATTTTTTAACTTCTGTAATACAATTTCTGTGGGTTTCTTTTTTCTAAAATGAAGAGATCTTCCAAAATTGGGCTCATCTGTATAATAAAACATTTGGTTAATTTGAGAGGCTAGAAAGGGCCTTTGGTTGCTATATTTTTGAGGTTGCATGCAACTCCTTCCCTCCTTACCTTCTTCTCTTGATTGATTTCATTCTCCCCTGTTCTTCCCACATCATCTTCCAGAATCAAGACCCAATTCCCTGGAGAATTTTTACCCGCTCCCCAACCACCCCTCATCACTTCCAGAGCTAACATCAGACATTGGATCAACCCTAAGAAGGAGTCTATTCACAGCATACAGGGATCCATAGGTAAGGGTTAGAAGACTGAGGAATGGGGGAAGATGGGTGGTGCAAGAGTTTTTCTCAATGGACACAGGAATCAGGGAGTTGAGGTGGCTGGCTATTAGGGAACATGAGGGATAACTGAGTCTGGCACATATCAGATGAATGCCAGGGACGTGCTGACTATAGGGCTAGGAAATGAATTCCGTTTCAGAGCCTCTGCCTTAGCCTTAGGTCTAATGGACAAGAATTTTCAGCAAAGGACAGAAACCTGGGAAAAGACCTGTAGCTACTTCCCATCAGTCTTGTGTTTCCCCAGCTGTTAGAACCTTCTCCATGGTCCCCATGAAAGTATGGGTGACAAATTCCCAGAAAAGGCAACAGATCTTAAATTTACAGCCCATTCCTTCTTCTTTTCTCCACAGTGTCCCCTCACACTGCAGCCACCAATGGAGGGTACTCCCGAAAGAATGATGGTGGCTTCTTCTCCACATAAGTGTTGACAGGCCCCTGGACTAATCATTGTGGAACATCCCGCCGACCACCTCCATTAAATAGATTTGTGTAAGTTGAAGCCTGGAGTATCTGTTACCCGCAGACTATAAGTTGCCACTTGACTACTCTTAAAGTGTGGAAGTTTCTCAGTTTCTAGAAACTAATGCTATTGGGCAATATTTGCAATTTGGAGTCAACCTGCTGAAAAAGATAAGGATTTAGGACAGAACAGCACTGCTTTTGGCAGGAGACAGGTATTCACATTTTGTAAACTGGAGTCATTCCAACTATACAGATATATAGCCATTCAACCTTTCTTGAAAACTTTTCATGTGTCAGCTGTTGAGCTAATTGTTAGGGAGACAAGAATGGGCATTGTCCATTCTCTCAATGAACTTAGAGACACTAACTTTAGTAGCTCTTTGTAGCATTAATATTTATGCAGAGATCACACTTAACAGATTCCAGACCTTCTGGACTTAGTCATTTTCTGGGCTCTCCTTCTCCATGAGAGCTCAGTCTCCCTGGTCCTTCTTCCTTTCCATTGTTCATTCTCTTAACTCTGCTGTCTCCTTGCCTGGGAGTCAATTCTTTTTTCGTTGCCTAGATTTATAGCCCCTGATTCTTAGAAACAGAGCTTAACAATCTGATCCTAGGGTCTGAAAGTACCTAAAAACTAATGCATTAATGTGGTTTCTAAAATTACAAGCCACTCACAGGAACCTGCTGTCAGAATGAGCAAGAAATGACAGACCCTTTAGAATATTGTACAATTAAGTTCCCATTTCTAAACTTGGACAGCATGTGCACTGTTGAATAAATCAAGACATGAAAGGGCTTCTATTTGGTACTCAAGTGCAGGGTCCTTAAATTCCACCAAACTAACAGTCCCTCTTCTACAGAGATACTCCAATTTATTCATAGTGTTTACTGCTAAGTGGCAATATTTTCAGTTCTCATTATTTGGAAGGGCTGAAAGTAGCAGAGAGGGGTGACTCTCTGGATAATCACCTCATGCGAATTGATACTGAACATCGAAAAATTTATTACTGCGATCCATGCATGGAGGCTTTAAATAATCCTGATTTCTAGACCTCTCTGATAATTATAATTCAGTAAATCTGGTGCGGGTCCCTGGAATCTGAATTCTTATAAGCTTTCCAAGTTCTCTTATGGATATATACACACATATTGTTGTTTAGTCATTAAATTATGTCCTACTCCTTCCCACTCCATGGACTGTAGCCCACCAGGCGCCTCTGTCCATGGGATTCTTCAGGGAAGAATACTGGGGTGGGTTGCCATTTCCTTCTTCAGGGGATCTTCCCAACCCAGGGATCGAATCAGTCTCCTGCACTGCAGACGAATTCTTTACCACTGAGCCACCTGGGAAGTCCTTATATACACAGGCTCAGAGGGTAAAGTGTCTGCCTGCAATGCAGGAGACCTGGGTTCGATCCCTGGGTCAGGAAGATCCCCTGGAGAAGGAAATGGCAACCCATTCCAGTACTCTTGCCTGGAAAATCCCATGAACAGAGAAACTGGTAGAATACCGTCCATGGGATAGCAAAGAGTCAGACACGACTGAGCGGCTTCAGTTCACTTCAGACGTGCATATACACTTACATGCCTTCACCGGCAGGCGCTGTATAGTGTCTTTAGACTTAGGGCACCAGTGTTGGTATCACACGCGAGTCATAATGACAAAGCGGACCGAAAGAAAAAAAAAAAAAAAAGGAGGCGCCTAGAAAAGTAAAACTGCAGCAGAGAACAAGGTCTCTGTCCCCTTTCAGCTTCGGCGCCTGCGGGCGGGGCGACGGCTAGTTCGACGGCCCGCCAAAGACCCCAGCCGGCTGTCGACTGTTGACACGTTATCCCCAACGCCACGGGCGGCCGTACCCTGGGCCGGGCTCAGATCAGAATCGCCTCGATAATCAATGGCGCGGGACAAGCCCGGCCTCGTCTATCTGATCAATTCATCACTTCTGAGCGCCGGGCCCCACAGGACCGCTCGGAACCTCCGGGGCCACGGCGTTGCCACCGCCCAAGGGGCCTCGCTGCACAGCGCCCCGAGGAAGGGCTTCGCAGGAGGGAAGCTTTTCATTTCGGGTCGGACCTGCGGGGCTGGAGTCCCAACCCGATCAAATAAGATCAACGTGTAGGCCGGGGGAGGGGTGCAGGGGCGAGCGCACGCACGCACACATTCACGCACCCACTCAGACATTCACGCATCCACTCACACACTCGGCCTACACGCGCACCCCCCCCCCCCCCCCCCCCAACACACACAACACCACACAGCAATTTACAGCAACCTCACTTCCAGCCCGCTCTCCCTCCGGTGAAGGAACGGAAGTTCGCACCCTCTTTTATAGCCCCCGGCCCCGGAGACTTTTGGGAGGAACCACCAAGCACCGGCCATCTCCGAGTGTGCACTTTGCTGCCCTCGCGTGGTTCGGAGGGGAACCAAGGGCCCTGGTTCAGTTCAGTTCAGTCGCTCAGTCATGTCTGACCCCATGGACTGCATGCAGCACGCCAGACTTCCCGGTCCACCACCAACTCTCAGAGCTTACTCAAACTCATGTCCATTGAGTCGGTGATGCCATCCAACTATCTCGTCCTCTGTTGTCCCCTTCTCCTCTAGTCTTCAATCTTTCCCAGCATCAGCGTCTTTTCAAATGAGTCAGTTCTTCGCATCAGGTGGCCAAAGTGTTGGAGTTTCAACTTCAGCATCAATCCTTCCAATGAATATTTGGGATTGATTTCCTTTAGGATTGACTGGTTGGATCTCCTTGCTGTCCAAGGGACTCTCAAGAGCCGTAGTTCAAAAGCATCAATTCTTCAGCGCTCAGCTTTCTTTATAGTCTAATTCTCACATCCATCAGTTCAGTTCCGTTCAGTTCAGTCGCTCAGTCGTGTCCGACTCTTTGCGACCCCATGAATTGCAGCACGCCAGGCCTCCCTGTCCATCACCAACTCCCGGAGTTCACCCAAACTCATGTCTATCGAGTTGGTAATGTTATCCATCCATCTCATCCTCTATTGTCCCCTTCTCCTCCTGCCCCCAATCCCTCCCAGCATCAGAGTCTTTTCCAATGAGTCAACTCTTTGCACGAGGTGGCCAAGGTATTGGAGTTTCAGCTTTAGCATCATTCCTTCCAAAGAACACCCAGGACTGATCTCCTTTAGAATGGACTGGTTGGATCTCCTTGCAGTCCAAGGGACTCTCAAGAGTCTTCTCCAACACCACAGTTCAAAAGCATCAATTCTTTGCTGCTCAGCTTTCTTCACAGTCCAACTCTCACATCCATACATGACCACTGGAAAAACCATAGCCTTGACTAGACGGACCTTTGTTGGCAAAGTAATGTCTCTGCTTTTGAATATGCTGTCTAGGTTGGTCATAACTTTCCTTCCAAGGAGTAAGCATCTTTTAATTTCATGGCTGCAATCACCATCTGCAGTGATTTTGGAGCCCCCAAAAATAAAGTCTGACACTGTTTCCACTGTTTCCCCATCTATTTCCCATGAAGTGATGGGACCAGATGGCATGATCTTAGTTTTCTGAATGTTAAGCTTTAAGCCAACTTGTTCACTCTCCTCTTTCATTTTCATCAAGATACTTTTTAGTTTCTCTTCACTTTCTGCCATAAGGGTGGTGTCATCTGCATATCTGAGGTTATTGATATTTCTCCTGGCAATCTTGATTCCAGCTTGTGCTTCTTCCAGCCCAGGGTTTCTCTTGATGTACTCTGCATAAAAGTTAAATAAGCAGGATGACAATATACAGCCTTGATGTACTCCTTTTCCTATTTGGAACCAGTCTGTTGTTCCATGTCCAGTTCTAACTGTTGCTTCCTGACCTGCATACAGGTTTCTCAAGAGGTAGGTCAGGTGGTCTGGTATTCCCATCTCTTTCAGAATTTTCCACGCTTTATTGTGATCCACACGGTCAAAGGCTTGGCATAGTCAAGAAAGCAGAAATAGATGTTTTTGTGGAGCTCTTCCTTTTTCCATGATCCAGTGGATGTTGGCAATTTGATCTCTGGTTCCTCTGCCTTTTCTAAAACCAGCTTGAACATTTGGAAGTTCACGGTTCACGTATTGCTGAAGCCTGGCTTGGAGAATTTTGAGCATTACTGTACTAGCATGTGAGATGAGTGCAATTGTGCGGTAGTTTGAGCACTCTTTGGCATTGCCTTTCTTTGGGATTGGAATGAAAACTGACCTTTTCCAGTCCTGTGGCCACTGCTGAGTTTTCCAAATTTGCTGGCATATTGAGTGCAGCACTTTCACAGCATCATCTTTTAGAATTTGAAATAGGTCAACTGGAATTCCATCACCTCCACTAGCTTTGTTTGTAGTGATGCTTTCTAAAGCCCACTTGACTTCACATTCTAGGATATCTGGCTCTAGGTGAGTGATCACACCATTGTAATTATCTGGGTCATGAAGATCTTTTTTTTTGTATAGTTCTTCTGTGTATTCTTGCCATCTCTTCTTAATATCTTCTGCTTCTGTTAGGTCCATACTATTTCTGTCCTTTATCAAGCCCATCTTTGCATGAAATGTTCCTTTGGTATCTCTGATTTTCTTGAGGAGATCTCTAGTCTTTCCCATTCTGTTGTTTTCTGCTATTTCTTTGCATTGATCACTGAGGAAGGCTTTCTTATCTCTCCTTGCTATTCTTTGGAACTCTACATTCAGATGCTTATTATATCTTTCCTTTTCTCCTTTGCTTTTTGCTTCTCTTCTTTTCACAGCTATTTGTAATCCCTTAGTATCTCTAATTTTCTTGAAGAGATCTCTGTTCTTTCCCATTCTATTGTTTTCCTCTATTTCTTTGCATTGATCGCTGAGGAAGGCTTTCTTATCTCTCCTTGCTGTCCTTTGGAACTCTGCATTCAAATGGGTATATCTTTCCTTTTCTCCTTTGAGCCCTGCTAAGGCAGGACAAATTCCCACAATGCTGAATTATAATTGCCTTTGAATCTTTGTGTGACATATTTATAACCATATCTATAGTGTTTCTTTGATCTTTGATCCAAGTTCTGGATATAAGATGATATAACCTCAGGATCCCTCTAGGTTGAATGAGTTCTTTCCCCAGGAGAAAGCAAATTCTAATCATTCCAACACCAGCTTTCCCAGGATCTCCTCCCAAGGGAGAAGGCAAACATCATTTTACCAAAGGAAAAGGGTGAGAATAGATGACTTAAGTCCAAGGACGAAGTGGTCAGAATATCTAATGAGTAAAGGAAGGCAGGCATATACCTGTCCACACAAAGCCCTCTGCTACCCTTCACTTGCTTTTACTTACTATCATACCTACTAAAATCTTTCAACCTCTAAAATCAGTGAAAAAATGATTATGTAAATTACAATTAGCTCCTTTCACATCAGAGAGTATAATGTCTCAGTTGCTTCTTTCTCCTTTTTCAGTGACATGTATGTGAAGGGGGAAGACAAATCAGAATTTTGTGAAGTTATATTTGTGAGTCCCATCATGCACTTGGAATAAACAAATAGGGGGAAAGTATCCACTGTATGTGTCAGAAGCCCAAGAAATTTCTAGGTATCTGGCTGGGTAACCTGAAAACCTCATTTCACAGAAGAAATTTAATGACTGGTAATGGCAGTTGACACTTGTATTTTAATAGCGGTAGTAGGTAAAATATATTGGGAAATGTTATCTACATTACTTAATACAGCTCAAAATGTATTAATATATTTGCTTATATATATATATGTAATATATAGCTGGTATAAACATATATAGTGTGTGCGTGTGTGTGTATATATATATATATATATATATATATATATACACTTATAGGCTTACCAGGTGGCGCAGTAGTAAAGAATCTGCCTGCCAATCCAAAGAGACTCAGGTTCAATCCCTGAGATGGAAAGATCCCCTGGAGTAGGAAATGGCAGCCTGCTCCAGTATTCTTGCCTAGAAAATTCCACGGACAGAGGAGCCTGGCAGGCTATAGTCCATGGAGTCACAAAGTTGGACGTAACTGAGCAAATATACACACGTATGTATATATTCAGTTCAGTTCAGTCGCTCAGTCGTGTCCCACTCTTTGCGACCCCATGAATCGCAGCATGCCAGGCCTCCCTGTCCATCACCAACTCCTGGAGTTCACCCAGACTCATGTCCATCGAGTCAGTGATGCTATCCAGCCATCTCATCCTCTGCCGTCCCCTTCTCCTCCTGCCCCCAATCCCTCCCTGCATCAGTCTTTTCCAATGAGTCAACTCTTCACATGAGCTGGCCAAAGTACTGGAGTTTCAGCTTTAGCATCATTCCTTCTAAAGAAATCCCAGGGCTGATCTCCTTTAGAATGGACTGGTTGGATCTCCTTGCAGTCCAAGGGACTCTCAAGAGTCTTCTCCAACACCACAGTTCAAAGGCATCAATTCTTCGGTGCTCAGCCTTCTTCACAGTCCAACTCTCACATCCATACATGACCACAGGAAAAACCATAGCCTTGACTAGACGGACCTTTGTTGGCAAAGTAATGTCTCTGCTTTTGAATACGCTATCTAGGTTGGTTATAACTTATATATGCATGTACACACACACACCCCCCCTCAAAGGAGAGAGCTATGCCTTCGTTGATTCTGAACTGTATCATACATACATCATACATTCAATGACCATCACATGGGTTAACAGGACTGACAGTATTCACTAATGCAAACTAACAAGGTATACTATAGGCAGAGCCCAGGAGAGTATTAAACAAAGTTCAACAATTCAGTATGCATGTGACAAAAATGGACAAAAACGGTAGGGAAAAATTTTATTTTCAAGGACTGTGCAGACAATGATGAATAAAAAATTTTATTTCAACTATAAAAAGCTGACTTCATTCCACCCTGGCATACAACATTTATGGTGATGCCAGTTTGAATCTGAGGCAATACTGCTATCCCCATGCTTCCACCCCTAAAAGACTCTCTTAGAGGAACAACTTCCTACAATTTTCAGTCAAAAATTTATGATACATCAATCAAAGTAATGAATAAAACAAGTTTCTGCTTATCTGCTTATATAAAGAAATGAAACAAGCTGTGTATTTGTTTCTTGCTGTAAATTACCTTTACTCCATGCACTTTTTGGTATGTTCTGGTATGAAAACATCTCAAAATATAACAATTCAAGAGTTCAGGTCAAGATGACCCACGCAGGAAGCTGTAAAAATTGATTTGAACTGTGAAATGGAACTAGTTTAAAATATGAAGAAGCTCTAAGTTATTAGCCCTATTAGGAAACAAAAGTCATTAAAGCTACAAAATAACAAGTGCAAAACACGCTGAACCTGTATTTCCAGGGAGTGACATTCCTGCTGGCCAACAGGTTCCAAATTGACACCCACAAGGTGTAACTCTTTCTGTTCCACTAGCTTTCCTTTCTCTTGTGTGAAAAAGTCTCAGAAATGACAATGAAAATATAGGAATCATTGAAATTTACCCTGTAGACCAATTCTGGAGATAACAGCCAGAGATGATGATTAGACATGTAGTGTTTACTTGATGACTTTCTATACTTCTAGGAACCCTCAAAGCACTAAACTGAGTGTTTCAGAATCTAAACTTCCTAGCAGCTTTTGTTCTTTTGGAATAAGACAAAAGACAATTTACTACCACAAAGGGATCAACCACAGCCAACTTGTCCATAGTCAAGTTTTACTTTAATGAGCAGTTCAACTGGTAGACTTATGTCTATGCTTGCTCTTTACAGTAATTTGACCAATTTTTTTTAAGAGAAATTCTAGGCTTCATAAATGCGACAGTTAATCCTTTTGTAGATATAAGAACGAAGGAATGGAGAAGTCTTCCCTTCAAATATAAGAGTCATCTAAAACTATTTGCTCAGGAGTTTACTCCATGGAAAAGCTCATCCATCAATCTCAATTGGAAACCTGGGTTTTCTTTTACTTTAGAAGACACTCTCATTTATTCATGGATTGTATGAACTGTACAAACATGCATATGAGTGCCATCAATTTCTCATTAAAATTTCTAATGTTCTTATAATTTCCAAGAGACAGCTAAAGAGTACTGCAACATGAACAAAATTTAAAATGAACCAAAAAACACAATTAACTGAAAATTGCCATAATAACCCAGATTTAAACAAAAAATAAGTTTGTATCTTCAGTAACATGACAAAACTTCCATCTAACATCCCAATAAATTCTAGATGACTTTACTAGCATATGAATTAATACACTAAATGTATTTATTTCTTCTACCCCAACTGCAAATATATTAAATAATTATTTCTTCAATAGTTTCTCTTTCCCTTAGTGGTGGCATTTAAAACTGAGTAACAGTATTTAGCACTCAGTCATTTAGAAAAAATTTTAAAAATTTTAGGAAAATAGCAACAGTTTCCATATACCATTTGAAGGGGTGAAGTTTCCTTTTGGGAATATTGCTGAATGGAACATTGTTTCTTGTCTAAATCACTCCTTTCAGGTCTCACCATAGACAGATAATTTCCAAATCTTATGTAGGCCCAGATTGTTTTGGCAAAACTCCTGAGCTCCAGCACACAGCAGAGCTATTTTCACTGTTTCTTTTTGCAGTGAGGATCTTGCCTCTCTATGTTCCCAGGTGGGTATGTGAAAGATAAATTTCCAAAGCCAAAACAATGTCTTGGCATTGTTTAACTACTATTTCCCACTCAGCCTCCCAACCCCACCCTCCCAGCACTCCTGCAATTTATCACATCCAAATAAAACAGTAAAAATAAAAGTCAAGTCTTAAAAATTATCTCTCTTTCCAAGAAGTTTGAACACAGCCTATATCCTCCCCTAATGAGCCTCAGTTTGAAAAAAGCCTGATGAGGGGCTGAAGAACAAAATAGGTATCAGTTTTTAAGCAGGAGGTATGGAATCGTATCACCGAGGGGAGTAATTTATCTGGACATTATATGCTCTCTGCTGAGGACTGATTTACAAGCAGGTCAAAGGAAGTTTGCTTTCTGTAGTCCCCTGAAGCATAAATAATGTTTGTAATCATGAGGAGTTTTCCCCACAGGAAGCAGGGGAAGATGCTGTGGTGTCATCCTGGGGACTTCGATGATTTTAGCTGAGCTTTCCTATGCTGCGCCCAGGCTCCTGACAGGTTCTTCACCTTTGTCCCCTTGGCTGGCGGTTGATGAAATGGATGCTTCAGAATTCATTTTATAAACAGGACGTAGAAGGCCATCACAATGCAGGCGATTGCCACAGCAGCATGCAGCCTGGTTCCAATTACAGCAGCTAGCAGGAAATAATAAAAAGAGAAAAGGAATCACACCTTGCCCCTTATATAAGTCCTCACTTTCAAGGTGATATTTTGAAATCTTTAGTCACAGATAAAGAGACCTGTTAAGGATCTCAAGAATCAACCCATCCAGGAATGTATTTAAATACTACTCAAGAGTTCCCTGGTGGTCCAGTGGTTAAGAATCTGCTTTGCAATGCAGGGGACTTGGGTTCGATCCCTGGTGGAGGAATTAAAATCCCACATGCTGTGGGGCAACTAAACCCATGCACAGAAACTACTGAGCCCATGTGCCACAACTGGAGAGTCTGTGTGCTGCAGCTCTCATGACATAACTAAAACTCGACTCAGCAAATTAACAGCACTGGAGTCTATGAGCTGCAACTCACATGACACAACCAGGACTTGACTCAGCAAATTAATAAGTAAATAAAAATATTAAAAAAAATAAATAAGTACTACCCTTAAGCCCTAGGTTTTACGTGAATATATCATTAGTTTAAATTTTGCCCTATTTTGAAAAAATACTTAGGTAAATAGGATTCCAGATGAAGGTGCCCAAAATAAAAAGTAAAAAAGCATCTGAGTTAATAAAAACAATACTTTAAAAAAAAAATCTCCAATATATTCTTCCAGAAATTCGGGGAAAAAAAAAAACAACTTTTCACTGGGAAAATATTACTCCCAACAATTCCAGTCCAGTCTAAAATTGTTTAAATTATACACTTTTATGCCACAGAGAATATTAAAATTACTTTGTAGCTAAAACAAACAATTACGTAAAAGTTGAACCAAATATAATCCCAGCCTGTCCCACCTTCACTTGGCAGCACCTCACTGTCCAGAGATGGCAACTTCCTCTCCCTGAACAGATATGATCTTACCTTTGTAAAACACACCCCAAACTCCCTTCTTTTCTGAGAGCAGCCAGGTTTTGAGACGAGGTACTTTCTTGAAGTAGGCACAGGTGCAAACAAACAGCAAACCAAACACCAGAATCCCATCCAAGGAGTACACTGTTACAGGAAGAGAAGAAAGCCTTAGGTGCTAATCCAGCTTGGGACAAGTAATGCCACTGGAGAACACAATGTGATATAATACCAAGGTGGTGACCTCAGCGGCAGTGCCAGCTCTGACAAGAAGGAGCCAAGGTCCTGGGACTAACAAGGTTACCTTTTTGTCCCCTCAAATCATGGAGAAATGCCCCTTACAAAGATCTCACTGCCTTCTTCCCTCTCCTTTCAAGAAATGCAAGTTCTGAGAAGAGTGTGCCAGTTAATGTGGAATCAGCTTGCCAGGAATGGCCAGTGTGGGCAACATGTTGAGAGAAGTATTAAGAATCCTTGGTGCCTGAGCTGAGAGATTGAAATGTGCTCTTACTATAAATCATTCATGTGATAAAGAAGAGCTAGATATTTAGCCAAGTCTTTCAGACCTTCATCTGTTGGTAATGAATATGATAAGGCAAAAGCTTAATGGAAACTGCAAGAGTTAGAAATCATATGACTAATTTTCCTGTGTTTTTTCTTACACTTCATGCATCATACTCTACTTACAAACCAAATTTCTGCCAGAGTAACAGATTCTTGAGAACAAACAAGCCAAAAAAAATTTTTTTTGAGGCTTCATCGTGGTGGAACAAGTGTGAGAAAAAAGCTTTGAACACATAGTTCTAGTTCTTACATATGTAAACTGAGCTATGTCTGGTAAGCACAATGAATCATCTAAGTGGGAAAAAAAACAATCAGACCACAAAGGGGGGAACGGTGACTAAAATTTATTCATTAATTACTATGTGTTCAATTGCTTCCTTATTTCTCAGTTCAGATGACTTTTTCCTCTAGGTGATGACCCTTCCTGTACTGTGTCTAGTAACCTTAGACCTCTGACTGTCCAGAAAGCTTCAAAAGAATATTTGACACAACCAGCATCTCCCAGTTCTGGACCACTCTATCTCCCTCTCTCCCTCCAGTAAAACTATCTCACAGCTAGATGTCACACAGCAACAGTCCAGTAAATTAATACATATACCAAGTTTTTAGGATGAACAATACCTTTACCTGCTAATCTCCTCCTCCTGTAAGTTTTTGCAAAGCCAAAAGTCACGAGGTGAAAGGCTTATGGAAAAGGTACTTTTTGAGAAATACTCTCCTATGCCCCTCTAATCATACTGTGTAAGAGGCCTTGTCATCTTTTTTCCAGTAAGATGGACTCTAAAGAACACAAAGGCCTCGTTTCCTGTCCTTCGCTGGAATGGGGAAATCGTTGTCTATATAATCGTGTTCGAAGAGGCCTGCAAAATTAGGTCAGATAAACAGGGTGGCAACTGCCACAACTTTAGAAGACGCAGTACCCAACCCTTGCAACTTTCGCTACGGTCTCCAGATGGGATCGCCCAGGCAAGACTTTAGAATCAAATAAAAGAAAGCTTTCTGGCATTTTAACAAAATAAGAACTTTTTTTTTAGGATTCACGTTCACCCCCCCCCCAAAAAAAAACTGTGGGCCTTAAAAACCCTCTATGATTTCTTGGTCTTCCCAAGATGCCTACTATCCGAAAGTATGAGAAAACAGAGGGCTGTGAGGAGGATTCTCTCATTTCCCTGGTGCTACAGCAATAGCTCGGGCTTCTCCGGTGGCTCAGACAGTAAAGACTCTGCCTGCAATGTGGGAGACCTGAGTTCAATCCCTGGGTTGGGAAGATCCCCTGGAGAAGGGAAAGGCTACCCACTCCATTATTCTGGCCGGGAGAATTCCATGGACTGTATATTCCATGGGGTCGCAAAGAGTCGGACACGACTGAGCGACTTTCACTTCACAGCAACAGCTCAACCAGGAGTGGCCTCGCGAAACGGCTTGTAAGGGCCAAAACGAACTTCTAGAAGAGAGAAGTGAAAACACAGGCTAGGGACCAAGGACTCGGGGTGTGGGCACAAGAGGCACTGGGGGTTCTAGATGTGCACGCGACGGGGGAACCCGCGGAGTAGTACAGGAAACAGGAGTTAGGGACACGGAGAAGCCAAAGGGAGGACTCCGATGGGAGGGGGCGGGGAGAACGGCCACGTCAATCGGGCTCCGCCCGCCACGTTTTCCCTAGTGTACTGGACTCCCATCCTTTGCTCTGGGCATTGGTTCTCACCGTTCGTCATGGCGGCTGGGCCCGGTCCTGGATAGGGAGTCCGGGGGAGGGGTCAGTGGCGGTAGCGGCGAAGACCGGGGGAACCCAGCTCCCACCTGACACTTCCCGATCCGGGCCGCGGCAACGGGCAGGAGCCGTACTACGCAGGCGCAAGGGAAGGGAGGCGAGCGCCAAACGCAATCAGTCGTGGCTAGGAGATTACCGAGCTAGGGGAACCTGCGTGGGTGGAACTCGCAAGAAAAGGTGTGGGTGAGAAGAAAGCTGTCCAGAAGGCGTCCTTCGTGGCCATGGTAAACAATATCTTCTGGGTGCCCCTGCAGATTTAGTGCTGGGGCTAATCTGACCTGCTCCCGTCGTTGTGTTTGAAAAGGTAAAGTGAAAGAAACTGAAGTTGTGTCCGACTCTTTGCGACCCTATGGACTGTAGCCTACCAGGCTCCTCCGTCCATGGGATTTTCCAGGCGAGAGTACTGAAGTGGGTTGCCATTTCCTTCTCCAGGGCATCCTCCCGACCCAGGGATCGAACCCGGGTCTCATGCATTGCAGGCAGACGCTTTACCGTCTGAGCCGGAAAAGGTAAAGGCTTGCAGTTTTGCACTTTATTTTTCGCTGTGGCAGCTGCTCTGGTTGTGTGTGTGCAGCAGCCCCCCTGCAATGGAGAAGTCTCTCAAGCTTCCACGTAAGAGAACGCAGACAACTGGGGTCCTGAGGCGACGCCTGCAGCCTCTGGGACAGCGCTTGCTGCGCGGATCGTTCTTACTCCGTATGGAAATCTGGATAATGAGGCTGCATCTGAACTTTCAAATGAAATTAGGAACCTTATAACAAAAACAAGTTGCGTATTTCATGTGCTAAAGCTCCACGTTGTCGGGAAACGTTTTGGTAATTGCCAGTTTGTATGAATTTTTCTTTAAAATGTCAGGATGGTCTCGGTTATCTCCCGTATTTAGATAAAGTGGGGCCGTCTCGGCCACTTTAGCCAGGAAACGGCGATATTGGGGTAGCCTTTCTCACATTTTCACAACTTGACGAAAAACACCTTCAGTTTAATGGTGGCGCAGAACGGAGGAGACAAAGCTACAGATCCCGTTTCTGCATTGAAATCCTTAATTCCACACAACTCGATCTTCTTTATTAGAGCCAGGGCGAAAGTGCGACTGAATCATTCGAGGTTGAAACTGTAAGGTTACAGCTGGTCCGCGGTTGTCAAAGTCCTGAAGGGACCCTCTGCTCCTCTTGCTGCAGTGCCATCTGGTGGCTGCGACCTGCTTGGTTACGCCGAAGAAAAGGTACCAAAGCCTCCTAGGAGCTGGAGTAGAGGGGCAAGTCAAAAAAGGCCTGTTGGAGGACAGACTTCTTGTGAAAATGTGCTTAAACGGAGAACAAAAAACGAAGACGACATACAGAACAAATAAGACAAGCAAATGATTTTGTGCCCATACACACAGACAAATCCCCCTGCCCCAAAGAACTGCTAAGGACTACTCAAAAGCAAAACAAAACCGAAAAGTCCCTAATTGTCTTGGCCTTTGAACTTTTCATCAACATTTATCTAAAACAGTACCAGCACCATCATCACTGGCCACGAACTGTTAGTTCCCTACACCAAAGCTGGATAAAAGCCCCAAACTATTCTATATTCTAAACAAATTCATATTCACTAACTTAGACTGAACCATGTAGTTCATCTTCATCTTGAAAAATTCTCCTTTGTTACATACTATGGAATTGTGCTATTCTCCTTGACCTGCAACTTCGTTGTTCTCTTTCAGTTCAGTTCAGTTCAGTCACTCAGTCGTGTCCGACTCTTTGCAACCCCATGAGCTGCAGCATGCCAGGCCTCCCTGTCCAACACCAACTCCCAGAGTCCACCCAAACCCATGTCCATTGAGTCGGTGATGCCATCCAACCATCTCATCCTTTGTCGTCCCCTTCTCCTCCTGCCCTCAATC
The DNA here is from genome assembly GCF_032452875.1 of Bos javanicus. Classification (NCBI taxonomy): domain Eukaryota; kingdom Metazoa; phylum Chordata; class Mammalia; order Artiodactyla; family Bovidae; genus Bos; species Bos javanicus. The sequence continues at coordinate 34,626,182 of NC_083870.1, forward strand.
TTTCCCAGCATCAGGGTCTTTTCAAATGGGTCAGCTCTTCGCATCAGGTGGCCAAAGTATTGGAGTTTCAGCTTTAATGTCAGTCCTTCCAAGGAACACCCAGGACTGATCTCCTGTAGGATGGACTGGTTGGATCTCCTTGCAGTCCAAGGGACTCTCAAGAGTCTTCTCTTTACCCAGATTCTTTTTTCCATGTAAATATGGATGTTCCTAAGATACCCACACCCTGTTTTTCTCACTAGTAATTCTTACTTGGTGACCTATTCTGTTCCATGGCTTCAACTATCACCTCTATGTAGAGTTTTGTTTTGTGTTTCATTTTTGTTTTTTTGTCACTTGGCACAACTGGGCTCTCTGCAATGAAAGCGTGGAGTCCTAAACCACTGCACTGCCAGGGAATTCCCTGTATAGAGGTCTTAAGTTGTTGTCCTATCCAAGTTCCAGTCCTACATTTCTAGTAGATTTTCTTCTGATATCTGAAAGGTTGAAAGTCAAACTTGCCCCGTTGTGACTTTCCTGTTTCTATGATTAATATTCCTTTTCCCCTAATCACTGACTGTAGAATTTGTAAATTATCTTTTAATCAGTTAACTCCTCTTTTTTTTCCCCCACAAAATGTTGTTCCGACTCCCCACTTTTCAATTCTACATCCATCGCTATAGTGGATGTTATCATTTCAGTCTTTAAGCATCAATTAAATCCTCAACAGTGAAAACTTACATTTGTATAACATTTTTTACCTTTTTGAAGCAAACACACCTTGTCATAATATTTAATCCTCACAACTGTGTTATCACCCCTATTTTAGAGATAATCTAAGGCTTAGGGTAAGGACTGCTCAGTATCAGATTTGAACAATAATTCTGGTCTTCTGAACTCAGAACTAGAAAATTTTGCTTCAAACCATGACTGTGGTTTCCTTAAACAGCAGCCTCTGCCTCCTGAATATGTATCTAATTCCTTACCCTGCTATTCACGGCCTTCCTGTATGCAGACTTCAAGCTGCAGCTGTGAAAAGACTTGTTCTGTGTTCTTCAGATGGACTCTTTGCTGTCATATTTTTGCTCATGATATCTACTCTTTTGGAGGTAACTTCATCTCATTTTTCACTAGATGGAACACCACTCCAACTCTGAAAGATAAGTCTTTTTTTCCCAGTCACTCTCAGAGTTTAAGAACAAAGTTTTAGGATAAAGAAATCATAGTTGAAGAACTATGAAGGGTAATTGGTTGTTTACTTATTATTTCAGAAGATGATATTCCACAGCATCTTATTCTTTCTTTTTTTCCCATGTGTGTCTGTTTTTCTTTCCTACCCTTTCTTCCCACTCTTACATTTATTTCCTTCCTTCCTTCTCCCTCCACCATATTTTTTCTTTTCCATACTCAAAGTGTTCTACTTTTTTTATTGAATAAAATGAGCTTCACCAGATTTTTATTTCAAAATTAGTTATACCAAGAATTTCATATTTTTTAAAATTATATTCTGCTTTCTGTCTGTAAAATTGGGTTATAATGATTGCTCCTTTCTAGGGTTATTAAAAGATTAAATAAACTACTGTTTACAACAATACGTGGCATGAAATATGTTCTCCATAAGTGCTAGGTATTACTGTTGTTCTTTGGTTTAAAAAATAATTATGATTGTCTACTCTGTGTTGGGCACTTTGCTAAATTTTGCAAGATATAGAGGCAAAAAAAAAAAATGGGTCTCTGCCCTCAGGAAACAAAATATATTGGGGAAGATAGATGTATAAACACATTTTAGTAGAGCACAGACATTGTGCATGAAAAGACATTATCTTTGATCTTCACAACTGCTTTGCAGAATAGTTATTCAGTGAGAAATCTGAGGCTCAAAGAAGGCACATGAGTGAGGTCACAGAGCTAGTCTGTCTGACTTCAAAGTTCCCTTCCCCTTGTTATCACACTGACTCACATTAGGATGCTGTCCACTGATTCTGATCTTTAACGATCATGTTCCAAGCATTAGTGTTTCTGTTGTCCTGAAAAGTCCCAAAGTCTCATGCTAAAGTCTAGGTCACTGGCTCTTGCAGCTCAAATGCAAGGAATAAATAGAGCCCCACTGCCTGGGGACTCAATTCAGACAGTCCTTTGTCAGTTCATTTCAGCCTGCACTGGAGGATGGGCAGTTGTTGCCAAAGACCTGTCAGTCAAGAACAGTGGCCCATTTGTTAAGACTGTTGCAGTGCCTGTGGCGAACACTAATCAGTCATGGGGACCATGACTGTGGCATTCTGGTTTAACCAAAGAGTAAGTCCAGTCCCAAAGGCACAGCTTGTAACAATAGCTTCATTTGAATTACAACATATTTGAAAAGGGATGTCAAACAGGCATTAATTTATGCTTCAAATATTTGTTGTGGAACTTCTAAGAGTAAGGAATGTGCGAGTCTTTGGGAGCTCAAAGGTGAATAAGAAACAGACTCTGTTCTTAATAAGTTTTAAGATTTAGTGTATGAGACAAGCTGTGTGTATAAGTAATCAGAAAATACAGTAGAAAGAAGTATTGAAGGAAAATGAAAAGTGCTGTGGGAGTGTAAGGAAGTGCTTTCAGCTGGAGAGCTCGAAAGGCTTTAGGGAGGAACCGACAGTTTAGCTGGACTTGAAAGGCATGTAGCATTTTAATAGAAAAGAAAGGTAGCCTAGTGGGAAAGTAGTGTAAGCAGAGCTTTGAAGATGGGCCAAGTTTGGGGCACAGGACCCTTTTCCCTTCCTCTTTCACTGCCAAACATCTCTCAGGACTCAGCTCAAACATTATTTGCACACGGGAGGCTTTGCTGACCTTCTTGAGTCCCTTTTCCCCATCATAAACTTCTAAAAGCATACAGAACCTATTTCTTTCATGTCTCCCTCCTACACTGTAAGTTTCATGATTTTGCCACAGTCCCATTAAAGTGCTGTTCATCACTTGGTAAATATTTGTTGCATGAATAACTGAAAGTGGCCTTGTGGAACTGGATTATAGAATTTGTGAAGGTAATGCTGAAAAATAACTTACTGCTGCTGCTGCTGCTGCTGCTAAGTCGCTTCAGTAGTGTCCGACTCTGTGCGACCCCATAGACGGCAGCCCACCAGGCTCCCCTGTCCCTGGGATTCTCCAGGCAAGAACACTGGAGTGGGTTGTCATTTCCTTCTCCAATGCATGAAAGTGAAAAGGGAAAGTGAAGTCGCTCAGTCGTGTCCGACTCTTAGTGACTCCATGGACTGCAGCCTACCAGGCTCCTCTGTCCATGGGATTTTCCAGGCAAGAGTACTGGAGTGGGGTGCCATTGCCTTCTCCGAAGTTTAGGTTAGGTTACCAAAAAACTGTAGTCTTGGGTGTTCTTCCTGGTCCTCTCCCTCACCTGCTGTGAGAGAAGCCAGCTGCTATGTTGTCAGCTACCCTAGGAAGTTGACATGGCAAGGAATGGAGGGAGGGCTCTGGTGAAAGCCAGTGAGGAACTGAGGCCCTTAATCTGACAAACTGAAGTAACTGAATCCTGCTGACAATAATGTGCGTGATTTTGGAAGTGGATCCTTCCCCATCAATACTTCAGATCAGACTGAGGCCCAACCAACACCTTGACTGCAACATAAGGACCTTGAGCCAGAGGCATCCATCTGAATTGCACTCAGATTCCTGATCCACAGAAACTGTGTGATAAATGGTCACTGTTTCAGACCAAGTTTGGGGATAATTTGTTTCACAGTAATAACTAACCTAACTACCCACATAACTACAAAACTACAAAATGTAATGTCCTCACTATAATATAAAGGTAAAATAAAGATAGTCAATTATAATAACATGTGTTTCAATAGGGTTTCCCGGCTGGCTCAGTGTAAGAATCCACCTATCAATGCAAAAGATGTGGGTTCAATCCCTGGGTCGGGAAGACCCCTCCTGGAGGAGGAAATGACTACTTGCTCCAGTCTTCTTGCCTGGAAAATCCCATGGACAGAGGAGCCTGGTGGGCTAAAGTCCATGGGGTCGCAGAGTCAGACATAACTGAGTAACTAACACTTTCCCTTTTTTTTAGTGTCAGACCCCACTGATCAAGGGGTCAGTCCTACAAGAGTGCTCCTAACTTTAGATGCATAGTAGTAGGGCCCCAGGCTACCCACAACTTCTGTGTGACCTGGCTACAAATCAGAGTTTTGCATGACCTCCTCCCCCTTGGATTTGGTTATTTCCTAGAACAACTCACAAAATTCAGGGAAACACATTTGTCAGTTTATTAAAGGGTATCATAAAGGATACAGATGAAGAGACACATGGGGCAAGGTCTGGGAGGGTCCTGAGCACAGGACTTCTGCCTCCATGAAGTTCGGGGTGCATCATCTTCCAGGCAAGTGGATGTGTTCCACAACCTGGACGCTCTCTGAACCTTCTACTACTGGAACTGTGGTGCTTTGTATAGGTATGATTAATTACTAATTCCATTTCTAGTTCCTATCCCCTCCTCTGGAGAGGGCTGACAATTCCAAGCTTCTAATCATGGCTTGGTTTTTCTGGTGACCAGCTCCCATCCAAGAGCCATCCAGGAGCCCACCCAGAGTTGCCTCATTATAACAAAAGATGCTCCTAATGCTGTTATCACTTAGAAATTTACAAGGATTTTAGTAGCCCTGTGTGTGTGTGTGTGTGTGTGTGTGTGTGTGTGTGTTGAGGGATTGTAGAGTGGATGTCAAAGACCAGCTCTACACCAGAACTGTCCTAGTGCTCTTCTTTGTTGTTCAGTTGCTAAGTCGTATCCAACTCTTGGTGACTCTATGGGCTGCAGCACACCAAGCCTCCCTGTCTGCTCTTGACAGTGAAGTGAAGTCGCTCAGTCGTGTCCAACTCTTTGCGACCCCATGGACTATAGCCTACCAGGCTCCATCCATGAGATTTTCCAGGCAAGAATACTGGAGTGGGTTGCCATTTCCTACTCTAGAGGATCTTTCCGACCCAGGGATCGAACCTGGGTCTCCTGCATTGCGGGCAGACGCTTTACTGTCTGAGCCACGAGAGAAGCCACCTAACAAATTACAAGCATTTTAGGAGCTCTGGGCCAGGAAAGCAGGTGGAGGAGGGAGGAGGAGGTTTGGGCAGAGACCAATATATATACTTTCTACTATCTCATAGCTGCATTCCAGGAAAATTCAATGTACCTTAAAAGCATAGAAAACGCTTTGTATTTATATATTGACAAAGTTATGTTCCAGATCAGATGAGTTGCTCAGTCGTGTCCGACTCTTTGCGACCCTATGAATCGCAGCACGCCAGGCCTCCCTGTCCATCACCAACTCCCGGAGTTCACTCAGACTCATGTCCATCGAGTCAGTGATGCCATCCAGCCATCTCATCCTCTGTCGTCCCCTTCTCCTCCTGCCCCCAATCCCTCCCAGCATCAGAGTCTTTTCCAATGAGTCAACTCTTCGAATGAAGTGGCCAAAGTACTGGAGTTTCAGCTTTAGCATCATTCCTTCCAAAGAAATCCCAGGGCTGATCTCCTTCAGAATGGACTGGTGGGATCTCCTTGCAGTCCAAGGGACTCTCAAGAGTCTTCTCCAACACCACAGTTCAAAAGCATCAATTCTTCAGCGCTCAGCCTTCTTCACAGTCCAACTCTCACATCCATACATGACCACAGGGAAAACCACAGCCTTGACTAAATGAACCTTTGTTGGCAAAGTAATGTCTCTGCTTTTGAATATGCTATCTAGGTTGGTCACAACTTTCCTTCCAAGGAGTAAGTGTCTTTTAATTTCATGGCTGCAATCACCATCTGCAGTGATTTTGGAGCCCCCAAAAATAAAGTCTGACACTGTTTCCACTGTTTCCCCATCTATTTCCCATGAAGTGATGGGACCGGATGCCATGATCTTAGTTTTCTGAATGTTGAGCTTTAAGCCAACTTTTTCACTCTCCTCTTTCACTTTCATCAAGAGGCTCTTTAGTTCCTCTTCACTTTCTGCCATAAGGGTGGTATCATCTGCATATCTGAGGTTATTGATATTTCTCCCAGCAATCTTGATTCCAGCTTGTGTTTCTTCCAGCCCAGCGTTTCCCATGATGTACTCTGCATATAAGTTAAATAAGCAGGGTGATGATATACAGCCTTGACGTACTCCTTTTCCTATTTGGAACCAGTCTGTTGTTCCATGTCCAGTTCTAACTGTTGCTTCCTGACCTGCATATAGATTTCTCAAGAGGCAGATCAGGTGGTCTGATATTCCCATGTCTTTCAGAATTTTCCACAGTTTATTGTGATCCACACAGTCAAAGGCTTTGGCATAGTCAATAAAGCAGAAATAGATGTTTTTCTGGAACTCTCTTGCTTTTTCGATGATCCAGCAGATGTTGGTAATTTGATCTCTGGTTCCTCTGCCTTTTCTAAATCCAGCTTGAACATCAGGAATTTCATGGTTCACATATTGCTGAAGCCTGGCTTGGAGAATTTTGAGCATTGCTTTACTAGCATGTGAGATGAGTGCAATTGTGCAGCAGTTTGATCATTCTTTGGCATTGCCTTTCTTTGGGATAGGAATGAAAACTGACTTTTTCCAGTCCTGTGGCCACTGCTGAGTTTTCCAAAATTGCTGGCATATTGAGTGCAGCACTTTCACAGCATCATCTTTCAGGATTTGAAATAGCTCAACTGGAATTCCATCACCTCCACTAGCTTTGTTCATAGTGATGCTTTCTAAGGCCCACTGGACTTCACATTCCAGGATGTCTGGCTTTAGGTCAGTGATCACACCATCATGATTATCTGGGTCGTGAAGATCTTTTTTGTGCAGTTCTTCTGTGTATTCTTGCCACCTCTTCTTAATATCTTCTGCTTCTGTTAGGTCCATACCATTTCTGTCCTTTATTGAGCCCATCTTTGCATGAAATGTTCCCTTGGTATCTCTAATTTTCTTGAAGAGATCTCTAGTCTTTCCCATTCTGTTGTTTTCCTCTATTTCTTTGCATTGATCACTGAGGAAGTCTTTCTTATCTCTTCTTGCTATTCTTTGGAACTCTGCATTCAGATGCTTATATCTTTCCTTTTCTCCTTTGCTTTTCACAGCTATTTGTAAGGCCTCCCCAGACAGCCATTTTGCTTTTTTGCATTTCTTTTCCATGGGGATGGTCTTGATCCCTGTCTCCTGTACAGTGTCATGAACCTCATTCCATAGTTCATCAGGCACTCTATCTATCAGATCTAGGCCCTTAAATCTATTTCTCACTTCCACTGTATAATCATAAGGGATTTGATTTAGGTCATACCTGAATGGTCTAGTGATTTTCCCTACTTTCTTCAATTTAAGTCGGAATTTGGCAATAAGGAGTTCATTGTCTGAGCCACAGTCAGCTCCCGATCTTGTTTTTGTTGACTGTATAGAGCTTCTCCATCTTTGGCTGCAAAGAATATAATCAGTCTGAGTTCGGTGTTGACCATCTGGTGATGTCCATGTGTAGAGTCTTCTCTTGTGTTGTTGAAAGAGGGTGTTTGCTATGACCAGTGCATTTTCTTGGCAAAACTCTATTAGTTTTTGCCCTGCTTCATTCCGTATTCCAAGGCCAAATTTGCCTGTTACTCCAGGTGTTTCTTGACTTCCTGCTTTTGCATTCCAGTCCCCTATAATGAAAAGGACATCTTTGTTGGGTTTTAGTTCTAAAAGGTCTTGTAGGTCTTCATAGAACCGTTCAACGTCAGCTTCTTCAGCTTTACTGGTTGGGGCATAGACTTGGGTTAATGTGATATTGAATGGTTTGCCTTGGAAACGAACAGAGATCATTCTGTCGTTTTTGAGATTGCATCCAAGTACTGCATTTCAGACTCTTTTGTTGACCATGATGGCTACTCCATTTCTTCTGAGGGATTCCTGCCCGCAGTAGTAGATATAATGGTCATCTGAGTTAAATTCACCCATTCCAGTCCATTTCAGTTCGCTGATTCCTAGAATGTCGATATTCACTCTTGCCATCTCTTATTTGACCACTTCCAATTTGCCGTGATTCATGGACCTGACATTCCAGGTTCCTATGCAATATTGCTCTTTACAGCATCAGACCTTGCTTCTATCACCAGTCACATCCACAGCTGGGTATTCTTTTTGCTTTGGCTCCATCCCTTCATTCTTTCTGGAGTTATTTCTCCACTGATCTCCAGTAGTATATTGGGCACCTGCTGACCTGGGGAGTTTCTCTTTCAGTATCCTATCATTTTGCCTTTTCATACTGTTCCTGGGGTTCTCAAGGCAAGAATACTGAAGTAGTTTGCCATTCCCTTCTCCAGTGGACCACATTCTGTCAGATCTCTCCACCATGACCCACCTGTCTTGGGTTGCCCCACGGGCATGGCTTAGTTTCATTGAGTTAGACAAGGCTGTGAGAACTGGTAGTGAAGTACAGTATCCTCAATAACCAATAAAGAGTTTGGCAATAAGTCACGTGTGTGTTAGTTGCTCAGTTGTACCCAACTCTTTTCAACCCCATGGACTGTAGCCTTACAAATAGCTGTGAAAAGAATAGAAGTGAAAAGCACGGGAGAAAAGGAAAGATATAAGCATCTGAATGCAGAGTTCCAAAGGATAGCAAGGAGAGATAAGAAGGCCTTTCTCAGTGATCAATGCATAGAAACAGAGGAAAACAATAGAATGGGAAAGACTGGAGATCACTTCAAGAAAATCAGAGATACCAAGGGACTACTTCATGCAAAGATGGGCTAAATAAAGGACAGAAATGGTATGGACCTTACAGAAGCAGAAGATATTAAGAAGAGATGGCAAGAATACACAGAAGAACTATACAAAAAAAGATCTTCACGACCCAGATAATCACCATGGTGTGATTACTTACCTAGAGCCAGACATCCTGGAATGTGAAGTCCAGTGGGCCTTAGAAAGCATCACTACGAACAAAGCTAGTGGAGGTGATGGAATTCCAGTTGAGCTATTTCAAATCCTGAAAGATGATGCTGTGAAAGTGCTGCACTCAATATGCCAGCAAATTTGGAAAACTCAGCAGTGGCCACAGGACTGGAAAAGGTCAGTTTTCATTCCCATCCCAAAGAAAGGCAATGCCAAAGAATGCTCAAACTACCGCACAATTGCACTCATCTCACATGCTAGTAAAGTAATGCTCAAAATTCTCCAAGCCAGGCTTCAGCAATACGTGAACCATGAAATTCCTGATGTTCAAGCTGGATTTAGAAAAGGCAGAGGAACTAGAGATCAAATTGCCAACATCTGCTGGATCATCGAAAAAGCAAGAGAGTTCCAGAAAAACATCTCTTTCTCCTTTATTGACAATGCCAAAGCCTTTGACTGTGTGGATCACAATAAACTGTGGAAAATTCTTCAAGAGATGGGAATACCAGACCACCTGACCTGCCTCTTGAGAAACCTGTATGCAGGTCAGGAAGCAACAGTTAGAACTGGACATGGAACAACAGACTGGTTCCGAATAAGAAAAGGAGTACGTTAAGGCTGTATATCATCACTCTGCTTATTTAACTTATATGCAGAGTACATCATGAGAAACGCTGGGCTGGAAGAAGCACAAGCTGGAATCAAGATTGCTGGGAGAAAATCAATAACCTGAGATATGCAGATGACACCACCCTTATGGCAGAAAGTGAAGAGGAACTAAAGAGCCTCTTGATGAAAGTGAAAGAGGAGAGTGAAAAAGTTGGCTTAAAGTTCAACATTCAGAAAACAAAGATCATGGCATCCGGTTCCATCATTTCATGGGAAATAGATGGGGAAACAGTGGCTGACTTTATTTTTATGGCCTCCAAAATCACTGTAGATGGTGATTGCAGCCATGAAATTAAAAGATGCTTACTTCTTGGAAGGAAAGTTATGACCAACCTAGACAGCATATTCAAAAGCAGAGACATTACTTCGCCAACAAAGGCCAGTCTAGTCAAGGCTATGGTTTTTCCAGTAGTCGTGTATGGATGTGAGAGTTGGACTGTCAAGAAAGCTGAGCGCCGAAGAATTGATGCTTTTGAACTGTGGTGTTGGAGAAGACTCTTGAGAGTCCCTTGCACTGCAAGGAGATCCAACCAGTCCATCCTTAGGGAGATCAGTCCTGGGTGTTCATTGGAAGGACTGATGTTGAAGGTGAAACTCCAATACTTTGGCCCCCTGATGCGAAGGGCTGACTCATTTGAAAAGACCCTGATGCCTGGAAAAATTGAGGGCAGAAGAGTGGTACGACAGAGGATGAGATGGTTGGATGGCATCACTGACTCAATGGACATGAGTTTGGGTAAACTCCGGGAGCTGGTGATGGACAGGGAGGCCTGGCGTGCTCTGGTTCATGGGGTGGCAAAGAGTCGGACACGACTGAGCGACTGAACTGAATTGGACTGCAGCCAGCCAGGCTCCTTTGTCCTTGGGATTTCCCAGGCAAGAATACTGGAGTGGTTTGCCATTTCTTTCTCCAAGGGATCTTTCCTACACAGAGATCGGACCCAGGTCTTCCACTGAAAACAGATTCTTTACCAGTGAGTCACCAGAGAAGTCCTGGCAATAAATCACAGTGGAACTCTAAGTTGTTCAAATTGTTTAAATTCACCCCTGGCTAGCCCCTCAATGATCCAAAGCTTCGCAGTACCGAATCAGGAAGCAGTGATCTGATACGCTGAAGCAAGTTCAAGGTGACAACGAGATACTCTCCATCTAGCTCATCCCTTTTCTATGCTAATATTTAATTCCTACTTTCAGAGACTTTATCCTTCGCTGCTCAGGTTTCACCGCTGGGCGGGACGTGCTTGTTCTTCTTCCATAGGTGGGGCTCAGCTAGGCCCCGCCCCGGCCCCGCCCGTCACCGGAAATGAGGCAGCGGAAGTAGTAAAAAGCTCTCCGAGGGAGGCGGGCGCGCTGAGGAGGTGGCTGGCTGGTGGGATGGCAGATGAAGAAGAGGATCCCACCGTGAGTGACTGCCTCTGTTCCAACCCGCTTTTTAATTTACTATCTCGAGCACAGTAGCGGAAGCACAGTGGAGAATTGGGCTTCTTTACCTCGGTGATTCTGCTGAGAGAATCGGGGACTTCTCCCCGGGCTAGCCTTTTTCTTCTGATTCATCCTTTTTGTAAGCGGGGCAGGAGGAGTAGGTGGCTCCCCGCCCTTTACTTTTGGTTCATATTTGCCAGATACCCTTTGAATCACTTAGAGAATCATCAGAGGGCAAAGCTAGCATTTGTTAGGGCTCATTATGCAACAACAATTCAAGTGCTAAGAAAACTGTACACTTACTGTAAAATAGTGGAAAAATAATGGACTCAATTCACTGAGCAAGTAATTGAGCCTCAGGTTTCATGACATAAAATAGGCTTAAGGTTTACTTGAGGAATGTTCTTAGCACTGTGTAAGAAATGCTTAACAAATACTAGTTTTGCTTGCTTTCATTCAATATCAACTCTTTTAATAGTAAAACTATCTAGAAATAGACCAACTTTCTTTAAAAAAAAAAAAAAATGTATGGTCGTTGGAACTCCCCCAGGAGAGGCAGTACGATTGTTAGGGGCATTGTAGAAGCCACTCCTGCGTGAGTCTGAAGTTGGGCGAGATAGTTTTAATGCCCCCAAAATGCTAAAGTTTCATTGTTTTTTGCTGCTTGTTTTAGGCTTTCTGGCATGATATTGGTGTTGAAGATGTAAAAAAAAAAAGTTAATTATTAAAATGTCAGAAGCAGTATTTGACATATCTATACATTTTAACTTCCAGTTTGAGGAAGAAAATGAAGAAATTGGAGGAGGTGCAGAAGGTGGACAGGGTAAAAGAAAGAGACTTTTTTCTAAAGAATGTAAGTAGTACTTGACAATGATTTTTTAAGAGTTTCTTTGCAGGGACAGTATTCTCAGACTTGCGTATAAATTCTGTTTAACCTGTGATTCATAGATAGTAATGATCCTAACCCCAATTTATATATTTATATATGTGGGTGTATATATGGGCTCACACAGACATACGTTTTTAAATTTTTTAAGTAAATACGTGTGATCAGTGTCCTAAGTAAGAACATACCTCCGTTACTTTACCTGTCCCTTATCTTTCATCAGTTGGAGCAGGGACTCCTTTGACTGTAAGCGGAAGGTTCTGTTGGATCCTGAACAGGTCTGAGGGTAGGAATTAAGTTGGGTCTATTCTCCCTCGGTAGACAGGTTTAACCTTTTATGGCAGTGGCAAGAAGAGCTGCTTCTACTACTGATGATTCAGGCCAGCACCTGAAAGGCACCATGAGAACATGCTCTTCATCTTCCAATCCTGGTCCTTTATACATAGTTATGGCTGAGTGTAGATCAGGCAACACATGGAACACTTGGTTTACTTATGCCAGTTCCGACATAAGCAGTTCCTAAATGCTCTTGAAACTACAGAGTCAAGTAGTTTGGTTTTTTTAAGCCATTCAGATCCTTTCCTATATCTCAATTTTTTACCTAAAGTTGACCACTCATTATTCCATTTCTGATGTTATTTACTCCATTCGCATACGGTTTTACTTGTGGAGACTTCCCTGTACCTCAAACGGTGAAGAATCTGCCTGCGAGGCAAGAGACCAGGGTTTGATCCCTGGATTGGGAAGTTCCTCTGGAGGAGAGAATGGCACTCCACTCCAGTATTCTTCCCTGGAGAATTCCAGGGACAGAGAAGCCTGGCGGGCTACAGTCCTTGGGGTTGCAAAGAGTCGACACGACTGAGTGACTAACACAGTTAGTTACTTCTTAGGAGGGCGTAAGAGGGTTACTACACCAGAGCGTCGCAGAGTGATGCTTGGATACTTCTTACCAGAGCCTTTGTTCCACTTGGATTTCTTTATTTTTGTGATGACAAGAATTCGGAATCTTCACAGCTGTTTCTTTGTCTTACCTGAATTTTCATGTATCTTACTTGACCAAGATCTGTTCTCCTAGACATTTTTTGTTTAAAAAAAATGTTTTTGCTAATATAACACAAAATTTCAAAGCATCCACTTCTCTATTTGTTTATGTCTTTACAGACTCTTTAACCAAATACAGTTTACATACTTCCTATCTACTAGGTTTTTCCTTTTCCAGTGAAGTATATTTCCCTACTGATGAATTCTCCCCATCACAATGTTAATGACGTATTTTCTTCAAAATATTTAAGAGAAAATATTAAATTTATAGTGGAGAATCCAGTCCTGGCAGACATTACTTTAGTCAGGTGATCAAAGTTAGTATCACCAGTAATATATGTTGACACTAGGTACCCCTGATGTGGTGCATTAAGAGGTCCATCATCACTGTGATTCCTTTTCTAATAATGCATAACCACAACCTAATCATGAGGAAACATCAGACAAACCGAAGCTGAAGGACACGCTATGAGATAACTGACCAGTATTCTTCAGAAGTATCAAGGTTGTAAAAGACAAGGAAAGTTTGAGGAACTGTTACAGAACAGAGGAAGCTAAGGAGACACAACAACTAAATAGTGTGGGATCCTGGAACAGAAAAAGTACACTAGTGGAAAAACTGGTACAATCTGAGTAAGTTCTGTACTTGTACCAGTGTTAATTTCTTAGTTTTGATAAATGTCTTTGGTTGTGTAAGATGTTAACATAAGGGGAAACTGGGTATAGGGATTCTGGAACTCCATGCTATTTTTGCAGCCCTTCTTTAAGTCTGAAATTATCTTAAAAACAAAAAAAATTTTTTTTTCCAGAATCCCAAAAAAGAGAGAAGGGAGAAAATATTGCCTCTTGTGTTTGTTTTCTCCCTCCTGTATCTGAACCTAAAGATTCTTGCCAGGATAAACCCTCCAGGGCACTTCTCTATCCCAGACTGGCTTCTAGGTCATCCCTTTCTTTTCTTCCACGGGCCTGGTCTGCTTTCTTCGTAGTTCTGCCTGCTTTTGCTTCTCCTAAGTAGGAATTACTCTTTTCTTTTTTAGGACTTATTCTTAATGTACTCCTTCCTACTTTTAGAAGTGTTCTAGGAGTCCCTTCCCTTTTTTTTTCTTTCTTTTGTTGTTTACATATTTGGCTGTGCTGGCTCTTTGTTGCTGGACGCTGGATCTTTAGGTGCAGCATGTGGGATCTAGTTCCCTGACCAGGGATGGAATCTGGGCCCCCTGCATTGGGAGCGTGGAGTGTCTTAGTCACTGGACCACCAGGGCCTTTTTTAAAGGCCTAATTCCCGCCCCCCGCCCCCCCGCCTTTTTTAAACGTAAAACTTACATACAGTGAATTATACTAATCTTTACTGAACGGCTTGATGAATTTTGTATATACTTACAACCAGCAGTCAGATCAAAATAGAAAACATTTCTAACATGACAGAATTTCTTAGTATTTATATACCCCTTTTGGGCTTCCCTGATGGCTCAGATGGTAAAGAATCTGCCTGCAGTGGGGGAGACCTGGGTTCAATCCCTGGGTCGGGAAGGTCCCTTGGGGGAGGGCATGGCAACCCCCTCCAGTATTCTTGCCCGGAGAATTCCCATGGATGGAGGAGCCTGGCAGGCTACAATTCATGGGGTTGCAAAGAGTTGGAAATGACTGAGCGACTAAGCACACACACATACACATATATACCATACCCCTTTGAGAATCTGATCCAAATTGATTTTTCTTCCAGAAAAAGTGCACACACAAGTAATGTATAAAATTTTTCTATATAATTTCAGTAGGGTTCCAGGACTTCTCAAAGCTTGTCTGTGGACTGATTGGGAATTTATAGACTATAGGATAAGAAGCCATATGGATCCCATCTGCCCTAAATTACGAAGAAATGTTAAGTGTTGTGGGTAGGAGTATAGATTCTGGAGCCAGATTCTCTGAGTTTAAATTCAAGTTGAGTCTCACTAGCTGTGTGACCTTGGGTAAATTACTTAACTTTGTGCCTCAGTTTTCTCATCTGTATATAATGGGGATAATAGTGGTTTCTATTTCACAGAATTGTCATGAGGATTAAATGAGCTTACAACAATGGCTGGCACACAGTAAGGGATATATAAATGGTTGGGCCAAAGACTTGAATTACTGTGATATTGAATGGTTTGCTTTGGAAACAAACCAAGATCATTCTATTGTTTTTGAGGTTGCACCCAAGTACTGCATTTTGGACTCTTTTGTTGATTATGAGGGCTTCTTGATTTCTTCTATGGCATTCTTGCCCACAGTAGTAGATATAATGGTCATCTGAATTAAATTCGCCCTCTCCCATCCATTTTAGTTCACTGGTTCCTAAGATGTTGGTGTTTACTCTTTGCCATCTCCTGCTTGACCACATCCAGTTTACCTTGATTCATGGACCTAGCATTCCACGTTCCTATGCAATACTGTTCTTTACAACATTGGATTTTACTTTCATCACCAGACACATCCACAACTGAGTGTTGTTTCCACTTTGGCCCAGCTGCTTCATTCTTTCTGAAGCTATTAGTAGTTGTCCTCCCTAGTAGCGTATTGGATACCTTCCGACCTGGGGGACTCATCTTTTGGTGTGATATCTTTTTTGCCTCTTTATACAATTCATAGGGTTCTCAGTGGCAGGTATACTGTGGTAGTTTGCTTTTCTTTCCTCCACTGGATCACGTTTTGTCAGAACTCTCCCTATGACCCATCCGTCTTGCATGGCTCTGTGTGCATGACTCAGCTTCATTGAGGTACGAAAGCCCTTTCACCAAGAGAAGACAGTGATCCATGAAGGGTTTTACCTATTAGCAGTTACTTTTATTACTTTGTATTATACTTTTCTTCTCTTTTGCATTTTCTATGAAGCCTAAAAGGGCTTCACTGGCGTTGCTTTGATCCAGGGAATAAAATGTCAAGATTCTGTATTATAAGCTTTTGCTTTCTCCTTTTGATTAACCAGTTCTTCCTGTAAGAAGGTAATTGGAGCTTTCTCTTATGTCCTCTTCCTTATAGTTGTATCATAAAGGATTTTGCCTTCTTTTTTCCAGCCCTCCTCCCCCCAAAAACATAACTTAAACCATTGCTACTCATGCTTTTCCTGCCAAGAAGTTTCCTACTTAAAGGTATTCTGGGGTTGTTGGTGAGTAGATAATAGAGGTTAGGGAAGAATATTGATATCAGGGTTCGGTAGCTAGGCGAGAAGGGTAGTTTCTACCTAGGGAAGGCTAGGTAAGAAAAGTTGCTTATGAGCTAGTGATTAATACCTTTCACACCAAAATTCATACTTGGAGACAACAAATATAATGTAAATATACTTTTATACCAATATCTTCTATACCTTGGTTCAATTCTAATATGAAAAAAGTGTAAGTCAAGTTCTTTTAAGTAAACAAAAATGATTGTTCTTTTTATAGTACGGTGTATGATGTATGGGTTTGGAGATGACCAGAATCCTTATACTGAATCAGTAGATATTCTTGAAGACCTTGTCATAGAGTTCATCACTGAAATGGTAAGACTTTTTTTTTTAACTGGCCTTAGTTAACTGAGGAGTGGATTTGAAATTCTAACTTTTAGAATAGAACTGTGACATTCTTTTGAAAAACTATTCATTTGAGTCCCTGTTTTGTGGAAGTTTCTGGTTACCGTTTATAATTAAGGATGGAGGGAGATATATATGCATGTATATGGGTATACGGAGTTTGGCTGTGTTCAGTTCCTGTGAATTTTTACCCTTTGTTTTGGATTATTTCCTTCATAAAGAATAATAGAAGTAAAATTACTGGGTCAGAGAGTATGCATTTTTAAAAATCTTTTTCTGCTTATAAAAGTAATATTAAATTTAGAAAGTATTAAAGAGTGCCCAGAAGAAAATAAAAAGCTATAACCCTTCTACCAAGGGATAACTGATGCTGAGATTTTTGTGAATATTCTTTTGTCTTTTTACACATATTTTAAAACTTTACAAAATTGAAATCATGTAGTACATACAGTCATAGAGCCTGCTTTCTCACTTGGGTAAGTCTACCACGTTTCTGTGTGTCACTGCATAATACTTTTAATATTTTTGATGGCTTCACAATATTAATTGGCTAGATGTACTCAAATTTGTTCAATGCCTTATTAAATATTTAGTTTCTTTTTTTTTTCAGTCATTAGAAATAATGCTGCAAGGAGTTTTTGGTTTTACATAGTATGACTATGTAATGGTAGGGGATGAGATTTGTCTAAAGGAAAGCCATCAATATTTATTAGCTACCAAGATGGACACAAAGTTTAAATGAAGTGGGTGGTTACAGAGAAATTACAAAATCATTTTATACAAATGAAGATCAACTATGTATATCAAAATACAAAAAGAAACATCAATGGATTTGATAGTTTTAATGTCTTTAGTGTAAAAAAGTCTATATAGCACTGAAACATTGCTAATAATGGTAGAAAGTGGACAAAGAACATTAATAGACAACTCACAAATGAATAGCTATAATAATTAGAAGAGAAGGCTTCAAACTCACTAGCATTGTAATTAAAAAAATAAAACATTAGATTTTTGAAAAATTAATTGAATTTAATATGTTTCTTTGTAATAGACTCATAAGGCAATGTCAATTGGAAGACAAGGTCGGGTACAAGTTGAAGATATCGTCTTCTTGATTCGAAAGGACCCAAGAAAGTTTGCTAGGGTTAAAGATTTGCTTACTATGAATGAAGAATTGAAACGCGCTAGAAAAGCATTTGATGAAGCAAACTATGGATCTTGACACCTTTTGTACTTTCTGAAGCTTCATTATCTTCTGGAGAAACCATACTTAATAACTGTATTTTCCATAGTAAGGCCCTGATACCTAACCATGTGAATGAAAAATGGAGAACCACAAAGTTTTCAGGCTTTATTTTCATGTTTTCAATTTTAGAGTGATATATGAGCCTTTAATTACCTGCCATTATATTACCCTACTTGAATTACATATTAGATTTTAATGACCACATGTAAGTCAAAGTACCTTTGGTTTGCAAACCATTCAGTTTCTTATGACTCTTGACCCTCTCAATGATGAATTAATATTTATGTATATTTGTGCCATTGTAGGTTGTACTGTAGCTGTTTAATGTGTGAAATCTAAATGGCACCTTTGGCTTTGATAGCTAAGATGTGTTTCATATATTTCTAAAGCTTTTAGACCAAAGTAGTGTAAGTTATTAAAAGATGGTGAACTGGTTTGTGTTTCTTTTAAGGAGAAAACAATATTAGAAAATACAGCGTTTTGTAGGAGTGTTTATTTGTCTTAAGATGATTTGTTTTAATACTCTTCTTTAGATAAGAGTAATTTTTTTATTTTTTGAGAAACTAAGCATTTCCTATGAATGGTTCTGTGTTGGAAGACATACTGGATTAAAAATCTTTGGGGTTTATACTATACTGTTTGTCAGATTTTAAAAGAACTCATTTTCCCAGGTCAGATTAAAACTTCTGAAAGTGCTTTCAGTAGCAGGAATGGCATTGCTGAAAAGTTGATGGCAGGTAAGCATTTGAGGTAGTGTTTTATTAACATATTTGTTAGTATTTATTTATTCTGAAAATGCATACTTGACTAAAACCATGTGTGGCTATGGAAACCACTTCTGTAGTTCACAAGTTTTGTGTGTATTTAGCTCATTGTATTATTCTTGCACTTAGCTGAAAGTAAGGATTAAAATTGCATTTAAAGGGATCACTGGATATTACTCTTTGTGAAACTGAATGTTTTGTGTGCTGCTTATAAGCATTATCTATGAATCAGTACTTAGGAAGATTTCACTTTCTTAACCTATCAATATAGAGAATAAAGTATGAAAAATTAAAAGGATTACTGCTTGAGTTTGACTATATGATTTATCAGCTTTTCTCTCCCTTATAATTCACTAAAAACTTTTTTTCTGTATTCTTATAATGCTCCTGAATTGATTGTGAGATTCAAGATACCTGGGCTGATATTTTTATTTGAAAAAGCAAAAACCAGTTAAAAACCTACTTTAAACTGAAATCAAGATTGAGCGTGGAATAATAAAAGATCAGTATATTACTATTTTTGCTAGTCAAGAGTCTGCTTGACCCGGAAGAAGGACCTTGTGGTAACCTGCCATAGGGGAGTTATACTGGGTGCCTGTATTAGTCAACTTGGGCTCCCATAACAAAAATGTCAGACTGAGTAGCTGGCTTAAACAATGGAAATTTATGTTTTCACAGTTCTGCAGACTGGAAGTCTTGAGATCAGGATGCCAACAGGTCAGGTACTGGTAAGGAGTCTTCCTGGACTGCAGATAGCTGCCTTCTCCCTGTGCTCACATGGCTGAGAGACACCTCTGTTGTTTCTCCCTGTTATAAGGCCACCAGTTCTGTGGGATAAAGGTTCTATCCTTCTGACCTCATTTAACCTTAACCACCACATTAAAAGTCCTTTCTTCAGGATAGTCATTTGGGGATTCAGTTCAGTTAAGTCGCTCAGTTGTGTCTGACTCTTTGCCACTCCATGAACCACAGCATGCCAGGCCTTTCTTTCCATCACTAACTCCCAGAGCTTACCCAAACTCATGTCTATCGAGTCAGTGATGCCATCCAACCATCTCATCTTCTGTTGTCTCCTTCTCCTGCCCTCAATCTTTCCCAGCATCAGGGTCTTTTCAAATGAGTCAGCCCTTCACATCAGGTGGCCAAAGTATTGGAGTTTCAGCTTCAGCATCAGTCCTTCCAATGAAGACTCAGCACTGATCTCCTTTAGGATGGACTGGTTGGATCTCCTTGCAGTCCAAGAGACTCTCAAGAGTCTTCTCCAACACCACAGTTCAAAAGCATCAATTATTTGGCGCTCAGCTTGCTTTATAGTCCAACTCCATATCCATACATGACTACTGGAAAAACCATAGCCTTGACTAGACGGACCTTAGTGGACAAAGTAATGTCTGACTCTTTGCCACCTCATGAACCACAGCATGCCAGGCCTTTTTAATATGCTGTTAAGGTTGGTCATAACTTTCCTTCCAAGGAATAAGCGTCCTTTAATTTCATGGCTGCAGTCACCATCTGTAGTGATTTTGGAACCCAGAAAAATAAAGTTAGACACTGTTTCCCCATCTAATTGCCATGAAGTGATGGGACCGGATGCCATGATCTTCGTTTTCTGAATGTTGAGTTTTAAGTCAACTTTTCACTCTCCTCTCACTTTCATCAAGAGGCTCTTTAATTCTTCTTCACCTTCTGCCATAAGGGTGGTATCATCTGCATATCTGAGGTTATTGATATTTCTCCCGGCAATCTTGATTCCAGCTTGTGCTTCTTCCAGCCCAGCGTTTCTCATGATGTACAATGCATATAAGTTAAATAAGCAGGGTGACAATACACAGCCTTAACGTACTCCTTTTCCTATTTGGAAGCAGTCTGTTGTTCCATGTCCAGTTCTAACTGTTGCTTCCTGACCTGCATGTCTTACTATTTTGCTAATGACCCTGGCATTAAGAAATTTTTTGAGAATTGTATTAAAACTTTTTAGGTTGTGAGTGTTAGGACTTAAAAATAACATAAGCAGAAAAAACAATTTATTGGCTTATCCAATTGAAAGGAGAGAAAAAAAGGATGGAGTTGACTTCATTTTTCACTGGATCTAAATGCTTGAAGAGAATCATGACTCTGCCCATCTTTATCCTAGTTTTGGTTTTACTCTCTTAGGAGCCTCAGTGTATCAAGGAATAAGATAGCTAGCAGTTCTAGGGCTCCATCCGTACAACTCCTGATCAAGAGAGTACTTTACTTCCAAATACCGAAGATTTCAAGCAAAGGGTGTGGCTGTCCTGGCTTTGGTCATTATTCTTCGGCTAGGAAGAAGTTGTGTTATAGCCTGGATCTCATGCCCTACCTCCTTGTGAAGAAGGGCTTAGAGTGGGGCTGGGAGCTCGGTACTGCTATTAGCAAGAAAGGGAAAGAGAGATTGGGCAGATAGACATAACAAGTGTGCACTGACTTGATTCATGAGCTTGCTTATTAACTGAATTCTAACAGTAAGGTGTTGTGGCTCTTTTTCAGTATATAGAGCTGCACTGTGTAATATGGTAGCCACTAGCCATAGGGGCTGTTTAGTCAATTAAAATTGAAATTAAAATTACTCAGTTGGGAGAAGGAAATGGCAACCCTCTCCAGTATTCCTGTCTGGGAAATCCCATGGACAGAGGAGCTTGGTGGGCTACAGTCCATGGGGTTGCAAAGAGATGTGACTTAAGTGATTGAACAGCAGTAGCAGCAAGCCTTTAACAGCTCACTCACAGTTCATGCCACGTGCAGATGTGCATTTAATGTTTTGATGAAAAAGGCAAAAAAAAAAAAAATCTTCTGTTGCACTACTTATATTTCAAATGCTCAATAGCCCCATGGCTAGTGGCTACTGCACTGAACAGTGCTAATACATTTCATTACAGACGAATTTGGATAGTGCTGACCTATAGCATTCTGGTGCACTCTCCTAAGTTAATTTACTTTTTTTTTGTTTTTTGTTTTTTTAAATTTACTATGAAAAACCTCAAGCATATACAAAATAGTATCTTGAGCCCTGAGCTTCAGCAGTTAACCAATCTAATGTAATATCTTATCTTCTGGGAGGGGCAGTGTTATTTTAAAGCAAATCACAGGTACTATTGTGTCATTTCATGTATAAGTACTCCAGTATGTTTCTCTAAAAGGCTAAAAAAGCCGAAATACTGTTACCATACCCTAATAAAAATTAGCCTTAATTCCTCAATATTCCAACTCATGCCCAATCAATCCCTGTTTAACTCTCCTCATTTGTCTCAAAATAGCTTTCAGTTTTATTAGTTTTCTATTGCTGCTGTAACAAGTTACTGCAAATACAGTGACAAGACAAATTCATTATCTTTGCAGCGTTCAAGGTCAGAAGTGTTTGACGTGGTCTTTACTGGGCTAAAATCAAAGTACCAGTGTGGCTGCGTTCCTTTCTGGATGTCTTAGAAGAGAATCTGTTCACTTGCCTTTTCCAGCTTTTAGAGGCTACATTCCTTGACTTACCATCTTCTTCCATCTTCAAAGCTAGTAATGTTGCATCTCTCTGACCCTTCTTCCATCGTCGTAGCTCCCCTAACCCCCAGCTGGGAAAGATTTTCTGCTTTCAAGGACCCATGTGATTATATTGGACCCACCTGGAGAGACCAGGCTGCTCTCCTTATTTCAAGGCCTTGATCACAGCAAAATCCCTTTTACCGTGCAACATTCCCAGATTCTGAGGATTAGCACATGGACATCTTTGGGGGGCTGTTATTCTGCCTACCACAGATTCTTAGTAACAGGATCTAAACAGGGTGTCACACATTCCATTTGGTGAGTATGTCTAAATTTCTTTTAATCTCTAATAGCTCCCCTCCCCATTTTCTTTAACGTGAAGCTCTTTAAAAAGAATTCATACCTTTTTTTTAAGCGAGCATGTTTATTAGTTGCTCAAGTAGAGTGTCGGAGAGTTAGCTATGATTCACTTGAAATTGTTGGTTTTACTGTAACCTGGTTTCTTTAGGTAAAAACTGAAATATTAATTCTAAGTGTAGAAATTTTAAAATGAGGGAAATAGTTCACTTGGCCTCTCTCCACAGTGGAGAGAGGTGCTGTCTGGAGAGTCATTTGGCTGCTTCCCAAGAGGCCTCAGGAGGTTACCTGGGAGAATGTATTGTAGCTGAGTTTGATTTGCAGCATGGCAGGCTTGGAAACTGATTTCATCAGCAAATAGAGAGCACATCCATCTCTTGGGGTGACTCAGACTCAAAGAAACCAAATTCATAAGACCATCGTTTGTAAATGGATGCTAATTTACAGATCTAATGTAAAACTTGCATTGTGTGGCCAACAAATTCCCTTCTCTAGGCAGTGGGAAACATTAATTATGAGGGTGAACCAGAATTTGGGGAGTTACATGAATGCTTTACCTAGAGCATCTGGTAAGATAAGGTTAGGGCTGATATAGAAACATGGAAAAATGGCTCCCCAGGGCTTGAAGCAATACAGAGGGGGTATGTTGCCTGGGATCTACCTTTAAGACTGCCTTATGGGACTTCCCTGGTGGTCCAGTGGTTACGACTATGTATTCCAATGCAGTGCCTTCAAACCCTGATTGGGGAGCTGAAATCTGACATGCCTCCCAGCCAAAAACCAAAACATAAAACAATGTTGTAACAAATTCAATAAAGACTTTAAAAATGGTGCGCCCCCCCCCCCCCCCAAAAAAAAGACTGCCTTGTTACTGACACTGGAAACTTGTCTTTGAGTTTTCACTTCCATTGACAATACCCATCCAAGCATTATCTGTTTGTCAGCTTTAAGGTGACTTTGTGTTTCTACTCTAAGTAGTTTAAATGTTCATCTTAGAGATAGTTCAAAGGGGGCAATTTTATTTTTAAATTCTTCAGGGAAGCTTCATAGTTGCCCATTAGAATTGACAACACTGAGCATTGTGCCTGACAATACTTTTTCAAGAGCCCCACCTGAGTCCCAGAACATTCCCAGTTCTCTAGGCCTGATTTTCTTAGGATCTCTATGCTTCCCTTCTTAACACAAATAGAGACTGAGGGTGGATGACCAGTGAGCAAGATGTTAAGTGTGTTGTTGAGGCTTCTGCTTTTCCTGGGTCCTAGTGATGGCTACATGAGCTAGTCAGACTTAGGTTATAGGTTGGATCAAGGAAAACATTTTGATGTATCAGACAAGTATTAATTAGGTACCTATTGAGAGAGTCATTTCCTAGGCAGGTTGATAGGGAGTCTAGGGGTCCCCAAGGAGAGAGGAGTCTGGAATTCTCAAGGAGGAAGAAAGGACAAACTTTTTTCTTTCTCCACATACCTTAGGATTATATAACAATAATGTATCCTGCCTAAGGACAGTCTTTGGATTCAAACTTCTGTTATCTTAAAATGTAAATTATGGGAGTAGACCTGGTCTTTACAAGGATGTATCTTGCCTGAGGACAGTGTTATGGGAGTAGGTCTGATGAGGTCTTTACAACCTCCAGACATTCTTTGGATTATATAACCTCATTGTTAACGCTAGCAAGCGGGTACTCTTTCTGCCCCCTTCTGATGCCTATGTCAGAAGCTTTCTCTATCTCCTTTATACTTTAATAAAACCGTATTACACAAAAGCTCTGAGCGATCAAGCCTCGTCTCTGGCCCCGGATTGAATTCTTCTCCTCCGGGGGCCAAGAATCCCGGTGTATTCGCGTGATTCAACAACAACCTTTCACTATTATACTTGAGGCATAGCACAGATACCATTTTGCTTTATGGTATCTGGATAAATGGGATTCTAAAGTTATAGAAATAAAGTCAGGAGCATATTTTTTATGTTATCAGTAGATTGATCAGAGTTTCAATTTGAACTTTTGTATAAAATCCAAATTCATATGTTATTTGTAGCACTGAATCTTTGCACATGCTGTATTATACTTAACACAGAAAGCCTGGTAAACTGTTACAAAGTTGTTGGGTGTATTCTTTAAAATAAGAAGAACAATAGCTAAAAGAGAATTCATTTTGTCATTTGCCTTTGTGTGGCCATTTTAAATAAATAAAAATTTATTAGAAAAGAGCCTGATTAGATATGGATCAAACTCTAAAGAAATATTACTACTATACTTAATTTTTCTGAACTTGGGTTTTTGTAAGTATTTGAGGGACACATGAACTTATAATAAGACACCTACATAGATTTTGGTGAATATGCTTTTCTTCAATTTCTATAGCAAGTTCTACTAAACATGGTCTTAAGCTTATTCAGTTCAGTTCAGTTCAGTTCAGTCGCTCAGTCGTGTCTGACTCTTTGCGACCCCATGAATCGCAGCACGCCAGGTCTCCCTGTCCATCACCAACTCCCGGAGTTCACTCAGACTCATGTGCATCCAGTCGGTGATGCCATCCAGCCATCTCATCCTCTGTCGTCCCTTTTTCCTCCTGCCCCCAATCCCTCCCAGCATCAGGGTCTTTTCCAATGAGTCAACTCTTTGCATGAGGTGGCCAAAGTATTGGAGTTTCAGCTTCAGCATCAGTCCCTCCAGTGAACACCCAGGACTGATCTCCTTTAGAATAGACTGGTTGGATCTCCTTGCAGTCCAAGGGACTCTGAAGAGTCTTCTCCAACACCACAGTTCAAAAACATCAATTCTTCGGTGGTCAGCTTTCTTCACAGTCCAACACTCACATCCATATTGCTGGAGACTAACTAGCTTTATCCTGAAATACCCATCTCAAATTACAATGTTTAGTGTGCTTTATGTATTTGTAGGGGAGCAAAATTTGCCACAATGAAATGTATCTCTGGCATGAGGATTATTTTAGGTTTATTATTTTTAAGAAACAAAAGACTCAGGAAGTCTTTCTTATCTCCCCCTTAAATACCTAGAGGAACTTAGATAAAGGACCTGGTCCAGGAAGAACACTATTGCCAGTGATGTCTACACAGTGTGGGCTAAGTGTGGTGGGGGAGCTCTGCAGGGCCTGAAGACCCAGTTCCCTTTGTGTCCTGCTGTCACTGCATGGCCCAGCAAACATTTGTTTACCAAACATTTCCCTTCTTCCTATAAATTGTTTTCTTTCCATTTGAAGTCCCAAACCCTAACCCCTTCTCTTTCTCAGATGGCATATAAGCCTCAATTGCCTAACTTGGTTTGGAGTCTCATATTCTTATGGAGCCCCCGTACATAAGTAATTCAGTTCATTATTTTCTCCTGTTAATCTGTCTTGTGTCAATTTAATTATTAGGTCAACCAAAAGAACAAGAGTAGGGGGAAATTTCCCCCTCCCCAACAGTTGATGCAGTCAGGATAATCTTCACTGGCTGGAAAAAACAAAAAATCTCCCCAAACTGCTACAGATGAAGAGATACTGGGACCTCTGACAAAAGCCAGCAGGAGGTAAAACTTTCTCACCATGTCAGCCTCCCAGATCTCTTGTCTGCAGGTTCCATTGAAATCGAAAGTGATGAGAACCTTTTTTCCCTATTTCTAAATTTAGATTAGCAGGAGAAAATATTTGTGAATTGAGTCCCTTGGGCATAATAATTTCATTAAAAATTTGGTAAATGAGTTCTCTCAGCTTTTATTGATCCTTTTCCTCCCAGAGATGGTCACTGTTTTTCTTTGTGTGTTGTGTCGTTTGTTTTGTCTAGGTCTTAAGAGCTTGGCTTTATGACCAATGAGAGTGTTCTCTGTGGTCTTCACCATCAGGAAGATGCATGTATCGGCATGCATTTGGCAGTCAGACAGTCAAATAGACTGGGATTCTGAGCAGCTGTAGCCTGTTGGTCAGAAGTCAAGGTTTCAACCTAGCCTTGCGACTGGCTTCTCTTTTCCAACTGTGCCAACAATTGGGGGTCCCAGTCAACAAGGAGCCTTTGTCTTCTCAACGTTAGTTGTTTTGTAGTGCTGGAAAAGTCCAATTCCTGTGGCACCTGCATGGTGTCACAGATTAGTGGGTCTTTGGAGGTATTTCACGTTCTCATGAGAAACTGGAGACACTGCAGTATATCATTCTTACCACCCATGATTACAGAGGCCTTTGCTTTCTTGATGAACTCTGGTAATGAACTTTCTGTATCTTATGGGGGCTACATTCTTTGTGCCTCTTGCATTTTTGGTTAAGCCATAAAAAGGTTTACTGGTTTGAGTCATATTTGAGATTATTAGATCCTACTCATCAAAGGCCAGAGGGTGAATCATTTGAATTGGCTATATTGAAAAGGAAAGATTTTAGAGAATTCCCATTCAAAAACCAAGTTTAAAAGTGGGTTAAAAAATATACATATATAATGGCTACCTTAAGGGACTCCCTTAATAAGATGGAAGGACAGAAATTAGAACAAAAGTCAGAATCTGTTCAGATTCCTTATTTGCCTTCAGCTATTTTGCAGATATTATAAAAAATTAGGACATTTGAGGTTTAATTGTTCTATACTTAAGAAAAAGAAAGAAAAAAAGAAAAACAATTTGGAAGTTGGGGTGACAAAACATTGATTCAGCTCAGTCGTGTCCGACTCTTTGCAACCCCATGAGTTACAGCATGCCAGGCCTCCCTGTCCATCACCAACTCCCAGAGTTCACTCAAACTCATGTGCATCAAGTTGGTGATGCCATCCAGCCATCTCATCCTCTGTCGTCCCCTCTCCTCCTGCCCCTAATCCCTCCCAGCATCAGAGTCTTTACCAATGAGTCAACACTTCACATGAGGTAGCCAAAGTATTGGAGTTTCAGCTTCAGCATGAGTCCCTCCAATGAACACCCAGGACTGATCTCCTTTAGGATAGACTGGTTGGATCTCCTTGCAGTCCAAGGGACTCTCAAGAGTCTTCTCCAACATCACAGTTCAAAAGCATCAATTCTTTGGCGCTCAACTTTCTTCACAGTCCAACTCTGACATCCATATATGACCACTGGAAAAACCATAGCCTTGACTAGACAGACCTTTGTTAGCAAAGTAATATCTCTGCTTTTCAATATACTATCTAGGTTGGTCATAACTTTCCTTCCAAGGAGTAAGTGTCTTTTAATTTCATGGCTGCAATCACCATCTGCAGTGATTTTGGAGCCCCCAAAAATAAAGTCTGACACTGTTTCCACTGTTGCCCCATCTATTTGCCATGAAGTGATGGGACCAGATGGCATGATCTTAGTTTTCTGAATGTTGAGCTTTAAGCCAACTTTTTCACTTTCCTCTTTCATTTTCATCAAGAGAGTCTTTAGTTCCTCTTCACTTTCTGCCATAAGGGTGGTGTCATCTGCATATCTGAGGTTATTGATATTTCTCCCGGAAATCTTGATTCCAGCTTGTGCTTCCTTCAGCCCAGCATTTCTCATAATGTACTCTGCATATAAGTTAAATAAGCAGGGTGACAATATACAGCCTTGATGTACTCCTTTTCCTATTTGGAACCAGTCTGTTGTTCCATGTCCAGTTCTAACTGTTGCTTCCTGACCTGCATATAGGTTTCTCAAGAGGCAGGTCAGGTGGTCTGCCATCTCTTTCAGAATTTTCCACACTTTATTGTGATCCACACAGTCAAAGGCTTTGGCATAGTCAAGAAAGCAGAAATAGATGTTTTTCTGGAACTCTCTTGCTTTTGCGATGAAGCAGCGGATGTTGGCAATTTGATCTCTGGTTCCTCTGCCTTTTCTAAAACCAGCTTCAACATCTGGAAGTTCACAGTTCACGTATTGCTGAAGCCTGGCTTGGAGAATTTGGAGCATTACTTTACTAGCAATTGTGTGGTAGTTGGAGCATTCTTTGGCATTGCCTTTCTTTGGGATGGGAATGAAAACTGACCTTTTCCAGTCCTGTGGCCACTGCTGAGTTTTCCAAATTTGCTGGCATATTGAGTGTAGCACTTTCACAGCATCATCTTTCAGGATTTGAAATAACTCAACTGGGATTCCATCACCTCCACTAGCTTTGTTCATAGTGATGCTTTCTAAGGCCCACTTGACTTCACATTCCAGGATGTCTGGCTTTAGGTGAGTGATCACACCATGGTGATTATCTGGGTCGTGAAGCTCTTTTTTGTACAGTTCTTCTGTGTATTCTTGCCATCTCTTCTTAATATCTTCTGCTTCTGTTAGGTCCATACCATTTCTGTCCTTTATCGAGCCCATCTTTGCATGAAATATTCCCTTGGTATCTCTAATTTTCTTAAAGTGATCTCCAGTCTTTCCCATTCTGTTTTCCTCTATTTCTTTGCATTGATCTCTGAGGAAGGCTTTCTTATCTCTCCTTGCTATTCTTTGGACTCTGCATTCAGATGCTTATATCTTTCCTTTTCTCCCTTGCTTTTCACTTCTCTTCTTTTCACAGCTATTTGTAAGGCCTCCCCAGACAGCCATTTTGCTTTTTTACATTTCTTTTCCATGGGGATGGTCTTGATCCCTGTCTGCTGTACAATGTCACGAACCTCCATCCATAGTTCATCAGGCACTCTGTCTATCAGATCTAGTCCCTTAAATCTATTTGTCACTTCCACTGTATAATCATAAAGGATTTGATTTAGGTCATACCTGAATGGTCTAGTGGTTTTCCCCACTTTCTTCAATTTAAGTCTGAATTTGGCAATAAGGAGTTCATGATCTGAGCCACAGTCAGCTCCTGGTCTTGATTTTGCTGACTGTATAGAGCTTCTTCATCTTTGGCTACAAAGAATATGATCAATCTGATTTTGGTGATTTGACCATCTGGTGATGTCCATGTGTAGTGTCTTCTCTTGTGTTGTTGGAAGAGAGTGTTTGTTATGATCAGTGGGTTCTCTTGGCAAAACTCTATTAGCCTTTGCCCTGCTTCATTCTGTACTTCAAGGCCAAATTTGCCTGTTACTCCAGGTGTTTCTTCGGAGAAGGCAATGGCACCCCGCTCCAGTACTCTTGCCTGGAAAATCCCATGCATGGAGGAGCCTGGTAGGCTGCAGTCCATAGGGTCGCTAGGAGTCGGACACGACTGAGCGACTTCACTTTCACTTTTCACTATCATGCATTGGAGAAGGAAATGGCAACCCACTCCAGTGTTCTTGCCTGGAGAATCCCAGGGACGGGGAAGCCTGGTGGGCTGCCATCTCTGGGGTCGCACAGAGTCGGACACGACTGAAGTGACTTAGCAGCTTAGCTGCCAGGTGTTTCTTGACTTCCTACTTTTGCATTGCGGTCCCCTATAATGAAAAGGACATCTTTTTTTGGTGTTAGTTCTAAAAGGTCTTGTAGTTCTTCACAGTACTGTTCAATTCAGCTTCTTCAGCGTTACAAAACATTAAATGACTATAAACTAGTCCTGGAAGCCATAAATAGCCACAAAAAATGACTGGACAGAAATATGGGTTGTACCCCATTTGTAGACAGATATGGCTGGAAAGAAAATGTAGGTTATGGGACTTCGTAGTGATCCATGGGGTTGCAAAGAGTCGGGTACAACTTAGCGACTGAACAACAACAAGAAGAAGCGATTCAGTGGTTAAGGCTTTGCGCTTCCAATGCAAGGGACAGGTTGCAATGCCTAGTTGGGGAACAAAGGTCCCACAGGCTGTGCAGCATGGCCAAAAATTGTATATTAAAAAAAGGATCCCGCCAGCTCCGGCTTGCTGCCTGCCCACTCCCGGGTGTAGGGTGTGTGTTTATGGCGGAGG
The DNA here is from genome assembly GCF_032452875.1 of Bos javanicus. NCBI lineage: Eukaryota > Metazoa > Chordata > Mammalia > Artiodactyla > Bovidae > Bos > Bos javanicus. The sequence goes on from NC_083870.1 coordinate 34,656,222, forward strand.
TGGGGAGGGGGCGGTGCAGGGGATGTTCCTGCCGCTGCTGCCGCTTCTTTCACACTTTAGTTGGGAGCCAAGTGCCCGCGCTCAGTTACTGAAGAGCTGGCCGCCCGCCGCAGTCTCCAGCACGGAGGCACTTCAGCCGGACTTCCAGGCTCTTACCTACCCCGGACTCTGGGAGGAGGGGAAGACCGGGACTCACCGTGGGAAGGAGGAGGGAAAAAGAGAACCAGAGAGGAGGACGGGGTGTGTGTGGAGGGGGAGGGGACGGCGGCGGGAGGCTTGCCACCTTCGGGCACCGCTCCCCGCCCCCCCAGCCAGGCCCCCCCCCCCCGCCCCGCCTCCACCAAGTGAGCACCCAAGTTGGAGATGGGTTGAAATTTCTTTCAAAACTTGAAAACAAGAAACAAAGTGTTGTATGGATAGAAGATTAAGATGCATCATGTCGGGACCCCAAGTGCTTTATACTAAATAATATACCACGAGCAGCAGATCATAAGGAAAACTCTAGAAATTGCATATAGGGTGCATACGTCTTGACCGACTCAGCAAGAAGGTGGATTTATGTCCCCATGTCTGTAGAGATGATTTACAGTTCAGCCCAGCTGAAGCTGACGGAATGAGACTATGGGCTGTGCCTCTGCCAAGCATGTTGCCACTGTTCAAAATGAAGAGGAAGCCCAGAAAGGGAAGAACTACCAGAACGGAGATGTGTTTCGCGATGAGTATAGGATCAAACCGGTGGAAGAGGTCAAATACATGAAAAACGGGGCAGAAGAGGAGCAGAAGATAGCAGTCAGGAACCAAGAAACCTTGGAAAAAAGTGAGAGTTCAAATGTAAGACTTTAATAAAGAGATTCCAGGATTAGTTCATCAACCCAGAGCAAACACGTACATCTCTGAAACCCAACAAAAATTCTTCAGAATGTTGGATGAAAAAATTGAAAAGGGTCAAGATTACTGTTCGAAAAAAGAAGATACCACATAAAGCGGGAGCTGCTACTGTGTTAAATAGGTTACACCCCAGTTGAAATCTTTGCAAAGGACTGTTTTCTTCAGCCAACAGCACTATAGCAAAAGATTGTTCCATATTGTATGCCCCATTAAATTACAGTGTTTCTTAATGAACTTGCAAAGGAATATTGCTAAAAACAAACAAAAACTGTTATCAAACTTTCTTTGTTGCTGCTAGTTAAAACTTGTAACTTTGCACTTCTCTCAGTGTCCAGGTCTGCAAAATCCTGCAGTATCACCTTAAAGATACCGTTCTACAGATGCTCTCCAACCTGTTTTCTATAAGATGAGGTAGTGGTGAACTCAGATATCCAACTTCTGTTCTAGACTGGTTCTGCTTCTAAGACAAGCGCCTCCTTACCCCGTCCCTCCTCTCTGCCCGGAGCAGTCCAGAGTCTTGCTTCTCACTGGCAGTGTTGTGCTTTGGAGATGGGATGGTTGCTATGGCAAGGCTAGCTTCTTTGCTAAGAAGTAGAGACACTATTGTCGATTCAAAGCATGTCGTGACATTTCTCCTGGAAGTGACACAGGAGTGAGCGGCAGGTGATTTCATTTCCTGGGTCTCTTAAAGATCAAGCTTGCAACATGAGTTTTGCTCAGATACAGCAGAAGTGCCATCACAATCATTTAGAATCCTTCTTGCCCACTTTTTTTTTCTAAGAAAATTAAACATTTTACTGTTTTTATATTTAAAAAAAAAAGTGTGTTACCCTCCTTTTGTGACTAGCAAACTGCTGCCAGTCTTAAAGGAAATTACAACCTATGATGACAATGGCATTATGAGGAATGTTCCAATTAGATAAGATCATTTAAAAAGTGTACTTAAAAGCAAGGGCTTCCAAATCAAACAAATAGAATTAGATACCTATTTTCATTGGTATGCAGGAACTGCCAAGAGGCCTCCAAATTCCAAAATAGCTTCATTGAAAAATTTGTTGTAAAAGGCATAAATAAGATGGGAGGCCAATGGTCTGACTGAACTTGTGATTTATAACTCAAATTCAGAGCATAATAGGAAATTTTTTTAGACCTTTTCCCCTAAGCTAAATGTACCCAGATAGAAAAGCATTGCAGCATAAGTGGATGGACAAATCATTCCTATGATAAGCAACTAAACTTACTGATTTCTCTCAAAAGGTTTGTAAGTATTCTAGCCTTAGAAAATCAAACTCCTTCTTGGAGGAACTTTCTTTCCTTCCCTCTGCCTTTGGAATGTAAGTGTTCTACAAACTTTAGGGAGGTTTTTTTTTTTTTAATGTAGTATAGTTGATTTACAGTGTTATGTTATTTTCTGCTGTACAACTAACTGTTCTATATATAGAATATATATTCTTTTTTATTATGGTTCATTATATGACATTGAATATAATTCCCTGTGCTATACAGTAGGACCTTATTGTTTATCTATTTTATATATAGTACTTTGTATCTGCTAATCTGTATCTCCTAATTTATCCTTCTCCCACCTCCTTTCCCCTTTGATAACCATAAGTTTGTTTTCTATGTCTGTGAATCTGTTTCTGTTTTGTAAATAAATTCATTTGTTTCATGTTTTAGATTCCACGTATAAGTTTTATCATATGGTATAGATATATCTTTCTCTGTCTGATTTATTTCACTTAGTATGATAATCTCTTGGTCCATCCATGTTACTACAAATGGCATTATTTCCTTTTTTTATGGCTGAGTAGTGTGGTGTTGGAGAAGACTCTTGAGAGTCCCTTGGACTGCAAGGAGATCCAACCAGTCCATCCTAAAGGAGATCAGTCCTGGGTGTTCATTGGAAAGACTGATGCTGAAGCTGAAACTCCAATACTTTGGCTACCTCATGTGAAGAGTTGACTCATTGGAAAAGACCCTGATGCTGGGAGGGATTGGGGGCAGGAGGAGGAGGGGACGACAGAGGATGAGATGGCTGGATGGCATCACTGACTTGATGAACATGAGTTTGGGTAGACTCCAAGAGCTGGTGATGGACAGGGAGGCCTGGCGTGCTACAATTCATGGGGTTGCAAAGAGTCGGACATGACTGAGCAACTGAACTGAATTGAATTGAGTGTCATATTCCAGTGTGTGTGTGTGTGTGTATCTTTATCCATTCATCTTTTGTTGGACATCAAGATTGCCTCTGTGTCTTGGCTATTGTAAACAGTGCTGCTAAGAACTGGATATTTCCCAGGTGGCTCAGTGATAAAGAATCTGTGTGCAATGCAGGAGGCGCAGGTTTGATCCCTGGGTCAGGGAGATCCTCTGTAGAAGGAAATGGCTACCAGAGCTTGGAGGGTCATGGTCCATGGGATCGCAAGAGTCAGATTTGACTTAGTGACTGAACAGCAACAAATAGTTGTTTTCACAAGTTCAGTAAGAATCGGTTCTTCTTGTAACAGGACACAATTGGACATATTAGCTATATTACCAAGTCTATGGTTGGATTATCATATTTAAGAGAGACATACATAGACCAGAAATATGATCAGAATGCTTTAAAAAACTAAGGTTGACTTTATGTAGCCAATAAAATCTCAAGGAGAAACAGACTGCTGTCTTGCTTGCAGAGTTTTCAGCAACCATACTAAGTAAGGAAGATCAATTCCTGACAGGTTACAGGAACTTCAGGTTATTGGGGGACCTTGAAAGACAAGAATTCACCCCAATATATATGAGTTAAAGGCAGTTCTAATGGTAAGTTGTCAACTTGACTTCTTGGCCTCAAGAGACGTTTAAAAGTCCAATCTTAAATTCCATGTGAAATTTTCCAACAAAGCAGTTTAGGAGAGCCTAGATGGTCAGTTCCTATTCTTGCTGTATTTAAGTAGATTAAATAGGCCAAGTTATTGAAACTAAACTTACTTTGCAAACAGGTTTGTTTTAAGTTGGTAAAAATGAGGGTGATTTTAGAAAAATTATGTTTTAGTAATACAGTGTGGATATTAGATTCTAATACTATCCATTTTCTTTGAGGTTTGTTTTATACCAATAAACTGGACTAGATCCTCATACCTAGCTATAAATGGACTAGTCTCCTCATATCTAGCTACAACTCTCTGAACTAATGTCTGATTTTTCCCATTCTTTTGATTTGGGGTTATTGAGAACTGCCCTTGTTCCTGAAGCCCTGCACACTAAAACTAGAAAACTTGATATAAACTCCAGAGAAAACACCACAGTTGCTCATGTTTAGAAAATCTTTTTTTGCCTCTTCTTATGTGGGCCACTCAAAGTTTACCAGTATATTTGATGATATACCAAAGACATTCAAATGACAATTTGAAAATCTATCAAGTTGTCACTGCCTGACCTATTCCATCTGAGTATGCTTTGAGCCAGACATCTAGAAATCTCTATTGGCTGCTTTCAGATCCCAGGAATTGGTATTATGTGTCTGCTCCAATCATTAATCATTGTTTTTATTTTGTCCCCATAGAAAGGCCTTAGTAAATACATGATTGCTTCCACCATAGCCCTAATTTAGGGAGCCCACCTAATCACATCCTCCTGAAATTATTTAAAGGTGGGACTGTAGGGGAGCAAAATTTGCCACCCTAAAATGCGAAATGAAAGTCACTTAGTCGTGTCTGACTCTTTGCCATGGAATTCTCCCAGCCAGAGTACTGGAGTGGGTAGCCTTTCCCTTGCCCAGGGCATCTTCCCAACCCAGGGATTGAACAAGGTCTCCCGCATTGCAGGCAGATTCTTTACCAGCTGAGCCACAAGGGAAGTCCTCTCTTTGGCATAAGCACTATTTTGGGCTAATTATTTTTAACAAATAATTGACTCCAGAAGTGGTGGGTTTTTTTTTTTTTTTTTTCACCTCCAGCTTAGCTGCTTAAAGAATTTAGATAAAGTTCTGGTCCTGGAAGAGCGCTGTCACTGGAGATGTGGACACAGAGTATGGGCTAAGGTGGTAAGGGGAGCTCTGCAGGGCCTGGAGACCAGTGTCTTTGTGTCCCACTGTCTTTGCATGGTCCAGCAAACATTGCTTTACCAAACATTTTCCTATCTTCCTGTAAATTGTTTTCCTCCCCTTTAGAGTCCCAAATCCCTAACCCTTTCTCCTTCCCTCAGATGGTGTATAAGCCTCACTTGGCCTAACTTGGTTTCAGGCCTCCTGTTCTTGTGGGGCCCCATTTATAGGTCGTACTCATGCTCACAGCCATGTCCAACTCTTTGTGACCCCCTGGGTTGTAGCATGCCAGGCTCCTCTGTCCAAGGAATTTTCCAGGCAAGAACACTGAGTGGGTTGCCATTTCCTCCTCCAGGGGATCTTCCTGATTCAGGGATGAAACCTGTATCTCCTGTGTCTCTTGCTGTTAGGCAGATTGTTTACTACTGTGCCACCTGGGAAATCCCACCATACAGAGGTAATTCAGTTCCTTTTTCCCCCTGTTGATCTGTCCTGTACCAATTTAATCATTAGGACCGCCCCCCCCCCAAAAAAACTCAAGAAGGATGGGGGGGGAGATTTCTCCCTTACAAACATATTATAAACATTTCCTTACATAAAGTTTCTAGTTTCTAAAAAATGTTGAACTATTAATTTAAATGGATTATTTTCCTTCCAAAACATGTTTTAAAATTTATTTTTGTTTTCAATATAACATTCAGATATTTACTTATTTACTTTACATCCTTGGTTCATGTATTCTTTTGTTTTTTCCTTTCTCTGGCTCTTTCTTTTTTGTTGTTGTTTTTAAAAATTTATTTTTTTAATTTGCCTTTATTTTTTTATGTGGCAACAAGAAGGTTTTTTACAAGGTTCAACTATCCACATACAATTTAAGCTTTTATTTGGGAGTATGGAGAGGAGCTCTGGTAGATGTGGTATTCTTCGTTCATAATCTTGGAGAAGCAGCCATGGTGTTACTCTGTTCTCCTAGAGCCACTGCTGGCTCTAAAGCACACAGCTCTGTGGTGTGTATGTATGAGTGTGCATTCTAATGAGAGTGGAACTTTTAAAACAAATTCCCTTACACCCACGGATCATTCCCTGTCTAGCCGAAGGCAAGATTTCTTAGGTTTGTACTCTGCTTCCTTCCTACTTTTGAGGAAAAACTAAAAACCTTTATTTCCCCCCATTTGGAAATGAGATTTGAGAATCAGATTAAAAGCAGTCCACCTTAGCCTATAGGGTTATTTGAGTCACTAGACATCATGAATCATTCTGTCAAGTTAGAACCTGCATTTTCAAGTGATGCTTAGCCTAGTTGCTGATCCAGAGGAGGCACTGTAAATATTTGGTGAATGATCGAGGCAGTACCTTTCCAACTAAGGACAGCCTTTCATCTCAGAAAGCCTTGTCCTTTCTGAATAATTCTCTGCTTTTCAGCAACTAGAGTGAAAGACAAGAAGATCTAATCTTAACCAGGGTGGCTGAGTGTAGAAGGAAAGGTGGTATCTTAGGCTAACAGCTATTAAGGTTGTAGTGTAAAACTTAATGTTATATTAGGAAGCAAATGTACAGTCAATGCATTTATCAGTGTGGAAGTAATAAGATGTGCCAGATGTCTTGTATTTCAGTGCCTGGTTCTTTTCCTCTCCCTACCCTCCTTTTCTGAAAATACAATGGTTGTATACTGCTTCCAATAATTTTGACTACTCTTAACTAGAAACTTAGATGCAAATAACACTATGTCCTAGGGCATGAGGGATATAAACATTAATGACCTCTTATTCCCTCTGCCTTGTCAAAATAAAGTCCATTTTCTTAAAGCTAAAATTCCCAGTTATTACATGGTGGAGTAAAAGTAGATAAAGAAGGTTTTAAGATTCAGAATAGTTAGAATCTTGGCTCTGCTACCTATCAGTTGTTAGATGACCTTGGGTGAGTTATTTCCCTTAATCTCTAAAATGGTAGTAATTAACAGGGCTTCCTTGGTGGCTCAGTGGTTAAAGCGTCTACCTCTAATGCAGGAGAGGACTGAGCGACTTAACAGGCACTTTAAGGGAGATGGTGAGGCTTAAGTGAGAACAAAACCAGGACATTTTGGTTTTTACTTGATGAACACCAAACTTATCTAGTGCCAGAAGGTCAGGTTATTTCTTTTTTTTTTTTAAATACCACTCAGCTGCTAATAAGTGGTAAGATGTTTTACAGATTGTTCTTGATTTGTAATTCTTTTGAGATTTAGATGAAGATTTAAATGATGCTCATTCTAGCAAGTGCTGTTCTTTGAGAATTAAGGTTGAGAAGCTGGTTGCCAGGTAAACTATACCAGTAAAATAGTCAATAGACAATTTCCAAGATATATTTAACCACTTTTTCATTTTATACATTCTGCAAAGTTGTTGTTGCTATTGTTTTTAACATCAAGACCCTTTGCTGTTTAGTCGCTAAGTCGAACCCTTTAGGACCCCAGGGAGTGCAGCACACCCGGCTTCCACGTCCTTCGCCATCTCCCAGTTTGCTCAAACTCATGTCCGTTGAGTCCCTGATGTCATCAAGATCCTAACAGGTTAGGGTAACACTAACTTGTGTTTACATTTATTTTTCTGTCACTTATCATTGAGAGGGTTCTTAATGAAGAGTTAAGGCTAGGCAATTGAAGTTTGCAGTTAAGCGTCTGTGCTTAAATTGTTTTCTATCAATTTTTAAAATTTTTCCTAGCAACTTTTCCTCAAGCTATCGCTTCTTTTATCTTGAACTGGCTCAAATTCTTCCTTTCCAGAAATGTTTTTGATGTTTATTACCAGCCTCTTTTGTCACATTTTCCTCACTTCGGGAGACCCAGGTTACGAGGACCAAGTTTGAGCTCGGTAATCTTTCCTGAGTTCTACGTGATTATACCCCTGAATGCTTAATTCAGCTTGGTTAAGCATCAGATGTATTTGTGGAATGCTGCTGTATGATAGGGTGGAAAGTAGTGAGGTAGTGGGGCTTATTACCAAAATGGGTAATGGAAAACAGAGAATGTGTTGTGTTAAATAACAAAAATGCTTTAAGCATCAAGAAGGGGGTAATTAAACTGCTGGAATTTTCAGGAAGTAAGTGGGACGTGAGAGTGAAGAGCGAAGAGAAGGTGGCGAGGTTTTACTTCGTTATCCTTTATTAATAGATCATCAGGGAGGAGTCTTAAGAGTCACGTCTAATGCGCGAACGACTCATTCGGAGGCGACAACCCCCTCCGCCCTACTTCGGGGCGCGGGGTCACTGGCCGCCTAAGTGTCTGCGTCCCAGCTGCCGGTCTCTCACGCAGTCGCCGCGCCGAGTCTTCCTCCGAGTCCAGCTGCTCCTTTGAGCGCTAGCAGGGAGCCGGTCCACCAGGCCTATCCCCACCGCGCCCCGGGTTGGGGCCCGCCCAGCCTACTCTCCCTTCGGCGCAGGCACCTGCCTGGCCGCCCCGCTCGGCGGGGTCCTGAGGCGCCTCGGGGAAGCGCGCCGATTGGCTGCGGCTCGGGGCTGGTGCTTGGCTCCGGCGCCGCTTGACAACCGCAGTGTGCGAGAGGCTTAGCCGAGCGGTAGCCGGCTTCGGGAGGGGCAGACGCGAGGAAGGACGGACTGACGGGCTGATGGATTGACGCGCTGGGGGCAGGAGGCAGGACCGACGCCGAGCCCAGACCGCCACCCTCGCGCTCCCTCTCCAGCCCGGAACCCGCCTTTTCGGGGCCCGGTCCTCTGGCCTCCCAGCCGCTTTCTCCTCCGTGGTTTCTCCGGGCTCGACCCGGAGCCCTCAGGTGAGCGACTCCTGGAGGCGGAGGCGGGGTCGGGTTGCGCCTCGGGTTGTCATGGTCACCCGTCGCCGCCGGTCACCACCTGACAGGGCGGCGACCCTGGCGACCCCAAGGGCGGCGTTCCTGGCACGGGAGAAGGGTCTTGGGTAGGCTGGGGTGCTGACTGGGTGGGGACTGGGGTCGTGGGTGAGGCCCTGGCGCCGGACGGGTGGGGGCCAGGCCGAGACTGGAATCCGCCGCTCCTGAACCACACCTTTGCCTCGCTGCTAGTCCGGCTTTGCCGACCGAGCCGACGCCCCTCGCCCTGGCACTGTCCGCCTTTGAGCACGGTGGGTGCCCATCTCGCTGCTGCTGTGGAGCAGGAGGGCGGCTGACGACGCTGATTCTTTCTTCCTCGCCCCTCTGCCAAGCCCAAGCGACAGCCAAGGGGCGCGCTCCCGTCCCTTTCTGGGCACGCCTTGGCCCGGAGGAGGGGAGGGCGCTGCGGGGCTGGGGCAGCCCCGCGGGGGCCGGGTTGGGCCTTCCTGACGTCAGTGGTCAGTGGCTGCAGGCCTTTGGGGGTCTGGGCGGAGTCGGGGAGAGGGGCCGCGACTAGATCTGGAGCTGGGGTTGGACCGGAGCCCCGGGGGCGTCTGCGTGGGAGAGAATAGGAGCTTGCAGAACTCATAGGGTTAAGCCGCTTACTTATGTTGGGGAGAAAAGAGATTGGGGCTCCAGCTCTGGAGCGAGGCCTTGGCCGAAAAGGGGCAGGGGGAACAGGGGAGGCATTTGACCAGCATTTGATTTTTTTTTTTTCCTCTCTGTACCCAGACGTGCAGTTAGTAACTACGCATAGTATCTGAGCAGAGCAATTTTGGCAACTTGGTTCTCTCTGCATAATGAGAGGAGAAGTCTTTGTTCCACCCAGATTCATAGGTTGTGATCCTAACACTTATTTCCCTCCCCTTGTTGCTGATTTAGAGTGCTTCAAGAAGTTAATGGCACAGAGATGAACATGTAAGGCTTGAATATGCTGTAAATATTTTTTTTCCCACAGTAAATCCAAATAGATTTCTTTTTTTTTTGTCTCCAATGTTGGCATGTATTGCCTTGAAATTTTACTGTAATAGAATGGAGAAACGCCTAAGAGCCTATTTTCCTTTATATAGCATATTCCTGGGTCTCATTTAGAAGGAAAATGTGCTGAACAATTTTACCTTAGGTTTTAGTGAAATGATTGCTTCTACATAGGAAGGAAAAATTATTATAGTGACCAGCCAATTAAGCCATAACAGTGTATTGTTAGGGGAACACACACACACACACACAAATGCTTGAATTTGATGCCATTATAAATATGCAGTTTTTTTGTGAAGGAATTTTAATCTGTTTTGCACCCACTTTCCCACTTCCTAATTGTCTTTTTTTCTTTCTGAAGTCAGTACTAGGATTATATCATAAGAAAGCAGGGTACTATCCATTCCTAGTTACATAATGTGTTCAGTTTTTCTGTTTGTGAAGCCCCGTTATCACTTACTTACTAAATAGCGTTTGATATGCTTGACATATGCTGCAGTTTGAGAAACACTTCAAAATAAGTGTGAAAAGATGCAGTTTTCCTTAGTAGCTTAGTAAACTGAAAATCAGATTGCCTGGATTTAAGTTTCCCTTTGCTACTGATTGTAATCTTGGAAGAGCTGCTTACTCCACTGTTGACTAGTCTAATTTCCAAATGATAATACCTTCTTTTGTTTTAGTCTGGGAATGAGCTGTGAAGCTGAACAAAATAAAGTATTTGAAAGCAGTTTGGAAACAAAATTTAAGACATCTGTTGATTACCTTTTAATAGAATGAAGCGTTGACAGATTAATTAAAAATTTCTGAATGATCTATTTAGTATTTCTAGGTCCAAGACCTTATTGTAAGAAATAAGGGGCTTATAGAAACTATTAAAATACATCTTTAGTCCTTGGCAGAGGTTCTTTATTACTGTGGTGACATGGCGAAAGGGTGTGTTCTTTCTATATGTGGGTCAGGATTGCTTTCCTGGTTTCAGTAGGATGTTTTCATAGTTTAGAAAATAAGGCTATGGCCAATAACTCTTACTTGAGTTTCATTTGGTATTAAATAATTCGTAGTGTACATCATTGATTTTTGATCAAGAAATAGCTTACTTTATCCCCTCTGACCTATGGTTTTCAAATAGGAGTATTCGAGATAAGCTGAAATGTGCCAAGAAGTAAATCTGTGGCCACAGAATATGATACACATTTATGGAATTGTCATCAGTTTCCCTTGAAGACTTGGATAAAAAAATTTTTTTTTAATATTAAACAAGATATATGGAGAAGTAATATTGACACTAGTTTCTAAGGTAAAATTCAAATTTTATGTTTATAGGTTCTGTGGGGATGGGTTCAGTTTCTTTTGTTGTTTTAGAGAAAAGTTGTAGAAGAATTGCCTTAGGCTTACTCAGCTAATGAATGAGAGATTTACTTCATAGGACAGGAAATAAGTTAAGTTCACTTTCTGAAGCTTTGACATTAGGCTCCAAATTACTTGAATCCTAACTATGCTCTCTTGTCTTCACCCCTATATAGGCCTGAAGGTTGTAATGGAAAGGTCACAGGATTTTAGACCCAGTTGTCCCATTCTTGCTTCTGCACTTTTTGCAGTGTGACCTGAGACAAGTAACTAACATCTCAGAGTATTAGTGTAATATTAGGTAAAATGAAGTTGGAAAGTTGTGAGAATTAATATAGATGATGTATGGGAGTGTTTAGCACAGGACCTGACATAGTGGCTGCACAGTAAATGTTAGCATGTTTTTCCCTTCCCATCTCTGCATGTTAGGATATTAACAATCCTTCAGACACATTCTTAGCAAGATACCTCATTATTCCTCTGAACTTCCATGAAATTTTGTCATTTTTTTATGTTACTCTTTACATTTTATGTATAATGTTTTTGTACAGAAGACTTTAATCCACGTCTTCAGGTTATAAATCCATTGCTGACCCTTGTCTGAGAATACTTTTTTTTTTTGCCATTTAATTTTGAGACCATTACATTGAATGGTCAACTGATTTTTCTTTTTCTTTTGAATTTGTTTTTGTTTGAGTAAAAGGATACCGTCACAAAACACCACGCCCTCCTTTATAAGCCCTTTTGTGTTTTATCTTCTTGTTCACTGTAGTAACTCAATCATTGTAACTCAGGGGTGCAGCATGATGCTAGCACATGTACACAAGTATTTTTAAATGAGTACTTCAAACATGTTTCTACAAGTAGGAGTCTCTCCATGCCGCATCTTTAACATAGTTGATCTAATCAGGATTCCCAATGTTTTAAAATTACACCTAGCTTTTTTTTAAAAAACAAGGTAAACTTTTTCCAGATTAAATTTTTATATTTTATTCACAGCACAGTAGCTCTTCCAGAAAATTTTCCAGAAGATCCCCTGGAGAAGGGAATGGCAACCCACTCCAGTATTGCCTGGAAAATTCCATGGACAGAGGAGCCTGGCAGGCTACAGACCATGGGGTCACAAAGAGACATGACTGAGTGACTAACACATATAACACACAGCTCTTCCATAGCATGTTATTAGCAGCCCTTTTGACGCATTGTCCGAGGACAATGTCCTTACCTTATGAGTTCTAAAGAGGGAGAAATTTACATTGCACCAGTCACATTCATGTCACTCTGTTAGGAAGTTGATCTCATTTTACAAGTCAGCACTATTTTAGAGAAAAAGTACTACATGAAAAATGGCATAAAATTTTTGTATTATTTATAGTTGATGCATTTGATTCAAATAATGAATTCAAATAACTCATTCGAGAAATGAATGAAATTCTATGACTAAGGGCCAAGTTTTGTGAAACCTATTGAAAATGGAACTTCTATAAAAATCATTGAGAAAGCTTTATAGAACTGAGCTAAAATTGGTGCCTTAATGTCCATTTTGATTTAACATTTTTCCTTTCTTCGCTTCCAATTTTATTGAGATATCATTGACAAACAGCACTGGGTAAATTTAAGGTGTACATAATGATTTGACTTGCATACATTATGAAATAATTATCATAAGTTTAGTGAACATCCATCATTTCATATAGATACAAAATTTTAAAAATAGGAAAAAATATTTTCCCTTGTGATGAGAACTCTTAGGATTTACTCTCAACAACTTTCTTGTATAATACTGTTGTTGTTTAGTTGCTAAGTTGTGTCCGACTCTTTGTGAATGCATGGACTGTGTAGCCCGCCAGCCTCCTCTGTCCATGGGATTTCCCAGGCAAGAATACTGGAGTGGGTTGCCATTTCCTTCTCCAGGAGATCTTCCGCCCCAGGGATCAAACCCAGGTCTCCTGCATTGGAGGCAGATTCGTTACCATTTGAGCCATCAGGGAAGCCCCCTGTTTAATATAGAGCAGTGTTAATTATTTTTATCATGTAGTACATTACATTCCTAGTACTTGTATAACTGAAGTTTTTACCTTTTGATGGCCTTCGTCCACTTCTCCTTTCTCCTGCTCCTTACCCCTGATAACCACAAATCTGGTCTCTTTTTCTAAGAGTATGGTTTTGAAGACTGTGTAAGTTCCTGTTATATAACGTAGTGATTTGATATTTCTATACATTTCAAAATGATCACCATGATAAGTCTAGTCACAATATGTCACTCTATAGAGACATCACATATTAATAGTTATTGTCTTAGTCCCCACACTGTACATTTAATATCCATGACTCATTTTTTTGAAACTGGAAATTTGTACCTCTTAATTTCCCTCACCTGTCTCTTCCTCCCCTTATACCTTTCCTCTTCTGGCAACCACCTGTTTGTTCTCTGTATGTATAACTGTTTCTGTTTTGTTTGTTTTTTAGGTTCCACATATAAGTGAAATCATTCAGTATTTACTTTTCTCTAACTTATTTCACTTAGCACAATACATGGCAAGATTTCATTCATCTTCTTTTTTTAAAGATTTATTTATTTTATATTTGGCTGTGCTGGGTGTTTGTTGCTGCTCGAGGGCTTTCCCTCGTTGTGGCAAGTGGGAGCTAGTCTTCATGTGGTGCATGGGCTTCTTGCAGTGGCTTCTTCTGTTGCAGAACGCAGGCTTTAGTGCAGGGTCCTCAGTAGTTGTGGTGCTTTGGCTCAGTAGTTGTGGCTGTGGGCTTAGTTGCTCCACGGCATGTGGAATCTTCTCTGACCAGGGACAGAACCCGTGTCCCCTGTATTGACAGGTGGATTCTTAACCATTGGACCACCAGGGAAACCTTTCATTCATTTTTTTTGGCTGAGTAATATTCTATTGTGTATATGTGTGTGTATACCACATCTTTCTCCATTCATCTATTAGTGTGCACTTAAGTTGCTTTTATATCTTATTTTTGTAAATAATGCAGCAATGAACATAGGGGTTCTTATATTTTTTCTAATTAGTGTCTTCATTTTTTTCAGATAAATATCTAGGAGTGGAATTGCTGGGTCCTATGGTAGTTCTATTTTTAATTTTTTTGGAATCTGTTTACTGTTTTCCATGGTGTCTGTACCAGTTTACATTCCCACCTGCAGTTCACAAGGGTTCTGTGTTTTCTGTATCCTTGCCAACAGTTGTTATTTGTTGTCTTTTTCAATAATAGCCATCCTGATGTGTGTGAGGATGTTACTGGTTTTGATTAGTATTTCCCTGGTGATTAGTTGAGCATCTTTTCATTGCAGTCTGTATGTCTTTAGAAAAATATGTTTAAATCTTTTTGCCCATTTTTTAATCGGGTTGTTCATTTTTTGATGTTTTATGAGTTATTTGCATGTTTTGGTTATTAACCACTTGCTGTATATATTGTTTGAACATTTTCCCAAATTTTGCTTTTTAAAAAATATTATTTTGAGTGCTTGGAAATAGAATTGGGTTGGTTTTCTTTCTAACTTTAGGAAAAGCTTTTGAAATGAAATTCTGGGAAGTACAAAAAAACAGTATCTCACAAATAGATGATGTAAAGCAACTTTAGGTGTCTAGTTGTGCTCACTGTATAGTACCCACATTATGGGAATTGTTAAATTTCATTGTGTACAGTTGTTGACCAGACCACAACTCGAGGGAGAATTGTGTTCTATTTCACACAATTCTCCCTTGAGTTGTGGTCTATTTCAGGTGCTTTAAAGTGAGGTTAACAATTGTTCAGAGGAGAATGACTAGTATTGTAGGGAATCTGAAAGTTATATGAAGATTGGTTGAAGGAAGTAGGCGAATAAACATGATTGTCAGACTCAAATGTGTAAATTATTAATGTAACAAGTTTTTATTGTGCTGACCCTGAAGACACACCTAGATGAAAGTAGATTTCAATGCAATATTGGAAAACAAAATTAAATGCCTTTTTATACTTGTGAAAAATTGCAGGAATTCTGCATTATCTATTGCTGTGTAGCAAATTACCCCCAAACTAAGTGGCTTAAAACAACAAGAATTCACTTTACTGTTTCTGGAGGTCAGGAATCTGGGCCATCCCAGCTGGGAGCCTCTGAGTTTAGGTCTCTCCTGAGGTTGCAGTTAAGCTTCTCTAGGACCTATGGTCTCACCTGAAAGCTAGACTGGAGAATGATCTCCTTCCATGCTCAATGACTCGGACCTCTGTTCTTTGTTGGACTGAGGGCTTCCACTCTTCACAGACTGCTGACTGAAGACTTTCTTCAGTTCTTTGCTACTTGGATCTTTCCACAAGGTTTCTTCATGACGTGGCAGCTGACTTCCCCCAGAGAGAGCAGTTTGAGAGAGGGCACACACCTGCTCTTGGAATGGATGTTACCATCTCTTTATAAATCTTGGAAGTGACACCCCAGCACTTCCAGTCTGCACTTGGGTACAAGTGAGTTACTAAATCCAGTCCACACTCAAGGGCCAGGGACTACGAAAGGGTGTAAAAACAGTAATAGTCTCGCTGGTGACTGTCTTAGAGTCTGAGACAGGTACCTTGGGTGGGGTATAGAAATTTTCTGTCATTGGAGGCATTTATGTAGACATTGGCAGATCATCTGTCAGAGATGTGTTCAGATATTCTGTACTAAAAAAGAGTGGACAAAGGTACCTCCCAACTTAATTCTATGATGAGTTTATAAATGCTAAGGAAGTAGAAAAGCTGAGGATGGAAAACTCAATTAAGTGGTTAGTTATATAGTATATATACTATTGTACTTCTTTCAGTAGTTAATGCTTATATATTTGTGGGTTTTTTAGTACGTTTTCAAGTTTTTGTGACTCATTACATTTTCTTATGTTTCTAAATATTCTGCTCTATAGTAGATACAGTTGTATACCTACTGACAAACTATTTTTTGTATGTTCAGTTTTTGAAGCATACTCAAATATTTTAAGTTCTACTTTTCTCATTGAAAACAAGTGTGGGAGTAAAAAAAAAAAAAGAACATAAAGGATAATTTTAATCTATTTTACAAAGATTACCTTGTCTTTAGGTGTGACAGAAAACTATACTAGAGATAGTTATATTTCATTATATAATGAAAAATGAAATTGTGTTCTTAGATAAGGCATCTCTTTTACCACAAATAAGGTAAAACACACAAATAAGCAAGTAAAGAATACTACATAAATTTATATGAATATTCACTTTGATCTTAATTGATAAGCATTAATTTGTGATTAGAATTTTAAATTAATTTTTATTATAAATATTACTCTTAAAAACATTCTGCCTGTCTTTTTTTTCCTGCCTATCTTTTTTACATGTGTTTTTATAGGTTGAAATTTTACCTAATAAACATTCGAATTTTTACCATAAGCTGCTATGATAATTTAAGGAATAAACTATTTAAAACTTTTAAAATTCTTTGCAAGATTAATACCTGAAACTTTTGACCCTGAGTCAGGAGACCTTGAGTTTCTTATGCTTAGCTCTGCCTAATGTCCAATAATAATGCTATAGTCAAGTGGTGGCATTGTTTCTCATTAGTAAGTAAAATTCACATTTTGAATAGTTCTAAAGAAGTTACTTGCTTTGGTCTGACCAAACTTAACCCTCCATGTTTCTCTTGAAATCCGTAACACAATTTATGAACTTTATGATTGGAAAAGTATTAAGTCTGAGACTGGAACTCAGCAGAGATCCAGTAGACCTTAAACAAACCCACTAAACCATGTTGTAGATTATTTGTAAACAAGTGATCTAAAGCAGTGTATTATTATTAATATTTTGCCACACCCGTGTGGCATGCAGGAGCTCCCAGAACAGGGAGGGAGCCCATGTCCCCTGCATTGGGAACATAGAGTCTTAACCACTAGACTGCCAGGGAGGTCCCTAAAAAAGTATATTATTTAAGAATAAAACAAATTTTTCACATACTTCCTTTTTAGATCTAAAATTCTTATGCTTTAAATTAGCACCGTAATTTTGCTTTTGGTCGTGCTCCAAAAACTAAGTTATGTTCAGCAGCAAAGCATTGTAGCAACACACTATTGAAATTTATCTAGTTTCTTCTTCCTCTTCTGCGATGGTATCTAAAAGCATTCAGAATGATACAGCATTTGACATACCATTGTCTTTTGTCCTGCAGTACGGCCTGTAACAAAACCAGGCTGTCCTGACCCCTGGTAATAGAATTATTTACCTTTATCCCAAGAAGGTTGGGAAAGCACCAGAATCTGCCTGTGGAGTGTGCCCAGGCCAACTTCCAAGGAATTCATGCTGTGAGACCTGAAGTTCGTAGTAAAGTCAAAGTGGAAGTTGCTCAAGTCATTTCTGATGCTTTGCGACCCCATGGACTATATAGTCCATGGAATTCTCCAGGCCAGAATACTGGAGTGGGTTGCCATTCCCTTTTCCAGGGGATCTTCCCAACCCAGGGATCGAACCCAGGTCTCCCGCATTGCAGGCTTATGAGGCTGTCTAAAAAGTATAGACCAACATGTAGTGGTTCCATATGTGCTACATATGTTTGTGACAGGATTAAATGCACTTTCCTTATCGAGGAGTAGAAAATTGTTGTGAAAGTATTGAAAACACAAGCCAGAATCAGAAAGCTAAATTAAAAAATTAAGCTTTTTTGAGTCATAAAAAGATCAAAAAGACGTAAAAATTTTTTTAATTAAAAAAAAATTTATTTAGACTTCCCCATATTCAGTATGGCTTTTCAAAGGTACTTTCAAATCTGGTTTGTTTTAAAGTCAAAAGTTAAACAGCTAAGGGGCTCCCCTGATGGCTCAGTGGTAAAGAATCCGCCTACAGTGCTGGAGACACAGGAGACGTGGGCTCGATCCCTAGGTTGGGAAGCTCCCCTGGAGGAGGGCATGGCAACCGGCTCCAGTATTTTTGCTTGGAGAATCTCATGCACAGAGGAGCCTGGCGGGCTACAGTCCATAGGGTCGCAAAGAGTCGGACACTGAAGTGACTGAGCACGCACAGATGCAAACAGCTAAACTATAGAGTTCTTTCGATCTAAAATTTTTTTTTTTTTCACTTTGGAGGTTTCCTTCCCTCCTGTCATTTTCAATACTGCTAGTTTTTTGATGACAGTATTCATTTGGATAACATAATTTAAAAATTAACTGGAGTTTATTAAGTAAAGGTTAGGAATTATATTTTACTAGACGTGGAGAGATCTTTTAAAATAAAAAAAGTAATCTTTAAATTCATTTTAGTATCTTACACAGTTGAGCTAATAATTTTGTCTCTCTAGCTAAAAGGGTATGTTTAAAACTCTGATTAGATTGTTGTTAACGTAGACTTCTAGCTTATTTACCCACCCTATTAGCATTGTTTAATAGAAAAACAATATGAAAAATGATAGAACTATGGACCTCTGTTGGAATAATTTTTATATTTTTCGAGTTCGATGAAGGTTTTTCATTTTGGCATATTTAGATGACCGTGTATCCATTTTATGTTTTTCCTTGTTTTTGTATTGTTGCCCTTTCTTTTCTTGGAAATAAATGTGATACAATAGAAAGAACTTTAGTCAACTTACGGTTCCAGTCTTGTCCTAGAGTTTTTGTCTACAGTCTTTTCTTCCTTCCTTCTCTCCCTTCCTGTTTCTGTTTCTGTGTCTCGCTTTGCCTATCTTCTCTGTCTCTGTATTTCTTTCACAGTCAAAAATTCTAATTTTAATTGTTACAAAGCTTAGGTTCGGGATTGGGGAGGAGGATGCAATTTCTTGCCTGTCAAGATAAGGCAACGCAGATATTTTAAGGAATTAATGAAAAATTGATCTGAAAATTAATCTAAGTATAAATATTTGCCTCCTTTTTACCTCTTTGTTTTTTGTTACACAGTTGAATAGGTTCCTTCAGTTACTTTTGAGAAATTTCTTGGATGGCGTCGACATCAATGTTGATATTGGAATTTATGTCCTGACATGTTTCTGAAAGAAGTATTCAGCTGCTAGTGAGATGTTCAGCCTTAATATAAATTCTGGGCTAAGTTTTTGACCATACAAAGCTTTGTGTCTTCATCTGTAAAATAGAGATAACATTGTCAATCTTATGATTGTTATAAAGATCAATTAAGCAATATCAGATCCTACAATAGCTTTTGTGCCTAATAGTTTTTGCATTGTAAATGTAGCATTTAATCCTGTCTGTGGACTCTCCTTGTGGCTCAGATGGTAAAGAATCTGCCTGCAGTGCTGGGGACTTGGGGTCAATCCCTGGGTTGGGAAGATCCCCTGGAGAAGGGAATGGCTACCCACTCCAGTATTCTGGCCTGGAGAATTCCATGGACAGAGGAACTTGGCAGGCTATAGTCCATGTGGTTGGGATTCTTCTGTACCTGGTACCTTGATATAGAACTTTTGAGATCTAATTCTGTGATTTTTTTTCATTTTCATAGTTTTTTTCTGTTACAACTTTTATTTGTATAAGAAATGTATGTATAATTACATAATACATGAATATATATTGGTTATAAACCGTTCAGATGATTTTGAATGATGAAGAGTAAATCTCCCTTCAATCCTTTCCTTTCCTAGTTCCCTGCCCTCCATCCATTCTCCTCCTTCTTTTCAGGGGTAACCACTCTGAACAGTTTGATATGCATCCCTCCAGCCTCTCTTTGTCATTTATTTAGATACAGAGATACTATGCTCTCCCTTTTAAAAGAGATAAATAGGCCTATTTCTGTTCATCGATTCGTCAAGTATTTGTTGATACCTGTATTTTTCTGTAATGTGTCTTTTTATTGGTAAGGTACAGTAGATATACATCACTGCATTAGTATTCTATAATATGAATTTACCAAAAATTAACAGTTCTCCTATTGATGAGAGCTCAGTTCATTTCTAATTTTTCTCTATTACAAGTAAATCTTAAAGAACATCTTTGTATATGTTCAGTTCAGTCACTCAGTCGTGTCTGACTCTGCGACCCCATGAACCACAGCACGCCAGGCCTCCCTGCCCATCACTGACTCCCGGAGTCCACCCAAACCCATGTCCATTGTGTTGGTGATGCTGTCCAACCATCTCATACTCTATTGTCCCCTTCTTCTCCTGCCCTCAATCTTTCCCGGCATCAGGGTCTTTTCAAATGAGTCAGCCCTTCACATCAGGTGGCCAAAGTATTGGAGTTTCAGCTTCAACATCAGTCCTTCCAATGAACACCCAGAACTGATCTCCTTTAGGATAGACTGGTTGGATCTCCTCACAGTCCAGGGACTCTCAAGAGTCTTCTCCAACACCACAGTTCAAAAGCATCAATTTTTCGGTGCTCAGCTTTCTTTATAGTCCAACTCTCACATCAGTACATGACCACTGGAAAAACCATAGCCTTGACTAGATGGACCTTAGTTGACAAAGTAATGTCTGCTTTTTAATATGCTGTCTAGGTTGGTCATAACTTTCCTTCCAAGGAGTAAGCATCTTTTAATTTCATGGCTGCAGTCACCATCTGCAGTGATTTTGGAGCCCAAAAAAATAAAGTCAGCCACTGTTTCCCCATCTGTTTGCTATGAAGTGATGGGACAGGAAGCCATGATCTTAGTTTTCTGAATGTTGAATTTTAAGCCAAGTTTTTCACTCTCCTCTTTCATTTTCATCAAGAGACTCTCTAGTTCCTCTTCACTTTCTGCCATAAGGGTGGTTTCATCTGCGTATCTGAGGTTATTGATATTTCTCCCGGCAATCTTGATTCCAGCTTGTGCTTCTTCCAGCCCAGTGTTTCTCATGATGTACTCTGCATAAAAGTTAAATAAGCAGGATGACAATATTACAGCCTTGACATACTCCTTTTCCTATTTGGAACCAGTCTGTTGTTCCATGTCCAGTTCTAAGTGTTGCTTCCTGACCTGCATATAGGTTTCTCAGGAGGCAGGTCAGGTGGTCTGATATTCCCATCTCTTTCACAATTTTCCACAGTTTATTGTAAACCACACAGTTAAAGGCTTTGGCATAGTCAATAAAGCAGAAATAAGTGTTTTTCTGGAACTCTCTTGCTTTTTCTATGATCCAGTGGATGTTGGCAATTTGATCTCTGGTTCCTCTGCCTTTTCTAAAACCAGCTTGAACATGTGAAAGTTCACGGTTCACGTATTGTATATGTATCTTTGTACCTATTTGTATATTTTTGCAGAATGGGTTCCTAGAAATAGAATTGGAATTAGTGAGTCGAAGAGTATATGCATTTAAAATTTTCATAGAAAATTTTCATAGATGAAAATTTCATACTGTCAAATTCTCTCTCCAAAAGTTTGTCCCAATTTATATTCTTTCTTTCATTATGTATTTTTAAAGATTTTTGGTCATACTGTGCAGCATATAGAGTCTTATTTCCCCAACTAGGGTTTGAACCTGTGCCCACTGTGGTGGAAACATGGAATCCTAACCACTGAATCCCCAGGGAAGTCCCCAATTTATATTCTTAACATGGTGTGTGTGAAGGGGCATTTACTCACACTCTTGGCAACTCTAGATAGTATCAGGTCTTTTAAATTTTGCCATTGTTGGTATCTTATTTTAATATTTCTAGTGAAGTTGAACATCTTTTCATCAATTTTTTGGGTTATTTTTAGTGCTGTGAATTGTTGTTCACCTGGAATTTTGGGGGAGATACTGATTTGAAGATGCTATTTTTATGTTCTGGATGGTAATCTTTTAGCCATTTGTATTATATTTGGTCCTTGTCCCTTATCTATTACCTTGTTCATGGGAACTTCTGTTAAATGGAAGATTTACATTTTACATTTTTAGTGCCAAATTTGGCAGTTTTTTAATTTACCTTTCCTGGATTTTATGTGACTGAATTACACAGTATGTGTCTACCTATCTTGTACATTTTTTTTAGTACTTTAGTAATTAAATGTATTTAAAAAATATTTGTGGGTTTGAATATGAAAATAATACAAATACTTTTATCTTATAAAGATTGAAATAATATTTGAATAGAATCTGAGAAGAGGGTCTCAGTTTATGAAAAAAATACAAATCATTCTGAAATGTTATTGCTTTGTTATATATATAAATAATGAATATATTATATTCCTTATAGTCCAGTTATTTGCAATTGGAAGGTCATTATATTTCATGTGTGTGTTGTTTTAGTCACTCAGTTGTGTTTGATCCATTGAGACTCCATGAATTGTAGTCTGCCAGGCTCTTCTGTCCATGGGGATTCTCTAGGCAAGAATATTGGAGTGAGTAGCCTATTGCTTCTTCAGGGGATCTTCCTGACCTAGGAATTGAACCCGGGTCTCCTGCAGTGCAGGCAGATTCTTTACCAGCTGAGTTACCAGGGAATATATGTTTCATATGTAATATTTAAATTATAAATATAATATATAAATTTCATATAACATATTTAAAATTTTTGGAATAGGTAATAATTGCACATGGTCCAAAATTAAAAAGGTACAAAAGGGTATATAGTGATACCATTTTTCGTCTTTATTATCCATTCCATTTCTGTTGTTTATTATCCATTTTCCCCTCATGGAGATAACCAGTTTTATCAGTTTCTTGTGTCTATTGCCAGAGATATTTTATGCATATATACAACGTATTTTTATGTTAATTGATTCTTTTCTTTTTATAGCTTTATAAAGCTGCACCTGCTTTAAATGTAATTTGTTCTTCAGGCTAAAAATCATTCACAGTTCCAGAAGGTAAATTAAAATAATTGATGAATAGAGAGCAGCTGTCAGCAGTAAGAAGGGACACATGCTGCATCCATGCTAGCTGATTAGTAGACGTGACAGGGCCTTGCAGTTAGAAGGTCTTTTCTTTTTTTTTTTTTTAGAAGGGCTTTTCTTTTGTTGACGTAAATGATCTAAAACAAATCTTTCTTTTCTCTTGTTAAACTGACCTTAGAATCAGAGACTTCTGATTATTCCAGACTTGATATTTCCCGCTAAGAAAATATACTTCCTGTTATTGAAATGTGAGTTAAAACAAATGTAAAACTTGAAGGAAAATCATAGAAATTAGACAAACTAAATAACCCTCTTATTTTATGTGTGAAGAAATTGAGGCCAGTAGAAATTAAGTGACTTGCAATGTCACATTGATATTCCTGAAGGACCAGATATTTGTAGTTAGTAATCTGGCAGCAGCATAAGTTTTTGGAAAGCTTTTTTATTTAAGAGCTAGGACGTTTTTCCCCTCCCTCTTTTTTTTTTTTTTTTAAAGGAGAAGTTACAGTAGTCTTACGTTGCAGTTTGCTATTTTATAAAAAATCTTCATAATAACTTCATTTCCTCATCTGCATTTTTGCCAGTAAACTGGAATGGTGAAGCACTATTGTTCAGTGTTAGGCACTCTAATTCTTGGAAAGTTAAAAGAAAGCAGTGTTTATTGTTTAGGATGGGGATAGGGACTAATGGAGCCTTTCTTAAACACTTTTTTTTCTTGACTATAAAATATTTAATGGATGTGCCCTAATTCCCTTAATGCTTTTGAATCATTCTTAGCCTTCTGCATTTTCTTCCTTCCTATTTTGTATTATAAGTTAGTGAAAGTACCTCATTGCAAAGGGACATTTAAATACCTATTTATGTTTGGTTAGAAAGCTGATATTTTTTCATGAAACATTTTTCATATCTATGTATGGAAATATACGTAGAAGTCAATATATTTCTATTACCATTCTTTTTTTTCTTATCTATTGCTAACATTTTACCTTTAATCTTAGATTTCTAAAAATAATTTTATTTTTTTCCCTCTAATACATTCTTTTAATCTTGATTCACTTAGATAGTTATCAGCAGGAATCCATATAGAGACCCCATCTGGAATTTAGTTTCTGTAGATGTTAATTGTATCTTAGTACTAAAATACTGACCTCTGTCTAGCTCATTTCCAGATATATTTACTTATTAAAAAAAACTCTTTTTTCCTTACTTCATTATTGAATATAAGTAAACATTTATTTCTTAGAGGAAAATTCATAGAGTTCACGTTTTGAGATTTATTTTTTAATAGCAAATCTTTTAGTATGAAAATATTGAAACAATCTGATCCTCCCTACCCCAATTTTTTTTCTGTTTTACGTGGAATACACTTTATTGTTGGCCCTATATATTATAAATTCTGCTTGGTGAGCACGCATGTACATGGGCTGGCATATCTACCTAAGATGTTATCAAGGCTGATTTGGCTGAATAGATTGAAGGGCTGGAGCTTTATCCTTTAGAATGACTTTTTTTTTTTGGCCCCGCCATAGGATCTTAATTCCCTGACCAGGGATCAGACCTGGATCATTGGTAGTGAAAGCGTGGATGCCTAACCACTGGACTGCCAGGGAATTCCCTTGAATGGGTTTCATTTTATTTATTTATTTTTCTAATAAGTAGATTAAACATGTATTTCAAGTACTTATTTTAAATGTATATCTTTTTTTTTCAAACTTTTTCTTTTGTGTTAGAGTATAACTAATTAACAATGTTGTGGTAGTTTCAGGTGAACAGTGAAGGGACTCAGCCATACATGTACATGTATCCATCCTCCCCCAGACCTGTCTCCCATGTGCCATCCTGGCACATAACATTGAGTCAAGTTCCATGTACTATACTATAGGTCCTTGTTGGTTATCCATTTTTAATATAGCAGTGTGTACATGACCTTCCCCAACTCCCTAACTATCCCTTCCCTCTGGTGACCATAAGCTTGTTTTCTAAGTCTGTGAGTCTCTTTCTGTCTTGTAAGTAAGTTCATTTGTATCATTTCTTTTTAGATTCCAGGTATAAGGAATGTCATACAATATTTCTCTTTGTCAGTTGGACTGACTTCTCTCAGTATAACACTCTCTAGGTCCATCCGAGTTGCTGCAAATGGCCTTATTTCATTCTTTTTAACAGCTGAATATTATTTCTTTGCATGTATGTGCATCTTCTTTGTCCATTTCTCTGTCGATGGACATTTAGGTTGCTTCTATGTCTTGGCTATTGTAAGCAGTGCTGCAGTGAACATTAGGGTGCATCCTTTTGGATCATGTTTTTCTCCAGATGTATGCTCAGGAGTAGGATTGTAGGGTCATATGATAGCTCTATTTTTAGTTTTTTAAGGGCCGTCAATACTGTTCTCCATAGTCGACTTGATGGACACGAGTTTGTGTAAGCTTCCGGAGTTGGTGATAGACAGGGAAGCTTGGTGTGCTGCAGTCCATGGGGTCTCAAAGAGTCGGACACGACTGAGCGACTGAACTGGACTGAACTGATACTGGCTGTGCCAATTTACATTCCCACCAACAGTGTAGGAGGGTTCCCTTCTCTCTACACCCTCTCCAGCATTTGTTGTTTGTGGATTTTTTTGATGATAGCCATTGAATGGCTTTTAGAAGAGTTGCAAACAAAATCATCTACTCTACTTTTTTTTCCTTGTAGGATAATTGCTCTACAATATGGTGTTGGCCTTTGCCATATATCAACATGAATCAGCCACAGGTATACATAGGCCCCTCCCTCCAGAGCCCCCAGCTCCCATCTCCCACCTTATGCCATCCCTCTAGGTTGAGCTCCCTGTATTAAACAGCAAATTCCCACTTGCTATCTGTTTCGCATGCAGTAATGTATATGTCTCCATGCTGTCCTCTCAGTTTGCCCAGCCTCTCCTTCCCCTGCTGTGTCTACGAGTCTGTTCTCTGTCTGTGTCTTCATTGCTGCTCTGCTACTCTGTACTTTTTAAGAGACATTTCTTCATTGACTTTTTTTTTGCATCTTAAATTAATTCAAGTAATAATTATGAACATTTATATACTGTCTGTCACATTAAAAATAATATTAGTGGTTCCTAAGCTCAGCAGTGGCCACAGGACTGGAAAAGGTCAGTTTTCATTCCCATCCCAAAGAAAGGCAATGCCAAAGAATGCTCTAACTACCGCACAATTGCACTCATCTCACATGCTAGTAAAGTAATGCTCAAAATTCTCCAAGCCAGGCTTCAGCAATACATGAACCGTGAACTTTCACATGTTCAAGCTGGTTTTAGAAAAGGCAGAGGAACCAGAGATCAAATTGCCAACATCCATTGGATCATCGAAAAAACAAGAGAGTTCCAGAAAAACATCTATTTCTGCTTTCTTGACTATGCCAAAGCCTTTGACTGTGTGGATCACAATAAACTGTAGAAAATTCTGAAAGAGATGGGAATACCAGACCACCTGACCTGCCTCTTGAGAAACCTGTATGCAGGTCAGGAAGCAACAGTTAGAACTGGACATGGAACAACAGACTGGTTCCAAATAGGAAAAGGAGTCTGTCAAGGCTGTATATTGTCACCCTGCTTATTTAAGTTATATGCAGAGTACATCATGAGAAACGCTGGACTGGAAGAAGCACAAGCTGGAATCAAGATTGCTGGGAGAAATATCAATAACCTCAGATATGCAGATGCTGCTTCTGTTGCTGCTGCTAAGTCATGTCAGTCGTGTCCGACTCTGTGCGACCCCAGAGACAGCAGCCCACCAGGCTCCGCCGTCCCTGGGATTCTCCAGGCAAGAACACTGGAGTGGGTTGCCATTTCCTTCTCCAATGCATGAAAGTGAAAAGCGAAAGTGAAGTCGCTCAGTCATGTCCGACTCTTAGCAACCTCATGGACTGCAGCCTACCAGGCTCCTCTGTCCATGGGATTTTCCAGGTGAGAATACTGGAGTGGGGTGCCATTGCCTTGTCCGGATATGCAGATGACACCACCCTTATGGCAGAAAGTGAAGAGGAACTAAAAAGCCTCTTGATGAAAGTGAAAGTGGAGAGTGAAAAAGTTGGCTTAAAGCTCAACATTCAGAAAACGAAGATCATGGCATCCGGTCCCATCACTTCTTGGGAAATAGATGGGGAAACAGTGGAAACAGTGTCAGACTTTATTTTTTTAGGCTCCAAAAACACTGCAGATGGTGACTGCAGCCATGAAATTAAAAGACGCTTACTCCTTGGAAGGAAAGTTATGACCAACCTAGATAGCATATTCAAAAGCAGAGACATTAGTTTGCCAACAAAGGCCCTTCTAGTCAAGGCTATGGTTTTTCCAGTGGTCATGTATGGATGTGAGAGTTGGACTGTGAAGAAGGCTGAGCACCGAAGAATTGATGCTTTTGAACTGTGGTGTTGGAGAAGACTCTTGAGAGTCCCTTGGACTGCAAGGAGAGCCAACGAGTCCATTCTGAAGGAGATCAGCCCTGGGATTTCTTTGGAAGGAATGATGCTAAAGCTGAAACTCCAGTACTTTGGCCACCTCATGCGAAGAGTTGACTCATTGGAAAAGACTCTGACGCTGGGAGGGATTGGGGGCAGGAGGAGAAGGGGACGACAGAGGATGAGATGGCTGGATGGCATCACTGACTCAATGGACTTGAGTCTGAGTGAACTCCGGGAGTTGGTGATGGACAGGGAGGCCTGGTGTGCTGCGATTTATGGGGTCGCAAAGAGTCAGACACGACTGAGTGACTGAACTGAACTGAACTGAACTGAAGCTAGTAGAATCTTACTGATTTATAGTCTCCCTGAGGGAAGAGGAAGAGGCATTTATTACTGAATTCTACTTCTCCGAATTAGAGGAAAATCTTAGCTTTGTAGTGACTAATAGTTTAAGGAGATTAAAAAATGTTGATGGATTATGCTTTTATATGTTATCTTTAAAATATATACAGCTAGGATTTTGGGAGCTTCTTCAAATGCTGCAGTAACAGAGGGTGTGTTCAAAAATTATAATTCTAAAATATAGTCATTATGTACCTGTGTTTTATGTTGTATCTAGCAACAGTAAAGTTTATAAGAGTTAAAATTCTGGTTTGGATAATTAAAGTATACTTTTCTACTGGGAATTCTACAGTTTAGAATTAAAACTTATGTTTTAAATTAATTTTTTAAAACCCTGAATAATTCCGGTTAATTAAGGTATATTTTTTGCATCTATTCAAAATCTAAGTATAAAATCATCGTAAAATATGTATTGTTGGAATATACTACTTCTCTTAGGCTTTATTGACTGATCAGAAATGATGGCAGTGTGAAACTTGTGGTTATGATTTAAATTTAAGTGGGACTGTTGCCATAGATTCAAAGTATAATAACTCCAGAGTTACTTAGTATTAAACTGAGTGTTGAATAATATGAGGCCTATAAACTATTTAATATCATTGTATGTATTGAATGTTAGAAAGTTATGGTCTCAATTCTATATTAGGTTGTGTAATTGGTATATGGTGATTTAAATGAAGTGCCCTCTAAGAACTTTTGAGGCAGCTTTTCAGTTATTTTTCTGGGAGTTAAATTAGCAGTGGCTCATTGGTAAAGGATTCTCCTGCCAAAGCAGGAGACGTGGGTTTGATCCCTGGGTCAGGAAGATCCCTTGGAGGAGGAAATGGCAACTCACTCCAGTATTTTTGCCTGGGAAATCACATGGACAGAGGAGCCTGGCAGGCTTCACGGGGTTGTAAAGTGTTGGGCATGACTTAGTGACTAAACAACAACAATTCTTTTCTAGTAAGAACTATCTGAAGATTTGGGGAATGCTAAAATCAGTGTGCTCTAGGAATAATCTCAGAGAGACAATTGTGAAATATGATCAGAATTTATTGAATGGAAGTATCATTAATTTTATCGTACAAAGTCTTTTGAACAAAGTCTATGAACAGAAGGGTAGTCAGCTCAGAAGACAGCAAAGGGAAACCCAAAGCATGAGGAGTTGGGTGACTGGCCTGTTGGGGGAGAATTTGTGATTTGTCTGTTTCCTGAGGTAGGCATGTCCTTACTGTGGAGATGGATGTATGAGATTAGCTTAGTCTGATGTCATTACTTATTTGAGTCCTAATTACTTTCCCGTGCTCTGTCCTTGGTTTAGTGCCTTCTTCACCTAAGAGAAAAAATATACTAATCTGATGAGCATTCTAGTCTGCCACATGATTGTAATTAATTCTCATTATGAAGAAATGAATTGTCAAAATAGTAAACAAATTGAAAAAAATAAACCTGTATGCATACATGTATATATTTATATTTCTGTGCATTTGATTAAAGATAATTGGTCCTGTGGGAAAGATGCTGTTTTATCTGATCACGTTTGTTTGCAACCAGTCTCCTTAGCTTGCTATTCTTTTGTATTGCTCTGAGCCTGGACTTTTGAAAACTGCAACAACTTAGGGCATTTAAGTTGTGTGGTCTCATCTTTAAAATGAGAATGTTGACCTAATGCTCTTCAGAATTCCTCTTAGTTCTAATTCTTCATGATTAACTTGTGAGCTCAGTTGTATCACTGCAGACTTAACAGGTAAGAGAAGGGATTTGAAAGAACTGAAATATCATTGATGTTTATGTTGATAGTACCAATATTACTTAAAGTTGCGCTTTTCAATCAGCCTTGTTTTATTTGGTTCCAAAGTACAGAGTACAATATTTTACATGTTGCTGCTACATTCTGTAAACTTCTTAAGGACAGAGTGAGTACAGGACAGTGTATATCACAAAGAAAAGATATCCAGTGCTTATTGAATGAGTATATAGGACATAGCTAAACATGGTTTGGATATTTGTGACTTTAAAAATATTCTTTATTGCAAATTTTATACATATGTATGAGTAGACAGAATAATATTATCTTAGTTCATCTGAGGTGCTGTAATAGGATACCATAGACTCGGTGACCTATATATAGAAGAAATTTAGTGCTCACAATTCTAGATGCTGGGAGTCAGAGATAAGGATGCTAGCATGGTTAGGTTCTGTGAGAGACCTCTTGCTAGTTGCAGACTGCTGAGTCACATTGTATTCTCCTAAGAGAGAGGGGTAAGCTAGCTTTCTGGGGTCTCTTTTACTTTTTAATTATTATTTTTTTTTTTAATTTCATTTTTCATTTTTATTTGGCCATGCCGAGAGGCAATGCAGGATTTTAGTTCCCCAACTAGGAACTCCTGGTTGCCCATTGCAGTAGAAGCGTGGAGTCTTAACCACTGGACCACCAGGAAAACTGGGGTGTCTTTTACAAGGGCACTAATCCTAGTCATGAGGGCTTTGTCCTCATTACCTAATCACCTCCCAAAGGTCTTTCCTCCTAATACCATCACTTAACATATGAATTTTGGGAAGACACTGATGTTCAGACCATAGCAAATATTATGAACCTCCATTTACCTATTACCCTACTTTAATAGTCATGATTATTATTCTTTACTTCCTGCCATGTGCCTGTTGTATTATTTTGAAGCAAATCTCAGACTTCATATCAATCTGTAATTCCAATGTATATCTCTCGAAGATAAACACTGAAAAAAATCATAGCTATACCTATATCATACCTCAAAGAATGACTTGGTTTTGACAAATATTACATTAATTTCACTTTGAATACCTGTACTAATTATTTCCAAGAAACTTGTTATGTGTAGTCTCCATGTAGTTAATAATGCTTAGAAGTAAAACAGTAGAACTAATTTTTGTTTTTATTTTGTTTAATATTTAGGCTATCGACATGACGGCTGAAGAAACAGTGAATGTAAAAGAGGTCGAAATCATTAAGCTAATCTTAGACTTCTTGAATTCAAAGAAGCTCCATATTAGTATGTTGGCCCTTGAGAAGGAAAGTGGAGTCATAAATGGCCTGTTTTCTGATGATATGCTTTTCCTGAGGTACGATTTCATTATCACTGTAAGGTTTGTAGCTCATTCCAAGAAATGTTAAGTATTAATAAGATAATAGGTACAATATAGGTAGGTGTTTATAATCATGAAAAGTAAGTATAATTTTTTAAGGTTTATTTCTATAATGAGACTTTACAAAATAAAGTTTTCTGTAGAATATTTTCAGGAGTAAGATCCAAAGATTCATTAAAAAGAGTCACAACTCTATTATGGTTGTGGCATCATGTAAAAGATACTCTATTAAGAAATCAGAGACTGTAAACTTAAAATATTTCTGAAATATCTCTTGTGGCTGTAGAAATAAAACATACTCATATAAATATATTCTTTGTAGAAAATATAGAAAAATAAGAAAAATCACCTCAACGTCCACACATAGTTTTTGATGCATATTAAAAAACCAGCAATTTTGTTTTGCTTTTATAATTTGTATCCTATTCTGTCCATTAACATTATAAGAATTCTCTGTGTGATTATAAATTTTTGCTTTTAAATTGTTCAGTTTACTTAATTTCCTAATAATTTCCCTATTTTTAGACAATTAAATTGTTTCCAGGTTTTCTTAAATGCTCTACTGAGCATCTTTCATACATATGACCTTTTCTGTATCTTGGATTATTTCCTTAGAACAAGTTTCTTGGAGATGGAATTGCAGAGCAAAAGGGAGTTAACATGTTTGCCAAAATGGAAAGCTAAATATATCCTTCCTTGAATTGGATGGAAAAAGAAAAACCCAAATTTCCAGACAGAGATGTATTCTGTGCTTATGTGGTACCAAATGTCCTTGACAGGGAGTACAGATTCTTGGATATGTAGCATTTTGTGAAATGAAAATGAAGTGTTTCTAACTCATGAAGAAGGAACTTTTTAAAAAGCTTTATTATATCAGGAAAGTTTATTTAAATTCATTGCACTTCCCTGTATTTAATATGAATGTCACTGAGCCCTAGGGAGCTTAGTCAATGAAATGTGTAGCAGGAACCAATACTAAGGCAGTATTCTTTGGGCTTTGTCTTTCAAGTATTGCTATTCCTGGAATTTAGTAGTGGCTCTCTGATATCCCTCTGCAGAAACCCGTTGGTTTGTGGTGAAGTTTTACTGGTCTAAGGTGAAATGCAAAGAGTTAAAGAATAGGAAATTTTTCATTAAACTAAATGTATTCTTCTAATGTATTCATCTTAAAGGGCCCACCTTTGAAATTATATCCTTCCTACTTTTTAAATGTTAAAATGTCCCTTTATAAAATGATTGTTATATATTGTGATTGCTTTTTATTACTATTCATTCTTTGTAGAATTTTAAAAATTGACAATCTTATGTAGATCTTCTTGCTTGTTTCTTCCTTTTTAAATTTTTTGTTCTGAAAATGTGTAAGTAGGGAAATAACTTTTAAGAAAGAACAGTAATCTAAAAGCCTTATAACTTTTGGAAGTTCCCATAGACCACTTAAGTCAGAGAAACCTGGTATTATTCATTACTGTTTTCATTCTCAGAATGTAAACTTTAGTATATATTAAATTTAGTTAGATGGCCTCCAAGATGTTGAAGTCACATTTAGAGCAGTTTTTCAGCCTTAGTGCTGTTAACATCTTGTTGTGTGAGTGTGGGAGTTGTCCTGTGCATCGCAGGATGTAGGATATTTAGCAGTTCCTCTCACCCATACCCTGTAAATGCTGGTCACACCCCAGTTGTGACAACCAAAAATGTCCCCACACAGTGCCAGATGTCTCCAGGGGGCAAAGCTGCCCCAAGTTGAGACCCACTGACTTAGACTGGGACACACCTACACACTGGCCCCTAAATAATACAGAATAACTTTAATAGTGGGGAAATAAATAAACTTTTCGATTTAGTTCAGTGTTTTTACATAGGTGAAGAAAAACATTTTAGAATTAGGAGTGGGTGCAGGTTCAGAGATTCTTCTCAAATAGCATATGTTGTTACAAATAATTTATGGGAAAAGTTAATTTTATTATGGTGGTTAAGGAATCAAGTAAAATATTAATCTTATTACCTGCTTTGTGATGTTCTAATGCTATCTTGTCATCTATTCTGCTTTTAACTAGTGTAACATAAATTTGATAGCAGGCATGGATTTTTCTTTATATAGGCAACTAATCCTTGATGGCCAATGGGATGAAGTTCTTCAGTTCATTCAGCCTCTAGAATGTATGGAAAAATTTGACAAAAAAAGGTAAGATTTCATATGAAACTTTCTGGTATCTTATCGTTGGTAGAAGTGTAGCAAGACAAAGCAATAAACAAAAATTTAAAAACAAGACTGTTAGCTTTCCTAGCACATAGTACCCTCAGTCCCATTAAGTTGGAGCATTTCTAGAGGACAGCTTGCATGTACTTCAATTAGTTTACTATCTGATATATAAAATTAGTCAACGGTGCCTGTATATAAAACATCACAAGGGACTATCTGAAGCAGTTGTTTCTTCATAATACTACAAAGATTTTAGAGATGTCATTCCATTGTTTCCTGACCTCCATTATTTCTGACAAAGAGTTATTTTTAATTCACTTGTATATAATGTTTCTTTTTTTCTTCTTCTACTAGCTGCCTTCAAGATTTTCTCCTTGTCATTGGTTTTCAGCAGTTTGATTGTGCCTATGTGTGATTTACTTGGAGAAGGCAATGGCACCCCACTCTAGTACTCTTGCCTGGAAAATCCCATGGATGGAGGAGCCTGGTAGGCTGCAGTCCATGGGGTCTCTAAGAGTTGGACACAACTGAGTGACTTCACTTTCACTTTGCACTTTCATGCATTGGAGAAGGAAATGGCAACCCACTCCAGTGTTCTTGCCTGGAGAATCCCAGGGACGGGGGAGCCTGGTGGGCTGCCGTCTATGGGGTCGCACAGAGTCGGACACAATTGAAGTGACTTAGCAGCAGTGATTTACTTGTATTTTTCCTGCATGGGGTTTACTGAGGTTTTTGGATCTAAGTTAATGTCTTTCATCAAATTTGAGAAGTTTTTGGCAGTTATTTCTTCAAAAATTTTTTCTGCTCCTTTCTCTTCTCCTTCTAATTATATAGTATTAGATTGATATTGTTCCACAGTTTTGAAGCTTTGTTCCTTTTTTAAAAACATTTTTTCTGTGTATTCTTTAGTCTTGATTTACCCTCAACATTTATTGACACTTCCTTCAGTTAGTAATCTGCCCATAAACAGTGAATTTTTCATTTCAAATATTGTACTTTTTGGTTGCAGAATTTACTTTTATTTCTAATTTTTCTGCTGAGATATTCCTGTTTGTTCATTGTGACTATATTTCCCAATAAAGTCCTTGAACTTATTTTTAGTAACTGTTCACTAATAGTTCTTATTTGCTAATTCCAACTTCTGGGTTACGTCAGGCTCAGTTTCTACTGATTGCCTTTTCTCTTAACTGTAAGTCACTCTTTTTTTCACATGTCTCATCATTTTTTAAAATATATTCTGCACATTGTGGATTCATTGTTGAAACTCTGGATTTCCGTTATCTTCTTTAGAAAATTATTGATTTTTATTCATACAGGGAGTATACTTTGTTATACTCAGAATGCAAAGTCTGTCCCTCACCTAACAGACGTCAGTTGAAATCTCTGCTCAGTTATTTAACCTTCAGTCTGCTGCTTTTGCTGGGCTGTTTGGAGTCTCCCTTGCATCTTCAGTTTTAGGTATGGCCAAGGTTTTAGGCACAGTTTATATAGTAGATTTTGATATATTGTTCATTGTGGTTTCCTCTTGTTTTGGATCCTCCTACCCTCTCTGCCACTTTTCAGGAGTTCTGGCATACCAGACCTTTTTCTGACTTCTCAAAAATCTGTAAAGCTGTAGCTTTCTGCTTGAGTTTTAGCTCACGCTGTGTGGATTGGGGAGTACCTCAACTGGAAGGCCCTATACCCTTGAATCTCACTCCCTAAAGTTCCCTTTTTTCATGTATTGACTTCCCTCTAGTTGTGCTAGCCTTTTTTTTTTTTTTCCCTTTTGGTGCTTTCAAATAATTTTGGGGTTTTATCTAGGGTTTAATTGTTATTTGCAGAAAAGTTAGCCAGATACAAATTACTCCACCATTATCAGAAGTGAAACTTCCTGTTAGTTTCTGATTCTCCATAATTCATGCTATTTGATACTTTTTGGCTTTTGTACATTGTTTATTTACCTGGAATACTGTTTCTTACATCATCTTCTGCCTTTACATAGCACATGCTTGATCATCTTCCAAGAGTCAGTTCTTGTAAGACCCTCACCGTTCCTTGTAGACTTGGTTTAATACTCCTTCAAAATCTTTCTCTGTGTTAGTTACTCAGTCGTGTCCGACTCTTTGAGACCCCATGGACTATAGCCCTCCAGGCTCCTTTGTCTGTGGAATTCTCCAGGCAAATATTGCAGTGGGTTGCCATTCCCTTCTCCAGGGGATCTTCCTGACCTAGGGTTGAACCCCGGTCTCGTATTACAGGCAGATTCTTTACTGCTGAGCTACCCAGGAAACCCAGAGCCTTGCTGAATCCTATACATATTCCATGGAATTATTTAGATGATTCTCTTCTTTTTGTTTTTTAAGTTGAAGTATAGTTGATTTATAATACTGTGTTAGTTTCAGGTATATAGCATAATGATTCAGTATTTTTGCAGACTATATTCCATTATAGCTTATTACAAATTCTCTGTGCTATACAGTTAATCTTTGTTGCTTATCTGTTTTATGGATAGTAGTTTGCATCTGTTAACCTCATACCCCTAACTTATCCCCCACCACCAACTTTAGTAACCACAAGTTTGTTGTCTATGACTGTGAGTCTGTTTTGTATATACGTATATTCATTTATGGGAGAAGGCAGTGGCACCCCACTCCAGTACTGTTGCCTGGAAAATCCCATGGCTGGAGGAGCCTGGTGGGCTGCAGCCCATGGGGTCGCTAAGAGTCAGACACAACTGAGGGACTTCACTTTCACTTTGCACTTTCATGCATTGGAGAAGGAAATGGCAACCCACTCCAGTGTTCTTGCCTGGAGAATCCCAGGGACGGAAAAGCCTGGTAGGCTGCAATCCATGGGGTCGCAGAGTCGGACACGACTGAAGCGACTTGGCAGCAGCATATTCATTTATGTTATTTTTTAGATTCCACATATAAATGTTATCACATAGTATTTGTCTTTCTTTGACTTATTTCAGTAAGCACAATATTCTCTAGGTCCATCCATGTTTTTGCAGATGGCAATATTTTTTGTTTTCCGCTTCCTTATATGACTTCTTTTTTTAAAATTTTTATTGGAGTATAGTTGGTTTACGATGTGTTAGTTTCAGGTACACAGCAGAATGATTCAGTTATACATAGACATATATCCATTCTTTTTTAGATTCTTGTCCTGTGTGAGTCATTACAGAATATTGAGTAGAGTTCTCTGTGCTAAACAGTAGGTCCTTATTAGTTATCTGTTCTATATATAGTAGTGTGTATATGTCAATCCCAATCTCCTACTTTATCCCTCTTCCCTTTTTCCCACTGTTATGATTAAGATTGTTTTCTACATCTGTAACTCTGTTCCTGTTTTTTAAATAAGTTCATTTGTACTATTCTTTAAGATTTCACTTATAAGTGATATTATGTGATACTTGGCCTTCTTTGACTTACTTCAGTCAGTGTGACAATCTCTAGGTCCATCTGTGTTGCTGCAAATGGCATTATTTCATTCTTTTTTATGGCTGAGTAATAGTTATTGTGTGTGTGTATATACACACCATAACTTCTTTATCCAGTCATCTGTTACTGTGCATTAGATGAGTTGCTTTCATTAGATGCCCTTCTTTTTAAAGGCAGGGATTTTGTTTTATTGGCAAAACAAATGTTTATATTTGCTGTTATAACAATGGTTGGAAGAATGACTGTGAAGGTTCATTATTATTTTCTTTCAGCCCTTAGAAACACTTTTCTTTAAAGTGCTTAAGGCACTCAACATTTTTTGATTCATAGACAAGTCAAGTAGACTCTCCCTTTCCCCTCTCTGAAAAATACCTTTAAAAAAAATTTAAATCTACAGTTATTTTATGGCTTTTTAGCAGTTTTATTCATTTCATTCTACCCTTTCATCTCCATTTTTATAAGACTTTTCTCATGTTTGAAAAGAAAAGACATATTTTGGGAAATAAAATATTTGGAATATAAAATGTTTTGATTTCATGTTAGATGAGTTTTGACATCTTCCATAAAAACTTGTTTGCTTAGAAATAATATTTCAAATAAAAACCCTTCCTTTGAGTATTAAATTGTGATTACTTGCTATCTTTTAATTGTGGCTTATGAGTGATTGAACATACACACACAGGGCTTCAGTGTGATTAGCCTTATAAGATATTTTTAAGAATTTTTTGAAAGCAAAGGTACTTACAGTAACTAGTAAATACATTTGATTTATGAGACATTGGGAAATTAATTTTTTAAAGTCTTTTTTAAAAGGAATAATTGATCCTATAAGAAAAACTTGGCCTATTTTGCTTTAGGAGCTTGAGTTTCATTTTTAGTCATTGACATTGCTATAGTGAAAGGCAGTGAAAGTGTTAGTCACTCAGTCGTGTCTGACTCTTTGCAACCCCATGGACTATAGCCTGTGCTATAATTCAACTTTTAATCATTTTAATGTTTCATATTTTATTTTTCACAGGTTTCGTTATATTATCCTGAAGCAGAAGTTTTTAGAAGCTTTATGTGTTAACAATGCAATGTCAGCAGAAGATGAGCCCCAGCATGTAAGATTTTTATTCCTGAAGGTTTGCGCCATAGTCTTGTTTCAGTCATAAGTATTTTATTCACTAAAACAAAAGATTCGTGTCATGAGTTAAAGTTTTTATGAGTGGTGGTGGGGCAAGATCTGTTGTTTTACGGGTGTAGTACTTTCAATCTGTAGTGCTTCTGGATTTGTTCTGTGATTTAGGCAAAGATGATACACACGAATGGCTGTTTGGTTGGAGAGTGTGTGCCCCTCTTGTTTAAGGTGATCTAGATAGCCGAAGATGTTTGACTTGATGAGTATATCATTGCTTCTTTTCTTATCCCAGAAGTGAATTATGTTTACCTCTTATTTCTGTCTTTTCAGTATTTTCTTTGATCCAGAGATTTTTTTTTTAAAACCCTTTATTTTTTGGCTGTGCAGTACAACTTGTAGGATCTTAGTTTCCCAGCTAGAGGTTGAACCCAGGCCCTTGGCAGTGAAAGCGCAGAGCCCTAACCACTGACAGCCAGAGAATTCCCCAGAGGTGTTTCTTAATAGAATGTTTATTTTTTAATGACAATTTAGATTTAATGATATTAAATTCTTTTTGGTTAGAGAGTTACTTTTAAAGTTTTAATATTAGTATTGTTGCATCCAAAACCAAAGAAACTTTTATTAAGTGCTAGTAAGTAATCATTGAAATAGTAGAGAAATGCTTGCCAGGTAATGATGTTTAAAGATAGAAAGAGGTACTTCCCTGGTAGTCTAACAGTTGAGACTCAGCACTTCCACTGCAGAGGATTTGGGTTTGACCCCTGGTCAGGGAACTAAGCTTCCACATGCCAAATGGCATGACCAAAAAAAAAAAAAAAAAAAATAGTGGAAAGAACACTGGAATATGAATGAGTCAAATAAGAATTTTCATTCTGTCTTTGTCAGTAATCAACTGGATTACTTAGGTTAAATCTGCACCCTACCTTTTCCCACAGGTAAGATATAGAAGCTGTGCTATGCAATTTCTGAAGTTCTTTACATCACTGAAAGCTTATGATCCTAAGATAATATTCACTGTACAAATTACTTTGTCTTTTAGCTAAGCTTCCTTTTGTTCTATCTGCACCATTTTTGTAAAAGTGAACTGTAGATGTTGCCTTTCCTGATTTGCTTTCTTTCCCACACACATTTGTCCTAAGGCAAGTTTGAGAATGGCTCTTTAGCTTTTTCAGTAAGCTGGAGTGATGGCAGGGTATAGTAAACAGTTGAATGTTGGCATGCTTCAGTTTCATTGCTTGAAAACTTAATTATCCTTAGTCTTAAAAATTATGCATTGAAAATGATAGTATTAGTCTGAATTACCTTACTTTTTTCTAGGTAAAAGTTTAATATGCTAATAACCAAATTTTAAAATCTTTATTTTAGTAGTAGAAAAACATTTTGATTCTTCACTTGAAAGTTGTTATATAGCCCACCATTATATGAGTATTCTTTGACACCAGTGTATCCCTTTGCAATTGAACAGTTTGTGAAAGTTTATAAAGTATTTTTGAGTAAAATACTTTCATTGTTTTCATATCTCATAGGATATGCTCTCTTTATAGCACTTGTTTTTTTTGTTTTTTACAGCTGGAATTTACCATGCAAGAAGCTGTGCAATGTTTACATGCCCTGGAAGAGTACTGTCCTTCTAAAGATGACTACAGCAAGCTCTGTTTGCTTTTGACTTTGCCTCGTTTGACCAATCATGCTGAATTTAAGGACTGGAATCCCAGCACTGCACGAGTTCACTGCTTTGAAGAGGCTTGTATCATGGTTGCAGAATTCATCCCTGCTGATAGGAAGCTAAGTGAGGCTGGTTTTAAAGCAAGTAACAATCGTTTATTTCAGCTTGTAATGAAGGGCCTACTTTATGAATGCTGTGTAGAATTTTGTCAAAGTAAAGCAACAGGAGAAGAAATTACAGAAAGTGAAGTACTACTTGGAATTGACCTCTTATGTGGTAATGGGTGTGATGATTTGGATCTGAGTTTATTGTCATGGCTCCAGAATCTCCCATCTTCGGTCTTCTCTTGTGCTTTTGAACAGAAAATGCTTAATATTCATGTTGACAAACTTCTAAAACCCACAAAAGCTGCATATGCTGATCTTTTGACACCTCTTATCAGCAAACTTTCTCCCTATCCATCATCTCCAATGAGAAGGCCTCAATCAGCTGATGCCTATATGACCCG
Organism: Bos javanicus; assembly: GCF_032452875.1. Taxonomy (NCBI): domain Eukaryota; kingdom Metazoa; phylum Chordata; class Mammalia; order Artiodactyla; family Bovidae; genus Bos; species Bos javanicus. The sequence continues at coordinate 34,695,888 of NC_083870.1, forward strand.
CTCTCTGAATCCTGCTTTAGATGGCCTCACTTGTGGACTGACCAGTCACGATAAGAGAATCTCAGACCTTGGGAACAAAACTTCTCCAATGTCACACTCCTTTGCTAACTTCCATTATCCAGGAGTACAAAACCTCAGCAGAAGTCTCATGCTTGAGAATACAGAATGTCACAGTATTTATGAAGAATCCCCTGAACGGTAAGTATTTGCTTATAAAAATTGGTAGAGCTCCATAAGTGTGAGATAATCTAATTGGGGTGTGTGTGTGTGTTTTCTAAATGTTCAAGTCTCTTTAGTTGAAAGTTAGTCTTTAAAACTTTATTTGTAAGGAGTTTTAAAAATTTTGATAATTAATATTATCTAGGAAAATCTTTATTTTTATGTCCTGTATTATCATTTTGCTGGTTATAAAGGCAGTGAATACATACTAAGAAATTTTGGAAAATGGAAGATTATCAGGAAGAGAATTAAAATCCCACACAATCTCACAGATGACCAGTGTTTTTCCTATGAATACGTTTTTAAAAATTGAGAAGGTGCTATATATATTTTCATACAATTTGCTTTTTTTCGCTTGATAGATCATGAATTGTTCCCATATTCTTAAACGTTTATTGAGGTCAGTGATTAAGGGTATGTGCATTATTCCTTTGTATGACTGTATCATAGTTTTACCTAATTCCTTATTGTAGGAGAGTAGATAGTTTCCTGTAAATACTACTGTATTGAATATGTATATATATAAAAATCTCTGGTTATTTCCAGTTATCTTTAGTAATTCTTTATATTTATTTATTTATTTATTTATACACACACATAAGGAATTTAAGTGTTAAAACCACCACTCAGTTTTTCTTTCAAATCTGGCATGAAATAATAATTTCCTGATTAGGAGTTCTTTATATCAAGGCTTAAGAAACTTCCTGTCTCAGTTTTCCAGGAATCCCATTGGGACACATGGCTGGTTTCCTATTCTCAGAGTTGATACTATGAATCATTACTATTGACTGCAATAAATTTATTAAAAGAGCATAAAAATGGGAACTTTTACTATTCACATAGGATAGTTGACAGCATTCTGTATTGAGGAAGAAGCACTGGACTCGGAATTTCTGTTTCTAATTAAAACAAGAGGAGATATTTAGTTAAGGCTTAAGAATTACAGGATAAATATTTATGGAAGCATTTTCTGTTAAGTTGCTGTGAGATTGTTGGGGATGGTGGATGTGATTTTCTTTAATGTTTTTTAAAGAAAGGAGAGGATTCTAGGATCAGTTAAGTGAGGGGACTTCCTAAAGCCTAGGGTGACTTCCTAAGGCATCTTACTGCTCTGTATTTTATATTTGAAAGATAAAGATGATATCTAGTGATGAAAATGAATGAGTATAATTTAATATAGGGCATCCTATTATTTAAATCCTAAAGGAATAGAGAATCTTGAATATTGGTAGAGACTATCTTAAACCTTTCTTTGACTTTTCAATCCCTTTAGAGAAAATTTTTGCTGTCTGGGTTGCTGAGCTTCTGGGGGAACTGGTGACATTTTTCTGAGTGTATGAGATGATAGGAGCTTCTTGGTCAATATAATGAATAGCATGTTTGGAACTGTGCACCAGTGGGATTGTCTTGATAAAGAAAAAAGAAAAAACACAAAAAGCTAGCCAAATTTGACTCTACATGTGCTGTTTCCTATGTAAAGAAAGTACTGTAATTGAGAATTGACTGAATAAAGATGGAAAGAAGTGAAGTTATTAGACCATTATAGAGGGGTAAAATGTAACTTGTTAAAAGGTAAGTAATACATGTGTTTTTAGCTGAGCAGTAGTAATAACCCAGAAAACATCTGTCATGTCTCTGAAACTGGGAAACTTATGAGGCAAAGCAGTGTAGAACAGTGAGTAGAACATGGTCTTTGGAGCCAGACTATGGTATGAATAGTAGCTTTGCCATTTTCTAGCTGCATGATCTTGGGAGGCTACTTAATCTCTCTGAGCCCCAGTGACCTCCTCTATAAAATAAGGTGTTGACTTGTAGAATGAGATAAAGTTCCTAGCAGAGTGGTAAGCACGTGCTTGGTGCTTAATAAATACAAATTTCCCTCCTTCGGGGCTCATACCCTTGGAAAGGACAGTGTGTCAAAAGGGCTACTAATATCATGTTCAGTTCAGTTCAGTTCAGTTGCTCAGTCGTGTCTGACGCTTTGCAACCCCAGGAATCTTAGCACACCAGGCCTCCCTGTCCATCACCAGCTCCCGGAGTTCACCCAAACTCATGTTCATCGAGTTGGTGATGCCATCCAGCCATCTCATCCTCTGTCGTTCCCTTCTCCTCCTGCCCCTAATCCCTCCCAGCATCAGAGTCTTTTCCAATGAGTCAACTCTTTGCATGAGGTGGCCAAAGTATTGGAGTTTCAGCCTCAGCATCAGTCCTTCCAATGAACACCCAGGACTGGTCTCTTTTAGGATGGACTGGTTGGATCTCCTTGCAGTCCAAGGGACTCTCAAGAGTCTTCTCCAACACCACAGTTCAAAAGCATCAATTCTTCGGTGCTCAGCCTTCTTCACAGTCCAACTCTCACATCCATACATGACCACTGGAAAAACCATAGCCTTGACTAGACGGACCTTTGTTGGCAAAGTAATATCTCTGCTTTTGAATATGCTGTCTAGGTAGGTCATAACTTTCCTTCCAAGGAGTAAGCGTCTTTTAATTTCATGGCTGCAGTCACCATCTGCAGTGATTTTGGAGCCCAGAAAAATAAAGTCTGACAGTTTCCACTGTTTCCCCATCTATTTCCCATGAAGCGATGGGACCAGATGCCATCCATGATCTTCGTTTTCTGAATGTTGAGCTTTAAGCCAACTTTTTCACTCCTCTTTCACTTTCTTCAAGAGGCTTTTTAAAATAACATGTTATAGAAGAGCTATTTGGCTGTTGATAAAGTGTAAAAATTTATTTTGGAAAAAGTTTACCTGGTTTTGAAAAATGTTTTAAGAATAATTAGAAAATATGGGTAGCTCAGATCAATTATGTTAAAATGCCACATAAAGAGACTTTTGCTTGTGGTAATATATGTTTGAATTCAGTACTTATTTTAAAATATTTAATTGTCTACTCTGTCCTAGCACCATGCTGCATCCCCAGGATATAATGATTGAGTTACTATGGTGAAGAAGATAAAACCCACAGGAAAAGTTTATAAAAGAGTGTGTAGTGTTTTGAAGGATATATTTTGACTTGAACAGAAAGCAACTCAAAAAAGGAAGAAAAAGCTGTTGAAATATGCAAGCCGTGACTATGCAATATAATGGTCTCAAAATTAAATTGCAGGAAAAAAAAAAATCTATTCCCAGACTTGGGCCAGCATTGGATTTGGAGTCCGAAGACCTGGATTCAAGTCCTAACTTTATTTACTAACTATGCAGTTTTGGGAACATGCCTTTTTTGAGTCTGTTTAGTCATCTGTGAAATGAGAGTTTTAATCTATTTTACAGGTCACTGTGCAGATTAAATGAGATAATGTATATGGAAATGTTGTGTAAATTGCAAAATTAAATGTTACTTTATAAAATTGTTTTAATCTGTCTACACAGTTAATAATTCTTACAGATTCTACTTTTGGATTAAAATGCATTTTCCTTTGGTCATTAGCAGTTTACAGCATAGTCCTGTAACCGAAAACTCTTCCCAGATCTTTTCTACTTCCTCCTCAGGGTGCATGTGTGTGTATATATGTCTAGATATTTATGACTACTAGGCTCCTAATGTACCTTTGTGAAGATGACTCTCTAGCTCTGCTTTTCTAAACCCTAGACCTCTATTTTAATATGTCTTACATACTTATGCTTGGAGAGGCCATTATGAAGTCATCTCATAATCAAATTAATTGAAGACAAAATTCACTTTACTTTTGTACTTGTTCCCATGGTATCTGTTACTGATAGGTAATCTTTGTGAATGTGGTATTTGTCATCTTTGGATAATGTTAGTTATTAAAATTTTTAAACAGTGTAACTATGAAAAGTAGAAGTTGCCAGTGCCTAAGACGATGACAAGGGACAACCTGACAGAAGACATCAAACTTACTAATTAGTATACATTAAAAATACTTGAAAGATATTTCACTTTTATGTTAAGTACAAATAAATTGAAGAAAGCCTTTTAATAAAATCTCAGCTGTTCTTAGCTTTTTATTGAAATATATTGGAGGAAAGAAAATTGATGTTTGGATAACAGAATAACAGATTGAGTTCTTTAAGAGAATTTAGGCTTTAGGTCATTTGACCTATTAATTTGTAGATGAAGCTGAGCCACAGAGAATGTAAGTGATTTCCCAAGGCCACATATACTCTTTTAGATGGGAGTCCCTACCCTCCTTGCTTAATAATCCAGTGCTCTTTCATTAGCACATTCTATTTTTTTTTAATCCCTTACATATAGTACTTAAGAGAAAAAAGTAAAGTTTAAAATCTGTTTTTGTGCATTTTATATATACTTAAGCTAAATATGCCTCTTTTAAATTAAAATTTCTTTAGCTACATTACATTTTTCTTTACCCCTACTTCTTTTTTTCATTTATTACCCTGAAGTGATACACCTGTTGAGGCACAGAGACCTATCAGCAGTGAAATCCTGGGCCAGAGTTCAGTTTCAGAAAAGGAGCCTGCAAATGGAGCACAGAATCCAGGACCAGCTAAGCAAGAAAAAAATGAGGTAATGTTTACTACATCTCAGGTCTTTTAGAATTATCCATTTTGTAAGAAGTAATACTATTTGGTTGGATAGAATTTTAAAAGAATTTTTTGTTATTTCAGAGGAGAGAGAATACCTAGGTTTTCTTATTAATTAGATCATTTCTCCCTTCTTTAAGAATTTGTAGGTTTTTTGTTTTTTTAGTTATCATTATATATTTTAGAGCATTTTTAATGTATGAATTTATTAACAGTTAAAAATATCACAGTTGACATTCCTTCTGCATGTTTGAGAATTCATGCAATTGAATTCATATTAAAAGTAGCCAAGTTGTATTTTAAGATATGTGCTCTATATTTTACTAAGTAGATTTAATGAACAAGAAATTATGACATTTATAATGTAGAATAATACCTTATCTCTGCTTCCCTACTGGCTCAGCAGCAAAATAATCTGCTTGCAATGCAGTAGATATGAGTTTGATCCCTGGGTCGGGAAGACCCCCTGGAGAAGGAAATGGCAACCCACTCGACTATTCTTTTTTATTTTTTTTTAATAAAAGTATTAGGCTGTGTTGGTCTTCATTGCTGCGTGGGCTTTTCTCTCATTGCAGCGAGTGGGGGCTGTTCTCTGGCTACTGTGCACAGGCTTCTCATTGCAATGGCTTTTTTTATTGTGTAGCACAGACTCTCTAGGGTGCATGGGCTTCATGCAAGTTGTGGCTCTTGGGCTTCCAGTGCACTGGCTCAATAGTTGTGGCACATGGGCTTAGTTGCTTCTCAGCATGTGGGATCTTCCCAGACCAGGGATTGAACCTGTGTCTCCTGCATTGACAGGTGGATTCTTTATCACTGAGCCATTAGGGAAGCCCCCACTCCAGTATTCTTACTTGGGAAATACCATAAACAGAGGAGCCTAGCAGGCTATAGTTCATGAGGTCACAAGAGTTGGATGTGACTTAGCAACTCAACCATTACCACCACCACACCTTATCTAAGCCTTTAGAGTTCTAGTTTATTTTTCTGTGGTGCTTTGAAAAGGAAATTGTATTGTGAAATAAGGTGCAGATTTTATCATATATATAATATCCCACTTATAAAGGGTGAGTAGGTTTAATAAGTTGAATAAGTTTTTTTTGTGTTTGACTAAATATTAAAAATGAGGTTGAAAAATTATCCTTAAAAGTACATATGGATATGTACCAAACAACAGTATCCCAAAATATATGAAGCAAACATTGGCAAAGCTGAAGGGAGAAATAGACTGTTCTGCAGTAATAGTTGGAGGTTTCAATACCATACCTGCCATAATGGATAGACTATCTAAACAGAAGATCAGTAAGGATATAGAGGGCTTGAACAATGCTGTAAACCAGTTAGCGCTAACAGACATCTATAGAATACTCAACAGTAGTGGAGTACACAGTCTTCTCCAGTGCACATGCAGCGTTCGTCAGGATGGACAGTATCTTAGGACTCAGTACATTTTAAAAGATTTAAAATCATGTAAAGTGTCTTCTCTGACCACAGAGGAATGAAGCTAGAAATGAGTAACAAGGAAAATTTTTAAATTGAAAATTTGAAAAAATGAATCAACACGTTCTTAAACAACCAGTGGGTCAAAGAAGAAATCACAAGGGGAAATTAGAAAATACTTAGAGACTAATGAAAATGAGTACAACATAACGAATAGACAACAAGCTTATGGAATTCAGCAAAAGCAGTGCTCAGGGATAAATTTGTAGCTGTGAATGCTTACATTAAAAAAAGAAGAAAGATCCCAAATTAATAACTTTATGCCTTGAAGAGCCAAAGAAAGGAAGAGCATGCTCTATCCAAAGCTTGCAGAGGTAAGGAAATAATAAAGATTAGAGGAGAGAGAAATAAAAGAGAAAAGGGAAACAACAGGGAGAATCAACAAAATCAAAAGTTGGTTCTTTGAAAAGATCAACAAAATTGATAAGCCCTTAGCTAGACTGACAAAGAGAAAAGCGAATAACTAAAATAAATAAAAATACCTTACAGGGCTTCCCTTACAGGTGGCACTAGTGGTAAAGAACCCACCTGCCAGTCCAGGAGACACAAGAGATGTGAGTTTGATCCCTGGGTCGGGAAGATCCTCTGGAGGAGGAAATGGCAACCCACTCCAGTATTCTTGCCTGGAAAATTCCATGGACAGAGGGACCTGGTGGGCTACAGCCCATAGGGTCACAGAGTTGGACACGACTGAAACGACTTAGCATATCTACCTTACGACAATAAAAAGGATTATAAGAGAATACTATGACCATTTGTAAACTAACATATTAGATAACTTAGATGAAGTGGACAAATTCCTTAGAAGCAAATTACTAAACTCACTTGGAAAGAAATAGAAAATCTCAACAGATCCATATTGAGTAAAGAATTGAATCAGTAATCAAAAAGCTTTCCAACAAAGGAAAGACAAGGATCAGATGACTTTACTGGTGAATTCTATAAACATTTAGGAAGAGTTAACAATAATCCTCAAAATTTTCCAAAAAATAAAAGAGGAGGGAACCCTTCCTAACTCATTCTGTGAGTTCAGCATTACCATCATAGCAAAGCCAAGTGAAAGTATTAGGAAAAAACTACAGACCAACATGTAGTATGAATATATAAGCAAAAATCAACAAAATACTAGCAAGCTAAAACCATTAGCATATTAAAAGGATTATACATCTTGACCAAGTGGATTGATTGCAGGATGCAAGTGTGGTGGTTCAACATAGAAAACTTTCAGTTTAATAATCACATTAATAGAATGAAGGAAAAAATAAACAACATGTGATTGTATCAATTGATGCAGAAAAGACATTTGACAAAATCAAACACTCTTTGCTGTTAAAAACTCTCAGAGAACTAATAATAGAATGGAACTTCCTCAGCATGGTGAAGATTATTTATGGAAAAACCAAGCTAATATCATACTTAATGGGGAATGACTAAAAGCTTTCTCCCTATAAACAGGAACAAAGATAAGGATGCTTGCTTTCACAATTGTTACTTCAACATTTGTTACAAGTTCTAGCCAGAGCAGTTAGACCAGAAAAATAAATAAATAGGGAAGGAAGAAGTAAAGCTGTCTCTATTCACAGATGACATAAATATTATATATCATCAGAAAGAATCCACATGACAGCTATTAAAGCTTATGAACAGGTTCATCAAAGTTGCAGGGTACAAGATCAACACATGAAAATTGTTTGTGTTTCTATATACCAGCAGTGAACAATCAGAAGAGGAAATTAAGAAAACAGTTTTGTTTACAGCAGCATATAAAAGGATAAAATACTTGGGAATAAATTAAGGAGGTGAAAAATTTGTATGCCAAAATCTACAAAACATTACTGAAAGAAGTTAAAGAAGACCTAAATAAATGAAAAGACATTCTGTGTTCACGAATGGGAAAATTTAATACTGTTAAGATGTAAATGCTACCCAACATTATTTACAAGTTTCATGTAATTTCTGTAAAAAATTCCACTGTCTATTTTGTAGTAATGGAAAAGCTAATACTCAAATACTTGGAATTGCAGCAGGCTTTGAATACCCAAAACAATTTTGCAAAAAGAAATACAAAATTGTAGGACTCACACTTTATAATTTCAAAATTTACTATAAAGCTACAGTAATTAAAACTGTGTAGTTCTTGTATAAGGATAGGCATATAGACCAGTGGAATAAATTGAGAGGCCAGAAGTAATTTCATATATCTGTGACCAGTTGATTTTTGGTATGGATGCCAAGTCTACTTAGTGGGGGAGAAGTAATCTTTTCAACAGATGATGCTTGATATCTGGATTTCCACATGCAAAAAAGGAAGTAGGACCTCTGCCTCACACTGTATATAAAAATTAACTAAAACTAGATCAACAACTTAAGTACAGGACCTACATAAGTATAAAACTCAGAAGAAAACATAGGGATTAATCTTTACAACCTTAGATTTTGTAATATGTTCTTAGGTATAATACCAAAAGCTTAAGCAACAAATGCAAAAATTGAACTTCATCAAAATTAAAAACTTACTTGCATCAAAGGACATTATCAATAATCTGAAAGGACAGCCTCCAGAATGGAAACAATATTTGCAAATTATTTATCTGGTAAGGTTTTAGTATCTAGAAAATATAAAGAACTACAAGTCAACAATAAAAAAATCCATTTTAAAAAAGGAGTTGAATAGACAGTTCTCCAAATTGGCCAGATGTCTATAAATGGCCAATAAGTACATGAGAAAAATGCCTAATACCACTTGTCATTAGGGAAATGCACATCAAAACCACAATGAATTATAACTTCGCAATTACTAGAATGGCTAACAGGCTAAAATCAAAGCAGTAGAAAGTAATGTGTTGGTGAGAAAATAGAGAAATTTGAGGCCTCATACATTTCTGGTTGGTGTGTAAAATGGTGTAGTCACTGTAGTTTCGTGGTACCTCAAAAATCTAAACAAGAATTACTATATGACCCAGTCATTTTACTTCTAGGTATATACCCAAAAGCTTTGAAAGCAAAGGCTCAGATAAATAACTGTACATCCATGTTCATAGCATCGTTATTAACTGTGGCCAAAAGGTAGAAATAACTCATGTACATCCACAGGTTAATGGATAAACAAAAGCGATGTATCCATACGATGGAGTATTACTCAGCCATACAAAGGAATGAAGTCTGACATAGGCTGCAACTTGGATGAACCTTGAAAACATTGTGTTAAGTGAAAGAATTCAGACACAAAAGGACAGATACTGTATGATTTGTTTACATGATATATCTAGGATAAGTAAATTCATAAGACAGAAAATGGAATAGAAGTTAGCAGACATTAGAGGAAGAAGGAAATGGGAGTTATTGCTTAATGGTTATAGAGTTTCTGTTAGGGGTGATACAAATCTTTGGAAATAGATAATAGTGGTGGTTATGTAACACTATGACTCTTATGCCACTGAATTCCACACTGAATGGTTAAAATTACAATTTTTATATTTATTTTACCACAAAATTTTTTTTAAAGGACATAGAGATAATTTTGTTTCAGAGTTATTGCTGTAAGGTATGAAATACAGCGGGACCGTTACTATTCTCTGGGAAAGGGAGACAGTTTTAGCTTTAGTCAGTCAGTCATGCAGGACTCTTGGTTAAGCTTACTGTCAGTGTTGGCCAGTTTTAGAGATGATCCAGTTCATATGATCTCTGTAATTTGACCACACTCTAGCTTGGCAGGAGGGTCTTTCTTTGCCAATGTTGGAATTCACTATAATATCTAAGTCCTTTGAGTACTATGTAGTTCTTTTAGAAGAATGAAGTAGGAATGTTGAGACTGCAGGGTTTAACATCTGTTTAGTTTGTTTTCTTGTGAAGAGCCATTTGAATTAAAGTATTGTTTTTTATAAGCTTTTATAAGCTTATAATTTTATAAGCTTCCTTCCAGAGTAACCTATTTAGCCACAGCCACTTACATGCTTAAATTTTGTTAGACAAGGTTAATATTGTATTTATTAAATATTAATGTAGTCCCTCAGTATTTTTTCCTAGTAATATAGATTTGTGCTAGTCTTTACATTTGTATTCTATATTCATGTCGTCCTTGTGACAACTGTAGTCTGTTTTTATTTGTGTTAGTCAGGGATCCAGGATGATCATTTGTTTTGGTCAGTCTTTTACTGTGGAATAGAGCAAATTAATCGATCTGATCTATTTGACTGTTAAGACTCATGCATACTATGTTATTTTTCAAAGATCCAATATATTAAGTATTTTCTGATTTGCCATCTATATGTTTTATGCAGCACTTATGGAAGTTACTGTTGAGTGATAACATATTCAATCATAGTCTGCTCAAACTTTTTTTTTTTAATATTTTTAAGCTTCGAGATTCAACAGAACAGTTTCAAGAATATTATAGGCAAAGATTGCGCTATCAACAGCACTTAGAACAGAAGGAGCAACAGCGACAGATATACCAGCAGATGCTGCTTGAAGGAGGTGTGAATCAGGAGGATGGTCCTGATCAGCAGCAGAATCTTACTGAACAATTCCTTAATAGGTCGGTCTTTTAGTCACTTTTTTATATATGAGGAATTATTTAAAAGCTATTAAGAGCATGCAGTAACTGCTACTTTCTGTGTATAGTTTGAAATTTTAAGGCTTTTTAAGTATTTCAAGTAGTGTAGAGTTACATAATCTCTTCAGTCACAGAAGTCTGAGGGCTCATCCAGTTTTGTCCACTTTCTGTTAAATGGTCTCTCACATCTGAGCAAAGGGAGCTGTGAGCATGGTGGTTTCAGCATACAGGCTGAAAGTGGACTGCTTCTGGATCTGGCCATGTCCCAGGGTAGCTGAAGACTTACGGGAAATTACTGTCTTCAGATTGCTTGTTTCCTCATCTATTTCACAGGGTTGCCATGAAGATTAAAGGAATTAACCTACATAAAGTATTTAGAACAGTACCTGGCATAGAGTAAACACTATATTAAGTGCTAGCTGTTATTTTATTCTTATCTTGAGAGCTTAAACTTTCAGATTTTATTGAATTCAGAATATTAAAATGATTCTTATTAATTTCTTCTAAAATGTATGAACTTACTATTTTTGACTATAGGAGGTAAATACATGGTAACATTTTTTTTTTTTTTTAGAAATCTGTAAACCAGAATATGTGTACTTAATTGAGCTAGAGTTGTTGGAAGATTGAGTTAACATATATTAAAAAAATACTTAGAATAATTTCTAGCATATAGGAGGCATGCCATAAATGTTGGCTGTCATCATGATTTGGAGTAGGAGATGGCAACCCACTCCAGCATTCTTGCCTGGAGAATTCCATGGACAGAGGAACCTGGTGGGCTATTATAGTCCATGGGGTTACAAAAGACACGACTGAGCACACACACATGCATGCATCACCATGATTATAATTGGGCAGCGCAGTGGTGACTATCCTTTCTTGGTTCAGTAATATTGGAAGTAATCTGCTTGACATTCTGTGTGTTATTGCAAGTCAGTGAGCCTGAAACTGATCCTGTCTTCAGACCTTCACACAAGGAACATTTATAGTGGTATCTAGAGTCTAGGTAGTCCTCTGAACATTCAATTTGAAGATTATTTTCTTATCACCTCTGATCAAGTCACTGGCTTATCAGAATTACACTGATATGATGAACTGCTACTTCTGGTTCTTACATGTCTTCATTTCAGTAAAAGTCATGGTTGCAGTTTGACTTCCTGTCTTCTTTTTTAGTGAAAGCAGATACTTAATATTGTCAGAACATAAAGTGACAAGGTTCTATGATTCCAGTAGTATGGATGTCCTTGCTCAGAAAAAAGGTTAAACTATTCAAGATGGTTTATTTTTCCTTAAAGATAATTATAAATAGAATTCATTGTAATAATAGAATTCAATATAGATAATAGAATTCATTATCTTAAAATTATAAGAATTTTTTCTTACAATTTAGGTTCAGTTTAGGGCATAACAACTGTTCTCAATTTCTTTAGCAATTAGAATTTTAAATTATACTAAAGGTAAGTATATTATAAAAATCCATAGAATAACCAGGTCTGTTATAAATATCAATGGATGTTTATCCTAAACTTTCATAAATTAGTTTCATATAAAATTTCTGTTGTTTTCTTAACCTTTCCTTATCTATTCTTTTTTTTAACTCTTTAAAATAATACTTTTATTCAATCTTTTCTTCTAGACCTTCACTTTTATGTACCAGGACATTAAAGTATCTGACTAATACCAAGGACAAATTGAATAGAGATAGAAACTAGAAATTAAAATATATCTTTTCCCCTTTAATGTTTTAGTCTTTTGAGTCATTCTAGCAGCAGAACGCCATTTCCAGAATTAAATTTTGCTTCTTCCCTTCCAGAAGCATAGAAAGAGTTAGAGAAATAAGAGTCATGTTATGTAATAGAACTTACTAAAAAAAATCAACTAAAGTATGATAGGCTTATTTATAACAGTATTATATCATTATTTCTGATATTTTCTGTTACTAATAATTGGCTCTTATTATAGGCATATTCTGCCCCTTCCCCATCTTCCCTAACTTTAGTGAGACAAAATTATGTTAACATTTTAGACTCTTCATGCTTAGCATTTCCCACATTTATTTGACTGAAGACTTTTTTTTTTTTTTAATATGGGGAGCATTTAACAAGATTAGTGTTTCATAGAAATCCTATTTACTTAAAAATTTTAACTGATAAATATTTAGTAATGGCTGCCAATTCCTTTAATAATTTTAAACTGATCTTTTAAGGTCTCTTAAAAACCCTAAACATACATGCATGCACAAGTGCACACGCATACACACGTACATGAACACTAAATGTTTAATTTAAAAAATTAGAAAATACAGTGAACCACAACACCTCTTGGTAATCACATCCCTTATGTAGTCCTCTCTCATATTATATCCAGGCTGGAGAAAGTGATTCTGGGCCAGTTCTTGGCTAAATCTTGAGAGTCTGACAGCTTCCTCTCAAGTGCCCTTTGGAGCCCTGAGTCCAGCATAAGGAGTCAGGTTACTCTGACTTGCAGTGAGGGAAAAGCGCTCAGGCTACCTTGTTTTGCTCCCTGTTTAATATCCCTGGTGCCTAGATCAGAGCCTGGCAAATAGTTTTTGTAGAATGAATAAATGAATTGTAAAAAAATTAAAAAATAAATGAATGAGTGAATGTGTGAATAATGGGGATGCCACTTGACTTTGTCCCATCATGGTTTGCACTAGTCATCCATTTCCTAGTTGATATGATATTACTAGACAGTAATATCGTTTCATTTCATTTCATGAAATGAAAATGGCTTGTTTTGTTTTGTTGGTGAAAAATTTGGTATTGAAAATTGGACCAAAGTTATACTGAAGTAGAAACAGATTTTTTTTTTTCCTGTTTGGTAAAAGGTACTTTTAAAAATTCAGTGATACCTATTATGTCTTATCTCTTTTACAGTGGTATCTTATAGGAAAATTTGGATCTTCTTGCAGTTTCTTTGTTGTGTCTTAAACTGATGATGGTAATTTTTAGTACTAAACTTGTCATATATGTTATATGTGCATGTATTTACCATCTCAGACTTTCAATATTCTATATGTTAGGAATATGACTAACTTTTAATTTTAATATAGTTACATTATTTTATTTTATAGGTCCATTCAAAAGCTCGGGGAATTAAATATTGGAATGGATAGCCTTGGTAATGAGGTACCAGCGCTCAACCAGCAATGTAATGGGAACAAAGGCAATGGATCTAATAATTCTTCTGTAACCAGTTTTTCTACACCACCCCACGACTCTAGTCAGAGATTAACCCATGATGCTTCAAGTATTCATGCAAGTACTCCTCGTATTCCTGGATCAGTAAATCATATGCCTTTTCTTGAGGAATCACCTTGTGGAAATCAAATGTAAGTGCTTTACTTTGTAAGACCTGGAAATGTTAACTTCAAACCAATAAATAGAAACTTAGAAAGTTGAATTTCTCTTATCTATTCTCTTCTACTAACTTCTGAGTCTCTTAATTGTCTTTATTCTCTTATTTTTCTTTTTGCTTTCTTACCACCACCAAGGCAATTCTATTTTCTATAACCCATTTTACTCAGAGATCATACAGCTTTAGGCTTTATATTCTCCCCAGTTTTTTCCCCTTGCCATTGATACCTTTCAACAAATAATCTTTTAATTCACAGACTTCCAGGGCATAAAAAGTTGTTCTATGCCATGGTGGAGTGATTGCAGTAAGAGTCTTGGCAGCTCTGGTAGTTACAGCATCTGAGACTTCTCGTGTGTTTATGTTTTCACTAGTCAGAGAAAAATTTTCATCTTGCTATCATTAGTAAACAGGTGTTAACTTATGCAATGGAAATATTTGAGCATTTTCTTCATCTATTATAGCCTTAAACCACCTTAGAGTGGTTCATTTTAAAATGCATAACTTGCTCCTGGCATTTGTATAGAACTGGCTTTATAGATTTAGTATCAAAAGCTCTAGTTTTATACTTAAGGACATAAATTTATCTAATACTTGCTTTATTACAGTTTATATAAAACTTTTTCATGTACCCCTCAACTAGAACTCAAATTTTAAAATTTATTTCTATCAAAGTAATATACATACATGGTGTAAAAGGACAAATAGCACTTTAAGGCTTAAGACAAAACAGAATCCCTTATCTTACCCATCTTTGTCCATGACTTCTATCTTTAGTAGGCTGCCATTTTCAACCTAGATAGCTGTTTCTTTTCTGTGTGTCTCCACATTTCTGAAAAAATATGCTTCTATTGCTGTTTTTATTATCCCTTGATTCCCTGCCAGTTAGATTTAGGTACCATACTACTTACCCACAACACATTAATTTTGTCTACACCTTCTTCTAATATATGTTGGTTTTTGTTAAAAAACTAAACAAAATAGGTTAACTAGTGTTAACATTACTATGGTCATGTAAATGTTATTTACAACTGAGTCATATAATACAAATATATTTCCTTTTCTCCGAACTGTTTATTTTTCATGGAGAGAGTAATTGCCTCATTTTTGGTGTGCATCTGTATGTGTGCACATGCTTACTTTTCTTGGTACCTATCACTAAACTATCTGCAGATACTGTGACAGAACTGTAAAATCATAAAACTCCTCATTACAGTAAAAAATATCAGGTACTTTTTCTTTCCCCTCTGGGAAACACCCCTCCAGGATCATTCCTGCTTCACTGTATGTTCATTACTTCTAAGCCATTTTATTCAGGCCTGGAGAGTCCTGGGATGGTCCTTCACTATTCTCTTGGGAGTTTCCTTTGCCTCTTCCCTGTATTGAATTCCCTGTTTTCAGGATCTCATGTAGTTTCCTGAAAAGAGGTACAACATCAGAGAAGTTTCTGAGACCTTGCGTGTCTAAATATTTCATTTTTGACTTTTTAGTATAGCTGAGTAAAGAACTCTACAATGGAAATCGTTCCTCGGAGTTTCAAAGGCATCACTTTATGGTCATGTACATATTGAAAAGTCTGATGCCATTGTGATCTGATCCTTTGAATGAGGACTGCTGCTTTTTCTACTGTAGAATTTTTTAGGACTTTGTCTGCCCTGATGTTCTAAAGCTTCATGATGATATCAGAGTAGGTCTGTTTTACTTCATTTTTCTGGATACTTCATGGGCTCTTTTAATCTAGATTCATAAATACTAGAATATTGAAAACATTTATGTAACAATTTTCTTAGCTCTATTTTCTATTTTTTTTGGTTATTATTTTTATCTTTCAAGCTCTTTATTATTCTCTAATTTTCCTTAACTTTTTAAATAGATATTTTTCTTGCATTGTTTCCTCTTGTATTTCTAAGGATTTTAATTATATTTTGGTAGCTTTTGTTTCCTTAATTGTCTTTAGTCTCCATTTAAAAATTTTGTTTTGCTTTGGCTGTGTCCTATGACTTGCGGCATCTTAGTTCCCTGACAAGGGTTGGAACCTGTGTCCCTTGCAGTGGAAGCATGGCGTCCTAACCATTGGCCACCAGGGAATTTCCTAGACTCTGTTTTTTTATTTAGGAGGCTTTCTTCAAGCATTTGTTAAGAAGTGAGGTATTTTTTTAAAATGACTAGTTGGAAGGAAGGGCCACAGGTATGGATGCATCTGTTTACCTGTTGGTCTCACAAAAAAGTGATTAAACAGAAACATTGTGTTATTGTGGGACCCTCAACTGTCTAGTTTCTGTTAGTCTTTTCTCTTGGTCCAGATAATTGTTCTAAAGAGCAATCCAGTTTCCTCCTTGGGTTAAAACTTAACCAAAGTGACCAGGATTCTGGAACTAAGCAGGGAAAAGGTAGTGGACATCTTACTATGAAATTTGTACAGTTTGACTTAATCTTTTTCCCAGAATGGCTTCTCATTCCTTCCTTACAACTAACTATGCTTCGTGTTATGGAATCTAGCATCTCTTAACAGATGGCTCCAGAGAGTAATTATGACTGGGATCAGTGTGGCTTATAAATAAATGTTATAACCCCCAAAGAAATAAATATTAGAGATTGAAAGAGTAAATTAGTTCCTGTTTTGATATTCAGAGTAAACGGTACTTGAATTTCTTTCTATTCACACAGTTCATCAGAACTTTCGGTCATTAAGCCACCTCTTGGAGATTCTTCAGGGAATCTATCAAGATCAAGAGAGGAAGAGGTAATACTTGGGGAAGGAGGTTTTGTTATTTTTATATTTACTTGCAAAGGAAGTATATTTACTTGTCAAGGAATTCTCAATTTAAGGAAAGAACCATCTTTAAGTAGTCCTTATTGTTAATAGTGGTAGTAATCTCAAGGTGGTTGAGTTTTCACTGAGTGAAGTGAAGGGGTTGCTGAGAAATAACATTTTGAGAGTATTCATATTAATGGTTCACTGGTGATCTTGATGCATGAATTGGAGCTGTGTCACTACTCTCTGAACCCTGTGGTTAGTTAGCTAAGATATTTAATATCTTTACTCCTTTGGACTGTGCATCAATACATTTGTTTTTTGCTTTGGAACCAGATATCCTTCCCTAACTAGTATACACCTTCACTCTGTCTTATTTTCTCTAGTTCAAATTTTAATCCCATAAATAGAGTTATTATTTCAGATGCTTATGGGACCAAACAGGTGACATAAATGAATAAAGTTGATTACTTTTGTGATAAGTTTATAGGAATATTTGTCCCTTGCACAAAGAAATATGCTGACCTAATGTTTCCAGTGCTTTCGATTTTCAAGAAAACCTAGAAAGTTGGATTTTTATGTGAAGTCTATTTTTTAAATGTCAGCGGACTTTTAATAAATTTAAATACACTGGAGAAGAGCAAGTAAGATTGTGGCTCTGCCACTTCTGCTATAAAGCAACCCTTAGTAACTATTATTGGAGAAGGCAATGGCACCCCACTCCAGCACTCTTGCCTGGAAAATCCCATGGACGGAGGAGCCTGTGGGCTGCAGTCCATGGGGTCGCTAAGGAGTCGGACATGACTGAGTGACTTCACTTTCACTTTGCACTTTCATGCATTGGAGAAGGAAATGGCAACCCACTCCAGTGTTCTTGCCTGGAGAATCCCAGGGATGGGGAGCCTGGTGGGCTGCTGTCTATGGGGTCACACAGAGTCGGACACGACTGAAGCGACTTAGCAGCAGCAGCAGTAACTATTATTAATGTGCCATTGGCCATGTAATCAATGAGTCATTCCCTTCTGTTTTTCTTAGCTACCCGTGTTATTCATTTGGTCAATAGTCAACCTTGTATATGGCTTAATGGAAAATGTATTTCTAGTCAAATACATTGATATGAATAATATAAGAATTCAATTCAGTTACATAAGACAGAGTCTAATATATCAGGTTTACCTCCTACTCCCCAATGAGGATGTTTTGCTGCGTACATAAAACTTTGGGTAGGGAGATGCATAATCTCTTCATTGCTATAATCACTATGGGTTCTAGAGGACTCAGCATACAATCAGAGCTGAAGTAAATTGCCTTTGGAAAGTATGAATGTCAAGTATATACACAAAGACAAAATTTAGGTGGGTCTCTGCACCACCCCCAGCCTGGAGGGCTTTGTTCCAGGTCCAGGATCCAGTCCTAGTCTGGGTAGCAGGGTGGTTTCAGATGACATCAATAGCAGGAGTCACCAAAGCTTTTATACAGCGCTGGTCGAGAGTTTTCCTTCCTCAGAGGAGGGAGGTGAGCAGACAAGTTGACAGTTGAAAACAGAAATGAGGCTGAAATTAAAGGTCCTGATTAAAACCATTTTTACAGTTTTAAAAGGGTATTTTACAATTTGAATTTGAAATAGTAGAGTATTCATTGCTGGAGATAATGGTAAACTTTTTTTTTTAACCCTAAAGTGATTAAATAATACTATTTTATATTTCCTACTTTTAGAAACATGAACAATGGTTTATTGTAAGAACTACAAATGTGGGCTGTTTTTTTCTTGACAGTTGAAGAGAACTTAATATGAGAATGCATATTCTTATGTTTTGTCTTTTGTCATAGAAAAGAAGAAAAACTTGAATGTCTATGAGCCGTCCAAGCTTAGTTTAGCAATGAGTAGCAAAAACAGAAAAATTTGGTTTATTTTAGATTTGCCATTCAAAAGAATGTATGCTTGTATTGATAGTGAACAGTAAAGTGATAAAGTGAATAATACAGTTCAAATGAATTTAAAATGGGATAAAGATGAATTCTTTCAAATTCTTTTTTTCATAGAATGACTTTCATATTCATTCTGCCCATAGGATGACAAATCAAAGAAGCAGTTTGTTTGTATTAATACCCTAGAAGACACACAAGCTGTTAGAGCAGTGGCTTTTCATCCAGGTGGTGGTCTATATGCTGTCGGTTCAAATTCAAAAACTCTGAGAGTATGTGCCTATCCAGAAGTGATTGATCCAAGGTAAGGAGACATGGTTTGTAGTACCGTTTTTGCTTTAGTTTTAAATTTAGCTATATGGCCCCCTTTTTAAGAATCACCTTTTCAGTAGTGTTTTTCTTTTCCTTTTTTTAAGCTTTTACATTTTTGTTTTCAATACTTAGGAAATATATATAAGAATCACCAATTAACTTTATAAGTTGTTTTTCATAAAATGTTTTTAATTAGGCCCCTGTCCACTCAGTAGCCCAGTTTTCTTTATTTCTGTTGTTTTTTCTCATTTTTAAAATAAATCCACAAAATCCTTATATTCTAGTTAAATTACATAAAGACAAAGTAATGCTAGTTATAGACTTGGAGAAAAATTTAAATGTCTTATACTAATAGCTTCACAGAAGTATTAGGTTGCGGTGTGTGATATTTGACCATTTTGACCTAGAAAGATTCAGTTTTCATTTGGTCAACGTAACTATGATTTTAAACTCTCTTGTTTTAACAGATTATGGGATTTGAAAATAAGGGATATATCTTTAAAGGCATAGGTTGCAAAAAAAAAAACAAACAAGCATATGACCTTATGTATTAGGTATACAACTAATTCTTTAAAGTTACTGAGAAAGCAGATATCTTAAAACGTAATCTCACAGAAAACTGGATTTGGGCTCTTTTTTGTCAATTTATTTGTTAAGGCTTTTACTGTCAAAATAAATGGGCATAAAGTATTTGGTAGATTTTGTGGTTAGAGAAATGGCCACAAATGGAATAGTTTTCATACCAGTAGACAAAAACATTCAAGCAAAACAAGCCACAGAGCTTTAAAATTTTAAATATGAAAAGGAGTACGTATCATAATGTGTTTTGGAAATTTTTTACAACCCTTAAGGCTTGTTTTTATTATAACCCGTTTGGAGAACAGAGGGGTGAGATTATTTATTTATTTGCATTTTTTGGTATATCTCTGTATCTGAAACTAGAAATTTAGGCTTTTGGTCTGTAGTAGCATTTAAAAGTTGAGAAAAGGAATATGGATCACGTTAGGTGATAGTAATGTCATTTATTGGTGCTATAGGATTATATGAGAGAGAATAGGCGGAATTCCAGATCGGAGAGTGGAAAAGAGCAAAAAACAATTAGGAAGCAGTGCCAAAGACTTTATATATTTAGGGTTCATCTGATCTTAAACTGACTCTCCCTTTTTGTGTTTTTCATGCTGGCACAAGTGTTTCATAGACTCTTCTTAAAGAAACTGATTTTTATGAAAAATAAATTCATTTATTTAACAAATATATTTTGAGCTCCTTCTCTGTGCTAGGCTTTGGGGATAGTTGTGAGTAAAACAAACATATTTATTGACCTTATGGAACTTCTGTTTTAGTGGAGAAGGTGGACATTATCCAGATAGACAAACTCATAAATGTAA
Organism: Bos javanicus; assembly: GCF_032452875.1. Lineage (NCBI taxonomy): Eukaryota > Metazoa > Chordata > Mammalia > Artiodactyla > Bovidae > Bos > Bos javanicus. Next base: position 34,716,429 of record NC_083870.1, read on the forward strand.
TTATACATTGTGATAGGTGCTCTGAAGAGAAAGTATAAGGTGCTGTAACAGTAAGATGGAGAGATGAGGAAACTGGGGAGTCAGAGTAGGACGTCTTTGAAGAAGAGGTGTTAAAGTTGAGATCTGTGGGTGGATAGAACCTAGCCATGTGAAAACAAGGAAGAAGATAAGGTTAGAGGGATCATGAAATGAGAAGGAGCTTGGCTTTTTAAGGAACCAAAACGAGTTCAGATCTGCTGGAGTACAGTGAGCAGAGTGTGATAAGGCTACAGAAGTAGATGTGAACTAAATTACGCAGAGCTTTGTGTCCATTTTGGATTTTATGGTGACTGCAGAGGGAAACTGCTGGAAGTTTTCAACAGAACAGTACTGTGATAAACTTTGGGTCAGACGACAGTAAGATTAAATGCTAAGAGAAAAGTAGGAGGAGGCTGTTGTCAATGGCTGGTGTGATGGCAGTGGAGATGGAGCAAAATGGATGAAGGTAAAATCCATTTAAAGAATTATTTGAAGATATACCTGTGGTGGATTCATTTCGATATTTGGCAAAACTAATACAATATTGTAAAGTTTAAAAATGAAATAAAATTTAAAAAAAGAAAAAAAAAAACAAAATTAGTTGGCCCTAGCAATGAACTCGATACACAACTGAAAAGAGAATCTTTTGATCTGATTTATTTTCTCTATCACTATTAAACACCTTCTAAGAATTGAAGATTTATCAATATTTCTTGTTCTTTAAAAATTTCTTAATTATGAAAATTTTAAGCATACACAGAAGTGGAGATTAGTACACTGAAATGCAATAACTGTCAAGATTTTTGGTTGTATTTGCTTCATCCTTTTTGTTTGCTGAAGTATTTTAATGGATATGTCATTTCACCCTTTAGGATGGATCTCCAAAAACATGTGTTAATACATTTTCTTACAGAGACTTGATATTATCATTATACCTAATAAGGCCTTAAGCCTATGTTTTAAAGTACAAATAAGAGGCTACTACTCCAGTAAACCAATGTTCAGTTCAGTTCAGTCGCTCAGTCGTGTCCGACTCTTTGTGACCCCATGAATCGCAGCATGCCAGGCCTCCCTGTCCATCACCAACTCCGGAGTTCACTCAGACTCACGTCCATCGAGTCAGTGATGCCATCCAGCCATCTCATCCTCTGTCGTCCCCTTCTCCTCCTGCCTCCAGTCCCTCCCAGCATCAAAGTCTTTTCCAATGACTCAACTCTTCGCATGAGGTGGCCAAAGTATTGGAGTTTCAGCTTTAGCATCATTCCTTCCAAAGAAATTCCAGGGCTGATCTCCTTCAGAATGGACTGGTTGGCTCTCCTTGCAGTCCAAGGGACTCTCAAGAGTCTTCTCCAACACCACAGTTCAAAAGCATCAATTCTTCGGTGCTCAGCTTTCTTCACAGTCCAACTCTCACATCCGTACATGCCCACTGGAAAAACCATAGCCTTGACTAGACGGACCTTTGTTATCTAGGTTGGTCATAACTTTCCTTCCAAGGAGTAAGCGTCTTTTAATTTCATGGCTGCAGTCACCATCTATAGTGATTTTGGAGCCCAGAAGAATAAAGTCTGACACTGTTTGCACTGTTTCCCCATCTATTTCCCATGAAGTGATGGGCCCAGATGCCATGATCTTCATTTTCTGAATGTTGAGCTTTAAGCCAACTTTTTCACTCTCCACTTTCACTTTCATCAAGAGACTTTTTAGTTCCTCTTCACTTTGTGCTCCCATTAAAGGCCAAGCTCTCAAGGAGCATGGCATTTAAGACCTTCCTCAGTTGGACTTGCAGCTGCTCACCCATCCTATCTTTCTCAGTCTCTGGAATGCCCCAGGTTTCTCCCAGTCCCACAGACTTTTTCCCATGCTGTATGCTGGACCGGGGTCTCTACTGTGTTTTGTCTTCACTGAAGCAGTTCACCTGCCTTCATCTTTTTGTATAATAATTCTCCCTGTCCTTTAAGGCCTAGTACTTTGTATTGGACTATAACATTTTTATTCAATACTTCCTTTACTGTATGTGGATAGTCGTGAAACATCTATCTCTGCCAGATATATTAAACTCAGGACAGAGCTCTAGCTGCTTTTAATTTTTCTCTATCCTTTGTCTTTTCTTTGCCCCAGGCAGTTGCTCATATTATATGTTTAATAAATGCTTATCGAACTTTTTAAATTTGGAAGACTTACTAGCTCTTTTTTAGAAATCTTTTGAGTTTCTGAATTAAAATCCATGGAAAGTATGAAGACTTAAAAATATCCTGTTCTGTATGTGGTCTGAAATAAGACTCAAGATTAGTATAATAATGGTTAATAATTTTTTATGGTTGGATTTTGATTTTAAATATGCTTTAAATTTGTTTCATCTAAGATTTTGAGAAGTGTTATTAACATGTTGTCTGATACGTTTTTGCTCTCTCCCTCAAGAACAACCATAATACAGAAACTTCACATTCATTTACTAAGCAAGAAATTGAAATATCTTTTTGCAATTTTTCTTTCCAGTGCACATGACATACCTAAGCAGCCAGTGGTACGTTTTAAAAGGAATAAACATCACAAAGGATCCATTTACTGTGTGGCCTGGAGTCCCTGTGGGCAGTTACTTGCGACAGGGTCAAATGACAAATACGTCAAAGTGCTGCCCTTCAATGCAGAGACTTGTAATGCAACAGGTAGGGGCCGAGTATGTAAGCAATAGCCTCCTAGTGTGTTCTTTATGTTTCCCCATGTGTGTCTCTAATACAGCTCTGTACTGTTTTTGGTAAAATCCAAGAATATACCCTTAAGAATTGTTTACAATTGCTTGCATTCATGAGGCATTATTCTTTTTTAGTAAGTTCTTACAAGGTGGCTGGGTGAATAACTTCCAGACTTGTATTCGTGAAATTTTCTAGAGTATCTGTTTTTTTCTTTCATTTTCTTTTGAGATTTATCTTGGCTTTTAAGCCAAGAAGATAACTCTGTATATGGCTCTGTTTTAGTGATGGTGGTAACTGAATCGATATTTTGATTTCTTGAAGATTTTGTTTTTATTCAGTAAAATGAAATTGATTATTATATCAATCCCCAAATGATTATAGAGCATACCACTCTACCATTCTTCTCCTCTTGGTCAGTTTGGAGGCAGTTTAACAATCTTTAAATTATCACAGTAAGTTGAGCAGCGTCTTTTTTTAAAATTCTTATTGCTGTTTCAGGACCGGATCTGGAATTTAGTATGCATGATGGGACAATTAGAGACTTGGCATTTATGGAAGGCCCAGAAAGTGGTGGAGCTATTTTGATAAGTGCTGGAGCAGGGGATTGTAACATTTATACAACTGACTGTCAGAGAGGACAGGGCCTCCATGCTCTGAGTGGACATACTGGTATGTGATATCAGTCTCAGATGCTACTCTTTCTTTTGTTCATCTCATGCTTTTTTCCCCAATGCATTTTCATTAATGAGGGTATATTGCATCAAAAGGGATTTCTTCAGGAGAAGAACGTTTTATTTCAAAAACTAAGTCATGAACTTTCGATAACAACACAGTAACTGTAGCTGACATTTTCCTGTTTGCTAAAGCCTTTACTTATACACATAATTCCTTAATTTAACCCTCACAACAACCTTATAAGCCTGAAGTTCCTGTCTCCATTTTATACGTGAAAAAAGCAAAATTTGAAAAGGCAAAATGACTTGCTCATTATCTTACGGCTGATCATGACAGAACAGAGGTATCTCCCCAGGTCTCTCCCGTCCAAAGCTGGTGATGTAACCCTGCAATCCTGTGTTTCCTCTTTGGAAAATTTGCCATAATTTCAAATGGTACTTTTTTTTTTTCAGTACTAATTATGATGTCCTGAAATATTTGACTCATCACCAAAGGTTTATGATTTTGATACAAGTTTTACTGAATTTAATTTTTTGAAAATTGCCAATATATTTGATATATGTGGAAAATCTCTACCACACAGTTTGAGTAACTAGATTATAAACATTCTCAACAATAAAGAATACTTAGCTTTGAATGTGTTATAGCAAAGTACTGTCCCACAGTAATAACTGACTCTGTGATCTTTTATAGGGCATATTTTAGCACTTTATACTTGGAGTGGCTGGATGATTGCATCTGGTTCCCAAGATAAGACTGTTAGATTCTGGGATCTTCGAGTACCAAGCTGTGTTCGTGTTGTTGGCACAACATTCCATGGAACTGGTAGGTTTTTCTGGAATTTAAATACATTTATATGAGAAAGAAACTTTATAAATTGCATTGACCTACTTCTTTGCCCCTGCAAAATATTAAAAAATAGGAACAATATAAACTAAATACTTGGTATTTTATTGAGTAAATTCTTACTTTAAATTTACTTTAAATTCTTAAATTCCTTCATCTGTTATTCTATTTGTAAAAATAATATTCAACTAAGGAAATTGAGACCCAGGGAGATTAAATATCATGCCCTAATTATTCTGTTAGCAGGGCATTTTAGAACTCAGACCTTTTAAAAGAACATTTTTAAATGCATACATATGGCAGAAATTGAACAAAAGGTTATAGATCATTGTCTTCTTACTCCCATTTCTTGGTGTCTTCCCCTAAGGGACCAGTTTCTTATTTATTGTTCTAGAAATACTCTGTAAGTATATAACCAAAATGTTTGTGTATAATTTCCCTTCTCCTTTAAACACACATATACACAGACACAAATTGTAGCATATTTGCCTTACTTTTTTAACTTAACAAGGATTGCTCCATGTAAACTGAGGTTACTGCTCTTTGTGTTATATAGATCACCTTTTAAAATACTGGTATCTTAAGAGTGACACAGTATTCTGCCATTATTTTTGAGTCCCTTTTCTGCCGTTCTATTTTTTAATAGCAATTCTAAGGTACTTTTCCAAGTGAAAACGCCTTTCATTCTTAATTTTTTTGTTTTCTTTGAAAATGCTTTTTCCTCTCAGCTTTCATGGACATTGTTCTGTACTTTGAATCAACTCATATATGCTCTTCCACTTGTCTTCTCATGGTCAAGTGCTACTCATATTTGGTCTCAGCTCTTTCTAGCACCTAGCCAGAAAAGTCTTCTTTGCCTTAATTTGGGATCTTACTGTTATTTCTGTCTTTGAACTTCATTTATTTCCTTTAGACTTCATTTATTTCCTTTATCAGTACTTAAGATTATATATTTGTGTGTGGTCTCCTTCAATACAAATATTTTAAGTTTCACAAAGGCAGCAGTCATATATATTTTATTTCTCAGGGTAGATTTAGCACCTACCATAGTGCCTGGCCCAAAGCAGTAGTGTTATAATAACTGTTGAATAAATGAACCTAGATTTCCGTTGTCACCATAAACTTTGCATGTGTAAAGCTAAACTCGTTATATCCTCTCTTCTTCCCATTTTCTCTGTTTTTGATAATGGTTCTCTTATTTCCTTATGCATCTAGATTTGAAATCTGGGGCTCATTTTTGACTTCTTTTTTTTTTGCCCCCCGTCAGGCAGTTAATTGCCGAGACTATTGATTCTTTATTCAGTTTTTCCTGAAATCTGTGTGTCAACATTCAGGCCCTATTTTCTTCATTATTTTGCTATTCTATCTTATCTTCCAGTGGGTTCCCTTCTGTAGTCTGTCCATTTTAATTTGATACACACTTTCACATATATTAATCTTCCTAGAGCACTCCTTGGGTCATGTAAGTCTCTTGCTGAGAAACCTGCAGTGATGTTGTACTCTGTACAGGAACAAGCTCACACTGTACAGTTTGGCTTTCAAGATGCTTGACAGGTTTAGCCCTAACCTGCCTTTATGTCTTAGCTACAAGCTACCTTTTATGTTAACGTACTAAATCAAGTAACTCCAGCCAAACTAAACTACCTATCCTTAAATGTTTTTATTCTTTTCCTTTAAACATCTTCTCATGTAACTGTTCCTGATAGCCTCTTTTCTCTATCAAAAATTCAAGCAAAGATTATTTTTAATTACATGTATGTGTAATTATGTAAATGCATTCTCTCTTATTTATACTATTTACTGTTCTTCAGGACCTAACTTAGGTCCCCTTTTTCTTCCCAGGCCACTTTGGTTTACAGTAGTGTGTGTCAACCTTATTTTCATTATTGCTTCCCCTATGGGGAAAAACAAAATTATTTTTTTCCTAACAAGAGAAATTAAATACTAAGGAATGAGATTTTGGTTTGGTAGGGCTAAACTTTGAAGGGCTCCAAACCCTTGTTAACATTTAGGATTTTTTTTGTCCCCTGAGAACCATTTTGCATCCCCTTGGAGGCATTGTTGTATGGCCTAAAGGGTCTGACCTGTGGACTCAGAGCTTATTTTTGGTTCAGTTCCTGTTGGTAGTTAATTATGTGTTGCTTAGAGATATTTTCCGCACTGTGTCCTAAAACATTTTGTTATTTAATCTTTTGTTCCCAGCTAGACTCTGAGCTAGGCATAGGAGAATTCTGGACACTTAACCAGCAGTGGGGCATTGGGAAAGGTGGCTCATCTGTTGCACTATAGGTAAAGCTCCAGGGGGTTCTCCCAGAGGACCAAAAAAAAAAAAAAAAGATCTTTCTCATTTCTCACAGAATCTTGCTTCTAAGGATGCAAGTATTTATCAGTTGATTATTGGATTCTTCTATAACTGAACAGTATTAACAAGCTTATTAAATCTTTAGTGTATGATTCAGTGAAAATAAATAGCTGTTGAAGTTTAACTGTATTGATTTTTGCATATTGAAACTTTCATTCCTCCTGCTCTACAGGCAGTGCAGTGGCATCTGTAGCTGTAGATCCTAGTGGCCGTCTTTTAGCCACAGGACAAGAAGATTCCAGCTGCATGTTATATGACATAAGAGGAGGAAGAATGGTGCAAAGTTACCACCCTCATTCCAGTGATGTTCGCTCTGTCCGATTCTCTCCTGGAGCTCACTACTTGCTAACAGGATCCTATGACATGAAAATAAAGGTGACAGACCTACAAGGTGATGGAAGTTGCTCTCCCCTCTTTTTTTAGTCTTTCCTATTGTACTTGGGGTCTTTCTTTTATGTTAATCTAGTGTAATTGACTATACATCATTTTCAGGTTTCAGTTTTATAGCTTTTATGAGCAAATTACTTGGTAATGTATTGTGACAAATTATTAAACCAAGTGAATTGTTAAATGGTTTATAAAATATTTAAAAGAATCAACATTTATTATATTGGATCATTTTGAGATCAATGATAGTAAATGTTAAAATATACATTTATGTACTCCTATTTACTCCTACTTTAAAATACTTAGGGTATTAATATAATCTGTATATTTCCAGTATCTAGTTTTGTTTTAAAACATACATTAAGCAGGTGTTTATTGTATACCAACTAGGGACAGATAGAGAGATGAATAAGACAGGTAACTTTCTTACAGATGGAGCTTACACTTTAGAGGCCAATAAAAAGCAAACTAATAAACAGTGTAATTTTAGGTATTGGCTAGTGCTATTAAAAAATTATCAAGGTTAGAGAAAGTAACAAGGTAGACAGGGGAAACCTATGCTAGACAGGCTAGAGCAGGTCTCACCAAGAAGTGCCATTTGCACAGAGACCTGATGAGAAGGACAAGCCATGCCAGGACCCTAGGAACAGACCATAGGTTAAGGTGCTGAGGCAGGAATGGGTTTGGTTTAATCATGACACTACAGGAAACCAGTGTGGCTGGAATTTAGTGAACCAAAGGAAAGAGAGGCAGGAGAATAAATCAGAGGCAGGGTTTTGTAGGCATTTTAAAAAGCAGAATAAGAATCCTTTGGAAGATTTAAAACAGGGAGTGATATGGTCTGAAATTTTAAAAAATAATTTTGAGTTATAGGGACAGTGGATTATAAGTATAAATATTAGTGAGAAAGCAACTGGACCAGTTCCATGGGAGATGATGGTGGCTTGGACTAGGGTTGTAGACGGGGAGGTATAATAGTAAGAAGTGACTGAATTAGGAATGTATTTTAATTTGTTTCCGTTAGATTTGGGCAGGGAGGGAAAAAAGCAATCAGTGCTGATTCCTAGGTTTTTGGCATGAGCAAAGCAGATGGTACCATTAATTGAGATGAGGAAGACAGGTAGGGAGAGAGACAGGTTTAGGCAAGAAAATCAAGAGTTTGCTTTAAACAAGTTAAACTTAAGATGACTGGTAAGGCAATCAAATGAGATGTCAAATAGCTACTTGTATACCAGCCTGAAGCTCAGATGAGAAGTCAAGGTTGGTGATGAAATATGCATGGATGGTGTAAGTATCTAAATGGCTATGGTAGCATGGTACTGGATGAAATTTCGTAGCAGGTGAGGTACAAAGGAAACAAATTTGAAAGCTGCCTGCTAGGATTCACCAGAATTTAAGTCAGGAAGAAGAGGGCAGTCATCAAAGGAGACGGGTGTAGTGGCACTGAAGTCGAGGAGATAGGAAGAGTGAGAGAGTTTCAGGGAGACAGTGGCAGCTGTGTCATGTTGCTGTGCAGGTGTTACCAAATACTGCTCATGTAATTAGGTCTTCAGTAATTTAAACTGTTTAAACTTTTCAGTGTACTATATTAATGTGTTAGGCTTTTATATACTGTAGTGTCTTAAAGTAATAGGAGACCTATGAAATCTATACATATTCTGTAATGTAAATCAAATCTCTTTTCTTTAATTTAGGAGACCTCACCAAACAGCTTCCTATAATGGTGGTGGGGGAACACAAAGACAAAGTGATTCAGTGCAGATGGCACACCCAGGATCTTTCCTTCCTGTCATCCTCTGCAGACAGAACTGTAACCCTCTGGACTTACAATGGATAGGGTACAGCCACTGTCAATCTATGCAGTGAAAGCAGAGACTTAAGACTACTGAGTTGTGAACATTACGAAGCTGAAGAACATGGGTTGACCTGGAAAGTGGCTTAGCACGAGGAGGCCCCTTATTACCATGTACCCCTGTGATAGGAGCTGTTGGGTGGTGTTATTCTGCAGTGCTTTGAGTCTTCCACGTGAGCTCGTGCTGCTGTGACCTGCTGTATGTAGTCTTGTTGCCAAAGTCTGCGGAAGAGCTCTTATGTTGTCAGTGTGCACTCAAAGTCAAGGTGGATGATGTGTGTTCGGTTTAGTATTAAATGCATTCCTTGATCTTTGCCTAAATAACAGTTTTATATACATACTGAAACTGAACTATACTTTAAGCATATTACTACATGTAACGCAACCAAGTTCTACACAGATTAAACATAGGTATTCAGAAATTACTTTTGCTTTTCTCACAACCCCTGAGGATACTGTATCACTTTTCAGCTAGAGGTCAGAATTTTATGTCTCTCCAGAGTTACATTGTTACTTTAACTAAGGATCATTATGGAGTTTTAAAATGGATGGAAAATTGCTTCTTAGTGCATTATGTGGTATAGGCCTTTTCTTTTTTCTTAAACCCAGGGATATAATTATTACTTTGTCATATTATTTTGTTTCAGGCTTAAAAGGTAAACGTGTTTGCTTCAGAAACTTGTTCATTTCAATTTTTTGAATGCAACAAGATACCTCCCTTCTAAACTGTACTGTAGGCAGAGCAGCAGCGTTATGTGATGCAGAACTTGACGGTACAGTAAATTTACTGGCTAGCATTTTTCCTCTTAAAAATTTAAGACTTTGCCATAGACTATAGCATGGCTTGAAATGCTATGTCTGCATGATAATTTAAAATGGGAAATTTAAATTTTGCACTCCAAAAGCTTATTTGGACTTTTTTTCTTGCACTGCTTTGTGTAATTCAGAATAATGGTTTTATTTCTATGGTATTGTAGATCCTAACATTTATGTACCTTTATTTTCATATTGTACAGTAATTTACTTTAAATTATTAAATAGGCTATTTATTTTAAATGCATTTGAGTTGGTTCTAATTATTGAACTGTCTGTGCACTGTATGTAGCAAGCATTTTTAATCTATTGTATACAAGTGGAAAAGGTATTAGAAGTGTAACTGTGCTATTATTTCAATAAAGACCTCTTCACACCTAAACTATTCCTGTCTCTCAGTGTCTCTGGTTTTAAGTCTAGAATGCTGTTTCTCCAGTTTACTCGGCAACTTTTGTGTCTTTTCTTTTATTCACTATCTAGAGAACTTTCTACCCTGAATATACTGTGAAAGTTGATTAATAAAAGCCAGGCAAAATGTATAAATTCTAAGTTAGATTGCAGCTACATTGAACTGAGTACTTTAGAAACAAAATCTGATTAGTTTGTGGCTATTCAATAGTACCGTTTTCCTACCTCTCAGGTATGCAGAAGAGAATTTTGCTAAAAACAGGCCAGTCTCCTTTAGTGTACTTTCATACTTAGTACTACACATTCTAGATATTATAGCAGGTCATTAGTGTTAAGTTTAAAAGTAGGGGAATAAAAGGGGGGGCAGTTTCTTGAGGTAAACCAGATCAACTTCATGGTAAAAAGTGTTCATAAAATTATGTCTTCTACCTCCATCACTGTCAGGGAGAAAACTTGAAGATCTTCCAGTATGTTGGGTATTCGTTTTCCCTTTGCAGTGCATTAGACAATAAGCACTAAAAGTTACCTTATTTCAATAGCTATCTGGTTATATGTCATTTTTTCTGTGCATCCTCACTGTCTTCTGCATGGAAGTAAATGTGAGAAGCTTCATGTGAGAAAAGAGAACTGGAGTATCTACATTCTCTGACTCCTTAGTTGGGGGGTTCATGGAAGGAGAGTGGGGATGGGAGGGTGGTACAGACCTTGATTTCTCCCTGGCAGAAGCTTCAGAGGTCTGATTCAAGTTTCATTTTTATTTTTTTGGCCATGCCATGCAGCTTGTGGGATCATAGTCCCCCGACCAGGGATTGAACCTGTGTCACGACAATGAATGTGCTGAGTCTTAACCACTGGATTTCAGGGAATTACCCAAATTTCATTTTTTAAATGTTTAAGTGTTTTTAAAAATTGAGATAAGCTAAAAGACATAACAGTGAAAGGGTATTTCCCATGAAATCAGAGAAAATACTTGCAAGTCATGTCTGATAATGGATTAATATTCAGAATATATAAAGGTCTCCTATCAAAAATTAATTTAAAAATGGGCAAAAGACTTGAATAGACATTTCTTCAAAGATGACAGACAAATGGCCAATAAGCATGTGAAAAGATACTCTATCACTAATCATTAGGGAAATGCAACTGAAAACCGCCTCACACCCAGTAGGAGATCCACTATCAAAAAAAAAATAATAATAGGGACTTCCCTGGTGGTTTAGTGGTTGAGGCTGTGCTCCCAATGCAGGGGGTACAGGTTTGATCCCTGATGCAGGAACTAAGATCACACATGCTACATGGTGTGGCCAAAAAACAAAAACAAGTAGGTTGTGGAGAAATTGGAACTCTTGTGCACTGTTGAAGGGAATACAAAATGGTGCAGCCATTGTGGAAAACAGTATGGTGGTTCCTCAAAAAATGAAAAACAGAATTACTGTTTAATCCAGCAATCCCACTTACCTCTAAGTGGGATCAAACTAATTCTGTTCCGAAAGAGTTCCGAATTCTCCACAACCTACTTGTTTTTGCTTTTTGGCCACACTGCAGAGTATATCATGAGAAACGCTGGGCTGGAAGAAGCACAAGCTGGAATCAAGATTGCCGGGAGAAATAATAACCTCAGATGTACAGATGACATCACCCTTATGGCAGAAAGTGAAGAAGAACTAAAAAGCCTCTTGATGAAAGTGAAAGTGGAGAGTGAAAAAGTTGGCTTAAAGCTCAACATTCAGAAAACGAAGATCATGGCATCCGGTCCCATCACTTCATGGCAAATAGATGGGGAAACAGTGGAAACCATGTCAGACTTTATTTTTGGGGGCTCCAAAATCACTGCAGATGGTGACTGCAGCCATGAAATTAAAAGACGCTTACTCCTTGGAAGGAAAGTTATGACCAACCTAGATAGCATATTCAAAAGCAGAGACATTAGTTTTCCAACAAAGGCCCTTCTAGTCAAGGCTATGGTTTTTCCTGTGGTCATGTATGGATGTGAGAGTTGGACTGTGAAGAAGGCTGAGTGCCGAAGAATTGATGCTTTTGAACTGTGGTGTTGGAGAAGACTCTCATGAGAGTCCCTTGGACTGCAAGGAGAGCCAACCAGTCCATTCTGAAGGAGATCAGCCCTGGGATTTCTTTGGAAGGAATGATGCTAAAGCTGAAACTCCAGTACTTTGGCCACCTCATGCAAAGAGCTGACTCATTGGAAAAGACTCTGATACTGGGAGGGATTGGGGGCAGGAGGAGAAGGGGACGACAGAGGATGAGATGGCTGGGTAGCATCACTGACTCGAAGGACGTGAGTCTGAGTGAACTCCGGGAGTTGGTGATGGACAGGGAGGGCTGGTGTGCTGCGATTCATGGGGTCACAAAGAGTCGGACACGACTGAGCGACTGAACTGATGCTCAAAATAATTGAAATCGGGGTCACAAAGAGATATTGTACACTGATGTTCATAGCAGCATTATAAGAGCCAAAAGGTGAAAGAAACTGGAGTCCAACAGATAAATAAGCTGTGGTATACAATACAATGGAATAATTTCAGCCTTTAAAAAGGAAGGACATTTTGATACATATTATAACGTGGTTGATTCTTGAGGATATTATGCTAAGTGAAATAGGCCAGTTACAGAAAGACAAATATTATATGATTCCACTCAAGGTACCTGGAGTAGACAAATTCATAGAGATGAGTATCTTTGGTGGTTGCCCTGGGCAAAGAGGAAATAATGAATTTTACAAGGTGCACAGAGTTTCAGTTTTGCAGGATTAAAAGATTTATGGAGATGGGTGGTGGTCATACTTGCACAACAATATAAATGTCCTTAATGACAATTCTACTCTTAAAAACGGTTAAGATGATAAATTTTGTGTCAGGTGTATTTTAGTTTAAAAAAAATTGTGAAAAGCAACACACACACTCAAGTGTACTACATAATATGCCAAATTTTAACATACTTTGAAATTTGCTGCCAATAACCTTATGTACACCTCTCATTCCTCCTAATGTGTAAAATTCATTACTTCTTCTTTGGAGAATTTTCTGAACCTGCAAGGCCAGTACTTAAGGACAAAATCAAAGCAAAACTTAGTATTTCCAATTACCACAAAGCGTGCACTCCCCAACCCTTCCCCAGACCCAATACTACAGGACTACTGTTGTCATTAATTATGCCCCATTAAAAAAATTATGCTCAGAACAGATTTATGGGTTTTATTGCAAATATTAAGTATTCTAGAACTTAGAGGAAAATAAATGGATAAGAAAATATGCTTCGTACCCGTTTAATATATTTGGCTTCGAAGTAAGATTTCACTTGGAGAGTTCAGCTTATGAGGATCAAGAAATGCAGGCCTAAAGCAGGCCGACGGAGGTCGGCCCCGCCCCCTTGACGGGCCAATCAGCCGCGCGTCCGGGAAGGACGTTCAGCCGCCGGCCGAGCGAATCGATGAGGACGCGCGCCAGGCAGGCCCCCAGCTGAGGTGCTCGGCGGCTTGCCGGGCGGCTGGCCATCTTCGCTAGCTGCCAAGTCTGTTATCTGTCTTCCCGGAGAGGCAGGCGGGCGACCCGAGACGTGAGTCCGCGAGGTGGGTTGCGTTTGTGCAGCGGGCGGGTTCCGCAGGCGGCGGCGCAGGCGAGGCCAGGGGCGCTGTCGGGGCCTGCGGGGGACTTCGGAGCGCGGCGTCGACCGGGGTGGGCGAGCGACCTGCCCCCTTATCTTACCGGCCAGTTGGCGGCCTTAACTCTGGTTGCCGCGCGGTTGCTCTCACTTTACGCGCTTCGAAGGGCGTCCTCGGGAAAAGGGGCAAGACGCGCAAAACGAGACGCGAGCAAACGTTGACTTTTGTTGGCTTCAGTTATCTCTGAAAACTTTAAAAACAATCTGAACGAATACCGTCAGCAGAATGGCTCGGATTTGGTTGTAGTTAAGTTTTCAAAAACTCCAAATTAATTTGAATGTTAAAATTAGAGATGAATATTTATGACTGGGTGGTGAAAAACAATGACATTTTTCACTGTGATGGTGGTTATGAAGGCGTGGTCCCCAGACTAGCTTTATCATCATTACTATCATCGTCGTCCTCATCTAAGAACTGTTAGAAATGCTCTCAAGTTTGAGAACCACAGTTCCAGGAAACTGCACAAATGCACGCGAACTAAATTGCAACCCCCTGATTCCTATGCCCTTCAGTTGACTCTAATATCCACGTTAATTTTCTCACTCATTTCACGTGTAAACTCGTTGAAATCAGATGCTCCTCTTTTATGCCGATTTCCACTCAGTGGCTGGCAATCTCTTTGGAGATCTCTTTGTTGATAGCTGCCCAGTCTAGTATCTCCTGTTAGAGCCCACTCTGCATTTCCCACTTTGTAGGGATGGGATCCCGCAGTTCCTCTCCGCCTTCTCAGAATAGCCCCTCAGGACCTTTGGCATCCTGCTCTGGAGAGGCAGTTTTTAGGTAGAGCCAGTATGGGTTGGAGGGCTTCCCTGATAGCTCAGTTGGTAAAGAATCCGCCTGCAATGCAGGAAACCCCGGTTTGATTCCTAGGTCAGGAGGAACCTCTGGAGAAGGGGTAGGCTACCCACTCCAGTATTATTCTTGGATTTCCCTTGTGGTTCAGCTGGTAAAGAATCCGCCTGCAATGCGGGAGACCTGGGTTTGATTCCTGGGTTGGGAAGATTCCCTGGAGAAAGGAAAGGCTACTCACTCCAGTATTCTGGCCTGGAGAATTCCATGGACTGTTTAGTCTGGGTTGGGCCACATAATAGCTGAGTGGCCTTGGGCAAGTTACTTGTTTTTCTTTTCTGTAAAATGAAGATAACAATAGTACTACTTCTAAGAGTTCTTGTGAGAATTAAATGAATGAATGTAACAGGTTTTGGCACATAATCAAATACTTGTACTATTATTTAACAACTTTGACGTTATAAGCATCAAACTTGCTACTATTATTTAACAACTTTGATGTTATAAGTGTCAAAATACTGACAGATGAAAAAATTGATTAAAAAAAAATAAAAACTAGGGGAGAGAGACTGCTGCTGCTGCTAAGTCACTTCAGTCATGTCCCAGTCCGTGTGACCCCATAGTCGGCAGCCCACCAGGCTCCTCCGTCCCTGGGATTCTCCAGGCAAGAATACTGGAGAGGGTTGCCATTTCCATCTCCCATGCATGCATGCATGCTAAGTCACTTTAGTCGTGTCTGACTCTGTGCGACCCTATGGACAGTAGCCCACCAGGCTCCTCCATCCACAGGATTCTCCAGGCAAGAATACTGGAGTGGGTTGCCATTTCCTTCTCTGGAGAGAGACTGATTATTGACAAATAGTAGAATCACAGATAGTGCCACTGAACTAAACCAACATAAGGTACTTTTCCTTAACACTTTGAGTGAGATGGTAAAGAATCTCTCTGCAATGCGGGAGACCTGGGTTCAATTCCTAGGTTGGGAAGATCCCCTGGAGGAGGACATGGCAACCCACTCCAGTATTCTTGCCTGGAGAATCCCTTGGACAGAGGAGCCTGAAGGGCTGCAGCTCACGGGGTTGCAGAGTTGGACACGCCTGAACGTCTAACACTTTGACTTCACTCTTTGCACTCATAGTGTAGTGTGCAGGCCAACATCTCTGCCATCACTGGGAGCTTGTTAGAAGTGTAGAGGCTCATGCCCACCTCAGATTTACTCAATCAGAATCTGTTTCTTAACAAGATCTCCACCAGGCTTGGATGTGGCTTTGTATGGAGGACGTGTGAGATCACCTGTGAGATTTCTCAAGGAGAAGTCAGGGACCGGAGGGGTTTGGCAGAAGGGCTTGACTTGGCAGCTGCTTCCATTATTCTGCTTCACCTCCTGGTCTTTTATCATTTCTGCATTGCTAACCCCTACCCCTAGGGCTGCTGATCATTATTGGAGAAAATAGCATAGCTGCCAAGAGTATTACCTTGTGGGGTTCGTAGTCAAAACTCAGCTGCTTGACAGTTTTTTGATTTATCTCCCTTTGCGGAATGCCTCCTATTTTTCCAAATCTCCATTCTCCATCCCAGCCTGTGCACACAGAGACAGTCCGGATTTTCCAGTGGTCTTTTTCTCTGTCCTCTTAATAGTCACAATGTGAACCCTGAGCTTCTCTTTTTGCTTTCGAGCCTTTATTTCCATTCTTCCTTATTCATTTCTATTGATGTGCTCAGTCACTCAGTTGTGTCCAGTTCTTTGTGGCCTTATGGACTGTAGCCTGCTCCTCTGCCCATGGAATTTTCCAGGCAAGAATACTGGAATGGGATGCCATTTCCTTCTCCAGGGGATCTTCCTGATCCAGGGATCAAACCTGCCTCTCAGGTGGCAAACTGTCCTACCAGAAAAGCTCTATTGATGAAGTCATGTAAAACCTCGTTGCCTATGAAAATCATTAAGTGTAGCCTTGATTTACACTGCTGTCTTTTCTGAATATCTGCTCAGTTCAGACTGTCATTGTCAGCTACCCTTAGTTCTTTTTTTTTCCTTTACTCACGCCTTGCAGTTTGATGGATCTTAGTTCCTTAACCCGGGGAAGGCAACGGCACCCCACTCCAGTACTCTTGCCTGGAAAATCCCATGGACAGAGGAGCCTCGTAGACTGCAGTCCATGAAGTCGCTAAGAGTCAGACACGACTGAGCGACTTCACTTTGACTTTTCACTTTCATGCATTGGATTAGGAAATGGCAACCCACTCCAGTGTTCTTGTCTGGAGAATCCCAGGGACGGGGGAGCCTGGTGGGCTGCCGTCTGTGGGGTTGCACAGAGTCGGACACGACTGAAGCGACTTAGCAGCAGTAGCAGCAGCAGTTCCTTAACCAGGGATTTATCCCCGGCCCATGGCAATGAAAGTGCAGAGTCCTAATCACTGGACTGCCAGGGAATTCCTTAGTTCTTTTATTCTCATTGAAAATGGTTGATTTACATTGTTGTGTTGGTTTCTGCTCTACAGAAGAGTGATTCAGTTATACGTATATATGTACACACTTTTTTCTTTTCCATTATGGTTTATCATAGGATACTGAGTATAGCGCTCTGTGCTATAGAGTAGGACCTTGTGGTTTATCCATTTCAGATATAGCAGCTTGCATCTGCTAACCCCAAACTCCCATTCCATCCCTCTCCCACCCCCTTCCCGTCGGCAACCACAAGTGTGTTTTCTGTTCACCTACTTAGTTCTTAACTGCTTAGAATTAGGCTCTTCGTCATTTTATGAAAGTCATTTCACAGATGACCAACTAATTAACCAATCCAGTGACTTTTTTCAGACTTTCTTTTTCTCAGCTTCTCTGGAGTACTTAATATAGTTGACTAACACCTCCTTCAGATTAAGCCCCTCTTGGCTTCTACACTTTGCATGTTTTTAGCTTGCCTTCTATTACTGTCATTAGTCTTGAGTCTCCTCTTTTATATTTGAATCTTCTCAAGGCTTTATTCCTTAGCTTAACTCTTTTTTTCCCTAATAAAGTATACAGTTATCCAGTATTTCTAAGTATCTCTGGAGCGTCAGAGGGATCTTAGGATGCCTTTCCCATCATTATTGTTATCTAGTGTTTTGACTTCACATTTTTAAACATAAAAAGTTAGTTTTTTCCAAAAACTCTCAGTTGTTTATTAAGTTTATCAGTATACTTGATTAGTCCTCATACTCCTTGGTTCTTTTAGTCATACCTTGCCTCATTGCAGGTAAACTTCTTTAACATATCAAGAGTCTGTGTGTTGTTGACTTTGTTTTTTTATGTCTGAAGAAATTTGTGTTAGTTTGCTAGGGCTACCATGACAGAGTACCCCAGACTGGGCAGCTTAGACGACAGAAATTTTTCTCAGTTTTGGAGGCTACAAATCCAAGGTCAAGGTGTCTGCAGAGTGGGTTTCCTGTAGTCTCTCTGGCTTGCAGGTGGCCATCTTCTCTTTGTGTCTTCATGTCATTCTCCCTCGGATCTGCCTGTGTCCAGATTTCCTCTTACAAGGACGCAAGTCATAGTGGAGTAGGGCTCATGCTAATAACCTCATTTTAACTTAATCACCTGTTTAGAGATCCTGCCTTCAAATATTCTGAGGAACTGGGGGTTAGGACTTCAACATACGAATTTGGATGGAGGGATATAGTTTAGGTCATAACAGTAGCTTAATTAGTCTTTCCCATAGCGGGGAAAAAACCTTTTGTAAAATGTGAAATAGACATACGTACAGAAAAGTGTGTAAAATACAAATGTTCAGCTTGCTGCTGCTGCTAAGTTGCTTCAGTCGTGTCCAACTCTGTACGACCCCATAGACGGCAGCCCACCAGGCTCCCCCGTCCCTGGGATTCTCCAGGCAAGAACACTGGAGTGGGTTGCCATTTCCTTCTCCAATGCATGAAGGTGAAAAGTGAAAGTGAAGTCGCTCAGTCGTGTCTGACCCTCAGCAATCCCATGGACTGCAGCCTTCTAGGCTCCTCTGTCCATGGGATTTTCCAGGCAAGAGTATTGGAGTGGGGTGCCATTGCCTTCTCCACCTTTTAAGCTAGGGTAATATTAATTTTGAGATTATTTATCAAAACTAGTTTAAATTATCTCACTTTCATGTTAGCTACATGAAATTGATTTATACATATGCTCAATACTCTTTACAGAGGGAAAAAATGTGCACATATATATAATGTATACATATGTATATATAGTCGCTCAGTCATGTTCAACTCTTTGCAGCCCCGTGGACTGTGGCCCACCAGGCTCCTCCGGCCATTGGGATTCTCCAGGCAAGAATACTGGAGTGGGTTATGTTCACCTTAGCGAGTTACTAAAAAGCAAGCACCTATGTAATTACTGTCCGGGTTAAGGAGTAGAATATTGCCAGTGTCCTAGATGCCCTCCAGCACCTTTTCCCTTGTCTCATTCCTGATCGCAGAAGGAAGGGTCTCAATATTTACCAAGTGTAGTGCTTGCTATAGTACTCTGACAAAGTTTCTTTTATTCTTGGTTTGCTAAATGTTTTCTTTTAATCATGAATGAGTTTTCATTCTTTGATACTGGTTTTGGGGGCCTTCTCTTTTTCTTCGTTAATCTTATTATATATAGGGTTATCAGTTTTATTCATCATTTCAAAGAACCAAGTTTTGGTTTTATCATCTTCCCTATTACATGTTTTCTTATTTCTTTTTATTCTTTATTTTTGCATTGAATTCTTTCTGTGGTTCTTTCTCAGGCCTCAGCTACTTTCATCTTATGCGTGCATTGGTCAGCACTGTGCTGAATACTCAAAGGGGTCTGTTTTGATACCAGTTCTCTCAGACTGGGTGTCCGCCAGTTTAGTTCTGACACTGCCTATCCAGAGTTAGTGTACACCCCGCAAGATAAGGTTACAAGACTTTCCCCACATAAGATGCAGGTCTTAGAGGCCACCTGTACTTTTGACCAACTAACTATAGATTGAGTGCTTCCCACAACCCCATCAGATTGGATGATTCACTAAAATGACTGAAAGCACTACAGTTAATGGTTATATTATAAAGAATATAGACGAAGATCAGCCAAATGAAGAGACAGACAGGGCAAGTCTGTGGGGGAGAGTGCAGCGCTTTTGTGTCCTCATGGAGGCCAGGGGTTTCATCAGCTCAGCACAGCAGTGTGTCACCAGCCAGGATGCTCCTGTGAGTTGCAGTGTCCGAGTTGTTTTTTTTTTCTGAATATATATATTTTATTGAAGTATAGCTGACTTACAGTGTTTCAGGTGCACAGCAAGGTGATTCATTACACATATACACATATGTTATTTTTCAGATTATTTTCCATTATAGATTATTACAAGATATTGACTATAGGTCCCTGTGCTATACCGTAAACCCTTGTTGCATATCTATTTTTTAAAATTAGAAATCTAGCATTCTATTCATACTAAGTCAAATGAGTGGAATCAAAATGTCAAAAATTTTTTAGTTAGGCAAAATTAATAAGTTTTCTAAAATATATATATTATGCATACTATTTAGTATAGTATAATATACATATATTATGCTATACTATGCTGCTGCTAAGTCGCTTCAGTTGTGTCCGACTCTGTGTGACCCCATAGACAGCAGCCCACCAGGCTCCACTGTCCCTGGGATTCTCCAGGCAAGAATACTGGAGTGGGTCGCCATTTCCTTCTCCAAATATATAAATATAAATACAAAAGCTTTTCTGTGCTTGCTTAAAGGCTTCAGAAAAAACGTCAAAAAAAAGATGGAGAAATTGGAAAACATAATCTAAATGAAATGGGAGCACTGAATATGAAATAGAGAAAGTAAAACTAGATAAAAGTAAAAGATCATCATATGGTCCAGTTGTTTTTAAAATAAACATGGCTGCTAGTTAAAAACATCTGGAGCTCTGGGGAAAAAAAAAGCAATACCTGAGCATTTGTATTTTTCAAAAAAATTTCAAGATAATTCTGCTATGCATCAGGATTTTAAAAAGCGATTAAAGGTTTTTCTATTAAATGGTAGTTTTGGTGATACAGAATTCTATTATTTTCCTGTTGACCAATCATGATACAGTGGTATTGAGTACTAGTTACATAATCACAATAGTAAAAGATGTTTATCAGTTTTCACAATCAATAGCCAGACCAAAAAAAAAGATAATTACAATTGCAAGCCATAATGGGAACATGTGCTGTGCTTAGTCACTCAGTTGTATCCAACTCTTTGTGACCCCATGGATCCTGCCAAGCTCCTCTGTCCAGGTAAGAATACTGGAGTGGGTTGCCATGCCCTCCTCCGGGGGAATCTTCCCAACCCAGGGATTGAACCCAGATCTCCAGTATTGCAGGCGGATTCTTTACCATCTGAGCCACCAGAGAAGCCCAGTGTAAAATAATTACATACAATTTGGAAAGTCAAGCAGGGTGCTGTGGTAAGTGGAAATGCATATATGTACATGTTTGCATCTGCTCAGCCAGTCTGTGTCTTTTGGTTGATGCATTTAATCCATTTAAATTTAAGGTAGTGATTGATATGTATGATCCTATTACCATTTTCTTAATTCTTTTGGGTTTATTTTCTGTAAGTCTTCCCCTTCTCTTGTGTTTCCTGCCTGAAGAAGTTCCTTTAGCTTTTGTTATAAAGCTTCTTTGGTGGTACTGAATTCTCTTAACTTTTGCTTGTCTGGAAAACTTTTGATTTCTCCATCAGATTTGAAGGAGAGTCTTGCTGGGTAGAGTATCCTTGGTTGTAGGTTTTTCCCTTTCATCACTTTCAATATATCCTGCCATTCCCTTCTGGCTTGTAGAGTTTCTGTTGAGAAATCAGCTGATAACCTTATGGGAATTCTCTTGTGTGTTGTTTGTTGTTTTTCCTTGTTAATATTTTAACTTTGTCTTTAATTTTTGTCAGTTTGATTACTGTATGTATCAGTGTGTTCCTCCTTAGGTTTGTCCTGCTTGAAACTCTGTGCTTATTGGACTTGGTTGACTATTTCCTTCCCCATGTTAGGGAAGTTTTCATCTATTATCTCTTCAAATATTTTCTCAGGTCCTTTCTCTCTCTCTTCTTCTCGGACCCCTATGGTGCAAATGTTGGTGCATCTAATGTTGTCCCAGAGGTCTGTTAGGCTGTCTTCCTTTTTTTCATTCTTTTCTCTATATTCTGTTCCGTGGCAGTGATTTCCATCATTCTGTCCTCCAGGTCATTTATCCGTTCTTCTGCCTCAGTAATTCTGCTATTAATTTCTTCTAATGTATTATTCATCTCTGTTTTTTGTTTTTTAGTTCTTCTAGGTCTTCGGTAAACATTTCTTGCATCTTCTCCATTGTTTTCAGAGCTCCTGGATCATCTTCACTATCATTATTCTGAATTCTTTTTCTGGAAGGTTGCCTATCTCCACTTCATTTAGTTTCTTTTCTGGGGTTTTATCTTGTCCCTTCATCTGGGACATAACTTTCTGTTTTTACATCCTAATTAACTTTCTGTAATGTGATTTTTGCTCCAGCTCCTGTGGGATTATGGTTCTTGCTTCTTCTGTTTGCCCTTTGATGGATGAGGCTAAGAGGCTTGTATAAGCTTTCTGATGGGAGGGACTGGCTGTGGGGAAAACTGGGTCTTGCTCTGGTGTGCATGGCCTTGCTCAGTAAAGTTTAATACAATTATCTGCTGATAGGTGGGGTCATTTTGTTGTCCTCTGATCACTTGATCTTTCAGCAGCATTTGATACAGTTATCTGTTCCCATTTTTCTTCACTTGGCTTCTGGAATAACAGCCTCTCCTGGTCTTCCTCCTGCCTCACCCATCTCTTATTAGCATCCGCTTGTTCTCTCCAACCTCCAAGTGTTGGCATGCTCCAGGTCTCAGTCTTTTAT
Source organism: Bos javanicus (assembly GCF_032452875.1). Lineage (NCBI taxonomy): Eukaryota > Metazoa > Chordata > Mammalia > Artiodactyla > Bovidae > Bos > Bos javanicus. The sequence goes on from NC_083870.1 coordinate 34,738,816, forward strand.
CTTCATAATAGATCCTGTGGTGATCTTAGCCAGTCCATGGTTTATCCATCTCATCTACATCTTTGTTGTTCAGTTGCTCAGTCGTGTCCGACTCTTTGCGACCCCATGAACTACAGAGAGCGTGCCAGGCTTCCCTGTTCATCACCAACTCCCAGAGCTTGCTCAAACTTGTGTCCATTGAGTCGGTGATGCCATCCAACCACCTCATCCTGTGTCATCGCCTTCTCCTCCTGCCCTCAATCTTTCCCAGCATCAGGGTCTTTTCCAGTGAATCAGCTCTTCACATCAGGTGGCCAAAGTATTGGAACTTCAGCTTCAGCATCAGCCTTTCCAATGAATATTCAGGGTTGATTTCCTTTAGGATTGACTGCATTGATCTCCTTGCTGTTCAAGGGACTCTCAAGAGTTTCCTCCAGTACCATAGTTCGAAAGCATCAATTCTTCGGCGATCAGCCTTCTTTATGGTCCTGCTCTCACATCCATATGTAACTATTGGAAAAACCATAGCTTTGACCAGACAGACCTTTGTTGGCAAAGTAATGTCTCTGCTTTTTAATAAGCTCTCTAAGTTAGTCATAGCTTTTCTTCCAAGGAGCAAGCGTCTTTTAATTTCATGGCTGCAGTCACTATCTGCAGTGATTTTGGAGCCCCCCAAAATAAAGCCTCTCATTGTTTCCAGTGTTTCCCCATCTATTTGCCTTGAAGTCATGGGACTGAATGTCGTGATTTCATTTTTCGCTGTTGAGCTTTAAGCCAGCTTTTTCACTCTTCCTCTTTCACTTTCATCAAGAGGCTCTTTAGTTCCTTTTCACTTTCTGCCGTTCGGGTGGTGTCATCTGCATATCTGAGGTTATTGATATTTCTCCTGGCAGTCTTGATTTCAGCCTGAGCTTCATCCAGCCTGGCATTTCGCATGATGTACTCTGCATATAAGTTAAATAAGCAGAGTGACAATATACAGCCTTGATGTTCTCCTTTCCTAATTTTGAACCAGTCCGTTGTTCCATGTCCAGTTCTCACTTTTTTTTTTGTAGTTTTTTTTTAATTGAAGGATAATTGCTTTACAGTATTGTGTTGGTTTCTGCCAAACATCAACATTAATCAACCATAGGTATACATACGTCTCCTCCCTCCCCATCCCACTCCTCCAAGTTGTTACAGAGCCCAAGTTTGAGCTCCCTGAGTCATACAGCAAATTCCCTTTGGCTGTCTATTTTACGTATGGTAATGTATGTTTCCATGTTACTCTCCATTCAGTGTTGCTTCTTGACCTGCATATAGGTTTCTCAGGAGGCAGGTAAGGTGGTCTGGTATTCCCATCTCTTTAAAAATTTTCCACAGTTTGTTGTGATCCACACAGTAAAGCATCTACCTGCAGTGCGGGAGACCCGGGTTGATCCCTGGGTTGGGAAGATCCCCTGGAGAAGGAAATGGCACCGTACTCCAGTACTCTTGCCTGGAAAATTCCATGGACTGAGGAGCCTGGTGGGCTACAGTCCATGGGGTAGCAAAGAGTCGGACACGACTGAGGGACTTCACTTTTGCTTTCACTTACACAAAAGCTGTGACAGGCTTTAACATAGTCAGTGAAACAGAAGTAGATGTTTTTCTGGAATTCTTTTTTTCTATGATCCAATGGATGTTGGCAGTTTGATTTCTGGTTTCTTTGCCTTCCTAAATCCAGTTTGTACATCTGGAAGTTCTCGATTCATGTACTGTTGAAGCCTGACATGAAGGATTTTGAGCATTACCTTGCTAGAAGGTGAAATGAGTGCAGCTGTGTGGTAGTTTGAACATTCTTTGGCATTGCCCTTCTTTGGGATTGGAATGTAAACTGACCTTTTCCAGTCCTGTGGCCACTACTGAGTTTTCCAAATTTGCTGGCATATTGAGTGTGGCACTTTAACAGCTTCATCTTTTAGGATTTGAAATAGCTAAGCTACATCTTGAAGGCTGTCACCTGTATTTCTGTAGATCCACTTCTCTCCTTACCACCATACTGGTAAGGAGAGATGGGACATCTCTATGTGGTTATCAGTAAACAATTGAAATGTACTGTGTCTGAAGCAGAACTCTTGATATATCAGAACTTGTTGTCTGCCCACCTGAGTGTCCTTCAGTCTTTTCCCATTCTCCCTGTTGCTCTGGTCACAAACCTTAACATCATCCTGTATCTTTTCTTGTCCTTACTTCTTACATCCAATTTACCAGAATTTCTGCAGTGCATTTCTATATTAATTACAGTAGCACAAGATGGTATTAAAAAACCAACCCCTCAAATCTTAGGACTTACCCTAAAATAAATTAATTTTCATTCACGTGAAAGTCAAAAAACATGTTCCCACTTAATAGATGGCCTTGCATGTGGTTGTTTAGGGTCCAAGCTCCTTCCATAGTCAAGCTGCCCTCCTCTAGGGCTCAGTGTCCTCCCCATTGCCTGGTGGGGGCTTGGGGGACAGCTGATGGAAGTTCAAGCAGGGAGGCTTTCACAGATGTGGTGCATATTTCTTCCACTGCTGTTGTGCTGACCAGGACTTAATTGTCACATACTTAACTGGAAGACACCACTTGTTACCATGTGTTCAGAAAGAAGAAGTAATGTGCTTGGTGACCTGTTAGCTGGGCTTTGCCACATGTCTTCTTTCTAGTTTTCTGCTTTTGCCCTTCTGTTCCTGCTCCCACATAGCAGCCCCAGTGATTTTAAAATGGAATCCTGATTCTATCATTTTTGTGCTTAAAACTCTCTAGTGGCTGACTTCCTGTTACACTTAAGTAAAAACCATACTCGTTACTATGGCCTATTCCCCTTCTCCCCTCCAGCTCATTCACAAGACGTAGTTCACAAACCTTGACATCATCCTCAATCTTTTCTCATCCAATTTACCAGCAATCTCTGCAGTGCATTTCTGTGTTAATGTGCATAGCACAACCTCATGGTGTAAAAAAACAGTTGTTCTAGCCTTCTTACCCATTCTTTGAATACGTCAAACATAATCCCTACCTGGGCCTTTATGCTTGCTATCTTCTCTCTCTGAATTTTCTTTTCCTGAATCTTTCTACAGTTCGTTTATTATTTTTCTGCCTAATAATGTGGTTATGTACCACTGTGTAACAAACCACCCCAAAGTTTAGAGGCTTTAAACAACCATTTTCTCATCTCATAATTCTGTGGCTTATGGACTCTGTTGGACTCAGCTGGGTAGTCATTTTTTCCCACATGATGGTGGCAGATCACCAAGTCAGTTATCAAGGGATTGGACTGGATCCACCAAGAGGACTCACCTACATGACTGGTTGTTGATGTTGGCTGCCAACTGGGAGATCAGTGTGCCCTGACACGTGGGGTCTCCTGGTGACTTAACCTTTTCACAGCCTGGTGGCTGAGTTCCAAGGGAGAGTCCCCAAAAGCATGTCTTCCAAAGTAGTAAAGTAGAAGCAGCTGATCCTGGTATAGGGTAGGCCAGGCCATCTACACCTTTATCTTGTGTTATTTTCCTCATAGGACTTATCACTATCTGAAATTAATTTTTTGTCAATTTATTGTCATCCGCCACTAGAATGTAAGTTTCTTAAAGACGACCTGACTGGTCTAGCTTCCTGTTAGCCCCATCACGACAGTGCGTAGAATCCAGCAGCTATTTTGTAAATGTTGAACAAAGGAGTGCTGAACTCTTCCCCAGGCTGTATTCTCATTCTCAGTTTCTTGAAGTTAATGGTATCACCGTTTTTGTTGATGGTGGGCCTTGAAATCTTACAGCCCTGTCTGTCATTGTTCTCCTTTTTTCCTTCTACGTGCATCCAGCTGCCAAGGTCTCTAGAATTAATCTTTAAAATGTGTCTGGGGGGTTGTTTCTGGTCTCATTGCCACAACTCTTTCAGATCAACATCCTTTTCTACTTCAGCCTCCTTTTGAACTGAGTGTACATTTAATTCTGGTTTCATCTTCCCCAAATATAGTTCCCATCCCCCTTGAAAACTATTGTTAGCAGGTAAAGTTAGTTACAAGCTTTTTACTTTGGCAGAGTCATCACAGCCCACCTCTCCAACTCTGTGTTCCACCATGTGCGTCCTCGTGTTTGCGGTTTCTGAGACGAACATGTTGCTTTCTGCCTCCCATGTCTTGCACTCTTAGAATGCTGCCCATACTACAAAGTCTATTTGCCATGCCCATTCCATGAAATCTTCCCGGTTGTTCCCAGTCAGATGTGCTATTTCATCCTTTCAGCCCTTGAAGCTCTGCTCTGAATCCTTGCTGAGGCCTTGATTGTTTGCATTTGCTGCTTACATTACTGAGTGTCTTTCACTTGCTGGCCACTGGGCTGGTTGTTGGGTTTAGAGAGGGGTGAGGCAAGATGGAGGAGAGGGCATTAGGAAGGTGAATTCAGACTTAAGTAAGGAGTTAACCTTCCCTGAAAGAGTTCAGACTATAGTGCTGTGGTTTTCTACCTTCATTGTGTGATGGAACCAGCAGGGGAGCTTTGAAAATCCCTACACTTGGTTTTGACTAAAAAGATGCACAGCGTGAGAGTTGTGAGTTAAGTTTTATTTAGGACAAAATGAGAACTGCAGCCAAGAGACAGCACCTCAGGTAGCTCTGAGAGATTGCTCCAAAGAGGCCCTCCAGGCTCCTCTGTCCCTGGAATTCTCCAGGCAGGAATACTAGAGTGGATTGCCATTCCCTTCTCCAGGGGATCTTCCCAACCCAGGGATCGAACCTGGATCTCCTGCATTGCAGGCAGATTCTTTACCATCTGAGGCACCAGGGAAACCCCCAGGGGAAGGTAAATATATGATTTTGATGCAGGGGGAGTTCAGTGCAATCAGGTGCTTACTTTACAAAAGGTTTTCTGCTAGTCACAAGGAGCTGATGTCACCACGAAGGGATTTAGTGCTTTTCTAGATAACGAGGAGATGCAAGGATTGGGATCATGAACTCAGTTCCCGAAAATATCTGTCTGAAGACCTCTTCCACCATTTCCCTGGAGCTCAGAGCGCCTCATTCTCTGCCCTGAATTCCCCGCAGGGGCTGTTGAAGGTTTGCAGCTGCAGCAGCACAGGGTTTGGTCTTTGCAGAGGCAGATGGCGAACACCCCTGTTGTTTTTCAGTCACTGGCAAATGCTTTTGGCAAGTGCGTGTTTGTAGTTGACAGGCCAGTGCCGATTTGTAGACAGTGGTTCCTCACCTAGAGATTCTGATTTAATTGACTTGGGAGGTGGCCATAAGATTGGAAAATTTAGAAACTTCCCAGGTGATTCTAATGCAGGATTGAGAGCCTTTGTGGCAAGGGACGAGACTGACCAGTAAGTGGTTAATTTCAGTCTGTGTTATGCTAGAAGAAGAAACAGCACACCAGGAACACAAAGAAGTGTTTGGTTTAGCCTGAAGTTACTTTTATTCCTACAACTACACTGTAAGCCATTACTGGGCAGGGCCCAGGGCATTCCCATCTTGGAACTCCCTCACCTGATCCTTATTCACAGAGGCTGTTTGACAGAACATTCTGCAGTGATGGTAATGCTCTGTATCTGCACTGTCCAGTTTGGAAGCCACTCTGCCCAGTTTGGAAGCCACTAGCCATAGGTGGCAATTGAGCACTTGAAATGCAGCTAGTGAGAATAAGGAAATAATTTGCAGTGTAATTTTAATTTAAATAGCCACGTGTGGCTAATGGCTGCTGTATTGGACAACGTTGAATAGAGAAGATAGTGTGTTGAAACAATTTGACAGTGTTTATGCAGAGGCTTAGATGAAACAAGCTATTTTCTCTGAGAGTTTAGTCACCTCATTTGGATCTTAATTTTGCACCTTTTTAAGTTTCCCATTTCCCACAGCTTTACTGAGAAATTATTCATATACTGTACAATTCATCCATTTAAATTGTATAGTTCAGTTTTTTTGGTATATTCACAGATAATGCACAACCATTTCCACAGTTAATTTTAGATCACTTTTCATCACCTCAAATAGAAACCCTGTAAACAGCTCACAGATATAGAGGGAAGACTTGTGGTTGCCAGGGGGCAGGGAGTTGGGGGAGGGATGGATTGGGAGTTCGGGGTGAGCAAGACAGACTATTATATTAATACATAGAATGGATAAATAACAAGGTTCTACTGTTTAGCACAGGGAACTATATTCAATATCCTGTGGTAAACCATAATGGAAAAGAATACAAAATGGAATGTATGCATATATATACTGAATCACTTTGCTACACAGCAGAAGCTAACACAACATTGTAGATCAACTATACTTCAATCAGAACAAAAGCTCTGTACCACTTAACTACCACCCCTGTGTCTCTTATATCCTCAGTCTCTTATATCCACTTACCAGTCTCTGTAGACTTTCCTATTCTGGACAGTTCATGTCAGTGGAATCATAATATATGGTTTCTGGTGACTGGCTTTTTTCACATGGCATAATGGGGGCTCAGCAGTGAAGAACCCACCTGCTAATTCAGGAGATGCGGGGTTGGATCTCTGGGTGGGTACGATTCCTTGGAGAAGGAAATAGCAATCCAGTCCAGTATCCTCAGTGGAGCTTGGTGGGCTACAGTCCATAGGGTCACAAAGAGTTGGACATGACTTAGCGACTGAACAACAAGGTTTTCAAGACTCTCCCACGTTGTAGCATGGATCAATACTTCATTCCTTTTTATGGCCTAATAATAATCCACTGTGTGATAGTCATTAGCTTATAGACATTTGGGTTGTTTCTCCACTTTGGCTATTGTGAATAATGCAGCTGTAAATGTTTGTGTACAGGTTTTTGTGTTGACATATATTTTCACTTCTCTTGGGTATATACCTCAGAATGGAATTGCCAAATCATTTAGAAAAAAAAATATATACATGTATATAGTCTCAATGAGACTGTGTGCACATGTATGTATGTGTTTATATACAAACACCATTTTACTAAGTATTTTTATTTCAGTTATTACGACCCAGAGGGATGGTATGGGGAGGGAGGTGGGAGCGGGGGGTTCAGGATGGTGAACATGTGTATACCGGTGGTGGATTCATGTTGATGTATGGCAAAACCAATACAATATTGTAAAGTAATTAGCCTCCAATTAAATAAATTTATATTAAAAAAAGGAAGCATTATCTTAACACTAGAAGTAGGTTGTTTTTATTAAAAGTAATCATACTTCAATATATGTGCTAATTTTTGTAGCATTCACGCAGGATGCTGTATTCTCTGCTCCTCTGTGAATGTCTGTGGCTGATAACTGCTTATGCTCATGATGATGAATGGATTGATCCCACAGACATGCTTAACTATGATGCTGCTTCAGGAAGAATGAGAAAATCTCAGGTATTTACAAAAATCCATGTGTGTATAATACCCTACCAGTCCTGTGATGGAAATAGTCTACATTTGTTATTGTTTTTCACAGAGCTGTGAAAGAGTCCTATGTCAGTGATTAATGACCATGCAGAATATCTTCCTGTCTCTTAGCCTAAGATGATTTCAACCCCACCTGTTTAATTCTGTTTCAGATTAGAATGTAAAGCTGATCAAGAAGCAAACCCATTTGATTTTAGTTCTTAGCTAGTATATAAATTTGAGGCTGTTATTTTTTTGGTGGTTTAATACAGTTGAAGAATATAACAAGCAAAGCCATAAAATGATGGAGTCAAAATTGTAGTCTTCACTAACTGTAGATTATTTTTACAACTGAACTATAAAGAAATAAAACCTCTCTCTGCTTTGCTTTAGGTGAAATATGGTGTATCAGAGAAAGAAGAGGTCAATCCTGACTTGTCATGTGCTAATGAATTATCAGAATGTTACAACAGACTTGATTCTTTAACTTATAAGGTTAGGATTTTTTATTCATGATTTTTGTATTACTTATAGTATGTTAAATTGTTCTGTGTTTTCTGTCTTTGCTAACATTTCTTGTGTTTGTATGGATGTGAGAGTTGGACTGTGAAGAAAGCTGAGTGCTAAAGAATTAATGCTTTTGAACTGTGGTGTTGGAGAAGACTCTTGAGAGTCCCTGGGACTGCAAGGAGATCCAACCAGTCCATTCTGAAGAAGATCAGTCCTGGGTGTTCTTTGGAAGGAATGATGCTAAAGCTGAAACTCCAGTACTTTGGCCACCTCATGCGAAGAGTTGACTCATTGGAAAAGACTCTGATGCTGGGAGGGATTGGGGGCAGGAGGAGAAGGGGACGACAGAGGATGAGATGGCTGGATGGCATCACCAACTCGATGGACATGAGTGTGAGTGAACTCTGGGAGTTGGTGATGGACAGGGAGGCCTGGCGTGCTGCGATTCCTGGGGTTGCAAAGAGTCGGACACGACTGAGCGACTGAACTGAACTTGTGTTTCTATCTGAAGTACAATTTACAAATATATAAATAATTTTTTTTCTTTAATTACCCTAGCCTTGGTTTCTCTTTACTCTGGCCTTGAATTTTTAAAAATTGTACTTTTATTTTCCTGTAATAACATTTATCTCACTATGTTGTAATTATTTCTTTACCAGGCTGAACGTTTCTTGGAACAAAGAATAATTTACTCATTCTTGATGCTCTATCACCTGTCACAATGCTGGACTGTAGTAACTCATGACAAGTATAGCAAATGAAGAAATGTCTCTGCTGCTAGCTTATAAGCGTAACAGTTGCTCCTACAAATATAAGGGATTATTATAATCTGGTGTGTGGTAACTCTTATTTCATTTATTCAGTCCTTTTATTTCTGTGGCTGCAGTAGAGTTTGAGAAAGGAAGTAAGTCAAGATTGTTGGTTGGTTGAGTTGTTTGGGTTATGCTGCAAGAACCCACCTCTGTTGGTTTTGAAGCAGGGTGCTGGCGGCAGCGTGGAGGAGGCTGGGATGGGGGATGGCAGAGGTGCAGCAGCGCTGAAGGCTCACCCTGAGGCTGTGACGGGGTGAAGAGAAAACTTTTCTGTGGTAGAATAGGCAAGTTGTGGTGGTTGAGGAATAGGGAAGAGCGAGAGTGAATGGGGGAGGGTTCCAGCTTGAGAGGCTGGGAGAGCTTGCTAATTGAGATCCAGATGTATCCCAGTGAGGTCTATAAGCAGCTGCTTGTGGTTCTTACCAAATGTGAATGTTGTCTCATCTGAGTGCTAGCAAAGAAAGGCTTGGATAAAATTTGCTTCAGTCTTAACTGCATTTTGTAGTGTAGTGAGCTAATTTGGCTGCCTGGTAGGAAATGGAGAAATGCCCTTTTACTGAAATTTTTCATTCCATTGTTTGTGACTTTGGGTCTGACATTGTAAAAACATGATTAGTAAAATGAAGTCTTTAGTCTTTGTTTAAAAAATTTTTTTTTACTCTTAAAAAGAAATTTAAAAATGTTAAGGTTTGTAAACCTTGCCTAAAAGCTGAGGAGTGCCCTGTGACTTCTTGAGTGTCATTCTGTCCTGGGTCTGTGTGTGCTGCTCAGTTCTTACGTGTTTATCATCTGAAGCCCATTCCAGTGCTCCACTCAGCTTGTGGTCCACACTCAAGTAATAAGTGGAAGTTGCTTATCGCAGGTTCTAAATGTCTTACGACGTGCACTACCCTCACTCAGAAACTTAGCCGCTCTGGTGATTATAGACCTGAGTTCAGAGGAAGTCTGTCCTCATGAGGGATTCTGTGCAGACGGGCTGCCGTGTGTGGACGTCTGGAGAGGCCTTAGTTCAGTTGCTCAGTCGTGTCCAACTCTTTGCGACCCCATAGACTGCAGCACGCCAGGCTTCCCTGTCCATCACCAACTAATTGTTCAAACTCATGTCCTTTGAGTCGATGGTGCCATCCAACCATCTCATCCTCTGTTGTCCACTTCTTCTCCTGCCTTCAATCTTTCCCAGCATCAGGGTCTTTTCCAAGGAGTCAGTTCTTCGCCTCAGGTGGCCAAAGTATTCCTGCCATTTGGTAGGGCATGATTGATAGTTGGCAGGAAAAATCAGTAAAAGGCCAAAAAGTAATACACACATTCAAGAAAATCTTTGCTGTGTCCTTCATCTTCTAGCTGCATGTTGCCTCTGTTTTTGTTTGGCTGTGCTCTCTTTCTGTTTTTTTTCTCCCCTTTTCCTTTTTTCTTTAAATCATTACTTTGGAATTAGGAAGGGGCAGATTGGTCCAAATGTTCTGCTTATCCACATCTCTGCTTCCTTGTTTCATGATATTCAGCTTTACTGCTGAAAGTCAGCAAGAAAACTGCCGGTTGGTGCAGTATGGGACTCCTGGTGCTCTTTTGTTGCCTACTCTTTGCAAAGAGAACCCACAGAAAGCAGGCCAGCTCTACATTTTAATCAAGCTTGATGAACATAACCAGCTCCTTACTTTGACCTTGATGGGGCCACTAGTCTAGAAACTTGACCCTTACATTAAACTCTGACACTAACTAATGTATTTGTTTTGTGGTGCAGATCGATGAATGTGAAAAGCAAAAGAGAAAAGACTATGAAAGTCAAAGCAATCCGGTTTTTAGGAGATACTTAAATAAGATTTTGATTGAAACCAAAAAGCTTGGACTTGTGAGTATTTGATGTGATACTAATCAGTGTAGTGGATATTTTTGTTGTGTGTTAATCTCACATTATGTCAGCAGTGATAAAGCATCATTATGCTTCAACAGAGAATACCTGACTCGCCCTTTTACCAAAACCTTAATCATGCAGGATTGAAGGTAGCGGCCTGCTGGTTTGGTGGAAGGCAAGTGAGCAGTGCTGACCCTTCTGCTCTTTCTTATAGTTCATGGGGATTTACTTACTCTGTGCACTGCTGTACCACCTAATTGAGTTGCGGGGAGAGGGAGATTGTTTTAAATTTGCTATTTGAACTTTGCTGATCAGTTGCAAACTTAAACTCATGACTTGGTAAGGAAATTCTATTCCAGTCCTTAGTTCTTTTCTATCATTTCCACACTTTCTTGTTCAAATGATGTAATATCATTACATATTGAGAAAAAGAAAAGTGGGTTTTAAGATTTTTCCCCTAGCTGTTTATTGTGGCAAGGGCTGCTTTATAGAATTACATGTCATGGACATATTGTTCATGATTAATATTAAGATTCCATTTTTTCGAGTCATTGTTTTCCCTTCAGGGAGTTGAAACATCTAGAAAACTTTAAAAAAGGGAAGGTTAAAATGAGCAATGATCCCACATTATTTTGGAGATGTAAAAGCAGATGTAATCATATGTATAACCTTCAGTTAGAGTCTTACAACAAGTGCAAGGTGGAAAAGAGTCTGTTTGATAGACGAGGAAACAAATGGAGCTAGAAAATACTCAAGATGGAGAAGCTTGGAATAGTTTTGGTTTTTTAGAAATATTTAATCAGTGACTATTTTTTTATACTTACTGATGATTTGTGATATTACATGACACTTGGGTTTTTCTCATTTTATACCTACTTTGTAATATAAAAATCAGTATTTACTGTTAGAAAAGATAATTTTCTCTTATGTGAACTGTTTAATGTTTATAGAGATTTTGCTAACCTGTACTCGCACTAATAAAGATAGTTGTGCCTGTCATGTATGTTCGTGGAAGCCCAGATTTTGCTGCTTTTTGAGATCCTTTTTGTTTTTCTTATTTTTACACTCTAAATTTTAGGCTGTTTGAAAGCTGTGTCAGCAAATGGAAAGTCATAAACTGAATCATAAAATAATGATAGTTTATCCTCACTATTTGTGGATTCAAATTGTGTAATATTTTGAATACTAAACTTTATTTGTAACCTCAGAATCAGTACTCCTGCTTTTGTGTCACCCTCAGACATGCTCAGAGTGGCAAAACATTTGCGTTGCCTGATGAGCCCACTTTCAGTTGAGGTGAAACAAGGCCATTTTCAGCTCTCGTGTTATCTTTTCAGGCTATTTTCTAATTTTTAAACTTTTGCTGTTTAAAAATCTCCCAAGTGTTTTGCTGTCTAGTGATCCTAAGCACAGGGAGGCTGAGCTGTGCCTTAGAGAGAAATACCCTTGTTAGATAAGTTCAGTTCAGTCGCGAGTCACAGTGCTGTTGGCTATGAGCTTGGTGTTAATGGATCCACAGTGTGTATTAGGTGTCTTTAAACAGTAACATAAAAAGGTTATGAATTGATTGGTTGATGAAAATATGGGTGCAGGAAACTAAGCCCATATTTCCTTTAGGAACCATGGTTCAGTATTTGCTAACTGGTTCAAGGTGACTTTATAGAATGTAAGTACTACAGATAGCAGGAATCAACTATAATTTAGTAAAATGTACTGTATGTTACTTGCATAGAGTTTTATAATTTTGAAATGTTTTATAATTTTAAAAACATGTTTTAAATTTGAAAATTTTGTACTTTTGAAATGTTTTTCATGTTTATTATCTTTGGTTTTCATGTTGGCCTGTGAGACAGACAGGTAGATGTTATTATTCTTATTTTATACCTGGGAAATATCATGAACTAGTTATATATTTAGTTCCAAGTCGGTTTTATCTTAATGTTTCATTGAGTAATGATAAAATTCTCCTTTTCTGTTTTTTTTTTTTTTTTTGGCAAATTTAATTCAGCCTGATGAAAACAAAGATGACATGCATTATGATGCCGAGATTATCCTTAAAAGACAAACCTTGTTAGAAATACAAAAGTTTCTCAGTGGAGAGGATTGGAAGCCAGGTGCCTTGGATGATGCACTAAGTGATATTTTAATTAATTTTAAGTTTCATGATTTTGAAACATGGAAGTGGCGATTTGAAGAATTTTTTGGAGTGGATCCGTATAATGTGTTCATGGTAAGATGGGATGAGGGGCACCTGATTAACAGTTTACTTTTTAAAATACTTTAAAAACTTCACCGTAATTATATTGAGAACTCACGCTAAGTCACTGATACTGGCTTGATGAACATGCAGCACAGTGGTACAAATGATTTTGTGTATTCAAGTCCAGTTCTTTTTCTTTGCTCTCAGTCAGCTCTTTTCAATGGGAAGGATGGCTTGGCAGTGACTCTGTGTTTCTGTTTCCAGGTGCTTCTGTGTCTGCTCTGCATCGTGGCGTTAGTAGCTACTGAGCTCTGGACCTATGTTCGTTGGTACACCCAGTTGAAACGTGTTTTTTTCATTAGTTTTCTCATCAGTTTGGGATGGAATTGGATGTATTTATATAAGGTAATATATAAGTAGAAGTTTCTAAAACTCTAAAGTGTTATTTCATAATAGGAGACTAAGCTATTTAGAGCTAGTGTAACCTCGGGTGAGGGTGTGAGGCAGTGATTGGAGTGTTGGTGAGGAAATTGGCAGCTGCTCAGATGTCCCTGGTTTTTTGGGTCCTTGACCAAGTTAGTGGAGGGAAATGTGCAGTCCTGATTTTCATCCTGCTTATGTGTGGCATCTGGACAGCTAAATTAGAATAGAGTTATGTAGAGAAGTAAAAAATTCTCATGTTGGTAACTTGGGGTATGTCTTTTTTATTCTTTGCTAGAAATGATGCCAAAATACTATTTTCTAAAGTTAGATTATTTTATGACTATAAGAATGGTGTATTTATAGCAGAGAATATAGAAAGGATAGAAAAATACAGAGAAATTTAATTTTTTAAAAATTGTCTAGGGAATTTCCTGGTGGTCCAATGATTAGGAGTCGGTGTTCTCACTGCCAGGTATCCAGTTTGGGGAACTAAGAATCCTGCAAGTTGTATAGAGTGGCCCCCCAAAAAAAGTCTATAATTTTACCACCTAAAGATAACCACTGTTGATGTTGTGAGGTATTTATAAACTTTCCCAAATTTTTATTCTTTAAAAATCAGGACCACATTATATATTAACATTTGAACGAAGCATTATTTTTCGTGACAAATTGACATATTGTTCCTGTCAAACTAGCATAATCATTGAAGAAAAATTTTAGACCTTTTAATGAGTCAAGTGGCCAGCTATTTTCAGTGAATTCATCTGATTAAATCTTTGTGATATTTCTTTAACCTTTCTCTCTAAGTTCTGTAGCTTCTAGAACCAATTATTTACAAATTAGAGGAAGGAAGAAAGTTTGGTTGAAAATTATCTGTGATTTCCCCCAAGGCTTTGATTTATAAAAGACATTTTGGCCATTTGTGCTGAAAATCATTCAAAGCAAAACACCATTTTGTCATGAATTGTTTGGGAGAGTGAGTAGGCACTTAATATGTATAGTTATGTTTTGGCGCATGACGTGAGCTATATTTGAACTAATTTTTAAAACAATCTTCTCAGTAAAAAGGTTTTCTAGAATTCCTCCTCATAATTATTTTAAAAGAAGGCAATTGTAGTTAGTTCTTTACCAATTGAATGTGTTTTGCCGTGAGTTGAAAAGAGCCACTCTTTTAAAATAATATGTATTTTTTTCTGTGAAAAATTTTTAAATAATCTGGTTTGGATGAATGGTGAAGACACGCTTTGAAGTGTGGTTTTTAGGGTGAGTAGGCATAATCTTTATTGTTAGTAGCCTCTCATGGTTCCCTTTGGTGTTGGTCAGCTCGCTTTTGCCCAGCATCAGGCTGAAGTTGCCAAGATGGAGCCACTTAACAATGTATGTGCTGAGAAGATGAACTGGAGTGGAAGTCTCTGGGGTAAGATATTGGTTCTCTTGGCTTTATTTTGAGTAGAGTTTCTGAGAATGAGGAAACATTTTAATAATTACACACAAATGATAAAATGCCAGAAGGAGGCTTTCCATGACTGAATCGTTAGTATCAGAACCGGCAGGAAGAGTTGTAGGCTTCAGTGACTTCTATGTTTATATGTCACAGGAAAGGGATAGAAAGTATGTATGTGTCAGCTCTGATATTATCTGTCTGCCTGAATTGGACTCACTTGTGTTTGTCTAGTTCTTAGCACAGTGTCTAGCACGTCCTGGGTCCTCAGCAGAAGTTTATTAGAGTATTTTCCATCTTTGATTTCATCTCTGTATTGACTTGTGAAATCTTACGTTGTAGCTTCGCTGTATGTTTTTTTTTCATTAAAGGGGAAATTATTTTACTTTTCTTTTCCTTCAGATTTTATAAACATTCTCACTAATGTTGACTGCCTTTAGTTATATGTACCTAACAATGGGAGTGGTTTAATGATCAAATACTGTTTGTAAATAAAAGTCCAAACAATGACTGACTCAGAATAGATTTTCGGCAGCAAATCAAGGTGTCCAAAAAATTAATTTTCTTAAAAAGATATGGGAGCTAAACCAGCCCAGCCTTACTTCCCAGCCTCAGGGAATAACTGAATGCCTCCTGTAGCTCATACTAGTACATAAAATATTATTCAGTTCAGTTCAGTCACTCAGTCATGTCCGACTCTTTGCGACCCTATGGACTGCAGCATGCCAGACTTCTCTATCACCAGCTCCCAGAGTTTCCCCAAACTCATGTCCATCAACTCGGTGATGCCATCCAACCATCTCATCCTCTGTCGTCCCCTTCTCCTCCTGCCCTCAATCTTTCCCACCATCAGGGTCTTTTCAAAAGAGTCAGCTCTTCGCATGAGGTGGCCAAAGTATTGGGAGTTTCAGCTTCAACATAGTCCTTCCAATGAACACCCAGGACCGATCTCCTTTAGGATGGACTGGTTGGATCTCCTTGCAGTCCAAGGGACTCTCAAGAGTCTTCTCCAACACCACAGTTCAAAAGCATCAGTTCTTCAGCGCTCAGCTTTCTTTATAGTCCGACTCTTACATCCATACACGACCACTGGAAAAACCATAGCCTTGACTAGACGGACCTTTGTTGGCAAAGTAATGTCTCTGCTTTTTAATATGCTGTCTAGATTGGTCGTAACTTTTCTTCCAAGGAGCAAGTGTCTTTCAATTTTATGGCTGCAGTCACCATCTGCAGTGATTTTGGAGCCCAGAAAAATAAAGTCAGCCAATGTTTCCACTGTTTCCCCATCTATTTCCCATGAAGTGATGGGACCGGATGCCATGATCTTAGTTTTCTGAATGTTGAGCTTTAAGCCAACTTTGTCACTCTCCTCTTTCACTTTCATCAAGAGGCTTTTTAGTTCCTCTTCACTTTCTGCCATAAGGGTGGTGTCATCTGCATATCTGAGGTTATTGATATTTCTCCCAGCAATCTCTTTCATAATTTTCCACAGTTAAAGTATTATACATGAGTCTGATTTAGAAGAAGAGAACTAATGTTCTACTTTGTTTTATAAGTAAAGAATTGACTTTTTAAATTTAATTTTATTGAGATAGTTGTAGATTCACAGGCAGTTGTAAGAATACAGAGAGATCCTACAGACTCTTTACCCATTTCCCCCACTGGTAACATCTTGCATGATTACACTAGTGCAGTATCACAGCCAGGATATCGACTTTGATACAAGCCACCTATCCTACTCAGATTTTTCCAGTTTTTTCTTGGATTCTTTGGTGTGTGTAAAGGACTGTTTTTAATTATTTACCATTTAGAAATCTTCATAAAATATTTTCTCTGTATAAGACTTGTATAATTTGAATGGATTTTTAAAATAAACATTTTGGACATGAGATGACATTTTAGAAAATCACTATTAGTAGGAGTCTATTTGTAAACATAGTTTAAAATTAATTGGGGGTTGTGGGGGGAAGGAGAGTTAAAACTAAAATATTATTTGGGAATGAAATGCAACTTAAAAAAAAAGACTGTTTTTTGTCTTCTAACAGAATGGCTTAGAAGTTCATGGACCTATAAGGATGACCCATGCCAGAAATACTACGAGCTCTTACTAGTCAACCCTATTTGGCTGGTCCCCCCAACAAAGGTTAGAATATATTTTGTGAAAATTACTTACACAAAGTGAGTAAAAAGTCTCTGTGTTTATTAAAAATTGTTTTTTTTAACTGTCACTTTGCTAATAATAAACCTTTGTTCTAGGAAAAATACTTCCATTACTGTCGTTTCCACATTAAAAGTATATGATAACATTTGTGGAATTTCGTAATTTCAGCCTCAGCACAGTTGATTTTGACTTACTTTATGCACCTCGATCCTTTGAGGGAAAAAATTAAGTTGCTTTTACCTTTCATTGTAGGCACTGGCAGTTACATTCACCAACTTTGTCACGGAGCCATTGAAGCATGTTGGGAAAGGAGCTGGTGAATTTATTAAAGCACTCATGAAGGAGATCCCAGTGTTACTGCACATTCCAGTGCTGATAATTATGGCATTAGCTGTCCTGGTTAGTACATAGCACTGTTAACAATTAATAGGATTTATAGAAAAAGGCAATTCTAGGATTATTAGTGTTTTTTTTAGTGTTGTAAATTGGGCTAAATCATGCTTAATGGCAGGGAAAGATGATTTTTAAGTGATAAACGTTTGTTTATATTTGTCCATTCCTCTTAGTAAGAAAATGGTTCTCAAGTTTAATTGTAGATGTCAAAGTGGTGATTTAGAATAATACCCTCTTTTAACATTTGTTTTTTAAACTTTGTGAATCAATACGCGTGGTATCAGTTGCTTATGTCCTCGTTGAGAAAAGGGGCATTATTTCAGTGTGAGCTTTTTTGCCACACTGAGAACTGGAGAACATTGGTTTTAGCGTAGAATCAGAGAGGGATGTAGAAAGAGGTGCATGTACTGAGAAATAATTTAGGGGATCCGGGAACAGAGATTTATTAAGGAATCTTACAGTGTTACTTGTCATTCATCCATGGTCTCTTCAGCTGTTTTTTGGGTTGATTTTCAGCCCTTACCCTAATAAAGTAGTTGTCCCATAAAACAAAATGTAAAGAACTCAGATGTGCCATGGGAAATTATTAAAGAGTTCTCTTCCCTTAAGGATGTAAAATTTACTATGTTCTGTTTACTTAAAATTGATACTCTTTTGGTATTGCTGTTTGGCTTGTGACTAGGATTCATTGGTTCAGGGATCTGTTTTTGTTAGGTGACATTCGTGCAGTAGTAATTTAGTCTCTGAGACTGAAGTTAATAGCAAAACCCTATTATTGCTTATTGCTTCATCTGCTGCCTTTTGCTGCTCCATCTTTAAAGAGTCATGTCTCTACTACAGTGGTTTTCAAATTTTTCTTCTCAGGACCCTTCTGTAGTCTTAAAAACTGAACACCACAAAAGCACTTGTTTGTGGGAGGTTTATTTATTGATATTTATCAGAAATTTAAAAAATACAGGTATCCACAAGCCCACAGTGCATGGGCCATCAGAGTGAGGGGGTCATTCTAGCCCCGCAAGACTCCACTGTACGTTTCACAAGGGCAGAGTGAAGAAGACTTACGTCTTTGTATTATGAGAAGTTGAGACCTCACAGATTTGTGGAAGTCTCTGGGACCCCTAGTGGGTCCCTGGGCACACTTTGAGAACTACTGCCTAGTTTTTCCTTGGAGTGTGACTCAAAACTTTTTGAATTTTAGCTGTGGCTAAAGCAAGTTTATAAAATAAATAAACCTACTGGAGAATATTTGTATAATGGTATGCAACTTTAATTTTCAGCATCTACCTTATATGATGGATGTGAATATAGACAGCATATGAGCAATGATCAGACAATTAGTACCTTTTAAATTTCTAGGCTTTAGCCTAACTGCCATTATATAATTCAATAAAAATGTGTCCAGCTGATTGAAATGTCTACTTAATACTTAACGATTTCTCAAGTTTTGTTATGGGCTCTTCTGGTTCTATATTAATCTAGAGAAGCGATCTTTAATGAAAACCCTGTGAAACTAACATGTTTATGTCTATAACACAAGTTAAATTACATACTTTTGTTGGCATCAAGGAAATCACCTCAAAATTTCATTGTCAGTCAGTCATTAAGTACTCAGGAATATGTATTTCTTTTCCTTCTAGAGTTTCTGCTATGGTGCTGGCAAATCAGTCAATATGCTGAGACATGTGGGTGGTCCTGAAAGAGAAGCACCCCAGGCGCTTCAGGCAGGTGAAAGAAGACGGCAGCAGAAAATCGATTATAGACCCCATGGTGGAGCAGGTGATGCAGATTTCTATTATAGGGGCCAAATTAGCCCCATTGAGCAAGGCCCTAATGACAACACATATGAGGGTAGAAGAGATGTTTTGAGAGAGAGAGATGTTGGCTTGAGATTTCAGACTGGCAACAAGAGCCCTGAAGTGCTTCGGCCATTTGATTTACAAGAAGCAGAGGCGAGAGAGCATCCCAAGGTCGTACCTGGTGTAAGTCAGCAACTTTTTATTTTGCTGTCTCTTATTAATAGGCTTAAGTGCTTCCTATTAAGCTTTCAGTTAAGTGTTCTACTCTTACCTTTCATGGTTAATTATATCACCAGTGATATAATTATTCACTCTGTTTCCCTCATTCTGGTCAAGTTAGTCCAGCCTCAGAAGAAGTGAGATTTAATTTTTATGTTAAATACTAGTTAGCAGTAATTTGTTAGAACAGATAGCAATTCGTTTTATAGGAAGCCAACAAGTGACCATGACTGAAGTTTCTACCTTTGAAGAGATCAGAGAGAACTACCCCCTGAGGCTGGAGCCTTAGGGAGCTGGCCCACAGGAGAGCCCTGAAACCTTAGCTAGATGGGAGAGTGAGCTGGGGAAGGATCAAAAACCTTGCTTTTCCAAATCTTTTGGCTGGCTAGACTAACTTTTTTTATCTGGGGAATGGTCAGGCCTCTTTTCCACCATTATTGGCCATTTAAATAAAGGGACATTTCCATTTCTGTTTGAAAGAAGAATTTGTATTGTCATTTGCAAGGTTTACGTTGCAGATGTAAACCTTTGGGAAACCGTGACGAACACAGTAGAATCTAGGAACTTGTAGAATCCTTCCCATGGAGTTCCTGAGAAGGATAAAACATCTGCGTCGGTCTAGAAAATTAAGATGTTCCTTTCACATGAAACCGTTAGTCACTCAGTCGTGTCCAACTCTTTGCGACTCCATGGGCTGTAGCCCACCAGGCTTCTCTGTCCATGGAATTCTCTAGGAAAGAATACTGGAGTGGATTGCCATTCCCTTCTTCAGGGTATCTTCCCAACCCAGAGAGACCCAGAGATCGAACCCAAGTCTCTTGCATTGCAGGCAAATTCTTTACCATCTGAGCCACTGGTTATCTGTTACTTAATCTCAGAAATACTCCAGTTCCCAGCTCACTTGAAGGGAAAGCCAAAGATATCAAAATGGCCTAGGGCCTCCCACTGCTCTCCCCTCCCACGCTCCCTCCAGGCTCATTCTGCTTCAGTCACAAGGGCCTCCTGTCTGCTCCTTGAGCTCAGCCTTTGTACTTGCTATTCATTGTCTAGAATGCTGTTCCCATATATTCATAAGGTTCATTTCCTCAAGCCTTTACTCGTATCTTTTCAGACCACGCTAATTTAAACAGCAATTCAGCCTTCCCACCCCCAGGATGATACTTTATTGCCCAGTAGTGAAGAGGAACTAAAAAGCCTCTTGATGAAAGTGAAAGTGGAGAGTGAAAAAGTTGGCTTAAAGCTCAAATTCAGAAAACGAAGATCATGGCATCCGGTCCCATCACTTCATGCGAAATAGATGGGGAAACAGTGTCAGACTTCATTTTTCTGGGCTCCAAAATCACTGCAGATGGTGACTGCAGCCATGAAATTAAAAGACACTTACTCCTCGGAAGGAAAGTTATGACCAACCTAGATAGCATATTCAAAAGCAGAGACATTACTTTGCCAACAAAGGTCCGTCTAGTCAAGGCTATGGTTTTTCCTGTGGTCATGTATGGATGTGAGAGTTGGACTGTGAAGAAGGCTGAGCGCTGAAGAATTGATGCTTTTGAACTGTGGTGTTGGAGAAGACTCTTGAGAGCCCCTTGGACTGCAAGGAGATCCAACGAGTCCATTCTGAAGGAAATCAGCCCTGGGATTTCTTTGGAAGGAATGATGCTAAAGCTGAAACTCCAGTACTTTGGCCACCTCATGCGAAGAGTTGACTCATTGGAAAAGACTCTGATGCTGGGAGGGATTGGGGGCAGGAGAAGGGGACGACAGAGGATGAGATGGCTGGATGGCATCACTGACTCTATGGACATTAGTCTGGGTGAACTCTGGGAGTTGGTGATGGACAGGGAGGCCTGGTGTGCTGCGATTCATGGGGTTGCAAAGAGTCGGACACGACTGAGCGACTGAACTGAACTGAAGTTCAGGGAAGGGGGCAGGAGTTTTCTTGCTGTCTTTTGTATCCCTAGGACCTATAACTTAAGGTATGCTCAGTGAACATTTGTCAAATGAATTGTTCTCCCCAGGCAAGAGGAATTACAGTACTGGTCACCAGTCTTCCTGACCCTTCCTAAGCTGGGTCACTAGACCACCTAGCATATCCTGAGTGTCCCACTCTTCCATAGAGAGTTCTTTTTTTAATGTTTATTTTTAATTGGAGGATAATTACTTTACAAAGTTGTTGGTTTCTGCTGTAAAACAAGGTAAATCTCATAAGAATATATATATCCCCTCCCTCTTGAACCTCCCCACCATCCTATCCCTGTGGGTCATCACAGAGCACCAGGCTGAGCTCCCTGTGTGAGGCAGCAGCTTCCCACTGTGTTTTACATGTGGTAGTGTCTGTTTCCGGAGAAGGCAATGGCACCCCACTCCAGTACTCTTGCCTGGAAAATCCCATGGATGAAGGAGCCTGGAAGGCTGCAGTCCATGGGGTCGCTGAGGGTTGGACATGACTGAGCAACTTCACTTTCACTTTTCACTTTCATGCATTGGAGAAGGAAATGGCAACCCACTCCAGTGTTCTTGCCTGGAGAATCCCAGGGACGAGGCATCCCGGTGGGCTGGATGTCTATGGGGTCACACAGAGTCGGACATGACCGAAGTGACTCAGCAGTGTCTGTTTCAGTGCTACTCTCACAATTCGTCCCTCCTTCCCCCATTGTGTCCCCAAGTCTGTCTTCTATGTCCATAGACAGTCCTGTAAAGCTTAACATTTATCTAATTACAGTCCAGCACCGGGACAAGGACTTGAAAGAATTCAATGTTTGCTATAACAGATTTGTGGGAACTTGTTGAACATGTATATTACAAACCTTCATGTTATGTTAATTGAACAATTACAACACTGTAATTCTCTTCTTTGTAGCTTAAATCACCTAATTTGGAATCGAAGCCCAGAGAGATGGGTGAAATCCCAGGAGAAAGCACTCCGACAGAAAGCAGTACCGAAAGCAGCCAGCCAGCGAAGCCCGTCTCTGGCCAGAAGGTGTCAGAGGGTGTAGAAGGTTGCCCTGCAGTGGAGAAGGCCCAGCTTAGGACTGATGCCGCAGGTGGCCCAGAGGAAGGCAGCACGTGCAGCCCAGCAAGCACCGCAGTGGAAGTGTGCGGCTAGAGGAGCACAGACACGGGCCACGGTTCTGAGGTCGTCTTCAAGTTCTGTAAAGTAATCTCTTCACAGCTGTTTCTTCTGCACATATTCTGATATTTACTACATAGGTGCCAACTTTAAACATCAGTATTTTTACTGACAATCAGAATTAACAAGTGTGCATGTATCTCTGTCCAAATTCATTTCTTTGATATTAGGATGCATCCCATAAAGTTTTTGAAGTGTTAATTTTGGAACAGGATCTCATAGATGAACATATGGCAGGTATTAATGATTTTGAATCGTGAAAAAGACCGTGTGAGGTAGGGGACATTGAAAAAGAAGTTGTTTACAGGCATGTATAGGAACCAACTCACCAAAGTGTGCTTTGCCTTTTGGAAGTCCTGTGATACCTACTTTAGTTAATAGAATTATTTCTTAGTTGTGCATCGGACCCAGAATGTTTCTAAAAATGGTAGCTACTCAAAATCAACATTGAAGGAAAGTCACTGTAGTCAAGTTTACCCTTGAGGTTTGCCCCTGAAGCCATGCGCTGCAGCATTTTAGAGCAGCCATGGAGTCTGCATCACCAGTGTCAGTCTGACCCCCTGTAGGCGGCCCACCAACCAACCTCATTGCTCAGCTCTTACAGCTGTTACTGGGCCTGCTTCTTTATCACCCTTTTACTTTATCCTTAGCTAAGACAGAACTGAAGACTGTCAGGGGAATTTAGATTACATAGCTTGTTAAATTGATAATCTCAATTTTACATACTTTGAGAATGGCTTTATTTCCCCAGCAAATAAGTACACAGGCTTTATAAGGCCTGTGTTCCTTGCTACTTAGAATCCCAGATTTGAGATTATTAGATATTACTGTGTCTTACAGTATAGTAAACCATATTGTCCAAGCCATATGAAGATCTAAATTTTAGAGATCTATACAAAGAGAAGGATAAATACCATGATAAAAGACGAGTGGGTTTTTAACCCTAGACAGGTGATATAATCCACACTTTAGTTATTCTGATTTTCAAACTGTTCTTCATTTTAAACTTAAAACAAAAAAGCAATTTATAAATTTTGCACGAAATCTAGCTAGGAAGCCACAATTATACGCATTTGGGTATTCTTTTAACCTTCACACTACAAGTTCCAGTCAGCTGCTTACTAAAAATGATACGAGTCGTTTTAAAATTTTCATGCAGGCATTTCTTTTAGAAAAGATTTAAAGCATTTGCTTTTCTATGTTTTTTTTACATGAAATGCAGAATACCCCTTCTTGGATCCCAGAAGCATCACTTAGATGCCTATAACAAATTTAATTTTGTGTTAATATTATTTTCTAGCTTAATACTGCAAAACATCATTAGTATTTCATCAGAAAGGTAATTTTTTCCAATAAATGCAAAATGATTTATATAAAACTTTACAACACAGGCATGTAAGGATGTCTGCATTTTGGGATAGACTTGTGAACATCGATGCATATAAAGTAGTCCTCTGGGGGCCAGGTCTGTTTACTCTGCTGGTGAATGTGCTCCCAAGGTGCTATTTATCCTCTGAGCGGTGAAATGGATCCTCAGTTGATAGACTGTAACTGTGAGAGTAGAGTTAATGTTATTTTGCACTTCTGACTGCTGCTTATCAGTCCAAAAATGAATCTTTACAAGAAAATTTAAGTAAAAGTTCACCTTTGTATTCTTTCATTACAGACAACCATTTGGGGATGAACTCTACTTTGACAGCTAGCAAGGCAACAAGGTACTGCTGTTGGAAGATAACAGCAGAGTTCAGGGAAGACTTATTAAAGCAAATTGAATATTCAAGGTCAGTTTGTAACTAAAAGAAATAGGCTTGTTTATTGTTTAGCCAACATTTATCATTAAAGTCAAGGATTATAGTAACAAGCTTTTAGGAATAGCAGACTGAGGCAGACAGCTTTTTTAAAGCAATTTTTAAGTGGAATGGCTAACACTGAATGTTTATGGGGTCTAAGACCTACACAAAATAAACACTTATTTTTACATTATTGTGTTTTGGTATGCTGTCTTTGCTCAATAAATGTGCTTGTAAGAAAAAGCCCCACAAAATTTAAGTGCAGGTTTTAGTTTTAAACAGGTGCTAATACAGGACATTATACCCTATATATAATAAATAAAACATAATATAATAAACCTTGGCCATTTGGAGAAGTGGTTCTCATTGCCTATCAGAATCACCTGAAAGAGTTTTAGAATGAACAGAGGCCTAGCTCCCATCGCAGCTGTGCAGAATCAGAAGCAACCAGAAGCGAAGGAGTTGCCAGCTTGCTCCAGGTGTGGGCATCTGTATTCCGCAATTCAGTCTTAGTCCAGTCCCAGCTCAGTCCCATCCTGGTTGACTTGCTTTTGCTAAACTTACGTCACATTATGTCCCCTTGTAAAACACCTTCAGTTTCTGGAAGGAGGAGGAAGAGGCTTAATGACAACTGGGGGCTTAACCTACATCTTTCATACTTAATTTTTGTGGCCTAGGTTTTTGACATAGTCACATAAGGGTTTGGAGAAGGCAATGGCAAGCCAATCCAGTACTCTTCCCTGGAAAATCCCATGGATGGAGGAGCCTGGTAGGCTGCAGTCCATGGGGTTGCGAAGAGTTGGACACGACTGAGCGATTTCACTTTCACTTTTCACTTTCATGCATTGGAGAAGGAAATGGCAATCCACTCCAGTGTTCTTGCCTGGAGAATCCCAGGGACGGGGGAGCCTGGTGGGCTGCCGTCTCTGGGGTCGCACAGAGTCGGACACAACTGAAGCGACTTAGCAGCAGCAGCAGCATAAGGGTTTTGGGGTTTTTTTGGACATTGGGTCCTAAAAAACTTTACAATAGTATTGTGCAACAGAACATACAATTTTAAACCATTACACACACACAAACACCACCCCCACACACACAAATGTACATATATACATACCTGTACTTATATGTATATGTATGCACATAAATTATTTTTAAAATTACACAAAGAGGCCAAACCACACTAAAACAAGTTTATTCTTAAATTCTTTTATGATGGCTTTGGCCTAAAAATATATTGAAAATAGAGATTTTCTTAGTGGGAAAAAAAATCTAGATTCTTTAACAGACTATATAATTTTTTACACATTGGTCAAGTATATTATTTTTATGAAACAGCGTAATTTCTCACTACATCCATGGTTAGGTATAAAAAATTGCCATTATCAATTAAGAGTAAAAAAATTACCCCAACAAGAGGATTAAATCCTACTCTAGATTCATTTTAACTTCCTGCTTTACAAATACTAGGTAAAGGAGTCTGACAAGTTGCCAAAGAACATAATCCCAAGCAGTAATCACAAAAGTTGATGAAGCACCTTTCAAGACACTTCCACTCAGAAACGAGTGAGTGTCCAGAGGAGTGTGAACACTATACTATTGAAGGTTAAATATTTACATCATGCTAAAAACGTTTTAAGCTGTAGTATAGTGCTATACTTTCTCCTTTTGGGGAAAAAAGTAGTAGATTGAATTTCCCTGAAGTGTTCTGAAAGGAAATAAGGTCATTAAAAAAAAAAAAATTCAACAGTATACTAGTGGTTTGCTTATTTTTTCCCAGAATTTTCAAGTTCCAACAAAGCATTACTCTGCAAAAGGTCCTTGAGGCCAAATTCAGTGTCTCTGTTTTGATCTCTTTGTAAAAGAGCTCTCTGTTCATCCATTCTTTTTGCTTGAGACCGTAAAATGAGGCTAAGAAAGTCCTCATCTGGTACTGTTGGGCCCTTTGTGGCAGCAGGTGGTGGAGCGCATCTCTGATCATCTAATCTGGACCCCTAGAAATTCACAAGAGATTAAAAGACAAATAAGGTGAGCACCAAGGTATGTTGTGTCTACCATTCACAATAAGAAGTGTAGCTTTAAATGTTTACTGCCTTTTAGAACTGCTTAGAAATTTACTCAGTCTTTGGATCTGAAAACTAGTAAGATTGTTTCTTTGAAATGACTTATATAATCAGAATATGCCAGTTATGTTATAGTACACAGAAGTATAGCCATAGCTTCATGGCTTTGGTAAGAGTAGTTAAGACACAAGGTCACCTGTGTCCACAATGACAGTTCAAGATTATAATCTTACCATAATAGGCATCACCCAATAAAACTTACCAAATCTTTAGAAAGGTAATGTGAGGTACAGAAACTCTGCATCGCTTCCTTTTAACACTGTCTTTGGCCAAGGGTCAGCAAACCATAAGTCCACTGCCCACTGTTCTTGTAACAACAGTACTTTCATTTCAACACTGTGCTCATTTGTTTTGAACTGTGTATGGCTGTTTGCCTGCTACAATGGCAGAGTTGAGCAGTTGCAACAAAGGCCAAAGGGCTCAAAAAGCCTAAAATAGTTTCTCTATGGTGGCTCAGACAGTAAAGCGTCTGTCTACAACGTGGGAGACCTGGGTTTGATCCCTGGGTTGGGAAGATCCCCTGGAGAAGGAAATGGCAACCCACTCCAGGACTATTGCCTGGAAAATCCCATGGACAGAGGAGCCTGGTAGGCTATAGTCCATGGGGTCGCTAAGAATTGGACACGACTGAGCGACTTCACACTTCACTATATGGCCCTTTACAGAAAAAGTTTGCCTACCCTTGGTCTTAAGCATTTAAATCTTTAAGTTCTAGCTTATGGTTCTTAGAAGTATGTTAGAAATGTTTTTGATCAAATAAAAAATAAAAGCACTTTAAAAGTCTACAGGATGGTGTCTGGTATTGTAGCCTACGAGGAAGAGTAGGACTGTGACAGCTGACGTCTGAGTGCCCTCTGTGTTGCCAGGCGCTGTGCACCGATGTGCCTACACATTTAGCCGCGCGATCCCGTGCGGATGCAGTGGTGGACTGGCCACTCGTCAGCACCACGCTGGTGCCCACACACACCTGCTTCACTCTTCATCATCTCTCCTGTCCCAGTTCTTGGTCCTGTCATTGTCCTCTAATTCATCCAGCACTCAGGCACTTCAGTTCCTAGACCTCCTCTCCCCTGGTGTTCTCATCCTTACCCTCTGCCTTATCCATTAGCTCTCATGGTCAGAGGCCAGACAGTTATTCTCATAAAATGCACCATCTCTGAAATCACTTTAATATCCCATGTTGACCACTGATTCCTATTTTTCCAGATCAGGCTCTCCAGTACTCTTCCAGTAAATCATTTTTTTAAAAACTGAGATAAAATAAACATAACATAAATTTACCATTTTACCCATTTTTAAGTGTACAGTTCGGTATCAGGTACATTCATATTGTGTAATTATCACCACCATCCATCTCCAGAACTTTTTTAGCCTCGCAAGACTGACACTCTACACCTATTAACAACTCCGCAGCCTCCCCTCCCTCTAGCCTCTGCAACCCCCATTCTCCTTTGTCTCTCTTAACTGACCCATACAAGTGGGATCACACAGTGTGTCCTCTTGTGACTGTATTTCTCAGCATAATAGCTTCAAGGTTCATCCATGTTGTACTGTGTTTTTAAGGCCGAAAATATTCCATTGTGTAAGTACATCACGTTTTGTTTATCCAGTCATCTGTTGGTAGACCCTCGGGTTGCTTCCAGCTTTGGCTATTGTGAATATGGGTGTATCATATTGTGAACGAGTATCTCTTCATGTCCTCGTTTTCAGTCATACCCAGAAGTGGGATTGCTGGATCATATGATAATTGTTTTTAATTTTTTAAGGAACTGGCATCGAGTTTTCCATAGGAGCTTCACCATTTTATAATCCTACCTGCCATGCACAAGGGTGCCAATTTCTCCACATCCACAACAACATTTGCTATTTTCTGCATTTTTTGGTTTGTTTCGATAGCTGTCCTAATGGGTGTAAGGTGGTATGTCACTGTGGTTTGATCGTCCTTTCTCTAATGATTTATGATGTCAAGCATCTTTTCCTGTGCTTATTGGCCATTTGTATATCTTCTCTGGCTTCTCCCATTTTGAATCAGGTTTTTTGTTGTCGTTGAGCTTTTGGAGTTCTCTATATTTTGGATTAATCTTTATCAGTTACATGATTTGCAAATATTTTCTGTGGGTTGCCTTTGTGCTTTGTTGATAGTGTCTCTGCATAGAAGTTTTAAACTTTCATGAAGTCCAATTTGTCTTTTTCTTTTCTATTCCCTATGCCTTTAGTGTTATAATCAAGAAACCATAGCCAAATCTCAAGTCATGAAGCTTTCCCCTTATGTTTTATTCTAAGAGTTTTATAGTTTTTAGCTCTTATATTTAGGTCACTGATCCACTTTGAGTTAATTTTTGTATATGGTTATTAGGTATGTATGTATGTAGATATCCAGTTTTCCTAGCATCAATTGTTAAGATTCCTTCCATACTGAATAGTCTTGGCAACCTTGCTGAAAATTGTTTCACCATATATATATGAGTGTTTGCTTCTGGGCTACTGTTTTAATTACTGTAGCTCTGTAGTAAATTCGGAAATCTGGAAGTGTGAGTCCTCCAATATTGTTCTTCCTATTCAAGACAGTTTTGGTTATTTGGGTTTCCTTGAGATTCCATCTGCATTTTCGGATGGATTTTTTATTTATGTAAAAAGGCGTCACTGAAGGAAAAAGTCTTACAGTCCATGAATGTGAGATTTATGTCATCTTTAATTTCTATCAGAAATATTTTGTAGTTTTCACTGTATGAGTCTTTCACCTTCTTGGTTAATTCCTAACTATTCTCTTTGATACTACTTACAGCCTACTGTAATTGAAACGGTTTTTTTAAATTTCCCTTGGACTATTCATTATTAGCTTATAGAAACACAACTGATTGTGGATGTTGATATTATATCTTTTAACTTTGTGACTTTCTAACTTTTTTTTTCTTGGTGAAATCTTTGATTTTCTACACATAAGATCCTGTCATTTCCAGGGAATTTCCTGGTGGTCCCGTGGTTAGGGCTCCATGCTTTTACTGCAGGATCATGGCTTTAATCCCTAGTTGGGGGAACTAAAATCCCTCATGCCATGTGGTGCAGCCAAAGGAAAAGAAAAAGACCCTGTTATCTCTAAAACAGAGACAATTTTACTTCTTTACCAGTTTGGATGCCTTCTGTTTCTTTTCCTTACCTAACTGGCTAAAATTTCTGATTCTATGTTGAATATAAGTGGCAAAGTGGGCACCCATGTCTTGTTCCTGATCTGAAGCTGTCGGTCTTTTTTCACTGAGTATGATGATCACACATACTGAGCACTGATATGATGATAGCTGGGGTAAATGATTTTTATTATGTCATGGTAGTTTCCTGCTATTCCTAGTTTGTTTATCATGAAAATGTGTTGAATTTCATCAAATAATTTTTCTGCATCAATTGAGATGATTGTTTTTTCCTTCATTTCATTATTGTGGTATATTACATTGGTTGATTTCCATATGTTGAACAATCTTTGGATTCTAGAAATAAACCACATCAAGTTTTATCGCATATAATCCTTTTAACATGGTGCTGGATTCTGTTTGCTAGTATTTTGTTAATTTTTGCATCTATATTCAAAAAGGATATTGGTCTGTAGTTTTCTTATAGAGTCTTAACTGGCTTTGGTATCAGGGCAGTATTTGCCTCATAGAATGACATAGGAAGTGTTCCCTTTCTTCAATTTTTGGAATTGGTGTTGTTTAAACATTTGGTAGAATTTACCCATGAAGCCATAGTCCAGGGCTTTTCTTCTGTCAGGATTTTTTTTTCTTCTTCTTCTTCTCTGTTTCAGTACATGGCACTGAATTTACTAAAATTTACTGAATTTATTGAAATTTACTCAGTTATTCAAGCCGAAAAGGTAGGAATCATCCTGAAGTCTCTTTCTCATGCCCTCCATCTAGTTTATTAACAGATCTTGCCAACCAACCCTAATTTCAAAAATATGTCCCTATTCTGACCACTTACCACTATGCTACCACACTAGTCCAAGTCACCAATATTTTTTGCTTTATTAGCACATTAGTTTCCTTCTGACACCCTTGCCATCACATTCTTTCAGCAGTTGTTAGGATGATCCCCTAGAACCCTCTAATGTCTTTCTGTCACATCTGGAATACAAGACCTCATCATGGCCTATAAGAGTCTATGATCTAGGCTCTGACTACTTCAGCCTCATCCTATAAGCTCTCCTCTACCTTTTACCCTATACCAGTCACACTAGCCACCTTGCCATTCCTTGAACATGCTGTCTCTGCACGGAATGCTCTTTCAGTAAATATTCACTGCTTTACCTTATTCAGGTCTCTGTTGCGGTGTCTACCACAGCTCAGAGGGAGTCATCAGCAACACCTCACCTCACAGCCAAAAGGAACACAAAAGAAGAAGCTATCACAAGGGAATGTTTCCCCGAATAATCAACTGATTGCCTCACTAATATACAATGAGCTTTTCCCAAGTTAGAATCATAATACTGCAAAAGTTCTCAACAACATCTGAGCTATATACAGAATGACAAAACTATGCAGACATGCCTGACATTTGACGAGGATGTCAAAGAAGTCTTCCTCAGGCTCTTTGTTGTCATTAGTCATCAGATGGCCAAGTACTGACTGACTGTTGTTTTGTGTCAGACGAAGCCCGGGCAGATTACTGAAACTGGCCCTCTGGTCATCTAGACGGCGGCTCTGTGAGCTGGCAAGAAGGTCTAAAAATTCATCTGTGTTGGGGGACACCACAGAAACTGGTGGTGCTATGGATAGAGGGGAAAAAAAAATCCCAAAATAACAGTCATTTAACCATATTATACACATATAATTTATTTCTGCCTTATTCAGTCCCAGTGCCCTCCCTGCCCTCTAGTTTAGCTCTGTTGCTGAGTGTCACTGATAGGCTAGGGCCAGACTAGATGGGTGGTGAAAGGAGAATCAATTTCAGAGTACTGCATATGGTTATTCGGATTTGACTGTATTTCCCTTTATCTAATAGCACCTAATATGCAACTTTATAAGATATGGGGCTAGATTTTGGAGGTAAATAGCTTTTCTTACATAATTTCTCAGCCCAGGATGAATGGGACAGTATTTTTATTTCATGCTCTGGTCAGGACATTGAGCTAACTATAAGTGCTGCTGGCAAGTCTTGATCTTCAGAAGTCTTTTGATAGCTGAAATAGAAAATTTGAAGTAGCCAACCTATTTTAATCTTTCTAAGGCTCAGGCAAGCCTTAGTTTCAGGTTCAGCCATAGCCACAGATTCCACTTCAGTCTGTCTAAGCTTTTCTTTTTTAAACCACGCATGAAACATTCGTATTTTACATGTAATCATAAGGTATGTATAACTAAAATTTTTTCCTTATTATTGTTAAGTTAGATTTTCTTTTCCCTAACCCCTAGGAAGCTCAGGAGGCAGTATGATATAGTTATTAGAAAGTACACAGCACTAGATAGAAATACAGATAAACTCAGGGGAACTAAAACAAAACCTTGTTTAAAGCTGTACA
Organism: Bos javanicus; assembly: GCF_032452875.1. NCBI lineage: Eukaryota > Metazoa > Chordata > Mammalia > Artiodactyla > Bovidae > Bos > Bos javanicus. Next base: position 34,770,508 of record NC_083870.1, read on the forward strand.
AATTCCAGCATTTCAAATATACTTCAATTCAGGCTCCTTGATTGTACCTCCTATGATAAGAATTAAATTCTCAGAAATAACTATAAGAATATCAAAGAGAATACTCAAACTGCAGGAGAGGCACAGATAACTTACTTTTTAGCATCCTTTTGAGGGGAGTGGAAGAAGCTGCCGCTGCAGCTGATGTAGAGTTCTTCTCTTGTAAGCAGCACCTCTGATCATCCATCCGATTGCTTTGAAATCGGCTTAATAGGTCAAAGAACCCTTCATCGCCGATAGAATCTGCACTGATTTTCTAAAATATTGAGAGAGAAAAATCTCAACATTCCAGTATTATCCTTAGATCATCAGTGAAACAATATCATCTACCTCAAATGCAAAGGATGAAGATTTAGAGTAAAAAGTTGACATTTTCTTTGTGTAAGATGGCACCACTTGGTAATAGTTATTTCAGTTCAACTAACAAAAAGCATTTCTAGTTATTTTACTTTTTGATCCTTGTATTTCTAAAGCTAAATAAGTGTACCTCAGACTTAGGGGAACTGTTACAGATACTGAATGAATTACCCAAATATCAGTGATAGGAACATGTGCCCCAGGTTCAAGTTCAGCTCTTAGATTCTACAACAGAATTTAAGTAAACAGAACTGATAAACTAAGAAGGCGTGTATATTTTCTTGATATAGTGACTTCTGAGGTCTTTTACTGTAAAGATTTGAAGATCCTGAAAAAAAATATAAACTTCAAATGAATACTTGAGAAAGCGGGATACCTGTTATACTATATTTGGAAAGATTCAAAACTAAAATGACTAATGTTTAACAAAGGTAATTTTTTCACAATGATAGTCTTTATTGAAGTACATATACACAAAATGTTATGAGCCCTAGGAGAAGGGTGCAATTAATTCTTAGGTGAAATAGAAGCTTACGTGATATTTGAGTTCCTGAGCATAAGCATTTGCAGGGTAAAGATGTTTCATACTGATTAATACGCAATTCCAAAGATTTGTAGTGTTCAGGGGATAATGAACTGAAGGGCAGGCACAGGTAGTGAAGAAAGGGAGAAGAGGAGGCCAAGACAAAGGCCTCTGTATGACAGACTAACAAGCTAATTAAGGCTTATCCTATGTAAAATGAGAGGAGCATGGAATAGTCAACTTTAAGCAGTTTTGTACAGAAATAAAGCTGGCCCTTCCTGGTTTGAAGAGGTTAATAATGCAGGGAGAGGGATTAGTGCAGGTACCTATTCCAGAAATTTGGGTAAGATAAAGTAGTACATTAAGAATTAATACACAGTAGCAGAGATTTCTTAGGGATTAACTGGAAGGGAAGGAGGAGGAGTCTAGAATGACGCCTGCGTTCCCAGCCTGGGAGACAGTGTACAAACAGCATCCCTTTTACTGAAGTAAGGAAAACAAGAGGGCTTGAGGTTTGGGAATGGTAAGTATGTGTATAAGCTACAGTCAAATGCATTAATCACTAACAAGACTTTTTCTAGAAGCATGAAGCCTCTTAATTCATAATTCTGCACACTGAAAGACAACAAGTCTCTGAAAATACAGACATCTTCAGTTAGGCTAATTGTGCTTGGTTAAGACCTCAAACCTTGAACAAAGATATTGCCTTCCAGTTCTGCTGTGGATCTACAAAAATATTCCTGGACCATTTTTATATACCTCATAATGTTTCCTTTTGTTAGTCATACATGTGTAAGAAACATGTAAAAAACTGATAGAATCAAGGCAAACAACACTGCAGGGTGCAGATATAAATAAAATGCTGACAACAAGATCAATAGAAATCTGTTAAATAAAAGACTACCACAGTTTTTTCAAAGGTTCTCACTGCTTGAAAAATGGACTTGGTAATTTGAAGTAGCTTCTTTGTAATTTATCTGATCTTTTTTTTATCAGTGTAGGGTAGCTTCAGAGAAGGCACTAGCACCCCACTCCAGTACTCTTGCCTGGAAAATCCCATGGATGGAGGAGCCTGGAAGGCTGCAGTCTATGGGGTCACTGAGGGTCGGATACGACTGAGTGTCTTCATTTTCGCTTTTCACCTTCATGCACTGGAGAAGGAAATGGCAACCCACTCCAGTGTTCTTGAGCCTGGAGAATCCCAGGGACGGGGGAGCCTGGTGGGCTGCCATCTGTGGGGTCGCACAGAGTCGGACACAACTGAAGTGACTTAGCAGCAGCAGCAGGGTAGCTTAGAGATACCCCTGATACTTACCAGTAATCCCATGGTATTTTTCAATTTCTAAATATTTTGTTATATTTAATAATATGAGTCCTACGCTCACTTTTAAGCAAAATTGTTTTTAACTCTATTAGAATTTTAGTAACAGAAATAAAGTTGATGCATGCAGACAGTTCTCACTTTAAATTAGTATTTAAAAATCCTTGAACATCTGAATTTAATTTGTTCTGACTTCTAAACTGAATGGAGGACATTTTAGTTTCTAGCTTTGAAAAATACAGAAAAAATAGGAAAATACAGAAGACTACTTTGAATAAGAAAGACATTTATATTGACTATCTAATAATAAATTATAAAAATCCAGTATGAATATAAAAAACTCAAAACACAATATTCTAAAACTTATTTTAAACATACCCTTTGAGAATTCGGAATTCGGTGATCAATGGAATTACTAGCGTCTTGGAGAACTTTAGTGGAGGAATTAGTTTTGTATTTTTTCCCCTTCAGTCTGTTGACAAAGAGGAGCTTTGCAGAAGGTTTGGCAATAAGAGGCTTTTGTTTAGCAAGAATTTCACTGTTCCAGTTTTGTACCTACAGAATTATAAATGGAAAACAGGACATTAAAAAAAACAGTAACTGGGAGCAGGGTGAGTTAATACATTCCTTTTTGACAATATATCTCACTGTTTTCAAAAGCTTGGACCAAATGTATGCTATGAATTTCTTATTATCAAAATATTAAAGTGGAGGTTTTTAGAAATCTTAATAAGTTTGCCAAAAGTCATAAAAATAAAATTTGGATGGTCAGAGAAAATGAAGTTTTATTCTCAATGTGAGTTACCTGAAAATCAATTACAATTGGAAAGTTTGAATATCTAGAATTTTTAACCTTAAAAATTGACATCTAAAACTTACAAAGCAGTAGTAATTTTTTGTTGATAAAACTACTGAACTCTTTGACTTTATTATGAGGTAAAAAAAAAAAATCACAACTTAGAGATAAAGCCTTATCATCATTTGTCTATTGGAAAATTACAGGGTTGAATGTGATCAGCTTCTCATGGAATTACTGTTAGTACCACTTACAGATGCACCAAATTAATTTTGCTGCTTATTACTAGGTTCCTACCTACTAGAAGAAGGAAGATCTAAACTGACTTAAAAGTTCTTCTATTTTTTTTTTAATACTCTATAGATTTAAAGATTTGCAAACCACACTCACAATATAAGAGGTAAATATTTGGAGAAAATCACAAAGCCCTTCAGAAGTTAACCAGAAGTTAAAAAAAAAAAAAGTTTGTAATTAAAAATATATATTGGAAATTAGTTCAAATCAGATGTTGGTCTCATGATGACTACTTACACAAAACATGTCAATATTCAAAAATCATATGCCTATTATAAAAATAGAGCAGAAGAATATTTAATGACACTAAGATGTTGATATAGTACTGTATTATAAAATAGTATCTTAATATTCATATAAAATGCAAGATGAACAAATACAAAAATATTAATTTTCCTTTTGGAAGGTGTGATTATTGATAATTTTAATTTGCACATTGGAAGTTTCCCAAGTTATTATAATATATCTTATAAAAAGTGTTTTAAGAAATATCAATACAGCATAAACAAATAAGAGCAAACCATAGCAGTGTATTTAAGATAAATGGAGGTGGAAGAAAGCAGCCTAGATTTATTCTTCAGTAACCTTTTTCCCAATTAAGTCCCTTCTCTGTTACTTAAAAAACCAACAAAATCCTAGAGAAGATGCATCTTGAATAAGGAGTTATTGCTTTGTTTAAAAAAGCTTTTCAAAAGTGCAGCCAGAAAAACTAGCTTGATCATAAGTATCATTAATCTTGCCAATAATGTTGCTGATATTTAGTTGAAAAAGTTTCTCAATCCTTTTTTTAATTTCCCTGATCTTCTTTTAATTAAAGAAAAACAAAGTAGTGCATGTACATGGTAAAATATTCAAACACTTCAAAACAGTATATTAAGTAAGCATTTCTTATAACCCAGACAGCAGTTTTCCCAGAGGTAATCAAGTTGTCAAGTATCTTACATACCCTTCTGCTGCCATGCAATTACAAAGGATATATATGCATAAAAGTTCTCTTGAACAGATGGCACCATACTGTACACATTGTTTTTGCACTGTACTTGATTCTTTTCAGAGGAAAATGTTCAAGTGTTATCCATATGACAGGACTTAAATTATTTCATTTAAATTAAAAGTTGCTGAAATATTTTAACAGTTCAAGAAATTTAAAACAGAAAAACTGTCAACCTTTTCTGGTGTTAACTTCATAAGCTCCATGTTTTCCATACTGTGTCGGCGTCCAAACTTGGGGCGTGCACCTTTGGGAAAAAAATGTTAATTCAAATAAACTAGGGAGCCCTTAAGACTGCAAATTCAGCATCACTATGTTATTTAAAGTCTGCTCCACAAACCCATATGGAAGGAGGAAACATGTATAAACATATATTCTTTCAAGAATAATAATTTTCCACACCAACTAAATGAATAAAACATTTTGATGTAAGGAAGTTAAGATTTTGGTTGGAAACTAACTTTGGTTACTAACATTACCCCTTAATTTAGAAAAGGCATTTCATAATAACTGGTTTTATATGATACACACAGTCTCCTAAAACCTACCCAAACGGTAGAGCAGTTTAAAAGTAAAAACATAAGGAAAGCATAAGGCCTTCAATTTTGAGGTAAGAATCAAAATAACATCCCCAAAACACTTCTCAGTTATCTGTTTCCATTTTAAGATCTCCACTGACAATAGATTTACTGCCAGTCAGGAAAAAAGTTTAATAAAAAGATCTTCAAATATCCTTTTCAAAAAGGTATCATTAAATATGAAAAGTTTTTGTAGCCAAGAAATACATAATACCCAGTTTAAGAAAAAAACCATGGCCAACACATTAACTCCCCCTTTTGTAACTCACCCTATAAAATCCCTCTTCCTCCATAATTCATGTTTTTATTACACATGATACACCTCTAAGCAATGGAACTTGTTATATAGCGCTATAGAAATGGTCTCATACTGTGTGTTCTCTAACTTGGCTTCCTTTGAGCAATCTCATGTTTGTGAGACTCATCCAAGTTGCTACGAGGAGTTCAGTTTTCATGCAATTTATAGGACTAAGAAAGCATATACCGTTTCTGTTGGTGACAGATATTTAGGTTGCTTCCAATTATTTGTTGTAAGCAATATTACTATAGAAATTCTTGGAAATACTTCATGTACATGAGCAAGGCTTTGTTTTTTGGATGTCAGACGTGTAACGGAGTGGAGCTGCAGGATCATACGGCTGGTACATCTTCAACTCTACCAAAATGTTGCCTGACTGCTCTTTTGAGTACAACTTCTACTCCCATCAACACTGCGTAAGGATTTCTATTACTTATTTGTTTCAAACTGGTATCAGGCCTTTTAATTTTCATCCACCTCATCCACCAATACTACCTCACTATGGTTTTCCCTGATTAAGTGAAAGTCGCTCAGTCATGTCCAATTCTTTGCAACCTCATTGATAGTCCATGCAATTCTCCAGGCCAGAATACTGGAGTGGGTAGCTGTTCCCTTCTCCAGGGGATCTTCCCAACCCAAGGATCAAATCCAGGTCTCCCACATTGTAGGCGGATTCTTTATCAGCTGAGCCACCAGGGAAGCTTTCCCTGATTAAATGGGTTAAAAAGTGAAAATCACTCAGGCGTGTCCAACTTTTTGCAACCCCATGGACTATACAGTCCATGGAATTCTCCAGGCCAGAATACTGGAGTGGTAGCCTTTCCCTTCTCCTGGGGATCTTCCCAACCCAGGGATCGAATCCAGGTCTCCCGCATTGCAGGCAGATTCTTTACCAGCTGAGCCACAAGAGAAGCCCAAGAATACTGGAGCGGGTAGGCTAGCCCTTCTCCAGGGGATCTTCCTGACTCAATTGAACCAGGGTCTCCTTCACTGCAGGCGGATTCTTTCCCAACTGAGCTATCAGGGAAGCCCACCTTCTCACATATTTATGGGCTATTTGTATTTCTTCTATTCATCACTTTTGTCTATCTTTTAGTTAGGTTATCTGTCTTAATTCATAGGAGTTCTTATACATTGAGGATACAAATCCTTTTTAATCATTTGTGTTGCAAATGTCCTCTCAGTTTGTGGTTTATGGTTTCTTTTAATGAAAGGAAGTTCTTAATTTCAATGTCAGTCTTCTTAATGGTTTTGTTCTTGTGTTTTGAGAAATCCTTCCCCTCTCTGATATCTTGACGATATTCTCCTTTACTTTCAGAGATACCATACCGATTGAACAGACCACTCACTCACTGTGATATGACCTTGAGCAATTACCTCTGTGTCATTCTGTTTTTCTCATTTGTAAAGAACAGTGATACCTACCTTATATATCACTGTGTGATGATAAATGCATCATCACTTGTAAAGAGGTTGGTCAATGCCTGGTACTCAGTAAGCATTTAGCAAGTGTTAGATGGCTGATCATAATTACTGCTTTAAATCTGTCTTTCATATTTAAATCTTTGGTCCATCAGGAATTTTTATGTGATACTAATTTTCATATATGCAAGGATTAAAAATATAGAGGCTCTATATCCTATTTGAGCTATTTGTCTCTATGCCAATAACACTGTCTTAATTAGCTTTATAATCTTTATATCTGTACAGAAAGCACTTCTCATTTCTTGTTTTTCATCAGGAATGTTTTGGCTTTGAGTTCTTAGCCCATTTTTCTTTCATGTAAATTCATGAACGACCTCATTGAGTTCCATGAAAAAGCTGTCATGATTTTCTTAGCAGCACAATGAATATATATCAATTTGGGAAGAACCGCCATCTTTTATAATATTTAGTTTTTTGACAGGAGCAATTCCTGACAGAAATGTGTTTAAGTTTCCCTTTATGCTAGCTTTTCTCATTTCTCCTTTCAGTTTAGTTCGTTTGCTTTTGTACACTGAAGTTTTGTTATTAGGCTTACCAGGTATCATACATATATATATAAGACTTTTTCTCCCTGCTGAATTGAATTGTTAACCATTGTGAAGTGACTGTCTTCTTAACAAGATCTTTTGCCTTAAAAGTACATTTTATCTGTTATTAATACAGCTGTACAGCTGTACCAGATTCTCTTCATTAGTTTTTCCATGGTACCCTTTTTTTCCCCCAGTCCTTTTACTGTCAGACTTACATATTTAGTTGGATTTTGCTCTTTTACCAATTGGATACTCCTGTCCTTTACATGGAACATTTACATTTAATAGAATTACTGACATATTTGGATATTTGAGCTATTTTCTTCTTTATTGTGTTTACTAATATATATTATTAATTGGTTTCCTGATATTCAGTAGACTTGAATTCCTGTTTATTTTAAATACATTGTGGACTTGGTTTGCTAATATTTTGCTCAGAATTTTTCCATCTATGTTCATGAGTAAAGATTTGCCTGTTATTTTCCTTTCTTATATATATTGTTCTTGTCTAGTTTGGATATCAAGGTTATACTGTTTTTAGAAAGACTAACAGTGTTCTACTTTTCCAGTTACCTATATAATTTTACAGAAGGTTGGAATCAGTTTTTTTTAAATGTTTGGGAGATCACACTGTAAAATCCCCTTGGCCAGGTATTTTCTCAGTGGAAGGATTTTAAATAATGGACCAAATTTCTCTATGGTTTTAGGCATTAGTGATGTCATCCATTCAGATTACATTCTACCATTAGATTTTTTTAGATTCAATTTTGGTAAGCTTTTTTTTTTTTTTTTTTTTTTTAGAAATTGTCCATTTCTTCTAAGTTTTCAAATAAAACTACTCAGGATAATCTCTTTATAATGTCTGCTGCATCTATATTATATCCCTTCTTTCTCTTTTTTTCTCCCTCAAATAATCTTGCTGTAGATTTGTTAGTCTTTAACTAAATTTTTGGGTTTTTAAAAATTCTCTTGGGCTTCCCTGGTGGCTCGGTGGTAAAGAATCCACCTGCCAAAGCAGGATACACAGGTTTGATCCCTGGTCCAGGAAGATCCCACATGTGGCAGAGCAACTAAGCCCATGTGCCACAACTACTGAGCCTGTGCTCCAGCGCCCGGGAGGCGCAGCTACTGAAGCCCGTGCCTCAGAATGAATGCCCCACACTAGATAAGCCACCACAGTGAGAAGCCCGTGCCCCACAACTAGAAAGGAGCCCCCACCTGCCGCAGCTGGAGACTAGCCCGCCCAGCAAAGAAGACCTAGCACAGCAAAAAAAAAACCAAAACTCTCTATTGAATCTTTGTTTTAATAACATTAATTTCTGTTATTTCTTGCCTTCTATTTCTTTAGAGGGTTTTTAAAATTTTTTACTTAAAAGCTGGATAGTCAGCTCACTGAATCTTTTTCCTTTTTAAACATATGATGTAAGTTTTGCACCAATGTAAGTTATGTATCCTATAAATTAAAACTCAGTCCTAAATTATTTTCTAATTTTATGTTAAGATTTCTGCTTAAACCCATAAGGTTTAAGTGTGTTTTTAAGTTTTCAAATGAATATGTGTTATATATTATCTTCTTGTTAATTTCTAACTTAACTGTACCATGCTCAGGGCATGAAATCTTCATGATACAGATTCTTTCAAATTTGCTGGTTTGGCATGGTGGTTAAATTTTTGGAAGTGTTTCTTTTTTTTTTTTTAATTTTGTTTTTTTAATTTTATTTTTAAAACTTTACTGGAAGTGTTTCATGAATGCTTTCAAAGAATGTGAATTATCAATATTGTGAAAATGACTATACTACCAAATGCAATCTATAGATTCAATGCAATCCCTATCAAATTACCAATGGCATTTTTCACAGAACTAGAACAAAACATATTACAATTTGTATGGAAACACAAAAGACCCTGAATAGCCAAAGCAGTTTTGAGAAAGAAGAATGGAGCTGGAGTAATCAACTTCCTGACTTCAGACTATACCACAAAGCTACAGTCATCAAGAGAGTATGTACTGGTACAAAGACAGAAATATAGACCAATGGAACAAGATAGAAAGCCCACACACCTTATCTTCGACAAAGGAAGCAAGAATATACAATGAGGAAAAGATAGTCTCTTCAATAAGTGGTGCTGGGAACACTGGACAGCTACATGTAAAAGAATGAAATTAGACACTACCTAACACCATGCACAAAGAAAAACTCAAAATGGTGTAAAGACCTAAATGTAAGACCAGAAACTATAAAACCCTTAGAGGAAAAAACAAGCAGAACACTGTAGGACATAAGTCACAGCAAGATCCTCTGACTCACCCCCTAGAATAATGGAAATAAAAGCAAAAATAAACAAGTGGGACCTAATTAAACTTAACAGCTTTTGCATAGCAAAGGAAACTACAGACAAGGTGAAAAGATAGCCCTCAGAATGGGAGAAAATAATAGCAAATCAAACTGACAAAGGATTAATTTCCAAATATACAAGCAGCTCATGCAACTCAATACCAGAAAAACAAACAACCCAGTCAAAAAGTGGGCAAAAAACCTAAACAGACATTTAGGTGGTTTAATCGCTAAGTTGTGTCTGACCCTTGAGACTCCATGGATTGTAGCCCAATAGGCTCCTATGTCCATGGGATTTCCCAGGCAAGAATACTGGAGTGGGTTACCATTTCCTTCTCCAGGGGATGGAACCTGGGGCTCCAGCATTGCAGGTGGAGCCACCATCTGAGCCACCAGGGAAGCCTTTAGCCACTAGCCATATGTGGCTTTTAAAACTTTAAATGGTATTTAAAAATTCACTTCTTTTTGCACTAGCTACATTTCAAGTGCTCAACAGCTACATATAGCTAGAGGCTATTCTAGTGGACAGCACAGATACAGAACATTTTATTCTTCACAGAAAGTTCTATTACATGTATCTAGAGTGTAGGATAAGAGGGAAAAGGATAACATTAGAAAGGAAGGAAGGATATGGATAGGCAGAAAATAGAAAAGGAAAGAGGGAAGAGAAAAGGTCAGCAACCAAACCCCAGGCACGACAGATGTCAAGGATGGAAACATGAGAAAGAGTAGAGTCATGAAGATGGGTGGTCAAGTGAGGTGGAGGCAAACCAGAAAGAAGTTAATCCTGGAGGCCAAATGAATGAAGCATTTGAAGAGGCAATGATCAGCTGTAGGAAATACTGCTGAGAAATCAAATAAGCTGACATCTAAAACTGACCATTGTATTTGGTAAAATGGAAGTCTCTGGTACCTTGAAAAGGTCTTAGTGTCATGATGGGGCCAAAGTCAAGAGTCCAGTAACTCTGAGGCAGAGTCCGGTGGGTTGAAGAGAGAATGGGAGGAGAATACGACAAGGAACAGTGATATTACTTTCGAGTTTTGTTACAGAGGGATACAAAGGAATTGATCTATAGCTGGAGGGATCCATGAGGACACATGATCATTTGTTAAAATATGAGAAGCTATTACAACTTAACCTACTTGAAAATTAAACACAGGAAAACCTTTTAGTCCATTATTCAATTGCAATGTACACGGTTGAGTTTACCATACTGTTCATACTTCACTATCATTTTTCAACTAAATGTTCTTTCACAGTCTTGATCAGGTAACTAGCCACTAATTTTTTCTTTTCCTTCTTGCTTTTCTTTGTATGGGTTAGAGGAGGATATTGCAAAGATAAAAGCTAGATTTTTCACTGACTTTCAAGTTCAAAACATGTCTGTGTCAGTAATTTTTTTCAGACTGAGAATTTTTAAAGCCTAAGCTGAATGTTTAATGGAACTCACATAAGATTACATATAAATGGTATTCAAAACTGTGATTCTAATCTTGTTAATTTTATTTTTTTAATCAAAAGGGTTTTTTTCCACTTAGAAACAGTAGCATATTTTTTCCTGTGACAACATCAAAACCAAATCAGCATCTAAAGAAAAGTTCTAGGTGTTCTGAATTAAAAAAAAAAAATCCTAGGAGATTTTCCCTTAGAAACAAAATGAGGGGAAAAAACCTAAACAAATGTTAAATATGTAAAGACATTTGAAATTTAAAAGGTTAAATAGTAAAATTTTAAATTTTTGTTTCTTCATGTTTATACATTTTTGAACCAGCCCACAGATACAGAATTTAAATGTATTTTTACAAAAAAACTATACCTTCACCATATTCATGATAAAAGCTATAAAATAGGGTATATTGATAAATTAATGGGACAGTGGTAAAGCAAAAAGGTATAAAAAGTTCCTATGTTATATATCTTTCTGGATATGGTGAACTTGAAATAAATAATTTAAATATAAATCTTAAGGATAAAGAAATTGGGTTTTGAACACCTAATACTTACCATGCAAACTGTTATCAATTTCAATATTTTCTGATATCATTGAATTGTTTGTGCTGTAGCTCAGACCAAGAACCATTTGAAGGTCTGAGAGATTCAGTCGTGCTGTAAGCTCACCACTTCTATCTCCAACCTACAACCACAAGCATTTATTTATATATTTAGAGTAGTATTTAAAGTAAAGAATGGTGAAGATTAGTTGAAAATATTGTGAACCTAAAACTGGAAGAAAATACGGAGAAATGAAAATAGTTATTTTAGAATTATAATACTATAAATGAAATGGTTTTTTCCATTAATACTATTTTAAAGAAGAAAGAAAAGGAAAGTTTCTAAACTATGGCAGTAGGACTAATGAATATATTCTATCAACTCTTCTCTAAATATTAGACTGCTCTCAATCTCTGTGATCAATTAAATAATAATGTAGATTATTCTGTGACATGTTAACTTGGCATCACATGAATAAAATTTCCTTATAATATTTATTTCCATACTGCTGCTGCTGCTGCTAAGTCGCTTCAGTCGTGTCCAACTCTGTGCGACCCCATAGACGGCAGCCCACCAGGCCCCACCGTCCCTGGGATTCTCCAGGCAAGAACACTGGAGTGGGTTGCCATTTCCTCCTCCAATGCATGAAAGTAGAAAGTGAAAGTGAAGTCGCTCAGTCGTGTCTGACTCTTAGCGACCCCATGGACTGCAGCCTACCAGGCTCCTCTGTCCATGGGATTTTCCAGGCAAGAGTACTGGAGTGGGGTGCCATTGCCTTCTCCCATACTGTAGTAGCAGTATTAAACCAGCACTAGACATCACACTAGGCACTTTTATATACTTTCTCTCTAATCCTTATAACAATTTGCAAAGCAGTTATTATTCCCATTTTACAGATGAAAGAAATGATGCTCAGAAAAGGTTTCCAAGCTCAAACAGCCAGCAAATGGCAGAACTGTAACAGGAACCAGTCCTTGATTCTAAAAGCCATCTTCCTCCTTTCATACCATGCTACTTTTCCACAAAGAGATGGGGGACAGTGGAGATAGGTCAGTAATCCTCTCCTCTATCCTACATCAAGGCCAGTGCAAACATACCTCTGATCTGTATCTTAAAATGCTTTCAGTTCTTATGCCTAGAGAACAATATATAATTAAATTTATTACTTGGCCATATAGCAGGATCCTAGAGAAATAATAGGGCTGCAGATCTGTGAATCACAGTAGCACAGATAAGCACAGATAACATTTTTTAGTTTCATACCTCTCTTGAAATTTCCAAGTGTTTTTCAGCAAAATGCATTGCTTGGTCATGATTTCCTAGAGCTGTGTATGCATTTCCTAAGCTCCAACATGCTCTTCCTTCACCAATTCTACAAAATAATTCAAAGTTAACATACAGTTATCTGAAAGGAAGTCGGTGTGAAGAATAAAATCAAGTAGTAATTAAAAGTATAAAACAATTCTTTGAATTTATTTGGTCTTTCTTATAAAGAACAAACTATCATAATACTAGAGATATACAGTTGGCCTGCTTCAGGTTATGCATCTGGGGATTCAACCATGATCTGAGAAACTCCTGGATATGGAGGGCCGGTTGTACTACACCATTTTACACATGAGGCTTGAGTCTCCCTGGCTTTTGGTATCAACAGGGGTCCTGGAATCTTAACCACCATAGATATCAAGGGACAACTGTGTTAAAATATCCAGGTAATACTGAACTCAGAGTCAAGTTTTAAAATGGAAAAGATTTTTTTAAAACATGTAGTGTATTATAAAGTCTCAGGGATAGGTCTTGTAATTCAACTACCCCATTTTCTTTCTATGATAGCCTTACTGGGTAATCACTCACCATGAGGAAGACAGAACTCACTACCTCTTGAATTAGCATACTTCATTTTGAATAAGTATATAGAATTTTTCACACTGAAATAAAAATCTATCCTATTTAAAGCAAATGTCAGAAACTAAAGTCCTGTACAAATATTCTGTTTTTCCATATAGTTAAAAAAAAAAAAAAGAATTAGCCATCAACATTTAAAAATCAGAATATTTTATATAAAACTCAGAATTCCTCCCTTCTCTTGAAAAAAGAGGTGGCTTTGGATCCTCATTCCTGGCCTGCGACACTTAGCTGGAGTGAAATAGCAGCTGTCCCCTTAACATTAGGAGTAATATCGAATTTCACCACAATTTTCCACACTGATCTAGTCAGGAGGACCTTTGCAGGCATGTGAGTTTGTGACCTACTTGGTTCAAGATTATAGGGAACCAGTCAAATCCTCTAAAATGTGCTAGCCCTTCAAAACATATGCTAGCATACAGAGAATGCTACTGAAACAGAGAAGATACCTTATAAAGAAATTAAAAAGAAAAGCAAACCAAAAAAGAAACTTAAAGGAAAAATTCTAGGGATTCAACAATATATTTTATCATAACAACAATAAAAAGGTGTAGAACTTACCTATCATTAAGCTCTTGAGCAATTGTTAAGTGCTTCAGATGATAATCAATGGCCTTCTCATAGTCTTGAAGTAAAGTATATGTGTTTCCAAGACTGTAGCAAGACTGTGCTTCTATAGCTCTGTCTTTAAGCTGGCGAGCCAAGAGTAGAGTCTTTCTGAAAAAAGAAATTAATTCTTACATAAAGATCATTTCTATTATTGGCTATAGTAAACATAAAATAAAACTCACTTTTCCTCCTGCCTTTAAAGTAAATCTACTTTAGGGCCTAATATCCCATACTTTCTCCACTACTTCTAGGTAAAATGAAAAGGCATTCTTGAAACACAAAAAACAAATCCAGACTTTTAGAATAAATATAAGAGTCCTATTAATTCCCCAGATAAAAGGAGAATTGATGCATGAGATCAAGTGCCTCTAAAGATTAACAGTATTTTTAACATTTAAAAAAACCTTTCCCTGTTGCTGAAGAATTGATGCTTTTGAACTGTGGTGTTGGAGAAGACTCTTGAGAGTCCCTTGGACTGCAAGGAGATCCAACCAGTCCATCCTAAAGGAGATTAGTCCTAAATATTCATTGGAAGGACTGGTGTTGAAGCTGAAACTCCAATACTTTGGCCACCTGATGTGAAGAGCTGTCTCAACTGAAAAGACCCTGATGCTGGTAAAGACTGAAGGCCCAAGTAGAAGGAGACAACAGAGGATGAGATGGTCGGATGGCATCACCGACTTAATGGAAATGAGTTTGAGTAAACTCCGGGCATTGGTGATGGAGGGAGGCCTGGAATGCTGCAGTCCATGGGGTCACAACTGAGCGCCTGAACTGAACTTCCTGTTGCAGTGCAATACCATTAAGTCAGTTTGTCTACATACATCATACTGTTGCCTTTACATTTTGTCAAAACTGAAAATACTTAATGTAAATTGCTTTGTATAGGCCATAAGTCACCAATTCATGAAAAATATTAAATGCCACATTTAAATATTAACCAAACTCTACCTTGTGGAATCACCAATGAGAAGCCAGTGCAGTAGTTAAGAGCATGGGCTGTAGAGCCAGGAGGACTGGGTTCAAGTCCCAGCTTTGTGAGTTAGTACTCTGTAACTGGGACAAGTCACTCACCCTCTCTATGTACTAGTTTCCTCGTATGTAAAAAATAGGTTTTGTTAGGATTAAATGAATTAGTATATATAATGTGCTTAGCATAGCATCTTGCTCCCAGTAGAAGCTAATAAATGTTAGTGTTTTGTTATTATTCTCATTAGTGCTTCAATCTACAGATGCTTTTGGAGCCAATAATATAAATGACTCTTTCCTATAATTTCTGCCAAACAGTATAAATACTTCATATCATTATAACTATATGAAAAATAAGTATATGATAATGTGATAGTTTTATTAAGCAAACAAACCTGAAATTATGTATTTAATGATGATACTTTCAAATTTGTCACCCAGCAAGGCTACACACTTACTCTAACCTTGCCTGTCCTCACAAACATTTTTGGAAGACTTTTGGAATTGTCTTCTGACCCTGTGGCACAATCCTTTCTGGCATATGGTTATCCTTTGAGAATACAGTTAATTTGAAAATGGTTGGAAGTCTTTCTATAACCAAACTCTATTACTAAAGTAGCTTTACCGACTACTGTTTCTATCCTTTCTATTATAGACCTATAAAATTAAGATAGTTTTCCAGTGTGGCTCTGAAAACAATTCCAAAGAAGAGTTCCAAAAATATTTTTAACCAATATTTATGTAATATGTATGAAGTTCTGAGTTCTCCTTGCTTGGGGGTGTGTGGGGCAGGAGTAAGTTTCATTACTTTATACTCATGCTTCTTAAGTTAAACAGCCACCATCTCTACTTTCTTACAGAACTTTTCAGTATTTAATACAAATACATCATTGTTAAGACTTTTCTGTCTTTTGGATTTAAAATATAAGAAACTTTTATATTTAAAATCAAAATATATACTCCTTGTATAGTGATGTATTTTATTTAGAAGGTTATTTCACATCTAACTAGTCAACCAACAAATACCAACCATTAGTTGAAGTTTAAATGGGATGACATTCTAGTTTTTAATATGGACCTAAAGCAATTTTACTTTTTTTTTTTTTTAGATGATAAACTTTCCAGATCTCTCTCACATTAGATTTTTTAACAAAACATAAATCAGTCACTGTGTCTTTGGTTCAGTCATATTGGCTTCTGCCTAAGGCCTGTATGGACCTTCAATTCCCACTAATTAAAGAAAACACCAAACAATCTAGAAAGCAAAGATCAGGCAAAATGAAGCAGTCCAAACTTTGCTATCATGTATGTTTCAAGCCTACCAATAGCTTAAAAAGACTCTGTCTCAGAAGAAGCTGGGAGTGCTACTCAAGTGAATAGGGCCTCAGCTTAAAGAGAGAACCAAAGATAGGCAGAGAGGGTGGGAGAACTCGATAAGATGGTAGGATAAGGTGGGGGACATTCAGCAACTGCTGGAGGAAACCAGGGCATCTGTTTGTTACCAGGCTTTCATGTGGCCTCTCTGCAAACCCATCATTGGTGGTGGGGGAGCATGTAAATATATACACCATACATGCTGAACCAGTGTAAAAGACTTTAAACGTTTAGAATGTCATTGAAAACAGTTTTAAAGATAAAAACTAATAAAAATATAAAGGGGCTATGCTGCTGCTACTAACTGTTAACAATAATACGTATCGAGCACTGTGTGCCAAGTACTATGCTAAATAAGTGCTTATATAGTCCTTAATTCAGTCCTCATAACAATCCCCAAAGTATTGATATCTTTGATTACAGATGAGAAGGCTGAGACTTAGAGAGCCAAAGGTCCTGCTGCTTAAATGCACCAAAAAAGTCATAAACCCAAAGCCAATGATTCATTGGACTGCATAACTAACCATTTTACATTTATCTACAGAAATATTAGACTAACTTGTAGTATTCAGAGGCAGTTTCAAATTCACCAAGAAATATATACGCATTTCCAAGGTTGCTGTATGCTCTTCTTTCAGCTGCTTTATCTCCAAATTCTTTCGCAATAAGGAGACGCTGAAACAGAAAGTTTTAATTAGATAAAACTAAAGAAAGTCTGAAAGCTGTTCAAAACACTGATGAAGAAAATGATCTGCTCCAAAGCTTTACTGTACCTGTTCATGAGCTATAACTGCATCCCTGAAGTTGCCAAGGAGGTAATGCGTGTTTCCAAGATTTCCAAAGGCACGTCCTTGGGCTGCTCGGTCACCCAAAGCAGTTACTAGTGATAAATTTTCCCTAAGTGGTAACAAAAAGTTTTTAAAAAACAAACAAACAAGGTTGAGAAAACCATTTATTGATTTTCATTTACAAATCGAATTCTTTATTTTTTTTTATGGGCGGGAGTAGTCTGAATTGGGTTATGAGGCCCCCACGCAGGATACCTCACCTCAGCCATTGAACTCACTTCGCTGGCAGTGAGTCTGTTCCAAACTCTGCTAAGGAGGCATCCGCCAGGACCCTCTGCAAAGGCGGGGTCCATAGCACCTCCTGCCCAGTCTGCCCTTGTGTGCGTGGAGCCCCGTTCTCTGGGAACTCACCTCCCCAAAGCTCAGGGAAGGCCCTTTTAGGGCCGTGCTATGGCCCTAGTCCCAGACCTTCCCAAGGGACATGGGACAGAGTGACTAAGTGCACTCAGCTCCTAGCCCCACTGATGAGCTTCTCTACAAATTGAATTCTTTATAGGAAAAAAAATGTAAATAAGCTTACAGCCATAATGTGCCAGGTTTTAATGATATGTCTGTGCTGGAGGGTGGCTACAGGAAATAACTGGGAATACTTTACTCAACCATTCAGGTAGGTTTCTTCTCAGAGTCCAGGACAGAGTAATCTTAGAACCCATACAGCTAAGAAGTTCTATGAAAGTCTGTTGATAAAAGACTCCGAATAACCCAAGACTCACTACTGATATTTCTTATTTGTACCACTAAGTGGCACTGGTCTGCAGTTTAAATGAAAGTTTTCCTGGGGAGGGAGGAGATTACGACTAATAGAACACTATAACATTTTAGCAGCAACTTGATGGTTTATTTTACTTACTAATGATTTTAAAATGTCTGCCAAACTTAAAAACTTTACTACTGTCTGAGGTGGACCACATGACTGCGTCAGGGCTACTCACTCATAATAATCCACAGCTGCCTGCAGAGCATTTCTTACTTCTTCTGGGAATTCTCCTACCTCCTGAGGACCAGGGCAGCCAAAACTTTTCCCTTTAGCATGATACACATTTCCAAGATTGTAAAGTGCTCTTGCTTCTCCCACCTAGATGAAGGTATCAGCAGTTTACATTTTGAAATCAGAGGCCAGTATTACAATGCTTATCACATATACTTATTTGTAACATCCTTGATATTATGGTCAAGAGAAAAAAATGTTTACATCAGCCATCCATACAGAACCACAAAACATATGACCATGTATGAAAGGACCTCTTACTATTTCTTTTTCTCATCTATTAAAAATTTTTTTTGTTTCTCTTCTCATTTTCTCTTCTCTCACTTTCTTTTTGGTATTAACTTTTAGATAAACTACAGAATAATTAAATAGGATTAAAACACAAAGCAATTTCAATGAAAACATTTGGCCTACCATCTAACGTTTCCTCATTACCTTGTCATTAAGCTCTCTGGAAATATCCAGGTGTCGCTGACAACAAACTATAGCTTCATCAAAATTCCCAAGAACTTTTAAAGTATTTCCCAGATTACCACTAGCTTTAGCTTCCCCCAACTGGTCTCCAATAGTCCTGGGGTTTAAAGAAAAGATGTGTTAAAATATAAATCAGCCAGAATACAGTTTTCCCTAGAGAACAGATGACATGCTTAAGGTAAGAAAGACTCATTATTCTTGAAACCTACTTTAAATAAAAATTTTAAACTTACATTTCCGTATTTAAATATAATCTTAATTCACTTAATTAAACTCTAACATCATTTCACCACTATTCATTTACTTAATTAAACTGTGTTCAGCCTAAAGATTAGTTTTAAAATACAACAGAGGATGAGATGGCTGGATGGCATCACTGACTCGATGGACGTGAGTCTGGGTGAACTCTGGGAGTTGGTGATGGACAGGGAGGCCTGGCATGCTGCGATTCATGGGGTCGCAAAGAGTCGGACACGACTGAGCAACTGAACTGAACTGAACTGCTAATGAATTAAAACTCATTAAATGTACTATTCGTTTAACTGAATGAAAAAATTTTTGAAGTAACAGTTAATTTAGGGAGAAAGTATGAAAAAGCTTAAGTTAATTACCTTGCAAGAGTTAAATCATGATGATGGTATTCTAGTGCTTTGGCATAATCATGCAAATAGAAATAAGCATTGCCCAGCTGGCTGTAAATAGCGCTAAGAGTTTTTAAGTCTTCAGTTCCAACTTGAACTGCAGCTTCAAAGAATGACACACCAGCACGGCAGTCTCCAGATTTACACAGACGCTCCCCTTCCAAGGCCAGTTCGAGGCAAGAGGCTTCCATTCTATAAAATTATATAGGACAGACATTCACAACATTACATTACAACTGCATCACAGTGTCTTTTAACTTCCAACAATATAATTTCAACGTGGACTGCGGCAATTCTTGGTTACAACAGCTGCCTCTACAACTGAAGTATATACACACTATTGATAAAACAGTAAACTTTTATAGCAAAAGCTAATCTGCCTATTCAAAAGTCTCTCAACCACAAAGGTCTTTTTTTGACAGGAAGTAGGATTTATTGGTGGGCGTGAGTGAGGAGGGGACAGCACCAGGGCTCTCATGAGTGCAGGGCCCGCCATTTGTTCAGAGAGCTGCGATCAGGGATGCACTTGGCCTCACAGCCATCCGGGATAAGCCACTTTCCTGCCACCGTGTTTTCAAATTCATCTACATTAAACTTAGTAAAGCCCCACTCCTGGGGAGATGTGGATCTTCTGGTGGCCAGAAAACTTGAATTTGGCCCTGCAGAGAGCCTCAGTCACATGCTCCTTGCTCTGCAGCTTGGTGCAGATGGACGTTATGACTTGGCCAACATGGACCGCGGCCACTGTGCCCTGGGGCTTTCCAAAGGCACTCTGCATACCTGTCTGGAGCCAAGACTGGGGACAGCATGCCAGTCATGAGTGTCCACTGGAAAGGGGTGTCTCCAAGGTGCCTTAGGACAACCTGGAGAGCAACAGGTTGCATACACTACCGAGGAGGGTGCTGATGCAGCCACTGCACACTGGGCCCCCGTGGGGAGAAGAACACAAGAGGTCTTTTTTATAGGATAGCTGAACATCTCTATATGGAGCTGATGAAATAAAATTCACATTTTATGACAAGAGGAGGAAGACTTAAATAAAATTTTTCTTCTGCTCATTTGGCCTCCTTCCTCCCCTTTTGTGTGTGTTGCGCATCTGCATTAACCAGACCTCCTTAGGAGATAAGATTCCTTCTCAATCTCATCAGGGGTCACAGCGACCCCTTAGGAGGTCTTGTAAGGAGCCACAGTGGTCCATTACTCATTTCTTGCTGTGTACAGGTAGATGTGGATTGTGAAAAATGTCAGTAATATGTCATCTGATGTACAGTGCTTGGACCTCAAAGGGGCAGAACAATTCTCCGAGCTTTCTGAGAGGTGTTCCCAGGTTATAATCCTCAATTTGGCTTGAATAAAATATTTCATTTCTTTCTTAGATCCATCGATTACTTTTTTTTTTGTCAACAGAGCTCATTCTAATTGGCTAACCTAGAGAAACCTGTTTTACCAATGAGAGAATCTAAAATAGTGTTTCCTAAACTGTTCTGAGTTATGGCAGACTAACGGGCTTTCTGGGAGTTTGGGGAGAAAAGGAATGCCTGTGGAGGAGAAGGCCTTTAAGTAATACTCTTCTCTATCCAGGTATGCAGGTGATCTACTCAGCCCCTCCAACCACACATCTCTATGTCATACTCAGGTGAACTCTCATATGCGTGCAGGTATGCGCACGCGCGCGTGCACACACACACACACACTCCTTCCTTGTCTTACCACCACAGGATCACCTATACTGTAGAAAAATAGAAGAGCAAAATATCTTCAGGTACGAGGTACATTTCCATGAAAGAAGTGTTAAGAAACCTTATGTTATAAAGCAATGATTTAAAGATTTGCAGAAATTCTAATTCTCAAAGTCTGTCACTAAATTTTAAAAGCCAGAAGAATTAAGTTACTATAAATATATCTAAGAGAAAAAACACCAATACTTCCAATTCCAATCCTACACTTTAGTAGGTGCTCTTCACCAAAGTTGCCATGGTGGGTCTTCAACATTTTCATGATTTCTGCCATTCACTTAAAGGTATTTCTGTATTTGGCAAATTCCTTTCAATTGGCACGTGCCATTAACTGCCTTCTCTGGTGGCTCAGACAGTAAAGAATCCGCCTGCAATGCAGGAGACCTGGGTTCAGTCCTGGGCTGGGAAGGTCCCCTGGAGGAGGGCATGGCAACCCACTCCAGTATTCTCGCCTGGAGAATCCCCATGGACAGAGGGGCCTGGTGGGTTGCAGTCCATGTGGTTGTGGAGAGTAGGACATGACTCAGTGACTAAGCACAGCACATTAAAAAAAAAAAAAAAATCTAGCTTCATCTAAAGCAGTATCCATGAAATTGAGTTTGATGTGATACTCACTTTTCTAATGCACATCAAAACAAATATGTAACTATTAAGACAGGGTGCTCAGGGCTGGTGCACTGGGATGAGGGATGGGATGGGGAGGGAGATGGGTGGGAGATTCACGATGGGGAACACATGTACACCCATGGCTGATTCATGTGAATGTACGGCAAAAACCACCACAATATTGTAAAGTAATTAGCCTCCAATTAAAAAAAAAAAAAAGTGAGTAAAATAAATTTAGGTACTACCAGTGGTATACCACCACCCTTTGGAAGACTCTGATTTAGCTCATCAAGCATTTTAATTTTTAGAGCAGCACTAAATTACTTCTTTCTAAAATTGTCTTTGAGCAACACTACAGGAGTGGTGGTTCTTGATCCCGGCTGCACAATAGTGGAGCTCACATGGAGCACTTGTTAAAATTCAACTCTGGGTCCCACTCCCCTGGGCATGAGGTATGCCCTCAGAATTGTTTAGAAGCTCCCAGGTAATTCCAATGTACAAGACAGGGTTGAGAATCACTCCTGTAACAGGAAATGTGAATTAAACCACCACTCACCCTAAACTCATTGAGATCAATTAATACATTTCTTCAGGTGCTGTCTTTTAGCCTATAAAATTTCAAGGATCCTTAGAGTCATAAATTAAAATAGGGTTGTAAGAGTGGAAAATAAATCAGATGAAGCTAGATGAAAAATCTAAACTAACAGAGCCAAAGGTTCAAAGCAGAATTCTCGCTCAGAATAAGTAGATGAAAGTAGTCATCTCTGAGAGGTAATTTTTAAGTTTTATATCCAAGTGTCTTTTTTTTTTTTTAATAATTTAGCCAAAGGCTAAACTGCTTATTCACAGTTAGACTAGTGACTTCACCCTCACTTTATAAATCAAGGTAAAATAATGCAAGTTAACCTCTTTTTAGTATTTTGCTTTAACATTAGACTAGGAATGGGGTGGGGAAAGATAAAGCACGTAGAAAAATAAATTAGTTTACTAGAAATCTTAAATTGCTGTTTTATATTTCTTTATAGGTCACTTCAAATTAATAAAGCCTATTTTTGTCTTTTACAAGTGAAAACTTCCCTTTATTTTTGAATATGAAAGAATTCATAAAAGAAAAAAGATTACTTTTGTTTAAGGTCTTATGAGGTTACTGGTGTATCACATGTGTGAAGAGAAATGAGTCAGCAAAAGATTAATATGTAAAAATGTGGTTTTATCAAAGGCTTCTTTTGCCAGACGTGGTACTTGAGCTAGTTATCTTTATTTGTCTAAATACTGAAACCACTGAACTTCTAAGAATTACCATGGGGGAAAAATTGGAAAAGACATTTTTACACATAAAATACATTACTGTTTCTATTAACAAATTTTAAGCATAATACCAATTATGGAAAAAATTATATGTTGAGCAATTTCACCACTAGGAGTTTATTTTAAAGCTACATCAATACAAATTTAAAAGGATGGTCACAGAAGCGAAAATCCACAAACAGTTTAAACGCCCATCAACAGAGTAGTGGTTTAAAAAATTACATGTCACCATACGATAGAATCCTAGTGATGGCGCACGGCTTCACCCAGGGAGAGAGACACACTGTCGTCACCTGCGGAACCATCAACCCAGGATGATTAGGTTGCTGGCCAGGAAATTAATAAAAGACGAGGCTATTGAAGCAAATTTATTTTTAAAGCAGGACAAAAAAAATTAACATAAAAACTTCTCTGCCATTTGAGTCACTGCCTCGTGCACTGTGTATCTGCATGACACATTAACCGGATCCCCCAGAAGACACGGGAACGCCTACTTGCCCCCTACCCCCAGAAGGCAATTACTCCTGGAGCTAGCACATAGCTCCTTAAGAGAAAACTTTTTTCTCAATCCTGTAAGGGGTCACAATAGTCCACTACTCACCTTGTTGGATGATGTAAACTGTCAACATGCTACTTGGATGTAAAACTCTCCTTGTCTCAAAAACTTGTATTACTGTGCCTTGACTTCTCAGGCAGAGTAGTCCTTAAAGCTTTCTGAAAGACTGTCTCCAGGGTTATAATCCTCCGGTTAGCACAAATAATTTCCCTTTCCTTCTAAGACTGACTAGTGATTAACTTTTTTGTCAGAACTATTCATATATAGGATGTGTAAAAATTGGAAGTTAATAACAGTAATAATATCCATATAGAACAGAGAAGCATCTTCTTCAAATATATATCTTCACCACAAATATTTGATGTTCTGAACTTAAATTTATACATTATAATGGAACCATCAATCCAAATGCTGTTGCATCTCACAAAACTTAACTATAAGGCTGAATGGCATCCTAAGAATTACAAATTTTCTAAAAGGTATTTTACATAATTCTCATTGGAAACAGTGATAGCTACCTGGAATCCTGCTGGCTACACCGCCGTCCTTAAAGGTGAGAGTGCCCTACAGGACAATCTACCTTAGAAAATTATTTCAGTAACAAATGCTCAAAATAAAGCTCCAACTCTCTAGCTTATGAGTTTATTTTGACATACAGTATAGTTCCGATATGCTTTATTGGAAAAGAAGTCAATGTTCTGGCAAAGTCTCCAACACCTCAAATATAGCTAATTGCAAAATAGCGAAGGAAGGTTGGTTTATAAATTTTTTAGAAGATCATTAAATAGTAACAGAGAAAGTAATTTCATATCCTCTCTGTCTCTATGAGAGAATAGAATTACTTCATCTGTTTACCAGTTGGGTTAAAAACAAAGAACATACGAAGACTAGAAGACAAGCCAGGAAAATATCTGTCCATTAAAATATATCCCACATATAAAGTTTTCTTTTCATTCTTCCTAATGGCCCACTGAATTATATAATTAAAAAAAAAGTACATTTCTAGTAAGTATAAAGACAGCACTACTATCTTGACTGAAATGTTTACATTTTTGTCAACAGATTGAACATTACAGCTTTAAATCTTCATCTTTGCACAATCTCACATCATTTCAACTTATTTTAACTTTTATATTTTATTATTTTTCACTTTTCTCCTACAACTTGATTTTTTTCTTTACTTTCTTCTTTCTGGTTTCTTGTGTTTACAGTGTATCAATGAAAGCAAAAGAGGATTAAAATCTTGATGCTATATTAAAAAAATTAATAGCCAGTTCTGTCCAAATCTGACTTCCCTTCAAAGACTTATATACTAATTAAGAATAAATGCTGGGATTCAGGACTTAAGATCAAAGCAAGAGTGCCCTGCACCTTCTCCACTGTGCTGTCTCCTGTGGCTGTAGACTGGCTCACTGTAGCCCCTAGTTCCACCTTCCACGTGTTTTAATTGGGCATAGATTTTTTATCACCAGTCCTAGCTGCCATAAACAATTTTCATCTGTCCAGTCTACCACATATATCGAGTTATTCTAGTTTACTTTGTCAAAGGGAAAGCGTAAAACTATCTTGCATTAAATTTAAATTCTGATCAGTAACTTGGTTTTAAAAGTGATTATTCTATACATTATAACAAATTTCATCCTCAAAATGATGCTGGGAGATGGGAATTATTATAGAAGGAGAAAATGATGCTCAGTGACCTGCTTAAGATCATATGATGGCAAAGCTGAGAGGTGAAATCCTGTCTTTGTCTCCAAATCCAGTGTTCTTTCCACCACTCCACATTACCTCAAACTATTCTTCAGAAAGAATATTATTAATAATTATATTTATCTAGCAAAATTGAAAGTCAATACTAAAATTGCATTCCTTCACAACTTAATTGCAATAGCCTAATTTTTATATTAAAGTATTGAAATGTTTTTCTTCAAAGTAACAAGTATAAACAAGGAAATTTCTTTGTTTACTTATATTTTTTACTTACATAATTTACTTATAAATTATATAAGTAAACAGTATAATTATATAAGTAAATAAAAGTATTTACTTATATTTCTTTGTTATACTTAAACAAGTATATAACAAGCTAAACAAAGAAATACAAAACTAGAGAAATTAATATAATGAACCTGATATATCTACCTTTCTACATCAACAATTACCAATATATGATACATTATCAATATATATTTCATCTTTACCTCCACCCTCACTCTGCAACTTTTGAAGTAGATTCTAGAAAACATAGAATTTCATTTGTAAATATTTTGGTATGTACCTCTAAAAGATATGGAGTCATTTTCAAAAAATACAATCACAGTACTATTATCAATCCTAAAAATTTAATGGCAGTTATTTAAAATCAGTTGAACACTTTTAAAAAGTTTAGAAACAAATCCCATTTTTCTGTCAGTCTCCATTTCTCTCTACCTTCATAAATAAGTTGCAAAATATTTCATAAAGCATTCTGATATCTCTTAGGAGGTTTCTTAGTATCTGAAGAATTATTCCATGTCAAAATTTACAAACACACCGTACCACAGAAGCTCCTCCAGGGACAGACGAGGACCTCGATGAAAGAACCAGACGGATGCAACAGCACATGCTAAGTGTTTACCAGAATAGAAAAATAACCTATACAAGGACATGACATCTAAAAACGGGATACAAACTATTACCTGCAGTTATATACTAATCCAGTCATATACAGAATGCTAATTTCACAGGACTGACAAAACCAGAGATTTGTTTGGTGTAGTCTTACTAAAAATAGTTAAAAGTTTTACATTTCTTTTATAGGTGAAGTCTTGTATCAATATATAACCATGTTTGACCTATGCTATATCATGAAAAACAATAAATCTAAGATCTTCCTATAGGCACAGGTATAATCCACTCCTCATCAATTGTTACAATATTAAAAACATGGAAATATATACACTACCATATGTAAAACAGATAGGCAATGGGAATTCGCTGAATTACTTAGGGAACTCAAACCAGGCCTCTGTAACAACCTATTTGGGGGGGATGTGGTAGGAAGTGGGAGGGAAGTTCAAGAAGAAGGGGACATAGGTATACCTATGGTTGACTCATGTTGATGTATGGCAGAAACCACCACAATATTGTAAAGCAATTATCCTTCAATTAAAAAGAAATTTTTTAAAAAAGTAAGCCACTCTTGAAACTATTTAGCAAGACAGATAAACATCTTACTACATGTCTTATTAAACATTTTCAAGAGTGAACCATCAAGTTCATTTGATGGTTATATCCAATGAAATTCAAAGGACATTCCATCAAATGCGGTGCCAGACAACAAGCTAGGCATCATGGCTGCCCAAAGGGAGCCAATAGTCAAAGTAGGGAGTGGCAAAGGAGGAGGAGACAAACACATATAAACAGGTACACTGAATTTTAATATAGTTAGTGCTAAGAGAGAGAGATGCACAGGATATTTGAGCACAGAGAGGGCACTTAAAATATGGAGTTCAGAAACAGTTTCCAGAAGAATATTTTTGAGCTGAATTCCTAGATATTGAGTAGAATTAGCTAAACCAATAAAGTAGGAAGGGCATTCAGGTAATAGGGTGTAGCACGAACAAGGGCACTGAGTCACATACAAGGAACAAGGTGAGGGAATGCAGGAAGTAAGGATGAAGGAACACGTAGAGGCCTGGTAATGCAAGCTCCTGTGTACTACATTAAGCATGGCCCTACCCTGCAAGTGACTAGAAGCCACCAAAGAGATTATGCAGAGGTTGCATGATTAACTCTGTATCTGCAGACTGAGCCCTCTGGAGGAAAATTTAAAAGAGATTCCAAGAGGCCAGAATGGAGAATGGAGGGAGTCTGGAAGGAAGATGATGGGGGCCTGAACTTTCACAGTGGTGGAGAGAAGCCAGATGGATAGATGAATCTGAGCAGCATTTAGGAAGTAAAACTGGCAAGACTTCACACTAGACACAGAGGTTTCTGGAACTATGCCCCAGAGGGTAGAGCAAGAGCATTTCTATTAAAAATTCATTTAAATTATATTGAATGTCTTCCATTTTCTTTCATTTGAAACTTTTAAATTTGCAATAAAAATGCCCTCAGCTTACCTAGATAAACTTTCTTGGCACCATGCCCTAACATGAACCATCTGCTCCAAAGCCAATGACAGTAAATCTCATTCTTTCCTATGCAAGTGCTAAGATACCTAAGGTTTGGTATCAAACATCTTCACTCATTAGGGATAAGAACGCTATTCAAAGCTAGAAGTTCTGATGTTTATTTAATATTAACTCAACAGTTTTGATAAGGAATCTATTAATATCTAATCACCTGATAATTAAGTCTTCCATTCTAATATTTGTGTTTATTTTACAGTTAAGAACAATGAGCATAACTTCCAAAATAAATGTTAAATAATGACGATATACATATTCTTGCTTTGCTCCTAAATGTCTTAGAAATGTCATTAATATTTTACCACTAAATATTAAACTGATTATTAGTTTATCATGTTTAGAAAGTACCCACCCATTCCAACATTAACACCCCTTTTCTTAAAAGCTCATTTATAAAAGATCACTATTTAAAAATTGTAACAAAAATTAGGTTGTTCAGCCAACCACACTACAAAATCTATCTTCTACCCTCGAAGATTTAGAAATATATTTCACTTTAATATCTGCATTATAAAAAGAGTAACAGAGTTTAAAATAACTAATCATAAACTCTTCCACAGAACATTAGCAAACAAACTATAGAATATAATTGTTCTCTACTACCATTTCCCTATAGAAAGGATATAAAAACTTACTACAACCACAACAAAAAGAAAACACTGTTTAAAGGAGATACTAACTATGGCTAGTATATTTTCATATTTAAATTTCAAATGATCAGAGTTAAACACATGTTTAAATAAATATTAAAATTACCCACTAAGAAAGCAGCAGTCTTACCTGTAACGAACATGAAAAGAATGGTCTTCTCTCATGTTTATCAAATTTTCCTCCATCGAGTCATATTATAAGCTGGGTATACTAAGAAATTATTTTATTTTGTGCCAATCCAGCTCTACAATGTAGAATTGCTGCAGAACATTGTCCGGTTAGTATATTAATGAGTTGGTGTTAATACATCCTAAGCTCCTGCTTCTTCTTTATTAATAATGAAAGGAGGTCAATGTCAGACAGCTTAAAGGTTCAAAATGTGTCCCAAATCCTTGCATCTCTGGCCCTTTCAGCAGCACTTCAGCAACATTTCTGCAAAAGGAATACAAGATGTTTTGCTTGAAGTCCTATTTTCAAAGAACAACCTAAAGTAATTCCAAGCTGTACATAATCACACAGCTAATTTCACAGACTGCTGTCATGTCAACTATGGCAGAAAAACAGCAAAGGGCTTAATCAACAGAGGGCTTCTAAATAAGGATGTAAACATATGATATTTACTTGAGACATGCACTTTTTAATTTTTTAAATTGGTTTAAAATACAATAATTTTATGTAATATTTTCCATTACAAATATAAAAGAATAGATATAATACTAGTATCTTAAAATTGTAATATTTTAAGATTTAAAAAACTACCATTAACAAATAAAATGAAAATTCAACAACTCATGTGAACAACTCAGTCCTAAACTCTATAAATTTACTTCTTCAAAGAAGATATTTGTGCTGATTTTAAAATTTTCTCTGAAAGCGATTATACCCACAATGAACAGCAAAAGGATGAATATGAAGATGTAAAAGAGGACATCAAAATCGTAAAATGTGGGCGAGGGGAGTAAGAAAATGTAGATCTTTTTCCCCCTGGAATGTATCTGAGCCTGTATGACTACAAGTCTAAGGCAAGTAGATGTACGAAAGGGTTAACATACTTGAAAAACAGGGTAACCACAAATCAAAAACATACAATAGATTCACAGAAACCAAAAGAAAGAGAACATAAGTATAATACAAGAAAAAATCATCAAACCACAAAATGAAAAGCAAAAAGAAAAAGGGACAAAGAAGAAATACAAAAATCAACGGGAAAACAATGTTTAAAATGGCATAAATACATATCTATCAATAACTACATTAAATGTCAATGAACTAAATGCTCCAATCAAAAGATGGAATGGCAGTCTGGATTAAAACAACAGACTACAATATGCTGCCAACAAGAGACCCACTTTAAGGCAGAGTAGACTTATAGATTGAAAGTAAAGGGATGGAAAAGGATATCTCATGGAAACAAAAATGACAAGAAAGCAAGAGTTGCTATACTCAGACAAAATAACTTAAACCAAAAGCCATAAAGATAAAGAAGGATGCTATATGGTGATAAAAGGATCAATACAAGAAGAGGATTTTACACTCGTCAACATATATACATCCAGCAAAAGCAGTTATAAGAGGGAAGTTTATAATAATACAATCTTACCTCAAGAAACAAGAAAAACATCAAATAAACAAGCTAAACTTGCATCTAAAACAACTAGAGAAAGAAGAACAAACAAAACCTCAAGTTAGTAGAAGGAAGGAAATCATAAAGATTAGAGCTGAAATAAATGAAATAGAGACAAAGAGAACAATCGCAAAGATCAATGAAACTAAAAGCTGGTTCTTTGAAAAGATAAAATTGATAAACCTTTAGCTAGAGTTATCAAGGAAAAAAGGGAGAAGACTCAAATCAGTAGAATTAGAAATGAAAAATAAGAAGTTACAACTCACCCCATAGAAATTCCAAGGGTCATGAGACTACTATGAACAATTATATGCCAATAAAATGGACAACCTGGAAGAAATGGACAAATTCTTATAAAGGTACAGTCTCCATAGACTGTGAACCAGGAAAAAATAGAAAATATGAACAGACCAATCACAAGCATTAAAAGTGAAACTATTATTAAAAACCTCCCAACAAACAAAAGTCCAGGACCTCACAGCTTCCCAGGCCAATTTTATCAAACATTTGATTCCTTGTGACCCCATGGACTATACAGTCCATGGAATTCTCCAGGCCAGAATATTAGAGTGGTTGCCATGCCCTCCTCCAGGGGATCTTCCCGACTCAGGGATCAAACCCAGGTCTCCCACATTGCAGGTGGATTCATTACCAGCTGAGCCACCAAGGAAACCCATCAAACATTTAGAGAACAGTTAACAACTATCCTTCTGAAACTTTTCCAAAAAATCACAGAGGAAGGAAAACTTCCCAACTCATTTTATGAAGCCACCATCACCCTGATACCAAAACCAGATACCATCACCCTGATACCAAAACCAGATAAAGATACCACAGAAAAAGAAAATTACTTTTTATGATAAAAATAAAAAAGCTCTCCAGAAAGTGGGCATGCTGCCAAGTCGCTTCAGTCGTGTCTGACTCTGTGTGACCCCATAGGGCAGCCCACCAGGCTCCCCTGTCCCTGGGACTTTCCAGGCAAGAACACTGGAGTGGGTTGCCATTTCCTCCTCCAATGCATGAAAGTGAAAAGGGAAAGTGAAGTAACTCAGTTGTGTCCGACTCCTAGCAACCCCATGGACTGCAGCCTACCAGGCTCCTCCGTCCATGGGATTTTCCAGGCAAGAGTACTGGAGTGGGTTGCCATTGCCTTCTCCAAAAGTGGGCATGGAGGGTACATAACTCAACATAATAAGGCCATATATAATAAACCTGTATCCATTGTTTTCCCATCTAATTGCCATGAAGTGATGGGACTGGACACTGGAAACAGTGACAGACTTTCTTTTCTTGGGCTCCAAAATCACTGCAGAATGTAATTGCAGCCATTAAATTAAAAGATGCTTGCTCCTTGGAAGAAAAGCTATGACCAACCTAGACAGCATATTAAAAAGAGAGACGCTACTTTGCCAACAAAGGTCTGTCTAGTCAAAGCTATGGTTTTTCCAGTAGTCATGTATGGATGTGAGAGTATTCCATAAAAAAAGCGCCAAAGAATTGATGCTTTTGAACTGTGGTGTTGGAGAAGACTCTTGAGAGTCCCTTGGACTGCAAGGAGATCAAACCAGTCAATCATAAAGGAAATCAGTCCTGAATATTCATTGGAAGGACTGATGCTAAAGCTGAAGCTCCCAAACTCTGGCTATCTGATGCGAAGAACTGACTCACTGGAAAAGACCCTGATGCTGGGAAAGACTGAAGGCAGGAGGAGAAGGGGATGACAGAGGATGAGATGATCGGATGGCATCACTGACTCGATGGACATGAGTTTGAGCAAGCTCTGGGAGTTGGTGACAGACAGGGAAGCCTTGCGTGCTGCAGTCCATGGAGTTGCACACAACTGAGTGACTGAACTGAACTGAAGGAGATAACTGAAAACTCTGTTTCAGACAACTGAAAACCTGTACTGTGAAAACTATAAGATGCTGATGAAAGAACTTGAAGATGACATAAACAGATGGAAAGATATACCATGTTCATGGATTGGAAGAATCAATGTTGTAAAAATGATTATACTACCCAAGGCAATCTACGGACTCAATGTAATCTCTATCAAATTACCAATGGCATTTTTTCATAGAACTAACACACACAAAAATCTCAAAATTTGTATGGAGATACAGAAGACCCCAAATAG
Organism: Bos javanicus; assembly: GCF_032452875.1. Lineage (NCBI taxonomy): Eukaryota > Metazoa > Chordata > Mammalia > Artiodactyla > Bovidae > Bos > Bos javanicus. The sequence goes on from NC_083870.1 coordinate 34,802,647, forward strand.
CCAAAGCAATCTTTAAAAGAAAAACAGAGCTGGAAGAATCAGGCTCCATGACCTCCAACTATACTACAAAGCTACAGTCATCAAAACAGTATGTAACCAGTACAAAAATAGAAATATAGACAACAGAACAGGATAGAAAACCCAGAAATAGCCCATGCACCTATGGTCAATTAATCTATGACAAAGGAGTCAAGACTACACAATGTTGGAAAGAGTCTCTTCAACAAATGGTGCTGGGAAAACTGGACAGCCACATGTTAAAAAAAAAAATGAAATTAGATCATTCCTTAAGTCCATACACACAAAAAAGCTCAAAATGGATTAAAGACGTAAATGTGAGACTGGACGCTATAAAACTCCTAGGGGAAAACATAGGCAGAATACTCTGACATAAATCACAGCAACATCTTTTTAATCCATGTCCCAGAATAATGGAAATAAATGCAAAAATAAACAAATGGGACCTACTTAAACTCAAAAGCTTTTGCACAATAAAGGAAATGATAGACAAAATGAAAAGAGAGCCCACAGATTGGGAGAAAACATTTGCAAATGATGTGACCAATAAGGAATTAAGTCTCCAAAATTTACAGCTTATTAGGCTTACTAGCATCGATACAAACAACCCACTCAAAAAATGGGCAGACCTGAATAGACATTTCTGCAAAGAGGACATAAAGATAGCCAATAGGCACATGAAAAAATGTTCAACATCACTAGTGTTCAAAGAAATGCAAATCAAAACTACCATGAGATATCACCTCACACCAGTCAGAATGGCTATCATCAAAAAATCCACAAACAACAAATGCTGTAGAGGGTGTGGGGACAAAGAAACCCTCTGGCACAGTTGGCAGGAATGTAAATTGGTATAGCCACTACGGAGAACAGTACGGATTTTCCTTAAAAAACTAAAAAACAGAGCTACCACATGACTCTACAATCCCACTCCTGGGCATATATCCAGAGAAAAACATGGCCCAGAAAGATACATGCACCCCAATGTTCACTGCAGCTCTGTTTATAATACCCAAGACATGGAAGCAACCTAAATGTCTGTTGACACAAGAATGGATAAAGAAGATATGCTATACATATACAATAGACTAGACTATTACTGAGCCATTATAAAGAATGAAATAGGGTCTTTTGAAGCAACGTGGATGGACCTAGAGAATGCCATACTGAGTGAAGTAAGTCAGTGAAGAGATATATCATATGACATTCCTTACATAAGGAATCTAAAAGAAATCATGCAAATGAACTTATTTACAAAACAGAAAGAGACTCATGGACTTAGAAAATCAACTTATGGTTGCCAGGGGGAAGGGACAGTTAGGGACTTTGGGAAAGTCAAGTACACACCGCTGTATTTAAAATGGATAACCAACAAAGACCTATTGTATAGCACATGGAACTCTGCTCAATGTTCTGTGCCAGCTTGGATGAGTCGGGGGTTTGAGGGGGAACAGATACATGTATATGTATGACTGAGTCTCTTTGCTGTTCACCTGAAACCACCAGAACATTGTTAATCAGCTATACCCCAATACAAAATGTTTTTGGTGTTAAAAAAGAATTAAACATATATGCATCTAATAAGGGAGTGCCCAATACATAAAACAAATACTAATAGATATAAAGGGAAAAATGAATAGGAATACAATAATAGTAGGAGACTTTTCAACACACTACTCACTTCAGTGGACAGATCTTTCATTCAGAGAATCAACATGGCAACAGAGATACTCAATAATGTAACAGAACAGTTAGACTTAATTGATATTTTCAGGACAAGACATCCAAAAAACCAGAATATAGATTCTTTTCAAGTGCATATGGAACATTTTCCAGGACTGATCACATACCAGGGCATAAAAGAAGCCTCAACAAATTTAAGAGTACAGAAATTAACTCAAGCATCCTTTCTGACCATAACACCATGAAATCAGAAATTAACCACAGAAGAAGAAATGAGGAAAAAAATAATTACATGGAGATTAAACAATATGCTACTGAAAAACCTCAACGGATCAACAATGGAATCAAAAAGGAAATTAAACTACAACCTTTAAGGTAACAGTTAAGAGAAACAAGGTAAAAATAAGATATATGTGCTTACATAAACAAAATTATACATATGTGTGTCTGTGTGAGTGTGTATGTATTCCTGGAATCCAGTGTTATAAACAACCCCATAGGTGAGCTAGTCCAACATATTACTACCACATTCCCAGAAAGGTTACAAGGCAGCTAATCCTAATTTTGAATAGTCCTTTTAGCAAGCTATTCCATATTTTGAGCAATCTTTCCATTTCTACCCATTTCTCCCTTCTACTGGCATCCAGTAAAGCCTAACTCCTTTTCCACATAACATCCTTTTAAGTATTTCAGCTATAATATAAACTAGACTCTAACTAATACACATTCACTGCTTTGTTAATTAACTATAATTAGAGAGGATAGTAGGGAACAGAGCAGGCGGAGCAAGGTAGAAAGGATTAGTCTAGAGGGACTTCCTAGAGCGAATGAGGTTTTCATATTAATAACCAAAGTGGCATATAAGAAACACAAAATATTATTCCTCTTATCCTCTCTCCTGGCCAACAAATAAAGCAGTATCTTAAGAAAGGAGGAAAAGATGGGTAATGGTTATTAAACCAACAAATCTCCTCTTTTTCCTTTTGTTTAGAATTCATTGTACTTTTTTTCTTTAATAAAAAACATTTAGGAAACTGGGCTTCCCAGCTGGTGCTTGTGGTATAGAACCACCTGCCACTGTAGGAGACACAAGAAACACAGGTTCAATCCCTAGGTCAGGAAGATTCCCTGGAGGAGGGTATGGCAACCCACTCCAGTATTCTTGCCTGGAGAATCCCATGGACAGAAGAGCCTGGCAGGCTATGGTCCACAGGGTTGCAAAGAGTCAGACATGACTGAAGCGACATGGCATGCAGACACATTAAGGGAATTAGTGTATTCAGAGCAACAGCTCCAAAGTGCATTTAAATTACACAACAGCTAAACTGTCAATTAAACTGTTTTCCACTACCACTTTGAGGTTTAGGTTATTTATAGTATGGGGCAGAAGGTGAGGTATTAGAATTAAGTTAAATTACAATTTAATTGAAATATTTTTCCAGCCGTGGTATCATAATGAAATCCCCAAGCTCACCAAGTATTAAAAAAAAAAGTTAACTTCATACTTATTAAAAAAATAAGTATTAATTAAATTAACAGATGTATATAAATGGAGCTGCATAATACCTTACTTGATTAGGACTGCATACAGAACTGTAAAAGAATGTATTTCACCACTTTACCAAGACAATTTATAAATGGTTTTACTATTTTCAATGGGAGAGTATCCCCCAAAAGTTACTCTTAAATTCAATCTCTGTAACAATTAAGTGGTATTTATCTTACATTTAGTCACTGAACAAACAAGTAATTCTTTTTTTTTTTTTTGCCACTTCATTTTTTTAATTGAAGGATATTTGCTTTACAGAATTTTGTGGTTTTCTGTCACACATCAACCAGAATCAGCCATAGGTACACCTCCCTCCTGAATCTCCCTTCCATCTCCCTCCCCATCCCACCTTTCTAGACTGTCGCAGAGCCCCTGCTTGAGTTCCCTGAGTCATACAGCAAATTCCCATTGGCTATCTATTTCACTTATGGTATTGTAAATTTCCATGTTACTCTCTCTATACAACTCACCCTCTCCCTTCTCCCCCCGCCCCCCACCCCATGTCCTTAGGTCTGTTTTCTATGTCTGTTTCTCCACTGCTGCCCTGAAAATAAATTCATCAGTACCATCTTTCTAGATTACATATATATGTGTCAGTACATGATATTTATACTTCTGAGTTCACTCTATATAATAGGCTCTAGATTCGTCCACCTCACTAGAAATGACTCAAATGTGTTCCTTTTTATGGCTGAGTAGTATTCCATTATGTATATGTACCACAGCTTCTTTATCCAGTCATCTGTCAATGGACATCTAGGTTGCTTCCATGTTCTAGCTATTGTAAATAGTGCTGCAATGAACACTGGGGTACATGTGTCTTTCTCAGTTTGGGTTTCCTCAGGGTATATGCCTAGAAATGAGATTGCCAGGTCGTATGGTGGTCATATGGTGGTTTTATTCCTAGTTTTTTAAGGACTCTCCATCCTGTCTTCCATAGTGGCTGCATCAGTTTCTATTCCTACCAGCAATGCAAGGGGGTTCCCTTTTCTCCACACTCTCTCCAGCATTTACTGTTTGTAGACTTTTTGATGATGGCTATTCTGACTGGTGTGAGGTGGTATCTCATTGTAGTTTTGATTTGCAGTTCTCTAATAATAAGCCATGTTGAGCATCTTTTCATTTGTTAGACATCTGTATTTCTTCTTTGGAGAAATGTCTGTTTAGGTCTTTTTCCCACTTTTTGATTGGGTTGTTTGTTTTTCTGATATTGAACTGTATGAACTGCTTGTGTATTTTGGAAATTAATTCTTTGTCAGTTGTTTCCTTTGCTATTATTTTCTCCCATTCTGAGGGCTGTTTTCTCACCATGTTGTGCAAATGCTTTTTTGAGTTTAATCAAGTAGTACCACTTGTTTATTTTTGGTTTTATTTCCATTACTCTAGGAGGTGGGTCATAGAAGGTCTTGCTTTGATTTATGTCATTGAGTGTTCTGCTTATGTTTTCCTCTAAGAGTTTTATAGTTTCTGGTCTTACATTTAGGCCTTTAATTCATTTTGAGTTTATCTTTGTGTATGGTGTTAGGAAGTGTTCTAATTTCATTCTTTTGCATGTAGCTGTCCAGTTTTCCCTACGCCACTTATTGAAGAGGCTATTTTTGCCCCACTCTACTTTCTTGAACAAACAAGTAATTCTTTATTCAATGATTCATGTTGCAAAAATCTCTAACCAGTTTATTAACAATATGTTCATTCATGCTCCACATGGAGTTAACAAACTCACTGCATATTTTTATGTATTACTAGTACAACACTAATAAAATTTACAATAATATTAAATCATAAATTTTTCATTAAGATAAGAAAATTTAATGACAGGACCAGGAAATGGAATGGAAATTACAGGTTTGAAAGAATATTAAGAAGTCATCAAGTTTAACTTCCACTCTCCATTAAGACTTACAACTAATAATTTACAAAGAACACATATGCCCTTAAAAACACCTCCCACTCCCACGTTTAACAGCAATGCTCCAAAAACCACACTGCTAACAAAATTGTTAACTTACAGCATTTTTTGGTCTGACTATAGATAAAGAGAAAGCAATAAGTACTTTCCATATCCTAGAAACTGACAGAAGCATGTAGACTGCCTCATGTCTAATTACCTGATTAGGAAGTCAAAACAGGCAGACTCCCCAGTTACATACCCAGTCAGACTTCTAGACACTATCCAAGGTATGCAATCAGAGTAAACAATAAATCCCAGACTTGTTATACTCCACTGGCAACAAAGTATCTTCAAACTAGGTGACTAGGAAAAACAGGGGATAGACAGTTACAATTACAGCTGATCTTTTTGAATGGGTCTGAACTCCACAGGTCCACTTATAGGGGAACTTTTTTCAATAAATACATGCTATAGTACTATACAATCCACACTGTCGGAGAAGGGATAAGATACCCACTCCAGTATTCTTAGGCTTCCCTTGTGGCTCAGCTGGTAAAGAATTTGCCTGCAATGTGGGAGACCTGGGTTCGATCCCTGACTTGGGAAGATTCCCTGGAGAAGGGAAAGGCTACCCACTCCAGTATCCTGGCCTGGAGAATTCCATGGATTGTATAGTCCGTGGGGTCACAAAGAGTCGGAAATGACTGAGCAACTTTCCCTTCCCTTCACTTCACAGATGTAGAACCATGGATACAGAGGGGCCAAATGTAAAATTATTAATGGATTTTCCACTGCACAAGGGGTCAGCACCCCACACCTCCACAGTTTTCAAGAGTTAACTGTCTATTTTTTGTCCTTATTTTGATTTACTGGAGAAGGCAATGGTAACCCACTCCAGTATTCTTACCTGGAGAATCCCATGGCCAGAAGAGACTGGTGGGCTACAGTCCATGGGGTCGCAAAGAGTCGGACGTGACTGAGCAACTAACACACACACATTTCGATTCATTTAAACTATCTACTCCTGACTGTAACCTAAATGCCAATAACTTTTGGTCTGATTCTTTCATTCATGTATCTCTATATACTAGTAAAACCCATTCGATAATAAATATAACTTACTTTTCTTGCCTCCAGGTTTGATAATTTAAATTCTTTAAACTTCTCTTATCTTAATAATTCCCTCTAAAGTACAATATTCAAATTCCCCAAATCCCTTTCAGTTGTAATGTTTCAAATCAGACATAGTAGCTGTTTATAAATTGGAACTGGAATAAATATTGAGGAAGAATGAAGGACATATTTAAATAAAATTCTTCCACTTTAGAATTCAGGGTACAGGTTAGAGCAATAATACACATCATAGTGCTAATGGGGTAGAAAGTAGGATGCTGAAACATCCACTTATAAAATAAACTCAAGTAACTACCTTAGGTAAACTATTTTCTGTCAAATTAGGTATCTGTAAGTATATTCTTTGCAGCCAAAGATGGAGAAGCTCTATACAGACAGCAAAAACAAGACCGGGAGCTGACTGTGGCTCAGATCATGAGCTCCTTATTGCCAAATTCAGACTGAAATGGAATAAAGTGGGGAAAACCACTAGACCATTCAGGTAGGACCTAAATCAAATCCCTTATGATTATACAGTGGAAGTGAGAAATAGATTTAAGGGACTAGATCTGATAGATAGAGTGCCTGATGAACTATGGACTGAGGTTCGTGACATTGTACAGTAGACAGGGACCAAGATCATCCCCATGGAAAAGAAATGCAAAAGAGCAAAATGGCTGTCTGGGGAGGCCTTACAAATAGCTGTGAAAAGAAGAGAAGTGAAAAGCAAAGGAGAAAAGGAAAGATATAAGCATCTGAATGCAGAGTTCCAAAGAATAGCAAGAAGAGATAAGAAAGCCTTTCTCAGCAATCAGTGCAAAGAAATAGAGGAAAACAACAGAATGGGAAAGACTAGAGATCTCTTCAAGAAAATTAGAGATACCAAGGGAACATTTCATGCAAAGATGGGCTCGATAAAGGACAGAAATGGTAGGGACCTAACAGAAGCAGATGTTAAGAAGAGGTTGCAAGAATACACAGAAGAACTATACAAAAAAGATTTTAACAACCAAGATAATCATGATGGTATGATCACTCACCTAGAGCCCGACATCCTGGAATGTGAAGTCAAGTGGGCCTTAGGAAGCATCACTACGAACAAAGCCAGTGGAGGTGATGGAATTCCAGTGGAGCTATTTCAAGTCCTGAAAGATGATGCTGTGAAAGTGCTGCACTCAATATGTCAGCAAATTTGAGAAATTCAGCAGTGGCCACAGGACTGGAAAAGGTCAGTTTTCATTTCAATCCCAAAGAAAGGCAATGCCAAAGAATGCTCAAACTACCGCACAATTGCACTCATCTCACATGCTAGTAAAGTAATGCTCAAAATTCTCCAAGCCAGGCTTCAGCAATACGTGAAACGTGAACTTCCAGATGTTCAAGCTGGTGTTAGAAAAGGCAGAGGAACCAGAGATCAAATTGCCAACATCCGCTGGATCATCAAAAAAAGCAAGAGAGTTCCAGAAAAACATCTATTTCTGCTTTATTGACTATACCAAAGCCTTTGACAGTGTGGATCACAATAAACTGTGGAAAATTCTTCAAGAGATGGGAATACCAGACCACCTGACCTGCCTCTTGAGAAACCTGTATGCAGGTCAGGAAGCAACAGTTAGAACAGGACATGGAACAACAGACTGGTTCCAAATAGGAAAAGGAGTCTGTCAAGGCTGTATATTGTCACCCTGCTTATTTAACTTCTATGCAGAGTACGTCATGAGAAACGCTGGACTGGAAGAAACACAAGCTGGAATCAAGATTGCCAGGAGAAATACCAATAACCTCAGATATGCAGATGACACGACCCTTATGGCAGAAAGTGAAGAGGAACTAAAAAGCCTCTTGATGAAAGTGAAAGAGGAGGGTGAAAAAGTTGGCTTAAACCAGTTGGCATCTGGTCCCATCACTTCATGGGAAATAGATGGGGGAACAGTGTCAGACTTTATTTTTTGGGCTCCAAAATCACTGCAGATGGTGACTGCAGCCATGAAATTAAAAGACGCTTACTCCTTGGAAGAAAAGTTATGACCAACCTAGATAGCATATTCAAAAGCAGAGACATTACTTTGCCAACAAAGGCCCGTCTAGTCAAGGCTATGGTTTTTCCAGTGGTCATGTGTGGATGTAAGAGTTGGACCGTGAAGAAGGCTGAGCGCCGAAGAATTGATGCTTTTGAACTATGGTGTTGGAGAAGACTCTTGAGAGTCCCTTGGACTGCAAGGAGATCCAACCAGTCCATTCTAAAGGAGATCAGCCCTGGGTGTTCTCTGGAAGGAAAGATGCTAAAGCTGAAACTCCAGTACTTTGGCCAGCTCATGTGAAGAGTTGACTCATTGGAAAAGACTCTGATGCGGGCAGGGATTGGGGGCAGGAGGAGAAGGGGATGATAGAGGATGAAATGGCTGGATGGCATCACTGACTTGATGGACGTTGAGTCTGAGTGAACTGCAGGAGTTGGTGATGGGCAGGGAGGCCTGGCATGCTGTGATTCATGGGGTCGCAAAGCGTTGGACATGACTGACTGGCTGAACTGAACTGAACTGTGAAATATACACTAATTTATTTGTAGATGGTCTAAATATGGCTTGTCATCTGATTCAACCATCTATTTCTAGTTACATTTTATCTGAACGATATAGAGGCAACAGGATGGCAAATATAAGGAACAATGCATGAAAAATTCAAAGTAGGAAGGTAAAAGCAGGAAGTTTACTTAGAGTATTCAGTGTGTAAGAAAAAGCAAAAGCTATAGTAAGCAGAGTCCAACAGGAGTTCAGAGCTTGATTTCAGTGTGGCAGGTGTTGAGCCAGTCAAAGAAAAATTATTCTGCCATCAGAATAAGACTGATGTGAGAAATTAGTGCCTAAAGAAAGTGAAGTCAGGATCAAGAAACACTAGGTACTTGATTAAGTAACCTAGCTAAGAGTACCTACAGAAAAATGAAAATAATGCCCTATGGCTTGAAGAGGGGCAAAGGTCAAACAGTGACAGCTGCTTACAAGACTTCCAATTATGAGGATAGGTGGAACAGTAGCAATATGCACAGTAACTGATGAACTGGACTGTAAGAGTCATACTTCAGAGATGAAATAAATGGAATATTTATATTAAACTTGTGCTTGGTAAGTGCTATGTTCACAAGAAACAAAAAGATATCAAACTTAAGATAATTTTAAATCAGATAAAACTTGATAAATGGGGAAGGATGGGAATGGGGGAAATAGAATGAGAGATTAATATTTCTTAGATTAAAATTTGTAAAGTACCAATGAGATTTAAACACTGTTAAAAACTGTGATGATTCAGTGGCAAAATTAAGGAGAAATTGCTAGGGGATAAAAAAATAAGGCAATGCAAAAAAGGTCTGATTCTTTATTCAACATATTTTCTACCAATAATATAAGTGTTGTGTAATACTGTGAATTAAACATAATTTCAGATTATATGCATCTGTGTATCTATATCTATCTATACTGTTACATATAGTTTTAGCGTTAACTGATAACTGTCATATATATCAAATGTAAATTACATAATTCAAAATTAATAAAAAAAATAATAGTGCATAGTAAAGCAGATCATTTCTTTCTCTATCATTCTGGAGAAAGGAGAATTTGCCAGAGTATGCTGTAAAAACTGAATCAATAAAGTTTTCTTTTAGCAAATATATAATCCTAAAGTATGTACATCAACTAAGGTTACATCTTAACTTATTGCTAACCTTTAAGTTTGCAACAATCAATATAAGTCTATAAGATGTTAGGCCAAGTTAGGTTAAAAAACAATAACTGTAACTGCTTACTAAATATATATTTTATTATAAAGACTTTCTAATAAGCTGCTTGTGACCACTGATCAGCAAAATAAAAAGAATAAATTCAAAGACTAGATTAGAATAATAGTTCTAGATTCCAAGTAAACCTATATCTTAAAGGCACACCACCAGTCAGAAGAGTTCTTATTTATTTTGAAATTAATCCTCATGGATCATTTTGAAAAACAGCAAATACATGCAAAGTCAAAGCACTATTGATTTTAAACTCTCGTATTTATTCTTGGCAGATCAGAACAAAAGAAATTTAGGTTCACAGCTGTGGACGTTAAAAGGCAAAACAATGAATGCAACTATTTCAAAGTGGTATAATCCAAAAACAATTTTAGTAATATAAGAATTCCCCATCATGTTTTCAAAGGTTTACACCTAAAAGTTCACCATTCTAAACAACTAAACTATACATAATCTTCCATTTTGGTGAAGAATATTTATATTTCTATCCATCACATAAAGCTAAAAGGACTTCAAAGAATATACTCCCTGGATAATCAAAATACTTAAAAAAGTCATACGTGAAATTTCAAATTAGATACATACTAAAACAAAATGGAATCTAGAAGATAGATTTGACTAGTTCAAGCTTTCATCTCAGCACTGCTGTTAAACAGTGAGAAAGGACCAAGTGTATGAGGCTACGTACAAGAGACATGCTGAATGTCTGTAGTTCACATTAGTTTCCAACAGTCCCTACACGAAGCACTGCAGATATAATCATTACTGTACAGGCAGCCTCTTAAGTGTCTTAGGGTTTGGCAGCCCATGATAAAGCAGAAAGAAGCTGAATACTGAATATTTTCCTGAGAGGAAGGTGATAGACTAGAAAGGGGCTCTATTTTTAGATTATATATGGAGCCAGTATGAATTATGCCAGTGACCACGCTAATCATTGAAACTGCTGAATGGGGTATGATGAGGTAGTTGCCTAAAAATTTCAAGAACCAAAGTTAGTTTCTTTTATGCAACAGCTCTAACCTTGGTTACCTTTTTCCCCTGCAAAGCAGTTAATCAAAAATCCTATTTCAACAAGACTACTTACTTATATTTAAAAATATAAGTATGTCCAACTAAAGGAGAAAAGTCTCATCTGTGTTCATTAGACTAAAATTAGTAGTTTTCTCCCTATTACTTGGTCTTATTTCTCCTCAAAGTGAAGTCCAGAGTTTACAAATAATGTTAATTTTTCCTCCTATAAAAAATTTTGAATATACTGTACTTTTAATCATTAGTAAAATCAATAACCTTTTAGAGTTTCAATTAAACATATAAGTTACTTTTAGTTAATTACTGTAACCATGTAAAATTGGATACAAAGCAGTATTTTAATATCAAGATTATAGAAGACACAATGATAATTTTTTAAAAATTCTAAATTCAATCAACTCCAATTATATTTTCAGTACATTACAAATGACTACTCAGGTTATAAGGCCAGGTAATCACAAGAAAAATGTCTGCAATCCAAAAACCCTATGATTCACACTAAGCTCGACTTCCTTAAAAAAAAAAAAAAAACCCTAAATATATACATTAATCATTGCCCTTTCCAATCTGTACCTTTTGTTAATAAATAAGTTAATGGATAAACTTAATGCAATTAATAGGAGCTTTCAAAGAATACAAAATAAACATCATCTTATGAACACATTACTATGACAGAAAAAAAAGAAATACTTATTTGTAAACAATGGGGAGAACATAACTTGGAGAAAAACTGGTCACCAAGTCACCAGAAAATACAACTCACAGCCCTTTACTACTACCAATGTTGGTCAGCCACCAGCTTAAACCAATTAATATATGTATGAAGAACTAAACAGCGAAAGAGAAAAGAAGTGGTTCCGTCTACTGAGCCTTGTTCTTGAATTAGTAAATGACAATGAATGAGTTCTCTTAACAGAAAAACTATGAAATGACAAAACTGGTTTCAAATACATTTTTAAGGAGAAATAAATCCCAAATGTAAAATGATTATATATGCCTTAAAAGAATCCCTGGAGAGTTTGAATTCAGAATTCTTCATGGGAAAATATAACTGCTTTCTCCTTCCAAAAGTTATCACCATTCTGTGTGAAAATGTTTCTATTCAATTCAGTAATGTTTTGAGATGATATTGGAAGAATAATTCTAAGTTAAAAGGACTAAGAAAAGTTTTTTTGAGGCAAGGAAATCTGTTCTGCAACTTGAAGGATGGGTAAACCTTACTACTAGGTAAATTGAGAAAAGGCATTTTAGTCACGGGGAAATGCTCACACAAAAGCAAAGGGGGGTGGGACTGTAGAGAAAGTGTGCCACTTTCTGGGGTGAGGAGTCAGAAAAGAGAAGTCTAAGAAGGCACTAAATTGTGAGAGACTCTGAATACACATTTGGCTGAAGGAGTATTTGGCCTTGTATTTGTATGATAAGAAATCTTGTGATTTTTTCAACGAAGGAATTGAAAAGTTGGATCTGTGTTAGCAAGATAAACTGACAGACAGAAGAAAGTTACTTCAAAAACTCCAGAAACCATTCATGAAAATAAAGCCTTCTCTCCTCATCTCACAACACCAAGCAAATTGCTTTGCACAGAATCGATGTCCAACAAACTTTTTTGATTTCTTGCCTGAAGAAGGTAAGAACTGTAAAGAAGCGAAGAATCCTATGGTAGTGAGAAAACCAGACTTGAGTACATTTCTGCTCCACAGTAAAATGGATATTTATATTTATGTAAATAACTCAGGAAGAATCTTACTCATATTTTTACTGTTTTTATAAGGACAATTAGAAGGATATTGAAAGTGTTATGTGATTTATAAAGTATTGAAAGGAGAACAGCTGTCCAAAAAGAAGGGCTGAAATATTTCTGTATAGTTCACAGCAAAACACAGCATATACAGGCATCTTAAAAGTGGGATTATGTCTCTACAAATGGAATCCAGAGACCCAGAGATTTAAAGAAACACAGAAGCAACTGGGACTTGGCCATGTTTTGAATCTCTGCACAGTGACTAGTTACTACTTAAATGATCTAGTTAAACTCTCAGGGTTAGTTTGGCATAGTGAAACTTATCCAACATGTGTCTTGGTGATTAGAGATATGATTTACAAAAAGCACCTCAATGCCTGGCTCTGGTACTTAACAAAAGTACTCAATATAGTAGAAATAATCATAATTGCCATTGTTATTTTAAAAAAAATCACATGTCTATTAGATTTAGAATGCTAGTCTAAATCTATGTCATGTTTTCAATTTTAAAATTCCAGAGATCTAATTACGAAGTTTTTATCTTTTAGGTAAATTAGAAACATTTTATGCTTAAGAACAAGGCCATTTTAAAAACTACTATATCCTATCTTTGTTTTAATTAGCCTAGTACCAAGTCTGAGATTTATATTAAAACATTGTAACACTGCATGTCTGATTTAATAACAGAAGTTAATACAACTAAACAGCTTATCCAGCCAAAGAGGATTTGGAGGGAATGCCTTCTAAAACAGTAACACATAACTTTTTACTCTGTATCAGCTTCAAGGTAAGCTGTCCCTCCTCCCCTGAGCCTCCACACTACACACACACTCACACATCAACCAAAAGCGATCTGCCCCCTTTAAACGATGATTACTGACTTCGAAAGGGTCAGCCAAAGCTGCATCTTGAATAATGATAAGCCAAGCAAAAGTGGTATTTATCAGGTAATCGCACAGGTGATTATCAAGCCGGAAATCTTCCGTGCACCCTTCTAAAGTGGCAGCTTCAAAATTCAGCTTCCCACACAGGCCACCAGAGACTCCAATACAAGCCAAGTGAAAGGAAAGCCAAGAATCTACTTCGTTTAATTCCACGGGAGGGTTATACTATACATTAAAGCAAATAAAATTTCCACCCTTAGTCGTTTTCTTTAAGAGTTCAAATGATACCAGTTTAAAAACGAGCTAACTGGTTACCATTAAACAAGGAAACTATAGGTTTCTTATTATTCCAAGATACTCTATAGATTTTCAGCAAAGGGCTTTCTTGACATTCAATGCTTACGAAAACTTTTTGCACCAACTATCAATTTCTATGGTAAAGCGACAGGTTGATTTCCCCAGAGTCCATTAACTTCAGTATGGTAAACGCAGGTGTCTGACAAAGGCTGCCTGCTCTAGACAGCAAACTCACCACAAGAAACGCCATCCTTCTCGGATTTAATTCCACGGGGTTTCGCGTTTTTGTTTGTTACTCACACTCAGAATACGTAAGTTGTTCTTGTATCTACTGTCCTTTTTACTAAACGAACAAACTAGAGAAGAAAGCCCTTAGGATGTACTCTAATTTTTAAATGTCCAACCTGAAAGAAACTGAGTGCTCGACCCGGAGCGGGCTACTCCTCACCCCGAATTTCTGATTTCTCGACTTGCGTCCCCGCGACCACTCCGGCCCCCTCCTGACGCGAACAAAGGAGATCGCCCCCACACCCCAGACACAGAGCCCGCCCCCTACTCACTCACACGCCCCCCCTCCCTGTCACCTCCCTCCGTCTGGCGTCCGCAAACGCCCCTCCGAACTCACCTCCCGGGGGCCGGCGAGTGTAGGGAGCGCGGCGGAGACGGCGAAGCTGCAGCAGCAGAAGCCACCTGCGCAACAGGCGGGTGGCAGCGGCCGCTCCCGCGGCAGGTCCCTAAGCGGAGGCACCGCGGGAGGCCGGCGCGTGCCCCCCGCCCCCAGGTCACGTGGGCCAGAAGTCCCGATCCCTCCTCACCGCCCCCAGCGTCGGCCGCCACGCAAGGGTCCCGCAGCGCCGCCCGCCCGCTACCGCGCCCCTCGTCTGCGCCTGCGCCCAGCTCCAGGCGCGCCCATTCAAACCGACGACGCCCCGCGTCTTTCGGACCCGCCAATGGCCGGCGGGAGGCGGGGCGATCGGGGCGCTGCCTCCGCCCCCCGGGCTGGGCTGGGCACTGCGTGTCAGGTTGAGGGAGGGCCTGTGGGCTCTTAGTCCCTCCGTTGCTCAAGGGTCTGTCCTCAACCACCAAAGCGAAGTTATTAATACTTTCCTGCCCTCCCGTTTCTTCTTCAGGCACTGACGAGTGGGCGAAAAATATCGTCCGCAAAGCGTCCTTTAGATCGGTCTGGCCGAGACCAGAAAGACCACTGAAAGACGGGAATCCCAAACAAGTGCCTCCTGCCCTGAAGGCTTGGTGCCGGCCCAGAGGCTGTCTCCCAGCGGCATCTGTGGGATGTTTGAGAAAAAGAGGGCTCTGTGAAAGGAACAGAGGGCCCCGTGTGAGAGTTTGAACAAGGCAGCCTCAGTTCTTGAGGCTGTGTGACAATTCTTGGTGTTCCCAGCTGTTAAAAAAGCAAACTTGTGTTGACTTCAGAATCGCTGGTTCCCAGGAAAATTGGAAGGCAGCTTTGCTGCGTTTTAAGCAGCTCCATTCCAAGATACGCTAGGAAGAATACGCTTTATTTACGCTCATTTCCTCTTCATATCAAGTTAACTGAAAAATGGGTCTGTTTGTTCTTTACAAAAATATTAAGATTATAGTCTCTCTTGGTTTAATTATCTGATGAATTTAATCAGATTATTTCTCAAATAGATATTTCTCCACTGAAATGAAGTTTAAATGTTTTTACAGGCTTAAGAATGTGTTAAGAAAACTCCAGTTTCAGTATCTCTCTGAATGATGGCCGTAACCAGTGATCCAAGCAACATTCCTATTAGGAACGCGTTACGGAAAAGTGGCTAAAATAACAGCTTTGGCATCAAACTAGACCTAGATTTGAGTTTCATCTCTGCCACTTACTGGTTGATTGACCTTGAACAGGTTGGTGGGTTAGTTGCTAAGTTGTGTCCGACTCTTGCGATCCCACGCCAGGCTCCTCTGTCCATGGGATTCTCCAGGTAAGAATACTGGAGTGGGTTGCCATTTCCTTCATCTTGAATGGGTTAGCTTTATCCTTTTTAGCCTTCAGTTCAGTTCAGTTCAGTCGCTCAGTCGTGTCCGACTCTTTGCGACCCCATGAATCGCAGCACGCCAGGCCTCCCTGTCCATCACCAGCTCCCGGAGTTCACTCACACTCACGTCCATCGAGTCGGTGATGCCATCCAGCCATCTCATCCTCTGTTGTCCCCTTCTCCTCCTGCCCCCAATCCCTCCCAGCATCAGAGTCTTTTCCAATGAGTCAACTCTTCGCATGAGGTGGCCAAAGTACTGGAGTTTCAGCTTTAGCGTCATTCCTTCCAAAGAAATCCCAGGGCTGATCTCCTTCAGAATGGACTGGCTGGATCTCCTTGCAGTCCAAGGGACTCTCAAGAGTCTTCTCCAACACCACAGTTCAAAAGCATCAGTTCTTAGTTTCCTCAAATGTAAAACACAGATAGTAAATCCTCTTTGAATAAGGGTGGTTGCGATGCTTACGTGAGGAAAGTTTTAAGTGGTTAACCTGACTGCTCAATAAATGGTACCTATTATCATTATTGTCAACCACTACCCTTAATATCAGGAGCTTATAAACACCTGAATTAACTGGCTGGTCTGGGGAGGCCTTACAAATAGCTGTGAAAAGAAGAGAAGTGAAAAGCAAAGGAGAAAAGGAAAGATATAAGCATCTGAATGCAGAGTTCCAAAGAATAGCAAGAAGAGATAAGAAAGCCTTTCTCAGCAATCAGTGCAAAGAAATAGAGGAAAACAACAGAATGGGAAAGACTAGAGATCTCTTCAAGAAAATTAGAGATACCAAGGGAACATTTCATGCAAAGATGGGCTCGATAAAGGACAGAAATGGTAGGGACCTAACAGAAGCAGAAGATGTTAAGAAGAGGTGGCAAGAATACACAGAAGAACTATACAAAAAAGATCTTCATGACCAAGATAATCACAATGGTATGATCACTCACCTAGAGCCCGACATCCTGGAATGTGAAGTCAAGTGGGCCTTAGAAAGCATCACTATGAACAAAGCTAGTGGAGGTGATGGAATTCCAGTTGAGCTATTTCAAATCCTGAAAGATGATGCTGTGAAAGTGCTGCACTCAATATGCCAGCAAATTTGGGAAACTCAGCAGTGGCCACAGGACTGGAAAAGGTCAGTTTTCATTCCCATCCCAAAGAAAGGCAATGCCAAAGAATGCTCAAACTACCGCACAGTTGCACTCATCTCACATGCTAGTAAAGTAATGCTCAAAATTCTCCAAGCCAGGCTTCAGCAATACGTGAACTGTGAACTTCCAGATGTTCAAGCTGGTGTTAGAAAAGGCAGAGGAACCAGAGATCAAATTGCCAACATCCACTGGATCATGGAAAAAGCAAGAGAGTTCCAGGAAAACATCTATTTCTGCTTTATTGACTATGCCAAAGCCTTTGACTGTGTGGATCACAATAAACTGTAGAAAATTCTGAAAGTGATGGGAATACCAGACCACTTGACCTGCCTCTTGAGAAACCTATATGCAGGTCAGGAAGCAACAGTTAGAACAGGACATGGAACAACAGACTGGTTCCAAATAGGAAAAGGAGTCTGTCAAGGCTGTATATTGTCACCCTGCTTATTTAACTTCTATGCAGAGTACATCATGAGAAACGCTGGGCTGGAAGAAGCACAAGCTAGAATCAAGATTGCTGGGAGAAATATCAATAACCTCAGATATGCAGATGACACCACCCTTATGGCAGAAAGTGAAGAGGAACTAAAAAGCCTCTTGATGAAAGTGAAAGTGGAGAGTGAAAAAGTTGGCTTAAAGTTCAACATTCAGAAAATGAAGATCATGGCATCTGGTCCCATCACTTCATGGGAAATAGATGGGGAAACAGTGGAAACAGTGTCAGACTTTATTTTTGGGGGCTCCAAAATCACTGCAGATGGTGATTGCAGCCATGAAATTAAAAGACGCTTACTCCTTGGAAGGAAAGTTATGACCAACCTAGATAGCATATTCAAAAGCAGAGACATTACTTTGCCAACAAAGGCCCGTCTAGTCAAGGCTATAGTTTTTCCAGTAGTCATGAGTGGATGTGAGAGTTGGACTGTGAAGAAAGCTGAGTGCCGAAGAATTGATGCTTTTGAACTCTGGTGTTGGAGAAGACTCTTGAGAGTCCCTTGGACTGCAAGGAGATCCAACCAGTCCATTCTAAAGGAGATCAGTCCTGGGTGTTCACTGGGAGGACTGATGCTAAAGCTGAAACTCCAATACTTTGGCTACCTCATGCGAAGAGTTGACTCATTGGAAAAGACTCTGATGCTGGGAGGGATTGGGGGCAGGAGGAGAAGGGGATGACAGAGGATGAGATGGCTGGATGGCATCACTGACTCAATGGACATGAGTTTGGGTGGACTCTGGGAGTTGGTGATGGACACGGAGGCCTGGCGTGCTGCAATTCATGGGGTCTCAAAGAGCCGGACACAACTGAGCAACTGAACTGAACTGAACTATTTCAGGTATTATAATCCCTTCTTACTCATCTTTTTGGGGTATTGATTCGAAAGCCACAAAGGAAGTACAGCAAATTCAACATGTCCAAAATGAATCATCATTTCCTCCTTTCCCGCTTTCAAGTCTTCTCTTACACATATGACTTTCTGTCACTCATATTAGTTACCTCCATCTTACTCAAGTTGAATATCTTTTAAAAGGTGTAAATCAGATTGTGTCACTGCTTTCCTTGATAACCTTTAGTGACTTCTCATTTGGTTTAAAATGAAATCTAAATTTCTTACCATGACCCACAAAACCCTACTCCATCTTCCCCTGCCCACCTCCTCACTCTCTTGAATTTCTCCCTCCAGAGGGTTCACTTCCCTCCAAGGACACAGGACCCTAGAATAGACTAAGCCTCAGGGTTCTCTCAGGGCATTCCCTGTCAGTTCCCTTTGTGAGTTTTTTCCTCCTAGGCTCTTTAAATGCTTGGCTTCTTTTCAGCCCTCAGCTTTCAGCTTATTCATCACAGTATTCAGCAAATATTTACTGAGTTTTTGCTATGTTTTAGGAACTGTTCTCTCTGTGTGTGCAGCTCAGTTGTGTCCGACTTTTTGCAACTTCATGGACTGTAGCCCACCAGGTTCCTCTGTCCGCAGAATTCTCCAGGCAAGAATACTGGTGTGGGGTGTCATTTCCTTCTCCGGTGATTTTCCCAACCCAGGAATTGAACTCGCATCTCCTGGGGCTCTTATGTCTCCTGCATTGGCAGGCGGGTTCTTTACCACTGGCGCCACCTGGGAAGCCCTAGGTGCTGGGAATATAGTAGTGAGCAGGACAGAACACAGCCCTGCCCTCCTGGAATTCAATTAAAATAAATAAGAACGATATCAATGAGGAGAATTCAAAGCAGGGGAATATGAGAGTGACTGAATGACAGCTCTATATTGAGTGTCAAGGTAAAACAGGCCACTCTGAGAAGACAGTATTCAAACTGAGATTTTAATAATCAAAAAGAGACAAGTTTCCAGCACAACTCAGGGAAGAGCACATTAGGCAGAAGGGAACCTCCAATCCAAGGACTAAATTTTAATGTGAGGAGTAGCTTTTTGTGTTTGAGAAGCTGGAAGGAGGCTGAGGAGAGCTTACAGCTCCAGTAGGCCTTTGTAAACCAGGGAAATATGTTTGGGCTTTATTGTTTAAATGTTATAGAAGCCAGTGAGAGATTTTAAACATGAGAATAACTTCATCTGTTTATATATATTTTTTTAAAGTACTATGGAATAAATCTAGAATTTGAGACATTCTATAAGACAACTAGCCCAGACTCTTGATAAGCATTATTGTTTACAAAAAACAGACCAGGAAAAGTTCAAGAATCTTGATGGGGTTCTATATCAGAGGTGGGTAGGGAATACAGAGAGAAAAAAGAGTCGAAGAAAAGTGACTATAAAAGACAGTTGAAAAGCAACCAGGAAATTTTGAATATAGACTATATATTAGACAATATTATGGAATTACTGTTCGTTTTCTTACATATAACATGGAATTATGGCTATATAGACTTTTTTATTTTTAGAAGATGCAAGCTGAAATATTAAAGGTAAAGAGCCATGACTTCTGAAACTTATATTCAAATGGCTCAGCAAAAGAGAGAGAAATACAAACCAAATATTAACAATTGGGTCTAGATAAAGATATATGGGGAGGTGTGTGTGTGTGTGTGTGTGTGTGTCTAGATAAAGATATATGGAGGGGTGTGTGTGTGTGTGTGTGTGTGTGTGTGTCTAGATAAAGATATATGGAGGGGTGTGTGTGTGTGTATGTATGTATAGCTTCCCTAGTGGCTGAGTGGTAAAGAATCTATCTGCCAATGCAGGTTCAATCCCTGGATCATCAGGAAGATCCCCTGGAGAAGGAAGGGGCAACCCACTCCAGTATTCTTGCCTGGGAAATCCCATGGAAAGAGAAGCCTGGTGGGCTACAGTCCATAGGAGTAGCAAAAAATTTGGACACAACTTAGCAACTAAACAACTATATATATAGATAGATAGATACTATTCTTGCACTATTATATAAAGTATAAGATACTATTCTTGTACTATAATATACTATATATATATAAGTATACATGTGTGTATATATATATATATAGTATATATACTAAACTATATTCTGAAAGAGATAGGAATACCAGACCATCTGATCTGCCTCTTGAGAAATTTGTATGCAGGTCAGGAAGCAACAGTTAGAACTGGACATGGAACAACAGACTGGTTCCAAATAGGAAAAGGAGTTCGTCAAGGCTGTATATTGTCACCCTGTTTATTTAACTTATATGCAGAGTACATGATGAGAAACACTGGCCTGGAAGAAACACAAACTGGAATCAAGATTGCCAGGAGAAATATCAATAACCTCAGATATGTAGATGACACCACCCTTCTGGCAGAAAGTGAAGAGGAACTAAAAAGCCTCTTGATGAAAGTGAAAGAGGAGAGTGAAAAAGTTGGCTTAAAGCTCAACATTCAGAAAATGAAGATCATGGCATCCAGTCCCACCACTTCATGGGAAATAGATGGGGAAACAGTATCAGACTTTATTTTTCTGGGCTCCAAAATCACTACAGATGGTGACTGCAGCCATGAAATTAAAAGACGCTTACTCCTTGGAAGGAAAGTTATGACCAACCTAGATAGCATATTCAAAAGCAGAGACATCACTTTGCCAACAAAGGCCCGTCTAGTCAAGGCTATGGTTTTTCCTGTGGTCACGTATGGATGTGAGAGTTGGACTGTGAAGAAGGCTGAGCGCTGGAGAATTGATGCTTTTGAACTGCGGTTTTGGAGAAGACTCTTGAGAGTCCCTTGGACTGCAAGGAGATCCAGCCAGTCCATTCTGAAGGAGATCAGCCCTGGGATTTCTTTGGAGGGAATGATGCTAAAGCTGCAACTCCAGTACTTTGGTCACCTCATGCGAAGAGTTGACTCATTGGAAAAGACTCTGATGCTGGGAGGGATTGGGGGCAGGAGGAGAAGGGGATGACAGAGGATGAGATGGCTGGATGGCATCACTGACTCGATGGACATGAGTCTGGGTGAATTCTGGGAGTTGGTGATGGACAGGGAGGCCTGGCGTGCTGCAATTCATGAGGTCGCAAAGAGCGACTGATCTGATCTGATCTGATCTGATAGTATATACACACTATTCTTGTACTATACTATTCGTGTATTATTGTTTTACCTTTTCTGGAAATTTGGAATTTTTCAGAATAAAAAATTGGAAGAAAATCACTTTGTAGACTTCCATTTCTGACAGTAATGAAATAGTCTCACTCTCAGACTGAAAGCAACTTAAAATGGTTTTAAATATTTTTTAAAAAAATAGAAAATTTGTTAATAAGCTAGCATGAAAGTAAGGACTGATTACTCAGAAGCCAAAAACTAGTGAGAGATAAGTAGAATGCTGAAACCAAGCTTTGTCTTGGCTAAACCAGATGAATTAGAGTTTTAGTTGTCATGGTCTCATGAGGCATAGAAAGAAGAAACAAAGGCCAGGTTCCTGCCAAGATGAGAAATTTCATAAGAGACTCTACACATAAAGCCAGGATCCCCCAGAAGGTCTCTTCAGCCTTTTTCCAGAAGACTCAAGAGAAAGTTACCTATAAGCAGCCTTAAAGTAGGATGGAGGGGGAAAAACCTCCTCTGAGACTTTTTTAAACCAAAGGCAATAATCTCATCTACCTGAGGTGTCTGAAAAAACTCAAGCACATAATTTACCTTAAAGTGGTTTCAGGTTGGTGGTGCTCTCACAGAGCTGGCAAAGGTAAACCAGGTCACGTTTAGAGAAATCTAAATGCTATAGGCTGAATGTCTGTGTCCCTGCAAAATTCATGTTTAAACCTAATCCTCAGTGTGATGGTATCTGGAGATAAGGCCTCTGGGTGGTAATTAGGTCCTAAGAGTGGGGCCCTTGTGAATGAGAATAGAGCCTTTATAAAGATGACCTCAGGGGACAACCTCACCCCTCTACCATGTGAAACAAAGTGAGGTGATGGCCTTCTATGAATCAGAAAATGTGCCTCACCAGACACCGAGTCTGCCAATGCCTTGATCTTGGGTTACCAGGCTTCAGAACTATGAGGAATAGGTGTTTTATTTATATAATGGTATCTTACTTTATGGTATTTTGTCAACCCAAGTGGACTGTAACACCAGCTTAACCCACATCCCAAACATTTCTACAGAAAAACTTACAAAAGTGAACTCTCAATCAAATCACAAATCATACAAAGAGACATCTTGTACAAGAATTAACAGAAAAGGAAAAAACCCAAAAATAAATAAAAAAATCTCAGATAACAGAATCAAATACATAAAGACTTTAAAACTAGAATTGATTATAGCCATGGATTATAAATAAGTATGTTTAATATGATAAAAGAAAATATAAATAACAAAGTTCTGCAAAAATGAATGGCAAGTTTAAAAAAATCTAGACTTAAAAAAAATTTTTTTAAATCCATAATAATTAGAATTTGACAGGTTTAACAGCAGATTAGACATGCTGAAGAGAATCGGCAAATTGGAACATAGAACTGAACTAGTTTTTTCATATAAAAGAATCACAAAGGATAGAGTAAGAAGATCTAATATATGTCTGATTGAAATTCTATGATGAGAAAAGAAGCAGATAATACTTTCAAGCAGGATTAAAAAAAAAAATTTACACCTACACATGAGATAATGAAAATGCAGAGCATTGAAAACAAAGAAGTAAGCTTAAAACCATCAAGAGAGAAATGACCAATTACCGCCAATGGAACAAAATGAGGCAGACATGTGAATTTGCAACTGCAAAAAAAGTAAACCAGAAGAATATCTTTGACACTATGGTCAGAGAAAATGACTGTCAGTCTCAAATTATTTAACCAGTGGAAGTATCTTTCAAAAATGAGGATTAAATGCCTTTTCAGGTAAACAAAAACTGACTTTGCCATTACAGAGCCTCACTGACTGAAGCTGTATGGGTTCTCTGTCAAGAAGGAAAATGGTCTTAGATGGATAGTTAAGGATGCAGGAAGGAAACGCTGACTATATTAAGTGGTAAATATTAATAAATACATATAAACAACTATTAGTTGATGTCATTTTTCTTTCTCACCTTGTAAACTCAATCAATCATCTATTCAATAACATATAGGTTGAAGTGCCTATTGTGTGGCAAACACTATGCTGGATACTAGGAAATCAGCAGTGGTGCTCTTACTGCACATTTCTAGATGACCCCCTGAAACACAGGCTTCCTTGACTTTTTCCAGTGCCTTGCAGAAGGAAGAGAGCAATGAGTGTGTATAACCTTAAACCTGCTGGGTTTTTGGGATAGATCAAGCTTAGCTTTTTTTTTTTTTTTAAGCTGAAGTTGGATAGCTAGACTTTTCTCTAAGTTATAAATGACACCATTGAATCAACACAAATTTGAATAACTAGGTAGATAACACCTGTTGCTTCCAACAAATCTATCAAAGAATAATAACAGCGCTCCCTTTACTGAAAGAAAGAAAGAACGATGGGTGTGGAGGTTCCTCAGCAAGAATGTAAGCATGGCAGCTCTACCTTTTGGAATAAAACAGAAAAAATTAAGGGGAAGGAGCTTTCTAAAGGAATGCCTAAGAAAAGGGCCATGGGAAAGAGACCTCAAAATGCAGGAGGAAACAGCCTATTAACAGGCTTAATCTTTGATCTGAAATGGAGAGTTAATCAATCAATCATAATAGCTAAGATTGCTGTGCTATGCTAAGTCACTTCAGTCGTGTCCGACTCTGTACAACCCCATAGACGGCAGCCCACTAGGCTTCCCGTGCCTGGGATTCTCCAGGCAAGAACACTGGAGTGGGTTGCCATTTCCTTCTCCAATGCATGAGAGTGAAGAATGAAAGTGAAGTCGCCCAGTCGTGTCCGACTCTTAGCGACCTTGTGGACTGTAGCCCACCAGGCTCCTCCACCCATGGGATTTTCCAGGCAAGAGTACTGGAGTGGGGTGCCATTGTAAGATTAATTGATGCTAAATATGCACCAGGCACAGTTCTAAGCACTTTACATGCTTAAGGATTATACCTGTACCTTGACTGATATAAGGACTAAATGAATTAATACGTGTAAATTGCTTAGGACAATACCTAGTGCATATAAATACTATATACTTTTTGCTATTATTATTGTTTTAGGTAGGACTTATTTTCACAGCAACCCTATGAAGTAGGTACTAATATTAACCCCTTTTACAGAATGTAAGGTTGGCTTCCCTAGAAGCAGATCCTGAGACAGGGATTTAGAGCCATAGGATTTATTGAGACCTCTACAGGAGGAACCTATAAAGAGCAGTGAAAGGGATAGGGAACAGAAAAGAGCTGAGCAAGAATAACTCCAAGGAAATCTTAGCCTTGGTTTGATTCATAGATGGAGGGCTCTAGAGTCTAGAGCATAAACCTCACTTTAGAGAAGGGTGCTGACTTTTTGTTCCCTCTATCGTATGGGCCGAAATGTAACTTCCCCAGGTATGGCAGCTCCCTCTAGTGCAAACTCCACAGAGAGGAGAGCAGCTGTAATCCTTAGGAGCCAGTCTCACAGCAGCTGGGAGATGTTTATTTAGTAAAGGGCCTCTGAATAGGGCCTCTGTATAGCACCCACCACAGCTGGTAAATAGCAGAGCCAGTGTCGTCTCTCCCTATACTGCCTCTTGTGAAGTCAAAAGGAAAATGGTAAATGGAGACATATGTGACTGCCAAAGGGTCAGTACTAAATACTTAGTATTTAAAGAGCTCTTACAATGAATGAAACAACCCAACAGGAAAAAGAAAGGCAACAACCTGATAAAAAGGCAAAGGACAGGGAACAACACTTTACAATGGAAATTCAAAAAACCACAATGAGCCCACAAATGAACTTCAGCTTCACTAGTGTTTCAATAAATGTAAATTAAAACAATGGGACATCTTTTTTGCCTATTATATTGCAGATTTTAAAGGATGATAATACTGTTGGTGAGAGTATGTGAAATTACTCCTTTCATGTGCTGCTGTTGGGGCTAGAAACTGGTATTACCATTGCTGAGGGAGATTCTGTAATACATATAAAAAACCTCTGTACATCTTGACCAAATAATTCCATTTTTATGGTTTTACATAAATGACTGGACAAGTGCCCAAAATAAATGAACCAGATGTTCATTACATTCACCAATCATTTTTAATATGGAAACATTAGACACAACTTACATGTCCAGAGGATTGGTGAAAATAGTTATTAATCCATATAATGGAATATCATGTAGCCATTAAAAATTATGGCTGGTTGGCATAGAAAGATATTCTCAAGGTATTAGATTGAATTCTTTAAAGAGCATGTTATGGACTTCTCGGTGGTGTAGTGGTAAAGAGTCCCCCTGCCAATGTAGGGGACACAGGTTCCATTCCTGGTCCTGGAAGATTCCACATGCCATGGAGCAACTAAGGCCATACTCACAAGTACTGGAGCCTGCGAGCTCCAAGGTCTGCAAGTCACAACGACTAAGCCCATGCATTGCAACCATTGAAGCCCACGTACCTGCAGCCTGTGCTCTATAACAAAAAGAAGCCAGTGAAACGAGAAGCCTGCGCCTCTGCAAAGCAAAGAAGATCTGGTGCTGACAAGAATAAATAAATTAATTAAAATTTTAAAAAGAGCATGTAATAAAACTATAAATATTAATATGTTCTAACATTTTATAATATGCTCATTATTTTTTGGTTACTCTTGTAATAAAATAACTGGTCATATTGTGAATAATAGATAAATGAGCAAACTACTGAAATAATGCACAAATAAAGAAATAAAAATGGCCAATAAGCATATGAAAAATGTGCAACCACACCAGTTATCAAAGTACTTCAAATTAAAACAACACTGAAACTACTTTTTTGACAAAGATTTTTTAATTGTTACTATTTAGTGTTGCAGAGTATATATCAACATATCACTCCCAGGTTGTTGATGAGAATATATGCCTTTTGAAACTAATTTAGTATATATATTAAGAGCATTAACATATTTATACTCTGTCCTAATACTTTCTCACCTAAGAATTATTTCAAGAGGAAATAATTTAAAATACAAGCAAGAATGTTTACCGTTAGGTTATTTTAAAACATTGAAAAACTGGATACAACATAAATGTCTGTCATTAGGGAAATGATTAATTATAGTATAGCTATAGAGTGGATATAACTTTTTAAAAAAGGTATTTATTTCAAAGTTTTTAATAACAGGGAAATATTCTTGGTGTTAAGTGAAAAAAAGCATGTTGCAAAACTGTTTGTATATTATGACCCCAACTATATAAAATATGTGGCTCAGACAGTAAAGAATCTGCCTGCAATGCAGGAGACCTGGATTCGATTCCTGGGTCAGGAAGATCCCTTGGAGAATGAAATGGCAACCCACTCCAGTATTCTTGCCTGGGAAATCCCATGGAGAGAGGTGCTTGGAGGACTGCAGTCCATGGAGTTGCGAAGAGTCTGACACAACTGAGCTACTAACACTCGAAGAAAGAATTTGAAGCATTCTGACTCTACAGTTTTTGCTACTTTCACATTTTTTATTAAAGAGAAACAGGAATATTTTTAAGTTTAAAAATGAAGAAAAATTACTATGGATTTGTATATCCCCTCCATAAGGGCACATCTCTGTCATTTCCTTCTGGTGGCTTTGTATAAAAATTACTTAGATATGAAATGGGATTAATAGCTTAGAAGTGAGGGGATCACAGAGTTTAGAAGTCTGGTGTGGGTGAGGAAATGCATCCTAAGCTGGGATGACCAACCATTTCTGGACTGAGGGAGCCGCAGGATGCCAAACTTTCTCTTAAATCAGGACAGGATTGGTAAAGACAGGTGAGTTTGGCAACCTTTAGGGCTTGTGGAAGAAAGAAGGTAAGTGTAAGAAGTCTGTCTGAGAAAGAGAAGTGGTTCAGGGCTTTAATCAGGAAACAACTGTGGTCTTTTACAGAGTTAATTCCTGGGGTTCTCTAAAGTTGCATTAGATGGTTAGTATCGTAGCATAATAGCAGTTCCGGAGTCTGCCTGTTAGTAAAACAGTCAGGTGCTCTTACTTCACATGGCGTCATGAGTGAAAGAAGTTGCACAATGAAACTTACTTACTACCCTATTATTCCCAAAGGTCACTTAGGAGGGTGGATTGCTTAAAAAGGAAGCGAGACTCTTATGACTCCCCTATTGTCTGACTTCTAAGAGTTTATTTGTCTCTGGGATAGTGTGAGTACTCAGAAGTTCTCCTCTGAAGATAATACCCATGTTTTATAATGCTATTATCAGTTTTAATTATGGGATTGCAAATGTGCCCAGAGGTTCCCTTTGAGAAGGGAATCATGCAAATCTAAATTGTATTCACTTAGAATTCCTTCTACCTTTAATAATAACTAGACCCCACCTCAGACAGGTGTCACTGACACTTTCCAAACAGTCATTTCATTTTGTTGAGTAGGACTTCAGTAGGACCTGGAACTCAGAGTCACAAAGGACTCAGTTAACTTTTAGAGATGCCCTACTTCCCAGTTAGCTCAAATTCCTCCCAAGAAGTTGGGTGTAGTCATCCTACAGATACTTGCCAGCTAGCTTGCTGGGGGGTTGTGCAGAAAAGAGCACATCTTTTAAGAATATTGAATTTAAGAATATTGAGCAACAACTCCACATTCAGTTCAGTTCAGTTCAGTTCAGTCGCTCAGTCGTGTTCGACTCTTTGCAACCCCATGAATCGCAGCACACCAGGCCTCCCTGTCCATCACCAACTCCCGGAGTTCACTCAGACTCACGTCCATCAAGTCAGTGATGCCATCCAGCCATCTCATCCTCTGTCGTCCCCTTCTCCTCCTGCCCCCAATCCCTCCCAGCATCAGAGTCTTTTCCAATGAGCCAACTCTACACATGAGGTGCCAAAGTACTGGAGTTTCAGCTTTAGCATCATTCCCTCCAAAGAAATCCCAGGGCTGATCTCCTTCAGAATGGACTGGCTGGATCTCCTTGCAGTCCAAGGGACTCTCAAGAGTCTTCTCCAACAACACAGTTCAAAAGTATCAATTCTTCAGCACTCAGCCTTCTTCACAGTCCAACTCTCACATCCATACGTGACCACAGGAAAAACCATAGCCTTGACTAGATGAACCTTTGTTGGCAAAGTAATGTCTCTGCTTTAGAATATGCTATCTAGGTTGGTCATAACTTTCCTTCCAAGGAGTAAGCGTCTTTTAATTTCATGGCTGCAGTCACCATCTGCAGTGATTTTGGAGCCCGAAAAATAAAGTCTGACACTGTTTCCACTGTTTCCCCATCTATTTCCCAAGAAGTGATGGGACTGGATGCCATGATCTTAGTTTTCTGAATGTTGAGCTTTAAGCCAACGTTTTCACTCTCCACTTTCTCTTTCATCAAGAGGCTTTTTAGTTCCTCTTCACTTTCTGCCATAAGGGTGGTGTCATCTGCATATCTGAGGTTATTGATTTTCTCCCAGCAATCTTGATTCCAGCTTGTGCTTCTTCCAGTCCAGCATTTCTCATGATGTACTCTGCATAGAAGTTAAATAAGCAGGGTGACAATATACAGCCTTGACAGACTCCTTTTCCTATTTGGAACCAGTCTGTTGTTCCATGTCCAGTTCTAACTGTTGCTTCCTGACCTGCATATAGGTTTCTCAAGAGGCAGGTCAGGTGGTCTGGCATTCCCATCTCTTTCAGAATTTTCCACAGTTTATTGGGATCCACACAGTCAAAGGCTTTGGCATAGTCAATAAAGCAGAAATAGATGTTTTTCTGGAACTCTCTTGCTTTTTCGATGATCCAGCGGATGTTGGCAATTTGATCTCTGGTTCCTCTGCCTTTTCTAAAACCAGCTTGAACATCAGGAAGTTCACGGTTCACGTATTGCTGAAGCCTGGCTTGGAGAATTTTGAATATTACTTTACTAGCAAGTGAGATGACTCCACATTGGTGTCTGTAAATTCCCTTCATTGCTTCTATTCACAGCCAATTACAACTGCCCACCAGCTGCCCAGTAGTTTCATTGTGCAGCTTCTTTCACACATGGCACCATGTGAAGTAAGAGCACTTGACTGATTGCTTTGCCAACTGGCAGCCTCCAGGTCTGCTGTTAGGCTGTAACACTGAACATCAGGCTTTAAGACATTCATGAGTTCTCAGAGTCCCTCGAACTGTTTAGGTGGCTTAGAGATATCTCCACGCTGTCATGCAAGGTATAAAGGCTAACTTTTAAGTCCAACTTTCTCAATTAAATTTCAATATATATATGTCCTTCCACTAGGGAAGAGGAAGAAGGGGAAAGAAGACTGGACAGTCATTGAGCACCTCCCCATGTGTTGGACTCTGAGCAAGCCATTCTCTATACTTACCTCATTTAATCCCCACAAATACCCTTTATCCTCATATTGTGAATGAGAAAACCAAGGTTCCGATCATTTAGAAAAGTTAGTCAAGGTCCTCAACGAGGAGTGAGCTGAGTTTTTTTGTTTTTTGTTTTTAACATGTGTGCTCTTTCCCCTCTTATCAAACAGCCAAATGGGTCTTTCTCCTTCCTTCCCCTCCTCCTCCTCACTCCCCTCCTTTCTTCCACCAATATTTCATAATTGTGATAAATGTCATTAAAGAGATACAAGAGGGAGAGAGTAAAGAGATAAAGTAGGTGATTACATAGTTAATCCCACTAGGGGACTGTAAGTAGAAAAATTATGGGAGACCCTGTAAGTTAATGATTACTCAAGAGAGGCACACACAACCAAGCAGGCTTGCTAAGCAACAAAACAAGGCAGCAGAGGCACAAGACATGCCCCCAAACAATGAAAAGATGGTGGCATGAGAGGCACATCCCGCCCAGTGAGCTCGCTAAGTTAATGATCCCTAGGACATGCCCTCTGAACACATAAAAAACAATTTGTGGACCTAGCTGGACCATGAAGAGACAAGAAAACTCTCCTGCTCAACCTGGAGGAGGAGCTGATAATGGAAGCATGATGTCTACTCAAGAAAGAGTTTTTCTCCCCCTCCCTACTTTTCCTTGGATTGTGAAAAAGACTGCTTTTAAGCCTCACAAGCATCCAATTCTAATAGATCACTTCCTATTGATCACTGAATTTTATCCACACTGAGAACTAAAGGACTACGGTACCAGAGCTCTTGGGAGCCACCGAAACACCACCCAAATGGTTTCACACAGAGTGCTCTGAAGGCTCATATCACGTGAACCAGAACTACTACAGGACATGAGGGAAGGTTCTGGAGGAAGAGGAATGCTAAGAGACCAGTAAGAAATATGCAGGTAGAAAAACCTACTGAATAGCACAGGGAACACTGATCAATATTCTGTAATAATCTAAATGGGGAAAGAATTTGAATGTATATGTATAACTGAGTCTCTTTGCTGTATACCTGAAAGTAACATACATTGTTAATCAACTATGCTCCAGTACTGAATAAAGATTCGAAAGAGGGAAGGTGGGACCGACACTTTTTAAGTAGAGTGAACAGCACGAAGGGAAGTCCCCAAGGTGGAAAGGAGGCGGGGCTGTTGGAGGAGCAGAAGAAATGACGTGCAGGGGGTACGAGGGCAGAGTGGAGCTCAGCAGTCTTCGAGGCAGACCGGGGCCAAGGAAAGTGAGTGCTTGAAGCTGGGGGAGAGGATCCTGTCCTTCACTGAATCATTTCACTCTGACCCGAAGCACTAAGGAAGAGGAGTATTTTCAGTCTTCAATAAAACACTTTTTTACCTTTGGAGTAGTGTTTCTTAACGAAGGCCCTATCGGTACTGGATGTGACTGATCTAGGTACAAGACTGCTCTGTCCCTTTCTTTCAGACTGGTCTCCAGGTAATAAGGGCTTCCCTGGTGGCTCAGACGGTAAAGCGTCTGCCAGTACTGTGGGAGACCCGGTTTTGATCCCTGGGTTGGGAAAGATCCCCTGGAGAAGGAAATGACAACCCACTCCAGTACTCTTGCCTGGAAAATTCCATGGACGGAGGAGCCTGGTAGGCTACAGTCCATGGGGTTGCAAAGAGTCGGACACGACTGAGCGACTTCACTTTTCCAGATAATAAATGCCAGCAGCAACTTCTTCCCCCCTAGCCCAGGCACTATGATGACCCAAAATACCCCACACATTTCTGAAACCTCCTGAGTGGTTCTGCCTCTCACTGAGAAAATTTTTCTCTAATTTGGGCTGCAAGAATCATTGCCATCAACTTTATGACTTCTTTATCCTTTCCTCTCTCAACATTCAAACTCCTCTTCTGCTAGATGTCCTTTCTACAGACATTCTAATGGTGCTGATGTTTGTCTCTATGACATATTGGGAGTGTTTTTTTAAAAAGTTATTTATTTATTTGGCTCTGCCAGGTCTTAGTTGCAGCATGTGGGATCTTTAGTTGTGGCATGCAGAACCCTTAGTTCCCTGACCAAGGACGGAATCCAGGCCCCCTGCATTGCAAGTATGGAATCTTAGCCACTGAATCACAGGGGAAGTCTCCTGGGGGCATTTTAATTTCATGTAGTAACTGTGGAGTCTGTTATATATCAAGGTTGGGAGTACAGATAGGGTAGTGACAGAGAAAGCTTACACAAGGGACAGAGGAGACAGAGGAGGAAGTGATGACCTCTCCTGGCCCATGAGGCCAGGGAGGATGAACATTTTACAGGTTGAGGAGGCAGCAGCACATTTTATGGAGACATAATATACCCAGTGAGCTTGGCAGCTGTAAAGAGCTTGGCATTGTTGAAGCATGAATTTCAAGTTGAGGTGTGGCAGGAAGACCGGTTGGAGAGAGGGGCAGCCACCGTTCACTAAGGGCCTCACATGTCATGATTAGGAGCTGAGAGAACATGCAAAATAAATTCCTAAATGTGGTATACTTACAAATTTTCAATCATCCTGAAATGACATCTGAATGAGATGTTTACGTTTTCTAGGGACTTCCCTGCCAGACTCCACACTTCCAATTCGGGGAATACAGGTTCAATCCCCAGTTGGGGACATAAGATTCCACATGCCACACATCGTGACCAAAAAATAATAAAAAATAAAAAATAAAATACAGCTTCCAGAAAATCTGTTCATTCATTCATTCACTCATTAAACTTTTTAAAAAAACTTTCTAAAGAGCTATATAGATAAGGTCATGTCAGTGTGACACAGTTTCTCTCTGACTCTATAACCTCATTTATGAAGTTCCTGTGTGCCTTGGTAGATTTTAAAGTTTCTTTTCATGAATTTTTTAAACAGCTTTATTGAGGTATAGCTGACAATAAACAGCACACACTTTGAGTGCACAGTTTGTTAATTTCATGTTTATATGACATACCTATACATTTACGAAACTATCAATACAGTCATCATATTCATCCATAAAAATTTCCTCATGCTCCTTGGAAATCCCTCCCCCAACCTCCATCTCAAACCCAGGCAACCACTGATATGCTTTCTGTCACCACAGATTAGTCTGCTCTCTGTAGAGTTTTATATAAATATGTACTCTTTTTTTAAATTTTGGTTTGGTGCTGGTGCTCAGATGCTCAGTCATGTCAGACTCTTTGCAACCCCATGGACTGTAGCCTACCAGGCTCCTCTGTCCACAGGGATTCTCCAGGCAAGAATACTGGAATGGGTTGCCATGCCCTCCTCTAGGGGATCTTCCCAGCCCAGGGATTGAACCTGAGTCTTTTACATCTCCTGCATTGGCAGAGGGATTCTTTACTACTAATGTCACTTGTGAAGCCCTGCTTCTTTCAAATAGCATAATTATTTTGAGATTCATCCATGTGATTTCATGTATCAATAGTTATCATTTTTTATTTTTTTAAAACACTTTCCACTTTGAGCTATGCCCCCCTACAGTACTTACTGTATCTCCACAAATTTGCTCCATGGGATAACAAATCTGCTTCACATTAGGAGGTGCTCTGGGGATAATAATCCCCCCTGGAACTATGAGATACTGCTTGAGGAAGAGATGATGATGCATAGACCCTAGTTTTCTAAGAATTCTCCCAAATATAAGAGTGCTATAATAAACAAAATAATGGAACCAAAATATGTCCACATTCTTGTGCCTAGAACCTTGAAAATACTACTTTACATGTCAAAAGGGATTTTATAAATGTGATTAAGATAGGGCTTTTGAGGTGAGAAGACTATCTTGGGTTATCTGAGTGGGGTCCTTTTGTAATCACGGGGGTCCTTGTAAGGGAAGAGGGAGGCAGGAGGAACAGAGTCAAAAAGAGACTGAAGATGTTGTTTGATGTTGTTGAAGATGTTGTTTGAAGATGATGTTTGATGTTGGCTTTGAAGATGGAGGAAGGGGTCACAGGCCAAGGAATGTAGATAGCCTTAAGAAGCCGGGAAAGGCAATGGAATGGATTCCCCCCTAGAGCCTGTAGAAGGAATACAGCCTGCTGACCTTGATTTTAGCCCAGAGAAACCTATTCTTGGACTTCTGTCCTCTAGAATCAAAAGATAAGAAATTTTTGTTGCTTTAAACCACTGCATTTGTGAAAATTTGTTATAGCAGCAATAGGAAACTGATACAAATACCAATCCTATTTTAAAAAACCCCCAGTCTCTCTGTAACAACCTAGAGGGTGGGGGAAAGGGTGGGACGTAGGGTTCAAGAGGGAGGGGACTATATACGCCTATGGTTAATTCATGTTAAAAAAATTTTTTTTAATGCTGAATCTGACCACTTCTCTTTTCTCTTCCATTTTGTGACACGTGGTCTAATAGGAGTGGAAGCAGGTTGGATTTGGAATCAGACTGACATATCACAGCTGCTCCTCTGAGCTTATTTCCGCATCCTAAAGGAGGGGAGATGCAGTATTCATCTTTGGGGGGCATAGAAAGAATTGATGAGATGATATACACAAATGATATTTCACATGCTAGTAAGGTTATGCTCAAAATCCTTCAAGCTAGGCTTCAACAACACGTGAACTGAGAACTTCCAGATGTTTAAGTTGAGTTGGGGCAGAGGAACCAGAGATCAACTGCCAACATCCGTTGGATCATAGAAAAAGCAAGAGAATTCCAGAAAAATATCTACTTCTGCTTTATTTACTAAACTAAAGCCTTTGTGTGGATCACAACAAATTGTGGAAAATTCTTCAAGAAATGGGAATACCAGACCACCTTATCTGTCTTGTGACAAACTTGTATGTGGGTCAAGAAGCAGCATTTAGAACCGGATGTAGAACAACTAACTGGTTCAAAATTGGGAAAGAAGTAC
Organism: Bos javanicus; assembly: GCF_032452875.1. Lineage (NCBI taxonomy): Eukaryota > Metazoa > Chordata > Mammalia > Artiodactyla > Bovidae > Bos > Bos javanicus. The sequence goes on from NC_083870.1 coordinate 34,837,435, forward strand.
GACAAGGCTGTATATTGTCACCCTGCTTATTTAACTTACATGCAGAGTATACCATGGGAAATTCTTGGCTGGATGAATCACAAGCTAGAATCAAGATTGCCAGGAGATATATCAATAACCTCAGATACAAGTGAAGAGGAATTAAAGAGCCTCTTGATAAAAGTGAAAGAGGAGAACGATAAAGCTGGCTTAAAACTCAACATTAAAAAAACTAAGATCATGGCATCTAGTCCCATTACTTCATGCAAATAGAGGGGAAAAAGTGGAAGCAGTGACAGATTTTATTTTGGGGGGCTCCAAAATCACTGCGGATGGTGACTGCAGCCATGAAATTAAAAGACGCTTGCTTCTTGGAAGGAAAGCTATGACCAACCTAGATAGCATATTAAAAAGCAGAGACATCACTTTGCCAACAAAGATCTGTCTAGTCAAAGCTCTGGTTTTCCCAGCAGTCATGTATGGATGTGAGAGTTGTACCATAAAGAAGGCTAAGCACTGAAGAATTGATGCTTTCAAGTTATGGTGCTGGAGAAGACTCTTGAAAGTCCCTTGGACTGCAAGGAGATCAAAATAGTCAGTCCTGAAGGCAATCAACCCTGAATATTCATTGGAGGGACTGATGCTAAAGCTGAAGTTCCAGTACTTCAGCCACCTGACGTGAAGAGCTGACTCATTGTAAAAGACCCTGAAGCTGGAAAAGATTGAAGGCAAAAGAAGGGACCTGCAGAGGGTATGGCTAAGTAGCATCACCAACTCAGTGGACATGAATTTGAGAAAACCCCGGAAGACAGTGAATGATGGGGGAGGCTGGCGTGCTGCATCCATAGGGTCTCAGAGAGACATGACTTAGCAACTGAACAGCAACATACAGAAAGGGCCCAGCACACAGTACACCCTCAATAAATAGTCTTTTTCTTTACTTCCCACCGAACTTGATTGAAGAAACTCAATTTTCTTGCTAATGATGTGCTGTGAATTTTGGCTAAACTGCTTCTTCTCCTTCAACCTATTCCATGAGGGTAAAGGAAGATACCTGTTAAATCTCCAAGAGTGTTTATGAAGTCTCTTAGAGTTTGTAATGTGGCTAGATACTCTTGATTAAAAAGTATTATTTAGATGCAAAGTTCTGATATCTTTTGAGTAGGTAATTATTTCCTGTCCTAAATTGTTCAGCGCTATACTAAAGTTCCATTTCTGAGATAATGATGTTGCTTGAGAGGGTGACAAGATACGTCACCTGAGTGTTGTGAGTCTTAATTAATTAACATTTTTCACTTTTCAAGCCTACACAAGCTTATCATAAAAAGCTAAATGTTGAGCATTATTTACTTTGTATATGGTGTCACTTCCAGTATTTTAATATAGCAACTAAAACTGCCCAATACAGGCTGGCATTTTAGCATTGGATTAGGCAATATTTACTTTACTTGGGGGAAGTCTAATTGAGAACTATTTAAAGAGCTTTGTGAGCTTCCCTGGTGTTCCGTGGTTAAGAATCTGCCTGCCAATGCATGGGACAAGGGTTCTATTCCTGGTGCAGGAAGATCCCACAAGCCTTGGTAAAACTGAGCCCGTGAGCCACAACCTCCGCACCAGGGTTCTAAAGCCTGTGCTCCACAACGAGAGCAGCCACTGTAATGAGAAGCCATGCACTCCACCTGGAGAGTAGCCCCCGCTCCTGGCAACCAGAAAAAGCCCTCATGCAGCACAGCCAAAAATAAATATTTTTTGAAAATAAAAGCTTTGTGCTTTTAATCAGTATAAGAAAAAGGTAAGGGAAATAGTGCTATTATTTTTCTACAAGGGTTTAGTTTTTAACAGATTTAAATGTCAAATTCTTATCTCTTAGATAACGCAATACAGATCGGTTTAAAAAGCTAAAATTTTGAAGTACTGAAAGAGATATTTATGTAACAATAAACAATATTTTTCAGCTAGCCTTTATCAGACATTACGTGCCACACAGTGTTCTGAACCCTGTGCATGCTTGAAAGCTAAACTAAGCACAATCCAGCCCCAACGTACTACAGTGAGTTAGAGAGCCTTGCTATCTGGATGGATTTCCAGGTATATAACTGGTTCATCAGGATGGGTGTGAGGGTGGAGGAGGATTTGTACAGCTAAGGACTTTGTTCCATAGTAATGGCTACCTTTTGGGGGACATACTACATGACAGACACTGGACAAAGCAAACACATTATCTTATTTTGTTCTTACATTAATCCTTTGAGGTAGAGTTGTCATCACCATTTTACAAAATGGGAAAATAAGATTCAGAGAAGTCAATTGTCCAAAATTGTGAGTATAGAGAGTGGCAGATCTAAGATTCAAACTCAAATCCTGCTGTCCCCAGAAGTGTCTGTGTGAGGTATAGACACTTATCCTGCTGCTGCTGCTGCTGCTGCTGCTAAGTCGCTTCAGTCGAGTCTGACTCTGTGCGACCCCAGAGATGGCAGCCCACCAGGCTCCCCTGTCCCTGGGATTCTCCAGGCAAGAACACTGGAGTGGGTTGCCATTTCCTTCTCCAATGCATGAAAGTGGAAAGTGAAAGTGAAGTCGCTCAGTCATGTCCGACTTTTCGCAATCCCATGGACTGCAGCCCACCAGGCTCCTCCGTCCATGGGATTTTCCAGGCAAGAGTTCTGGAGTGGGGTGCCATTGCCTTCTCTGACACCTATCCTAAGTACTCAGAAATGTTCTGTGACTACAAGTATGTTTAAACCACAGAACAACAGGCTCCAGTCAGGGTGATCACTTTTTATCTGTTTAGATAATCA